>NC_044244.1:147050874-148405374 GCF_003957555.1 Calypte anna
AGACTGGTTGCCCTCCTTTGGACCTGTTCCAGGACCTCTACATCCTTCTTAAACTGAGGGGCCCAGAACTGGACACAGTACTCGAGGTGTGGCCTAACCAGCGCTGAGTACAGGGGAAGAATCACTTCCCTGGACCTGCTGGTGACGCTGTTTCTGATACAGGCCAGGATGCCATTGGCCTTCTTGGCCACAAATTACATTTGTTGAGAACTAGGAAGATGAACAAGAATATGATTAAAATGACGCCAAGCACCTCATAACTAAATTTGTGAAACTTCATGAACTATTTTTTTTTTTAAAAATCAGACAAAAATTCAGGGTCAGGCAAACACCCTTAATGAAAAGCACTGTATATAATTATAAACCCCAGTATAGTAATAAGTGAAACAGAATGGCATTGTGGAGTGAAAATATCATGAAACTTCAAGAAAAGGTGGAACAGACTTCTCATTTATAGTACCATACAGCATGACCCTATCAGGCACTCTTTTCTATGTCAATTTCTCTTTACTCAGGCTTACATCATCCAGCAAGGAACTGAAGTAAAAAACAACCCCTATCAGAACATGAGAGGAATGTGATCTACTTGCCCAACCAGTATAAACTGCTCCTGTTTAACCAGGATGGATATCCCATGCTGGCCACTTCCAAATTTGAAGCCATTCTGAATGTGGGAGCAGCACCCTGAAATACTTCTCACCCACCACATGGGAGAAAAAAGTTGACCCAGTAACAATCCTCTTACAAGCAAGAGGCAGAAGGATGCCATCACTCAGAGACCCTTGAGAAGGTAGGGAAAGCATCTGAGAAACAGAGAATCTATGTGAATATTCTTTACGTGCTTCATTTTGAGTTTTTCAGTTTCTAACTGTCATACATGCATTGTCAGGAAGGTCAGAGAAAGTTTAAATCCTGACAAAGATTTTTTTTTTTTTAAATTAAAAACTACCAATGTAGTCCGTAAGTCTTTCCAACTGGATGTTTAAACTCTTGGGCTTGGCAAATCTGAGAATATTTCTGCAAATGCTTTTTTTTAAAAAAAACAAACAACCAACTTGTAAGTTTAACAAGCAACAACAAACTCCATTTTTTTTTAATTACCATGGTTTCCATTTTTCTTTTCATGTTTCCTCCTGCATGTGATTTTAATATTTGATGGTTTTAATGACTCTCCAGTCCCAATCCCACAGGCTGCTTTGTGAGTTGCTATGCAGAATCCCACTGGCATCTGCCTGGCCAGATCAGTTGCAGAACATAATCTTTGCTTAAATGATACTCAGATGCATTTCCTTGGAGGGAAGTTCCTGAAGTGGTTAACATGTAATTAAGGGATAAATAGTTCTTGAGGTTTTCCTTTTCTTTCCTTTTTCTCTCATTTTCAGCAGTGCAAGCTAGGTGAATCTCTGGAAAAATATACTGCACAATACTGACACAAATCAGGGCAAACAAGGGAACAAAATCTTTCAAATAGTATGAAAAGGGAGAGTGATGAAAGACTATACTGCTGATGCATCCACATTAAGAGTTTATTACTTTAATAATACAATTGTTACAAAAACTAAACTTGATTGTTCATGATAATCCTAAGATAGTTGGAAGTCCTAAACATGGCCTAAAATTCATACCAGGATAATAAGAAAAGTGAGGTGGCTTGACCAAGCCAGGACTTTTTTTTGTTTAGTTTGGGTTTTTTTGTTTGTTTGAGTAGGACCCTTCTACTTTGCTAAGCCCATGGCACAGTCTGGCCTTAGCATAGTTCAGTTCTTGCAGAAATTTTAGAAGCTGCTATTTGGTGAGCAGTTAAAAGAACACACAAAAAGCAGGGACTGTATCCTTGCAGTTGCAGTTTACTTGGGGCTGAATATGCAGAACTTTCCTTTCCTACAGCGTTCAGTTGGCAGGCTCAGCAAACAAAAATGGCAATGTGGTATTGAGCTGCTGCCATCACCAATATGTTACTTAGTACAGACAGCTTGCTGGAAGGTTGGCAAGCCTCTGTACAAGAACCATGTTAGGTTTGAGTTCTGCTCATGGTGAAACCAGGGACATACAAGCCTTTATGCTGTCTTTCTGAATAGTAATTGAATTCCTTCTGCTTCATGGACTATGAGATACTGAGTATGAGCTGGGATTTTCTGTAGTAAAATTCACTGTCTCTGTTCCTGCTGGCCATTCAAATCACACTACAGACACCAATTGGTAGGTTCAGGAGAAACATCACTCTCAGCATCAATTGCAATACATTTCCTTACTGTCACCAAAAAGCTATAATGGTAAAGCAGATATTCACTAAGAAGTATTGGTCTCTCCATGCAGCTTGGAGAGACAGTGTGGTGAAGGAACACTGGTACCTGGGAATATACAGTAACAGTTACAACACACCCACTTTCATTTAATAACTTTTGTCATTTTGTTTTCCTTAATTTATGAGTTAGTAATCTAAATTTTATAATCTCTTTTGTTGAGGGTTGTAAAGTACTTTTTACCATGGGTTAACAATCCACTATCAGGTACAATGTCCTGATAGCATGTTATAGTAACATTTTGCCCAGACATTGGCTGACTGAAGTTTCTATATATAACATGGTGGCAGAAAAAAACCCCCACATTAGATACAACTAAAAATACTTAATTTGAATATTCAAAGAAGCTTGCATCTGGTAGAGTAAAAATTACTTGTGTATTTTGAAATATTAAGAGCCATTTCTGATGACAAGTTGTAAGTGGTACAGTTTTTAAAATACAAGCAAATCTTATGGGAAATGACATTCTGGCCTTCAGGCACTATACTGAGTTCAGCTAATTAATTGGCTACATTGATTTTTCTTCTTGAAGGACGCTTGATTTGATTGATTTGGAAGTAAAAAGTGACACTGCTGAGAGCATTAGTAGGGTGTGATTTTAAATTTGGGAAAGAAACACTACACATAATTGTACTGGAAAGAGAAAAGTGTTTTATTGCTAAGTTGAAAGCTATTTTAACTTAGATGGTACATCTGCTAAACATTTTTCAGAAATTAGAAGCTCTTCTAAATCACAGTGCTAAAAAGACCAGTTCCAAAAACAATGCAAGGATTCAGTGTTCCACTCATGTGTTGTTTCCTAGATAGGTGCATTGAAATGAAATGATTATGTAATAGCCACTGCAGAAAATGAGAAAAGCCTTTTCTGCCTTGATATTTAGTTTCCTGATTAGAAACAAAATTAGACTTAGCTAATAAGAAGTAGGCCATTTAGCCTTTAATTGGTGTGCAAACAATTGATGCCTTTCACACAGAGCTGCCTAGAGTCCCTCCTCAGTTTCATGAACTCAGATTTTTTTTTTCCCAGCCTGTTTTTCCTTCCCAAAGTGTATGGATTAGCTAGAAAATTTTAAGAATACAGAAGCTTTCACAGACATCTATTAGAGAATATTTGTATTTGCCTTCTGTGCTTAAAGAAATGTATCAACATTTGAATTCTAACAACCTACTGTGGGAACCTTCCCCTGCCCCATCCCCCATACATATTTTGTACGTTGGGAGAAAACCAAAACTAACTGCTCTGAATAACCTAATTTTGCCCTGTGTATGTTCTATATGGTACTGAATTTCCAGGCAGAGATTTACTATGCTCCACATATGCTCCTCATGCATAAAATGGGAAGATAAAATGGCACTCCAGCAAGGAAGTGGAAGATTCCACAAGAATCAAAGAGAACCTCAAGAAATACTGAGAACCTATTTATTTTTTAAACTCTTACGTACACTCTCTGAGGAGTCACTGCATTAAATATGACAGCAGAAAGAGAAGATGGCTACAGAACCACCTAAGGCAGTGTATAACTTTACAGAACCTGCTGTTCAACTTTTAGCAGGGAGTGATGCTGCAGTGTTGAGAGTGGCAGGGGAAGAAGGGACTCTTCACAAGGGAAATGCTCCTTACCTGCAGCCATCCCACTGAATCAGTAAGGCATGCTCAGAGCTCACTTGCCCTTCAGTACTGATCTCCTGAGAAATGAAACTGAAGCTTGAGGACAAGACAACATCCTGCAGTAGCCAGATTTCCATTCCCAGAACAGCCTTCTGACTTTTCTCCACCCTTTCTGTCCTACATCAGCCTCAGCTTTGGTCTCACTAGACAATACTGAAACTAATAAAGCTTTGCAGATCATGGTCCTCCTCCTTGTACATGAGGTGATGCCAGCAAAATACAAAGAACAACAACTCCTCTGTGTTCTTTTGCATTTCACAGTTTTCAGGGCTGCTTTACACTCATGGTGAAAACCTGAGGGATGGCTACCAGGACCTGTGTCTCTCAGTTCCATGGTGTCTGTGGAAGCAGTGGCTGTATCCTGGCAGCTACCTTCTGCTACCTTCTCACCAAGAAGACAGAAGCCTCAGGAAGGGTAGGGAGCTGCTCTTCATGGGGAGAAAACTCAGGGAGGCTCACCATCAGCCCAAGTGTAAGTCACTGGGGGTTTAATTGCTTCCTGAAGCCCAAAAAAATTAAAAATCAAAATAAATAATGTCTTTGTGAGAGAGTCATTGTATTTCTTTCCCTTGCCACAATATATAGAGAGGTATTCATTACACAAACAAGTTATTCTTAAGAAAAAGTTTCTTCCAAAGTTCTTTCTCAAGAAAGCACCACTACTATTATCAAACTAGTCTTGTGAATATTAAATAATTCAAGAGATAAAGACACAGGCGTAAGTGAATGAGTAACAGAGATAGTGATTGCATTCAAATACAGTGATTTGCAAAAAGAAAGCCAGAACTGAGTACAACATTTTCTAGATCAAATACATGTCAAGTTTTCTGTGAGACTACATGAAGTCTGATGGGTATCCTCAAAAGAATTTGCATCACTTAGTCAACATATATCTTGTACACACATAGCAGGAAAAAAATCATCCTAGTGTTTCCATTCCAAAACAACCGTACAGTTTTCTTTCTCTTTGGCACTTACAAAATAAAATTGCATGACTTTCCTCCCTCTTTGTATATTGACTCAAGACAGAAGAGGATATTCTGATTAAGACTGATCTGGAAAAGATAACTCAACAGAGATGCTGCCCCTCAGACACATGGGATTACAAAAATATTGCTTGTCCATATATTAGTCACTAGATAAAAAGAATTTGTAAAATCACTATAGTGAAAAAGAAATTAAAAGAACAATTTTTAAAACATATTTTCTAGTTGCCTAGTTATGTATATTATTATTAAGAATGGTGAACTATCTGCATGTATTCAAATATGCTACCTGCATACTTCTTCACAAATTATGCAATTATTAAGCAACACTTCAGAAACTTTTGATTCCAGGCATGATTTAATCTTGAAAAATGCAGTCTGTGTTTAGAGACTGCTCCCAAAATATATCATAAACAGTGAATTCCCAGTAGAAGCCTTTGAGAGGAAAGTTTAAATGCAACCTCTGAAAAAAAGAAAGGCTGGTATGGCCACCATCCCAAATCCCTTTTTGTCTAAAGATAGAAACTGCTCAGTGTTGGGAAGCATATCACCCAGGTCCTACCCAAGGCAACCCCTAGAACTTGTGGCAGAAAGAAGTGGAGACTTCAGGAGTCACTACTACCCCCTCAGTGCAGGTGGTGTTTGGTTACAGCAATAATGACCAAGTATTACACCTAGGACTAACATCATGGGGAGTTGCCCAACTGGGACTTTATGCAATCCTAAAGAATTTCCTAGTGGAGTTTTTACACATCTTTACAACCTTTCAAGTTCATCACTTTCTCCATTTTTTGCTACGAAATTCTTCTAAACTGCACACAAACAAATCAAGGATTGCGATAAAAATCCATTTTTTCACCTCCCTTTTACCTTCAACCTTAGCAAAATAGAATAGAGGAGAGAATTACAGACAGACGTTGCATTTTAAGTGAACATCATCTTAAAAGTTGCAACCCAGTTTGGAGAAAATCAGTCAGGCAATTTAAAGTGCTTCATCTCCAAGAGAAGGAAACTGAAAGTCTTCAGGAGTCACTACGACCAGCTCAGTGCAGTTGGTGTTTGGTTACAGCAAGAATGACCAAGTATTACACCTATGACTAACATCATTTTGTACCTTCTTTTCTCCGTGCAAAACGCAGTTCAGAACTTCCCTCCTTGAGCCAACAACCTTGAATATTCACTTGGTGAAGACAGACATAAAAAGCACAACCCTGATGAGGGGTATGAATTTGCAGCTTAGTAACAGGCTTTACAAATTATCTATAATGTCTAAACTCTCCTTGAAAAGAGATTGTCTAAGATGCTTTCTGGATATTTTGCAACTATTCATTGTTGGTAAAATAGGGACCTCATGATAAAGCAGAAACAAGTTATTAGCTTAACATCTTCAGTGAAATTTTAAAATGAGCCAGATCTAAAAATTGTGTATAGTGTGCCTTACTTAGGTTGCTCTAGTTACAATATATTGTATAATTGTATTCCTTGATTCTGGTCATGCCTGAAATCATGGACAGAAACGAGACAAATAGAAGCAGAGTTTTCAATCACACAAGGCTGTATTTGCCAACTGCATTTACTGAGTTTTCCCATCCTGCAGTTGCATTCTGCTGGCTTTTCACCAATGGATAATAAAAGATGTAACCACAACCACCTGGTTACATATTCAAATTAATTCAAACCAGATATAAATAGCCTCAATGTAAAAACATGAATTCTGAAACTGCTGAGAATTCAGTATCTTAGTTCACTGCTGGGATTAATTTCTTTTCAACAGACTGGTTGTCTAGAGAATACCCGTAATGCATTAAATGAAAACATGTGTGTTACTGCCAGCAGTGAGAATTCATGAAATTGGAACTGATGGATATTCAAAATCCAGAAATGTGGTGGGAAACCAATGGTTTGGCAGTCACTGGAACAAGAATTATAAAGCTAAAGATTCCTGTTTACAGCTGTATTTTCCTCTCACTTAAAAATGAAATAAACATTGTCTCATATGGAGCTTGATTAATCAGTGGGATATTTCCAGACAAGAGATGTTTCAAAAACACAAGATTCAGATTTTTGCCTGGTTGCAAAAAATGGGTAGTGGATAAATGATAAGGAAAAAGACTTGTCCATCCCTTTCACATAAATAAAAAGCATATACTTCAGTGTTTTGAACATAAATATTTTCAGGAACTTTTAAAGATGACAGAAGCAGTGTGAGTATTTTATATTACCCTGTTCTATAGATATCTCAAAAGAATTCTATTTGAACTTTCTTAATATTTTTACAGTAAATTGTTGGGGTAGAGCAATATGGGATGCTTTATAAACAGAGCTTTGAATAAATAACTTGTCTGACAGTAGCTAACAACAGCTGCTAATAGATAATTTGGTTTGGCTTTGCATTGTGGGTTCCCTTCCCTTTGCACAACATAAAATCTCTATTTTGTAAGTTTGCACATGCATATTTTTGACTGTCACAGTTCATCTGCCATTCAAGAAGTTAGGTCTTTAAATGCTAGCAGGTACCAAAGTGAAACAGAGGAATCTGACTACAGACAGAGAATGCAAAGTAGCACAATAGCTGCTGATGCCAGCTATGGTTCTGCTTGCATTCAAAATAGCAACTACTGCCTGGTTTAGTAGTTCAAGGTTAATGTGACAAAAATAATCAATGAAGTTAGTTACCCAGCATTTCTGACTTGCTAAACCCAGTATTCAGAGTGTTTGCCACATGAATCTTGGATCTGGGCTGCTCTGAACTCCTAATATATCATTTCTGCAGTGAAGGGGCACTTAAGTCCCTACACAGAACTATGTTCTTGCTAGCTGGGAAAAAAAAAAAAAGAAAAAAAACCACATCATAAAGGCACATTAAACAGAGTGGGTCTGTGTAAATGTTATGATCAGTCAGAGAGAGTTTGTTGAATAAATGCATCCGAAACAAATGGCACATGAGATAAACTGAATCTAAGTATGGCTCTAGGGGACAAAGTCCTAACCAAGCCTCCATCTCTATCAGATGGTTTTACAGCTTATGAAGCTTCATCCCATGAGATTATACTAGTGCTTTCAGCTATCCTTAACAGTTAGAAATTAATGTAAATGCTTAATCTTTGGCAAGGAACTCTGCTAAAGCATCCATAATTTCTCATATATGATAAAATGGTTATTTTGTGACTACTGCACTCAGTCCCAGGAAACTACTTTTTTCACAACCCTGGTACAAAACTCATGCCACCCCTCAAATAACATCCTATCATCTCTCTTCTTCTGAACAGATGAATGGAGAGAGAGCAATTCTGTCTTCCCTGTATAAATTACAAGTCTGAAGATGAAGCAGGAGCTTTTCCTGTCTCCAGCTACTGTCTAACACCACAGGTCAGTGCATTCCAGGGGTTGTACAATAATGTATTATTGATTAACTTCAAAATGCAAACAATGATTTCCAATGCTAACACATATGTGTCAAAATACACTTTGTCAAACTTCTTTTATAATAGAAGAAACACCAAAAGCTATGCTAATTGAATCATCAATCTTTCTTCCAAGCAGTTGAAAATTATGAAATAATTCAGTTTCTCCAGTGACTTAGATCAAGTCCTATAACAAAAATATCCACTCCAAAGTGAAAAACAGAAGACACCTCTAAGCCATACAAGTCTGTAAAGACTCCTGACAGTTATTCTGTTTTGTTTCAAAATGCATGCAATCCACCTAGTTTCATGTAGGAACTGGCTCATGTGTCAAAGGTTCCTATACAGTGGATGACAGGTGCCTTTGCAGCCTTCCTGATAAGAGATCCTATATCTTTATGTTCCACATGTGGCAGGAGTTCAACTGCAGTTTCATCCCTTTCACTCCTGGCACACAGGAGTGGATTGTCCACTGCTGAGAATTCCCCAGGTAAACAGTAAAAGTAATGCAGTAAACAGTCACTCAATAATGCATTCAGTAAGATTTCCTTGCCAACACTAAAACCTTCATGCCCCAAAATGACAAATGTACATGTGGGACCCTGAAGAGTGATGGTCAGCACAGCCAGCAATGATCTAGAACTTCTGAGGGTGACCAAGCATGGGTACAGGTTGCCCAGAGAGGCTGTGGAGTCTCAGTCCTTGGAGGTTTTGAAAAACTGCCTCGATATGGTCCTAGGAGGCCATATCTGGTTCTGGATGACCCTGCTTGAGCAGGGAGGTTGAACAAGATGACCTCCAAAGAGCTCTTCCAACCTCATCCAGCCTGTGATCCTACAACCTCAAACACTAATACATCCATATTCTCTCACTTTCTCTGTATATTAATACAGATTGTGTTTGATTGATGTAAAAAGCTAACTTCTGTTCAGTGATTTGGAATCTGAAACAGATTATCTTACTGTAGGAGAGAAATGAGACATTTTCATAATTGTTTTATTTTGCCTATTAACTGTATTGCTTTAATGCAACCCACAGAGCAAGATCTATTGCAGTATTCTGTAGCAGAGCTGCTTCCCTCAAGAACAAGAAACATTTCCAGCCCCTGTACCCAGTGCTTGCTTCTTCAGGTTTGTGAGTTCTTCTGCCCCATGCTAAAGCAGACAAAACAGACTAAATCAAGATTCTTCTCTCTGCTCTCAAGCTTTTCCCATGTGGTTAGTAAAAGTTGGAGACAAACTGGCAACACATTCCTGCTCTGCTTCAAGTAGCTGTCCTGTTGTGAGAAAGTCACACTGTACAAAAGAACAGAAGGAACTGGGATTCCAGCTTAATTTCCTTTTTCAGCTGGAGCCACTGCAGTCTGACAACACATACAGTATAAAGCAGGAGAAAGAGACATTTAAGTGCTCTCACCACTTGGACCAGAAGTAAAAACAAGCAACTAAGGCTTTCTATTTTCTTTGCACAAATAAACTTTGTTACTAGAAATACACTACTTTACTTGGAAGTAAACCTGAAAAACAGCCACAGATTTTTTAAAAACCTGAATGTACAATCAATATGCTGCTGAACAAGATACAGAGATCTTTATGATGCATTACCTGTTTCTGGGAGCACTGAATACATGTGTTTTGAATATCCCCTCTGCTGCATCATGTGTTTTTTTTATAGCTGGGGTTCCAACCCTTCTGCTAATGTTCGCATAAGATAAGCACTGTTGTGCATCCCTCCTTCCCTCTGTTTCACACATACATGGCTTTGAAGCTTCAAGCAGTTGCAAGCCTGAAAACAAGGGCTGAAATTCCTTTAACTCACTAAGAGAAACCTGAGCCGTATCCTTTCCCTCTTCTCAGAACAACTGAAAAAGCACAATAAATTCCCAACCCTCCTCACAACCTTTGCCCTCAGAGCTCTACTTGTAACTGAAGTGGGTCTGCAAGCTGCAAAACACATTTGCAAGCAAAGACTACCCAGTATGCTTGACAAACAAAGTTACTTTCAACATCTCAAGTAGGAATTACATCTACATTATACACATAAAGTATTCCCATATTCTTAATTACTTCCAGTGTGACTGCACTTACTGCTAATGAAAGTTAAGGAAAACCAGACTTCAGATGGCAGTACAAAGCAGCTCAACCACCTCGGTATGGTTCACAGAATCATCATAGTGGAAAAAGACCTCTAAGGTCACCATGTCCAACCAACAAACCCCCTCACCCCAGTCCCCCCCCCCCAAAAAAAAAGTATATATGCCCACTAGAGTATGCCCTGAAGTGCCTCTTCTACATGTTTTTTAAATACCTCCAGGGGCATTTTTTAAATACCTCCCTAGGGCTTCTGCTATTTTGAGGTAGTTTGGTTATTTGCATCAAACAGTGCTGGATAATCTTCAAATTTACAAAGTGGACAAAGAACTAAGCACTAAACCCAGCACCTCTTATTACAACCTGTAATCTTAAACCAGAGCTGTAACCAGCCCAAAGCTGTTGGTGTTTATTTTTAATTAACAATCTGATTCACTATGAATTAGCACAGAAGTACCACAGCTTATCTTCATGTTTATCAGTTTGGGAAGGGAGAGGAGACTATTACGAGCATTCAAGGCTTTTTTTGTTCCCCACCTCTATCCAAGAGATAATTTAAAAAAAAAAAAAAAAAAAAAAAAAAAGAAAAAGCAATTTAGAGCTGTATTTCCTGCCTTTTCAAAGGTCAATCCAGACTGCGTGGATATTTAGTCATCTTTAGAAATGGTGACCTGGGCCTTGGACGTGGAGGTTTAGTATGATAATGTATTCAAAGAACTATGGTATCTGAATGCATATTTAGAATGGTTGAACCTCCAGGACATATTTGCTTCAAATACCTTTGGAGTACACAAAACTCTATTACCAAAAATCCATCATCTTTACTTTCAGTACTTGTCATAAACTTGGGAGGAAGCTGTGTTCCAAAATATAGAGGATGGAAGTCACTGAGCAGCACCTATGAACACAGAACCCAGATCTGGTTTGTTCTCTGAGTCTTTATAAGCCATCAGGATTCCTTCACTACATTACTGAAAACAACTCCATTTTCAGTGCTTAAATGAGAAGCTTCACTTTATCAGTCACTGGAGCATCCACACAGCACCCTTTCTTTCAAACAAATATATAGGGAAGAACAGGCTCTAAAGTAATGACAGAAGGCTTGGTTTGTTTCAAATACTCATACCTCAGCACATTTGGTCATCCACCCCAAAAACGTATCTCTATTTCTGTGCTACTTGGCTGGGCTTTAAAGCTGTTTCCACCTGCCTGCTTTTTGGAAATGAATAACCAACTGGATAGAATCTTGTGTTGTTTAAAAACTTGGCATAATGCAATGGTGAGAGCTGTTCTACTGCTCTCTTTTCTGAACTTGCCAGTTATAATGGGAATTCCTTTCTTTTCAATTTATCTTTCTTGGTAACCCACACTGACATCTTTACTGGAACTGTCCTCCTTAGGACAGCAAAGGACAATAAAATCATCTACAGATTTTGAAGAACTGTCACATCACTATTTTAACCAGTAAGACACCACCTCACTGTATGTTGTTTCAAGCAGGATAAATACTGGAGTAATTACTTTACCTCTTTGCAACCTTTAAGCAAGAAGATTCTTAAGCTACCCCAAAGCATGGAGGCTCACGTTAATGTCAGCCCTTTAGCATTTTTTAGTCAGTGCCTTGGGCAGACTTGAAATGTGTACTCTCCACTTGATATTTTTTGGTTAGCAGCCCACCTAGTTAAAATACTGCAAGAGTCTGTGCCTCTCCTTCTCCCCCAGCAAGCTCAGCAGGCGCTCTGCCAACTCCTCTTTTTGGTTGTGAGGGAGAACAAGAACATCCTGCTGCAGCAGCCAGCTGGCTACCTTCTCCTGTCAAGGACTTAATATACTTCCATAAAGTATTCAGCTGTTGCTGGATGAGAGACAGAGTGCTCTATAGTGCCTTCTTCTAACAGTCCTCCTCCTTGACTAGCACAGACTGAATGGGTGAAAGAACCATATGCAAAGAAACAGGAATGAGGGTATGAACACAGGCTTCATTCTTTGAATAATCAAAAGTCACCTAATTCATCTTAACCTTCAAGCTAAATATTTTCTTTCCAGGACAAAGGCTTACTGGACAAAAGTTCATGCAAACTTGAAAAACCTTCAAGCTACTTACAAGTTTTATTGACTTCTCATCATGCTTAGCTCAAACTTGGCTCAATAAAAGCCTTCTTGTACCAAGGATGAAAATGTTCCCACTCTCTTAAAAAAGAATGCAAGAAAACCAAATGTTTCCAGTTTTGTTCTAAACATGAAAAAAAACCAACCTGGAACATGAACATTCCCTTTCAATGTCTATCTCAAACACTGAATCACTGAGAAACTGAAAATGAAAGCCTAGAAGAATAAGCAGGGCCAGCCTTGCCAATTCTTACCTTATTTTTTTCCATGAATCACAAATTCAGTCAGGACTGGAATTTCTGTTGCCATGGTAGCAGGAAGCCCACCTTTCCGGTGATTTGAAATTATCTTGTTGGTCATTTCAGCCAGATGCTGGGAAATTTGCTCCAACTGCTCTTGCCTCACTTTTCTGCCCTTCTGGAAAGGATAAGCTATTCCACAAAAGCCAGACTGCACCGTCCTCCATCTCCTACCCAAGTGTCAGCACTCCCACAGGAAGATACAACACTCTGCATCCTATGGGAGCTCTTCCCTGGACATCTGGTAACAAGCTGAAATAGGGGCAGGATCCTAGGATATGGAAAGCTGAGCCCTAGAATGGGCAAAAGGGGACAGGAGAGTCACAGAGTTTCTGCTCCAGTGTGAAGATGGGGATAGCAGAGAGATGCAATGAGCAAACGTGAAGCCAAGAAGGAGATGAACTCCCTCAAGAAGCTGAAGCAAGGCAGTTCCTGGAAGGAATAAAAATCCCCCGATCCTTCTACATTCTAAGAACTCAAAACATTAAACTGCCTCTCAGACAAACAGGTTCAAAAATCAAATCAAACCCAAATCATGTTTCTTTTCCCCATTGCTTACATTTTCAGAAGCCTGGGTTTCTTTTTAAACTGCTGCAGCTTGCAATGCTTAAAAGTATGGAACTGGCACAGACTGATTTGCACCACCTTACTGTTAGATTTACCACTTAGGTTTCACTTTGGAAGTCAACTGCCCATTGTTTTTGGATTTCCGTAATGGCCCGGACTGATTTGATTTTTTAGGGTATTTTTATTGAAGGTATTTTCTTCTCTCAAACGCTGCTGTAATTTGGATTCAATATGTCATTTAAAAGATCATTCTCTCAACACCTATACTGATGCTGCCAAAAATAAAATTGACAGATTAGTCCCCTTCTGTCATTAGAGAACACGGAGACAAAGGAACAGGCAAGCTATGCTATGGCTGCACACACAGCTTTACAGCTCTGTATGCAACTGTGCCTTACAGTATCTTAGCTACAGCTTGAGCTTTTTAATCACATTAATGTAACAGACAAGCAATCTGCAGTAGTTTTTGAGCTACATCATCAGCCCTGCTATGCGTAAAGCATCTGATAGGAGGCAATTCAACAGAGGAGGGAGTGAGGGATTCTGCTTCCAGAACTGACCTTGTGCTGTAAAAGAACACACTGCTCTGTGTTTTCTTTATGTGACTGTGTCATGCTCTGATGCTTAAGACAGGAATGCATCAGATCACTAGTGTTGCAATACAACCAAATAAAAACTTAATTCAGGAAAGTTTGATTTATACAAGACCAGGACAACTAATTCCCCCTTTTCTTAATGTGCTTTCTTATGAATTCGCATCTTTGGATGCCCCTTTTTCCCATCTATCCTATCCTTTTCCATCACTCTCCTGCCTGCACTTGACCTGTTATCAAAGTAGATTTGGCCTCTCCTAAAGAGATCCATCTTCTTCACTCCGCTAGTCAGTCAATAACCAAAGAGATTATTTTTCACTAAAATATAATCCCAAATAATAAAAAGAGGCCCATTTTTTTTGATTCAGTTTAAATAGAACAGTTCAAAACTTACAAAGAAGAGATTAGGGATACAGGGCATCAAACTAAATCATCACTTTAGACAAAGGTAAAAGAAAGAGCTTCTTTCCATAAGCAGCAACAAACTGCTAGAACTTTCTGACACAGAAGACTGTGGAGGGAGGAGCCATCAGCAGGTTCAAAAGGGACTCCATATGCTGGGAAAAATGAGAGAAAGGCACAGGGGCCAGCTCGTGTGCCAGTGGGAGACAAAAAATGTTAAGCCATAAGGACAGCCATCCTTAGTACAGCACTGATGTTTCCATGAAACTATTTTATTAGAGAGGGTCAGGGCACATACACAGAAAGAAGGTGAAAATAAAACTTAAGCCAACAATCTTACTATCTGAGACGCTAGAGGAGTTGCTATATCTTCCGCTGTACCTCAGAGCTATCCTTATAACTCAATTAATGAGGACATGGGAGCAAACCCAACCCCAAGTCTAGAAATGCATGTACTGACTTAGAGGTCAGGACAAGTCCTCACTCAAAGCTATACTTACCTCTCCTTCAAACAGCTTAACACAGCTAGAAACCCAGCTAGCAGCTAAGGACTGTGGAAAATCATGGGCCTAGCATTCCAGCTTACTTCCTCTCTGGTCCTGGTTAGCTACTAGTATAGGAATGCTTAAGAAACCCACTCCTGGAATGAAGTTTGAAAGCAAAGGCAAAGGCATTCCCCCTACAGAGAGGGCTCCATTTGTTTCTACAGTGCTCTACAGGGACAGAATTCTGTGTACAATTGTGACAGAAGAAGAAGGGTAAAAAACAATTTATATGCTGAGGTAACAGGGCACACCCCCATATACAAATACATACACCAGAACTTCACATCCTAGTGCAGTTGTTTTCAGCCTGTGGAAAACAACAAGTACCCAGGAATCCATGAACCACTTCTATAAGAAGTAAATATGTTATATGGTACAGCCTCCCATATGCATGACTTTTTTTAAGGAGTCTGCACTACCACTACACAGCTTTTCAAATACCTCTAGATGGAAACAACAGTAATCAGTAACATCTGTTCACCCAGGAAATATCAATGTAAAGATCTGATGGCTAAGAAGGGCAAATGAATGACTTATGAATGGTGCTAAGATGTCTGTGGGAGAGGAGGACGAATTATTTGTCTTCAGGAAAAACCATCATTCACAGTCAAATTAGCCAGGCATCTCCTGTTAAAACATCTTGCTAATTTCAAATAGTGACTTTATATGTTAACATCTAGGCTAGCAACAGATTCAAAAGTATTCATTTGTGTTAATTATTTTAGTTACTTAGTTCTTTTCTGATCATTCATTGGCAGATGAACAAGTACCATTTTTCAAAAAACTTCAATTGTCAAGTAATTATTTAGCATGAAGCGCCAGTGAATTCATTCTTAAGAGTGCTGAAGGAGTTAACCTTGAGTAATTTTCAGTAAAATATTACTGCAGAGGCTGAAGATTTAAGTTCTCCATTTTGGTTTTTTTTTCTTCCCTCACAGCATCCTAAATAGGAGAAGCTCAAAGGGAAAAAAAACACCACTAAATCTAAAACATGGGGGGAAAAAAACCCCAAAACAACACCAAACCCAAAACATACAGTTATTTACTTCATAGCTATAGGTACCCAGGAAATAATTCATTTCAGTGCAACTAACCAAAGCAGTGTTAGTTGACCTCTCAAAGATTTGTTCCCTCAGCCCAAGAAAATGCTGAACTGTTTCCTCAGTAACCTTTTGTCACTTCTCTTGGCTAAGCTGAGGGTACGTGATCTTCCCTGGAATGAAACGTAAGCACTACAGACCTGAAGCACTCTGCAGAGAAGTGACCTTTCCACTAAAAGGCAGATATCTGTTTAAAGTTGTTCATCTTGTGGAATAGAGACAAAAAGAAATGGCCACGGATAGACTCGGTTTACATTAGTGAAACAAAAATATTACCTGCTCCTTATTCTGGTGTTCTAACAAGAGCAATATAGGTTTCGACTACATAGGAAAAGTCTGAAAAATCTCTCTCCCACAGCTGGTATGAGTACAGGTTTTCATGGGATTTTGGGAGTGTGTGAGGGTGCTGACTTTTTCAAACACCTGCAGTTATGAAGTCTCCTCTCTTGACAAAGCCTGCTCTCCTGCAGCTTGGTATTTCTACCTTGCTCTTCTTGAGATTGTCAAAATCGGATTTGAACATGTTGTGACACAATCAACAATTTGAAGCATCTCCTTTCCATCTGAATTTTATTTTTAGACTCTTCCATACTCTTTCAAAGCACACGTACCCAAAGTAATTCTTTGACATGAAGTAAAAAAAAAAAAAACTAAGAAGAAAACCTGAAGTGTTTCATGAACTCTAGAACACAAGCAAGCTTAGGCCATGTCTCCTGTATAAAATGACTGCTGCCTCCATTGCATTACAAGCACACAGACCTGGCTGCAAAGGTCCCTTCACCACACAAACCTGAAGCTTTCTACCTCAGCAGGTAACTCTGAACTTCAACTGAGGCTCTCAAAGAAAAAAGGTCCTAAAGCACAGTAGCCCAGAATGCTCACAGTTAGTGCTTCTTGGGGACCTTGAGCAATTCACTCACAGCTGGCCCTGCCTTGAGTGAAGAAGATTTGGAACATCCTGACTCCAGGGGGCCCTTCCAATCTGTATCATGCTATGAGTAAACATTTGTGTGCTGTCATGTAAAGCATTTTCTTCTGCCAGTCACTATTGTTTGTTTCTGGATGGAGAGGTGCTTCTGAACTACTCTGCAATATTTTCTGGTTGCAATGTGAATCTGTGTGAAACACAGAAAGTACTTGATGAGGTCCTTTTACAGTTCCTGTAAGAGGTGTTTTTATGTAGTGTCTTAACTATTAACTGTTTATTAACTTACTTGAGTCTTGAAATCCCTTTTATTTATTTTAATTTTGTTCATGAAAATTGTGGTATCTAAGATACCTATTCTAATAGGCAACACTCCCAGAGAAAATCCCTGCATCTTATAATATCATATAAACCATCTTATTCCAGTAACTCCAGTCAATTTAAGACAACGTATGCTGGTGAGAATCTGGTTCATCCCTGTTTGAAATCAGAAAGGGAAGATGTTCTCCTAATTTACAATCCCTCTGGATCCAGTATTAGCTGTTCTGCCCAAATGCACTTCTTGTGAAAGATCAGAGCATTTTATAACAAAGCATTAAGAGCTATAAAAATTGTCCATACAAAGAAACTGATCTTTTCTAAGAAAAAAAAAAAAAAAGCAACTGAGAATATGAGAAGGTAGATGAGGGCGAGATGATAGAAGAGAACAAAATGAGCATCTGCACCAGTTAAAGCAGCAATGAAATATGAAAGAGCATTTAAGAGATGTCTCCCTTTAAGCACAAAGAACTAGCCTCTGAATACTAAGCAACATCTACAAAAAATATTTCACAATCTACTAAATGGAGATTATTACAAATAAATTAATCAAGAACCATATGAAGCTAGTATGGCAAGAGAACAGCCATGTAACAGTTTTAAAAGTAATGCAAACTGCAGAAAAAATAGAAAATACTCCAGGTTTTATCAGAAAATCAGGTAAGAAGGTATAAGTGAAAGAAATAAGGAGGAAAAACTGCCTGCTGCTGGTGTGCACTGCATGAATATTTCCATCTGTCAACAGGCCATCAAAAAGCAAATTGGCAGTAAGTCATAACTCACCATTTGCTATTTATATTCTGGCAGTGCAATTTCTATCAGTCAAAGCGTCCTTTTTGGGGATGGGGGTAAGAAAGGGAGATACTCTACTGCTACTGCTGTTTGTATTTCTTCATTTATCTGGTGCTTGATATGTGCCTCACGCATCACTTTTTATTCAAAAATTGACATATTTATTCAAGAATTATTTTAACACACTAGCCTTATTCAAATACATACAAAGGCTTTGGCAGGAATTTTCAACCAAGCGTTTAATGTGATTTATGCATTGGTGTGTAAAAGGCAACATTTAATTCTGTGGGCATAGTGTAATCACAGCCTTGTAAAGGTACCTTGTTGGAGCAGAGGAGACAACTTTACAGGTAAGCAGCCTACTAATAAGTCTTCCTGAAGGCTTTTAGACCTTGCAACTGGTGGATCACCTTTTGATTGTACCAAGATTAGGTAAGGACATATTGCTTTCATCACTTTACCCTGGTTGTCGTTTTTTGGGGTTCAGTTTTGTTTGGGTTTGGTTTAGTTTAAACTGATCAAATTTCACTTTTAAATCACAAATTCTAGTAGTTCAAATTTGGATAGATCATCCCACTTGCAGACTTTGAGTACAGATGAGAATTTGATTAAGCCATTATAGAAAGCATCCCTGGTTCTGCAGTGCAAGACACAGTCTTCAAAGTGATGAGTGCTTGCTCAGCCCAGCATGTGATCTGCTACACAACTTGCCTTGATGAATGGCATCATCATCAGAATTAAGCTGACTGAAGATCAAGGAGATACATCTATGACTCCTGCACCTGTCCACATTGCTATCACCTGTTTGTTTAGAGAATATAAATAGCAAGGAATTGAACCAGGAGTTGCAAAGGAGCTGTGTGGAGGCAGAGAGGACAAGCAGGATAACCAATATGAGGTGGCATGTTCTAGTGCCAAGGAAGGAAGTAACAAGAGATACCATGGACGTGCTAAAATAAGAACCAATACAAAGTCATATTCTTAAGCATTTAAGGGTTGGACTTCCTAACATTTATTCTTCCATCTTCAGCTCTGTAGTTCCACCACAGCTTCACCCAAGTCTGAGCCACTGCTAAAATGGCCTTGACCCTTCCCTCTGTTGCACACACAACTGCAGCAGCATCTATCTTGTTCTACAAGTGCCTTAAAGGAGGGTGTAAGGAGGTGGGTGCTGGCCTCTTCTCTCAAGTGAACAATTATTGGACCAGAGGAAATGGCCTGAAGTTGCACCCAGGGAAGTTTAGACTAGATTTGAGGAATTTCTTTAGAATTTCTTTACAGAGAGAGTAGTTAGGCACTGGAATGGGCTGCCCAGGGAATTGGTGGAATCACCATCCCTAGAAGTATTTAAAAAACATGTATATGAAGTACCACTTCATGACATGCTCTAGTGGGTGATACAGATACTGGATAAATATATATTTTATTCAAGGGGGTGGGGAGGTGAGGGAGAGGGTGTTTACAGTTGGACACAGTGATCTTAGAGGTCTTTTCCAACTGTGACAATTCTGTGATTCCATCCAATTTTGTGGCAAGCTCATGGTTGTAACTAAACTGGTGAAAAAAAGGAAGTTTTTTGTACAGGGTTACCCTTGGGGGCTGCCTTATCACAGTCAGACAAGCATCCCTGCCAGTGCAGCAGAGCAGATGGAAACACCACCTCCAGTAGCTGCTAAGGCTGTGGCTTCACTGGCTCCACCAGGTGAGCAATAGACACCATGAAGAAGCAGGGAGGAAGACAGGGCTTGTAGCAAACTTAAGGTTTGAGGAAAAGAAGAGCACAGATGGTGAACTCTGACAAACACACAGAGAAGAATCCCAGTGCAAAAAGAGAAAAATTAACATCCCAAGCTAAAAGGCAAAGTAAGGTTGGATGCAGAGCAAGGAACCCATACTGGGCAAATAAGCCTGGAGAGAGGCACTGCAACAGGCTGTCAAAAATTGCTAACATATAATGATAATCAACTGGGAATTAAGTGAAAGGGAAATGAATAGAAAATTTATAAAATTCTGCTATTCTTTCATCCTGTACTGCTTAAGCCTTTGTTTATACAACTGGCTTTCCATTCTGTTCAACATAATGGCAGAAAGCAACAGCACAGGGATTCTACAATAAAGGCTCCTTCATCTCTCAAATACTTGAAAGAATAAGTTACAGAGAGATTTTACTTGCAATTTCAGTTATTGAAATTCACAGTGGTCTTAACTGGCCATTCATCATACTGAGTGATACAATAATGTAAGAACAATGATTCTGAGCCACAGTTTTCTGGTCTTTTGGTCAGTGCAGGACTGCAAGGCGGGTGTGCTTTGAAATGCCTTGTCTACCATGAGACTATGCTCTTGGCAAAGAATCACACTTCAGCTGCATTTCTGTAGCTTTGAACAGCACACACTTATTTAACTCCAGAGGAGGAAAAAGCCCAGAAATTTATTCTGCTCATTTCTTATGTTCCTCCAGAGCATACAGCCAGAAGACAACTGGGTTTTCACCCAGAGCTTAAGGAAAGGAACCTAAGCTTGACCACATTGTGCTGACAAAGAATAGGCTTAAGTAAATCATGTCATGCACGTGCACCAATGCAGGACAGCACCAACAGGCTTTATTTTGCAGCTTCTCTGTAACAACTGGAATGGAGAAAATAAGCACTATGGCAGGTATAATTCACTCATTTCTGCACATCAGAGCTAGACAGCAGTGCTGGCCAGCTATCAGGTGCAGGGAAGACTCATGTATCACTTTGCTATGGTTAGGTACTAAAAGGAAACAAAGGACTTTCTGTGGAACAAGTTAGGTGCCTCAATGATAAATGGGGTCTTAGATACCGCCCTATGCTCTACTTACAGGGATATACAAGCACCTCCAGAGAGCAATCAATCTCATCTTAAAATACATGTTTGAGACAGGCATGCTAAACAGCCTGTTGAAGGTACCATGTCTTCACACTAACTGTGAGGGTAAGAGTGAGGAGCTGACACTTTGACATCTGGTTCTAAAATCTTGAAAGCCAGACAAGATGAAACTCAGTCTCAGAGGGAACACACAACACGTGTGTTTTCTGCCTTTTCTTCCTCTGACCAAAGGCAGAACATCCCTCCCATCACCTCTGAAACAGGAATACCTAGTCCTAGGGAACAAGCCTCCACTTCAGCCACTACTTACCACTCACCCATACATGCACACTTTAAAGAGGGGAGATGGCAAACACCTCCCACTGCTTCTTGAACAGCTGCACCCCCAAACTGGGTGGGGAGGGAGACCATGTTTCCGTCCCCTCAGAGCATTATCCAGCCTCACCAGTACTGTGCAAACCAAGCTACAGGGACAGACATGATTACCAAAATTAACAGCATGATTTCAGGGACCCCTTCTGTCAGGGCAGCAGTGTTCAGAAACGCCCATGCATTGCCTCTTCATTCACAGCTGCCCTTCTCTGTGCCAGCTCTGTCCTCCACGTTGTGCCAGCTTGGCATGGCTTGATGAGTCAGCTGAACTGAGAGAGGTGAAAAGCCACTACTTGAGATGTCTTCCCTGATTACAAGTTAGGCTAATTCATTCAAGTAAATTACATTCATTTCCCAGTTATCTTCAAATACATCAATCCAGTCTGGATCTGTTGGCACTTCAGATTTTATTTGCACTTCCTCCAGTTCATTCTACAGAACAAAGAAATCAGCAGTTCAAATAGCCTGATACCTCAGGTTACAGAAATTTGCTTGTAATTATCCTCTCTTCCCTTTTGAAAAGCACATAAATTATTTCTACAAGTCACTAAAATTCTCTGTCTTTCAACAAGGACATTCTAGTCATCTGTCAACATAAATCACAATTTATGGGTATCCACTAATAATCTACTGAGAAAAATGTAAATTATGTGTTTCGGAATTATAGGGAAAAATGCTTTTCTTCTTGTAGTATCAGAAGATCCAGCGGGGTTCCTGCTGGACAATTAGTGAATGTTTAAATGCTTGATATTAATTGGAAACAGTCTGACAGTGATGGCCAAATAATTTCAAGCATGAAAGAAAGTCTCAGACTGATGAATAACTGACATTTGACCTGCTGTTCACTTCCTAAGCTAGAAAAAAATGCAATTCATATTGAATTGAAGTTGGAGCTGGCGAAGAAAGCATAAAATACTGTTTCATGTTTCTGTGTTGCCTGTCTAATGCTCTTTTTATAAAAGTTTTATTCACTGTTATAAAATGCATATTGAGGAGAGGCATAAATATCTAGGACAAAGCAATTACCATAACCCATAAAAGTTGCAGAAAATAATTTAAACTTTTATAAAACTGTGGCTGAAATTTTGAATTTAATAGAGTAGCACAATCCTTGTGCAAATTTAAAGTATCAGGTATTAAGTGTCAATGCTTTCTATTACTAAGCTTTTTCTGGCATACTTTCACTAGCCTGAAGTTAGTGGGGAATACACATTATTGAAGGCATTTTCCCCTCAAAGGGAATATGAACCACCATTTTATGGATGCACAAAGAAACAAAACCAGCCAAACAAAAAACCTCACCCAGAATGTTAGCCTTAAGACACAGAGCCTCAGCAGGATTACAAAGTCCTTCTCTTCCACAGCCTGGGACTTGAAGCACAGAAATTCCCTGCCAAAGTAATACATTCAAACTCCAGTGGAAGATAAAGACCATTTGGTCTTTATTCTTTTTATTCTCACATAAACTAAAGATGAGGAAGCTTTTCACTTCTGAGAGAAAAGCAAATCGAAATTAAATGTTTACAACCAATGTTTACTAAGGATTATGCACTTACTCTGCTTTCTATTAAGAGACTCCTTTTGCTTTAGAAACCAGGTGTTAATCCCTCAGAGCAGATGACGTTTTCCAACCTTGCATACTTCACAAAGCTTGAACACATTCAGAGGGAAAGAAAGTTTACATAAGACACAAAACAGATGTTTAATAAACTTGAATAAACTGACAGGGCAAGTATGTTTTGGTCTTTCCAAAAGACAGCCACAAACAGGCAGCGATTACTTTCTTCCAGACACAATAAAGAAGACTTTGGTTTGGTTTTAATTAAAGAGACTGAATCTAAACCAAAACAAGAATCCTCACCTCCTGTAGTATACTTTGATCTCACCTTCTACACCAATGGGAAAGAAACAACTCTGACTTTCTAGCTAGCACCGGTAGTATCACTCCAGTCACATCAGCCTCATTCACCCAGAGAGCAGAACAGGATGAGTGATAACCATCAGGGCATCCAGGGTTAAACCTGGTCTGAGTCACCAAATCATCCCAGGAGTCTAAAATAATAATCAGTCTGGTCTTCAGCATTACCTAGAAAGGAACAACTCTGACTTTTTCTGCTTGGAAGTAGTTTTAAAGCAGGTTAAACTTCTAGCACTGAAACAATTAGAAAAGTAAATTATATAAACGGCGTAACCATTAAAGGGTTTTCTTCCCCAGAAGAAGCAGATGCACCCATCAACTATTTTCATTATTCCTTAAAAACGATGTTTCTTTTTTACCTGAACTGGTTTGAATCTGCAGGGGAGACTGTACTAAAACAAACATAGAACAATCCATAAGTTCTACTATGGTTTTATGGAAACGATCACATTCTCTTCCAACTAACTTAGAAGTGAATGATAGAAATAAACCCTGAGCAAAATCAAGCAGAAGTGTACACTTCCACAGCCTTCTATTTGGCAGTGTTGGGCTTTGCAAACCTTATGGTAGAAGTGTCAGCCCACTTCTAAAAAAATCTATGTATTATATACGTTTATTATATTTTATATTGGGTATTTTGAAATACCCAATATATATATCTAATTTATGATTGTCATTATGTGCACAAGGGTGAAAAAATGTTTTTCCTCCTTCACACTGGTAATTTTAGCTAAAGCTGCTGTCTTCTTACCTAGCAGCAAAGGATTGTACTTGCTTATTCTATGATGGAGTCATAACTCAACCAAACACAGTAGCTGACATGGATTGCTATGTTTTGGACCTCTCGTTTTCAGTAAACAGAGCCAAACTGGAAAAAAAGCAAGAGACAAAAATCCACTCCACGCTTGCATGTAACTCCTCCTTAAAGCTAACACCAGGACCAACAGCTGCAAGCACTGAAGGATGATGAACTTACAACTCATGGCCTGATTTTCAGGCACTCAGCACCTACAACTACAGCTGAAGCCAGTTCTTGTCTGAGAGCTCACCAGAGACTCAAACTAAAGGCACAGAAATTCAGTAATCAAAAGCCGAGTAGCTTAAAAGGGATAAAGATATTCTATATCATTTATCTTCTCATAGCAGAACAGACAAAAACATAATTGATGAATTTCCTACTTTCCTTTTACATTAAAGGTAGTAAATATGCAGTAAAAGCAACATCTTTTTTATGAAAGCAGCAGTGTCTCTCTCCCTTGTGTCCCCCAGGTACCTGTATTTGCTTGACAGGAGTCTTGCAACCAGCTAGCTGGAGATTAAAAAGTCCAAGATTATCTAGTATAACTTTCACTGGCTTTTTGAAAAATAGGAATGTTTGGTAATTCTGCAATGAAATACCATTTTTTTCAACAGCAAGAGCTATGCAAGATTATTCTTATTACCCTTCCTTTCACAATACTGTATTTGCAAAGATTGATGAAAAGGCCTTCACTGTGGCTTCTGTTTTACAAGTGTCCCATACAAACTCTTTCCATATACTTTCTTGGGGTCTTTTCTGGTAAAAAAAATACATGATTTACAAGCCCATATGAAGCCAGGTGGATCTCTCCTTCCTAATTTTTTTTTTTTTTTGGCTTGTAAGAAGCTATTACTATGAGACATGGTATGATTATATAGCACCAAAACACTAACACTAAAAAAAATCAACTTTCCTTTAGAAAGACAAAACTACACCACAGTTACTTCACTTTTAAAGAGCCCAAAGGGCAGCAGCACTGGGAGTAAAGTGGAGTAGAGTATGTTTTTCTCCTGTTTCAGTACATACAAAACAGACAGAGAAATCTGAAGGATTTTTCTCTAATAAAAACAAATCATCTGCATAAAATGGGAGACAGGGCATTGCATAAGTGAAAGGGTATTGAATCTTCCCTCCTGGAAGATAATTTAAAACAACACAAAAACAATTTAAGAAAAAAAACAACAAACCACACACCACACAAATACCCCAAACACACAACAGCCCCGAAGCAAAACACAAACAATTCCAAGATAAACACCACAGGGATAAGATCTTTTTTCAGTTTTAGCTAATGGGGGAGATGGTGAATCTGTAACAAATTAAAATGTAGAAAAAACTGTAGGAGTAGCAGGGGAGGAGGGCTAGACAGAGGGATAATCCTACTACTTCCCCCAAATTCACAAATTAACAGCACCAGTATCTCATTTCAAACAAATTTCACAAGTAAATAATAAACTGGTGTGACTTAAACCTCATACCATCCTACAAGACACATTAAAAACAACAGCAAAATTTGGCCCATTTGCTAATAGAGAAAAGATAATCCAGGAAAATTCCCACAACTGTAGGAAACAAAACATTATCAAGTTTACACTTGTATCATATTTGGAAGGTTATTTTCATAGCCATGGCAGCTAGAGCTTAGGAAAGAGTAGTTAGGATTTGGATCATGAAAAAAGCCTTTAATTCTCCACTGAAAAGCAAGCCCACAGATGTGTTTAGGCATACATGTTAAACATCCTCTGCCCACAGCCATATTTACTGCTCCTTAAATATTTTGTTGAAATGGTGTCACTTTCTTTTTCTGTGCATACTGCACCAATCTGGCTATAAACAGCAAACCTGTAAACAGGAGCATGGATTTTCCAACACAAATAAACATCTCAACTGAGTTGTATTGGCAGCTTTTTAGTTTAGTGAGATGGGACTAAAAAAATTAATGTCGTTTAAAGCAAACAAAACTTATTGCTCCATTTGACTATGGATACCTTCAAGTCAAAATGCTTTAGGAATTTGCTGTAATGGACTTAAAAATCTAAGCATCCTGCAAATTTCACCATAAGACTTTACTTTAAAACCAACTGTGCTTTCCTTGAGTGGAAATAGTTCTAAAATAAAAGCCTCAGAAAATAATCATACTGAAGTGATCTGAGCAGAAAGTTGTTTAAACATCCAGCCCTTTCAGGTGTTGCTGTTGCTAATGTTAAAGAAGTAAAGTTGACGAAGTAATGAAGAAATAAAACCTAGGAGTAATGTTGATGTCTTCTAATATTGTAGGAAAAAATACTATTTTTGCTACAGAAAAAATACCAGAAGCAAAGCTGGCATTACACAGGTGCACTGCATCCACATGTTACTCATGTTTGCTTCTAAACAATTCAATGAAAGGGACCTGATCTCAAAATGGTTCCTACTGTTTGTTTAACAGAATTATTAATGCATATAAATTGCATATAATTGAAGCAGCACCTGTGGAGGGGGGGGAAATAATGATTGTCTCTGGGATAATGGGGATATTTGTACCACATAAGATAAGCAGCACAACTTTAATTAGAGCTTGATGACTTAAACTAGAACTATTTTGAACAGCGATGATTACCTAAAAAAAAAAAAAAAAAAAAAAAATCTTTTTGCTATGCATATTTGATAAGACGCTGTGAAGGGCACAAAAGCATAATGAGTTGCTAGAATACATGAGCATTTCAGTTGATGACAGCTCAGTTCACACATACCTGCCTGCCCAGAGAACTTACTCTCTACTACAACAAAATCTGAGCCTGAACAGACAGTTGCAGTTGTACCACAGTGTCAGGGAGCATACCCAAAAAAGCTGTGTGTGTAACAATCACACACAAAACCTTATAAACAAAAAGAAATAGCTTATTTTTACGTGAGGATTTTCCTAATCAGAATTCCTTCTTCTTCAATACAGAAATATTTTCTTCAGTGACCATAAGCACTTTCACAAAGAGCTATATATGTAGATCTATATATCTCACTGGTAACCCCCCACTTCACAGAAGGAAAAACCTAGCTAATGAAGGCATGGAAGTTACCATAGCTACATAAAATGCAAGTAACAAAGGAAGAAATTTGAACTCAGGTTTCCAGTTTCCTATTCACTGAACCCTGAGGACTTTGAAAAATATACATTCCAATACACTTTAATAACAGCAGCACTGTTCAGCAATCTTACAAGTTAACTACCTAAGTGTGGTGTGCTAAAATCATCAATAGGAACCAAGAGCTAGATAGTGCAAAGCAGAATTTCTCTTTGCATCAAAACTAAGTCAAACTAATTCTTCTGCTCACACACAGATTCATTTCAGTGGAGCATACAGAAACTAGATGAGCTAGCTTTGCTTCTTTCCTTGTACTCAACCAGCGTGTGAGCACTTAGAGCCTGTAAGAGTGATACAAATTGGCAAAAACTTTAATGTTTTCAAGTTACTATCCTAAGGACTTACAAAAAAAAAAAAAAATCTGTACAGCTATATGGTTTACTGGATCAAGAGCAAAACAGCACCAATGAAATTTATTAACCATTTAGAAAGTACAGGAAACCACTGATGTAATATTTGAACTGAAAAAAATAACCAAAACAAATAACCAACACACCAAGGACTTAAACCTCTTCTGAAGCTGTTCAAATAGAAACACAATAATAACTTTAAGCTCACTGCATTGCTTCATGTTATTCTATTGCACCCTCATCTATTTAATACTCATGCAACAGACATTCTGTCCACAACATGAACTCATTAGCCAAAAAAAAAAAATCACAGTTGGAATAAAAAGAGAACTGGTGTGAAAACATGTTTCTAGGAAAGCCTGAATAATCTTCAGCCACCCCAACCTCCACATCCTTACCGGAACATCAAAAGTTTCTTGTGTGTCATCCAGCATCTGAATTTTGATGGAGATGAGTTTGCCTGGAGGTGTCACAGGTGGTTTCTGTCCATGCTCCAAGGTACTGATCCCAGCATTTTCCTGAGCTCCTAACCGGGATCCTGCTGTTGGTCTCTGCTCTGTTTCACCCATGTTCAGAGAAACACGTTTCTTATATCTGATAAAAGAATAAAGGCAAAGAAGACCATATCACTTCTATTAATAAGAATTGGTGCACATAAGCATTATGTTATATATAGTAGTAGCTAATAAACCATATGAATATTAACACAAAAACCATTAAGGTTGGGGTTTTTTTTCAATTAACATCTCTCATGAAGACAAAAAAAATCAGGCAAGATTTCAAAATACACAGGCTAACCACTTGCTGGGAGTAAGACTGATCAGCTGGCTACAATGGGAAAATATTCCTTTTCTCCTGGAAAAGGAAACAAGACCACATTGGAAACAGAAAAACTGAAAACTCAGAAAAGGGGGAGGATGGCGAGGGGAGATCGACAACCTCTTGCTGACCACCACCTCTCTCCTGGCCATACCAGTACTTCCCCCAATGGTGTTTCCAGCCTTCCTTGGACCTTTTCCAGCTGGCACCTTGCTTAAGGGTCTGCAAAGCAGAAATCGGGGTTCAAGATGACCCCGATTACATGGCCTAAATATTTTGTTCCCTTTAGGGACCAGAGCTGCTCTAGAACCTAGAGCCTGGCCTGGTCCCACTGTTGTGCCAAGGAATATGAGGACATGCTACTGGGGAGTGCAGAAGAATGCAGAGCAGGAATAGTGATTGGGAAAAGCAAGAGAAATCTGATTTCCCACAGAGCCCCATGAGCAGGAGAGGAACACCAAGGAAGACACCTTCCCTGCTATGCCAGGGGAAGGCTACACCTGTACCACCCACTGAATGTGGATGTCTGCTTTGTATCCATTGAAATAACCTGAGAAACTGGCTTGCTGATTCTCTTTCCATGCAGCTTTAGCACCACATTACATGGCACAATCTGCTAAATAATGATTCTATCCTAAAAAGGGAGCAGAGCCACAACAGTGTGGATTTTAAATCAACAGTGTGATTTTTCATTAAGTGGCACAATTTTGAAGCTTCTTTTTTAAATCAAGAACCATTAGTTTTACTAGTCAAATGTCACAAGTCATACTAAAAACTTACTCCACTTTTTTTGCCCCCTGCCTTTTTGACACCCTGCCTGGGTTTCTGATGAAGCCCACTGCTACTCTCTATTTATCTTCCTTGGTAAATGCATGTTCATTCTATATATCTTTTATACGCCAATCATTAAAAAGACACATACCACACTGAAAGAATGCAAGTGTAACTTTTCACCTGAACAGGGGCACAAGATAGTACTGCAATCACTGTCTGGCTTTTACAGTCAGGTTACAAATATTGACAAGCCTATAGAAAAACCAGAAAGCACAAGATAGCCAATGTACTAGTGAATGCATCACCAGTACTACAGTATATTATGAAGAACAGTGCCATGTAATTAGATACCAGTTGCCTCTGTAAGGACAGAATAAAACCAGTCCTGTCTTCAGCAGTATATACAATTTACTACACTTCAACTTTCTGTGTCCTGATTAACTTATTCCCACAGATTTTCCACACAGCAAGAGGGTTGGACTAAAAATATTTAAAACAGCACTTTGATTAAAAGAAAAAAAAACAAACAACACAGTAGAAGGATCTCTACAACTGCAGTATTACTACAGTAGTGTTTTGCTAGGCACAGACATTTAAAGTGGAGGAAGAAGAAATCTGTTCCTTCCATTAAATACTAAACATAGGAATGAATCCAGTGAGTTCAAGTCATACCATTAAATAAACAATGCAAGGAAATACTACCAAGCTTGAACCTTTCTATAAATGTTCCTCTGGCTGGATGATCTAGTGGCCCACACATGCATTCAGACAGGCCAATAAACATAGTGAAACAAGGAAAAAAGACCCAAATTTAGGAGCCAAAAAAAATCACGGCGGAAAGGTAGAAGCCAAACTATTCTATACATACAGCTGGCAGGATTCATTATTAATAGTTTGCAATATAGAAACTCTTGTTATATATATATATATACTCATAGTTATATATATATGACATATATATATATATAACACCATTCTATTACACACCCATTTCCCTTTGGAAGCAAAGATCTAAGAAGTAGTGGCTTCCCTGATCACATGCATCTCTGCTTACAAAATTAAAAGCTTTCCTTTTCTAATCTGTCTGTATTATCTTAGTATTAGCATGCTGCATTGGACATTACTTAAGTTTTTTTCTGTATGACTCTAGTCTTCCCATAGTGCTGTCATAACATCAGCATATCTTTATTATGCCTTTATGTAAGAAGACTCAAAAATGATTACAATTACCCTTTTTAAAATAATTCAGTGCATCAGTCAAGCTGCATACCTTTCTCTAAATCACTTTGATCTAGAAGACAGTGAAGTAAGGTCACAGAATGAAACAGAAGAGTATTAAGCAAATACTGAGCTAACCTAGGGGGATTAGGATACTTAACATTTATCACGATGAAAAGAAGAATTGAGTTTGGACAGAGCATTTTAAAGACACTCTAGCAGAAAGATGAATTCAGGAGGGTATTAACAGAGAAGAAAAAGCAGTGTGCAGCTGCTGGCAACACACACAGCTCTAAGCAAAATTTAAGAGGAGATAGGCAGCCAGTACAGGAGCAAAGAGAGTGGCAGAAAAAAAGGACTAATCCGAACTGTGGAAATTAAGAGTTTCTGCCTGTGGCCTGGTTTGAGAAGACCAGGACAGTAAAACCCCACCTGGGACACCCCCAAGAGCTGCCAGCATGTGCTGAGGCAGATATAATGGGGAGCAGCTGAGCCTACGGGGAGGAGAGGATGGGTCAAGGTGACCCAAATGGACCAACCACAGTATTCCTTCCCATGGTGCTCAGTAGAAAATGGCTCCCAAGAAAGCCCAGGAAAGAGGTGGCTTCTCTGGTGGGGGTGCTGGCTGGGTTAAGGCTCATCTGCCCCTGCTCCTTGATTCCTCACTGGAGAAGAACACCATTCACCAGGAGAGGTCACCTCCTGCCTCCCCAGCTTGGCTGCTCTGAGACTTGCCAATTCTCACTGAGACCCTGGGCTTGGGCAGCCCCATCTGCTGCCCAGTCCAGAGTGGGGCTTTTCTGGCTGGGAAGTAATTACCAACTGAGAAGGGGGAGATCCATCTTTACTTATGTTTATATACATCTGTAATTCGTTATTACTGCCTCATTAAACCTACACAAGTTTGGTTTTTTTTTTCATCCAACCTTATAGTCTCTCTCCCTTTTTCCCTTCTTCATCTTCCCCTGGGAGGGCAGTGGAAAGAACAGTGCTGAGTCCTGTGCCCAGTTCTGGGCCCCTCAGTTTAGGAAGGAGACTGAGGTGCTGGAGCAGGTCCAGAAGGGTAAGAAGGCTGTGAAGGGATCCAGCACAAGTCCTGTGAGGAAGGGCTGAGGGAGCTGGGTGTGTTCAGTCTGGAGAAGAGGAGGCTCAGGGGAGACCTCATCACTCTCTACAACTCCCTGAAAGGAGGGGGTAGCCAGGGGGGGGTCGGTCTCTTCTCCCCAGTAGCTCCCAGTAAGACAAGAGGGCATGGACTTAAGTTCTGCCAGGGCAGGTTTAGATTGGATATTAGGAACAAATTCTTCACAGAGAGGGTGATCAGGCATTGGAATGGGCTGCCCAGGGAGGTGGTGGATTCTCCGTCCCTGGAGGTTTTTAAGAAGAGAGTGGATGTGGCACTCAGTGCCATGGTCTGGTAACCACAGTGGGAGTGGATCAAGGGTTGGACTTGATGCTCTCAGAGGCCCTTTCCAACCTGGATGATTCTGTGATTCTGTGAACAGAGAGCATCTGTCACCTGGTTACTGTCTAACACCCTGACAGGTTTATTGGTGCCCAGTGTCCAAAGCCAGCCTGTTCTTTTCTGACTGCTGGTGAAACCCCATTTCCGCTGCAGCTTCCCTGGGTGTCAGCACCCTTCCCAGTGGTGCTGTACCATCTCCAAAGATGAAGAGAGACTGCAGCAGTGACATAACCTGTGCAAGGGAGTAAGCCACCTGAGACAGCTGAGCTGCCCATGGAAAAGCCTTGGACTCTCCTTCTCCTTCATTGCCTGTTGCCATGCACTGACTCTCACTCCTCGCCAGCCCAAAAGAAAACAACTCAGTGCTAATTCTTTGCAAACTAACTCAGCTCTCAGCAAGCTGGTAAACCTCTGGCTGGGGTGAGCTAAGCCCATCCAGCTGCTGGAAGGCCACCAGACTGACCCAAGTCATCTCACCTAACTCTACCTAAAAGACCTGGAAGGCCCAAAAAGTTACAATTCCCATTAGATAGATTAATAAGCATTTTTTTGTCTGAATCAATGTTAAGAATCCTTTATACAGATTTGAGGTGCTTAGTTGAAAAATTTTATTTCTGTATATACTTATGCAGTAGCTGTGCAGAGGCCAATCTCTGATTCACCACAACTCCATCTTAGTTCTCCCTGCTTGAAGCAGGTACATTTTACAGCGTTGGAAAGGTTAAAGCCAATTAGAGTATTGCAAAAAACTGAGGAAGGGACAAGCAACAAGCCACTGTTAGAAACGTGAGCAGAGATGAAATAGATGCTCATCTTGATTTAAATACTTTGCACTCTTCCAGGTCAGGTAGTGAGGTTTAGACATTAGAAAGCCTGAAGACTCCTGTTATAAGAGCAGAATGTTACCAGGTATTTAGGCCTTTTCCATTCCTTTGGTTTTGCTTGAACACATTTTCACAGCACAGGCTCTCTCTTCTCCTTTTAAAGGTGGGGGAAGCCTGAGGCACAGTGGGGTGGAGTGATTGGCCTATAAAGTCACCCAGCACACCAGCTTCGGAGCTAAAGTTGCAGCCAAAGCCTCTCTGATGCTGGCCCAACGCTGTCTCCCAGATCATATGGCAATGTAACACTTGAAAGAGATTTAGGTAATCAACATAATACCAGATAAGATGAATCAAACTGGCTCAATGGCTTATAAATAGAGAGGAAGAACTAGGAAGATACCAAAGGACTAGAAAGGAATAAATTCAGTCCAGATCTTCTAAAGGATAATGAATGTGAAGCAGCAAGGAGGAAGAGGGTCAAATCCAGGCAGACTGCTGACAGGCTTTAAACTCTCAGCTTCTTGGAAAACTTTTGGAAAGCCTCAGCTGTGGAGGGGACTATAGGGAATACTGCTAGCTAACACTCCTGCCAAGTACTCATCTTCAGTTCTAAGCACCTTCATCTTTGCAGAAAAAAACACATAGCTTGACAAATTGGAGTAACTTTAATGGATCATAATGAATAAGTTATAAGGAAAGACAGGATAACATGCACAGGTCGCATATGGAGGGTTCAGAGTGAGCAGCTGTGGCAAATCTAACCATGAGGGTGAAGATGCCACCAAGGTCCAACCAGACATGAATATTCCAAAGCAGGGGGAGCAGGAAATGTCTTCACATTAGCTGCCCCACTCTTCAAGCTAATTTATCAACAAAGCACCCTTCTCATATGATATGGTGACCCTTCATATTTACTTCTCTCTCCTCATGGACAACAGCAAATTAGGTATGGCCCTGCCAAAAGCACATAACAGACCTGCACAACTCCAATAAGGGAAAATTCTATACCTCCGGCACAAATTGTCAGTAAAGCTCCATTTTCATTAGTATACCAGAATTACCATAAGCATGAAATAGGAGAGCCAGTTTCTTGAACAAGGCAAGAGGACCAAGAAGACTGAAACCAAATTCAGTCTGACGCTATAGGGAGCAGACAGAAGGCAAATACAGCTCAGGATTTTATATTATATGCAACGTTATCCCAGATAATTTCTGGAAGTCTATGGCAAGTAGTAGGAAGTAAATATAGAGATTTAAAAATGTAAGCTATTAATCTAAATAAAACTAGTATGATTTCTTCTCTAAAAAACACAATTTTGAAAATTATGATAAATCAGTGCCAAAGAAAGAAACCATCCTCAACACTTGCCCAGCAGAGCTCATGCAGGCCAGGCTTGAAGGCATTGAAAGCCCTGCCCACGAGGCAGCAGACAACAATGCATGTGGCTAGTGACAGCAGCAACAAACTCCTTATTTTCAAATCATACTAAACAAAGATAATGGATCAGCCCCATTCCAGGCAAACAACAATAACCCAAATCTGTTTTTTGACTGTGAGTCACTAGGTGGGACAGATGTGTGGGAATACCTAGAAGTGACAGAGCACTAGAACAGGCTGCCCAGAGAGGTTGTGGAGACTCCCTCTCTGGAGACTTTCAAAACCCACCTGGATCCATGAACTGCCCTAAGTGATCCTGCTTTGACAGGGGGGTTGGACTAGATGACCTCTAGAGGCTGCCTTCCAACCTCTAACATTCTATGATTTTATGGCAGTTTTATTCTTTTCACAATTGCAAAATAAACAGAATTTGTATGAAGAAGTCCACAGTGGAGAAGGGAGGATTTATTTTTTTTTAAAGCTTTTAAGTCACCATTGTCTTCTGAGTCTTCGGCAGTTCCTCATGGGAAAATATCAAGCATTTCTTATAAAATCTTCTCTTTAAAGTCTGATTTCCTTAAATCAAATCAAAACTCATGAACAAGTGCCTCACTTACATAACATTCATACTCCACATTATTCTGCACAGAATCTCATACACCCTTGAAATTACATGAAGGTCATTACAAAGAAAAAGGCATATCAGAAATCTGACATAAATCCAGAAACTTTTAATTAGGCTAACGGACCAGCATTTTTGTGGAAGCAAAGAAATGTGTCACCAAAAGCTCTTAAAAGAAAAATAGCTCAAGCTCCAAGGGCAGTAGTATAGACACAAGTGCTGGGTGCCTGCTTCTCTGCCTGCCCCCAGCAGACTGAACTGGGTTGGCTCAGCCTCTAATGCAAACATTGCAAGGGAAGGTGGTTTCTTGATTCCTTTTCAGACTGCTGCCTGCCCTGAACATCCACAATTTTGTAGAAGAATGTACCATAGCAAGCCAGTCCTGAACCATTAGGCTATCTTTTGGGTTCTAAAACAAAAAGAAACCCCACATGCAAAAAATTACCATTGTAAATGATGGCTGTTTCAGGAAGTCAGAAGTAGGAAGATTCTAGGTGAAGCATGGCCAAGAAGATGAATATTAGAAGTTCACGTCTGATGCCCTGCACAGTCAATGGAGAGCAGGATGGAGAGAGAGCTTCTAAACTGGCCTTAATTTCTAAACACAGATTTTTTTTTTTTATTCCTATCATTAGTTTCTGTGGTATGGTCAAGTCAGATGGACAGACTCAGGTTTGCAGAGCAATCCAGTACACTTAGTTGTAACAGTTCACATTACATACATCAAACTAGATGGAATATGAAACCAATGTCAAATTCAGGGATTTAAGCAATAACACATAGCTTTACAAACTCAGATATTCAGTACACCAGTAATGCAGCCTGCAGTCCAGAATAATGAACACCTAAGTAAGAACAGGACAAAAAAAAAAAAGCCCCACACCTCTTGCAAGCCTACGTGTTCAGCATTCAGATTGCCAGCATTCATTACTGCTCCTACCTTTAGGGCCATTCAGCTTCCAATTGGAGCTCATTTATCTTCATTGCATTCAGGTCCTAATGCTGTTTGCAATTCTATGGCACTAGCAGCTGTCCCAGATTCCCAATGTTCTGCCAGATGTCAGCAAAGAGCAGTCCCAGCCCGCACAAATCTGATGTATGCTGCCTTTCTTCCTCAACCACACACCTGTCAGTAGATCTAAGTAATAGATTTCTGTAGGCTTTTGCAATTGCCTTATTCCCTCAGGCATAAATGCAGATTGTTCTGTAAATTAAGCCAATCTAGTCACCAAGTGCTTTTTTAAACCCACAAAATTAAAATTACTTTTGATAATTGTCAATACCAAACAAGATAGTAAACACTGATTTGCTGTGTGCTACATTTTCTGGACAGCCTTGCATTAAAACCTACTTTCAGACAAGGAATATTTCATTTTCTTCCCCACATCTTACACAAGGAAAGCCATCACATATATGTAAAGTAAGCATTTACATAAGTGAGGCCTTTATACATTGACCCTATCAAAGAAGGCCCTCAAAAAGTTCTTCATGGAAGTTACTCTTGACATTGGTTGTGATCATTTCCCAACCTTGAGGGACGTCTTCACTATTTAATCTTGAACCATGATCAACACCATTGACTTGCATCAGGGAAGCCAATACCCTAGTCAAACCAGTGCAGCCAATTTTAAACATTTTTCTTTAGATGTTAAATCAGCCAGCTCAAGGGCACTGTACAAACAGGTAGTTCTGGCTATTTCTGGAAGGAAAATTAGTGTTTCATCCACTAAGCAGAGGGATGATCAGCTCCAACTGCTCAGTTAGTGACTCTTCCCAACAACTGTTTTTTCCTTGCAAATCCACAGTCTGAGCAAAGTGGGGAGCTCCTGGAGCCATCAATCCTTTAACAGCACAGAGCTACTGCTACACAAATGCTTCATTTGTTACTAGACAAATGAAAATTTAAGTATTGACCACTTGCTTTTCATTTATTGTACCACTATTTAACTATCATGTCTGTATTTATAACTTCATGTACAAGCAGATTCAACCCAATAGGTTTGGTTTGGGTTTTTTTTTAAAAACACTTTCCTGCCACTTTACTTTCTCAATTGAACACACCACATCTTTTCTATAAAATTTCTGCTTCATCTTGGGGCAAGAGAAGGATATTTCTTCTTTGCTATGAAACTCACAACCTTCTTTCTGAGATGTTTTTCAACCTGATGTCAAAAATGCCTGCATAAGAAACAATGCTTAGGAAGAAGTTGCAAGCTATTGGTATCATATACTCAATTTCAATAACACCCCTTTCATTTTGTATAAGCTGTTTGTGTCAATGCTGCCACTAAAACCTATAAAAAGTAAAATTTAACATGGTTGCAGAAGTCACAAAATACAATAAAAAAAAAATCCAATCAAAAAAAAATAGGAGTAAAGAGTGCATGAAATACATGTTGAAGTCACCCAGCTAGTCCTTACTAGATGATAAAATGTGTTGTAGAAGCACACGGTACACATAGTCAATTTACCAAGATCTTAAAGCATTTTAAAGTTGAGATCTAAAAGCATCATCGTGTGGGCAAAAAGCTGTTTCACATTATGGACAAGACAACTGTGGAAGCTTTATTGCCACACAGCAAACACTAGGAAGATACAAAAAGATTTTAAGAAAACCTCTCTCATTCTCACGTTTCCAGCCAGCACAGATTTCCCTGATCAACTGGGTCATCACCTGAGCCCACAGTTTGTCATTGAAAAACACTGCCAAAGTCGGTAAGAACTTAAAGCAGTTTACTGGTTCAATCGTAGTACAAATCACTCCTGAAGCCATTAAAAGCATTTTCTAAAACCCTTTCATGCCATCACTCTGCATAAATAAAGCTGTTGCACCAGCTGGAGTGCTCTGGGCTCATTCACCCATACAACACCTCATGCGAAAGCCAAGCCGAATGTGCTTATAGTAGAAGAAAGTAATCTGATTTACTTCCAGATTTAACAGAATTCTGAAAGGGATCCAGCAACTCATGCCCAGCCTCAAGCATAACGTAGACGTTTTCCATGAAATAAAAACATGTCAAAAGAATAAATAACACACTAGATTAATACTACTGTTCAGCAGCTGGGGGAAAATCTGATACAGCCCCGGCTTTGAGGAATAAAACAGCTCAGGGGAAATACTATTTCTCTGAACCAAGTATGATTATATAGTAGAGGTATTTACACTGCCTAAATACAGGCTGGCTCCTGAGAGAGCTCTCAGACACCAGGAGCTTAATTCAAGTGTTCTGTGCACCCCTGGAGGAGCTGCTTCTTTCCTTGAGCATGCAGGACCCTAGCAGAAGACCAAAATGCAGTGGTCAGCATGCCAAGATCCCTTTATCTCTTCTTTTGGCAGAGATTGGTTATGATTTGTTGAGTTGATGGTGTGTTGCATGAATATGGAGCAGAAGCTCATGAGCTTGCCACCACACATGCTGGGGTACTCTTTTGGCCCAGTGGCTCAAAACCACAGAGGACACCACCATCAATGTTGAGCACTCTGCACCCTGGGAAAGTGCCTATCTAAACACATTAAATTGAAGTTGTAATGGCCTTGCCTAGTTTCCTTTTTGCCCAAAGATTGTGATCAGACTCCCACATAATTATTACATAGGGCTTCTACCAGGAAAAACATATTTATGGTCACAGTCGTATGTTCAGTATACAACCCACTAAAAAAATTAAAAAATAAAAAAATTCCTGCAGGCTTTAAATATTTAAACATCTGTTCCCAAAAGAGGTGTTTTATCAAGCAGCTTTACCAACTTATATAACAGAATATACATTGACATATTTTTTAATTAAGTCTTCCATCAGAAGCCTTTATTATGCTTGAACAAGGAAATACCCCCCTTGCTAATGACACAGTTTCCAGTAAGAAATGCTTGCACCATCAAGAAAAAAATTGCTTTATGTAGTGCTGTTTAGAAACCAACTTGATAGATTCCTTGGCATTCTGGTAGAGCTATAATGGGTCATAAGGCATGTTTGTATAGAATTCAGATTCAAATATCTTAGCGATTTAAACTTTAAAATGTCTTTATTATTCCTTCAAAAATTATTTTGGAAATTATAGCAAAACTTTCAAACTTGCTTCGGTTTCTCTCTCATTTCTCTTTGTGCAAATACTTGAACCACTAAAAGATCCCTGGAGAAACTCTACCTTTGCTGAACAGCACAGTCTAGACACTGTCTGCCCCTGTTTGTCTAATGACACCTCTCCTGCTCTTTCATGATACAGTACTTCTCTTTCTTTAGATAATTGATAACACTGCTTCTATTCTGTGAACCCCTATCAGAGATACTATGAGACAGAGATACAGAAATACTGCTGCCACCAGTGAGTCCTCATTTTATGCCTGGCTAAAAGATAAGCATTATATTAAGATAGACTAGGGTTGGTTTTCATATAAGACAGAATTAGACCAAAAAAGTTCTAATAGCTTCTTTTGTGTCTCTAGAATAAACTCCTTTTCCCACCATAGCTTACTTTACCATGAAAACTGGCATAACTTCCTTCAAAGCAGAACACATTACCAGAGGGTGTAGAAGCTGTACCTAGGGAAGGGCCTACCTGTTCAATGACCTCCATCATCCCTTCATCAACAAACCTGTTTCAGAGAAGATTACATCTGTTCTGTTACATTTAAAAACTAAGTACTCACCTGTTTATAAGTGTGAAAAAGCATTATCTATAGACTCTGTAATTTTTATTCTTGAAGAGGACAGTGGAAAGCATCAGTTCTCTTGTTTTGTTCTCTTCCTTGCAGAATCTGCAAGGAGAGGAAGCAGAAATACTGCCAAAGCAACCCACCAGTCTGCACCAACCTCAAAATATCATCGGAAATAATGCTCTGAAACAGCTTTTACAACCTGAGCAGGGTGGAGAGGCATAAGACTTCTTTAAAATTAAGACATCAAGAAGTAGAAGTTGTCAGTGAAAGATGAAGCAGAAGGAGGGACATGGTCAATAATACACTTCAAATCATAAACAGTGAAAGCTGTCTTGATAGATCCTCTCACTAAACAGAAAGCTGCCAACAAAGCAGAGCACACTGCTCTACCAGGCAAAGGGGGAGATTGGGTATTAGATTGCCTTTCCACTGCAGAACATCTTATACTCCTCATATTCCTTTCTTGGCTCCTGAGTCTCAAGTAACTTTAGATTATGCTGAACATGGAAAGCAGGTTTTGTACCCACATCCGATAGTAGCATACAGCACACTCAAGTCAGGCATAGACCTCTGAAGAGTCAATAACCAGTTTTTCCCTGCCGAGCATGCTTGAACTTCACACACTTTCCCAGTGGCAACCAAATGTCTCCCCGCAGAGCGGACGATCACATGCCAGACTGGGAACAGAGGAGCCCAAGATGCCTTTCATTTCCATGGCTGCCCAAACTGGAGCAGGTCCAGGTCCTAGAGAAGAGAGGAATGAACCCATCTTTCCTGCATTAGGCCACGGAGGGGCTGCCAGCACCCAGGCAGTGAGGAAGCGGAAGGAGAGCTTCTGGAACTCAGCAGGGATGGGTGCCAGACTCCAGGGAGATGAAAGAGCAGACTAGGACACGGGCAGGAAACAGGAGGGGGAGAATGAAATGGGCAGTAAAGGGAGCCAGGGCTCCCAAGGGAGTGCACAAAACAAGGCAGGAAAAGGGAAAAAGGTGACTGCCTGCAAGAGAAAAACTGGACAAGGATGGGGGAGGTGGGGTGGCCAGGCAGAGCGTCTGGTCTGACAGTGATTCTGGAAATCACAATGATTCCAGAAACAGCAGGGGAAAGATAAGAGCATAAGAAGCCATGAACTGGATACATGCTCCAAAAAAGTGCAAAAGCATTCTCAGGAGTGGCAAGACAAATGAGAGAGAGGAAAAAGTGCTGCTCGACAGACGACTAGTAAGTCAATTTCTTTCCAGACCCTGAAGTGAACAGTCCCATCCTCCATGTGTGCAACAACACAGGGGCCTCCCCCATCTCACAGTGTGGAGTGGCACAGAGAGGCATGACACTCTGGGGCTGCTGCCATTCACATCTATCAGCCCTGTGCCAGAAATATCTAGCGAGGGTGTAAATTTTACAGCTGCTGTGGTGGCAGCTTTCACTTTCAAACAGAACCGATTTTCTTTCTTTTTTTTTTTTTTTTTTATTCTTTGAGTAAGAGTCAATTGCACACCTCACAACAAGAATGAAGCATCAGGAATTTTTTGCATTAAAGCATGCTATCAAACCACAAGTTACCCCCCCCCCCCCTTCCTGTTCTTGCACACCATAACCTTCCTCAATCTCCCTTCCATGACCCTGCTGAAGACCACTCTGCCCCATTCACTGCACAGGGCAGCAGAGTCAGTTATGGGGAAGGCACTCAGGACTTACTCTTTTCCCTCCTGTTCTATCTTTAAGGCTTATCAATTACCTGTATTGTGCTGTTAAGACAGAATTAACAACTATCTTCCTGTGCTTTCTGTATAGCAGGCTGATTTACTCTCTCAAGATGTACTTTTAACTTCATGCTAACCTTGTGAAAGGATGTAGCAATACATTATCCTTCCTTCCTATATGGGGAATTACAGACAGAAAATCCAGGTCCTCAACAGACATAGATAGTGGCTCCACTGGGAGTTTAGAGTCTAAATCTATTTATTGATCCAGGTCAAACAGACTGAAGTCCAAAGCCAACCCACTGATTCTCCATTGCCAAACTGATACTCCTGGGGGCAACTCACTCTTCAAGCATTTCACATCCCACAGCTTTCATTACCCATGACTGCAGATACTTTTACTACAGGCTGCATCCAGGAGATGGAGGCTTTTTGAAGATTAGCTCACAGATCTCAAGTTTTATCAAGACTTTAACTATTCTCTGGGGTTTTAAGCCACTTCTGATAACTCAGGGAACTCTGTCAAAAATTGAATCCAGCTCCTTAAAAGCGGAAGGCCATCAACTCTCTTCAGCCACCCTCCTCTTTCATTATCTGCAAAAGGCAAGAAACAACTGCTCTCACAGACAATGTACTACACAGCAGTGAGTTGCTGTAAGAGGAGAATTACCATACCCAACAGATAAGATGAAGAGTGTGAATGGGAGAAAAACTTAACTAAATAATTAAGATTGTCATATTTCACAAAAGGGGAGAATTACGTCTTTTCACTCTGGACTTTTGCTTTGCAATATTAATCATGTTCTTTACAGAGAATCTTGTTCTATATAATTATATTTGAAACATTAAGATGCTTTGACTCCTTGAGTGACCATTAGAGTCCAGAAGACAGTATCCTTCATTTTCATACCTTCTGAATATGAAGACTGATTTCTACAAAGTCTACAAGTGAAGCAGCAGCCAGTTGATGGCCTCATTACCAGGCCAAACAAACAGCATAGATTTTGATAGTTTTGTCATTGCTTTCATCTCACCCCCAACTTCTCCTGTAGATGCACACAGCAGTCCAAGATATCCTCCAGATATACACCTCCCATCTCTGCTTCTAGCTATCCAGCACCCTTACTACAAGATACACACACACACAGAGTCTTTGTGTCTTTTGATGGAGGAGGTGAGCACTAATTCAAAGCTCTGGGCATATTCCAGGAGTCTGCACATACAGAAGTATTCCCACATGGAGCATGCGCAGTGAGTGGAGCAAGGGAATGGCTGGAATGGCTGAGAGAACAAAAATGGGGGTAAATTGACAGTGTATGAAAAACAAGAGTTTGATAGATGGGAGTGGAAAGAGACGATCAGCTACTGTGTGCTGATGTAATATTATGCAGGTTGATTTATGTAAATTCATGCATATATCTCCAGGCGGTTAAATCGTTACAGCAGAAGGAAGGTCCACTTAAAAAAACATGTAAATATCTGCCAGGTATGGGAAACTTTCCCCTCTAGCATCAGACAGGGTTATACTTTCATCAGTTCACTAACATGGCTTGGTTCTGCAGGCTGGAGTGACCTGCATGAAGTCGTCTGCACTCCTCCACAAGAGCACAGGACTGAACAGACCTGGCAGTCATCTTCTCACACTTGGGGGCCTCTAGGTAATCCTTCAACTTCAGTTTGTATTGGGAAATTAAGAAATCACTAAATGTGAAAACACTGCACTGCTAGCCCTTGTAGCCAGGCAGCCCTGAATTTTGTGGGAATCCCAGTGTGCATTCTTCCAAAGGATGGCAAAGTTGCTTCTGCTCCAGGGAGAAAAGAGTGGTCCTTCAGAACTACAACAAAACAACCCCCCCAGCCTGACAGTGTCCCCACCCCAAATACTCTGTCTGGTGTTGAACAGGCCAGGGCAGGTCTCTGCCCCTGGGGAAGTCTAAGAAGGCCTATTTCCCTCATCTGTACCTGGGGACTACTTTTCTCCTGCTCTCCAGCTGCCAAAGTAAGGGACATACACACTGCAGGGTATCACAGAGAGGAACAGGAAAGCATAGGCACATGTTGTGGCAACTCAATGCAACACAGGATACAAGCAATAGAAAAGATTTCATAACACACAAAAAATTCAAGTGTCAGGCTGTATCTGCTCTTATATCCCTACATACACACTCCTGAAAAAGGTGTAATCTCTTCTGATTAGCAGTTTCTCCCTTAAGCTGTCCTAAACACATCTATATTGTCCAACCAGAGAAGAAGAACGACCATCCACACTCCTATACATCCTGTACCACCTTCTTCCTAAATATACAAATTTTGTCTGGCATAATGTATGGAAAAAAGAAGTCACAACTGTGATCAGTTCAAAAACGTGGTAATATTTGGAAGTATTTACAACCAGTAAGTAAGATGAGAAAGTGAAGGAAACAGCAATACTCTGCATCCATTCACTAGCATATTTGTACCCTGACATCACATTAGCCCTGCTCCATTTAGTCCCCACAGAGAAAGATTAGGGCACCCTGAGCACAACAGCAGCAGCAGCAGGAAGAAAGAAAAAGGCCTGGTACCAGTAGCAACACACACAAATCAGTAAACTTACCACAGCTTCTCTTGGGCATTCAAAGCCGTGGCTGTGAAAAATGGATTGGCAGAACCAACACCTTGTTTGTCATACAAGACCACACAGGATTTTTCTTTCTTTGCAACTCAGCCTGGAACACTTTCTCTTCACTCCAAAGCTTGTCACTTAAAGATAGCAGTTGGTGAGACTGCTGTGGGCTATTTACTTACTTTACTTACTTTACAACCTAAATAAGCACGCTTCGGCAACACTGAATACAGGCCCTGTAACAGAGTATCTCCCCTCTTAGCTTTTGGCCCAACAGTTCAACAGGAAGCAATGCAGGAAATTCAAGGCATCGGTGTGATTCCAATCCATGCCCTTCCTGTCTGGGGAGAGAGATCTAAAAGCAGCCAGGACTCCTGCAAACAGAAACAGTCAACACCTCTGCTGAAGGGGGTGGGGAGGAGGAGGGAATTCAACTACCCAACCCAAAGCTATACATAGTTTAGCTGGTACACATCAGAAGAGACCTCAGGAACTGCCAATCAGCGTTCCATCCCCCCTCTCCTGAGATCAGGCAGGGCAGTGAAGCCCTGCTGCCCAAGCCAGATTTGAGCAAGGCAGCCAAGGCTGTGTAGAATCACAGAATCATCCAGGTTGGAAAGGGCCTCTGAGATAATCAAGTCCGACCCTTGATCCATTCCCACTGTGGTTCCCACACCATGGCACTGAGTGCCACATCCACTCTCTTCTTAAAAACCTCCAGGAATGGAGAATCCACCCCCTCCCTGGGCAGCCCATTCCAATGTCTGAATGTCTCAGCAAGGAAAGGGAGAAGGGGAAGCAGTGCAGGACAGAGTTACCCACTCCTGGAAGCAGCCAGCCTGATGCTGGAGGAGAAGCCTGTTCAGGCAGCAGCACAGGCTGCTAAAAGCACATCACTGTACACTCTTTCTCCCTGCTAAGAACAGGGCAATATCAAGGTTACAATTTTACAAAGGTATGTCTCGGGTGGTCCCCTACACAGCCAGGACCATTGCACTGGTTTGTGATAAGCTCCAGTCTACCAGAGCAGCCCTGCTCCAGGAGACAGAAACAGGAGGTAATAGCCTTGGCACACAAACAGGGAAGTCACTCCCCAATGTATTACATACTAGGATGAACTTTCCTCTTTCAAACAAAACATCAAACAAATTTGCTTGACCTGTCAGTCAGTAAATCCATAACAACAAAAAGATAGAAACAAAAGAGGAAATTCCAATTAGTTAAAAGAGCTGGGAGAGGGAGAGAAGGGAAGAGAATATTCTTTCCTGTATCTATTTTTAGGCTACATAGGGCTGTCTGAAACCATGGCAATAAAACTACTATAAATCCCCTCACCAGCTCGATGTTTTGTTTTCTTACAGACAAGGATAAATGAGCGTGTACCACCAATTAAATGGTCTAAACCAGAAAGGAATCAACTAGCAGGCTACTGGAAATCCATTTGCCAGTTATGAGAACTACAGGTGAAGAGAAGAGTAGCTGATCAGAGAGACCAACTGCTCAACAACCAGGTACCTACTAAGAAACCCTCTGCAGCACTGAAGAAAGACCAGACTCCAGACAGCATCTCTCCACCACCACCACCTGTTTCTGGGTATATTTTGACATCAACAGTTGCACCCTCAGCACCCTGATTCCTTCTTCAGGATGGGCCCCCATGGTCCATCTGTGAAGGTCCTGGCCCAACATCATCTTTCCTCCAAGCCAGAGGCAGAGCTGTTTGCCAGGTTGCTCTCTAAGATGATCCTATGCTGGGGTCTGGGCTCAAAGGAACAAAGGAGACAGTGGGTACCAGGGACCTGAAGGCTCTGGTCACTTACCCAATTGCTTTGGATAACTGCACACACAGTTTTCAAGGAGTGTGCAAAGCCTTTCTACACCAAGGGAGAGTTTCTGAAAAAAGAATGGTGGGCTTGAACTTACTGAAATGCAACCATTCCTGCAAGAGATGTCAGCGTGCTCAACTTCTTCAGCAGTGACAGGGCACAGTCCCTAAGTCTCCCCCCTGGATTCTAACAAATAACTTGGCTTTGTATTCTGTTTGGTTTAAAAGGGGAAAATACCACCTTCCCATTTATCCTACCCTGTGACTTACATATGGGGCTAACCTATATTATTTGATATTGTGTGCAGAATGAGTGCAACCACTTCATAAAAAAGTAGCTCAAAGATATTTGATTCACCTGTATGTCATTTTTCTTATTAAACAGAAGATAGAGAAGAAAACCAGCAGATTTTTTCTTTTATTTTTTTATATGTGGCTTTGTACCCCTTGGTTTGGAAAAAAATAGCAAAACAAAGTGGAAAGAAATACTTCAATTCTTATGCCATTTAAAAAACTAAACTCTATCTACAGCTAAAAATGTAGAGATATCAATGTAAGCACCACCAACTTTAAAGAAATATTTAAGAGCCAATAACTTCCACTAACACCTTTGCATCTGCTGCTGAAATAGCTCATTCTACATTCTGACATGGTTGAAGGTATCAAATTCTTCCTCATTTTTAATCCTCAAGCCATGCACAGAAGATTGGCTGCCAGACTGTGCTGCTTTGGAGGACTGAAACATCCTACAAAGCTCAGCTCTGCCTTCACGACAGCTTTGCTTGGTATGTGGAGGAGGAAGACAGAAAACATACTTACCTCACAACAGCTAATTAGACACCCAGCTCTTTAAAGATCGACATCCCAATTGTGTTTTGATTCTACTACAGAGTTTTCTACATTTGCATATATGAGGAATAAGTGGAAAGGAACATTTGTAGCAAATGTAGCAAAATTTGTAGCTGTTACTCAGCAACGTTGTAAGGGAAAAATAAAATAAAATGCCAAACACATAAAAGCAAAAATGCTGAAAATACTAGAAAAGGTGAGATTTCTTCTCTGCATTGACCACAGAGGACAGGGTAGTCTCTTTTTCTCAGTGTGGGTACAGTGCACTCATCACCCAGGCAGTATCAGCTTCCCTGCATTGCTAAGCAACACCACGCCACATTACCTCAATTGATTCAAGGGAGGGAAGTTAATTCAGATGCCATTGAAAAAGGCTGAAACTAGATAAAAATGGTTGTGCAAACCTCACACACATAAGCCAGGATCCTGAACAGTCAGGAGAAAAAGCAATTAAGGAAAACTATGGGGCATGCACACATACACAAACCGAAGCAGAATAAAAAACATCCACATACAGAAAGGCAGAAGAAAGGGCAAAATGAAGCAGATAAGCAAGAAAACAGCACTGCTGTCTCACCTCAGATATTCTAAAACTAGAACAAGGAAATAAGTCCTTGTTTCCAAGGAGTGAAAGCCAGAAAAACAGTCAGAAAGCCATTAGCCATGGCAGCGTAAGTCTGATCCACATCAAAAATGCAGCTTACACACAACTAAGGATTTTTGTTACAAATATTGAAGAACCGATGGCAGGAATGAATTTGCAACACTGAATTTTTATCTGATTCTAAATCAAAATGTACATTAGCTCTTCTGAACAATAAACATGCTCACCTTCACTCTGGTAGTAAATTCTATGATGCCTTACACATTTGAAGAGCTTTATTTAAATTTTGCTATTAATTCATCCAAAACATAACAGTAGACGTTAATATACTAAATAAATCCACTATATATGCAAAAATGCTCATCTCTGTGAATTTATTTCAGTTGAAAATGAGATTTGTTTGGAGTGATAATGACTGGAAACAACATTTGACAGCTTCCATGTAAATAATTCATGCAATAAAAGCCGATTTTTATAGATATATAATTATTGCCATGGCTTCTGAACCTGCTTAAGCCAGCATAAACCAGGACTGAGGCAGAAAGGTTTGGCCCATGGCTACAATTCCTGCCTTCCAACAGCCTCCTTCTTCCCAGCTCCTGTTTCACATACAGGAAGCAGCAGGGGCAAGAACACAGGAGAAGGAAGGGCTGCTCACCTACCCAGCAAGACCAGGGGACACTAAAGTCAGATTGCACATCACTCTTGTGAAACTCAGGAAAATCTAAGGTGTGTGTGGGAGAAGAAGAAAAGACAGGAAGACTGCCACAACCACAGGACCCTTAGATCAGGCTTTAGGACCAAAAGCAGGCTAGTACCCAGGAATTCTAAAGGCACTCCAACACACAATGACTAAGCTACTAACCATGCTGCCTGGCTTTTCTCTAAGACAAACTTCACAAATGAGATAAAAAGCTGGGGATGTGCTCCCAATTTCATTAAAAGGGCTTCAGGGAACTGCAAGCTGGTAGCTACAGGCTCAACCCTAGGTGAAGAAAATTGACAGAAATTGTAGGAACAGAACTAGCAGAAATGCAAATAAATACGATATGCCGGTGGAGTGCCACCATGGCATGGCCTCATCTACAACAAGCTTCCCATACCATACACATATAAGTCTGGTATGTACGATATATAGTGTGTGCTTGGATCTCTAACAAACCTTTTATAATGTCTCTCCACCATAGACTCTTAAAGAAACTGAACTGCCGTGGGATAAGATGGAAGGAAGGTCTTCCTGCAAATTAACAACTGGTTAGATGAGAAGAAACAACACAGGAATAAATAGCCAGTTTTCACAACAGCTCTGGCTTTGCATTTATATTACTTAGTATATTCATTTTTTATGTGGAAAATGGAGCAATCACACAGGATGATAAAGTTTGTCAGCAATTAGAAAATCAGGAGAGCTAACTGTGAGGAGATCTAACTGCAGAGAGAGCTTTCAGGTATTTATACACACACAACACAAACTACCAGCTAATTTAGTGAACCAAAACCCTGGAGACACCCGAATTTAATTAAACTGAGGAACCACTCATTCACAGACAGCAAAACTCAGTGCTGGCTGGAAGAGCTAGAGGAATGTTGGGAGTGTGCAGGTCAAGGATACCCAAGGCAGCAGGGAATGCTGTGCCACTGTGCTGCTGCAAATTCTCGGAGCAGCCTGGAGCTGCTGCTCTGAGAAACCCTCCTTAGCAAAGGGTACAGCAAAACAAGAAAAGCTTCAAAGAAGGGTGAAAACGATGGGAGGTCTGGAGCTGCTTTAACCTAAGGAGAAATAAACAAACAAGGGCTTTTAGATTAGAAGGGAAGGTGGATGAAATGACAGACAAAAAAAAAATAAAATTAAAAAATGATATTACAGCAAATAGGAAACTGTCTCAGAATAAAAGAATTGGGCGGAATAAAATGAAGTTTATCAGGCAGCTTGTTTAAAAACAAGAGGAAAAGGAGACACTTTTTCCATACTGCAATTAAATGCAGAACCCACAGTCACTGGATGTTGTGAAGGCAAAAATTTAGAACAGATTAACGCATGATTAGATGCATTCATAAAAAGAAAGTCTGTCAAGGACTGTTAAACAAAGGTGCAGAGATGGCTTTCTTGCTCAAAGTCCCTGAACTGCCGCCTGCCAAAAGCTGGCAGGGATCACTGTCCTTCCTAGGACTTTTTCCTTTAAGTGTTACTACTGGCCACGATTAAAGGTAGGATGCTGGGGAAAACTAGTTGGAAACATTGGGGCTAAATCCTTTGAATCATAGAATTGGCTGAGTTGGAAGGGACCTCAGGGATCATCAAGTCCAACCCTTGAACCACCGTTGCGGTTGCTAGACCATGGCACTGAGTGCCACATCCAGTCTCCTTTTAAATATCTCCAGGGACAGAGAATCCACTACTTCCCTGGGCAGCCCATTCCAATGCCTGATCACTCTCTCCGTAAAGAAATTCTTTCTAATGTCCAACCTAAACTTCCCCTGGCACAACTTAAGACCGTGCCCTCTTGTTGAAAGTCATCTGGGAAAAGAGACCAACCCCCCCTGGCTACACCCTCCTTTCAGGGAGTTGTAGAGAGTGATGAGGTCTCCCCTGAGCCTCCTCTTCTCCAGGCTGAACAGCCCCAGCTCCCTCAGCCTCTCCTCACAGGATCTGTGCTCGAGTCCCTTCACCAGCCTGGTTGCCCTCCTTTGGACCTGCTCCAGCACCTCAGTCTCCTTCCTGAACTGAGGGGCCCAGAACTGGACACAGTACTCGAGGTGTGGCCTCACCAGCGCTGAGTACAGGGGCAGAATCACTTCCTTGGACCTGCTGGCCACGCTGTTCCTGATACAGGCCAGCATGCCATTGGCCTTCTTGGCCACCTGGGCACACTGCTGGCTCATATTCAGTTTCCTGTCAAAAGGCACAGGGACCTCCAGCAAGAGGTGCAGTGCTGGGAAGCCCCATTTTTCATGTCCACCTCCTAAACCAGCACCTCCTCCACCCTCTTCTTGAGGGTTTCTCCCAGGCTGTACAGGAACAACCACAAACAGGACATGCTGAAGCCACAAGAGGTTTGCTTTCTATTGTAGAGCTGTGCTCCATTACGCATATTCCTGTTACACAAAGGCAGCAGTGCTACACACGTTTCTAGACTGGGTTAGGTGTGACCAACCTGCAGTTTTTGCCTAGATTAAAGAACTGGATTTGCCTACTTCTGTTTTGTGTCCTGGTACCAAAAACCTCATTAAAGATGAGTTATACAAGGAGAGCTCCTGTTCCCTGCTTTAGTTGACTGAGCTCAAGGACAGTGCTGTGCCAGCAAATTTGAAAGTCATTTCAGAAGCTGCATAATTTCTGAAAGGCACTAGCAGAAGGGGATGAGGAAGGTGAAAAAGGAAGAAGAGGCCACTCTACTTCTGCAGGGATTCAGAAGACCAGCAAGGGAAGGCATTACAGACAGAAATAAAAGTTTGTTCTGCCTTCATGCTCCCTGCCACTCACACAGCTCTCCTCCCAAGCACTTTCTAAAATGGCTGGCAGGCAAATAAGAATTTTAGAGATGTCAAGAAAATGGTCTCTTGATGAGATTTATGAGGCACTAACAGATTTATGCAGCCACTCATAAGGCGAGATGTATACATGCCCACTTGCACAGCCTTGCCATTATAAATACAGTCATATTGTGTGCATAGCAGCAAAACCTGTTGGATTTTTTACCTGATCTTAAAAACATGCTTAAAGTGTGTTAAAGAAATTATATAAACTCTGATTCCCTTTCAGAAATACTAAGTGAGCTTACAGTGAGAAGTGATTTTACATTTTCAGTATTATCCATTTTAGCTCAACTACCTAGAAAATATTTAGAGCTTAGGTATGTTGCTTCTTTTGGGAGAAACTGATAAGAGCTGAAACCCAGAGAAACTCCTTCCCCCGGGAAGCAGGAATCAGTCATGCAGAAACTTCCAACTTGAAATCTCTTCCTGAATAATAGCAGCCTGCTAGGATCTCTCAACCCTTCTTCTACCCACCACCTCTTACACTTTTCTTTTGTGTTCTGCATGCAGGCACAGTTTTAAACAAACAAAAACATTTAAAAAACAAGCACACGAACAAACAAAAAAAGCTAGCAAAAATAAAATAATAAAAAAACAAAAATTAAAAAACAATACAAACAATAAAAATGCAAAAAACCTAAACCCAAAGCAACCAAGAAACTCCTGCACTGTATTGGGCCCAGCTACCCCATCACTTCTATGGCGGGTGATGGCTTTCCTGTTCTGCACATATCACTGAGACCCACAGAAGCTGGAGGATGAGATCACCTCCATCCACTGCCCAGGCTCTCAGCTGTACAGTGCTGACCACATGAACCTCCACATAAAACCACAATTGGCTCCTACTGGCTCTGATGACAGACTTGTAAAGGAATCATTGCCCACATTTTCCTTCCTGTGCCAAAGATAACACTGGCTCCTAGCATGATATGGAATACATTCGAGCAGCTTGTTAAACAACCAAGCTCAGTCACTGATGTGCCTTATGCTGTTGAGTGAAGAAGTCAACTCTTCCTTGAGATATTAGCACCACTTGTCAGATGGCAGTAAGTCTGCTAGTGCTTATTTTATCATGTTCTTGGGCTTACTCATCTCAGCTCAGTGATTATCTCACAAATTTCAATACTGGAACTAAGATGACTGATACAGTGATTTGCCTCCAAATACTCCACTCTGATTTCAAGACAATATCACTTATGCCACCAAGAGCACCAGCATCACATAACTCCTGCCCCACCTCTTGTGATTTTGCTGTGGTGCCACAACACTCTGCCTTACCCACAATTTCTGCAAAAACACAGAAGCCTTTGCACTTGCCTAGTTCCTGGTACCTCATTTCTCTCTGCTTCCACTAATTCTGAGACCATTTCTTAAACAAAAGCACTGTTGCTTTTCTTTCAATTAGACAGAACAAAACATGGGTCCATGGATGTGTCACTGGTACTACTATGTAATTTACCAGTGCTAGATACTGATCAGAATATATGACTCCAGATCATTTAATAGCAGGTTATTTATTATTCTGTGGCCACTTTTAGCCAACCAGTCCACCTGGATGGATTTTTGCCATTAGAGTCCTGACCTGTGCTTCCTGTAAACACCCAGAACCATGCTGATTCCATCACAGGATCCACCATGAGGCACTTTTAGGAAAACCAGACCTCATCAGAATAGTCAGCTGGTAAGTTCAAATAGAAGATAAATAAAAACCATCTTAAAGCAAGAGGAAGTCAGTTTTTCCCCTCCTAAGCCAGAGGTCTATACTACCTTGTTCCATGCTCTTCTTCTGACACTAACTTTTCTGCTTTTGTACTACCCATATAGTCAAAAAATCAACCTGAAGAACTTCCTCTGAATTACAGAGCCCTTAAACTTAATGTTAAAATATAATGGTCCGTCCTTGGTTTTTTCAGCCTCTGAAATGCCTTTCACATTTCCAATTTCAGCAGCTTATCATCCTGCTATTTTTCAAACAAACTCTGTGAAGTAATGGAAACAATGCTGCACCAAGCTTCACAGCTTTCTGCAAGGCTTCCTCACCAGCAGGAAACTTTGCCATAATAGTTCACACTTTGCCCAATACCAGGCACGCTCTTGACATGTTGTATTTAATGTATCACTGCCTGGAGGGAGATTTCAGGAACACTGCACCTGCTTGCCCCCTTTTTTCTATATACAGTCTCTAGACTTTGCTCCTCTAAATTACTGGGTGCTACAGACAGCTTATCTACAAAGTGCCTCTGCAATCACCAACCCTCTTCTGTATTCAGGTTCAATCTGCAAGCCAAACTTCTGTAGCAAATAATGTGTTCCAGAGCCTCTGGTTCCATGACTTTTAATATGCTGTTTTGTGTTTTCAGGAATCAAGTAAGCATCAAGGAGTCAGACAATGAAGCCAACCACCAGCAGTGTTCTGATTACTCAGCACAAACTTCTCTGTGTTCACAAGACCATTCTTAAGGAAAAAAAAAAAAAAAGATAATCTGTCTGAGACTATTGTCTCACTTAAACAAAAGAGTATTTAGCTGCTCCCTCATTTAACCCAAATGAAAGCTGCTGTTATTTCAGCTACCTTTGGGAGAGTCTTTGACTACCCATAAATCACAGATTAATTATCTGGCAATCACTGCCACCAGTATGACTATCCCTTCCAGATCCAGCTGTAGAAAGAACTTCTTAAGTGTTCATATTGTTGAAGAAGGCCAGTAGATGTATCTATGCAAAGCAGTCAATTTCTGGTATTGAGTAGTATCCAAATAGTATGCAAGCAAAAACTTTAAAAGTCTCAATAATGTAAAGCTAAAGGCTTGCATGTAACCACTGCAAAACCTCATCACACCAGCAAGAATGTTTCTTTATTCTCTGACTTCACTAAAACCTGTAGGCAAAACAGCCTTGGATTACAATCAAAAATGGAGCCTGAAGACTGGACTGAACTCCTGATCACTCTGAAAAGTAAAAGTTCAAGTAGAGCCCTTTTCAGTTTCTTTAAGCATATGAAATGGATTGATCTTCATAGAAATGTCACAGTTGGAAAAAAACACTAAGATCACTGTGTCCGACTGTCAAACACCCGCCCCATGCCTCCCCCCCCCCCCCCAAAAAAAAAAAAAAAAAAAATAAAATCACCATCCCGCAAGAGCATGTCCATGTCCCAGTGCCTGACTGCTCTTTCAGCAGAAAGATTCTTCCTCATACCTAGTCTAAACTTCCCCTGCCACAACTTCAGGCCATTTCCTCTAGTCCTAATATTTATTTGGGAGAAGAGACCAACACATATCCACAACAACCTCCTTTCAGGTAGTTGTAGAGAGCAGTAAGGTCTCCCCTCTTCTTCAGACAAAGCAACCTGAGTACCCTCAGATGCTCCTCATAAGCCTTCTGGCTCCAGACCCTTCAGCATCTTGATTGCCCATCTCTGAACACACTCCAGCACCTCAATGTCCTTCTTGTAGTGAGTGGCCCAGAAATGAACACAGTATTTGAGTTGTGGCCTCACCAGTGCCCAGTACAGAGGAACAATCGCTTCCTTTCTCCTGCTGGCCACACACTATTTCTGATACAATCCAGGATGCTGTTGGCCTTTTTGGCCACCTGGGCTCACAGCTGGCTCATATTCAGAGATCCCCAAGATCCCTTTCCTCTGGGCAGCTTTCCAGCCACTCCCTCCAAAGCCTGTAGCTTTGCATGGGGTTGTTGTGGCCCAAATGTAGGACCCAAGACTTGGCTTTGCTGAATCTCATAAAATTGGCCTTGGCCCATGAATACAGCCTGTCCAGGTCCCTCTGTAGAGACTTCCTACCCTAAAATAGATCAGCACTCCCACCCAACTTTGTGTCACCTGCAAGTCTGAAGAAGCGCCTCTAACATTACAGCACATGGCAGCTCTAGACTCCAGGCATCCTTTGGTCAGACTCACAGAAAAAGTCTCCCCAGTCTCTGAAAAGGAAACCAGAACTCAGTAGCATGAGGAGGTCTGCTGCAGCTGCTTATGTAAATGACATTTTGCTGTAATAGCTTTTTAAATAAACTGTCTGCTCCCTTCCTCAAAGAGCTGAGGTTATCACAGCAAGGAGACAAGGAGAAAATAAACATGCCCACAACAGTATACAGCTTCCAGGAATTGTGCTTGAGAGGATCTGCTTGTAGGCTATTGGATTCTTCCCCTTAACATACAAAACTGCAGGAAATTCAAGTTCACATGTGTAGGGAACAGAAATCTCCTCTGAATACACTACCAGCCATGCACAGGGTAGCCTGCAGGGGAAAATGAGCAGAAGAATCTCTCAAACACAGACAAGCACGTAAAAAGTACATCTGAGGCTCATACATCTCGTAACTATTGCAGGCCTGTTCCCACTGAAAATATACTAACTTCCCGGGCTAGAATTATTATAAGTAGTAGCATCCTGGGACTTACTTGATAAGAACTGGTTAGTTTTCTGTAACAAAGCAGAAGTCATAACAAAAACCCCATGCTTTCTATGCATCTGTGTGTCCAGTTCTGGAGTCCCTAGCATAAGAAGGATGTAGTGCTCCTGAAACACGTCCAGAGGAGAGCCACTAAAATGCTCAGAGAGCTCAAAATGCTTCCCCTATGAAGCCAGGCTGAGGAAGTTGGGGTTGTTCAGCCTGGAGAAGAGGAGGCTCCAAGGTGACCTTATAGCAACCTTCCAATATCTGAAGGGGGTTACAAGAAAGATGGGATGGGGCTTTTTACACAGGTGTGTAGTGACAGGACAAGGGGAAATGCTTTAAAACTTCAAGAGGGGAGATTTAGGTTAGACATTGGGAATAAATTAAATTATTTGAGGGTGGGGAGACATGGGCACAGGTTGCCCAAGGAAGTTGTGGCTGCCTCATCCCAGGAAGTGTTCATGGCCAGGTTGGATGTGGCTTTGAGCAACCTGGTCTGGTGGGAGGTGTCCCTGCCCATGGAGGGGGGTTGGAACTATGTGATCTTTAAGGTCCCTTCCAACCCAAACCACTCATGATTCTATGATCTATCCTCCAACGCTTAAGAAAGATTGGAAAGGAGTTAATAAATATAAATTTTATCGTCCAAATGAAAGATAAATGGTTTGAATTATTATGGGAAAGTAACGCTTCTGTCTTTTTCCTCTAGAAGTTCACTTTTATTCACTGATACCTCTGAGAGATACACTTAAAATTAAATTGTCTTCACATTTACTTTGGTACCTCTTTTTCCATAACCAGGTTACATAATATTACATACTTTCCAACACAGTCTTGTTTACATTTATCCCTTTCATACCTTTTGCTTCAGAAATCAGTAGTGGATTTCTTTCTTTTAGTGACCATAATTAATTTTCTGATTCAGTAATGGTAAAAATTACTGAAATATCAAGAAATTCTATAAGGTATCTAAAAACACAAAGTCTGACAGATACATTATTTGCATGATGCCTTCATTAAGATACCTGGAATTCTCTGTGTGCTTCAAGCTTTAATGCAGATAATCCTCATTTTCTCCCATGTGATAATTTTGTTAGTAGAGTAAGAAGGATAGAGGAAGAAGAAAAATCTTTCCTACTCTCTGAGCTCCCAGATGAGTTCTCAGTCTTGAGTTTACTCAAAAATAAAATATTCTCTCTGCATCTGATAGCTAAATTGAAAGCAAATGCATAATGCAAAAGCTTTTTTGCTTCTCAAAAAAATGAAATGTACCAACACTTGGAAAGCTGAACTTTATCCAGTGTAAAGACACTGGAATAGACATCTAAAAAATTTAGTAGATAGCTCCTCTTCAGTTGCCTTACATGACTGTACACAATGGATACAGTGAGTGACAATACAAAAGGCACCTCTTTTGACCTCCTTATTTTGAGAGGTCATTGATACAAGTATATTATATAAGTGAAACTAACACATAGAGGTAAAGCTTTCCCAGAAGTATAATTTATAGTTGAAACTTAATTTGCCAGTTTTATTCTGAAGAGAAAGTCTTTTAAAAAGAAATTTTAATTTTATTTTTTTTAAAATCTACCTCAGTGTCAAGGTTCTCACCATCCACAGCTTTTTTACTCTACCAGATCTTCATCAAACATTACAACTACCTCACATTACAACCACCTCACATTACTGATTTCAAGTTAACATTTCCCTGTTGCTTCTTTCAAACCAAAACATTTTTACACAAAATCCTGGTGAAATACTAGACTGCTTCCAGACTGCATTTGGAATCTGACCCCTCATGACTATTTAAAGAAAACACATTCCAGAAGTTCAAATTTTTCTTTGCCAGCTTTCTCAGTGCTTCCACAGTTCCTCACTTCAGTTCCTCCTGAACTTCTTTCTGCTGCTCCAGCAGGGATGGCACAGCAGCCTCCAGGCTGTCTCAGCAGAGACCACACACTTTCACAGGGCTCCAAGGAAGCACAGGAAGAGGCAGTGTCCAGCAACCATAAACCCAGTGCTCTGCCTCAAGCAGCCTATAGACTAAAACCCAACAATAAGCATTTTGTGATACAAATTCCCAACTCATCTGTGCAAAAGGAGACCATAAAAATTCTGGAACACTTCAGAAAGAGGGATGTTTCCTCATGTTTTGGAAAGAAACCTTAATGGTTTCCATGTTTCCACACCAGGTTGTTTTGTAAGGTGAAAATATGGGTTAATTTCTCCTTTCCTTCCAGTAGAGGCCAAATTTCAAGTTGCATACACTTAAAGACCACTAACCTTTCTGGCTCACTGTGCAGACAAAGATGCTCTCAGGAAGATGATCATCCAGGAGACAAGAACAGAAGATGCAGGTGTTAGAAGAGGACCTAAAAAGATACAACGAAGCCCTTCCTCCCTCCTGCCCCTGCATGAAATGTCATCTGGAATATTTCTGCCTGAAAAGTGATGTTTCTGCAGAAATCAAGAAAAGGCTGTAGAGAGGCAACTTATGGCAGCTTTTCAAGTACTTATAAAATGGTACCAAAGAGGAGAGGACCAGACTGTGGTAACAACTGCAAGTTTTAACTGAGTGGCTTAGGTAACATTTCAGTGGACATATGAGCAATCCCTGGAACGCATGCAAGCTGTCCAGTTGCACACAGAAACTCAGACACAGAATAAGAGGCTCATAACAGAAAGGATCTGAAGTTCCAACTATGCTTAGATAAACCCTAAATACAAACCAGTCTATTTATTTTCTAGACTTGTCATAATTTTTAGAAGCTCTACTTGCTGTAAGCTACAGCTTACAGAAATAGAACTCCTTTTGCTCAATAATTGTACCACAATACTGAAAAGCTACCAGCACACTTAATCTTTGCAGAAAGGGACTACAGGGGGAGAAAATTAAAAAGTACAGAAAGAGGCCAGATGTTACACTACGCGATGGTGTCTAGCAAGCCTTAATTCTCCCTTTCCCCCAGTAAGATTTCCCTACATCACCTCCAGCATGCTTGGGAGAAGTGCACTAATCTCAGCCCCAGCAACCCTGGAAGGTCAGGAGGAGCATCCCAAGGAGAGAGGAGAAACTGTGACTGCCCTCCAGTTATCAGCCCCATGCAAGGACAAACCCTGCAGTTTCACCACTCACATTATCTCCTGGGTTTGCTCTGATGGCTCCTGGCTTCATCCCTATTTACCAAGACTACACAGTTTTCCCTGTACCACTGCCTCTACGTGAATTACACTGCTTCATTCCCTGAGTCAAATTTAAATAAAACTGCTGGAAAAACACCATGGATGTTACCAATCAAAGCAGATTCGCCATTTTCACCCTTTTTGTGACAAAGTATGAGTCTCGCAACTACTCAGACTAGTAAGTAGTCAGTTAGGGAATATTAATTGTGTGTGCAATTTGGGGAGGCTAATGGTTTTGTTTCTCATCTCTCTGAAGTAATTAAGATGGGGAAATGGGCAAATAACAACTACCAATGAAGTTGTTATAAGTTAAGGAAAGAATTTGATTTTTTTTAACAGAAGACAAGGCAATTAAAGAACATACAGACATGACTATTCAATCATTTTAGTCTTTCATCCCAATTAGTAAAATCAAAGGATGAGGAACCAGCAGAGCAGCCAAATGTAATACTGCTGTAAGGGAAATAAATACTCTGCTACCACAGCTCTCAGCTTGCAAAGTGACTGACTTTTTGCATGTTCTGCAAAAATAAAATACCTTTTAGGCAGCTGTCTTTATGGATTCATTCAGTAAGGAGCCTTCAAAGTTACATTCATCTAATAAAACAAAAAATTAGTGGCTGTCTTAGTAAGGCATACATACTGTCAGGCAGCAAAGCACTTCTGTTAATGGATATAAGGCATAATAGCACCTTAATGAATTGCTGCAGCAAAGTCAGGCTTGCTTCAAGGGTCTTAGCATGATGAGAAGTATATACAGGAATTCATTAAAGACAATTTCTAAATACAAGGATGATACTTAAAAGTTTTCATAGTCCAACACACTTCTAACACGTTATGGAGCAGAATCCACACTTCAGTAACATTTTTGGTATTTTACTCCCTTTTTTTTTTTTTTTCTCCTCTAGTATATCCAAGAAATTCCAAGATACACTTCTGCTTTCGTCCTCCAGCTCAAAAAGCAGACATGCAAACCAAAATAGGTCATCATGTCTTACTAACACAGATAAGATGACTCAGTATATGGTAACAAAAGGGAACCTTGAGGTTATTAATCACTAACTGCTTTAGCTCAGCATAAAAATAATGAGTAATTACATTTCAAGAAAACAAATGTATAGAATATTTTGTATAACTTGTAAGACAGGAGTTCGAGAAGAATTACAACTACATTATTCTAATTACTAAAATTCAGAAGCAGACAGAGAGACTGAAAGACCTACAGGGTACCCATGAGCTTTCTGAAAAGCCAATTGCCACGAAGATAAATCCCTGCAGATTGAGTCCTCCTGAAGGGCTCTGTCCCATGGATACTCTGTACTAGAACTAGATGACCTGGAGCAGAACAAAAGCTTCCCAGGAAACCAAGGAGACTGCCACAGCAGAGCAACAAGGGAACAAACTGTTTGCAGGATCAAGTCTAGAAGCATGCAAGGGATGTGGTCTGCAAATTTAGTGGGAAGTTTAAAGACTTAGGAAGAATTAGAGCAGTTTTACAAAGGCCAGTTTACCAGCACAAAAAATCCCCAACAGTAAGATCATAAACTAAGGAGCAGATTATTTTTTTTTCTTTTAATGGAAGCAGTGGTATTTAAGACATCTGAAAGAAGCCTGAAGAAAAACATCAGTCCTTATAGGGAGCATCCTTGAATCACATTATGGATACTGAAAAGAAAATTTAGGACCATTGCCAAGATTTCTACAAACACTTGCTCAAGCCTGTATTACCTAAAACTTGTCCTTCATTGAAAATACAGCTCTGCAGGCAATGGAAACAACAGGAACCCCATCCTACAAATCACTGAACAAAAAATGAAGCATGTAAAATTAAGGGTAACTTTCAGTTACAATGGTCCTGTCCATCAAAGCTATGCATTCAGTACTCAAGGTACCTAATATGGGAGGAAAAAATAATAGAAATAAATAAAAGAAAATAAAAATTTTAAAAAAGGGAAAAAAAAGAGACACTGATTTCTCTCAGTGGAAAAATTGCTGAATAAAATAAATAAATAAAACAGGTTCATTAATAGTTAGATTTTCTTTACAGTTGATAACTGTTTCACAACATGTGCATGTTTCTTACAGTTGCTTCAAATCCTTAATCATATGGTACAGAACAAAGTAGAACTTACATGACAAAGAATTAAAAAAAAAATTAAATTTGAATCTCATGATGATCACAAAGAAAATCTCTAGCTGATGGTATTTTGCCACAGGAAGGAAGAAAAAAAAGCCTCTAACAAATCCATCAAGATCACTGGCCAGTATCACTCTTGCCACCTGCAGTCTTTCTAAGTCATGCCCATCATATACAAGATCTGTTGCAGCATTTGAATGCTTCACTAAAAAAAAGTTTTATTGGGCCATCAAAACCCCAGATAAGCCTCTTAAGATTTGCATTCCTTACTGTTAAGAAAGCTGTAGGACTAGTGGAGAAATACTATCACTCAAAACTTACATACTTAAGCTATGGTTGAAGATGTAAATGAAAAGCTAACAAGGCTTAGGACTATATCAGCAACAGTTTTAGCTATAAACTTACCAAAATTTACAAAACATAAACAATGTGTCCTTCCATCCTATTTACCTTATCTATGGAAGATGTAAATACAAATATTACATGTAAATACTATAAAATGCTGTCACAGATAGTAACTACATTTAAAAAGAGCCTGGGAAATAAAAACATGAGAATTCAAGAAGGAAAATTGTACAAATAATCAATATAGCTAGGTTTGCAGAAGGCCAAATAATTCCTACTTACCTAAAAACCTGACTAAAGTAGCATGAGTAACATCCCACTTTCATCAAAGCAATTATTAAGATTGCAGACTCTTCACCCTTTATTTCAAAAAGTAAAGCCTAGATTCCTTAATTTCTAGTGATTAAATACATTTCCCACATCTCAGCCTTGTAACTGTGACAGTACTGTTGGGCAATTTCCCCTTCACAAACAGTCATTAAAAGTGAGACTGAGGAATGGTTCTTCTCCCAGGACTGCCAACAGCAGCACACATGATGTGCAGAAATAGAATGACAGCAGCTCAGTTTACATTATGTTTTTCTTTCACCCTAAAAGAAATTCAGTCTTATTAGTGAATTAGACATAAAACACTGAGGGTGTATGAAAGTAGGAATTTCAATGAAGGGAAAGAATGGCACAAGGAAACAGGTTCCTGTTCTTCCCTCTAGCATGAGCTAATTGCGTATTGGGTCAGAACAATGCTCTGTGAAGTTCTGTGAGTTCAAAGGTCAAGTTTTTTTGCTTCTCAGCTGTCCCCATCAAATCTTATTCCTTGAAGAAAACAGCCTGAAGCTGTCCCATAGTATGCACACCCTCAAACCTAGAGGTTAGGGAATGTAGTTCTGCACAGTGTAATATTGCATTGGGCACCACCAACACAGCCCTTGAAGATGAGCAATGTAACAGGACAATTAAACAAGAAGTACAAACACCAAGCAATGAGCCAAGAGCTTCTAGAGGCTATTGGGTCTATTCCAAAATACCAGAAACACCATATTAACGCAACAACATTCACTGTATTAACACTCCAAGGGCTCATTTTCTCCCATGTTGCCAGGTGGTTTAATTTAAAAGTGGAGCTCCTCTCTCTTGATGCTTTAAGAGCATCAATGGGGGTCAAGCCTGGCTCCACTGAGAGCACCCAGCCAAGAGGGACTCCCTGTGTCCCCATGCCCAGTTACAAAGGAACTCCAGCCACTGCATCAGGTGTCAAAAACCCTTCTTTCCCAAACTGCAGAACTACATACATATCAGACAGAGTCCTCAAAACAAGCACCCAGGTCATTGGTATTTCCCCCCTGCAGTCCCCCACAGCGCGGGCAGATTTGATTAAACTTCCTCAACAGGAGAGCACTACATAAACACTGTAAATTAAACAAAACTATGCTGATTATCTAGTTGCAATTACTTCCAATTGATTTGAGTCTTTATTGTCCCCTCAAGCTTTAAACCTCATAGATAAAAAAAGGATCAGGCCTCACTGGAGGAATACCAAAGGAGGAGTTACGAAACTTTCCTTAAACACATTCAAAAGCAACCAGACTAGCTTGTCATCCTAATGAGATTCCAATTAAAATTTAGCCTGGAAGTCAAATGAAAAAAATGGACTGTCCCAGGACTTGTCATAAACATGCAAGTTAATGCTTAGAACAAATTCAATCATTGGTTAACAGAGATGCATGCAAACCATAACCTGCTGCACTGTGTTTTATTTCATGGAAGTCAGACACAACTAAAAGACTTTAGGAAACTTTTACCCAGCTGATACTGTACAACCCAGCTCACAGGCATTTCAGCCTCTTCCAGGCTGAGCCAAACTGTCACTTGATGGCAATAGGAAACATATGTATGAGTGTAGTGGGGTAGCTTACTGCAATTCAAATATTCTACAGGAAAACAAAAGCAGATATTCTTATTCCACCCCTGTGAACTCCTCTGGAGAAAAATCCTGGAGTTCTTTGCAGCTTTTCAAACATCCTGTTAGGTCCTATTGCATATTAGCAGGTTGATTTTATCATTAATATTCAAATCCTAATTTCATTAGGCTCAACCTACTTGCAAGGGCCATACCTATTATCCCGATTAGTCTTCTCTTCCATGTCTCCACATTTTCCCTGCCAAGCTGGAATGGTTCTCCAATCACCATTCCCTCAAATTCATTCTATTGTGAGGTTATCCCAGAACTGTAGCAGGTGCAAAGCTTTAAAACTTCTAGAAGCATTTTACTATTATGTAGCTACCATTTTCCCTTAACTGCACACACCCAAGCTTCAGTTTCAATCTTAGGGTGCTTTTCAGTGGAAAGACCTTTGTTTAGGTTGGAGGGGTTGTTAGGTTGTTTTGAGGAAAAGCAGGCACAAAAGTGGAACATGGGCTCTTTTTCAGACTGGTTTGTTTGTGGTTTTTTTTAAATTACTGAATTACATTTACATTAAAGTTAAAATTCTTTGAGCTTTCTTGAAGGACAGGCATCATCTAATCCTACACATATCCTCACAGCACACTGATTTTGCAGAGAATCCATATCCAGATACGCAGGAACTCTCCCTGTTACTTACATCTATCTATTGTGGTACACACTTGCACAGCTCACCATCTCTACAACTAAATAATGACACAAAATATGCATTATCAAACATTACTCTTACTTTTAAAGAAAAGAAAATTTGGTAGCTTGATCTCCTGCCTAAAGGCTTTTTACCAACAGATCTAAGGGAGTCAAAGTATTAGTCTGCACATACAAGTATTAGTCCCTATTAGTCCCTGGCTCTCCCCCATCATGTACTTCTTCATTCAGGAGGACAGGAATGACTTTCTCTGAGTTGGGTCTTCTCAAGCAGAGAGCTACCATCAAGTGTCATTTGCTCATCCATTGCTTCAAATGATCCTTGAGGCATTATTACAACTAGAAACCTTCCCAATGATTTCTCTGGTGCTTTAGTGTGCAGTCACTGCACACAGAGTTAAGGGAGAAACGCTCGTGTTCAAGGTATGGCCTGATGGACAATTTCTTAGTTCAGAATCTGAAGTAGTCCTTGATTTGAACTTAAAAAGCAGGACAAATGGAGGTAAACCTCATGCAGATATCTTGCTCTTGCACCATAGCTTGGGTATTTTGCTGGATAAAACCACAATACTTGACAGCCACAGGAAGCATCTCCAGATAGCTGTGAGAAACTTGGCTTAATGTCAACGTGGCCAAGGTTTTGTATAAAGATTTCATATTCTAAACAGGCTACATTACTGCTAGGGTTCTCTCCTCCCTACTAAGAGCCACTTTGCAAACGTGCTCACACCTGCTGACCAACAGAGCTCATAAAAATTGGTTTCCACCCAAACGATACTCTTCTCTCAGCCCCTGCCCAAGGAAAAGCCAGCTGCCTCATAGCTTGCTCCACCACACACCTCCTGTTCCTGTCAGCCTTCCTGACCCCTCTCTTGACACTATCCCAGTCACTCACAGCTAATTAGATGGTGTGAGGCTGCTGCTGCTTTGGCCAGTGCCTTGGGTGACTCTCCAGCCAGCCGGGCAGCTGGTGGTTAACACGATGACCTCCAACAGCAGCTGCAATGATCTGTGCCTCTCCTCCACCTAGCACTTACTTTTTAATTAAGCTTTGTTGTTTGCCTAGTATGGTTGAAGTTGGCCAACAGACACACAGACAGAGAACAGTCAGAAACAAAGCAGCAGCATTATCATTCAAGCTGTAATTGTAAATAATACGAAAAAAAACAGTGCCATAAAATTACCAACGGCAACTTCTCCCCAGCAGATCTATTTAGAAATCCTTCTCTCAAAAGCTCACTTTCATTTCACTCATTTTAGGAAAAACAGATCCTATATCCTTGGAATTGTGCCACTTGTGACTTATCTTGAGATTCAAATATTGTTCGTAAACGCAGAGCTGCGAGCAGCACTTAATTAGAATGCCTTTTAAAACCTCTTTTATATTCAAATGGCAGAGTCACTTGTCCAGCTCTCCACTGCAATAACATCACACCATCTGCTTTGCCTCTTTTTTTAAAATATATTTGTGTGCTATTGAGGCACTTTGGGATATTTTCTGCTACCTTCAAGTTCATTATATGTACATTCTAGGTTTGGTTTGGGGTTTTGGGTTTGGTTTTTTTTTGCTTGTTTTATGTATTTCTAGTATTTTATTTTCACAGTATTAAAAATTATGTTCAACATTTCAAAGAACATAAGGAAATAATTGTGCTTTGTGCTTATATATTAAACAATTTTTAATTTCTACATTACATCAGTGAGTTCATTTAAGCTGTAAAAAGTGGCTCATGAACAACACGGGTTTAAAAGGCACAACCATACATTTGATCTTCCTGCACATAGATACTGATGCCTCTGTTTAAAAAGCAACAAAGATACTAAATATTTAATATGGCAATATGAAAATAATGGTTTTGGGTCTTACAAACACAATGCTAAACAGAGATTTTCAAGAGGAATTTTCACAACAATAAGATAGGAGCTGAGGTTTTCAAATTAAAAGGCTGAGAATTACCCTCCAGGGAGGCTAATCTTACAGGTTTACAAAAAAAAAAAAAAAAGTTTAACTTTTAAGACTACTTGGTACATGAAGTTATACAAACTTTTATATAGCAACTGAATCCCCCCTTCCTCATTCTCCCATTAATATTTTTCACATTGTTAAGGACCTGAATACTAACTGCTCCCTGGAAAAACTCATGAGAAAAAATAAAACTTCTGCAGATTCTTACTCTTACAAAAGCTTTGCCTCCCTTTTTAGCCTTGATGTTTGAGAAAATAACCCCAGGCAGGACAAACTAAACAAATCATACTTTTCCTTAACTGAAAGAGACACTGCTGTTATACACCACAGCAAGAGCTGGCCAGAGCCTTCTCAGTTTTAATCACTGTTATTGCAATCATAAGACTGGAGAGAATTAACAAAATAAAGACGAATCAAATTCATTTCACTTCGATGGTAAGCCATAAGCTGCAGCAAACTCCAGGACAATTCAAGAAATGAGAGAGGCATTAGTGGAAGAATAGAAAAAAATCCTCAACACCCCAAAAGACACACTTCTCCCTTCCCATAACTGCAGGGTGGCTGTGGAAATACTCCAAGTCTGTCTGATACCTGCTGTGTTTCCAGAACCTCTGAACGATAGGAATGATGGTAAGTCCTGTTCCAAACAGTGATACCACAGATTCACAGAATTATTGAGGCTGGAAAAGACTTCTGAGATTATCAAGCCCAGCCTATGACCTAACACTACCACATCAGCTAGACCATGGCACTGAGTGCCACATCCAGCCTTCCTTTAAACACCTCCAGGGATGGTGACTCTACCACTTCCCTGGGAAGTCCATTCCAATGCCTGATCACCCTCCCCATGAGGAAGTGCTTCCTGATATCCAACCTAAACCTCCCATGGTGCGGCTTCAGTCCATAACCTTTTGTCCTGTCACTCATTGCCTGGGAGAAGAACCCAACCCGCCCTGACTACACCCTCTCTTCAGGGAGTTGTAGAGAGTAGTAAGGTCCCCCTTTAGTCTCCTCTTTTCCAGAGTAAACAGCCCCAGCTCCCTTGGCCTCTTCTTGCAAGACTTTTCCCCTAGTCCCTTCACCAGCCTCGCTGCTCTCCTCTGGACCTGCTCCAGCACCTCAGTATCTTTCTTGAGTGAGGAGCCCAGAACTGGACTCGGTACTCCAGGTCAGGCCTCACCAGCGCTGAGTACAAGGGGAGAATTCCATCCCTAGTCCTGTTGGCCACATTGTTCCTGATCCAGGCCAGGATGCCACTGGCCTTCCAGGCCACCTGGGCACACTGCTGGCTTCTTTCAATCGATTGTCAACCAGTACTCCCAGGTCCATCCTCTCTGTGGGGGACTGCTCTCCAGCCACTCTTCCCCCAGCCTGTAGCACTGCAGGGGGTTATTGCAGCCAAAGTGTAGGACCCAGCACCTGGTCTTGCTGAACCTCATCCTATTGGCCTCAGCCCATTGACCCAGCCTGTCCAGGTCCCTCTGCAGCTTCTTCTTACCCTCTGGTTGATGGACACTCTCCCCTGTTTTGGTGTCATTCCTGAATTTACTAAGGGTAGACTCAATCCCCTCACCCATGTTGTGAATGGGCCCAGTATGGATCCCTGAGTGACACTGGTCACTGGATGCCAACTGTATGCAGCACCATTTACCACCACACCACCACTCTCTTATTACCATATTCCCTCATCTTAAAAGAGGTTTATTTTTAAGATTTACTTTCACTTATTTACTAATGCAAGCAAAAACACAAGTAGCAGGAAAGTCTGCTAGACATATACTTTCTGTGCTTTAAACCCATTTCGCAACTACCGAAGGCATACTTGCCATTTCACACAATTTAATAGCAACCTTCCCCTCCCCTGAACTTTCAGGACAAAATCAATGCCACACAAACCTGCCGAACAGGAAGCCTAATTATTATAACATGTGCAACCAAAGCAATAGGGAGTTTCACAGTAAAACTGATAAGGAGAGACATAAAGGACTAATGAGCAGCCTGACGGTGCTCCATTGCCGGGCTACACAAAGGTCCCTGCAGAACACCTTTGTTATTGTTCAGTGGGGAGACAGAGGCTGGGACATGTCCAAAAATAACATTCAGAGATGGAAGAAATGAACACACAGTGTCTGCAGCTCAAGCACTTAATCCAGGCACAGAAAAAAAAAAAGGACTGTTTGAGAAAGTGGAACCAACAAAAAGCCACAATGCAGAGCAGAGCGAGCCAATTAAATGTACTCAGGTTGCTGAGCAGCTAAGACCAGGTTTGCTACTCGAATACATTGACAAATGTCTTCTTGACCTGCAACTATGGTGTAGGTGGATGAAAACAAGGGTATTTGATTCAGGAGATGCAGTCATCCATACTACTAGTGGTCAGCAACCAAACAAGTCCTGCAGGAATCAGGAATGAAAGATGCAGAAAGCCCAACCCCGGCCAGCAGAAGCAGTGGTCTTGGGCCAGAGAGAAGGCAGCAGCCAACAGCAGCAATTCTTGCCAGTTACTGATAGGTTTCTCAGTTTAACAGAAAGTCACCTTTTGACCTACAAAAATGTATGATCTTCTTTGGTCATGTTTTGTGCGAGACTGTCCAGGTACCTGACAAGCTTGTCCCAGAGGCAGTGATCCTATCCTATCCCCTCCATGTACACAAATCATACTACCTGCACTCAAAGTATTTTAAGCAGGGATGGCTTGCTACTGAGGTTCAGGAAGTCATTGCTTTTCCTCAAAATTGTGCATATCATACATCTCCAGCTGCAGAATTTTTATGTCTTGTGTATTACAGAAATAAATGCCTTGGAGAGACATATAACTTGGAGGAGGTTGCTTGTATCTTTCCATTGCAATCTTACCCAATGAGGGAAAGATCTTGAAAGAGTTTTACAAACCAGTAGAATTACATGTTAAATGTAATAGTCTCTTAACATACTCTCATTATGGCAAATCCAGTCACCCTGCAAGGTCCAAACCATTACTTCACCTGCCCAAGCATACATTGCAGGAAACTGGGACTGAAACCATCATTTAAATTACTACTCATTTGAGAAATTGTGTGCCATAGGACAACAACCTCCAGTGCTGATACCAGCTTAGCAAGAAAACTGATTTTTACAGCAAGCAGCAGAACACTGCATAGCAAGGCACCACCAGCAACACCACCTCAGACATGGTCTCCCAGCTTTCAGTGGGCTTTACCATTACACTTAATTTATAACCTGGGAAAGAAAACACAGTCTGGAAACACCATCCCTGACTCATACTAAAATACCACCCAACCCCTTGCAAGTATTCCCAAATAGTAGTAACAAATGTGTATTGTACAGAAATCGTCTACTGTAAACCTTGGTATCCAGATTTCATGGCTTGAGAAAGTTCTTTCCTCAATTTCATACAGCGACACAAAACCAGATTGTACTGTACAGACTCTAATGCGTAACATTCAAGGGCATGCTACAAAAATCACAGTTCCCTCAGAGATCAACAGAAACCAGAACCTTAGCACCTCTATGAACTTCATCAACAAAGCTTCATTTTATTTGAGAACCAGCTAACAGAGCCACCATTCTTCTTTAAGTCCTTTCTGACAACCAAACATTAAAACAGAATTTCTCCCATTTATATTTCCAGACTAAAAAGAAAAAAAAAAAAACCTAGTTGCATACTTTGTTTCTTAAGTTCCCCAAAAGGCATATCATATTTTCATCTCTCAGAATATTTAATCAAGTCCACTTCATTACAGACAGGGCTCATCATGCTGAAATTGATTATAAACAAGATAGTGCCCACATCTGATACTGACTGACCTACTTGTCTGATTCGCCTACATTTCTGCAGGCCAAATTTAATGACATTTTGCACAAATTCAAAGCTGACTGAGCCTGATGACCTTTTATACCTCTGTAATTAGTCTTCTGTGCCTTTATAACCATAAAAGCAAGCCACCCCTTTATTAATTCAGCAGTCTGAACAGTAAACTATAAACTTTACCATCAGCACCTACCAGTCAGAAAAGTTCATGAAGAAGAAAAACAACCAAATAATAAAAAATAAAAAAACATGAACAGCAACCTTTAAAAGTTAAGTCTGGAGGGGCCCTTTTAAGATAAACATGCCAACTTCTAAAAGAAGAAACAGAAAAAGCAGGACAAGTTAGTGGACCCAAATTCAATAAACAGCATTTTTATCATGCTTTTCTAAAAAAAGACAATATAAAATAAGGACACTGGAACAGACAAGCACCGCGAGAAAACAATGAAAAAAACAAAAAAAACCAAGAAACCAGAAACCAAACCCAGTAAATTAGTCCCTCTCACTAACATCACTGCATGTATGAAAAGTATAATCCAAATAATGCTGATTGTGCACTAGAATATAACCAAGATTAATATTACAGAGGTTTAACTGCAGAAAACAACCACTAGAACTTCATTATGTATTTAACAGGTTTTGCAACCTAAGGCTACAGTTGCAAAACATACTTCCTAATTATGAACATATATTTAAAAAGGTGAGACAAGTCAATTTTACTCAAGTGAAGCTGTGGGTAGGGAACTCCCCTGCAGTCAGCAAGGCGCAGATCTGCATTTCCCCAGGCAGAGCAGAGGTCAGAGCACTGACCTGCACTTCAAATTCCAGTCTTGGGAAAGAGGGACAGATTACTATTAACAACCATCAAAGACACAATGCCATTCTCTGGACATCTTGTCATTCCCTTCTCCATCTTGGAAAACCTGACGGGACAAACTCAACCTGTGATGGTGCACATGGTTCTTTACCCCCCTGGCAGCCCTGAAACTTTTCTGCCCAGCAGCCAACTTTTCACTACAAATACATAATAGAATCATAGAATGGTTTGGGTTTGGGAATGGTTTGACCTTACAGATCATGTAGTATTCCAACCTCCCTGCATGGGCAGGGACCCCTCCCACCAAACCAGGTTGCTCAAAGCCCCATCCATCCTGTCCTTCAACACTCCCAGGGAAGGGGCATCTACAACTTTCTCTGAGAAACCTGCTCCAGTGTCTCAAACTCCCTTGTGCCCATTGGAGACACAGGTCACCATCTTCCTCAGCTTCTTGCACTAACAGATCCCAGTCTAGGAGTCAATGCACCAGTCATTCCTTTTAGAAATCCATGCCCAAGAGGAAGCCAAAGACACAATACAAAGATATTTCAAAACAGAGAAGCATTTCTTTTGCAAAGCTCCATTATGAAGCATACATAGTCTAAAAAGCTGACAGCACTGGCAGTCTCATATTCATCAGTGTCAAGAATTTTTGTATTTTTTTTTAATATGCTAATTTTCATCATATATGAATTCCTTAGGTGGAAGCTTGGATTTTTTCCTATGTCAAATTAATTTAAAATCAGTAGGGAAAAATTACTGAATAGCTCTATAAATTCAGAATTCTTTATCTGAGTTTTAATGCAGAAATACATCTCCTAAAGCAAGTCTCTCTCTTTTCTTTTTCAAGCCATCATTTAAGTTGCATTTTCGCTTCAGTCATTTATCATCCACAATTTCATTTCAGAAAGTTTGTTTCCAAGTAGCATGTTTTAAGATATTGATTATACAATGACTAATGAACTATGTCAACCTAGGGGGAAAAAAAAAATCCAATTTGAAGACTAGCCATTAAATAAAATCAGGCTTTGGTCTTACACATTCAGTCTCCTACCAATTTTTAACATTGTGAAGTCTTATGTTACTGTGTGTTAAGCATTCTGCCCACTTTCCTGATCAGAATGAAAAACAAACAAACAAAAAACCCAAACAAAACACCACAACCTAATTGGCTACATGCAATATACAGAAAAAAAAATAAGCAGCTTTCAACCACTTTCCCATGATGATGACAGTTGGCCTTACTGCCAACAATCCCTTACACAGTTACATCTGAACTTATGTCTGTGGAGATAAAAGAATTAAAGAGTGGGCTTGGGCTGACAGAAATGTCCAGGCTTTCAAAAATAGCCATTATAATTCATTGTATTACCTATAACCCCTTGCCTTTGCTTCTTGCAAAGGAAGGAAAAGACACTCTACGCAATCCTAGAGCAAAACCATCCCTAAGAGGACAAAGCTCTGAATCAGAAACCATGGAGACCTGAAAGCCACAGAGCTGTTACACTTTTCTCAGCACTGGCCCCTTCTGATAACAGAGAAGGTCAGGGCAATGGGGGAAGAAGCTCTAACTTAGTGATTCCAAGATTAACCGAGATTCCCAGCGAGGTAACTTGAAGCCCCAGGATGCAGCGCAGCAGGCACAGCACACACAGCTCCTGTCCTGCCGTGTCTGGGTTTTAAGACCCTGGCAGGTCGGACACGTGAGGCACGGCTAAGAGGATTTTGTACTTTCTTGGTACACGGGATGATTTCTGAAAGGCCCGGATCCACTAATTAGCTCGATGCTGCAGTTCTCGCATAAATACCTGTGAGTAGGGGCAAGGGATATCTTGATTCAGAAGAATGTCTTGGGGTTTTCTGAACTGGACTCCTTCAGAATTTTATTTTTGTTGGCTTGATTCAAACATCAGCTGCTTGCTGTAAATACATATTGGAAGCACTACAAGGAGCAAGAGTCAAAGTATCTGAGAGATACAAATAATTAAACAGCTGAGCGATACTGTTCCTTCAGAGCAATCATCTTTCCACTCCCCAGGGACAAATCTCTTTGATGGAAACCCTGGTGAGAAGGCTGTGACCGAAAAAGATATGCTACGCATTTCATTTATTTCATGCCAGCAATCAAGCAAATCCAGCAACTTTAAAACTCCAAAGAGTTTGCTTGTGCTTCAGAAAAAAAAAAAAAAAAAAAAAAGCAAAAGCAAGCCGCCGAATCACAACGGGTAAGGCCTGCCACATGCAAGTTCCCACTCTGAAATTTCACTTCGGTTTACTCAAAACTTTCCCCAGCGCTTCGTGCCTGCTCGGGATCGATCTCTCCGAAGAGCGGGAAAACAGCCGGCACTGCAAGCAGCGAACTTTCCATCTCGGACACGGCTGAGGCGTCGAGGGCACCACCAGGCCGGAGCCGCCTCGGCACACCCCTGCCTCTGGAGGCGGAGGGAGCACCGGGCGCCGGCGGCCCTTACAGCCGCCCTGGGAACCCCAATCGGGGCGGCACAGGCCGGGGGCGAAGGGAGAACCCGTGCCCACACCCACCACCCCCGGCGTTGCCCGCCCGCACCGCACCGCCCTAGGGCCGAGCGCTGCTGGCCTGACACACGCCCCCCTCCGGAGCAGCAGCACCTCCCCGCCGGCTGCCGGCCTGGGCTAAACCTTCCCGCGGGCCAACAGGGACGGTCGTCCCTCCAACTCCGCCCGCCACCGAGCGTCCCCTCAGGACTCCCGCCCCGCAGCACCGACGCCCGTGGCGTCCTAACCCCCAGCTCGGGGTACGCCCCGCCGCCGGGTCCCGGTCCCAACCCGGGGGGGGGGGGGAGCGAAACAAAAGACACCAAGTTGAGCGGCCGCCACCGCCCGGACTGCTCCCGGCCGTGGTGGCCTGAGGGAAGCGGGGGAGGGAAGGCGGTCTGGGCGCCGCTCGGTACGGTGCCTCCCCGCGGATTACCTCCCGTAATGAGATTACGGGAGGCTGAGCGGCACCCACGGAGCGTCCGCCGGGCAAGGTGGCCCCGCGACTGTCACCGCCCGGGGAGGGGGCGGTGGCCGCCGGCGCTCTGACGCCCTGGCCGCCCCGCGGGCGGGTCTCGCCGCCTGCCCCGCAGCCCTCGCCACCCGCTGCCGCTCCCGCCCGGCCCCATTGTTCGCCGTGCCGCCCTTACCGTGTGCGGGGCTGGGGCTGCGCGGGCTCCCGCCGGCTCTGCTCGCTGCGGCTGGTGCAGGGACAGTCGCGCTTGGCCGCCGGAGGTCCGAGCCATTAAAAGCTCCGCGGGGAAGAGAAGGAGAAGGCGGCGGCAGGAACGGTGGCAGCGGCGGGGGGAGGAGGAGGACAGCGGGAGGCTCGCAGGAGAAGGGTCGCCATGTCCGGCGTCGCAGCGGGGAGAGCCCACCGGGCCGGGCGCTGAGGAGAAAAGGGGCAGACGGAAAGGAGGGAATCCCGCTGCCGCCTGCAGACCTGGGGAGCGGGAACTGGACGCAGCTCACCGCGCTGCCGCGGCTGCACCTCCCCTAACCCTGCCCCCCCTCTCCCGGAGGGGGAGCCGCCGGCGGGAGGAGGTGGCCGAGAGCCCCCTCCAGCGTTCACAGGAGGCGGCGGCAGCGGCTCGCCATGGCTGCTGGCCTCAGCGCTGCCGGCGGCGGCGAGAGCGGAGCGGCCACCTCGGCGGTGCCGCCCGGCCGCAGGTATCTGGGCAGCCCGTCGGGGGAAGGGCAGGAGGAGAAGCGACCACCGCCCTGCGCCGGTGCGGTACTGAGGGGACTGCAGACACACACCTCCCCCTCCTCCTCCTCCTCCTCTTGGGCACCAGAAGGGTGGGCAGCGCCCAGGTGTTCGTGGCGTGAGGGACGGGTTAAGGCAGGATGCGGGTCCGAGGGGCGAGGCGGTACCGAGAGGGTGGTGGAGCCTCTCTTCCCGTCCCCTGGGACGAGCAGAGACCCTACGCCGTCACTACCCCTTCCTGTGGATTTTGGGGACCATCGGGTGTAGGTACCCTCAGGGGCACGGCTACCTCGCAAGCAGGTTGTCCCCTTGCCCTCCTTGGAGAGGGAATCGGTTCGCTCGGCGGCACCGGGAGAGGTTGTTAAACTCGGTGGCCCGTTGAGGAGGAGCCAAGACACTGCCTCCAGGGGTCTCTGCAAACCCACCGGTGCCCCGGTTCGCCTGCTTTAGGATGGGGCTTCAGGAGTCGGCAGAGAACAAATCAGACCCTGGTTTACCAAGAGGTATCCATCCGCACTCGTCAGGCTCCAAGTGCTCGCCCGAAATGCCAGAGGAAGGAAAGCATTTGGTGTAAGGGTGGTGTATTCACAGTCATTGTTACTAGTTAGTAATCAGTGTTCTTTCTCGTTGGACTACCACAGACCACAGCACTGTAAAAAGTAAGAACTCGTAGCAATCTGTCTCTCACACCCGTCTCCTCTACCTGAGTGGAAATGAGACTAACAGGCAAAGGCTGGAGCTGGGGTAGTGCCTGCTTGGAGACTTCAGAGAAGATCTGGAGCTATAGCAAAAGGGCTGTCACCCAGAACAAGCATCATATAGCAGCTCTCAGAACACTGCTATCCATTTGCATAACTTAAGAGTTAGGGTGTGCATCTCTCTGAGCCTTTTTCAGTGTTTTACCCAATATTTTTTTCAGGAGGGAGAGCAAGTGGTACACACAAAGGAGTGATGGAGACAGGTCTTTGAAGTTCTCTCAGTGGCCCTGGAGAGAACAGTAACCAAGTGCGTGTTTATAAAGTAACCTCTCGGAGTATTTAAAGACTGTCAGAGGAGCCCAACTACTATCCCTTGTGTTAATTACTGGAGTAAAGAGAAATGATATATGAATGCTATTTTTTTTTTTCATCTAAGCCTTGGCCTTGCTTAATCTGCAAAGGACAAATTCTTCCACTGTCATCACCAATGCCTCTGTGGAGAAACACCTCACTATGAATACCTCAATGCATATACCAACCAACCTTGTGAGATAGAGAATTTGATTTCTTTGGCCAGTTCCGAAGCCCTAACAGGCTTAACAGTTACTGACTGAAAGGATGGAATTTGCCTTCAGTTGTTAATACTTGATAAAATAGTCATTATTATTATAATTATCCCCCAAAGTTTTTTCCACACAAAATGCACAGCCCGTCTGTAGAAGTTTAAGAAGAAAAATTAGGCTTTAATTCTGATAGTATAGAATTAGAATAGACTATTTCAGCTGGAGGGAACCAGCAGCAGCCTTCTAGTGCAACTGCCTGGCCAGATGGACTGTAGTTAAAACCACTGACATATAAAAAATAATTACCTTTTTCCAAATACTTTTTTTTGGTCGGTATTTGTCAGCTCTTACTTGAGGTGCAGTTAGGGTAAGAGCAGCACTGCAAGGGTCAGTAGTAGCATTCTGAATTTCCTGGTGCTTTTAGAGTTGTTGCAATCTTCATCAAATGAGTGAGATCATCTACAATGCTTTCCAAGTCTCAGTGACCTTGAAACATTTCTCAGTACTGAACAGAAGTAACAGGGTTTTCCTGCAGCTACAGATCATTTATTACTGAGTGCCAATGAGCAACAGTGAAATACTCTCTTGCATGGTAGCTTACTGAAGTATTGAAGATGTTAATGTATTGGCCATTTATCCAGAAACCATGGGCCAAGTTGTGTGTTTAGTCAGTCCTTGATTCTCAAATCTTATTAGGGTATCAAGGACAGCTAGGGACTGACATCTAAAAAGACATCTTTACTGTCTCTTGATGTTTTTCTAGTCAGACATTAAGACATCTTTCACCCATCCATTCCTGCTGATGTTCTCTACAGTTCTTAAGCAACATTTTTTTCTCCAAAACAGATCTGTCACTTGTAAATTACACAAAAAGCAACTTGCACTCTGCTGATTTGATTGCTAAGAAAAACATTCATTGCTGCTCTTGGTTTCCTGTAGGGTTATATTTCTTCCCTGTTGAATGAGATGTAGAGTTTGTTGGAACATCAAATAAATGGGAAAATGTGTGAGAAAGAGCAGTTGTTTTTGAAAAGTTGATGAATTTAGAAAAATGGTTCCAGTTAGTTCACATTTCTGAAAGAAAATGCATAAGTTTTTTATGCATCCACTGACAAGAGAAAAGCTGAAACTATATTTCAGTTTAAGCAAACCCAAGCTGGTACAATCATTCACTTCTGCCTTACCTGATAAGAGACAACCCAAGGGAAATGAAGAGAAGGAGAGAAATAAGTTAAAAGGTTTCTCTCATCTTGAGAGACTGCCTCTCTGGCCTTCTGCCTTTTTCCCTGTTAGGAAAGAAATAGCAAGAGCTATGATGGAATGCAAATACAGAACTCCAGGAAACCTGCACTTTTTATGACTCTCACATTCTGGGATGATCTGTGGTAATTTTTTCATTACCATTTTCTCATATTTGTTGTGTGGTTCTAGAAGGCATGCAGCTATTTGCTCTGGTGAGGCCACACCTCGAGTACTGTGTCCAGTTCTGGGCCCCTCAGTTTAGGAAGGATATCGAGGTCCTGGAACAGGTCCAAAGGAGGGCAACCAGGCTGGTGAAGGGACTCGAGCACAAGTCTTGTGAGGAGAAGCTGAGGGAGCTGGGGGTGTTCAGCCTGGAGAAGAGGAGGCTCAGGGGAGACCTCATCACTCTCTACAACTCCCTGAAAGGAGGGTGTAGCCAGGGGGGGGTTGGTCTCTTCTCCCAGGTAGCTCCCAGTAAGACAAGAGGGCATGGACTTAAGCTCTGCCAGAGGAGGTTTAGGTTGGATATTAGAAAGAATTTCTTTATGGAGAGAGTGATCAGACATTGGAATGGGCTGCCCAGGGAAGTAGTGGATTCTCCGTCCCTGGAGATATTTAAAAAGAGACTGGATGTGGCACTCAGTGCCATGGTCTGGTAACTGCAGCGGTAGTGGATCAAGGGTTGGACTTGATGATCTCTGAGGTCTCTTCCAACCCAGCCAATTCTATGATTCTATTCCAGCAGTTTTGGCAGAGTACCTGCAAATTCACATTTTCACCTGCTGTGCAGCAACTTGCTTGTCTCTGTGTGTGCTTCATCAGACTAAATTATCAGAATCAGAGCCCAGGCATGTGGATTAAGTTCTTTGGTCTGGTTTACACTAAGGTCAGACTGGATTCTTCAGTGGTCCCTCTGGCCTTAAAATTTATGTCTCTCTTGTAAACTATTTTTTAAAACATTTTGAGTTGGAATGTTTTTCTGTGTTTTGTTAAAGCAAGGAGCTAAGATGCTGCCCTAATCAAAATCTGTGTAATTCAGTGATGTCTTTTAGATATTCTTTTTCATCAAACATTCCACAGATGTTTTCCCTGGAGGCTGAAATTTTGTTTCAAAGACCCTTTCAGCAAATACTTTTGTGCTAGATGTATCAGTGTCTTGTATAAATGTGATTTGGGGCTCAATCTTGCAAACCAATGGCATTTGACTAGTCAGCTTTAGGCTCTCCTTCATAGGTCTCTGTGTTATCTTGTTGCCTTATCCATTTTTGCTAATTTCATTGCAAAAGTGACAGAATTTTCCATCCAGTTCTCTCAGGATCATTTCACTCTTATTTTTATTACATGTTTGTAGCATGGATGCTTCCCAACACTTCAGTGGCTTTAATTTGTGATGTATTTTTATTCATGTTTTCTCAAAATACTATTGCAGTCACCAGTTGCTAAGATTATCACACCCTTAACTCCTCTGGTAAGGTAGCTGCTGTTGAACTATTATTTCTTTCTTGCTTCTGCAATAGAACACAACTTATAACTACAAGTAGAAGCAGTGATAAATAACAGTGTATAATACAGGCAGTAGACCATGTCTTCTTAACTTCTGAGGGAACAAAACAAATTAAAACCAAACAGATATTTAACCAGTGAGCAAACTTCAGGATTTCCAGGTGAAAGAACTACTCAACCCTTGAAACCTACTCAAGCTACTTAAGCACATAGAGCCAGGTAATTAACAGATTTTGTTTACTGCCTGCTCTAAGTGTGTAATATCATGAATTAAAACAGAACCCTTTAATGGAATATGCAGAATTTTCCCAATTCCATGAGGATTTCTATAAAGAGAGCTTTTGTGTATCAAGCTGTTGGAACAAGTCCCTCCCCCTAACTTCTGTATTAACACCATACATCACCTCTGTCATGTGTCATCATGTTTGCCTTGGATTGTCACCCATACTTGCCTGTTACAGGATTAATGCATTTCTTATGATAGCTGCATATCTGTGCTAAAATGATCACCAGTGCAATAGTTAGTAGATGAATCATCCCTGAAGCTTCAGAGCTAAAAGGTTCACTTGAAATTCATGGGTAATTTAAACTCCTCAAAACCACATAGATTGCCTTGGCTTCTACTTGCTTTTCCCCTGCTGCAAATCCAAAGTGAAAAAAAAAATGACTTACTTTTTAAATGACACTGAGGATTCCAAAATATTCATTAATGAACAAACTTGTCAAGTGTTGCACTTTAAATAAAACCATTAATGATAGTTTATTATTGTTAGCTATAAAATAAGCATTAATCACATTACAAATATCAAAGCCTTCAAGAACATAGAAACCAAGGAAAAATGCAGAGGTTTGTTAAAAAAACAAACAAGCAAACAAACCCCCCCAAAACCCCAAATATATAAAAAAAATCAAACATCTTTTTGCTGATTATATCAGGTTTTCCTTCTGTTTTCACCTTTGCTCCCAAAAGAAGGGAAAAAGAACACTGGATATTAGGACAAAGTATGTACAAAGTATGTCAGTACTTCTGTCAGAACTGTACCTTCTCTGTCCCAGTGAAGAGCAAAAAGTGATAGTGGAAAGAGAAAATATTTGCAGACACAAAATTCATAGAATCATAGAATTGGCTGGGTTGGAAGGGACCTCAGAGATCATCAAGTCCAACCCTTGATCCACTACTGCTGCAGTTACCAGACCATGGCACTGAGTGCCACATCCAGTCTCTTTTTAAATATCTCCAGGGATGGAGAATCCACTACTTCCCTGGGCAGCCCATTCCAATGTCTGATCACCCTCTCGGTAAAGAAATTCCTTCTAAAATCCAACCTAAACCTCCCCTGGCAGAGCTTAAGTCCATACCCTCTTGTCTTACTGGGAGCTACTTGGGAGAAGAGACCAACCCCCCCCCTGGCTACCCCCTCCTTTCAGGGAGTTGTAGAGAGTGATGAGGTCTCCCCTGAGCTGCCTTTTCTCCAGGCTGAACAGCCCCATCTCCCTCAGCCCTTCCTCACAGGACTTGTGCTGGATCCCTTCATAGCCTCCTTGCTCTTCTCTGGACCTGCTCCAGCACCTCAATCTCCTTCCTGAACTGAGGGGCCCAGAACTGGACACAGTACTTGAGGTGTGGCCTCACCAGTGCTGAGTACAGGGGCAGAATCACTTCCTTGGACCTGCTGGCCACGCCGTTCCTGGTACAGGCCAGGATGCCATGGGCCTTCTTGGCCACCTGGGCACACTGCTGGCTCATGTTCAGCTTCCTGTCAATCCAGACTCCAAGGTCCCCTTCTGCCTGGCTTATTTCACATCTTGTGCAACAAAAATTATTTCACATCTTGTGTAACAAAAATAATATTAAAGAGCTGACTTTTTCATCAAGTGCCACTGAACCTGCCATGCCAGGTGCAGTGTGTTGGGCAGGAAGGAAAGCTCATTATCTCCCTGTTTTGTGGCTTCTAGAGAACAAAACCCCAAACAAGAGAGTCACAGCCTTTCAGTACTGCTTTTGAGAAGGAAAACAAAAATGTTATTTGAGTAGGAAGGTGCCCGTGCAATTGAGAGTTTAGGGTAGAGCTCCCATCACCATAGTTCAATATCTTTCAGTACTTTTGTCATTTTGGACAGATCAAACAGTTTATCTGTTCTTTTGTTTTTGTTTTTGTTTTTAATTGGTGGGGTTTTTTGTGTGGGTGTGGGTCTTGTCCTTTTTTTAAGGAAAAAAGTAAAAAACCAACACTTCTAGAAGGACTATATAATGAAATTAGTTTGAGGCCATTTAACATTGTGATGAAGAAAAATGTAAGTACCTGAGCTGATATAAGCAAATATTGAGCTGATAAAAGCAGTAAAAAAAAAAAAAACAAAACAGAGGAAAAAAATGCTGTTTCTGCAGCCCCTCGGAATTTATTACATCAGTAAACACAGCTGAAAAGAATCCCCTTGCAAATATAAAAATTAGAAGAATATAGAACATTACACGTGGGCTTTAGCATTATCAGACTTAAAGATTCCCATGAAAACAATAACCCTCCTGCTTTCCCCTCTTCAAACCCCCCTCCAGGCCTTCCTTGCCAGTATTTTTGCTGTGACCTTCTGCCGAGGAATACATCTGGAACGTATCAGTGTGCCTAAATAAATGCTGCTGGGATAATCACAACCTTAAAGTGGTGGTGGGGGAACATTATTTAGTGCTCCTGTCAAATTCAGGATCTCCCGTGGGTTCTTTCTAATTTCATGCTCTCTGACAGACATTTTATTTTTACAACAGCTCGTTACAACAGGTGGCTTAATTATTACTGTCTTCTGCACTGTCATATTCTTCTGTTTTATGTTTTATTTATTTTTTTTTTAGAACAACTAAATCTGGCCGGAGGGAGCAACTATAAAACTTGTCAAAGCAAAACATGAATTCAGAGTGTGATTTTGCTGTTGCAGAATGCAGCCTAAGAAAAGCCCATTCCTAAATGTCAGGCTGAAACGTGGTCTTCTAAGGGTGGTAATTTACTTATTTCCCCTATGACATATAACAGAGTGGAGAGAAACAAGACCACCTATTTTCTATCGTAACATTAATGAAATAATAACATTAATGAAATTCCTCCTCCCAGAGGAATCTGCAAAACTTTCTGTTCAGAAAGGTATTAAATAATTTACAGAAATATTATTTCACTGTAGAAGCTTATCAAGATCTGCATAATTTACATTTAATAAAATGAAATAATCAGATTATCAGAGACTTGAAAAGCATTTATTTTCCTGCTTATTTTTCCTCAGAAATAGAACTCCAGTGAATGAAAACAAAACAACTGCTCTAAAGATTAGGATTTAGACTAAAATATGAAGCATCACTTCCATTTTACTGATGAGAAAAATTATCTACAATAATATTAGTCTACTTTCTTCCACAATGTACTTCCAAATCAGAAAGAAAAAATTTCCTTAAAGATCATGTAGATTAAATCTACCCTTTTTCTCCCATCAGGTGCCATCCATCCATTGCCAGTGATGATCTGCAGATCAGTTGGTCATGTTCATCCCTGTGTAAATGCATTATCTGGTCTAGCACTGCCTAAAATCCTATTTAACTTGCTCTACATCTGTAGCAACTTGGGCTCTGCCTGCGAGTCCTAGGCATGAGCCATGAATGTTCTCCTCTTTCCTACTTCCTGATGCTAAAAGACAGGGAACTGCTTTTGTTTAATCTCTCTGAAGTTTTCTCAGATGCAGGGTACAGGCAAAAGAGGTGTGAGTTTTTCCCATGCCCGGGTTTTTCCTCCTAATATAATACTTCATTACTGCTGCTTACCATTAGGTAATTTTCCCATTCTAATTAAGGAAAAAATAAATCCCCAGTGCCTGTTGTTACTACTATTTTTTTCTGTTTCCTCAGTTAGTGATCTGCATGCCATGTATGTCTACATTCCCTTCAGCATTATGGTGCTCCATAGTCTTTCAGTTTGCTGTACAGTCTTTTGACTTTATAAATATTTTAAATATGAGTTTCATTGTTTGTTCTCATAATGAAAGACAGAAAGCAATTGTTTCTTGTTCATCAGTAATCTTTAGGATACATTTATCCTTTGAAAATAGCCTCATTTTCAGCAGTGATCATTTGCTATTTGCAATGGAACCAAGAAGACAAAAAAAAAGCTTTTTTTTTTTTTAATATATATTAGATTTCAAAATGTACATGAGCTTAATGAATAACTGGATTGAACTCACTGCTGAAATAGGCTTAACCAGAATAATTCTCAGGAAACATTTTAGAGCACCAAGTTTTAATAAGGGTGAGTACTAAATTTAAGCAGTTCTTTATAATGAAGATGCCTATCATCTCATGCTTTTGAATTCTGAAAATCATCCTTTTCTTTGATATTTCCAATTGCTCCACCACTGCCTTTTTAATTTGTTCCCTCAGCATTCTCTCTGCAGTTGTCATCAGCGCTGTTTGCTGCACATCTGTACTCTGCCATATCTCCCTCTGGCACTGGGGAGGAAATCTTAATCCCTATTTCTTGCTGTAATCTCTTCTCCTAAAGAAGCAGATCAGTAACAAAGGAGCTGCAGTTCTCATAAAATTGTCCAAATATTAAAATTGTTTAATCTTCTAGTAGGGAAAGCCAGAGAGTCTCACCACATGCCTTACTTTCTATTGCTCTTTGATCCTTCGTGGGAATGGAAAAATGGAAAAATCCATTAGTTCCTTCAAAATGGTGCAGCAAAAAAAAAAAAAAGGATAGAACACTTTGGTTTTATCTGACTACATATTTCTCCTTTGTCTTTTATTTAGTATTTCATATCGCTCAACAGTGTCAAGAGCCTACAGGAATATTAGCACCGAGATGTGTTTTAAATTAAGTGATTCCTGTTCCAGTTGATCTTGGATGACCTGGATGAAAAATTATTTGCATTTCACAAAGCCCTGCACAAACAATGAGGAGATTCTGATGTGTATAAACAAAACTAGGGAGGGGAAGAGGGGGAAAAGGAATGCTGTAATGAAGGATGTGTACAAATGGCCACAGGAAGCCTGATCAGAGAGCTGGGTGTCTAACAGGAGATACAGTAAGGGAGCCTGAGGGAGAGAACACAAGAAAAATGGGATAAATGAAGAGTGATCCTTTCCCTAGCCTACTCTCCCAGCTTCTGACAGCCAATGATTTATGGACCATTTGAACAAGAAGTTTCCTCAGGATCACCTTGCACAGCAGTCAGTCACAAACTTACTCTTAAAGAATTGGTCCAATCCTTTTTTTGAGTTCCAGACACTACATCAGAAATTAGTTTTGTGCTTTAATTGCAGCATGTGGAAAAAATATATGGTGTTGGTTTTAAACATTCATAATATTTTATTTGGGTAGCATTTGATCTTGTTTTAGGAGAAAAAGCAAACTGTTGCCTCTTTACCTACTTGTACATCAGTAACTGCACAGATACTGTCCTTGGCATTGTCACCTTTTTCCTGCCCAAAGAGCCCTTATCTCTCTGGTGTCACCTCAGACAGATGCACTGCACACTTCTCACCTTTTTCTCACCCTTTCCATTTCTTCCAGCACTGGCACCAGGACTGCCAACTCAAGGCAGAGATGTCTGCCCAGAACAGCCCTGGCAGTGCAACTACAGCTGCTTAGGGAAGAGGGATCCTTACAAAGAAAACCCACCTGAAGTCATTGGACATCACCCTTCTTCCCACCAAAGCTATCATTCTCATCCACCATAATTACAGTATTATCAGAGAAAATTAGGTTTTGGGTAAAATAAATTATGATTCTTTTTTAGATAATCTGATAAAAGCTTGTTTGTGTTGTGAAGTAAGGGGTGGCATTTCAGAATAAGGGCAGGAGAAAATATTTAGGTGTCCATTTCTCGGTTTAGTCACAAAGTCCATGTGATTTGCTGTCATTAATTTTTAAAACTTGTTTGAATTTTCTATACACTTTCCATAAAGAAAACCACTGGCAGTTGTGTTAAAGAAGAAAAATAGACCACAAAAAAATACCAGCTTGAAACCAGACTATCTTTTCTAAAGGACTATCAAGGGACTCGGGTTCCAGCAAAGCAGACACTACAGACAAGACAGCTAAAAAATGAAGCAGTAATAAAATTACCTACTGCACTTGTGGTAGGACCTATAAAACTTTTATTAAATTGTTATTTAGAAAACAGAAGTTGCAGCAAGCAACTATTCAGAATTCTGTTTTATGCTCAGGCATATAAGCAGTGGGAAGAGTAATTCCAGCAACTTGGAGATTTGGGCTACATCATTCTGTATCATTCATTTGGTTTTAGTTTCCCCCCCCCCCCAGTGTTAGTAAATATTATGTGACACGATTTTAATAGTGAATGAAGGAGAAGAAATGAAGGCTCCATCTTATCAGATTTCATATACCTTTTTCCCCCAGTTAACCCTTTTTAACTCTCCTCTTGAAATGTTTTCTTATGTAACACTCAACCACCTCCAGCAATGCTTTAAAGCTTTTACTCATTTTAAGGAAAGGAACCCACACTTTTTGATGTTAATGTAGAGCCTCAGGAGCTCATCTACACAGTGCCTTTCCTTGTCCCTTGCTCCCAGCAGCTGAGTGGCAACTCCAAATGAAACTCGTTTCCTCCTTGCCCTGCGGGGATGAGGAGAGGTGGCAGGTTCCAAAGACAGAGTTTCCCTTTGTAGTGGGCTTGGAGAAAGTTGCTATGGCTGTCTCATGTATTTATGGGCACGTACTTTATTCAGACCTCTTAACGATGGGAGAAGCAGGGACAGGGAGAAGAACTAATGAAACCTTTATTAATTTGGCACCCCCCCCTTTCTCTTTGCTTTCTCTAGGGTTGCAGTAGGCAGGTCTCAAGATGAAGCATCTGCTCAGGGCACACATTCCCAGTAAACAGAAGTTAGGGTACCTGCCTATAAAACAGTCCTATTAAGAAACTCACTCCCTAAAAAATAGGGACTGTACAGTGGCAAGATTCCCTCCTGCAAGTGGGAACACAGTTGTATCATCTCCATCTACTGGCCAGAAGAAACTTTATCTGGAGCACTGAACAGATGAAATGTAACCACTGTATCCACACACTTCTTGATCCTTATCATTGATAATGCCCCATTTCATCAATTTTGGGGGCTTTAGTATAATATTTTGCTGGTGGTGTGTTTTTGTTCCTCCCCTCTGCCCCAAGAATATCAGCTCCTAGAGAGACAAAATTCCAGAGTAAAAATGTTTCTTGGCATTTTATTCTGAGATACTTAAAAATGGTGATGTTGCACAACTTCAAGTAATTCAGATCAGGCGAGCTCCACTGATTCAAGATCTTGTATTATGATCATATTTTTCATGGGTCTGAATCCAAACCATGAGTTTTATTCCAAGCCTTTTTTTGTTAGTTGATTAGCATTAGTTTTTAAGATAACATGAATTGAGTTTTAAACCTTTTAATTAATTAACATCCAATCCTGTCACCTCAACATAGGATCATACAGTTATTAAACGTTTTGTTAACAGCACACAGTACATGAAAAAACATACTTCAGATCTATATAACTTGTATAACTTGGTTTCTGCTTAGGAAAAAAAGCAGTCACACATTTAAGGAAAAAATAGTAAGCTGAAGAAATATCCCTTTTTTTTTTCCTTCCCCACCCTCAAAAGACACCAGCCATCCCCAGAAGGCAGCAACCAGTGGTAATGGTGTTGGCGAAGTGAGAGCCATTTAACAGCCTTCTGAACAAAACTGATTGAAGTTAAACTTCTAAATCCTCTCAGTCACTGCTAGCTCTGGAATAGTTCACTATTTACCCCTGGGTAGTAGTCCCCTGCCAACATGTATCTTTCCCATTTTTCTGGAAAATTCCCAGATTTCATTGCAGCAACCCCTACTGCTCATCTGGTGCCTTAGGAGAGCTTTGAGCAACCTCCCTGATGCCACATCCTCCAAAGAACCCCAACCCTTAAGGCATTTGCTGCTTTACTGCTAAATTTTCTGTATTGATTGCTAAATAAGTGAAACTGCACTACATATACTTGTGTGCATCTACAGTTATATTAGCTTAAGTTGTTCTTAAATCAAGAGTGGTACCAATACTAAACTCCAAAGATACTTAGATTTCATGGTTTAGCAGCCACAAAAATTCCCTGCACCTGAAGCAAGGTCATGGGCACCCTCTTGAGTGAGAAAGTAAAATCATAAAAATCAAAACTGACTTGAACATTCTAGGTCCTACCTTACCTTCTGGAAAAAATACAGAGAAAATTATGTCACTGGTCTGAACTGGAATGACAGGAACAGATCTGACAGAGACTGTGGAAACAGTCTCCTCAGAGCAGAAATGCCCATTACTTGTCTCCAAACTGAAGAGGTGAATTTCACACTTATTCCAGCATTGCAAGGACGTTCATAGATCATAATGCCAGGCTGCCATTCCTAGGCTGATTCTCTAAATACTCAGAATAGCTGAGAGGCTATTTGGTTTCTTCTCCAGCAGAGAATTAGAAAGAGCAGGGTCAACTCTACAAGCAAAACCTGTGAACACATGATAAATATGAAGACCAAATATTTGGGCCTCATGGGCCATGATGTAAGAAGACACTGCCTTTGAAAAGCAAACACTGATACAGAAAAGTTCTAAAACTCAAGAGATAAAACCTAGATTTCTACTGGAACAACTGCTCTATTACTGTGCTTAGTATTTGTATTCAAAGATACAAAACACACAGCTCTCATGTCCTGAGTGGGTCCCAATTTCTCAAACCTTTTAAGTCAGAAAAGATGCTGTAGAAGCCTTTTCCTGAACTAAAAGCAAACCAAATTTATGGCTTCTAGAGCCATAGCAGTGGGTAGTATCTCCTCCTGAATGAGGCTTCTGAGAAAGAAGAAAGTTAATTCAATAGTGGCAAAGAGGAACTAACTTGTTGTTACAAAACAAGTTCATAGTTGGTGTGTTAATAGAAAGTTAGTCTGAAGATAACATAGATCATAGAAAAATCTGACTAACTTGATGACAAAAGGAGATATTGATGGAGGTAGCTTAGACCTTCTGAAAATAAAAGCTTCTTCTGAATCACATCTTTGAATTGGGATTAAATAGCACGGAATTTACCTGTCAATGTGAAACACCTCTGAAGTTAGTGAAATTCCCTTCAGAACTGGCACGATGAGACAACACAGGACCCCTCTGACTTCTACAGAGAGGTTGCTTTGTTTATTGGTTGATTCTGGGAATAGGAAAATAACAGATTCCAGGAAATCAAAGTGTTTCCAAGCCTTTGCATTATGGTACAACCGCCGAGGGTATTCAGTAAGCCATTGGACTGCCAGTAAGAAACACCATCCCAAGGCCCACCTGAGACACAAATGATACCTCATCTATCAGTGCCAGCTCAGATGGTTGTCTCCTTTGGCCTCAAACACTTCCTTATGACAAAACCTATCATAATCTAGACATACCTGTTTCCCTTCACTGAATGTGGCTGCAGACAATTATTTAGGCACCAGCTCTGTAACAGGCATCCAGTATGAAGCACAATGGGTCCTATGGCTTCTATTAAACATTGAGCCCATACCTTTGAAGCCTCAGATGCTAAGCTGTCCTGCAAGATGTTCTTTCTTGAAGCAATACAAACATCTTCAAGATAATAAAAAAATGGAAAAAGACCTCTGCTATATAGACAGAAACTTAAGTCCTGTTTACTGCTTCTTGGAAGATAACAAGTGCATATCTCAGAAATTAACCCCGTACAAGGAAGTACAACTGGTTGAGTTCACAAGTAAGTGCTGACTGAATGATTAAACAGCAAAGGATGCGCAGCAAAAATTTTTGGGTTTTTTTGGTGGCAACTCCCTGACTTTAGTATTACTTTTAGTGCTCCCTCATTGTATTTGGAAGACCCAGTGTATGCATGCACCTCTACAAACATCACTAAGGGTCCAGTTCAAGAGCCCAAGGCAGCTGCATATTCAGTACATACATGCAGAGAATTAGTAAATTCACCTTCCTTAATTCTTTATTTCATCAAAAACTCCAACTGTGCAACAGAGCTTTCTCACACAGGTACTCCATACATGAGACTGACTGATGTAGAAGTGCAGAGAACAAGGCATTTGGCATAACAACTGCTCTGTGGTGGGGAATAGCAGCCCTTGCACTCAGCATTACTTCAAAACTCCACAGTGAAAAGCCAATGGTAGGATGTGGCAGCAGTACAAAGCCCCTGAAGTTAACACAGTTTACAAGTCACTTTCTTACACAGATTTTGCATAAGGTTCTTGGGGAGTTCATGTAGACAAAGCCAAGGGAGACTACACATTTGCATTAGCATTCATCAGCAACCTAGAGTTGCAAACAAAAAGGAAGCACTTTCATTTTCAGAACAAGAACAGATGAGAGTTTAGAAGGGAACTCACCTAATCTGAAAAAAGTGTTCATGAACTCTAGTTACTACTATATGACTAAGTCAACTAATGCAACTACAATACTGGAACACTGTGTCCAAAGCATGGGAGTTTTCTAGTAGTTTGTTGTTACCAAGTACACCTTTGAACGCTTTTGCTTGCATATCTAGGGTGGATTTAATGCCTTTCTTCTGCCAAAACAGAGCACTGCTGCTGATTGCAGCAGTTTATGCTACATGGAATACACCTCGCACCAAATGCCATGGCTGACTATTATGATAAAAGCACAACTGGAGCTATACTCAAGAAAACATTGAAATTAAACTATAGCCCTTTTCCTATTATTACCACAGTTAAGATTCCTTCAACTCCTTCCCCCAAAATGAGGTTTTTCTGATAGCTGTAGATAAAGCTACTGCTCTACCAACTTTTTTTGGGTTATGTGTATATCAGTGCTCTGAAGATCAAGACTGGTTAACTGCTTAAAACTTTTGTACTCCTGGAAGCATCAATTAGTCCTGGCTAAAAATCTAAGATTAGTGATTCAGAGAGCTTTTAAGTAGGTGAGAGTGTAAAGTTTTTAATGCTTGTGTGAACTGAGAAAATGCTACAGAAACTTTTGGATTAATGCTGCCAAGGTTCAGCGGGGAGAGACAAGGTGAGACCTCCCTGGAACCAACCTACCTGTCAGGCTGGCAGTGACCCTCTCAGTGCCCTTTTCTTGGATAGAATGATTGCTAACAAGCTAAAAGCAACTACACCAAGTTTCTCTCTGCTGGCTCTGGCCCTTCTTGTTCTCAGTTACTCTGGGCCTGAAAGACAGAAAAGAAGATCCAAACTGGTCCATTAGAAGAGCAGCTAGAATGCTGCTCTCTGACACTGCAGAGAGCCAAAGTTGATGCTGTTTCAGGGAACTATTGAATGTACTACTATTTTCTCCACAGTGGTAATTCAAAGAAAGGAAAAGAAAACCAAAATTGACTGAAGCTTTAAAAAAAATACAAAAAGCAAAGTGTAGGGGAAAACTTAAAATGGTTTGGACTGCAAACAAATACAAAAAAACCCCAAACCAAAACATAACAAAAAAAATCAACAGAAAAGATGAAATATCTTATGAAATATCCCAGTATTTGTAGTCAGGACCAGTGCTTGAGATAACTGATCTGCCTTACTAGTTCTCTCACAGCAGAGGTACCTAATTCTTAACACAGTTCATTTTTCAGGTGTAAGAATGGTTGAATTTCTGCAAATACAAGATTAACAATATTCATCAAAGTGGAAACTGGACCAGTGGATACTTTGTCACACTGCTTCAGCTGCCTCTAAACAAACCACAGTGTCAACCCATATGGGAAAGGCAATCTGTCACAAACATTTGGATATAATGGTCCTGGGCAGTTTTTGATACATTTCATTTCTGTTTTTTTTTTGGCTTTTTTTTTGAGGAAACATTTTCAAAGGCAAAACTGTTTATTCTTTAGTAAGAGAGGTATTTATTACATGTAAAGTTCTACCTTTCCTTATAATAAAGGAGGAAAACTTACACAGTCTTTGAAAAGAAATGATGTTTTAAGAGACTATTGAGATTGACTTGAACACTTCAGTGACCAACTGAAGTTTTTAAAAGACTGATGCATTTACTAACAGCTTCAAAGTAACAGAGTACAAAAACTTCACTCACCTTTGTTAAAAATCAGATACTCTATGCTTATGTTTGCTGGTAAATGATGTATTGCTCTTGCAGCACCAAGACCTGAAAAGCTTTTCCTTTCAAGTCAGGCCATCAGCAATCTGATTTTTTAAAACAAAACACAGACTACTGTAACAATACCACTGGCTGCCAGATCATCTTGCACATTTGCAGCCTGAACAACATTACATTTTATAAGTTATGAAATGCAATTGCATCTGAACATGAAAAACATTTTTATGCCAAGATATGTAAATATACTGTCATAAAAGGAATGCCATTGTTTCCATTCTACACACTCAAGTGAAAATTCTGTTAAAAAGTCAAGAAACAAAAATGCATTAAATCTGCAATAGGCAACAATATACAAAGTTTCAAATATAAAATCATGACTTGTATAGTTTGTTTCTTGCATCTTTTCACAAGAGGAAATGAAAAGAACCACACATCACTTAACTTCTACACAAGCTTCTTGTGTTTCAATGTCATTTATTGAGGAGTGAATGAGATACTGTTAGACATGCCAAAGAGACTTCACATTCAAGGGCTGGAAGCCGAACAGCTTTCCTCATTGAGTCACTGTACAAGTTGGTTTTGGGAATCTGAAAGTGCAATCAATGAGGTCTTCATGCTCGATGTTTGTCTTCGGTTTTTCATCTTTTGATCTACTAAATTGCTGGGCAGAAGGACACTTTCTACCCTACAAAGACTCACACTCCAATTAATACAATTAACACTAGATGTAGAGAAACGTTTATCTGTTATAATGTACATCTACTGCTGAATACAAGGTCTTAAAGCTGTGTCTTAAGTCATTATGTCTAATGAGAAAATTCAACTTGTTTCCCTTTCACCATCACATGGATGGCTTATACCGTTAGAAAAATACTCTTCAGTGCTATTGTGGGGTTTACAGGAAACTTCCTCCGTGTTGTGGGATAGAAAGCCATTTAAACACCGTTCTGAAAGAATGCTTCTTCCTGCTGCCACTGCCTGTAGGTTGTAGAAGAATGGCCTACACGCACTACAGTTCTGGTTTTACTCAAAAAAGAAACAAAAGAAAACTAAACAATAGGGTAAACTTTTATTTGGAGTTAGTTTTCTTGCAAGATGATAATTAAGGCCCTTCAAGCAGAGTTCAGAAGCTCCTGTATGGCTGCCTGTTGATCTGCATTGAGCTGTGATATGCATTCCCTCCAGAGTCCTCCAGATGTCTAGAAAACAAATGAGAAGTTGGCTTTATGCAGGCTGACAGGCTTCTAAGGTACATGCTAAACTTTCATCTACCAAGGTCAACATTCACTGCACTTATTCTGGTAATATACACGCCAAAGGGAAGAGACTGAAAACTCCAGTTATACACAGTTCTAGAGAGGTTCAGCTGTAGATGCTCTAAAACGCTAAACAGAGGCCAGCTCTGGTTAAATAATACCAGTGTGTAATTGAGTTGAAACTCCTGGGAACACCCTGTGAGTAGGTGGGTAAAATGACAATTGACTCTTTCAAGTTAACCATAGCCTGAACCATTTGCTCCGTTTTGTGCTCATTTAAAAGACCCAAAACTGAACCATGCCTAAATTCAAGAGCATCTTTTGGGCACTTGGTGCACCAGTGAGAGATTCAGAGTGTACACTATGTGTCTATGTGCAAAATTCTGCTGCCAATATTCATAGAATCACAGAACTGGGTGGGTTGGAAGGGACCTCTGAGATCATCAAGTCCAACCCTTGAACCACTACTGCAGTTACCAGACCATGGCACTGAGTGCCACATCCAGTCTCTTTTTAAATATCTCCAGGGATGGAGAATCCACTACTTCCCTGGGCAGCCCATTCCAATGTCTGATCACTCTCTCCGTAAAGAAATTCTTTCTAATATCCAACCTAAACCTCTCCTGGCAGAGCTTAAGTCCATGCCCTCTTGTCTTACTGGGAGCTGCCTGAGAAAAGAGACCAACCCCCACCTGGCTACCCCCTCCTTTCAGGGAGTTGTAGAGAGCGATGAGGTCTCCCCTGAGCCTCCTCTTCTCCAGCCTGAACAGCCCCAGCTCCCTCAGCCTCTCCTCATAGGGTCTGTGCTTGAGTCCCTTCACCAGCCTGGTTGCCCTCCTCTGGGCCCACTCCAGGACCTCAATCTCCTTCCTAAACTGAGGGGCCAATTCAGCATTATTCTTTAGTGAAAATCATGCTGAATTACTTTGCCAAGGGAAAAAGTAAATAGCATCTACCTGGGTAAACATTAACCCACACTTTCCTACACTGCAGTGCACCTCACCTGTGTTACCACAGCCCTTAACTGAGACATGAACTTTTAAATTAAGTTACCATCAGTAGAGATTGGTTCTAATGGTACCAGAAAAGGCTGAAAATTTAAAAAGGCTGAGGAAAAGTATTTGTTCACTTATCAATAGAAACAGGAAGCAACTGGCACCCTTGCTTTCTTTAGAAGTACAGCCGTAGGAAAAAACAAAATTGCAGGTGACTGGCTGGCTGTAGGTCTTTAGAATGTTTTTTTGTGACACCAGCATACTCAAAGTTTTTAAAAAATTTAAATATATATTTGGTATGTTTTATGTTCAGTTCTAACAACCCTTTTTCACAAGCTTTAAAAAAAGCAACCAACCAAATAAAAATGGATTTACAGAATTCAAAAGAATTTGAAAACAGTCCTCAAGTTAAGTTCATATTTTTGCTTCTAGTTTTAAATCATATTAGGCATTTTAGACTCTCCATCTACTATGGAATATTACAGAATTAAACATGCTCTTGCAGCATTCCTGACACACATGTAAATTGATACTTCACACTGAAATATTTCTGGCCTGAGAACACATAAGAAGCATGTGGGAAAAGGTTTAATTCCAATTATGACTGTAATGTTGCTCATGTCAGATGCTGGCAGTGGAACAGCTTACTGAGATCAGAAAAAAAAAAAAAAAGTAGTCTCTTGGAATTGGGAAAGCAGCAGCAGTAGGCAGACTGCTAGCAACTACACAGACTTTGAAGTTCCTACAATGTTATAAAACATTTACAGTGCTTTACTAAGTCAAAATACTGTGTGTGAAGAGAGATGGGATTGGTAACAGTAGCTAAAATTGTACTTAAATCCATGACCTTCAAGATTTTTTCCCCTCACAGCCTGAAAGTAAATTATTTAATCAATGCAGGAGTCTTATTTCCATATGAATTGTTCCTGGCCAAACCAAGACTTTGCAACAAATAACTAATCTATATAAGCATGTGCCACTGTTTTATTTAAAAAAAAACCAAAACAAAACAAAACAAAAAAACAACCCCAAATAACTAACCTTAAGCATTTAAGGTAAAGTGAAGAAATGCATTAGCATATCCTAATATAAAGTTCCATACCTGGACTAAGCACTAACAGCAGATTCCTGCCCTTCAGGAGGAATCTAGAGCAGCCACTTAAGACTCCTTTCACTTTGCAGCTGCTGGATTTCAGGCTTTTTATGACTTTAAGAGTTTTAACAAGTCCCTTTCTACAAGACATAATGGATCTCACAGGCTGATAGATTCATCCAAGTGAATCCTTTCCAAAATCAAATATTCCTAAAATCTCTGAACCCGCGTTTTGCTAAAGCATGCCAGGTAGAATGGACAATAATTGAATAGCTGCTGCTCCAAAGCCTCTGTGCATTTTTAAAGCTATATACTTGCCAGGCACACCACTTTCTATCATTAGATGCTGCAACTGTCAAGTAATTCCACCTGATAATATTTGGCTGCTTATCAGATCTGCCTTATGAGCACTATCACAACTCTCTAGAGAGATGCAGCTTAAATACTTGGACATCCTCATCACTGAGCACCATAAGTGCTACAGCAGAAAGGGACCTTGAGGCAGTTCCCCAAAGGCAGGGAAAACATTGAAGAGCCACCTATATTAGCACTGGATTGAAAAGGGCAGTAGTAAAACTACTTCTGGTTTGCCTTCATTCTCTGGCAGAGATCCCTCTGCTTGATTAGTAAGTTACCACAGGTGCTGGGGACCCTTACAGGAACCACTGTGGATCAAACCCTGCAGTACTGTTCAGCAATACAAAGACAGGCAGATTTCTCTCCAGCTTTTCATTTCTGCCACAGAAAAGACCCCCAAACAAACAGCAAATCCACACAATACTGGCTAGCATGTTAACCATCTAGGTGCATACACCTTAAAACTTGGAGGCTCTCAAACTGGTTTAACAGTTTGGTTACTTCTAAAAGGTGTTTCTAAACAACCCTTTCATAACTAAGGAAGCATTTATTTACCTGCACTTGGCGAACAACATTAGCCAGCCTCTTGGTACAGGGATCTTCATGTTTAATAGCTTCATGAATTTCACCATCTGCAATTATACCAAATATTCTGGGCAGGTTCGAGTTGTTGGGACCGAGGACCACTGGGTTGTTGCTGTCACAATTAAAACACATTACAAATAAATTAGCGTTTAGCAAAAAGGAAAAAATAATGTAAACATTTTACGTGTCAGTTGAGTGATTGTGAAATCCCTTATTCTAAACCTGCTTATTTACACCTTAGCTCCATGCAGCCCAATAGGTGTGCGCAGCACTGACGCACGCTGACAAAATGTTGCTTCTGTTAATATTTAATCAGCTGACTCTTTAATCAGCCCACACTTTATCAGGAAGAAGTTCTGAACTGTTACAAAACAGTTGAGCTCCACACAGATGGAACTGCAAACAGTGTGACATAAATGCCCTGCCTAGAAGGCCTTACTCCTCCCTCTCAGTGCTGCGAGGGGGTGGGGGTTGTGTTATTGGTGTCAGGAGCTCTCTGCCAGCCCTCTCACACTGACACAGCAAGTAAACAGCTCTGCTCCCTCTTCCCTAGCCAAGCACTGGAATAGAGGAGTGCTGGCAACAAGGGGTCTGGATGGAAAACATGATCTACTTCCAGCCCTGCCACCTACCACTGCTGGAATGCAGAGGGTGTGAACATAGGGCAGAGAGCTCCAGGGAAGTACATAGCAAGGCTGAGGTCCCTGCATAGAGCCTGGGTACAAAAGTGTGCCACTACTGCAATGCCTGAGTTATATACATGCCTATGTATGTATGCACACGTCAGTATCATTGAGGTGTCCTTACACACTTGTACTACTGTCAGTCTAGGGACTGCCATTGCCACCACCCCTTTGGAGACACTGCCTTAATAAAGCACCAATGGATACAAAGTAGCATGGCTACTAAATGATGTTTCAGAAGCTGACATCATTCTGCTCAGTCATGAAGTGCAACTTGGGACCACACTGGAAGATTTTAATTTTTTTTTCCATTTACCTAAGGAAGCACAAATCTCATGAAAAAGATGTGGGACAAGATGCTTTCAATAACAATTGCAAGTACTATTAAAGTTAAGGGAGATGTCACTGTACCGTGAATTTATCTGCATTATTTCTCTACTTCATACTTAATTTTGTTGATATGCTTTTGGAAAGCAAGATGTTTATGAAAAGAAGGCTTCAAGGGCATGTGTGTAGCTCTTAAGTAAAAAAGACCTGGCCCATTATTAATGCTGACTTACAAGCAAAGCATCAAGATTTTTCCTGCAATTTTCTGTAGAAGTTCCCAGCTGATCCTTTCCCATCATGTACATATAAAGCAATCTTTTCAAGCTGCACAGACATCACTTAGGATGAGAACATTTAAAAGAACAGCAAAAACATCACAGAAGGCTCAGTTCTAGCATTCCAAATTATCTTTCCTAAAGCATATGCAGATTTACCTGGCACCTTCTCGGTTTTGGTAAAATAAACAGAAGGAAAGAATCTGCAAACAGGCTCATTTTCCGCATTAATATCAAGACTTTGCCTTACCTCTCAATTAAGTCACACAGGTAATTGAAAGTATGAACAGCTTCTTCTTTATCTTCATGAAGTGGAAGCCATGATAACCAGTGTGGCAGGACTTCTTCAACATTTATGCAGTCAGGCTTGAACTTCATTATCTTTCCTACAGCTGAAATGCAGTTCTCTGTTGCATTGACATTGTCTTTGGTTTTGGCATCTTGTGACTGAATGACTCTCACCAGTAATGGAAGCGCTTCTAATTGTTAAACAGAAGAATAATGGTTAATGCACAAACAAGTTATATATAATATAACATCACAAAATCTACATGACTGCTGCATGTATTGGAAACAGGGGTCTGTGTGGCCCAGACACCAAGTCCACTCATCCCAATGTCCCACTTCTTGTAGGTTCTTCCCTGCCTGATAATCATTATATGAAAAGCAATCACCTAGATAAAGCTATGCAGGGAAACCAACAAAACAGCTACTGAAAAAACCTGGATTTGCTTCCTAAGGTCAGCAGGAAAAAAAAAAAAAGCTTCCTGTCTCTCAACTGGAGGTACACAATTACACACTAGACATTAATTTATATTAAAACCACAGATAAGTGTTATCTTAAATCATCAGTTCTGAACATGGGATGATGAAAAGCACCAATAAGGTGCACATTAATTTGGACTGTGGTGCATGTCCACAGTGTATGCCTGCAGCAAATCTATTGCTTCTGCACACATATATATATTTGTAAATACATATGTACATACATATCTCCCATCATTAATAGTGCACTAGAAAAAGCTTGTAGAAGTAAATTCATCTAGTGAAACCACCTTGCATGGTTTGTATCGTAAAAATCAAACATCAAGGAAAAATGCCAATTTTCTTTCTAGGTTAAACAGAAACTAAAAAAATATTTTTTCATTAGTCATATGGGTAGCCACATGCAAACTTCAGAAAACTCTACAGGCACGCAGGAACAATTGTCCTTGTGTTCTGCTGCTAAAAATATAACATTAAAGCTGTGAAATTCTGTATCAGCACACAAAATGGGTTGTGGAATTGTGCAGGAAGCACACTTCAAAATAACTCCAATTACTGAGAAAGAGCGAGATCTCACACTGCTTCACTTTGATACATAGCAGCTTTGCAGCTAAGGAATACACAATGACACTTGATACACTAACTGCACCAAATTAGATTTCTGGAGAATTTGCTAACTGTGGAAAAATACCACTAAACTTAAGCTAGACAAGGATAATTTTAAGGGGCTGATAAAGATTACAAAACTGCAGACACTGAACATCAGACTCACTGGTTTGTGTACAGAATGCAGGGTAACTATGCTGGACTTCCCTGCAAAGCACAGTAAAGTCTAAAATGTCCAGAAAAACTACGCCTGCATTTTATACCTCAAGTTTTCATGACTGCAGAAATAAAATCTCATCTGTGTTTCCTCACACTCCCCACTACTAATGGATGACTCTGTAGGTATGTGTCCTTGTGGCTGTAAGATTAGGAGGGCACCAAAATGAATCAGCATTTATTTAATGATGAGGATGCACTGTGATTAGAAACAGAGTAAATCCATGGCATGAGAATCTTTTTAGCAAATAGGTTTTACTGCCTTCTCTGAAAACATGTTTGTGAACTTTTATTTGTAATTTAATTTCTTAACTGATTAATATAAAGCACTAGCATATTGTTCTGTTGCAAATTTCTCATTCCATGGATTTACTTTGTTTATAACCACAACATATCTTCATCTATTAAATAGATTAAAATCTATTAAAATCACAAAGTTCCTTCATGTACATAAAAAAGAATTTAAAGTACTTTGAGGTCCTTGCTGTATACTGTAAAGTAAAAAGGTTATTTTGTCTAAACATCCAACTAGAGAAGCTAAGCATCTAGATTTAATCAAGGATTATTTGTCCAAATACAAGAAAAAGGATCAAAATTGTTACAAGGCTTAAGTGGATCAAGGTAAAGTCTAATGAATGAAAAATCAAATTAGACTTCAACAGACACTGAAAGCCCTCAAAACTACAAAATCAGAAGTCTCTTGAGCTCAGTCTCTTAATTCTCTTGTCTTAGAACACAACACAAGAACCTTGTGGGAAGTATTTGAATAGACAATTATAAATTTTAATGCTCATATTTTTACTGCGTGGCTTCCCCCCCCCGTTTGTCCCCCCCCAGTTTTTTTTTTTAATGACACCTCATCTTGATTAGCAGTATGTTTATCATCAGATTATCAGTTACATTCACATTAACAGAAACAATTAAGACCTCTATTGATACAGTTCAGACTTGTGCTAAAGCCCTAATTTATCCCTAGTACCTGGTTATTTTCTTGCAACATCTAATTCAGCTTTAATCTAAGATTCATGTAAAATATACATTTGAAACACCTGACTAAATATTTTCTTAGGAAAAGGGATGCTGTGTTGATCATGTGTTCAGAAGCCCCAGTTGACTGGCAAGACAACTGCCAGCAGACAAGTATCTCTCTGAATTCAAGACAAATTAGAAGGTTTAAGAGAAACTTGAGACATTCAGAAAAAAAGCAAAGTGTTTCTAATAGGCATTAACATACTCAATTTCTCAGTCACAGAAATCAGGCTCCTTTTTATACAACAGGAGATCAGAGAGCCACATTAATTGTATTCTAGGCTACTCATTAGTACAGGTTACTTCTGTAATTTTTCCAGGCATCTAAAAAAGGCTTGCCATTGATATGTAACCACATAAGTATTAATAAAAAGCAGCTACAAGACTGGTGTGTACTAGAAAGCTATTTTTAGGACATTAACATTTGCATGCCAGATATTATTAAAAGAAAAAAAAGTAAATCAAATTTCCTAAGTAGTGAATGCTGCAACAGAAATGCTATTAAGCAGAATATCACTAAAAGCCCAATGAATTCAAGTACTTAATTATCCCCAGTCTGCCACACGGATTATATCAGCCATCTATCTCACTGCCAAAGAAAGAGACCTCATCAACCAAGAGGAGAGCAATTTTCTCACATACACACACACACACCCTTTGCCAGAATCACACGTTAAAATCATTTTACCTGTGCAATAAGGACGATAGCTGTCTCCACCAAACTGTGCCATAACTCCAACACCATAGGCAGCTGCTTGCCTCACCTCTGGGCTGGTGTCACATATTGACTCCAACATTGGCCTCAGGAAGCACTCGGCGTACTTGAATGAAGAGGGGCTGCAGTGCTCTACAATATCATCAAAAATGCAAAGCCCCCACTGCCTGTCTGCCCACGGCCTATGTGAACACTGCAGCAAAAACAGGCAACGTTTAAGTCACCTTAAAACTGGTTACTTTTTGTACAGTCAATGATTACATCAACAGAACAACCATAATAACAGTGGTCTATTACTTTTGTAAGACACCTTCCTGGATTAAATTTCATCTTACAAACACAATTTTCTGTAGTGCTATGTGCAGCACTACCACAAACAAAACAAAACTCAGCTAAGCTGATTAGAAGAAAAATTATTTTAGGCTAAACCCTCTATTTCACACTCCATATTTCAGCCTCAATTTTCCCCAACTACTCTGCAACACTTTTTTGGCCCTCATCCTAAACTCCATTTTAGCGAGTATCTGACACTCTCAGGCAAATTAAATTTCTCAAAACAGTTGTGTGTGTGTGTCAATGATCCTGGGTCTCACAACACAGAAATCAGAATCAGCACAGGAGTGCAGCTGTTCAAAAAGCACAGGGTAACAACTTCATCCTTGATCTGTAATAAACCTTCAACTGCTTCTATTTTGTAAAACAGTTATTGCTACATTCTATCTACCAAGCAGCTTTTCAGTATGGAAGGCCTATTAAACACATCAGAAAAAAAAATTATAATCCAAGTCAAATGAAAACAAGGTACTTACAATTAGGTTGACAATTAGTGGAAGTAGTCTCTCAAACCATGGCAGTACCTTCTCCTTGTAACTGCTGAATATTGAGTGCAAAATGTCCGATACTTTAGTCAAAATATAAACGTCACTGTCATCCTGATAGGAAAGGGATATAGCTCACATGAGGCTAGGGATCTTTGAAAGTCACATGAAATACTCAAGCCTCTGAATTAATGGAATAAAGTTGTTTAAAACTATTTGGTTTTGTAAAGCCAAGTCTTTTAAGTCTGCTGCTTTCTAACTCTTGGTGCAATCACAGTATGACAGGAACATCAATTGGAAAGGATTTTGAAAAAAAATCCTTATGTTCAATTTAAACCAGGTTAAAACTGCTGCCCTTGTCCCATCACTACTACGCCCCAGTAAAAGGTCTCTCTCCATCTTCCATGTAAGTCTTTTATAAATATTGAAAGTCTGCAATCAGGTCTCCCTGAAGCCTTCTCTTCTCCAGGCTGAACAACCCAAATTCTCTCAGCCTTTTGTCACAGGAGAGGGGCTCCAGCTCTCTAAACTTTTTTGTGGTCCTTTTCTCTGGATCCACTCCAATAGGTCCATGTACCCTTTGTACTGGGGACCCAGAGGTGGATGTTGAGATGAGGTCTCTCAAGAGCAGAGAGGGAAAATCACCTCCCTTGCCATGCTGGTCACAACCCTTTAGATGCAGCCCAAGAACTAGATTTCTTCCTAGGCTGACAGCAGACATTGCCAATGAATGTGCAATTTTTTCATCCACCAGTATTCACAAGTCTTTCTCCAAAGTGCTCCTCTGTATCCCTTAGTTAATCCTCCAGCCAATACCAATATTGGGGATGACAGAATCATCAACCCTCTCTACCTGACACTTGTCAGACCACACCTGGAGTACTGCATTCAGTTTTGGTCCCCCCTGTACAAAAGGGATGCGGACAGGCTGGAGAGGGTCCATAGAGAGGAGCTACGAAGACGACCAGAGGATGAGAGCACCTACCATGTGATGAGAGGCTGAGAAAACTGGGTTTATTCTGCTTTGAGAAGGGAAGGGTTAGGGGAGACCTTATTATGATGTTCCAGTATTCAAAGGGGGCAGCTACAAAGAAGATGGGGACTCCCTATTTACAAGGAGTCACATAGACAAGACAAAGGGCAATGGGCACAAGTTGCTTCTGGGGAGATTCCTTTTGGACACAAGAGGAAAATTTTTCACTATGAGGACAGTCAGACACAGGAATGGTCTCCCAGGGGAAGTGGTGGATTCCCCCACTTTGGAAAGTTTTAAAACTCAGCTCGACAGGGTGCTGAGACATATCATATAAACAAGAATATTAGAAGGGTTGGGCCAGGTGATCCTTGAGTTTCCTTCCAACCTGAAATTCTATGATTCTACTACTGTCCCAGCCCAAATGCAGGACCTTGTGACTTGCCCTTATTGACCTTCATGAAGTTGGCATGGGCCCACCTCTCAAGCCTGTCCAGGCATCCCTTGCCTCCAGTACATCAACTGCACCACTCAGATTGGTGTCATCTGAAAACTTGCTGGGGGTGCACTCAATCCCACTACCTATGTCATTAATAAAGACACTGAATAGTACTGGTCCCAGTACAGACTCCCAAAGGACACCCCTTCTCACTCAACTCCATTTGGACAAGAGCTATGGAATGCAACTCTTTAGACACTGCCACCCAGCCAATTCCTTATTCACTGCAGAGTTCATCAAATTCCTATCTCTTCAATTTCATGACCAGGTTGTTGTGTGGGACTGTGTCAAAAGGTCTAACAGAAGTCAAGGCATGTGACATCAGTTACTCTTCTTTAATCCACCAACACAGGCACACCATAATAAAAGCCACCAGATTAGCTGGACATCATTTGCCCTTTGTGATCATCAGCTATCAGTAATCACCTCCCTGTCTTCCATGTGCCTTGACTTAGCTTCCAGGAAAACCTTCTTCATGATTTTCCTAGGCACAGAGTCAGACCAACTGACTGACCCACTTCTATTTTACTCTATTTACAATCAGAAGTCAATAGCTAATAGTCAATCACCTAAAACAATTTTCAGGGACAGAATAATTTTATCAAGACAAACACTGACTCACGCAATTTACTGCTTCAGTGAATTCCCTTTACAGAAAACAGAAGGCCCATTTTCCCTTCCACACCTTACAAATACTGTAACAAGCTTTTATTGAAAAGTAAGTGGATGACTGCCTTTGTGACAGAAGTTTGTGGCAAAAATATAAGGAATATTAATCCTCTCCTCTTAAGGCTTAACTTCATTTTTCACCACATCCAATGAATGCATCAAATTGGTGAAGTAAAGATCCTCAGTTCAGATACAGCCACCATTTCATGTCTTATCTGTAGGCAAGGATTGTTCCCTGGACATGTTTGTGTTGGGAAATCCCTTGAACTTAGTTCTAAAAAAGTTCTGTTATACTCAATATGGTTCCTTTAATTATTTATATTTTAACAAGCAGGGAAAACAGAATAAGGGTAGTTTCTGGTCCCTAGTGAGAAACTAGTAAACATTTCTCATACAACTGGCAGCTTCCCATAACTGGGTATTTAAACCTTCCCTATTTAGACAACTTCTGCATTGTCAAGGAACAATTCAAGCAATTAGTTCTGGGGCATTCATATAAATGAAAACAGAAGTAGAGAACTGCTGCAGGACATCACACAGTCCACCTGGTCTGGTATTGCCTGCCTATTTACTAATACCGGATAACAGAGGCTTGGGGGAACAGCATAACAGTGGCTTAGTGCATGCCTTCTCCTACCCTCCATCAAATCAGCAGTTTAGTTATTGCCTAAATTAGGGCTGTGTCTGGGTATCTTATTGAAACTACTGTTTCAATATCTTTCATGATTTCTTCATGCTCCTGTATTTCTGCTACCTTGAGATAAGAGCTACATAAACACACTGTGGGACCAAAGGTATATATCTAAATGTCACCATTACCATATGCTAATTCTGTCCATACAGCAGGTGACATTCTGATCCTACCCTGCCTTCCCAAGGGTATTGCAGACAAGTCTTCAAAAAAGCATCAGGGAGGTCAAATACATATATAGCATTTTTTAAAATGCCTTGCAATTCTGTTGCAGAGTATGGACTCAGCTTTTCTGAATTTGCTGCTTGATAGCATTTTCTCTCATTATCAGTACAGAGTGACACATAAGAAGAAAAAGATAAGAAGCCTCCTAACTAGCTGTCTACAAGAATGACCAGTGACCACTACAAATTAGAAAGGGAGGAAAATGAGGAAATGTTCCTGGACCAGAACTTGAGATTTGTATTTTTTTTATCCCAAGTAGGATGTAGGCACCAGAAATTTATCCTTCTGAACGCTGGCCTAATATTCCCAAAGGAAAGGGGCTCAAGAACTGCATTGTTATTTAAGAAAGTATTTACATATAGGTGCATGGTCTGGTAAGATATATTCTGGACTGTTCACCAGGTAAAGCTGTAAACAAGCTTCATAATCCAACTTCAAAAGTTTCACACTTGAATTGTGTGTCAAAAAATTTCCTATCCTTAATGTTTCATGCTATGAGCAGCAGTGGCTTATCATTCTTTATTACTCTCTCAATATAAATGAAGATTTGATAGAAGTATCATAGTTTTTCTACAGCCACCTCCACTTCAAATTAAAAAGTCAGTTTGGTATCTTAGCAGGTTAAGTAGCACTTGGTTGTTCTCCCACAAACAAACACATTATGCCTGCTATGCATCTTGTTGTCCTCCTCTGATACTATTTTAAGTCTATTCTTTTTGAGACAGCCCTTAACCTGAAATGTCAGAGATGTAGGTAGGTATCTGAGACATGCTCAAGGTTAAAAGCTACCTGTCATAAGGCAAAAATAAAAAGTCAGCAGGACTATGCCTTAAATTACCACTGCTCCATCATTTGACAGCAGACTATTTGAAGTAATCTAAGAACTGCTTGAGAGATGAGGAAAATTAATAGCTATATCCTGAACTTCTGCCTTCAGTATACTGAAGAAACACTTTGCATTTTCTAATTCACATATGTAGTGTGACTGGAATTACTGGAATTTTTGAAGTAATATGGTAACAGGACATTCTTCCAGGAATAAATAATTCTGAGGATGCACTACTGAGTGGTACAGCATATCTGTGTAATGTATTTCCATCCTGGTACTTCATGAGTGAAAAAACTCCACAAATGAACTTACTTCATCTTGTAATGACTCTTCAACTTGTTCATCGTAGTCTTCATCTTGTCTTTTCACTAAATTAAAAAACCAAATATTAAAACATGGCTTTAGCATTTCTACAAATGCCAAAGAAGCCTGTGAGAGGCAAAAAACTACGCAGAAACAGATTTTGAAAACAGGAAACAACAGCTAAAGATGCAACAGGATTTTTTGGTCTTTAAAAAGCTTCAGAGCATTCACAGGAAAACAAGTATAGTGATACTGTTCAGTTTAAGAATGTGTAAAAGCACATGAAATAGAAAGCAATACACCAGCTTGTCCACATGGACAGGAAGTGCACAGTAACAAAAAACTACCATTGTTTTAAGAAAACTGCAAAGACTGCAGATGAAAAATAAAACCAAAGACAAAAATGACACCACCGTAGACATGTGCATTGCCTCCAAGTAAATCTGTCCAACTTCTGATTAAACTCCAGTATTTCTGCAAACTGTCATTTTCATACTCCCAGAACTTACAAATAACAGATGGACTGCATTGTTCCAAAACCCAACTATCTTACCAAAATACATAAATTAAAACTGATCCAAGCTTCTCTGTGTGTGTTCAGGAATTATTAAAAATTCTGCTCTGAAGAACAGCCATTATCATATGTTAACAGGAATGTGTGTAATCTTACCCTGCCTTAATTCTTGATTTTTAAAGTGCTCTTCTAGTTTTCCTTTCAATATTCCTCCAAGTTCTTCAAAGTGTTCATTGTTAAGGCATCCATCTCCCATTACCTCAATGCACTAGTGAAATAAAATGATCAGTTTTTCAACTTTAAGTTACATGAGGAGTCTCAATCAAATCTAATAACACAGAAGACACTAACATATGCTCTGCACTAAATGATCATTTGGAGAAATAATACCAAAAGAACATTCTTTTTGTAATCAATGCTCAAATTATGCAAGTACCACCATACTTTCCATACACATAACTTAGGGGTTTTCAGCTAAAATGAACAATTTTGGTAATTATTTTAGGTTAATACTTCAGTGTTTTGATCCTTTGGGAAAAAAAAAAAATCAACTAAATTTTCCCATTGGCTATAACAACATTTACAGTCAAATTGAAATTCAAACAAAGGAAGCACTGCATTTCTTCCAGGCATTTAAATAAATATCAAGCACTTATCTTTTCTTCCCAACAAAAAGCTACAAACAGTAATGCCACAATATTTGCAAGGAAGAAAGTTACCTTTGCAAAAGAATGCATTATTTCTGAAAGAACATCTGAATCTGGTTCTGTCCCAATGGCTTTGATGAGAGCATCACACATGAAGTGCCACATCTGTGTGAGGTACTCTGGCCCACGAACTCTGGCACATTCGAGAAGGAGGGGCATTGACTCAGCTGCTGCCACTCGAACACGTTTCATTATTAAGGAAAGAAAACAAGAAAGGCCAACAATAAAGTGCTTAGAATTTAAGCACCCACTACCATAGTGAAGTTAATTCAGTTTTCTACCTGAGACTGTTGGGTTTTTTTTATTACCGTCCACTGTACTTAACTTCTTAGATATAGATTAAGCTACTAAGAAAATTAAACTGCTATTTAAAAGTTGTTTCAAGCCTGTTTCAAGGCCATGACTGAAAAGCTACTCAAGTTCTCCACTCCTGGTACAAACATCACTTTCTCTACTCTTTTCCTTTAAATCAGACATGCTTATTTGAAAGGGAACTAGGGGAAAAAGTAGGATACATTGCCCAAAATACTCTGCAGAACAATGTTCTTAGAAACAATTTCTGCCATAAAGCAACAGAATATTTTAACACAAACACTTTCAACTCATTTAGGAAAACAGGACTTTAAGTTCTTCCAAAGAAAGTTTCCATTTTCACAGTAGAATTCGTTAATAGGATATCATCATGGAAATAGAACTTCAGCAGAGGAACCATCAGCTTTACAACTTGCTCTGTGTACTCCACAAATCCCTCTTTTAGCTCTTTTGCATAGCAAACCTGAAACACAAAGCATGGAAATGCCACCTTTAAATTAAAATAGTGTTACTAATATTTTTCAATTATGTAATGATAAGAAAGATCTTCACAAGTTTAAGTCTTTCAAATTTCTTTTCCAAAACATGCAATAATCCATTTAAATATCCTCTGCACTGCAGTATTTTAAGAAACCCTGATAGCAGCATGAGTTCTCACTCCTAGAATATGCATGTACATTTCAAATCAAATTCAGAAACATGAACATTTGCAAAAAGAAACTACTCTTTAACATCTATTACTCTAAAATTTTGCTAGTGAAGAAAAAAAAAAAATCAAGCAAAAAAATCAAGCCTACCTTGACATCCTAAAAACTGAAGCTCCAAACTAAAGAAATTCTTTTTAATCAAATAAGCCACAGTCAATGAAGTGTCTGAAATTCAAACTTAACACCATCACCCAGAAAAACCATTTGATACTATAAATAGTATTTCTTGTTACAGATTTTGGATTCAGACTCTATTGTCCAGCAATATCCAAATCCTCAAAACTGTCCTATTACTCACCAGCATCTGGCATGCTGTTGCTTTTTCTTCAAGGCCTGCAGTTTTAATTCCAAAACTTTGCTGATCTCCTAGGTTTACAAATTCCCAACCATCATCGTCACTCATATTCTCCATATCTTGTGCTGTTATACAGAGGGGGAAAAAAAATTAATCTAAGAGTGCTCCAAAATAATTTATTGCAGTATTTAAGCAAAACATTATCTTAAAACGTACTGTCTAAAAGAGCTACTTCAGGTTTAATGGATGCAGTTTTCATCAAAGGTCCCATGACAACAGGAAGGTACTGCTGAAATTCCTTTCCAAGAATTTTACACATCCTGGCCCATGCTGAGATCATGTAAGAAATCTACAAAAGAGAAGAGTTGGAATTTTCATGTCCCACACTTTATATTGATGCATACTTAAAAGGAAAGCATAAAGGAAGAACATTATGCAGTAAGACTTCTTACAAAGAATTTGCCAGTGGTGCCTAAAACTTATTGCAGAGAGAACTCATCTACTATGCAATCCGTATAAAACTGCATCTTCAAAAGATCTGTCCCAAGTCTTTATTATGCATTGACAGTACCTCTGATCTAAGTTGCTATACATGTAAAAATGTGACAGTAAAAGATGTACTTGTAAGATAATCACAACTGTCTTGAAAAGTAAATTTATTTCTGAAATGAGTAATTTCCTGAATTTAAATGATACTGAGCCCCATTTCTGAAAAAATTAAAAAAGCAAATAAAGCAAAAAAGAGTGCAGTACTGCTGTTTTTAGAGGAGTATTTGTTTTCAGATGCACAAGCCAAAATAGCTCTCCACTCATTAGAACAGCTGTCTAACAAGTCTTGATGAGCTATTTATAAGATGATGACAGCAAGGGAATAGGTCACACAGTGCCAAACAAAGTAGTAAATAATAGACAAGGAACTATTACCCACATGCTGAAATTTATACAGCAAGTATAGGTCCTGGAAATTTCATTTCCTCAACACACTTCTGTGAAAGATTCTAAGGCCATTTTAGGGCTACAGTTTATTTAAGACTTGCTGAACAATTAGTCTGAAGTTGTAATTACATGGGGCGGGGGCAGTACCATCAAATTTACAAAGAACATTTTAAATCCTAACCAATGAGCTATGTAATATAAAGATACAATCTTAACATACCTGTGGATCATCATCTTCTAGATCACTGAAGTCTGTCTGTGTCTTCAATAACAGCTGCATTACATCTGATGCATCCTGCATAAACTAGATACAGGAAACAACTATATGTTTTTAAAGGCAAATTAAAATGACTTGCATATTAAATTGTTTGGTGTTAAGACACTAGTCCAACACGCTATCAAGACACAAACTAAAGCTGAAAATAGACTGAAATGTAGATAAAAGTGAAAACACAAGTTCTTCTCCTGGAGGCATTACCAAGTTATTCGTAAGTTTCACTATACCTGTTTATATACTTGAAAGTAGAGAACTATTTAAAATAAAGCACTACATAAATAAATACTAATACTAAAAAAAATACCTGACAATTCTAACTTTCCCACCTATCTGCCTCATGATTTTGACTCCTTTATGGAAATGGAAGAAAAGCTGACAGCATAAGCTACTTACTCGTGACCTAGTAACATTTTAGGTCACATCAGATGCCCCAATGCTCAAACCTCCCATATCTTCCCTTCCCATGCTCCCAGTAGTCCTCCAATAATGATTTTAACAGCAGTTACGATCAAAGGATTTAAAGTTTAGTTGCAGGATTGATAAGCCTACTGGTAGTCCTTCAAATTCAAAGGAAAGGACTGGTAATTTTTGGTGGGGGGGAAGGGTGCTCTTTGTTTTTTCATACTGCCTACATCACATTATTTTGAAATGTGATTTTTTGTTTTCTTCACTCAATGAAATGAAAATCTGCAAACCATAATGCTAACTTGCTATCAGAACACCACTTAGACCCTTATATAGTCCTTTACAGTTGTTTCTCAGTACTTTGAGACATGTTTTAACCACCTTACCAAAAAAAAAAAAACCCAAACCTGCCAAACACATGAAACCTCATGACAAACAAGTATTTCAAGTTCTGTTACAAGCTCAAGTAAACTTTTTCAGGAATCCGCATACAAAAACTATGTAAGGTTCCTCTGAACATACATTTCAGTCACTATTTTGATACTGCCTCAATGAGATGATCCTGCATTTCTCTTAAGAACAAAAAAAAATTAAAAAGAAAAAATGCTTTCAACATTGTTCAGTGACAAGAATAACTTAACTCGTAAGATTTTCCTAAGATTCTGTTCTGAATTTGCAACTCTAAGCAGCAAGACAGTCACCCCAGAAATGAAAACAGGCAGACAAGCACAGAAATCAACAACACAGATCTATGTTTAACAACTTAATATAAGTGAAAGTTAATACTGCAAAGAACAAAGGCATTTAAAAATATATTGTCTATTAGAAAGATCTAAGCTTACCTTTTCTTTACCAACAGCAAGACCAATTAGGCTGATGCATTCAATAGTCTTTCCTCGTAGAAGTCTCAATTCCTTCTGAACTGCATTCTCAACAATGTGTTTTAAAGAAGGCATAAATAAGTCATAATAGGGAACAAACTTCTCTTCCGCTGTATCTGCAACTGATGCAATTGAAGTCACAACTTGCTCCAAAACTAGCTTAGTGCCTTTCTGTATCAACTTGAAAAGAGGGAGAACAAGGTGTTACATTTCAAAGCACATATTTTACTTAAAAGCATGCCAAATGCAAAAATCTGCTCTTGTATGTATCCTAGTTCTTATCAGTTTAGACCAACACCAATAGATATGTTTACTGGCTTATTTCAGAAATCTTAGTTCAGCTATACTTATTCTACCTATGTGACAAAGTTACCCCTCTATGCAACAATTTGTTTGGCACATTATACCTCTTGCAATTTTATCACCATAGTGGAATGAAGATGCTTCACTAGATTATCCAAGTATGGAATAAGTAGTGACTTGGGACAATCTTCTGTGAAGTTTATGAGCGCTGCAGCTGCATGGGCTTGAACACGCTGGTTGCCTTGATCCTCCATAGTTTGCAGGAGAGCTGCTATAACCTGCAAAACAAATTATCTTCAGAAAAGCATGTTTCTGAAGGGGACAACTTTACCACTGTTTTTTCCCCCCCCTGTTCTACTACTTGCCTTCTCATGAAATTTCTTCTGAAAACCAGGTGCAAAGTCAGTTGCCATTTGTCCAATCGCATTACAAGCAGCGTATCTTACTCTTGGATGCTGAAAAAGTATTTCCCTCAAACAGTTAACAAGTACTAATGAGGGCAGAAATAAAAACACTTTTAAATCATTAACAGAATTATACTCACAGGATCCTGAAGGAATAGCAAAACAAAATTAACTATCTCATTTAAAATTCCCTCCATCTGTTGGTGGCAGCCTTCTCCGATGGCTGAGAGCGCCATCAAGCCAGCATGTCTGTATTTCCAGTCAGCTACAGAATAGCAAAAATGAAAACAATGTTATTCATTTTGGAAACTAAAAAGCACCTCAAAAACACATCACTTTTTCAGGTGTGACAGGAGGAAAAAAGAGCCAAGAACAGAAGAGGGAAGGGAAATTGATGTGTCTACTCAATTTAGTATTTTTCACTTTTCTTCACACATACTTTCAGAGATGCACAAAAATTTGAGTATCTAATTTAGGCCTAATCCAGACATAGAAAAATTAATTCTTAGATGCCAATACAAGCATGTACATAATACTATCACCTGGGAACTGCATTTTAATTAGATGAGCTAACCAGAGAAACATAACAGTATTTCTTTTTTCCTCTCCCACATTTTTGTAATGTTATTAGGACAGCCAATACCTTCCTCTTTAGGTCAGGAGGGGGAAAAGGTCTAGTGAATTCAACAACATCTACACTTAAACAAGTAAATAATCTAAAAGTACTAAACTTTTCAGCTGTCTCCCCAAGACTGTTTAAGAACAGTAACATTCCATTGAGGGATGGTATGGCTCTCCCTGCCTCTAAGTCCTGCTAGCCTATTCTCAGGCTAGTGAGTATTGCTGAAATGATCCTTCACACTTTTTTCTTTAGGAAAAGGAAATATCCAAGAAAGCCCAACTCCTTTTATTTATTGTTTTCTGAATCTTTCTCTCTGTTAGAAACCATGGGTATTACAGAAAAGAAAAACAGAAGAAGAAACTGGTTTATTAAACAATCTGTGAGAGAAGAATGTAACAAGAGCTTCTTTCCCAAAATATTGCTGGATTCCATTATTGCTGGTTATTTATTAAACTGAACACCACCACAGTTCAGAGCACTTGAATCCTGACACTCAAGCCTCTGATCAGGATGAGATGAAGGATCTTCTTGACAGAAGGGACAGTGAAGAAGCAGTTTATTTTGTGCTATTTAAGTTCATTTTATGTTCCTAGTTAAGCCTACACCTCTTACTGTTTTTCTACTAACACAGAGTCTGGACTTTAAATTCAGGTATCTTAATATGAAATGTAACCATGTTTGGACCACCTCTATAACTATTTCAAACCCAAGAAGCTTTAAATTATTATTTAAATAAACATTTGTGAAAAAAATAAGCAGGAATAGAAGGGAAAGTCTGATTTCTAAGTACTGATGATGTTTTAATCTAAATGTCTTTATCTTTCTTCCCAACTCCCTACCAGTGAGAGCCTCTGAGCCAACCAGTATCTATTGCATTTCCCTCTTCCTGAAAGCATCACTGGTTATGGAAAGCTCTGACCCAGCAGAAAGAAAGCACCAGACATCAATTGCACCAGCCATTCCCTTCACAAGAGTCAGGTCTCAAGTCATAAGATTCCACACCTTTGTGGGGGTACTACAAAACTAGGCATTTTCTAGCCTTGAAGCTATTATCACTGGAAGCATCAGGTTAGTCTGTTTCCATAATAAAATAATCTTTACCAAAAAATTTCATCCCAAACAGACTTTTTAAGTGTTCACACTCTGCAGGTGGTACCTTGGGTAGCCCTGTGTTTCATATCCAAAATGGTAATGGTACTATTTGGAATGGGGGTTTAAATCATGAAGATAGGAAAAGTACCTAGAACTTTTGCATTATTTTCTACTTCAAATGCTCAAAGCACAGGTCAAGTGCAAGCACATGCAACAAATGCACAACATTTTTGAATGACTGCCTGAGCAAGCATCACAGGTATTTTAAGAGGAAAAGAAGCATACAAAGCAACTGATAAGAACATAGGGAACCACCTCATGAAACAAATACTAAAATCAGCATACCAAAAGACAGACAGTCAACCACAGACTTCTGTATACTGGTCCATCAAATTACAGGGGAAAAAAAAAGGAACAAGTTTTCCTGTATGAACTGTAGAGTATTAAAATTAAATGGAGTACTTCTGAAGAAAAAAAAATCTATAAAATCACAAGTAGCAATTTAGGAACACTTAAGGAACTGAGAGTCACTGTATATGGATTTACAGTAAAATGTAATGTAAATACTGATGAAAAAAAAAAAGGTCTGTTATTTATATGTAATTTGTACACTGTGAGATTGAAAAAGAAATAATGTACTGTTTTGGTTTTGACATCTGCTCATCTATCCACAGAAAAATGCTGTAATGGATTGTATATAACCTTAATAAATCAGTGTAAGAAAAGGTCTAAACTTCCAGTTCATAACATTTACAGGTTTTGATGCTGAAATAAAAAGTGGGAGGGTACCAGAAGGTATGAAGTAGCTAAATATGAAAATTGAAGAGGTATCAACACTACTGGAAAGGAGAAATCATAACAAAGAGAAAAATGCAGCTACTTACGATTCTGAAGCATTTGCATAATATGTTCTTTAATCATTGGTAAAACCAGTTTTCCTCCAAGGCCACATGCCATCCTGTCCAGTGCACTCTCACCAGCAACTGCATTGCTAAATATAAGTTACAGAAATATCAGTGGTTTGATATCTACAATAAAATACAGTCCAACAGGACAAAGAAATGCCTTTTCCTGCAGTGCTAGTCTTCAAACTTTTGCCTTCTGAACACGAGCCCCTATAAGTAAATAAAGCATACCCAAGCTTAAAAGCAATCACACCAGCCACAAAGTTATTACTTAGCCTCTGCCTAAACATTTATTTGTAGTCTACTTCCAAACAAACCTGGGCCCTACTAGTACTGAAGGTATTGACTCAATTACTTACCAATAACACATACTGAAAAAGCTGAAACCAAATCCACAATAATTAAACAATAATACTGGCCATCATCTTTCTGTCATGGGAATGCAAACCCCTTCAGATTTGCTCTGAATCAGGTGAACCAGCAGAATTCAAGCTTTGACAGAGAAGAGACCTTTCTTGCATTGTTTTAACACTCTAATAGCATGTTCCTTTCCCAACAACTCGGCCAGAAAACATCCATTTCAGGTGAGGAATTTGTAACTTTCAGCCAGTTCCAGAACTGGGAACAACCAAACAATCTGTGTAAAGTGACTTGTTCCACCCAACAGAATTATTCCCTACAGAGTAGCAAGAAAGTTCCCAGGACACAGATAACCTTGAGTTACTACAGTGCCAGCCATACCCAGTCCATCCTAGACACCCGTGCTCATGGAAAAGCAGAGTAATGGTTCAGAAGGAATGAATATCCCTCTTCTTGAAAGTATCAGTCAACTGGGTCAGAAACAGAGGTCTTCAAACTGTTATGCTTGAATCTCCAAGATTCATTAAAAACCATAAACAAGTGTAGAAATTCACATGCTGTGAAAAAAGCTGTTTGTGCAGACAGACAGTATTGTATTTGTTCTTCATATCAGTCATGTTCAAACATACAGACACATCACCAGCAGAGCAACAAAGCATGGGTACACAGGTTTAGATTAAACTCACTGCAGTTAATGGCATCTTTCATCTGAAATTATGTTAGTTGAGCTCTTTCTTCTCACCATTAACTCATACATTGTTTGAAAAAATAAAGATAGCCAAGCTTAGAGAAATGACCACACACCTCCCTACAATGTTTGCAAGGCTTCTGACAGGAAGAGAGGCAGCTGGATTAACCTTTTCCTCCTTTAGAATTTCACAGCTCTATGAAGTCAGAGCAACAAAAAAATGGAAATGCTAAAATATTCCCTGTTGCTTTTGTGTTGGCTGACTCACATCCCCCTTGGTCAGACCAGAATACACCCTAGCTAGGCTACAGCCTGATGGTCATTTGTCTGTTTCTTAGACTGCACAGAAATTCCAGTCTTAGGAACCTACAAACACTCAAGCAGCAAAAGAGGTCCAAATACACATCAGCTTATCAACAACTCCCCACAAAAGTGAACTTCAGTGGTAGGAAACTCACAGTAACACAAGTGAACCTGATAAAAGAAAAAACTAACAGCACACACACAATCACCAGATGTGTGATTAGATGATGTCCTGTATTTTGTATCTAAACCTCAAGCTCCCTATTACCTGGCCAAAGGAGCTATATTTCTCCTTTAGGCTAAGGTTGCTGAGCATAGCTTGCTTTCTGATCCTTGCTCACTCTAGTTGCACCAAAAAAAAAAAAGAGAAGTTTTCACTTGAAAACCCAGAGGCAGCTAACTTGTGTTTAGAAGAGCAGCTGTTCTGCTGACACTAAAGAGAAAATGGCATGTCTCGAGTGGATGGTTCAGGGTACTTACTAAGCTGCCTAAAGCAAGACACCTGAATGAACTTCCAACGCCCTGATAGGCTTAATGAGGATTTGAGTTTTAATATGCTATATCCCCTGAAATTTACCTGAATGAAACAATTCAAGTACTTGACAAACCTGAATGAAGTGGTGGCCAACAGTTCTACCTGTATGGCAAAATTTTAAAATTGAGGAAATGAAACAGATCAAAAGGATCTGGTCTGTCATGTTAGATGGGGAAGAAAGGACAGCTTACTTTCAAATCCATAATCAAGGAGAACAAAAAAAAGTGTTCCAAGTCAAGAAGATATTAGGCAGGTTCTTCCATAAATTCCTGTGCATTAGCTTTGCAAGTGTTTTTACATGTCTGATGTCTAGAAGTCACTATACACTTCAGCAATAAATCAAAACCCAGACAACATGCAACTTGTAGAACTAACACCAATATATGAATACTGACAGAATGCACTTGCTTGCTGAATAGTATCTAAATAACCTGCATACAAACTGTCTGAGAACAGTCATATATACTACTCATGACTGAGTGAACAAAATTAGAAGAGCTAATTGAGTAAAGAAAATGTATTGCAGTCATTTGCATCCTGTACTTAAAATCTGCCTTCAGCTACACAGTCTTGAAAATATATTTAAACATCTGGTTTCATAATTACCTGTCAAAATCATCATCTTCAAGTTCATCTGCATTTGCCCAATCTTCATCTTCTTCCAAGTCAACCATCATTGCTAACATCTGAGGAACTGAAAATAAAGTTTTAAACTCAGGTAGCTTTCTTAAAATATTCTCAAATAAGAAGCACACATTTTAACTTTTCTCCTTTCAAAAAATCTTTGCAGGAAAATAACTTCCTCCAGTAGCAGATAGCCAATACTGCCAAAATGTGCCATCTTATAACTCAGAACAGACCTTCAAAAAAAAACTTACAAAACATTCAAATCAGGAGTAAAAAAAAAAAAAAAAAAGAATCGAGTGTATTTCTTATGAAGACTCATAGTGCAATGCAAGCTTAATACTGCAAAAACTGAATTCCTTAATAGTCTAAATTCATTGAAAGAGTTAAAAATAGTGTTACATCTTTTAAGAACTCAGATATACTTAATGCATTTTGCTGAAACTGACATCACCTTTTGAATACTTACTGATAAACAAGACTACAATAATTATGGGAAAAAATACTCATCTGTTAGTCTTACTAACAGGAAAAACTGTTAACTATACATACAGTGATCAAATAGCATAAAGCTTTATTTTTACAGTAAGGTAATTATTTCAAACTTACTCTTCCCCACTTACATAAATTTTTCTTTCGTATCATGAAAATATCTTGCACATAATAATCCACCAGTTTTCTTTATCTGCCTTTGTAGATTGATCCTCTTTGCTCTTCTCAGTGTAAGTCTTTTTAGAGGCTATTTCACTGTCTTTACAGTGATGTTCAACTACTATGCAATAAGCAACACCTATTCTAAGTTGTTCTCACAGGAACAAGGAGTGCAGTGATCTAAGTCTGCCTGTGCTGCTGTGCACTTCAGAGGCTCAAGGGGTGAAAAGTACACCTTATACAGAGCAAGGAAGGTTCTCTAAAGTATTTTTTACTTCCTATTACACTAATCACTCTGAGCGGTCTTTTGAATTCAACATCATTTATGCAAAAAAAAGCTTCACTTTTCCTTAAGAAAAAGTTTTTCCATCAAATACTAAACCTTTGAGCTTTAAAAATCTTTTTAAAACAGTCTACTACACCTTGAAGAAAGGCATCACAGATTGTCCTTTATGACAATGTAACTCAAGAGCTAGTCGATATACACCCAGTAGTCCATGCTGCCAATGAGCTTTACTGCACCTGATAAGAAGTACTCCAACAGATGGATTTCCTAATATATTTAGAACTACTGTAATTTAGAGGCACAAACCTAAGCAAACTCACCTCACCAAACATCTGGAAAGATGATAAACCTCTGGTCAACTGATGTGAGAAGAAATCATTGCTCACTGACAGCATTGTGCAGTAAGATGTAATTATGGACTGATTTGCTTAATGTGCTACTTATCTTCAGTCAGAGACTATACCACGGCTGCAAAAACCTTTAGAGCTTTTATATACACATCAATATAAATTAATGGGCACTATAAACTCTCTGGCATGATGCTTACATGTCAGCATTTTATATACTTACTAGTCATTGAAAATACCTCTCAGAAAAAAAAAAAAGCATTATAGTGCAGAAGCTTTTCAGACACAGACACTCTAACATGAACATGAAAAAAGATACATCATCACACCTCTGAAATATGGAAGTCAAACATCATTTCCCACAAATGCTACATGTTTCTAAATACAATGTCATGGTGTTTGTGGCTAATAACAAGAGAGGCTGAGAACAAACTGTCATGCAAAGCTGTCTGACCATTATTATATCCAGAACCTGCCAAAGCCTGTAAATGTGTTGCTTCTTCTTGATGTTTAAAACATAGATGTCAGTAAGTAGTTTTACATAGAAATTATTAAAAATGTAGAACTGTGCAATAAAATTTCAACATTGTCCCAACCTGCCCTCTGAATTTAGCTATTGCCAATATATAGAGTGCTCACAAACATGTTAAGGATGAGCCCACTAAGCTTGCTTCTTGTCAGAGCACACCATCACTCAATTTTCTGGAGACTGAGCAACTCTAATTTCTAGGGAAAAAGCAATAAAACACTCTGCTATCTTGAATACTGAGCTCAGTGAGGGAAGTCTGAACCCAAATGGATTCCTGAGCAGAAGACTGGTAGACAGGTCACAGTCTTACTCCTGAGTTGCATCATGTTTAGTAAAGTAAGTGTAAGGTGACCAGTTTGAGTAAAGACCTAGTTCTAGTTGAGAGGATCAAGTAATTGAGCAACTTTGTGGTTGAATGAAGACAGGAAGCCTTTTAAACTAAGGCACAAAACCAATACAAAAGCAATCCTTTTTGGCTACCTTTTTATCATTCTGTGAACACAGCTGCTTTACCAGCCCTGCAAAATAGATGTCTTTCACCTAAGTGATTCATTAAGAACAACCTTCCAATGGGTTGAAAACCAAAGGCATTTCATTCCCTCGTGATGTCTTATCTTAATATAATATCTTAATACAAATATTTCACTCCTGAACTGCAACTAGCAATCCAATATAAAAGCAATAAATTCTAAAGAGATACAAGATATGCTGTCTGACCAGATAGGAAGCTTGTAATGATTTAGGAGACAGCAAGTGCCAAGTGTTAATATTTCCAACAAGCTACACTGCATTCTAAACATTTCTGAATTTCAGAATGTTCTGAAAAAATCTGTTCTTTTAAAAAAAACAAACAACAAAAACAAAACCAGCAAACTGTTCTACAAGTAAATAAAACTTCTAGTCAGTAGTTCAGATTTAAGCCAAGCAGATCCAATTTACAACATTCTCCTGTTTTATGGTTAATTTAGTGACATGTATACTTGTAACTTCCCCCAGCCTGAGAACACAAGCAAAAATAGTTGCCTTTTAACAGACAGTCTTTATGCAAGTTTCAAGCAGGAATCTAGACAGACCCAAGTGTGACAGGGAGGGAGAAGAATCATCCCAAAAAGCAGGCTGAACTGCTGTGTCAAGAGTCCTACTCTACTCACAAAAAAAGTGTTAAAAAGGCAGAGAAATACCAGTTTGCCTGGCACTGCTACTGGGGCTGTCCAGAAAAGTTACTTTTAGTATGTCAAATAATAATGCATGATAGCATTACTCCCAAGAACTTGAAATCCACATGTTAAATGGACTAATCATACTATCTCTGGAGTATTCATATAAGCATATGATATTTAATTCACAGCTTTAATTTGACACTGAAGCTCCATGTGCACACTGAATAACTTCAGTCTTCATTTGCCAGCACCACCGAGTATGTGGCCTACATACCAAACTCCAAATGTAAAACTTCAGAACTTTCCTTCAGCAGGAAAGTAGTATTTTCCTTGGAAAACACCTAATGAGAATTTACTGTATTTTTTTGCAAATTGTTGGTGGCTGCATAAACACAGATTCATTTATGAAGGGTCATAATAAGATGTTTTCTCCACATGAAAACTCAACTCAGTGGCACCTGAAGTTACCAGCACCAGCAAACTCAGACATGGTTTTGCCAATGACTACCTGCAGTTAGCTTAACACTGTAGAACAAGACAAATTGTTTCAACAAAGAAAATGAGTGAAATACTTACTGGCTTGTGCAACAATGTTTGTATGCCTTCTCAACATAGCAGCAGCAGTTTCTGACAAGGTCACAATTACTTCAAGCGCCAACTGGCGCTGCATGTTACTGAGACTGGTATCTGCACACAACTACAACCCAGAAGATTGAATGGTTAGAACAAAAGGTTCAGGGTGGAAGTAGTGATTTGGAAAAAAAAAAAAAATTCCTATCTTTACCTTCAGACTTAGTTGCAGTGTAGGTTCTAAATGTGGTCGTAAATACTTGGGAACAGAATCTGCAATTTCTACAAGGGATTTCAGGACAGAATCATCGTTTTGGTAGCAGGAATCATTTACAGCCTATAGAGAGATAAGATGAAGATTAAATAAAACCAAAGAATACTATGAATGGGACCCCTGTTGTAGAAGGAGTTTGCTTAATTGTATGCTTGTCTCTCTTGACTAATCTTGCTTAGCATTAGTGGCTTAGCATTAGGAGCTAAAGAAGTTGAAGCCTTAGGCTGCAAGAACTGACCGAGAGTAAACTTTTTGATAAAACTAATGCTGCTAACAAAGAACTAGCTGAATCCAACAGATAGCAGCAGAATGAAGATAAGGACCAAGAAGACAATTCCAAGAAAATTAAGTTACTTCAGAGGCCAACCCAGTGAAAAACCACAAAAGAGACCACCAATCAGAATAAAGTGACTTGTCTTGGGGAAAAAGGGTGACGGGTGGTATGGGTATAACTCAAGAGGCATGAACTGGAATAACACCCAGCTCAAGCTGTAACCTGAGAACAAGTAAAAGACTAATTGTAAGCCTTCACTCAGACTTGGCATTTTCAAAGGGATCCCAGGGTTGGACAATACTACAGTGGCTGCTGTGTGTAAATCCATAACAAAGAGATAATTAATACATAGGGTCACAAACTACAAGTTTTCTACAAGGAAGTTACAGATTGGTGTTCTACACCATCAATTTTGACCATTATTAGTTTAAATCTCACACAGAAAAATAAATTAAGGTCAGACATCAGAGGCACCAACATGCAAAAAACCACAACATATTTTGACAAGCACAGCTTCAATATGCACTTTAAATAAAGAAAAAACCCTCAAAGTAACTCTGCCCAAAAGAAGGAAAATTAGCCCAACTCCTTTTTTCCCTATTACACAGTAAAAGTTTTGAATAGCTTACATGCACAGACACCACAAATCAAGATTATATTATTTTTTTGTTTGCAGGTGACTGGAGAGTTACTGAATAATGCAGACTTTTTTCAACTTCAGTCACAGGACACAGGAAAGAGAAAAAGTAAAAGCTTTTTGCAAGTATCTTCCCCAACTCATAGGTACATTCTGAAAAGTAATCTAAAACTTAAACTGACCAGGTTGATACTTTAGAAACAAAACAGCATACAGTCAACTCAATAGTGTTAAAACTCTTCTACACAAGTAGGACATGCAAACACCAACTTCTAGAGAAAAAAAGTCTTTAAACAAACTTTTGGGTTGAAAGGAATTTTCATTAGTAAAGTATTTGATGACTGCCTAATGCAGAAGTATTTTTAAGGTACATAATTAGGTCTGTTTTAATACTTAAATCTGGAATCCAACACTTCTAATAATGCCATTCTAATAGCTCACACTTTCAACTCAGAAACAGAATCTTCTAGTACCAGACATGTTCTAGAAAAAAAAATTAAATCTCTCTGGTTTAAGGCCTTTTGGACTAACAGCTACCACTTGTCATCTGATTCTGGCAAAGGATAGTGGAAGTTTCTGTAAAACTCTTATTTTATAGCCACAGAAACTGAGTTTTTTTTTTTAAGTAAGACCAGTTTTTTAAAGAAAGAAGTTCAAAATGCACATTCCTAAAGGAAGAGGCACTTTACTGTAGTGTAAAACATGAACAACCACAGAAGTCAGATGAAGTTCCAGCTGCTTTTACCTTCACTGCAAAGTAAATGTCTTGGATACAAGTTTCAAATAGTAATTATGAAAGATCCATCATAACCATTGTAAAAATTGTACTAAAAGGATTGAATTGCTAAGTCAGACTTTTAGCTTTTCTATCATGCCAATATTTCAACAAAATTAACTTCAACAGTGACAAAAAAGCACCCAGATGTCTCCAAAGGTCACTCACCACTATTCTAACCAGTCCCATCTCCTATTTATAAACTCAGATCTTCATATCCATCTTGTGCTACCACAGCCAGAAAATCTTTACCTTCTCACAATAAGTACTTAAAAGAGATAAAGTTCTTTGCTCTACAGTTGCAAAATCAAGCCTGAAATGCAAACAACATGCATGCGTTTTTTATAGCCTAGAACTGTAGCATTGAAACTTGCATCACACAAAGTAGGCTGTCAGTCTGAAGCTTAAAAAAGACTCCTATTTAACTGCCAAACATCAAGACAAATAGTGTGCTCCCCCCAAATCCTGCCCCACTCCTGCTCATACAGTACTCAGAGGTCAAGGTCCTCTCAGCCAGTTACAGTATTTTGAACAATACAATTTTCATTGCCAAAGTCACAGACAGGGACTAACCACCAAATAATAAAATCAAAATACTTATCTTGTACACACTAGAGCTCATTTTCAAGTTCAGATGATTTTAATAAATTCCTCTCAGTGTCTATTTAAAAAATAATCAAGCAGAATTCCATTGGTTGCAGAAGCCAGTTACCTTGGCACAGTTTTTCTTCAGCTTGCCACAAAGTACACACAGACAAGGTTTGTAGCTTACACTGTCAACAAGAACCTGCTGTACAGACTGTAGCAAGAAGCCAGTCTACAACATAAACTAAGCCTATTTTAAAATTTCCAAAAGTTCACTACCACTATTATTACAGGTTCTTAGTTATTGCCACTTTTTTCATAATGAAGGGAGCTACACTGTGAAATTGTCATCCTTCAGAGCTCAAACCATTTCTGTTTTGGATTTGGTTTACAATAGACTTCTCTCAAAAAGTAAACAACCCTACATTAGGATTCCAAAGATATTCATCTTGAGAGACCTAATCCAGCCACAGAACTACATGAGATTTAAAAAGGTATTTTGTTTGCAGGTTCCTAATTTATCAAACAATAAAGATAATTTGTCCACACTACTGTTGTTTCTCTGAGAATCTTCGTTCCGAATAATTCTACATTTTTCTCTAAACAGAAAAGATATAGGATATCATGGATCAATGATTTTCCCAGTTAATGATGTCTTGAAATCTTGGGACTGCCCCTATTTAAATACATTTCATGGTTAATTTAAAAGCTGTATTATTTTGAGTTAAGTACCTTACAAAGACCTTTAGCTCATTTATCTGGGTAATACCATTTAGATCAATCAGCACTGAACTATGTTCCTTTAAACCCTATAAATCAGCCGGTGTTTACACAACTTTTCAGTTCCCACTGTATCTTGCTGGTGACTGATGTCAGGCTGTCCAACATAAAGTTAACCCACATCTTGGCAAAAATTCACAGTACACAAATTTGCAGACCAATAATTTATGCTTAAACACGATCAATACAGACAGTAATGGCACATTAAGCATTATTTGTCTGGTTTCTCACCTGCAAGATCCCAGGCAGCAAGTCTGCAAAATGTTTAAGAAGGGGAAGATTGTGCTCATTAGCAAGCACAAATGCAGCTGCAGCTCTGGCAGACAAAGTCTTGATCTAGAAGACAGGCAGGATTGAAGAATGAAGTGTGAAGAACTGGTAATCAAACACATCTTTGTTTTCTTTCAACATAAGGCCTGCCATGAGACTACATTTTGTATTATCATTTTTCCCTTTTACATTTTCTTAATAGATATAGCAATTAGTTTTTTTGAATGCACTCTACATCTCATTTCAAATTAAGGTAAAACAATAATGGAGATCTTCAGCATCTATGCCCTAAATGATACAAAACAGTTTATCATATTATGAGGTGACAATTTCCTAGTTTTATTGGGGTCTTCTTTGTTTTGTTCTGGGTTCTTTTTTTAAAAAAATTTAAAAATCCACTATTGTTTTCAACTTCCATCTCAAATTCAAATGTGTATGCAAGTGTCAAAGTGCCATTTTTCAAAAAGGGTGATCTAAGTGTTTGTTTAAAGCATGCTTCTTTAAAGGCATGACTTGTGGTACTTTAGAAAATGTTACTCAGTTGACCTTCAAAGGTCAGAAAAAGTAATCTATGGGTAATCCATGGGGGAGCAGCAAACTGAACCCATATACCACAGCAGGGTTTCCTATCCTTGCCCAGTATTTTCCATTACAAGAAAGACATTTTCCAAGTACAATTCTCTGTGCAAATCAATAAATCTGAAGCCTTCCAGAAAAGCAAGGCTTGCTAACATGCCCTTAGAGCAAAGCACGAACAAACAGTGCAAGGAGCCATCACGTATTCAGAGTTTTGAGGCGTACTTTGTATGGATAATATGCATCTATACTGGTCACAAAGGCAGATAAAAACCCCCAAAGCTCTACAAAATGCTTCTGACTCCTAGTACTTCAAGCTAAAACTCCTGGACATTCTTTGCCACTACTACTAAGTTTCTCCAAATACAACTACAAGGGAAAAGTCTGGGTGCAGATATGAGCAGCCAGTGTTAGGACCATGAAGAGGTCTGACCCTCTGACCCCATTATTTTGCAGTAGGCATAGTCAAAACTTCAGATGTACAGATGCTCAGAGCTTCAGGTAATACAATTCTCTGGTTGGGATCTATGGTTTTAACCTTTATGTTAGAGACTACTACATTAAGTTTCTGTGCTCATGACATATGAATAAAAAATAAAAAGGAACATAAAGGTCTTACAGATGGATGCTCTTGATCTTGCATACACTGAACCAGCATTCTCTTAATGACCTCCAAATAGTGTTGCTGCTGATTCCCAAAAATCCCAGGAAAATTCCTAAGGATAAGAAAAGACCAAAACATTGCTAAAATTTTCCACTGTTAAACTTTAACTATTATTTTAAATTTACCCATTGTTAATATTTTAACTGTACATCTGAAAGTTAAGCAAAGCACAATACATGAGAGCAAGTGAAGATTGCTTGTTAATGAAGTTGTGATGGGTTTTGTCATGTTTTTACAGCCACAACCTGCAAGAACATAGCAAAGTCTGAAAGCTTACCAGAAAATATGTAGAGCAGCCTCTCGCAGTCCAATGTTCTGAGAGCTGACAGAGTCAAACAAGAATTTCAGAACTTCTGGCCACTGGTTGTTGCCATCTTCATCTAGATTAAACACAAAGTTTTAAGATAAGCAAACTTGAGAGTGGTTAAATTCATTTAGTAGTTATCACTACTAAAATTAATTTTTAAAACCACTGATATGCAGGTGTGTCCAAGTCACAATGTAAAATATGGCCAAAATGTTAAACCTTAATGCACTGAAGAAGAGGAGGTTCCCCCTAGTTACTGTAAAAATAGCAACATTCAAAAAAGAAACTGATGTAAATGTTCAGCATAACACTCATGAGAATTTAAACATGCATTTTTAAACCTTAATGCATCTCATCTAAACTCAAAGAATTTAAAGAGTTGAGGTAATGAATTTTATTTTTATGTGACCAAGCATGAAATTAGGACATCATATGCAAACACCTACCCAAGACTAGAGAATAAGAGAAAAATACAGTTATCAATACATAACCATTTTACTGCAATATCAACTCATATAAATTACCTATTAGGTTCCTGGCCAATTCAGCAACGATGTCACATATTTTTTTCCTCATATTGGACTGTGATTCCAACTGAATAATCAACAGCAATCCACTTTTGATGGAGGTCTGATTATCAGGTGAAAGAGCAGGATAAACTTCTTCAAAAGCGGAAGACAAAAGACGTCGTAGAAGGACAGCTGCCATTTGTCGAGCCTATTGAATATGAAACTCTGTTAAAGTGTTTTGATATGATAATCATGCTCTTGTGAGGAAAGACAATATTTCCAAATGCTCACTTTTCACTCTATAGGCTTGTTTTATTAATGGAACACTTCTCAAAACAGAGGACAATTACGATAGCAAGTGCAAATATAGTAAAAAGAAACACCAGTTTACACCATGTTTCTGACAGCGCTATAGCTCTTGAAAGAAATAATGAAATCCACTGAGGTATTCGGGTTTTTTTCAAAAGCTGAACCTTGGACACATCTTGTGGCAAGTTAATGACTTAACTGCATTATTGGAAGATGTCTAAAGCTGGTCTTACTTATAAATGGCCTGCCAACATACTTATAATCCAGATAGGATTTTTTTGGATTCCCAAGTGACTTAATGGGACAACTTCGTCAGACAATTTACCTGTAAAATCTCCCTACCTCTATCAAAAAGCAAAACTTTACACTAAAGATTCAGGAACCTAGAGATAGATTTTGGCATATAAAAAAAACCAACCAAACAAAATAAAGCCCAAAGCTTTCATCGTTTTGCAGACCTGTAATGAACTGTTTTTCTTTAAAATTTAATTTGAGCACAGGACCTCAATACCACTTATAACAATCTTCTACACTTCCTGCCTGTGTACAGAAATTCTACAACAGTATCACTTACATATCTGTATTTATTTACAATTATACAAGAACAAGAAGCACAAACCATGGCTGAGTAAGTAAAAATGGAGCAACACATGCAGTAAAGGCAAAAATATATGCCAAGCACTCTGAATAATTTAATAAATAGCAAGCTCACTAACCAGTGTTTCTAGAAGAAGAAACAGTAATTAAAAGCCACCCCTCAAGCTTCCATGTTTAACACATAAAGGAAATCTTACACATTAAATCCTCACAAAAAATAATCCATTGCAAAATGCACTTTTTTCCCCCTAAGATATTATTTAATGTGTACTTGAACAAAAAACAGTTCCATTTATAACATCTTTCAGAATTTGAAGCCATCCAGTGAGCAGCAGAACCCCAATTTCCAAAAAAATTAACTATTTTGCTGCAGTATAACCTATAGATCAGTAATACAAACTGCTGCAAAGCCTCAACTTCTAACATACCTGTTAAAAATCAGGTATTGCTGGAACATCACCCAAGATACTATTATGGTCTGCAGTCTCCAGACTCACTGTCCCTTTTTGCAATCTACTCAGTTCTCTTCCATACTTATACTAAATGTCTCAGTGCTAGCAGAAGGGAAGGACTAGAACTGGACTTTCCTCTTGATCATTCTTTATCTCCTCCTCCAGAGTGTACCAAAGTCACCACATATGTAGGAATAGTAGATCTTCCTTAGCAGATCTCAGGCAGGCAGCAGGTGAGCAAAGAGGCTCACAGTGCCCACCCGGGATGCAGCTCCCATCACAGGCCAAGGTTCCCCAGCAAGAGGTTATCACAAGGGGAACACAAGTTAGGGAGGAGAAAGATGCTTTGCCCACTGCCACTGGGAATCCCACTAACAATGTGTCCAAAAACTTAATTGGTACCACAATCTACCAGTATCTTTCCTTCTGCAGTCCCCAGAGGCACCAATATCATGAACAATTAAGTTTCTTCTCATTAGTATAATGCTTACATAGGAGAAGGACTGACTGGGTAGCAAGTTTGCTGGGATAAAGGCACAAACTTTGATGTAATGTCTTCCCTTACTCAGGGCATTTCTGTGCATAGCCTTTGAGAGCTGGCAGTGACTGAACTCAAATTATATTCATTCCTTTTGAGAATCAATAGGGAATAGAGCTTTTTTCATAAAGCACATAGTCTCAAAGATAAAAATTTCCACCTCTAAATAATTTAAAATATTAGAAGACTGAAAAACACAGACTGATTGCAAAGTAAAAACACAGGTAACAAGGCATACAGAAAGACACAAGATCATGAATTAGCTCCTGGTTATTATTACTAGCCTAGAAAAAGAAATCCCCAAATTCCCTAAGGCAAATTAAAATTGTTGATGGCATTACAAAGAAGCAATTGACTTCTAGTAATAAATGGCCTATTTTCTTCAGCAGATATCCCCCCATATGTGAAAATTATCATTGTCAATTTAACTCTAAAAAACATAGCTGGATTAAAGGCAGCTCTGGGGCTATTATTTCTTCTGCTTTAAGGAAGTACATAGTTTTCACACACACCAAAGGCTGTTTTATATTTAAATATAACAAGATATGTACTTCATCAATCATTCTAAAATCCTGCAACTTAGTGGGAATAGCTTTTAATGAGAACAGAAATAATGAAAAGCTCACGTTCCCTGAGAACTTGCATCTACCAATGAAGCATTAAAAAAATTCTCTCCTAGTACTGGATTCTTCTGCATGTCTCAATTACTGATGTGTGTCATGTGCTCAATTTTGGAGTGGAAATTTGACATGCCAAAGGTATTAGCATAAAAAGTAGTCATAATATTAACATTTCAACATACCATTTCTTAATGGCATTTAGTATGTTTTAAGAATATTGTAGGACTTTAAAAATGATAGAACCAAGGTACAAGAAGAAAAGTAACTTGCTGATCAGGACAGCAGCAAAATTATGCACAGAAATGTGGTATACTGTGTTCTCCAATGACATTCAGAATACCCAAGTAATCCCATACATTTTGTCAAAAAAAAAAAGACTCACCACTGTGCAGAATAGTCACAGTGATTTTTACTTTTTTTTTTTTCCTTTCAAGTCCTCAAGAAGGAAAACACGCACGAAAGGAAGTGATGAATATTCTGGATATGGTCCAAAGATGGACTTTCACAACCTCAGTCAGGGATCCAGCCCCAAGCAGTGCCTGCATACAATGCAAAGGCAGAACCCCCATGCATCACAAATCAAAGGGCCCCGGCCTCCTTTCCCTCCAAACTGCTGAACAGGAACTTTCCCACAGCAATAGTTTTCAGCCTAAAACATGCAGTTTCTTCATGTGAGAGGAGAAGGGGAAAGGTCAGAGCCCTCTAGGAAGGCTGTGAGGACAGCAGAAGCAGTTTTACACAGCATTTCTTACTGTATTTCACAGGGCACAATATTAGTCCTCTGTAAATTAGGATACAGTTGAAAACTGCCAACCTAGAGTTAACCAGCAAGAAAACACATGAAGCAGAGAAAACAGAACACTTCTGTTTCTCTCCAAAATATAGGTGGTAAATCAAAAGTGCAAAGTAACACACTCTGACACCTGAGACACATCTTGAGAATACAAATCAAACATTGTGAATATACACCCCCTTTTCTGTTCAACCCTTTAAAATGCAGTTGCATATGAAGAAACAGACTCCTAACTTCATAACAGCAGGAAGCATGTTCAGGAAGCTGGAATCTGGGTTCAAGCACCTCCTCAACCTGAGGTGTACAAACTTGCACATCACCTGGCAGAGAAGTATTTTAACTGCTAAGTCAGACACTTCCCTCAGCTTCTGTGAACAGCTATCAGGAAGATATGAAATAAAGATAGAGGGGAAAGGTGATGATTTCCACAACTGAGGCATTTGGTCAGGAGGAAGCCTGTCATACAGTTAGTTTCTAACAACCTACATGATCTTTAAGGTCCCTTCCAACCCTTGCCATTCTGTGATTCTGATTTCTGACCTAGCTTAATGTTGTTTTTTTTTGTCTCCATGTCAAATGCAACAGGTGCTGGGAGAAGGATGTGAATCCCTCTTTCTCTATTTAAATACCAAAATTACAAAGTTGCAGTCAAGATTCCTCCAACTGCTGTCCAAATAATCCTACGAATCTTGTCTTCTCCAAAACATAGCAGCCTTTTCCTGGGTGTGTGAAGCAATACAGAGATTCAAGATGAAGAAGGGTCTCAGCCTAGCTTTCCCTTGCTGGACTGAGCAAGGGATCTTTAAAGTTCTAAGGCTTCTCCCAGCAGCCTGTGTTCAGTGCTCAGAGGACAGCAGACTGAAAGCCCTATCCACTGGTGACACAGGCACTATTCTGTCCAACTTTTGAATCTATGTAAAACATACATAGACACAAATTGCCAAGCTGGTGACTACTGAGTACACACAGATTCCCTGCATGCTTATACACAATGTTTAGATCACAGAATGCTTTGGGCTGGATGACTTCACTTAGGTTTTAAGTAGGCTACTATGGATTTCTATTTAGAAGGAAGACAGCTTGTTCACGGGTTTCATTAATCAGGATTTTTTGAGTCCAGCATCTAATGACTATTCATCTAATGACTACTTTAGTTATAAGCTAATATCGAAACCTCTTTGATTTATCCCTTAGTGAAGTTCAATGACAAGTTACTCTACAAATGATAAACTCTGATGTCTTTGGCAAGAATAACCTCTACAGGTGGAAAGTTTATTTGCACTTAAATAAGTTGGAAGCCAAGTCCCAGGCAGGATTCTGAACAAGATTTAGACAGGGCTATTTCCTCAGTTGATGTAAAGGGAATAAAAATCAGTAAATACAAGGAGTAAGTATTTATTTACACAAGCATGATTCTGTATTTGGGAACTGAAGTCTAATCAAATGTATTCAAAACAGAGGTACTTACAATGAAGCTACAACTTCTAGGGTATGTTATTATCTGATTATTATACATAATATTTTTCTGATTAAAAAGGGGCAGCAGGAGATCTTATCCATCGCAGATTTAAAAACAGGAAAGACTGCTCTACAGCTTTCTATCATTTGAAACATCTCAGAGGGATAGGAGAGAAAACCACACAGCTCTTATGCAACCAGTTGCTAGTAGAATATTGGAAAGATTCTCTCAGAACAAGGATGCTTTGTAGGTAGATAAGCATCAGCATTAGTAAGCTGATACTTACTGAGCATTAAAAAGCACAAATAGCATCTACCTCTAAATTGAATACAATCTACCAGAAAAGATTCTTATCTAGGGGGAACCAGAATGTTTATACTCTCCTTATAATACTGTTCAGGAATTCTACATGATACGTCCTTACATTGTTCAGTAAAACTCTGGATTTGAGGAAAAAAACAAAGTCAAAAACTTCTACTTTCAAGTGGCTCTGAAGTTTGTAATATCCTGAAAACTTGGTGCCCCTTCATTCTGCATAGCAAGGGAACTACACCTGACTGCTAAAGTGTGTGAGCCTTTACAAAATAAAGGTATAACTAAAAGGCACATTTACCTTATGATCACAGAAAAAAACTATATGTTTCTTAGACTATCCTCCTCTCATTCCATAGCACTGCTCGATAACTTCATGAGCATACCCTCCTCAAAGAGGACAGAACACATCTGAATAAAACACACAAAGAACCTGCTACCTTATGTCCCCCTACATCTGATTGGAGAAGCACAAGAAGTTTCAGATAATACAAAAGTTAAACACATTTAGGCACAGGATTCCAAAAAGGAAAGCATTTCTCAACTGAAAATTGAAGGAGCATCACAGTAACAGTCATATACTAGTTACACAATTTAAGGAAAGAATCCATTCATCAAGCAAAACACAGAATCAGAAAACAATGGAAACACAAGCAATCACTTGTGAATGACTACTTTTGGAATGAGATATCCTACACTGACAAGTCTCAACTGGTGAATCTGACATGCAAAATACTAGACAAGTAGCCCCTCTACAAATGTGCAGAGCATTAAGATGATTTGGTTAATGTCTGACTTGTTCATTTATCCCAAAATGACTGGCACTGATTTTGTACTCATTTCTCCAAGTTTCCTTGAAAATCTGCAGAATTCAAGGATTAATGAGACATACCTCCTCAGCAGCAGCAGTATTTCTTATTGCTTCTAGGAGAAATGTGATCTTAGATTGACCTGGAATATTCTCATATGTCTCCTGCAAAAAAAAAAGGATACAGCTTATTGTAAACAATAACTAGAAAGCATGTGTTAAGCATTAATATGAATTGGCTTTCCTTTTAAAAAAAATTCAGTATCCATCCAATTAAGGAAAAACAACATAGTAAAAAATTAAGCCTGTCAAAACAAAAACTTCTGACCTATTTCAAAATCACAAGTAAAGTTCTAGCTACTGAAGCAGACCTGCTATGTTGGAATGATCTACATATACATTACTGTCTACTTTCGAGATGAGTTAAGAAATTCAACTTGAACAGAACAAGTATCCTCCTGGAAATACAACATACAGAACGTGTGCTCTCCTGGGATTACACTGAAGCTTCTATCACATCAAAGGATTAAAAACTTTGGAAGCCTGAGACTGAACTATGACCAAGAGGCTAATAACCACTCACAAATGCATAGTCCAAAACTTTGTTCAAGTTTTTTTGAACCTTTTTACGGCCTTTACAATAATATCAAGTGGCAGTCACACATATCAACGACATGCTTTGAATAAGAATTTTTCATGTTAAAACTCCTGTCTGAATTTCAGAGAGACTATTTAGTCTCCCCTTTCCCTCAGGAAAACCCTCTTAATGAAATGTAAATTTTAATATGAAGTCCAGTTACGCTGTCTTACACACCTCTGCCATGCTGTTCATTCACTATGGCTTTTGTAATTAGATTATTACGTAGAAGCTCAAGTGCAAACACAGCAAACAACTTTTGCTATCCCAAACATGGCACAGATCACCATTTTAAAACTATAAATGCTTGTTTCTAATATTGTAGACCTATGTTGGTAAGAGCAGGGGAATTACAAGCTGAAAAACAGCTTAAACTTAAACCACCTAGAAATACTTCTATACTTGCTAACTCTGAAAGTGCTATTTTTTGCAGACACAATCTTGAAATAAATTACTCCACTCTTTCCAAACCTTCACTATCCCACCCTGAACTCAAGGATCAAGCCTACTACACAAAGCTCATATTAATTTCAATTAGTTCCCTGCCTCCCCATTTCCCAATCTTTCCACTGGAGCAGCTCTTTCTAATGCTCTAGCAAGTTTACACACCTTGACAATGTATCTGATGTTCTCAATAAAATAGTTTTCCTTGTCACACATTTAATATTAGATATCTTCTTCCACTTTCTGTACATGTTTCCTAGTAGGTCTCATTCACTGACTCAACTCTTGCTTCATATTCTCTCTAGTTGCTTATATATGCTAAGTCAATGAGATACTGAATCCCCAGTGAATCCCTACATTTAATCTAATAATTTAATGGAGACAGCAAAATTAAATGAGGTTTAGGGTCAGAATAGAAAGCTGGCTCAGATGAACCATTTCCATAAATGTGTATGTTTATACTGCACTTCTACCTACAAATATAAAGATAGTTACACAAACAAGAAGGTTTCCTGAACACAGGCCCAGCATGGACCTGAGGCTGTGCTTTCATGGACAGCTGAAGCACTGTATAAACTGGCTTCACACGTACCAATTTTGATAATGAAATTATATTTTGAGTTGTTTAAAACTCACTATAAATAGCAGCAACCTATCCAGTTGTTCATTGGCATAATTCTGTCAGTTCAGTAAACAGGATGCAAAGGATGCTAAAGAGCACTAGGACAACATAGGCAAGAGGAACATCCAGCTAAAACTAGAACCAAAACCACTGTCTTGGTGGAAGACTCTTTTGCTGGCTCCACCTGTCCTACTACAGGTCTTGGCTATGCTCTAATGATGTACCCAAATCCTACTACACCTCCACTGAATTCTTTTATTTCATAACTAGTTCCCCAGCTACCTCATCCAGATGGGCAAACTTCTCAGGCAGCATGACTTTCAGAACATGCAAACAAATGCCTATGATCAACAATTAGTTAGTACTCATGCTCTTCCAAAACTGGTAATTTTTTTAAAAGACCATAAAATCACCGAGACAAAGCCAATAAAAATTATCAGAAAAGAGATACACAAATAAGAAAACCACAGGCTTTTATAATCACCAGTCCAGTAACTTTCAATGGGAGATAAAATGAATAAAGTTTCAGCAAACTGGTCAGAATAAGTTAGCGTGCTAGCACATACATAGATTCCTATACATAAATAGTTAAATAAAAACAGGTTTTAGGTGGCTAGACCTTCCTCCATCCCTTCTGGTTTTTACAGTTCTCATTGCATCCCTACCCACACAGGCTATGACTTCACATCTCTGTCAAGTTTGGTCTTCACCCCTCCGCCTAATTTCAGTGACCAGACCTTTTAGAAATAACTCAAGCCTGTCTCCTTCAGTTCCCTCTCCATCCATTTCTCATTCTTCCTGGTTTTCACTAGACACCAATTAAACCCTGCTATTTGATTTTCCTGCAGTTATTTGAATCCCTGTAGTATTCAACACTGTCATTGAATAGTAAATACACTTTAAAAACCTGACTGGACTGCTATGTAGATGTTTAAAATCAGTATAAGTCCTGTATGATTTTAGTAAGCCAACATTCTAAAAGCTATGCAGCGCCTTCTTCCAATGAAACCTTACTTTAATAAACAGACAGCTTAAAAAAAAAAAAAAGTCAATCTACCTACCCTAGAGAGGGAGACAGATTTGTGTTTCTAGGTACAAATTCATTAATCCACCATGAAGACAACTGAAGACATCTTCACAGATGTGCATGGTGGGAGAATGAGAGACAACAGGCACAAACTGAAAAAAGGAGTTTCAGACCTCTTTGCTCTAATGAGGAGAGGCAGGCAGCAGTGGGTTGCTCAGAGACCTTGTGAAGTTTCCATTCTTGGAGGTTTTAAGGACCCAACAGGGCAAAGCCCCAAGTGACCTGATCTGACCTGATAGCTGACACTGCTTTGAACAGGAGATTGTACTACAGACCTCCTGAGGACCCTTCCACTCTGAATGATCCTAAACCATAAAAAAAAAAAAAAAAAGACTCCAATACATCTTGGAAATATGTAGAAACCAGCAGATTCAGTGCAGTTAAACAAGGAAAATATTTCTTCTGTACTTACTTGTACCTACTTTATTGTTGACACTACTTGCTTGTATGCATATACAAAACTAATAGACTTGAAAAGCTGGGTAATCTATCACGACAATAAAAAGATTCCTTATTCTGATTGACCATACTGCATATGCACCTATGAAGATTAAACTCAAACTCAGTTTCAAGGAAGTTTCTGACAGAACATATCTCAAAGTTTTAGATTTTATTTTCCAAGAACGTTTTATTTCACAGACATTAACACTGTAAACTTGCCTTGTCACAGTTTTAATAAAGTTTAAAAAGTTTTGTGATGATTGTACTTCTGTAAGAAATCTGCCTCCATTCCATCCTGAACCTATATTCAGGAGCAGGGAATAATCCTTGCTGCTTCTCTACAAAGTCTTTGCAATAATCAAACCTACTTCCCTGGGCTCCTAAGAATGCATGTCCGCCCCCTCCTACTTATTCCCAAATTATATTTCAGGAATTTTCACTGCAGCACCAGGAACAATAATACTTTTTATTCTTCGCCAAACAATGCGTTGAACTCTGCTGACCGCTGAAGTGATGAGAGCGATAAAAGACCTGATGCAGCCATGCAGGGGGAATTCATGCTAAACCCAGACCCTAGTATGTAATTCAATGGGAGAGATTCCCCACTAGGCTTGACAATGGAGTCTTAAGCATGACAGAGAGAAAGAATTAACGTGGCTTAGCCCTCACAAAGAATTTTAGCTGAAATAACACATCCGAAAAGTTTTTGCTGATAACAGAGAAACTCGGTATATTGAAAACGCTTCTTTTAATGAAATATTTCCCAGCTGACTAAACACTTGAAAACGCGGCCCGTTCCTAAGTTAAAAACCAAACTACTGCGTGGAAAGAGAAGTCTTCGGCGGGCGGGAGGGGGGTGGTGGTGGTGGTACGGACCCTCTGTGAAGGGAGCACAGGAACGAGCCCGTAAGTGCAGCCACTCCCCGGGGCCCGACGGAGCGCTCCCATCACACTCCCCTGAGCCCCGCGCCCACCGAGGGCAGACACCCGCCCTGACCACCTTTGGGGACCCCCTCTTCTCTCCCCGGCTCTCCAGCCACCGAGAACCAGCCCCACCACCCGCCGCCGGCCCGGCGTCCCTTCCCCACTCTCCATCACGCCGCTCAGTCCGGGCGGAGCCAGCCCAGGCTCCGTCTGCCCGTGGGCAAGCGGGAGAAACAGCCCCCGAGGGGGGTCCCCACGGCCCCGGAAGGGGGAGCAGAACGGACAAGAGGCGGCCGGGGGTCGGGTGGTGCCAAACACGGCTAGCCGCTGAGGAATGAGATGGGGAGAAAGAGAGGTGGGAGGAGGCGAGACCCCACACACAGGCATGGGCGGGCAGCAGCGGCCGGAGCCCGAGCCCTCGCCGCCGGCCGGAGCGGCGCCCGCGCCCCGCCGGTTGGAACCGTCGCAACCGCCCGGCTCCCCCTCTCCCCGGAGAGCCAGCGCCGATGGGGGGGAGGGAAGGCCCGGGCCGCCCTGGCAGCAGCTGGTGCCGCTGCTCACACGTGGGGAGCAGACGGCCCCGCCGCTTCCCTGCCCTCCTTCACCCCCCCGCCACCCCCCCGCCCGCTTCCCTGCCCTCCCTCCCTCCCTCCGGCAAGGTCTGAGAGGTCTGACAGGCCGGCTTGGTGCCCAGGGCCGGGGCGAGGCGGACCCATTACCTCGGCCTGCCTGCGGACCGCATTGTCTGGGCTGAGCAGGTTGCCCAAAAGAAGGTAGAACTGCTCTTGCTCCGCCGTCGCCGCCGCCATTGCTGCGAAAGGGAAAGAGAGCGAGGCCGGCCGGGCGGGGACAGGAGGCGGGGAGGGGGAAGCCGGCCTCGCCGCCAGCGGAGAGAGAGGGGGCGGAGCGGCCGCCGCGCTCTGCTCCTGGCTCCCCCCTGGGGCCGACCGCGCCAGCCGCGCTCGCCAACGCTCCCATTGGTTGCGACGCACGGCGCCTCGCCCCTGATTGGCCTGCCTGCTCTATGACGTCCTGGAGAGTCGGGGAGGGGGGGGGTGGAGCGTGATGGGGGGGTTGGGGAGGGGGAGTGGAGAGCGACCGAACCAACCGTCCCTGAATGGGGGTTCGTCTCCTCTTCTCTCATTGGGCCGGAGGCGGAGCGCGGGGGCGGGGAAAAGCCCCGATGGGAGCTGTCATTGGAGGAAGGTGCTGTCAATCTCAACGAGATTGGTCAGCGGCGCGGTCGGGCGGTGCGGGAGGGGAGGGGAAGGGAGGAAAGGGGAGGGACCGCGTCGGGGCAGGGCGATGGGGGAAGGGAGGGAAAGCGCGGGAGATTGCAAGGCGGCTCCTCGAGGGGTGCTGGCGTCATCCTCTCCTGCTCCATGACGTCGTGCTGCTGCTCCGCCCCGTGCCCGCTCCGCCGTCACCTCACCGGGGGGGGGGGTGAAGGCAGCAGGGCGGTGACTCAGCCAGGGCTTGTCTGCTTGGCGGCTGTGTGTGTGTGTATGTGTATGTGTGAGAGTGAGTGAGTAAGCGGGTCCATATGGCTTTGAAGTGTTTTTCACCCATACGTTCGCCCGGCAGGTGCGCATCGCGGGACTGAGGCATAAAGGTGCAGGGTCCCACGCGTTAGCTTGCTTTGTGTATATTTACATAGTTCCTTGTCTGGCTCTGCTTCAAATGGGTCAGGTATCCCTTGTGTGCCCCCCCACCTGTATTTTCGTATTCAGGTGACTTGGAGTCATAGAATCAGAGAATGGTTTGGGTTGGAAGGGATCTTAAAAGCCATTAAGTTCCAACCCCCCTGCATGGGCAGGGACACCTCCCACTACACCAGGTTGCTCCAAGCCCCCTCCAGCCTGGCTTTGAACACTTCCAGGGAAGGGGCAGACACAGCTCCCCTGGGCAACCTGTGCTGGTGTCTCGCCACCCTGACACTGAAGAATTTCTTCCTAATGTCTAACCTAAATCTACCCTTTTCCAGTTTAAAGCCATTACCCCTTGTCCTGCCACTACATGCCCTTATAAAAAATGCCTCCTCAGCTTTTCTGCAGCCCCCTTCAGGTACTGGAAGGCCACTACAAGGTCCCCCAGAGCCTTGTCTTCTCCAGGTTGAACAACCCCAACTCTCTCAGCCTATTCTCATAGGATGGGGTGTTCTTTCTTTGTGTCCCTTCTCTGGACTTACTCAGCAGCTCCTGTGTCAGATATCAAGCCACAGCCAATAGCACACTGCATTCACGAATGCCAGGCATGTGATTGAATAAAAATTAGCATTCCCTGCACTCACATGGAATATAAGGTTTATAATAAGCACAGAGCATTGCCCTTCTCACTGCGGGAAGGCTTCCTGCCCTGAGATGGATCAGCAAGCTGTTCAGGGTCTAGCCATGAAGCAGGGGCTGGATGAACCTGGTCCTGTTTAGGTTGGTGTTGCAGCTGGGGATGCAAGTGCTGTGAAAGAAAGAGACCAACCACCAGCCTGGTGGGAAGAAGATAGAAATGTCTTCTTGGCTGAACTGAATTGAGAAAGACTTGCAGGCAGAGCTAGAAAATTATTTTAAGCTGACTGAAAGCTCAGAAGGAACAAGAGTGAATATGAATTACAAAAGCAAGGGGGCTTTCTAATGTGAAGTCCTCTCCCGTAAACATCCTTAAACCCCAGCTATGTGAATGAGGTGTTTACAGCTTATCACAGATTCTGGAGGGCCTTCTGGATGTGATCTTGAAATCAGCACCATAGTCCTGCCTTTCTGTCACCTGTGGTTGAACTTCAGTAACATTGCTTTCCACGTGTAAATGAATAAATGTATTTGCTTTTTTCTTAACTTGTCTTAGTGATGAATTCACCATAAATCTGTAGTAGGTTCAACTTCAGTAATGTTGCTTTCCACATGTAAATGAATAAAGGTATTTGCTTTCTTCTTAACTTGTCTTAGTGGTGATTTCACCATAAATCTGTAGTAGGATTGAGATAGAATGTGGCATCTGATAGGGTTTGGGGACAAAGTGTAAACAGGATATGGAAGATTATTTTCTTGCCATACAGACCCCTCAAGGACACAATTTATCACTGATATCCATATGGACATTGAACTATTTACCAATACCCTCTTGATGTGACCATCCAACAAATTCTTCATCCACCAGTCTACCCATTGAGTCCATAACTCTTCAATTTACAGAGAAGTATATTATGGGGACCATGTCAAAGGCCAGATAGAAAACATCTGTACCTCTTCTTGTGAGAAGTGTTTGTAGGACTTCATGACTTGATGTATTTACCATGGAGAGGTTGAAGGAATGAGAAAAACTTGGAACCTGTTTTGAAAAAGATGGATAGACTATGAAAAATTTTAGTCAATAACAGCAAGAAGTGGTAGGGAGAGATGTAATTATTCTCTAAGAGACTAAAATGAAGATACAAGGGATTAGCTTGTACCAAAACTCAAAAAAATCATAGAGTCATAGAATACACAGAGTTGGAAGGGACCCATCAGGATCATTGAGTCCAACTCCTGTCCCTGTGTAGGGCACCCCAAGTATCACACCATGTGCCTGAGAGTGTCATCCAAACGCTTCTTGAACATGGGCAGGCGTGGTGCTGTGACCACTTCCCTGGGGAGCCTATTCCACTGCTTGACTGCCCTGTGGATGAAAAACCTTTCAGCATATCTTTTTGAGAATTTAATTCAATATTGTAGATTTCAATTCAATATTGAAGATTTATAAGTTGTTTTGGTGGTATTGTTGCGTTTATTAGGGCAGTTTGTCAAAAGCATCTCTCTGACAAGTTGATCTGAACAGAGCCATGCCGCTGAGGCTCTAAGCAATGTAAAGAAACTTTCTGATCTCCCTGTAGCCTAAACTACAGTAAAATATTTGAACGTCCTGCCAGTGCTTTGGATGCATGTCTATGGATGATGTTTTTCTTGGCATGGAATGGGAGCATTGCTTTTAAAAGCAAGATAATGTGAAAAGAATTGCTACTTTTAAAAACATTTTTAAAAATACTAAAAAAAATAGTATGTTGCTATTGTGTCGGTTATTAAAATAAAAATTCAGGTTCATCAGGGAATGAGTAGCAGTGACATTTTGTCAGTGTCTTGTAATATCTACAGTTAATGTCCTTTATCACTAGAAGTCAAAATTTGACGAGCTTAAATTGAATTCAGTATGCTAGAATGTAGTTTTGATAGAATGTAGGCTGTTGGCAGGTCTGATTACATATTTATTTTTTTGGCAAGCCTCAGTGCTCACAGCATCTTGCCAGACTATGCAGAAATAGGCAGATCCACAACCATTTCCATAAGTTTCTCTTAGTTACTTGTGATCCTTTTTATTGTATAGCATATTTTATAAATACATGGAACAAAAGTAAAGCAATATTTTTTTCTGAGACAATGAACAAGATACTCTGGAATACCCTCTGAGCTCATGCCAAAAACTTGGCTTTTCCTCCTGGCAAAGTTGAAAGCTGCCTGATGCATCAAGATGGTAACTTAACAGCCTCCTTGCTGTCAGCTGTGCTTTAGGCTTGGCATTTCATCAGGTATTATTCAGTAAAAAATGTAAAATCATGAAAATCATTGTGGAAATGCACTACTACTTTAAGTAGGTCAGCTTGCCAGAATTCAAAATTCAGCTGTAGTTCTTCCTCCCCCCAGGAACTGTCTTACTGCCTTACTGTTCCAGCTTTCCTAGGCATGGTGGAAAAGTGATCACTAAATAGTCAGATGTCAAACAATTTTTCTGTATTGACAGAAAAATACACCTTTCAGCAGGCATTAGATAAAGCATTAATTGGTTTGGCATATTAGTTGGCTTAGAGTTGGGAAATCTATTGGAAGGGAGCGTGTGCTGTAAGTGCGTAACTGTAACACAGCACATTCCGAATCACTAAGATTTGCCTTCCCAAAACATGTGTTGAATGTCAAATTTCATTTATTTGATGGTTTATCTCAGAAATCACTTGCTATTTTTTTCCATACAATGTATTGCATTTGTCACACCTTTATAAAAGTTTAGCTACTTTTAACCCGTTTCAGCATACCTCTGAAAGAACATTTTCAGTCTTCATACTGAAGCAAATCTTAATTTCAAATTTCAATAATTAATAATTAATAATTAATATTAATAAGAGACTAAGAAAAATGTGAAAATGTTACTCCTTGTAAAGAAACTATTAAATAATCCATAAAAAAAAACCCCAAGACCTGAAATTCAGTTAGTCATAATCTGGTGGGCAAAGGGAAGGACAGACAGACACAAGAAAGGCAGAAAATTAGGCATGATTTGGTCAAGTGACAGAGTGGCAAAACCACCTATGGACTTTTGGGTTGCTGTAATAAAATTGTGGCTTCCTGGACTACCAAAGACTAGTGCAGATTACAAGTTGTAGCTATGAAATTTCCATTCCCTTTGATGAAAATGGAATGTGCTTATAACAGGACATACTCTGACCTAGAAATTAGGGGACTGGGAGAATACATTTAAAAGAAAAAGCTTGAAATAATCAGCAGTTACCATGATAGATACTGCAAACACAAATGACACTGTTGAGAGTTATAGGAAGTATTACATATCTTTACATATGAGCTAAATTAAAGGACAAGAATCCTTTGGCTATGCTTTTGGAAAATTTCTCTTGAGCTTCCTTGATCCTCTGAGGCCACACCTGTAAGTAACTCTGTGGTAATGTAGATAAAAAGTCTGAAAGGTGTTTTCACAGGAAACTTTTCCAAATCCTGAGTGCTTAGCTGTGTAAACGTGAATATTTTTATAGACTATTGTGAAAAAAATAGTAAAAAAAATCTTTAATGAAATTAAGACAGAACATTGTAAAGGTATGGTCTTCTGTCTTGCTCATCTTTCCAGTGAATATTGAAACCTGTGTCCCTCTGTATTCTTCAGGTACTACAGGCTGGTTCCAGCTACTGGAACCAGCATTGGTTCCACTCGTATTCATTATCCCTTAGAAACTGAAAGTTGTTCCCAAAGAAGAATGAAGGTCAAATTGTTTAATTAAAAGAAGTTTTGAATCTTTTTTTTTTAATGGGGGTGGAGTTCAAGAACAGTCTGCAAGACATTCTGAGCTCCAAAGAGTTTGTGTAATCTAGTTTAGATTTAATTTAGTTTTAATTGCCCTGAATATCAAACTTACCAGGGAAGTCTAGGAAGTACTTTACTTTTCATCTTGTGTCTTTTAGCTTCCTAACATTACATTTATCTTGCTTTCTTGCATCAAATAAATCTCACATAAGCTTTCTATAGGTCAGGCGTCTGTATTCTTCATTCTCTCATTGAATTTATTTGTTCAGAGTCTGTGATTCTTTTTTATGCCAAAGATAGGTCACAGTACCTGTCACTTCAGGCAAACTGAAATTATAATGTCAGAATTGGAACAATATATTGTTGGATCATGCATTCTATTTGGGAAGAAATGTACAGTATCTCTTCTCACTATGCTAATCATTGTGGCCTTTTTGACAACTTCTCCTCCAGCTCTACCTGAAAACATTTTTTATTGTGGGTTGTTTTTTTGGTTGTTTGGTTGGTTTTTTTTAAGAAAAGTATTTCAGATGTCTCTTTGTTTTAATTAGCCTAAAATGTCAAGGTGCCAAGATGTTAGTTTGCATGCCAATTGTTTCTTACTAGTGTAGCAGGAAAAAATCAATCTCAGTTTCTACAGCAACAGGAATATGTTTATAGTAGTGTCCTCTTGTTATATGGGTCTAACATTTACATATTTTTGTGTAGTATGTAAATACTACAAGTTCTTTTTTTTTTTTAACCAACGTATTGAAGAATCTGAAAATGCACATTGGACTTTTTTTTATATGATTCTGTAAAATTTACTACCCTTTGCTTGCCTCCTTTCTGTGGGGGAGATTGAAAAGGAAAATACAAACTAAAAATCTCGCACCATATCATTCACTACAGGGGTGATGTGTTAATGGTAGCTTGCTGTGGATGTTTTTTTAGGTTTTTTGTTGGTTTTTTTTTTTAAGAAGAAGATGAAAGAGAGGCAGATGTTTGATGAAACAGTTAATGAGATGATGAAAGAATGATGCTTGGAACAGTTGATAAAACAGCTGCCAAAGGGACATGTCCTATTGATGGATGGTTTATCTCTTTCAAGTAAGCTATATTGCAGGTAATAAATACTAGCAGACAGTGAAGGCCACCTAAACAAAAGGCTTAGAAATCACCATACCTCTTGTTAACTTCAGCAGAACAAGAGTTGCTTGATTTTGACAGAATTTCTTTGTGAATAAATAAAGATCTTTCAGGGAAGACCACATTTATCTAATGAAAGTTTTTTGTGGGACACTATTTAAATTCTGATAGTTTTCGTAAATAAAGTCCAACTAATTTTTATCTCAGCATTTCTATGGTTCTGAAAATCCAACCACGGCAATGGTCAAAGAAAATGATTGGAAAAAATGGGTGAACATGCTTTTTCTTTAGGAACAATGCAGGAAAATGGAAAAAGAGTTATCTGTAGGAAAGCACGATAAATTTGCAGAAAAATCTCCTACAGGGTTTGTCCTTGTTTTTCTTCTTCTTCAGATTACCTTTTTTCTTCTTTTTCTTGCTGCACAAATACTTTTTAAAAAATGGACACATTCTGTTGTTCTTAAAAATTCTCAGAAGAAATCACTGACAGGCTCGACCACCAAAAAACTCTACAGCAGATTTTTCCCCTTAGGCACATAATGCAATATAAAGAGAAAATCTATGGAAAGAGTGAATGTGTGATCTTTTATCTCTGTTTTTCTGTGCTTGTTATTTGGATGCTAGGCACATTTCAGTCACTGTTTTTGTCTGCTACAATCCAGGTTTCAGGTCCTGCATGTGTTATAATTGTAGAAGTCTTCCTAGGCAACACATGCTTAGCTTAGAAAGTAGGTTGTTTGGAAAAAGGGACAGAAAGAGAACCATTTTCATGACTCTTGCTATATTTGGCCTCCTTTGGCACTGTAGTCATAAGTAAATGTGCTTTCTCTGAGAGGATATAATTCTGTTTTGGAAAATAGCAAGGAGATCCATAAGTAAAAAATAACAAAGTACCTCTGGAAAAATTCGTTTATGGAGGTGGCAGTTGAAAACTATCAATGGATGATGACAAAGTGTCTGAGTTATTAAACTGGAGGCATTAGGACAGATGTTTTCCTTTAGCCATGAAAGATAGAAGTTTGAGATTTACTTCCAACCTTGTGCTTTGCCACTGAAATGCCTGGATTTTGTTCCCATTATGGAGGGGTTAGAAGGATTTTAAGCTCGACTTGATATGGCAAATTTTATTCTTAATGAGAAAATTTTTAACATAATAAGGTAACTGTTTATCAGTTGCAGAAAATATCACCTGGAGAGTATTCTGAAGTTGTTTCCCAGAAGGCACCACTCTTTCCCCAAAACAGATAATGAATTCTGCAGCCAAGGACCTGCTTGTGAAGCATATGTTTCAATAACTTTTTAAATTGTTCCATACAGAAATGCATGAGGTGAGCATGAAATTCTTTTCCTGCTAAATTAAGGACTGCAAGATTTTGTGGCAGATAATATGTAAAACACAGTCAAATGTCTGTCATAGTATTGATAGCAGTAAGCATCTTTGAAGACATGACAGGCAAGGTGTGGTTTCTTTGACTTAAGAGCACACATCTTGATGTTTTGAGTGAGAAAATACCTGACTGAGATTCATCTTGAGTATTAGCCCTTTTTAAGAAACATGCACAGCCTCTGGCACCACCATCCACCTGGATTCAGATCACAGAATCATCATAGAATTGGCTGGGTTGGAAGGGACCTCACAGATCATCAAGTCCAACCCTTGATCCACTACCGCTGCAGTTACCAGACCATGGCACTGAGTGCCACATCCAGTCTCTTTTTAAATATCTCCAGAGATGGAGAATCCACTACTTCCCTGGGCAGCCCATTCCAATGCCTGATCACCCTCTCCGTAAAGAAATTCTTTCTAATATCCAACCTAAACCTCCCCTGGCACAACTTAAGACCGTGCCCTCTTGTCTTGCTGAGAGTTGCCTGGGAAAAGAGACCAACCCCCACCTGGCTCCACCCTCCTTTCAGGGAGTTGTAGAGAGTGATGAGGTCTCCCCTGAGCTGCCTTTTCTCCAGGCTGAACAGCCCCAGCTCCCTCAGCCTCTCTTCATAGGATATTTGCTTAAGTCCCTTCACCAGCCTGGTTGCCCTCCTTTGGACCTGCTCCAGCACCTCAATCTCCTTCCTGAACCAAGGGGACCAGAACTGGACACAGGACTCAAGCTGTGGCCTCACCAGTGCTGAGTACAGGGGCAGAATCACTTCCTTGGATCTGCTGGCCACGCCGTTCCTGGTGCAGGCCAGGATGCCATTGGCCTTCTTGGCCACCTGGGCACACTGTTGGCTCATGTTCAGCTTCCTGTCAATCCAGACTCCAAGGTCCCTCTCTGTCTGGATGTTCTCCAACCACTCTGTGCCCAGCCTGTAGCGCTGCATGGGGTTGTTGTGGCCAAAGTGCACGACCCGGCACTTGGCCGTATTGAACCTCATCCCATTGGAATCAGCCCAACTCTCCAGTCTGTCCAAGTCCCTCTGCAGAGTCCTCCTGCCTTTCAGCTGATCCACACTCCCCCCAAGCTTAGTGTCATCTGCAAACTTGCTGATGATGGACTCAATCCCCTCATCTAAGTCATCAATAAAGATATTAAACAGAACTGGGCCCAACACTGATCCCTGGGGGACACCACTAGTGACCAGCTGCCAGCTGGATGCAGCCCCTTTCAGCACCACTCTCTGGGCCCGGCCCTCCAGCCAGTTCCTAACCCAGCGCAGAGTGCTCCTGTCCAAGCTGTGTGCTGACAGCTTCTTCAGGAGTATGCTGTGGGAGACAGTGTCAAAGGCCTTGCTGATGCTACCACCTCATCCCCCAGGCCTGTACTGGTAGTGTGGATTGTTCCAACCCAGGTACAGGACTCTGCTCTTGGTCTTGTGAACCTCACGAGGTTCACTGGGCCCACCTTTCCAACTTGTCCTGGTCCTTCTGGATGGCATCACATCCTTCTGGCTTACCAACAGCACCACTCAGCTTGGTGTCATCTGAAAACTTGCTGATGGTGCACTCTATGCCACTGTCGATATAATTAATAAAAATATTAAACAATACAGGTCCCAGTATGGACCCCCAAGGGACAACACTTTTCAGTGATGTCCATCTGGACTTTGAGCTATTGACCACTATCCTCTCAATCCAACCATCCAGACAATTCCTTATCCACTAAACAGTCCACCCATCAGATCCGTATCTCTCCAACTTGGTGAGTAGGACACTGTGGGCAACTGTGTCAAAGGCCTTAGGTCACATGAATAAGTTGTCCCCTGTCCACTGATGAAGTTTTTCTTAGAAAGCCCGTAAGAAAGCCATCAGGCAAAAAGAAAAAGTTGAGGAAAACTCTTGAGTATGTATATTGTCCACTTCTCTGTTCTTCACAATGAAGTGGACAACAACAAGTGGATAAATTAATGGTGTCATTAAACCTGACTGTGAAAGATGTGGCAAGGTCCTTAACTCTGGCTGGGCAGGTGGAGGAGTTGCTGACTGAAGTCTCATGTGCTTGTCTCTGAGATGGAAGCTACAGAATCCCCACAGAGGGGTAGAATGCTGCAGAAACCAGTGTGTAGGCTTCACACAGGGCATGTGGTGTCTGGTGCTTGTCTCCGTAGAAAATGCCACAGAGGAGCCTGTTTGGCCATCATTTTTAGAATAAGTCTGGTAAGGTCAGCTCTATTGAAATAACCAGATTAAATGCTAAGAACTCTGTCTGTGTGACAATAGCTCTTGGTGTCACTTCCTAGAATGAGAGAAAAATGTCACGCAGAACAGGCTCTTCTGTATTCTCTCTGGACTGAGATGCCGTCATCATGGTTGCACACTAAGGACTTTTTGCAAAGGTCTCCTCTCCCTTCTTCCAGTAAAGTCTGTCATCTTCTTTGTGTGAATCAGGTCTCCTGGAAGAAGCACATCATGGAAGCAAATGGATTTTGTGTCTAGTGCATAGCTGGGCAAAGGACAAGAAGAGAAGTCATTAATAGTTTTATAATTATTCTCAAATTTCATAATAAAATATTTTTTCTTTAGTGTCACTGTGCAGTGTTACATAAGTGTCACAGAAATAAAGCTTATTAGAAAGCTTGTGATAGTGAATAATACTTTTTTAAAAAAATCCCAGTAGAAATATTAGGAATTTTTACCTCCACTAATGTTTATATTTGGTTTCCATAGCAAGGTTTTGGTAGTGGGGGGGCTGCAGGAGTGTTTTTTGTGAGAAGGTGCTAGAAGCTTTCCCCTTGTCTGATAGAGCCAACACCAGTTGGCTTTAAGATGGAACCACTGCAAGCTGAGGCCGAGCCCACCAATAATAGCCTCTGGTAAGGGGAAAAAAAGACTGCAGAGCATCAGCCAGGGGGGAGGAGTGAGAATCTGTGAAAGAAACAACTCCACAAACACCAAAGTCGGTGAAGAAAGAGGGGGAGATGTTCCAGGTGCCGGAGCAGAAGTTCCCTTGCAGCCAATAGTGAAGGCCATGGCAAGGCAGGCTGTCACCATGCAGCACATGGAGGTCCACGGTGGAGACTGTGAAGGACTCCATGCCAGAGCAGGTGTATGCCCCAAAGGAGGCTGTGACCCTGTGGGAAACCTTCTGGCAGGAGCTGTGGCCCCATGGAGAGAGGAGCCCATGCTGGAGCAGGCTTGCTGGCAGGACTTGTGGCTCCCACACTGGAGCAGTCTGTTCCTGAAGGATGGCACCTCATGGAAGGGACCCATGCTGGAGCAGTCTGTGAGGAACTGCAGCCAGTGGGAAAGACCCATGTTGGAGAAGTTTGTGAAGGACTTTTTCCTGTAGGAGAGACAGTACCTTGGAGCAGGGGAAGGCTGTGAGAAATCCTCCCCCTGAGGGGGAAGGAGCAACAGAGACAATGTGTGACCAACTGATCACAACCCCCATGTTCCTGTCCCCTTGTGCCAAGGGGGAGGAGAAGGTAGAGAAATCAGGGGTGAAATTGAGCCCAGGAAGAAGTCAGGGATGGGAGGAAGGTGTTTTAAGATTTTTTTTTTTTTCTCATTAAGCTACTCTGATTTGATTGACAATAAATGAAAGTAATTTCCCCTCAAGCTGGGTCTGTTTTGCCTCTGATGGGAACTGCTGAGTGATATCTCCCTGTCCTTGTCTCAACCCAAGTGCCTTTTATTGTGTTTTCTCTCCCTTGTCCAGGAGAGTGATGGAGCTTTGGTGGGCACCTGGCGTCCATCCAGGGTCGACCCTCCATGACATTCAGTGGTTTTCCTGAAATTAAACTGATATCAGTCAGTGTGTCATGTGTCTTGCTGCTTTCCACTCTGCAGGGCAGGATTTCCATAGAAGTCAGAGGGGACCAGAGAGGTACAGGAGTAGTTACTCTTTGTTTCCATGATGAAATGATATAGAGTTATCCTCAACATTACTTTAAAGGTAACACCAACATATGTTGAAATTAGCAGTTCCTTTTAACAGGCTTTTAAATCAACAATTTCCCCTGAGTTTTACATTATTCTTCTCAATGCAAAGTTTGCTTTTGCTGTGTTCTGCTGCAAAAAAACCTCTTCTGTAACATGAAAATGAAATGTGTGTATCCACAATGTTCATGTAAATCTGTTCGGTCTGTTTATTCTACTTTGGTTCCTGTGTGCACTGTTTTATGGGTAGAAATACCACTTAAGGTGTGCCTTATACTATATCTCTGCTTATTGTCACAAATGAAATTGTGAAAGCAGCTTGTCACCAGAAGCACTTCTGTTCTGAATGTTTTTTAAATAATAAGGCTTTGAACCTTTTCTCCCCAGAGCTATTTTAAAATGTCAAGAGAAAAGTTATTCTGTCACTTCAGCTGCAGCAGTCACTGTCTTAGACAAAATACATGGTTATATTTCCCTGTCACTTGGATTGTTTAGCTGGATATATTTTGCAGTTTTCCTTTTAATTGGAATTTTTGCTTATTCTTCATGAGAATTATCATGTGCCTTAATTTCCAAACTAATGCGTTTCAGTGTTTTATTGGCTGGCATTATGATACTGAAAATCCCTTGAATTCTTCCTTTAACAGTAGTTGAATCGCCAGAGGCATTTCCTCTGAGTATGAAAATGGAATTACTAACCAAACTGAGTAAAGTTTAAAAAACGTAAATAGTATTAAAAATGAGTGATGTTTCACTGCATAAAAATCATACCCATAAATGGAATATTTTAGATGTTCATTAAGATTCTTTCCTCCTTGGCCTGCTGCTTGTCTGAAGCAGCTGAGGATAAATATCTGTGAGCTGAAAGGTTACTCTTGGCTCTTAAAAAGGGTTGAATGAGAGTCAAACATCATCCGTCCAGAGATGACAGCCCCTGATCCTGTCCTTTGCCCACAATTAGACAGACCCAGCCAGGAAAACTGCTGGGGAGTGATCTAGGATGCCAAAGCCCACGGGCTGGTGAAGCATCTGAAGTGTGCTTTGTGACTTCTCTCTGTTAATATTTGTCATTTAAAAGGAGGCACTGCAAGTGCAAAATGAATATTAAAAAGCAAATTGGTTGGCTATCATAGTGCTTCCAAACTATTTAAAATACCAAATGACAAAATAATTCAGCTGGGACTCCAACAGCCAGCTCAAAGCAAGACAGACTTCCAAGTTGACCAGGTGGCTGAGACGTGGGTAAACATGTATAAATATGGGTCAGGGGAGAAAGAGCCTTAGCTGGGTTGAACCAGGCCTGGATTAGGAAAAAAAAATAATTAGCTTTTCTAAACTAAAACGAAGATTTAAAGCTTTTCTGGTTAAAACTGCCATTTTTTTTTTTTTTTTTTTTGGTGAAGGTCTATCTACCTGTTCCACACTGACAAGATCTTTTTGGTACCCCTATGATGCTACCACCCCTAATGAAACACATCCTCGGTGAGGAAGCTTCCCCTGGGATGGTGCCAGCACACTCTGCATTCCCTGTCCTACTAACTGTCCTCCACAGTCCCCAAGCATGCTGTGTCTCTGTCAGTCACCCTGATTATAATTTTGAACTCTGCTGCACAGAAGTCACAGTGTCCCAGAAGCGGCTGCTCCTGCTCTTAAAAGTTGCTAATTATGGAAGTGTCCCTTTTCCCGTTTGCTCACAGCTGCAAGCAGAAAGCACAAAAATGAGGCTAAAATGTAAAGCAGGGGAGGGAATGCTGGATCCTTCCCTGAAAAAAGGAGGAAGATGCGGGAGAAAGGAGATCAGGGAATCCTGCATTACTTGAGGGAATGAGGTGAAATGGGGTGGAGGGTCCCAGGTGGTGACCCAGGTAGCTTGGTGCCATGAGCCTATGGGTGGAGGGTCACAGGTCATTTGGGCTGAATGCTGGTGGATGGGTTTACAATGTATCACATAAAGACATGCTTTGAAACTTTTCTTCTTCTGATTTTATTGACATTAACTCTGATTTTGACCTAAATTTTTAATAGTTAAAATGTTATGCAGGGGACTGGATTGTCTCAGAGCTTAGAGAAGGTATTTTAGCAGCTTCGCTTCAAGCTCTATCCTGATCTCAGTGTGAACAGTTTTCTAATGTAAAAAAAAAAAAATAAATCTTGATTGTAAGGGCTCAAACTATTTCATTCTAAGGGCTCCTGCTGTTTCAGTGACATCCTGATAGTGACTCCTGGTGGAAAAAGAAACCGATTTTGCACTGCTGACACTTCTGTGGCACCAAATTTTGTGCAGCAGTGCACAAACATGAAGAAATGGTGACAGAAGAATTTCCTTACCAGAAAGAGAAATTTCTGTATCACAAAGAGAAATTGCTGTACCACAGAAAGACTCCCTTCTTGACTTAGAGCTTTATATTCCCCTGTCACAGGTCGGCTGTCACGGGTGTGCAGTCAGGGAGGCAGGGAGCAGCAGGGTGTGCGTCATCCCGACTATTTTTGGCCACAGAAGTACCCACTGGTGGCCCAGGGTGGCTAAATTTATGTTAGGATCGCCTGGAGATGCCAGGGTGTAACCACTGAATTGTTTTACTTTTCTTAGAGCCCCATCCTTGGGGACTCAACCACCCAGGAGCCCAGATTGGATATGGCCCCGATGTGTAACCTGGGCTTGGGGTCCCACTCTGCGAGCTGCGAGTAAAATCATGGGACACAAGGAAGGCAAAATTGCAGATGGAGGTAGCCATTTGGGATTTGAGCAATTTGGGAGAAATAAAGAACAGCATGGAAAGATATAAAATCCTAAAGGAAAACTGTAATGAGGAGATGGTAGGTTGGCAGCATGGAACAGCAGAACTGACCCTTCCCTACCTGCCTGACACTGGCTGGGCCAGCAAAGGTTCCTTAGGGGTCTTATCAGGGTGGGAAGCATACTAATGCCTAGTAACCCAATAAACCCCAGGTATCTTTTGTGTGTTTATACCAATGGCTGCTTGGTTGGCTACCCAACTTGCTAGCAGAGCCTCTCAGGACATGGTAAGAGCTGTCTGGGCCAGGTGACCCAAAGAGAGCTGTCTGTACTCGGAAGAATGACAAGAGTCCATAAGCATGCATGACACCAGAAAGGCCTTTGCATGCCTGCAGCTCTCTCTGCAGGTTAATGTATAGTGAGATAAAAGCTTGTCCTTCCCAGCAGCTACTGGACTTGGTGATTCTTGAAGGAAAACACAGATGATGTTTTCTAACGTGCGTGCCACTGGAGAACCGTTCCGAGAGCAGGGCTGGACTTTAAAGGCTCAAGCAATGCTTCTAAAGCCAAGGGGAAAAAGCATAACAAATGGAGCAAGTATTCTCCTTTATCTTGTACTAGTTCCACATGTAGGTGCCACTGGTTTTTCTTTTTCCATCTTAATAATTCCTTTTAATAATGACAAACATAAAAAAAATACTCAAAACCCGGAAAGATTTATCCCTCTAGAATATGAATAACTATCAATTTAAAAATTAAGTTTATTTTTACTTCATTGCAATCCTTAGTATTGCATTGTATGGTTTAATTGCACATTGTATGAAAAATTGTTCCTTCTTGCCTGTTTAAATCAACTCCTTACTAGTTTCACTGGGAACTCTTGCACCAAGCAAGACTATACAAAAATCTTTCCATCTTCATTAAGGTTAAAAACCCCCAATGTATTCTCCTTAGCATATGCCTTATCTTTGTATTTTTCCAAAGAATAGTGAAAATACCTTTCAAAGTATTTTCTTCAATGTTATGCTTTGTTAAGAAGGAAGGAAGCACTGCAACCCATGATTGCAGTTTGTTCTTTCTTTGATGGTCCATCTGTATAATATAATATAGCTGCTAATAAATACTAAGGAGAGAATAAGATATTGTGCTTAAAAGAAAAAGAATACCTGCTTCAAGTCAGGTACAGACATGAGCAGAAGGATTGTTGAACAAGATGTTTTATTGTAAAAAACACTCTTTTGATTTACGACTTGTAGGCTTTACGAAGTGATCCTAAATGTCAGTGGTCATGAAAAAACACAAATGGGCTTTGTGTGGTAAAAAGAAATGCATGATTTCTAGATGCATATAAATTGTTGTGAAATGTATCTGAGGAATATTTATATAGATGTGCAGTGCTCTCAATACCAACAGTCTGCAGCATTAGCAATAGGTGCAAGGGCCAAGCAATATTTGATTATTCAAGGCACCTCCTTGAAAATGCACCTGCTAGGTGTAAGTTCCAGAAAAAGAAGTAAGTCTTCCAATTCTTAATGTTGACTGAAAAATGAATGAAAAAAGTTGAATTCTGAGTCGGAATCTAAGTGTTTACTTAAGAATTGCCTGTACTTTATGGAAGGCTTAAATAAAAATTCCATGTTGCTCCTTCAGATTGTAACTGTAGACACACTGAGTTGCTGAAGTAATTTTTTATTGACAGAACGGTTCTCCTTTAGTGACCAGCTGAGAAAACATACTTTGTCTTTCACTTTCTGTATTGATACTGCATGAAGATTGACTAGAAGATTATGTTCCACCCCCACCTAGTGGCAAATAAACCATGCATGTTATAATTTATTTTTTTATTTAATTTTCCAGGACTGCAGGGATTTGTGTTGCCCTTCCTTGAAATGACTGCATGGAGACAGTGGTTTTACTGCAGCTCTTCTTGTGGCAGAGATCAGCTCTGAGTTGCTCATAAATTACACAAAAACAACTTCTATATTTAAGTGAACCTACTTGACTGTGTAGAAACAAAAAACAAAACCATGATTCTCTACCTGTAAGCAGTTTTTGTACGAAAGAAAATTAAGACAAATTTTGGCCAGGGTTTTACAACTTGGCTTTATTTTTTACTTTTGTTGTCTGCAGTTAATAATAGGATGGGACTGTAAGATGTACATAAAAATGTGAACAGGAATTTGTTTGGTTTTCAAATAGTCTCCACAGAGTGTGTTCCATCAGCAGCACTTAGCAGGACCTCAAGCTGGATGGAGCTGCCAGTAGCTGCTTGAGTCTTTGCTTGGTACTCAAGTGCAGCTCAGACAGCAGGTCTGACCTTACCAAATATTAGGGCACCAAATTCAGCCCTGGAGTCTTGCATGGCCCTGAAGACATCCTGGATGGGATTTATCTCCAGGTTGATGCCTCAGTGGTCTTACCATTTGCTTGTAGAGTTGGCATGGACTGGAGCTGCAGAGGCAGCTTTCATTGGAGAACATTCCTAGCACTGTGGCTGCAAAGCAAAACTGCTGGAGCTGGTTTTCTAGAAATAGACTGGTGCAACTCTGAGGCTAGAATTAAGATGTATAAAGACACGTTAATTAACTTGTTTGATTAGCTACCATCATCTTGGAAGCACGGAATCATAAAATTATATGGTTGGGAGGGGCTCCAAGAGATCATATAGTCCATTCCTGTGCCAAAAAAGCAGTTCCTCCTCTATCAGCAAAATTCTGTGACAAGTATTCATACAACCTAGTCTTTAATATCTCAGAAGTTGGATTTTCCTTCTGTATCCTTGGTGTTAGAGTTTTTTTTTCAATAATATCCAATCTGAATCTTCTTTGTTGCAGATGAAGCCAGTTCATTCCTGTATTACCTATAGACAATGCTGTCCCCAGTTTGGGATTTTCTTGAGTGGAGTTTGTCTTCTTTCCAGGCTGAAAAACATCTGTGTGTTCAGTCTTTACTCAGAGGCCATATTTTCTAGATCTCTGGTCATTCTAATTGGTGTCCTCTGAACTTCATCAGACCTAACTGTAGCAGGAGGAGCCATTCTTGCTCCTGAAGCTCGACGAGCTGCTGGTCTCTTCCAGGACTCCAGCCACCACACAGCGCTTCCAGGGTAGAAGTGTAGTGGGAAGAGCCTTTCTTGCTCCAGAGGCTCGATGAGCTGCTGGCCTCTCCATGCCTCGCACCAGAGTGAGCTGAGGTTTTCTCTGTGGGTGTGTGTTCCACCTTTATTGGCCCTCTGGCCTTGCTCATGCCCAATAGGGGCCTGTCCTAATCAGGCACAGGTGGACTCACACCCACTCTTTGGCAACTCGAGGCACCTGATTTATCTTATTTCTCTACACCTAACCAGTGTCAATAGGCCAGATGGATCACTTCATATTTTTCTGGGCTATCCTCCTGCTGTTATGGCCAAGTAGGTTATGTAAGTTTTGGCAACAGCATGGAATCATTGACATCTGTTCTGTCTGTGATTCACTGAAATGCCAGTTCTTTCTTTGCAGACTTGCAATCTACTATCTAGGCTGGTCATGCAACTCATTCTGCTTAGGTATAGGCTTTTGTATTTGTCTTTGCTGAATTATATTGCTATTTTAGAAAAAAAAATTCTTCAAGTTAACAATTCCTTTGAAACCTAACCCTGTCTTAAAGCTTATTTCCTTTTTGGGTTTTTTTTTGGTTTTTTTTCAATAGTGCTATGTCTAAGATGGACCTGCAGAAATATGTTTTCATTCAGTTTAACTGTGGGTCCATGATAGTTTCTTTTTAATAGTTTTCCAATTACTTTTGCTTTTCTCTCACAGTATTTAATTTGTAGATTCCTCATGAGAATTTCCTTTTCCAAGTCCAGCTATGTGATGTCTGCTATTTTTTCTCTACCCTCAGAAGGAAACTATTTTAGATTAATGTCTTTAACAAGTCCACATTGATTGTTACTTATATCCTTTTTTTATAAATGCTTAAAGATACTGAGTTGTTTGTTTCAATGGTGTGGTAGAACTTAATACAACTAGCTACTCTTCTGTATTTATTCTTGGTTTTGCTTTTTTTTTAAACCTAAGTGCCACAGTCTCCCTTTAAAGTTCTACAGTAACCCATCAGTCTTTCAAGTGTGCTCCAATATTGCTAATGTCACTTTGTTTAATCCACTAGGATAGCGTTCATGAGGCCTGGCTGATTTTAAAAAACCTTTTATTTAAATGCTTTCTAACCTGTCTTTTTTCTGTTCTAAACAGTGATTTGTCACTCTTTTTTTGTTCATTAGCTAATTGATTTCTTGTTTTGTGTGAAGACAAATACAGAAAGGCCTTTCTGTATCAAACACAACAAGGTCTTTCCCTGTGTCACCTGCCAATAGATTGTCTTTCCCATCCAACAACAGATCGACGTTTTTCTTGAGCATCTTCCTGCTACTTGATGTCCCTGCAGATCGATTTCTTGTTGCCTTTGAAATCCCTCATCTGCTTGCATTTCCTTTTTTTTTTTTCTTTTCTTTTCCCCTGTGGCTGTGTGTGTATTTCCTGCATTTGATAGCACTGAAAAGACTACAAGGTAGCTAAACTGATTTCTCATTGTCAGTTCCTGTCCTCCCTCTGCATTGGGAAAGCTGTCACTTGCAAACCAGCACCTGAATCGTGACCAGGTTTCCAAGAGGTCTTCTCTTTATATTTGGAGATCTGGGATAGTTTACCTGTGAATTCTCTATGCATACTGAAATCTGAAATCCTCATTTTATTAACCCTCTTCTGCCTTTTCCTTTCTTAGGAAATGTGAATCTTTACCTTTACACAAATAGTTTTGCATTCTCAATCACTTTATGCCTCTGGTAAGAGTAAAATCTACAAAAGTCTTCTCTCTTTGGTTCTTGTACCCTCTTAAAAGATGAAGAATCTCAAGAGCTATGTGTGGCTGTGGTTTTTTCCCAGCAGTTTGGGGTTAATTGAACACCTTCACTAGTGTGGACTCTTGAACAGGTACAAGCCACCCTGTCTCACATTGGCCTCATCTGCTTTGGTACCAAGAGTCACCTAACCCCAGGTGCTGGCAAACACATTCTTCCTCCCTTCTGTTTTCACCAAACTTTCTTTAAAAATCCTTTCTCTCTCTGCAGTTTGGACCAATGAGCACCACTGAGACAAACAGCGATGCTTTTTCTTTCTTCTGGAACAAACTACAGAATTTATATGAAAATCTTACTTTTTCCATAAATCTAAGTGCAACTTAACCAATTCCCATATGCTGCAATTTAGTTTTATAGCTATAAGGATTCTGCAGCACAGTGATGGAAATTCTGAAGACACCTTCTCATTAATTGAAACTGATGTCAAGGATAAATTAAATTAAGGGAAGAGGGCTGCAGTGAAATTTTTGATTGATGTATTGTATTCAGGAAAAGCCTCTATTTGTCTCTTTGTTAAACTCAGAAGAATCTCAGATCTACTCTATCCTAGTTCCAAGAGTCCAAGTGCTTTGATGTACAGCTCACTGTGATTTTGCCACAGAGCACACAGGCATTGGTTGTAATTTATTTTACCCAGCTTATGCTCCCAATGTATACTTCATCAAGGCATTACAGTACAGATAGAACCACTCAAACATCAACATTCTTGAAGATAACATACCTTTTAAAGTCTAATTCCATTCCTTTTCCAATATGTTACACTTCTGTTTTAATTTGAAATGCTTGGTTTGTGAGGTTAGAGGGAAACACACTGTTAGATGGTTGTTTAGTAATTCATAGCTTTCCTGAAATTATTTTCTCAGATGATTCTTTGTATCATAATGAGTATTTTAAGATTAAGTTTAATTCAGATACAAGCTCTGAAAAAAATAATGCATAGAATTTTTAAATCCTCATTTGGGTATGCAGATAGATGTGGAGTCAGTGCAGCTGAGGATAACATCTAAGCTTGGCTTGAAGGCATAAGCTTTCTGATATTTTAATAGGCAAGCTGTTCAGTAAACAGAAGGGAACTCTATAATTCCTCAAGAAGTCTTTGGAGGGATTAAAGCCCTGTATATTCTGTTTACACATACTTCTCATGATGATTTGTCATGATGTTCTTGCTTTTTAGATTGTTGAAAATATGAGTCAGCTATTGGATGCTTAAAATGTTTTTGCTTCCCAGAGATTATTCATTCTATGAAGCTTCATCCTTCTTGACATCGTGCTTATCTACAGTGAATAACGATATCACATAAAATGGATTCAACTGATTCAAGAGAAAGGAAAAAGGTGAATTTTTGAGTCCAAATACCCAATTTTCTCCAACTAGCCAAAGAAAAGGATAAATAGTGAACAGCACAAAAAAGAAAGCCAGAAAAGCTTTCTTCAGAAGGTTAACTATGTTATGTCTGTCGAACTGTCTCCACTTGTGTATTAAGTTAAATTATTGGTAAAATGAAAAGAAAAGCCAGTCCACCATAGAAAAGTGAGATTTCAGAAGCTACCAATACTCTTCTAGAAATTCTCTTCATGCAGCAGAACCTTCAGGGGCAAACTCTTTCCCTACCTACTTTCCTAAGTTTGAGTATCTGACCCAGCATGCAAGTTTGGTGTGAAAAATCTTTCATACCATGAGTTATCATGTTTCAGAGCCATAATGTGTTTTCCATATTCAGGATCTGCTTTTATTAGGTTTCTTGGTGGATCTTGGGAGGTCATCTTCAGCTGGTTTTCTTCTTGTCCCAGATCTGAGCTCTGCTGTACAGCATTATCCCTCTTCACTGAAGCAGCAGAATACCTTGGCTTCAGGTACAGGGGCTGTGGGAACTTCCAACCTTTCTCCTGGAGTCCTGGGAAGAGGACAAAAATGCTACTTTCTTTTTATATGAAATTCCTGTTTTACCAAAAGAGCAAGAATTTATCTGCAAGTGAAGAGGTACCAGATTTTATCCTAAAATGGAAACCAGCAGAAGCACATGATCTTCCAGTTTTGTATATCTGCTTTAAGAACTGATGTTTTTAAAAGAGTACATAAGTGAATGCATTAAGTGAGTTCTTCTATGCACTTTTTGTCATGTGGAACATAAAGGATAATAAATGATTAAAAGTGGGTCTGCAAAAACACTGAGGATATGTCTTGATCTGAAAACAAATTTTCAGGTCTACCAGAATTTCTTAGAAGGAAAAAATATTTTCATTTCTTGATAATTAAATATTTTGTTTTGCCAACATGGCATCAAAAGTGAGAAATTTTTAAAATCATAATTTTAGTTAGAAATTATACTCAGGTCTTTAGAAAAATCATGTTCTTGTGATATTTTCCTGTGAAAGGGAGTAACACAGAATCACTGTCACAAGCCCTGGGACCTGTCTGCTCTGAATGCAGAAGGATTTTAGGGTGGATGAATAAACTTGTTTTCTGTAAAACATTTGATTATAGGATTCAGAAATAAAGCAAAGATTTTGTTTCTTTGTTTTTAATGAAGATTTGCAAAGAAAGCTAGACTTCCCAGAGGCAAATTAAAATGGGGAATACAGTTAGGTTCTATGCAGCTTCACACAAACAAAACTCAAAATCTGCGGTTTTTGAGAGACACTAAAATCAGAGTTTTCCCTATATTTCCAGTTCTTTGTAATAGTAACAATATTTCTGTAATTTCTTGCTTTGGCCACTATGGAAATGGAAATAGGGGATCCTGCAATAATAAATGATAGAAGGACATAAATAAACATTTTCAGCTGACACAGTGGGGTTATTCTGCTCAGGTATAATGTTGGCCAAGTGCTTAGATAACTGTTGGATCTCAAGGATGGGAAAAAAACCCCTTGTGTTGTCTCTGCCTTCGCACCAGGCAAACACAGAATGTCCAGAAGGAAAAAAAAAAACACCCAGTAATTTCCTTCAAAAGAAAATGTATTTTATTTTTCCACTGAATAATTTAGGATGGGTGTACACTGTGTTACTGGACTAGCATCGTCTGACCCAACTCTGGAGTTGTTAATGGGTAAGTTCTGCTGAAGTTGTGGCAGGTAATACACAAAGGAGATTGTGACCAAAGAATGAGAAACTCTAGTGCATTTATTCCATCAGACACATGTTGACTAGAGGTCACTTGACTGAGGGGGTTTTCTAAGAGAAAGCCAGAGAAATCAAAATCACTGTGAGCTTTGTTCTGACAGTGCCTGTTATTTCTATGCAACAGGTTCCATGGATATGGCTCTACTCGTAGTTTGTATAGTACTTTTGTTGCTGTTATTATCTTAATTTTTAATATTGTGAATAAAAAATCATGACCCTGTAGTGAGATGCAGTTATAAAACGTGATGTGAAGGTCACAGGTTCTTCAAGGTCAGCAAGCAAAAGCCATGGTGCAACGTGGAGAATTGTTACTTAACACCAATGAAATGATTTTTAGAAGCTGGATACAAAACAGTTGCACAAAGGATGGGGAAAAGCTGTTCAAAACTGAAAAAGCAGAAAGAATAGAGTTTATCAGTATTTTAAATTTCTTTATTACCTAAACAAAATTTGCTGTTGATATAAAGGCATTCTGGAGACAGAAGAGAACTAGAATAGCCATTGCTTTATGAGTTCCCAGGCATGGCTTCTCCAACTGCTTCCCAAACAGCAGGGCAAATGAGATAAAGTGAGACAATACAGGACATTTACAAAATACAAATTCATATTACAGGCCCCTAAAAGCTGTGAATGCACCAGCTGGAAATGGCAAAACTGTACAAAAACACTTGGTATTAGTTGATTGCAAGTCGTGTGTGAGAGGGGTGGGAAAATGGGGAGATGGTGGAGATGAAAATATTATCTTGGAGCCTGTCAAACAAAATATCTCCAGTAGTGATGAAGTGCTAGAGGTGATCCTGTGGCACCTCAGCACTCTTGGGTGCAATTCTGATTAACTGTGTTTTGATAGTTTTGAATTACCCACGCTCTATAAAGATGAGTTGAAACTGCTGTTGGGGCCATTACCTCCTGTTTCATAAGAAGAAATTGAGAAAGCTTTGCTTACTTAGTCTGCTTAAACAACTGGAAAGAGAATAGGTTGTCCAACTGGTTTGAAAAATTGGATTTGGAGAGTATTATCTTCGCTACACTGCTGTCAGGGAGGGGGATGGTGCTGAGGGTTCAGCAGTGCCCAAACTTGCTGCATTCTGACTCTGTCCTTTTACTAATGATTTGCATGAGGAATTAATTACAAAAAATTGAATTGTTAAATTAATTCTTTTTAATTATTATTTTAAAAAGTAATTTGCCAAGGACTGAAACCTGAGAGAAATTGCCATGCCGGTGATCAGAGAAACACTTTGAAAACCAGGCAATCCACGGAGCTGTGGGTTTATTTCCCATATTTGTATCTGCCCTACACATTACTTGAGCATGTTCTTCTTCTGCCCTCCCTGCCATGGCCTGTTTCCCATAGCTACATCTTATTTCCCAGGTCTGCTCCACTCTGGGGCTGATGGAGTCCCCAGCTCTCATGGGGACCTCATGGTCCCCAGCTCTGAGATGGGAAAGGGGTAGCAGGTAATGTGGCTAGCCCTAAGCTAGCCCAGGCAAAGGGCAGGCCAAGCAGGCTGGTCAAAATAAATGCCCAGTGAGTTCACACTGCAGGCTGGACCTCTGCAGGGGCTGTAATTTTCATCTTTTTCTTCTCTCTGCTCATAGATTTTCTCACAACTTGAAAGAACTTAATACCTTCACAGCTTTTCAACTAAGCCAGATAGAGAAGAAAATGAGTTTCCAGAAAATTGAGAGAAATAAGAAAAAGTATCAGATTAAAAAAAAATAAACAGATAAAGCAGCTGCCTAGATGTAAATGCTTTGTTTTCTTGGGAACCAGGTGGAAAATAGGATGCTGTTCAATTTGCAGTAACTCTGCCAAGTGAGACAGGGAATAATTGCCATATATCAGCCCTTTAGAAAGTGATAGAGGAGCTAAAGTGAATCCCAATGTAATCATGATCATCATACTAGTACATATATGAGAAGTAATTGAATATTTCAGAATTTTCAGCATGGTAAAGTCTTGGTTGCAGAACAGCATCTATTCTTGGACACCACAACCCATAGTGATGTGGTCCAACTGAAAAAAAAACCCAGAATGGCTGGATGTATCAGTAGCGTGATTTAGAAGAAAAGGTTGAAATAATTTGTATGATTTACTCTATTAAAAAAAGAAAGCAGCATGCTAGTAGTCTTCAAAGGCTGCTTGTAAAAGGAAGTTTTCCTTGCAGGTTTCCACATCTGCAGCAGATGGGACAAGAAGAAACGGAGCTAATTTTTCAGGAAGGGAAGAGTAGACATTAAGAAAAAAGCACCTCCAAACAAAGTCTGGAATAGGTCACCTAAATATTCTTTGTATTCACTGTTACTGAAAGCCTTAAGGCAAGAATTTGTCAGGGATGATACAGGTGTATACTGATGATCCAACCTTGGGGCAGAGCATTGGCTTACATGGTTTCTTGAACTTCTTCCAGTGTTATTCTAAGACTCCACGTTTGATCTCTGTGAATGCATAAGAAAGAAGAATAATTAGTTACATCAAGAAACAATATTGACAAAAAAGTCCATGAATTCTGGCTATACATCAAGTATTCTGGAAATTAGAAGGAAGCTTCTAACCACCCAGGCAGAGTTTTCCATAAGAAATGCAAATCTAACTGGCTCCAAGCAGGAATATGCTCACTTTAAGAAGGTATGCTGCATGTTTTCTTCCGATTCCTGGGGACTTGGCTCAAAGATATAGAAAGACACTTCTGGTAATCTTGCATACACGTGATCTTTGCTTCCCCAAAGAAGGCGACGGGATGCTTTAAGGACACGGGAGCCCTGCTATGGCATTCAGCTCATGAACAAGGCAAGTGAATCTGACACACAGTGGTCTTTTAATGTACTTCTTGATACATTCTTTGCCAAAGCTTTATTTTATCAGCTTCTACCCTTCTCTGATATTCCAGTTCACCATCTAGGGTTTTATAATAATTGCGATGACAGTGAAGCATCACGAACACTGGATGGTGGCATTGCTGAATGAATCAGGCATGCCAGATGAAAAGCTTCTATTTACATACCCAGATATCCCAGTATCAAGGGAAAAGACTTGCAGAGTAATGTGTGTTGTAACAATACTTTATATGTGATTTGCTTTTGGAAAAAGAGTTATAACTACTATGCAAGTTCACCTGGCAGATCACATTTTCTTGTAAGTAAAAAGAAGAATGAGTCTGACAAAAAAATGCAGTAAAATTTATGGCATATGTTCTCACAGAATAATCCTTGAGTACTTAGCTTTAAGAACACAACCTACACAACAAACAGGATAGACCAGACAGAGATTTTATAAGACAGAGATCTGGCAGGTAGGAAAGGCAGAAATATATTTGTTGCAGGCTTTCATTTTCTTTTATTTTATTGTGGCTGTTGTTATACTAAAGTTCTGCAAGGGTGAGAAGCAATATGAGTTCCTAGATGTTTAGATGGGGTGCTGCTCCTCTGTGGTCTCATCTGAGCTCAGGAGGTAGCAAGATACAAATTAGGGGTGGTGGGTAATGAGTATGATTGCTCTTTCAAAGAATCTCTCAGATGTGATAAAATGCTTGCTATGTTTTTTGCTGAAAAAAATATGCCAGTGCCTTACTGTAGAACCAGACTCAAAGCTGGCCACAGCTGCCAGGTTTTTCTTTCTCTCATCAATTTTGCACATGTGAACAAACTTCCAGGTGCTTCAGGTTGGTCACTTATACCTGGATGTAGCAGAAACGATGTTATGCAGACAGAAGGTTTTGTTCTCTCAAATATCAGCTTTCCAGATGAGTCTTAGGAAACCAGTCTTCTCTCACACAAGATCCAAGAAGAATTGCTTCAGTTTGACCTCCATTCATATTGCCAAAAGCAAGGATGGACCTGCCCATGCTGGTTCTGGCCACCTTTTCTGGAGGATGTGAACCTACAGTGCTGACCTCAAGCTTTGGTTGCCACCACCCAGCACTTCCATGTGTCCCTCTGCTTGCACACCCCTCCTGGATTGCATGCTGTGGAAACACCAGTATGTGTGTCCCCCTGTCCTGTTATCTGAGCTACTTTGAGATGAAAACAATGCAGCCCCAGATCACTCTTACTTGTAGGATGATAGGGGAATCACTCTGACCAGGTGATGAGACCCAGGCCAAAGAGTGGCACTGAATAGCCATAGCATATCAGCTTTTTGGGGGTGTGGACTGAGCAGGGTAGACTCATCCCCTTTACACCACTTGGTCTGACCTATGTGTCAGTGGGTATAGCACTGCATATACACCTATAAGGTACTGCTAGGTCCTGAGTGGATTTCCAGAGCTCTGATTTATTTTGCCAAAGGCATCCACAGAAGCAGTTAGGCTGGATTGTGGCTTTTAAGGATTTAGGCTTTTAGGTCCTTTTATAGATCCAGCTCTGCTGTCTATATTATTTGTTTTGAAACTGTCTCTTTTCTCTTTGTGGGGCAGCAAGTGACTAAATTGCTTCCAGGTTTAAATAGAACCAAGCACCTCAGGACAAAAAAATTACTAGACATATGCAAAACTGTATTTCAAGCCACAGCTTGTTGAAAAAGGAATCATTATTGCTTAGAATGACTTTAAGTTCTTTAATTGAAAGGAACCAATGGATCCAACTCCTGAGGTTTCCTGTCTTGAACACAGTTCAGGCTGAGATCTTAAATGAAGACAGTGCAGAGAGCCAAAAGGAGGGAGAACACATAAGTATTGACTTGTTTAAACTTCCCTGAAATGAAGCACTTGTACACTTTGAAGACCAATTCTCTGTCTGTCAATGAGAAAGTAGACATTAAATGCACCATATGAGTGGTTTCAGGTGCTGCTCAGAGACACTAGATGGCACCTTCTGTTTTCTGCATTGATGGGGCCAGAAATAGGGCCTGCCTAGTGAAAGCTGACAATTGTTTTCGAAGCAACTGGTGCATCCATATGGATTCTTGCTGACAAGGGAGACAAAAATATCCTGGTGCTCCAGATCCAGAAAAATGGGGAAGACAGAGCACCTATTAACTACCTGGTTTCTTCTTCTTCTATCTTCTCTGCTCTGTAGTTGATGGAGTATTAAAACACCCCATTTAAAAAAAAAAAAACCAACAGGCTGGTAATGGTTGTGTTTATGATGCATTTTAAGGACATGGTTGTGGGGAAAGCTGGACACAGTGCAAGCACATAGGGTGGGATTTAGGCCAATGGGGTATAACATACCACAGTGTGAAAGTGCAATGTATGGACATGGGGAGACTGTTCAGCTGCCTTGTCACAGGTATCTGGTGTCATTCAGGGTGCTTTAAAAGATCCCACATGAAGTCTTAACCATTGCTCCTGGAAGACATAGGTTATATCTGCCCAGCCTCTGGATCTTTGGGTTGCATCTACACTGGGTTGCATTGAGCTCATGTTGTGGGTGGTGAATAGTGGGTGAATCAAGGCAAGACAACTGCTCATCTGACAGGCACCCATCAGCCCAAACTCTCTTCACCCTGATGACTGTACTGGCTAGACCACTGTTGATGGGTGGTCTTGATTCACCCACCCCTAGGTAGACACCAGATTTTGGATGACCACAAAAGGAGGTAAACCCCACACATAGTGAGCAAGTGCTTTTGGTATTTGTCTCCTGCTGATCCTGTAAACTGGTGACCCCACATGGTAAGCAGAGAGTATGGGATGTACAGCACCCTGACTCCAGAGGATCATGAGGAGCCAGCCAGTGATAGCCTGTGTTGTCTGACAGTGATGTGAATGAGCATAAATGTAACACTGCAATGGCATCCTTGAAGGAAGAAATTCTGGTCCAAGACAAAGCATTCTTTCTCTAATTCAATGCTAAGAAATCCCTGACTGTTTCCCCTTACAAGTTTCTACAGGCATGTGCTTTTTAGAAAGAATTTTGCTAAATAGCTTTGGAAAAATTTGCCCTGAGCTAATTGTGCAATTTCTGTTCTGTGATTGTCATGGTGCAACCTCTCACTCTTGTCTTCCACAACCAGGGGGATAATGACTGTGCTGTTTTGTAAGAATTCTCAGGATCAGACCACTAGAACTGCCTAAATCATCAGTCCAGGGTGCTAACAGGGTCCCTGTCCCCCACAGAGCAAATACCATGAAACGTCTCCTTTGCCCATTGCAAATGAACCTTTAGTACAAAAGCTGAAGCACTAGAAATTCAATGACAGGTCTCAGAAAAGAGCAATGAAAGATCTAGGTCTAGAGACAGTGACTTGGACTGCTACAATGGGAGCTGATTTGTAAGGAATAAAGGCCCAGAAGATGCTGGGGATTGAGCCAAGTCAACATTACAGAGAAAGGAGTAGCCCCCATCCCCAGTGATGCTATCATTTTGACTTGGGAAGAAATTTGTTCCTAGCTCTGGGTCTGGTGATCTGTCCAAGCCTGAGCCCATTAACAAAGACATGTAAACCAGCCTGCTAGAGGTTTACAGTGCTGTCAATGTACTCTGCCTTTTATCCTGTTCCTGAAGCAAGACCATGTCTCCTGTTTCTAAGGGTGGGGTGGTAAAATCCAAGTTAAAGTCTAGTTATACATTAACAAGAACAAAAAGCACCTTCCTGCCCACTACAAGAAACTAGTAGAACTCTGAAACAAGGATCTAATTCAAAACAGTGTAAAAATCATGCAAATTTACCCTGTCAAAAAATAGCCATTCAGTCTCCTTTTAGATCCTTTGCAATTCCTGTACTCACTCCTACAATCTCCATCTGACATGCATTAAATTTAAATAAAAGAAACCTACTACATTACCTTTATCTAAGGAGCTGATTATTTTTCATGGGGAAAAAAACATTAAAAAACTGACAAAAAAATCAGATGTTTCTTATAAGGGGAGGGATACAGACATCTCCATATAGTTGCCCATGGTATGTATGTGAACCAAGAGTGAAACTTCCCATTATAGTCAGCTGAGATGTAGGGCTGGATTTGGGTTTTGGTTGCACTTGGGATGCCCTTTGGTATCTGATCTGGGCTGACAGGTACAGCACAGTATCTGTGTCCTTCCACACGACAGCATTCGATGGCCATTCAGGATACTGGATGCCTATCTTTAGACAACTCAGTCAAATCCTTTGTCAGTACAAGGGAAGACAGAGAAATCTTCAGTTCAACATGACCTCACGCATATTTCTTTAGCTTGATAGCTCTCCAGACTCCAATAACTATACTGACTGTCTATAACAGGCCTGTAGGAACTTGGCCCACATGTTAGTGCCTGCATGTGGACACCACCCCTGGATGGTGAGCACTGGGGTCTCAGGATTTAACACTGGCCTGGGAATTAAACCGAATGAGAGATGCTCTCTATTAATCCCCCTCTCTGATGAAGAAAGGAGAAAGAATAAGGGAGAGATACTTTTGGTTTGGAAACAAAGCTAAACAGTTTTAATGAAATGGTAATGATAAAAAGGAAAAATTACTAAATATATACAAATATACAGGAAAATGGATACCAGGTTCCTCCCCAGTTTCCCCCAATAACTCTCACATCACCACCGAGGCTGCAGGGCAGCCCTGGGAAAGTCCAGGCTGGACTCCTGGGGTCAGCAGCAGTCGGGAGCTGGAGGCAGGAACACACAGATATGGGCTGGCATGGATCAGGACCACAGGCAGAGGGATGGATGGAATCCTCCCAGGATGCTAAAGGAAACAGGGACAGGTGAAGAAGGGGAAGAAGGATCCCTCAAATTTATACTGAGTATGATGTGTATGGGATAGAATACTCTGTTTGGTCATTTATATTGTCCATTCCTCCCTAAAGGAGGGTTGCAGGTGTGACCTCTTTACTCCTTTTCTCCTTCCAGCGGGCATAATGTTCTTCAGAACCAAGCAGTGGCCTTGGTTCTGCACACCAGTCTCCAGCAGTAACTATAAACATTGAGCATTAAGAGTCATAGAAGTGGACACTGACTGAAAACTTGCTGTTAATTTCAGCAAGTGCAGCTACTTACAAGAGACTGAGCTGAAAGCAAAAGTACAAGACAGAAAATTACCTTTAACCTGGCCCATACCAGGACACTGGATGGGATTATGAGAATGTGCAGTCTGTTGATGCTACGGTCCAGGCAGAGGGGAGAGAGACACCCACCTTCCCTTTCCTTCACTATGGTTAGTGCACGGGTCCATCTGTAACCTACCATTACAATTAAGGTCATATTTAAAGAAAAGAAACCTATCCACAATCTACTGTAGGTCTAAGCCACATGCTAATGATTACAGTATCATTGCAATATGAGGGTGACTGGTGGGATTTCTCAAGCCAGATGACTTGCATTTGTAAAACCCAGTGAGACAGATATAAATGCTTAATAGTTGTTTGCTTCACTGAAGCAGTAGTCCATACATCCTCTGTTGCAGATAGGATTTCAAATCTACTGTTAGGCACAGATGTGGAACAAGTGACACTTCAATCACTGTATTTTGGATTGTAACTTTGATTATATACAGGAACAGAATTATTCCCCTAGTGCCTTGTGATCCTGTTTCACTTCACAGAACCTTTTAAATCTCTCCAGTCACACATTTATACACCACAATCTGTGGTTTTTGCTATCTTTTAATATTTTGCTGCCTGTTTCAGTACATACAAACAGAGGGCATGGAGCAAAATGTGCTGCTTTATAGAGAAGTGAATATGCGGAGGGCTTGCACCAGGGATTTTGTCCTTCCCCTCTATTAAAAAGGTAATCAAGGTTACCATCTCCAGAGACCCAAGAAACTCCCCATCATGGTTCAGTAGCTGAGGGGGAGTGGCTGAAGGCAGAAGACCACAGTCAGGGGATGTATCCCCCAACAAAGCCCAGCCTGACCACTGGCTTCCATGCAGGAATGCAGGTACCTGATGGGAGCAGTGGATGGGGAGAGCTACACATGGGACACAGGGCTCCTTTGCTAAGGGCAAGCTGAAATGTCTCAGCTTTCATCCTGCACATATTTACAGAGACCTCTTAACTCCTTGGACTAACCTGACTGTGGTGTTCTGGACCTGTTCCACTTTGAATCAAATGCTGGCTGCTCCCCATTAGGGGCTTACTGAGTTTGCAGAGTGTGGGGGCTGCAGGGTTTGTCTTCATCCACTCAGGTGCAAATTTAATCAAGCAGTGAAACCATGATAAAATATGACATTAAGGGCAATAAAATGTGGGTGCAAGACATTTTGGTAGTGAAAGCTTGGTGCTAAGGGGCACATTCGTTGTACAGAAAACTACTGTTACATTTTTTTTATTGTGATCATAGAATCATAGAATCGGCTGGGTTGGAAGGGACCTCAGAGATCATCAAATCCAATCCTTGATCCACTACTTCTGCAGTTACCAGACCATGGCACTGAGTGCCACATCCAGTCTCTTTTTAAATATCTCCAGGGATGGAGAATCCACTACTTCCCTGGGCAGCCCATTCCAATGTCTGATCACCCTTTTGTGAAAGAAATTCTTTCTAATATCTAACAGTGATGTTCCATGAGGAACCCTTCACTAAGAGCCTACTACTAATTGCTGCAAGGCTGGTCTTTTATTTCTTTGTGATCTCAGACATTTGTAAGGAAAAATCATAGAACATTTTTCCCTGAACAAGGCACAGTTACAATAGCTGGCTGCAATGAAGTAAGAAATGCAGTGGTTTTGTGGCTTGAGCATGATAATTTCTGAGTGCAAGACAAGTTGTTAATTATTTTTTATAACCTAAAACAAATAGCTTTATAGCAAAGAAATTTTATAAATCTAAAAAGGTGAATTTTTACTGCTGTGTGTGTTTTTTTTGTTTTGTTTTGTTTTGTTGGTTGGTTGGTTGGTTGGTTTGTGGGGGGGGAGGGTTTGGGTGGTTTATTTTTGTGAAAGAGGAAGACAAATAACTCAATATTTTATTTTTTATTCCATACACATTCATCAGGTAGAACCATCCCTAGGCCACATCCCCTCTACCTGCTCTGCACTGCAGGCACACTGAGCAAAGCCTTGGTTTCTTGGCCATTCAAACCACAGCACTTGGCACACAGCTTGCTTGGCATCCTCTTTGTAGTGAGTAAATGTGGCTGGAGAGCCCGCTGAATAATTTATTGTGTTTTTAGAACCTCAGTAGCCAGGCCAATTAATATTTAGTGAAAATCATATTCCTGAGTTTGCAAGGCAGGATATTGGCAGCAAGTGAATGGCTGCAGTCAGCGAGGACCACGTGTTCTCTTACAGGTGCTTCACCAACAGGTCAGCAGGAGGAGGCTGGTCCCTCATGGGACTTATTTGGATAAGGAACTACTTGTGGTAGACATTAAGACAAGCACTACAGCTCAAACCCCCCATGTAAGGGGTCTCCAGTCCGTGAGACCAAGAGCCAAGGAGTGCTACAGGATATTTGCATGGTGAAGGTGGGATGAGGGGATTGCCTGTCTCCAGCAAGATGAGCTGCTGTATCTTACACACCTATTTCCCTTTTTTTTGATAAAGAAAAGCAAAAAGGGATGAAATGTGAGTGGTAAATTTACACCTGAGGAGGAAGATGACAGATGTGAATATATTATCAGTGCTTAGTCTGGTCTTTGGTTTTGGGAACCTTCCCATCACCCCTCTCAATGGTGATTCTTCCCTTCAATTTCTTCTTTCCTTGCATCTCATTCTGCACTTTCTGTAGAAAATATGTTGCACGTGTGTACCTGTGTGAGGGAATAAAATCTGTGTTTGGAGTAGATGATAAGTTAGCACAATTGGGTGGCATTGCAGTTTACTATTTTAAGAATTTGATTAATCAACTTGCAGTCAGTAGATGTACCCAGCAAAAAGTGCCAGAATAATATCTCGGCGAGATATCAAAGGCTGCCATGGAATTACCTCTTCTTTTCCTAATACTCTCAGGCTCCCACTGTTGAAAATTATAATAATAGCTTTTGTAATCATGTCTCATACCTCTAGAAAAGGAAGCAGTATGAAAAGATATTAAAAAGGAAATATTAAGGCAAAAAGGCAATCCACCAGTTTCTGCAATGGTAAATTGTGTCTCACTAATCTGTTAGAATTTTTTGAATCTGTCAGTAATGCCATGTACAAATGTAAAGCAGTGTAAAAAAAAAAAAAAAGAAAAAAAAGGAAAAAAATTTACTCTAATTTTCAGAAAATGAGAGAAAATGTTCCTTGGAAGAAGCTGTAAAAAGCATCAGTTGTTTGTATTCAGAGGAATGATGTATTGTTTGGGAGCAAAACCCAAGAAATAGGAAATAAAGAATCATATTAATCACTTCCAACAAAGCAAAAGATTAAAAGTAGAGTACTCAAGCACTGATCTCTTGAGTAATATTCTTGGAGTCTGTCATGAGTGGGGACGATTGGTTGGAGCTCCAGAGAACTGAAAAAGGGTGGAAAAAATGACAAGTGGAGTTCAGTGTCAACAAATGCAAAATAATATTAACTGGAGAGGAAAACATGATTTACTCATTAACCTTACACAGCTCTGCCCATCCCAGGTTAGGGAGGGGACTTGGATATGGTGGTAGACAGCTGTGTATAGCCACAGTGTAAAGAAAAAAACAGATTCATAAGGTATGTGAAAAGAAGGGCATGGTTTTACGTGGTCAGTATTTTCACTCCATGGGCAAGACCATATGCAGGACTGAATACTCACACTCTGAAATGACAATGCAGATCTACATCAGCTTCAGCATAGGATGATGGGAATGACTGGGAGCATGTGAAAATACTCAGGAGAAACCAATCAAGGATTGAGATCATTTTACCTTTGAAACAAGGAGAAGTAGGAATGTGGTAGCAATTCATAAAACACAAGAGGATCCAAGAGGAAGAGGATCCAAGTGAGCTTGGGAACACAAGAAAAAGGAAAAATCAATGGTTTAGTAAAAGGCATACACATTTAATTTGGATTACTTCACTTCTAATTTAGATAATACAATATGTACTTCACTTTCCATCCTTGGACACCAAACATCTGGGCTTACCCACTTTTTCAATTCTTGCTACATTATTGGACAACAGCTTATGAGTGTCCAGTTCTGGGCCCCTCAATTCCAGAAGGGCAGGGAACTGCTTGAGAGAGTCCAGCACAGAGCCACAAAGATGCTGAAGGGAGTGGAACATCTCCCTTATGAGGAAAGGCTGAGGGAGCTGGGGCTCTTCAGCTTGGAGGAGAATGAGGGGTGACCTCATCAGTGTTTGTAAATATGTAAAGGGAGGGAGACAGGAGCATGGAGCCAGGCTCTTCTCAGTTATGCCCAGTGATAGGACAAGGGGCAACAAATATAAGCTTGAGCATAGGAGGTTCCACATAAACATAAGAAAAAGGTTTTCCACTGTGAGGGTGACAGAGCACTGGCACAGGCTGCCCAAGGAGGTTGTGGAGTCTCCTTCTCTGGAGACATTCAAACCCCACCCGGATGTGTTCCTGTGTGACCTCCTGTAGGTAACCCTGCTCTGGCAGAGGCGTTGGACTCGATGATCTTTCAAGGTCCCTTCCAACCCCTAGCTTTCTGTGATTCTGTGATTCTGTGTGAATGTCACGGAGAGAAAATTACAAAGTAAGAGAAGGGAATCTTGTTGCCACAGAAAAAATAATTAGACCGTAAAAATCATTAACCCAGAGTTGTGTTTACCATTAATACTCTATCAAATGTTGATTGTGTGACTAAAATGCAAAATAAAAGAGTAGCCATAACCATTACCCAACAATATAAACAAGGTCATCATTGCTGTGAAAGAAAGCATGAGAAGGATGAAAATCTTCCAAGAGGTATTTTCATCTCTAAGTGATGAAACTGAGCAGGTTTTCAGTCTATTTAGGAATGGAACGGAATGCTTTTCCTATTTTTTTGATTAAAAATTATTGAAAAAATAGTGTATGTCACAAAATATATGTACAGAGAGACACATTCCAAAGATTCAGAAGCTGCTTGTGCACATTCAATTTGAACTCACCTTAATGTATTTTGGAAACAGCAGCCTTTTGCTTGGTATGAACATGCCTGCCAAGTACATCCACATGAAATATCTATTTTCTGCTGTCCAGTAGTCTCCATTCAACTTTCTTCATTGTTGTCATGGCAATAAGACTGTTTTGACAATGCCATTAATGAACTCTGAGGGTGAGAAAGGTCCTTCCTCAACAAAGAGTGACACCGCCACAAAGCAAATTAAATTGCTCTGACAACATATCTATTGAGAGTGAGTTCACATGTCACTGGAGCTTTTAGGATCTTATTGATGACTCTGAGGCTGCCAAAAGTCATAAAGAACTGCTGTTGTAATAGGTTTATGTTTATAGACAGTATTTGCCTGCATTGTTTGATCACCCTAATGCTGATAGATTCTGTCATTTTACCTTGGCAGTTGTATTCGCTGTTACTCCTCTGTCAGTGAATTAATGAAGGTGTGTGTGTCAGTAATCACTCCTTATCTCCAAAATGGTGCAATGTATATGCCATAAATACATAACTAGGTGACGACTGATTACCCTCCTGTCAAGTGATAGGAGCAGTTGACAGGAATAGCTGCAGATCACAGAACGGACACAGGCCAGCACATTCTTTTGGGCCATAAAAGCTGAAATAAAGGTGGCCCAAACTACATGTGTAGAGGGTTTACAGTCATTTTGCTGTCTGCTCAAAAAAGGACCTTTCACCTGCAGAAGCTATAAAAGTTATCAAGAAGACTTCTGTTGAGTAGTATACATTAATGTCTGTAGTGCTTTACATCAAAGATCGCTGCTCTGCTGCTGGTGGCTCACTTGTTCAGCAGAAAGCTGTAAACATTTTCTCTGTACCTGAAGCACTTTCAGCTCAAAGCTTGCCAAATGCTACATGAATTTTACTTTCTCTGAATCAAGGGCCTGAAATCTGTAGCTTTATTATTTCTGGCAAATGGAGAAAATGAGGTGAGCTGTAATAGGCAGCCTGACTCCTGGCAATGGCACTGTGGGTGATAGAGGTGATGGATGCTGTAGGTTTGGATGAATCACAGAATCATAGAATGGTTTTGGTTAGAAGGGATCTTAAAGACTGTCTTTTTCCGACCCCCCTGCATGGGCAGAGACATCTCCCACTAGACCAGGTTGCTCCAAGCCCCATCCAACCTGGCTTTGAACACTTCCAAGAAGGGCGCATCCTCAACTTCCCTGGGCAACGTGTTCCACCCTCACACAAAATAATTTCTTCCTAATACCTGATTCAAATCTACCCTCCTTCAGTTTGAAACCATTCGTTTTTGTCTTATCACTACATACTCTTGTAAATTGTCCCTCTTCAGCTTTTCCATAGGTCCCTTTAGGTACTGGAAGGCCACTATAAGGTGTCCTCAGAGCCTTCTCTTTCCCAGGCTGAACAATTCCAACTCTTTTAGCTTTTCTTCTCAGGAGAGATATTCCAGCCCTATGACCATCTTTGTGTTTATCTTCTGAACTTGCTTCATCAGACCCATGTCCTTACATTGAGGGCTCCAGAGCTGGACACGGGGTTCTCCTCCCATTTCAGCCTCCCTGCAATAGGTTACAGGTGAGTCTGGCTTTCCAGGACACTAAATAGGTTTTCTCATATTGTGTAGACAGACAGATCTATCTGTTTGTTGTATTTTTTTTTTTCATATATGGTACTTGTCTGTTTAAATAACTGCATATCTCTGCTCAGGGCCAACCTGTCTTGCAGGCAGTCACCATTCCTACAAGTCACATTTCTGTACCTACAAGCTAAAAAGCAAAAAAAGAGAAACCTTATCCTGCCTCAGCAGAGTGCACAAGGACTGTCTGTGCATTAATTACTGCACATTGGTGCAGGAGTTTCAGGACTTTGGGCCTATAGATCTTGTCTGCTATAACCTAGCTTGATCTAAAACATCACCCTGTGAAACTTTTTATTTTCCGGTTAGGTAAAAATGATTAAAGTAGCAGGAAAATGTAATCCAAGGAGTATTTCTGAGGAGATTACTGAAGACTGCTGTACATGGGGCCATGCATGAGTTTTAGCAGCAAGAAAATGCTGCTAAAAAGCAATAAGCAAGGTAGGTGCTGAAGGGTTTGAGTATCCAAAAGGGCTGGGGAGGTGCATGAGAGACATGCGAATGAATTGGATGGTTGTCTGTGATAAAGGATGTGAAATGTAGCTTAACCAGCTACCCATAGCTGGGCACTGTAGACAAGAGGTATCCAGCACAGATTAGCCTGAGAGATGTCACAAATAATAAAGTGTCCTTTGCCAGCAACATAATTTTCCATATTCTTTTCAAGCACATTTCTTCTCCACCATCTACGCCCACACAACAAAACCCCATTTGGAATCTTCACTATTCTTCTGAATAGTCTTTCACTATTCTTCCTGCTCACCCAGATCTGCCAGGGTTCTTGAGGAAGGGTCAGATGTGTAGGTGTCCTACTGTTTCAATTCTTCTCCAGCCATATTGTGCACAGTCTCTGAAAGTTTCCATGTTCTGCCTTAAAGCAGCTTCATGGTATTGCGACTGATGCTGTAAAAATACATTTAAAACAGCTGAGCCATGGATTCAAGGTCTTTGTAATCAAGAGCAAGGCATTCAGCTTTACTGAGCTACATTCAGCTTAGCTAAAAATCTGGATTGAAAGCAGCAGTACCCTGATGATTAGATACTGCACCTGAAAACTCATTTTATTAGAGTGTCTAATGCAGTGTACTTATGTGGGCTTTTGGGTGGATCTCAAAGGGTTTTAAATACCATGTGGTGTATTTCTATAGCTTTATCTTTACAAAAAAGATGTAGATAAAGACTACTCAGTATCTAAGTAAATAATGTCATTGCAGGCATCAAGAATAAATTCTTGTTGTTAAAGAAACATCATGAGTCATAACTGGAGTTGCTTTTCATTAGTTGCTTAAGGGCTAGAGAGTACAAAAGATATATTCATGACACACTTCAAATTCATGTTGCTTATTCCTTTTATTTTTGATTGAACACATCAAAGTCAGAGCAACTATGCTCATCTGTTCCACTGGAACTGATTTGCCCTCAGTCTTTTTGTGTGCCTGACACTGCTGGTGACCCCCATTTCAAAAAACAAACACATTATCGACACACACGGGAGGAGGCATCTGAAAGCTCATCTTTGTTTTTATAGTTGGTCTTCCAGTCAGATTGCTTTACTCATATAGAAATTCATTTATTTTAACGTCCTTGTGGGAACTGGTATAATGCTCTGCCATGTGCTTCTTGCGTAAGAAAGGCTCCATTTAATAATTTGGTTCCACCCTGAGAGCAAGTGGAATTCAGCATGAAAAATGGTGAGAGAAGACAAAACACATCCTGTAGTTCTGGTAGCAAAAATGTGGTTTTGCTCTCTGGATCCATTATATCAGCAAGTTCACCCTTATGCTAATTTGCTGCTTCTTTGGCATTTGAAAAAGAATTTGAACTGGAAAGTAAACATCAAACCCATTACCTGTTTTCTGTTTCCCCTACTTTTGTTCTTTATGACAGGAATGGCTTTTTGAAGGCCCAGTTTACATTTCTGAATTCAAATTCAGAAGAACGAAGAGAAAAGTAAAAAGGAAGATCATGCAAAACATGAAATTATTTATTAAAGCCACGAATAATATGTGAGATTGTATTTTAATAGAATGACAAAATAAAATCAAATTAGACAGGGTGCTTCACGTATTACCCATCATCAGGACTTCAGCAGTGAAGGTTTGAGTGAGCAGGGAATATGGGTTAACAGCCTTACAGGAAAAGATTTGGGTCTGCTGGAGATAACAGGATGAACATTAGGTGATAAAGTACTGCTGCTAAAGGGTGAATATCCTACCCAAATACCCAAACAGGATCACAGATTGCAGGATATGTGAAATAATCCTCTCTTCAGGACTGGAAAGGCCTCAGAGGTACCCAGTTTATAGGATATATGGGGTATCTGGGAACTGCAAACCTAGAAGGATGACAAAGACCCAGTGTAGGCAGTGCAGAGGAGAGGAATGGGCATGGTCAGGATTTCAGAAAACATGAAATGGTCTCATTAAGGCTCATTCAGCTCATCCAGAGCCCAGAAGGTTAAATGGACATGTGATGGCCTCTTTGAATCATATATCATTGAATTGTTTGGGTTGCAAAAGACCTTTATGATCACCAACTCCAACCTTTAAACCAGCACTTCCAAGGCCACCATTGACCCATGTCCCTCAGCACCACATCTCTACAGCTTTGAAACCCCTCCAGGGATGGGGACTCCACCACTGCCCTGGGCAGCCTGGGACAGGGCCTGACAACCCTGCTGATGCTGTTGTCATCTGCCCCAAACTTCTGTTTTCCTCTGGAAATGCTGTTTGTAACCAAACAGAAACCCAACCCAGAGTTATCTCCAAGGGCACAGGATCAAGAGGAGCTGAGCCAGTCCTGCAAGGAAGCCAAATCCCTGGGGGATCAGGTGGTGAGGATAGGGACAGGGTGGACCTTTTTCTGTGGGGATTCAAGATGTCCTCTCCTCTTTCCTGCTCAACCTGTGGGGCAGCAAGACTGCAAGGTCCTGCTCCAGCCTCCCTCTTCAAGGCCCTGAGGAAAAGACCTGGCTTCTCCAAGATTTTACACATCTGTCCCAAAGGATGTAGCATAAAGAGGAAAGTGTCCATGACTCAGGGCAGGTTTCGAACAATCCCTGTTGCCTACAGTCTTCTTTATCTGGAGGACTGTTTCTGGTGTGTAGACCTCTGGTTATTAGTGTAGTGGCATCACAGAATCACAGAACTGTCATGGTTAGAAAAGACCTCTAAGGTCAATGTATCCAAACATCAACTCCCACACCTCACACCCCCCCGAAAAGAAAAAAAAAAATATATCACCATGCCCACTACAGTATGTCCTGAAGTACCTCATCTACATGGTTTGTAAATACCTCCAGGGATGGTGATGCCACCACTTCCCTAGGCAGCCCGTTCCAATGCCTAACTACTATCTCAGCAAAGAAATTCTTCCTAATATCTAGTCTAAAACCCCCCTAGTGCAACTTCAGGCCATTTCCTTTACTCCCATCATTACTTACTTGAGAGAAGGGGAGGTTTAATACAACCCCAAGTCTCAGGTTCTGCATTTCCATCACAACAACCCCAGGCAAAGCTACAGGCTTGGGGAAGAGTGGCTGGAAAGCTGCCCAGAGGAAAAGGGCCTGGAAGTGTTGGTCAACACTTGTGTGAATATGATCCATTAGTATGCCCAAGAAGGCCAACAGCATCCTGGCTTGTATCAGGAACAGTGTGGCCAGCAGGAGAAGGGAAGTGGTTTTGCCCCTGAACTCGTCACTGGTGAGGCTGCACGTTGAGTGCTGTGTTCAGATCTGTGCCCCTCACTACAAGAAGGGCATCAAGGTGCTGGAGAAAGTCCAGAGGAGGGCAACAAAGCTGATGAATGGTCCAGAGCACAGGTTTTACTAGAAGCATCTGAGGGATCTGGGATTGTTTAGCCTGGAGAAAAGGATGCTGGGAGGAGATGTTATTGCTCTCCACAACTACCTGAAAGGAGGTTCTAGTGAGGTGGGGATTGATCTCTTCTCCCCAGCTTCTCAAGTTGCACCCAGGGAGGTATAGATTGGAGTTAGAAGAGAATTCTTCATTGGAAGGGTAATTAAACACTGGAACAGGCTGTCCAGTGAGATGGTTGGATCACCACCCCTAGAGGTGTTTAAGACATGCAGATGTGGGGCTTAGGAACACAGTTTAAGTTTTGGACTTGGTAGAGTTAGATTAATGGTTGGCAGAGCTAGGTTATGGTTGGACTTGGCGATCTTGAAGATCTTTTCCAAAGAAAATGATTCTGTGATACACTTCTTGGTCTTCCAAGGTGCATCTGGCATGACTTTGCTCACTTCATTCTCCTGCACAATCCATCACAGATAAGATGTCTTTTTTACTCAAGTCTTCCAAATCTTGACAGCAGTTTAAAAGTCACAAGATCTTTGAAATAACAAATTCGAGTTCCTTTTTGTTTTTCAGGTGTTATGGGCAATGTCTGTCACATAAGCCAGGTGCTGACCTGTTTCCACTGAATTTAGGTACCAATTCCTCTAGCTTTTATCCATCATCATGAGAAAATAATGTTGTCCATCAAAAAAAAAAAAAAAAAAGGAAAAAGGTAATCAGGATTTACTTTTCTCTGATGATCTCAAATCTCCAGCTTCATGACCTGGAAATTCTATATCTGAAGTTCCCAGGTGCTGTATCCTGCATGCTTCACTTAAGGAGTTCTCCCAGAGGCTTTAGTCCGAGTGGTATCAACCCTCAACACAGCAAATAGGATGCTCATGAGCCCAAGTTCATTCTTATTCAATAAAAGTAAAAAAAAGTAATTCTTATTCAATAAAACCCTACACTAAGCTACATCTATGCTTGAGAGCTTTGTTGAACATGAAGAAATTTTGGAACTGTCACCTTTTCAGAAACATCCTCCTGGCTACAGAGAAACAAATTGCTTTGTGTGTTGGCTGTATTTCTGTCTCCCTCATTTAAACTTCACTATATTTCTTTGTCTGCCCTTAGGCTTGAGACTTTCAGAGTAGAGATCATCTTTGATGGAAGGTGCCTTGCACAGAGACACTAAAGGTGCACAACAGTGCATCAGCAGTAATAGTTTTAACAAAAGGCAATGAAAGGACTTTTTATCCAGTTTTAAAAACATGCCTTAGAAATAGAAAAGGATGAGAGATTGACCAATTAATGAGGGAGGGCAAACCATTAGCTGTATCTTTAAAATTGTTTTAATACTTTAACAAAAAACATGTCTTGATGAAGAAAATTTGAGTGTGTGCAATTAGGAAGCGATGTAAATCTCGTAAGTAAAGACTTAGGTTGAAAGAAACAGGTATGATATGAGTCAGAAAGATTTAATTTATGCACGTCAGTAAGACCAGATTGTAGCATCCTAAATTGTAGATGGAAGTACTTATGAATTTACTGAATCCCTAAACTGTTTCTGAGCTGTTCTTGTGTGTTGGCAAAGTAATGAGCACTGGGCAAGAATATGGGAGTTGTCTGTGTTCTATATATCTCTGACATGGAGGCTGTTGTGTTGCTGGTAGTCAGACAGGTAGTGAACATGCTAATTTCTTTGAAGCAAAATCAGTGAGGGACACTGAAGTAGGAACTGCTCAAGAAAGGAGCCTGAAACTCTTAAAACCTGAACTCTGAGGAGACACAAGGGAGTTGTGACCTTGTGGGGCTGCAGAGGGTCCAGTGAATGTGAAGTGAGGTGTTTGCTGGCACAGCTGAGCCACTGAGAGAGGTGAAAAAGCCCTTGTGACCTCCTCCTTCCCCAAGATAACATCTTAAATCCCACATGAATACCAACAGAAGGTTGCTTGTGTTGGGTTGTGGAGCACCTCTTGTTCCCATGTGCCATTTGCCACCAGCACTGGCTTTGGAAGGTGGAGGGGACACACATGACAGGTCATAGGCACTATCTAATTTTAAACAAAACCTTTTGTGGTAAAATTTAAGGGCAGAATCTCTTGGGGGATGCCAGTTGCCTTGATAAAACTTTTCTACAGACAGGACTGTAAGAAAGAGGGCAAAAGTCTTCTCTTTCCCCCATCACAGCTGTCAATGTCCCTCACTTAGGCTGGGATGTTTCTCTTTTTTGCTAAAGTCTGTGCTCATGGAAGCTGACTCTATAATGATACGTATGTGATTAATAATACAAGTGATAGTAACTAATGCCATTTTGCATGTCATTAGGGAATTAAACATAATCCACTTAATGCACACAAGAAACCCCACTATAAAATTGCATTTGTGACTGTTGCTAATGACAAATATTGTATTCTAGTGTCAGAAAAATCCAAGGGCTTCCTGGAGGTCTGCCTGTTCCCTTGAAGTGCCCAATTAGTTAACATTTTGCCTACAATTAGCAGCTCACAAAAGTGAGCTTCAGAGAGGAATTACTGTCCGTGTTAAATAAATTACTCCTCCCCCTTTGTACCTCACTGTTATGAAAATAAATCTGCACGTGCCTCTTTTCAGAGTGGTAGCCTTTCTAAACTCTATTAGTGTGAAGGTTCCTTAAAAAAAAAAAAGGAGAAAAGTGGTGGGAAATGTGGGTGCTGAACACATCAAAATGCAGCAGCAGTGTCTGAGTGCCGTGTTCATTCTGCTATTGATTGGTGCCAAAGGACTGGAGCCCTTGGGAAGATTTGTTGCTCTTTGGGATTACAGGAGGTTGCTTTTTTTCTGAAATATTGGCTTTTCCCCCTCCTTGATATTTACAGGGTTACTATGTGATTTTGGCTCTGCTGCAATATAAATAAGTCTTGTTAGCAGGATATGGGGTGGTTCCTGGGATCCAGCATGGAGCCCACATGGGATGGCCCTTCCCTATCTGCTGCTCGTCTGCCATGAAGAAGTAGTGGCTATTTTCAAATTTCACATGGATGTTCACTCTAAGTAGAGGACCTGACTTTTCCACCGCCTAGAGCTGATCTGAAGGAACATATCCCACTCAAGAGGGGATCAGACCAAAAGTCTTCTGGCAAGAACAGGAATTTTTCTGCTCTTATTAAAATGAGACTTAGTGTGGAAGGATTAGAAGAAGAGGCTTTGGCTGCAACTGTGCAACATGAGCTGACTGATCAAGTACCAGATAGTATCTGATAAATTTGTTTCCTGTTGAAGATAAATGCCTCTTTACCCAGAACCCTTAATACGGATAAGCCACGGAAAAAAAAAAAAAAAAAGAATAAAAAGAAAAAGAAAAAAGAAAAAGAAAAAAGAACAGAGCATAATCAACATTCATCAGTGTACACCAGGTCTGGAAAAGTATAACAGGAATGTCTGAGCCATGCCCTCTTACCTTGGTTTCTAATAGGGAAAGATTTACTTCTTGGAGGAGTGTGTGGCAGAGGGAGGTATCCTCTGGCCTAGCTCCTTCCATCATCCCTTTGTGTATGGGAAAACTGCTGGTGAGATACTGGAAGGTTTTTGGAACAAGAAGACCTCATCCCACTTTTGAAGACCCCCATCCCCCAACCAGCACTAGGTTATGGAAGTTGTGCAAACAGTGATTTGGATTCAGAAAATAATGTGATTCACAAAGCAGGAACTCTCTGGACTCTGTTTCTTAGGAAAAAGGAAACAAAGCTTTGCCTGTTCTGTTTCCTCCTACTGATCCCAGGAAAGGGCTTTTTCCAGATGTGCACTAATATGCATCTAGGAGTTGGACACCTCAGTCCACCAGCTAATGATCTGTTCTGCTTCCAGCAAGGAGGAACAAACTGTGTTAAATGGGGAATCAGACCAGATACCTACGATCAAACTGCTCTTCTCTTCCTTATTCTTCTTAAGCATTATTTTGAATGAATGCATGAATGATTGTATATGATTTGTATATTCATTTACTCATCATAAATTATTTAAGCCAAGGCATTGAATCTATTTATTTTTTTGATGAAAGCAAACCCAACATAGAAATGAATATTTTGCATTTCAGAATCCCCACGCAGTCTGCCCCCTTTGATTTATTAAAAATCTATTTTCTCCTGATATTTGCAAATACCCTTTTTAATTCCCTTCAGTTCTTTGGACAGAGCTTTCTGGGCCTTTTTTGGCTCTCTGTACCCTGGCATACTTTATAACTGACTCTGCACATTCTAGATGTGTTGCTTTCCCCCCCCTCCCCCCCCCCTTCCTCCATTTCCACTACATCTTTTTCCTTTAAGCCTGTGGTTAAAGGTAACCCCTGGGTAGCTACCTGCACTGCACATTAATGACTTTCTATCCTTTAGCAGGGGTGCTGTAGGGCCAAGCTCAAGTGTGGCTCCTCATTTAAAAACCCTTATTTTACATTGTCATTCTGTTCCTCTCTATCACTCTGAGTGCTGGTTGCAAGGAGGTTTTTGTTCAAGCCTGGGCAGCTGCCTCCTGGCAGAGGGAGTTTTGAGCAGCTGACCTGCCTGTGCTCGTTGCTTGGTTAAAAAACTCCATTTTCATGTGGGTGGAACCATAGGGAAAACAACTTTGGCTCCAAAAGCATCCTCAAAAGAGTTCAAGATTGTTCTTCACCCAGGTCAGAACACACAGCAAAACAACAACAGAAAAGCTTTCTCAGATGTGAAGCCTGTACCACTCCACATCCAGACACAGCCAGTGTATTGTTCTCTCTCAAATAAAAAGCACTCACAGTGACCTACTGATGTGACTCTGGAGAGGGAAGTCTTTGCCTGGACTCTGAGGAGGAGGGGACCCCCAACCATTTGCCCCCACCAGCCCTGGACCTCCTTTGCCAGGAGGTCTTGGGACCACCATATGGCAGCAGATCTGCCTGGGGAGCATTTTTGAAACAGATTTTTTCCTTCCTTTTCTACTTTTTTTTTTTTTTTTTTTTTACTTTTTTTTTTGACTTTTTTTTTTTTTTCTGAGGGTTTAGCAGCATATTCTCGTGTGAAAGGCAGTGGACAAGAAGCTTTCTATTGCAGGCAGGGGTGCTGACTGCTGCAGTGCTCACCACGCTTCCTGAACAGGTCCACAGTGCTTTTTCCACTCTCAACCTTCTCTTCTGACGGCCTCTGGCAAATTGGAGCAGATTCCTGCTGTAAGCTTCCCTCTCTTGAGGCACCTCAGACAGCAGGGTAATGATTTTCCTAACGTCAGACCGGTGGGAAGATTTTGCCACCAGCAGGTATCTCAAAATGGTATCCAACAGCCCAGAACAGATAAAAGAGCATCTCTGTAGTGAGATCTCTACCTTGTCTTCTGTAGTTCTGTAGACTGTGTGCACGCTCCGTTTCCTTGGAGCCAAGAAATCTGATGTTAAAAAGACGTCACATAGGCATGTGCGTGCTTCTGCTTCAGACCACTTATTCACATTAGAAAGAAAAATGTGTTTTGGAAAGATTTATTCTCATTAAAAGAAATAAGTTTTATTGGGGGAAAAATTGTGTTTGGCAGCCCGCAACATTTGATTGCTGTAATGGTAGTGACGGCAGTAATCTATTTTTTGCCTTGCTGGTAAATGGAAGTATCCAGCAAAGATAAAAGGTAACCAGCTGGGATAACTATTCTTTAATTAGTACTGCAGAATTTTTTTTTTTTCAATTTGGGAATAATGTGATGCAGCCTCTTAAATTTGTTATAAATAATACCAAACAGGAACAAGCGAAGTACTCACCATACGAACAGCAACACCTAATCTGAGAGGGCTGATCAACCATTTAGTGCAAAACACTGTTAGATTTTGTTTTGTTGGGAAGAGAAGCAGCTTGTTCTGAGAGCTACCATTCACACACAACAATCCAGTTTTGAACTTCTTGAATTTCTTACATCAGGTGTTCCTGAACTTGTTGGTCAGGGTACATGGACAGTAGAGTCGGAGAGTGCAGAGATACCAAAGATAATTTTCACTTAGGTAACCACTGGGACTGGTAACAGATTAAGTACAGAAGGACAGAGAGCCACGAGTCCTGGTTGTTTAGTTTTGCCAACTTCTACTTAGAAACTACAAAGTACATAGTATGAGGAGGAAGAACACTCCCACAGGAGAGCATCACTACTCTGGGAGAGATTTTAGGAAAGAATCATAGAATCATAGAATCGGCTGGGTTGGAAGGGAACTCTCATCAAGTCCAACTCTTGATCCACTACCGCTGCAGTTACCAGACCATGGCACTGAGTGCCACATCCAGTCTCTTTTTAAATATCTCCAGGGACAGAGAATCCACTATTTCCCTGGGCAGCCCATTCCAATGTCTGATCACCCTCTCCATAAAGAAATTCTTTCTAATGTCCAACCTAAATCTCCCCTGGCACATCTTGAGACCGTGCCCTCTTGTCTTGCTGAGAGTTGCCTGGGAAAAAGAGACCAACCCCCCCCTGGCTACACCCTCCTTTCAGGGAGTTGTAGAGAGCGATGAGGTCTCCCCTGAGCCTCCTCTTCTCCAGGCTGAACAGCCCCAGCTCCCTCAGCCTCTCCTCACAGAACTTGTGATGGAGTCCCTTCAGCAGCCTGGTTGCCCTCCTTTGGACCTGCTCCAGCACCTCAATCTCCTTCTTGAACTGAGGAGCCCAGAACTGGACACAGGACTCAAGGTGTGGCCTCACCAGCACTGAGTACAGGGGCAGAATCACTTCCTTGGACCTGCTGGCCACACTGTTCCTGATACAGGCCAGAATGCCATTGGCCTTCTTGGCTACCTGGGCACACTGCTGGCTCATGTTCAGCTTCCTGTCAATCCAAGCTCCCAGGTCCCTTTCTGTCTGGCTGCTCTCAGACACTCTGTGCCCAGCCTGGAGCTCCCCATGGGGTTGTTGTGGTCAAAGTGCAGCTTAATTGCAAACTGTGGCAGCTCAGGAGCTGTGCATAAGCATTTCAGATGCCTCTGCCTTGGTGGAGCAAAGTCTAGCAGTGGGTCAGTGACAGCTTTGATGGTCTGCTTTCAATGCCTGTGAGAATCCAGCCCCACTATTGGTGCTAATAAATCACAGAGTCACCTCAGTTCATGCCCTCCTTGAGCTGTTGCCAATATTTCGTTGGCAAATGCCTACAACTTTCCCAATGCAATCAGTTGGTGACAGGAGCTGAGAGCCCAAGGGTAATTTTTCCCAGAAAGAAGTCACAAAGCAATGGGGAGAGTTTTTTCCACTGTCATCAGGCAGCTTGGCTGAGCAGACGTATTAAATATCTGGGAAATCTAACAGTCATACTCCTGAAATCACCAGTACTAGCAGAGATGCAGCATAGACAAGGAGGACCAGGGTTTTGCAAGGGTCTGCCATCATCTCTTCCTTTATTAATCTCTTCCTTCATCCCCACATATTTTTTGGAGGTGATATGCTTGCAGTAGAGGGCAATTTGGCCCATTTATCATGAGCAAAAACTTCTGGAGGACTAGATAGAAGCCACTGCTTAGGCCAGGCAGCCCAAGAATCATTTCTAGCCTGGATTGCTTCCTCATCCATTTTGTGATGGGATGAAAGGATGTGATTTAGGTGTTTGCAGTCCAGCTGCAGCCCAAAAATCTTGTGGCTGCCCTCCTATTGCATTAGCTCAAAGCCAGCAAAGGCCATGAAGGAGCTGCTCAGGGTGACAGACCTCAGAGGACACAAAGAGGCTGCTGCCATGGCTCACTTGCCTCCTTGCACTCTAGTAAAGCCATGGAGAACAGGACCTGTGGCTGCAGGAAATTAATTATTCTTCACACATGTCTGGGGAGCAAAGATCAGTCTGAATTGCTCTGCAAAAACCTCTTGAGGCTTCTTGTCATCAGGCCAGATCCCTGAGTGCTAATCAGAGTGTCCTTTTTCTAAATGCCTCAGTCTAATATTTTTAGACTCTAAGTAAAGGGAAAAAGATTTTACCCTTAGTTAGATAGGAAAACCACCTCTGGTATGCCAGTGTGGCAGAGAGGGAGATTTTTAAACTTGCTTTTAGTCTGTCTGCTCTAGTTCTGTCCAATGTGAACCCCCTAGCAAGGTGCCAGGAGCCATGTTATTTCATATGCTGGGCCTAGGAGGACAGATTGAACCCAAAACATTCCATTTACAGGTGTTCTCTAATGGTCCTCTTGTCTTCTGCTATTAACTGGAAAAAATTTGAAAATTTGTCCTTTGAACTAGACTTTAAGCCAATATACTGTTTTAACTACTAGGGTTTGGCAATATTTTTGATAGTTTTGATAGGATTCCAGTAATCCAGTAATCCAGTAATTCCAGTTATCCACAATGATTCCTATCTATAAGTCTGCTCTGCTAACTGCAAACTAAGGAAATAAATGTCTAATTCACACATCTCCTTCTACAAAACATGTATTTTGTATGTAACTCTGTACTATCAATAATCATACATTTTACTTCATTAAACCCACATATATTGCTTACCTTGTCTTTCATAATGCACACTAGAATGTCTCATAAATTGCACATTTTATTCTGCTCATGTAGTATGTTTGTCACTACTGCAAGTATGGACTTGGTTGTTTGTCCATTCAGAATCAATTCTCACCTCATCAATAGGAGATTAACTAATGCTCAGTGTTTGTTTCACCACTTGAAAAGACATCTGTGATCTAATTTCTTACCATAATTGTTTGGATTGACATGATTGTTTTAAACTACACATAGGTGATTCTCCTTTCCACAGTTTTCAGTATAAAGACTCCTGCTTCTTCCCCAGTTTTTGACAGAGATCAAGCAGAGCAGGAAGTGTTATTTCTTGCTAGGGTTCCCCTAGAAATAAATGACATAAAGAAGACTAAAAGGTAGCATTCAAAAATTGTGCAGTGTTTGCATGACAGAGGAAGGAGCTGCAGGACTATATTCAATAGTGCCCATCTTTTAACTCATGGGCATCTACACAGGCTGCCCAGAGAAGCTGTGGATGTGCTCTCCTTGGATGTGTTCAAGGCCAGGTTGGTTGGAGCTTGGAGTAAGCTCATCTAGTGGGAGGTGTCCCTGCCCATGGCAGGGGGTTGGCGCTAGGCAATCTTTAAGGTCCCTTCCAACCCAAACCTTTCTATGGTTCTATGTTTCCAGGCACATACCTACCAATGCCCAAATCTCCCTCATGCAGCATGCTGCAAATCAGCCTCTGCCTAGCAAGCAAATGGGAAACACATACAACTGCCAGGTTGCTGTGCATATTTTTTGGCATGTCAGATTTCTGTGATTTGTTGCTATTTCTATTTTGCTGCTATTTTTAATGGGTGTGGGGAAATGACATACCTGTGTACAATATCCCACTTTAGGCAGTAAAGCCCAAGAGTTCACTGCATTGTTCCATAGAGAGGAAAGATGTTGTGCTTTGCTGGAATGCAGCCAGCTCCTGAGCAAACACAGGCAGCTGTGTACTCCTGAATCCAGCAGCTCTGTGCAAAGCTGGTGGAAGCCTCTCAGGCTCTGCTTACAGCACTGAACAAGGCAGAGCAGGGCCCATGCACTGGCCCTGGCGTCAAATGGGATGGCAAACTATATGTCTCTGCTACTGCTGGGTAGCTCCACAGTGTGTGCTCTCTCTTGAGCCACACCTGAGCATCATATGGGGGACTGCTGGTTTGCATGGGCTGAAGCAGAGGCTGGCGAGTTAGCAAGCAGTACAGAGGATGGAAAGTCAGTGTCAAGTCTGTGCCCTTCTCATCTCTTTCAGGATCATAGGTGCAACCAGGGAAGAACAGTGTGAAGAGTCACCGGATTTTGTCTACTGCAACCCAGCATGAGGCTGAAGGTGATGGGCTGCTTGCAATAAGGTGGGCTTCAGATTTTTTTGCAAGGGTTCAAATAGCCTCTGCTTGTCTTATGGATGTGTATCCTCCACCTGCAATGGGACATAGGTGTAACATGCATATCACCTCCATGCTGGTGAAGGAGGACCTCTACCAGGTCTGTGACATGGGGAAACACTGGTAGAAACCATCATCCCTTTCATAAGGAAAGGCTGAGAGAGTTGATACTCTTTAGCTTGCAGAAGAGAAAGTTAAGGGGGTACCTTATTAATGTCCACAAGTATCTAAAGAGAGGGTCCAAGGAGGATGGAGCCAGACTATTCTCAGTAGTTCCCAGGGACAGGACAAGGGGCAATGGGCACAAGCTGGAGCATAGGAAGTTCCATTTAAATATGAGACAAAACTTCTTTACTATGAAGGTAACAAGGCACTAGAACAGGCTGTCCAGAGAGGCTGTGGAGTCTCCTTCTCTAGAGATATTCAAAACCCATCTGGATGCAGTCCTGTGTAACATGCTCAAAGTGATCCTGCTTGAGCAGGAGAGTTGGACTGGATGATCTCTGGAGCTCTCTTCCAGCTCCGAAAATTCTGTGAATCTGTGAAACATCTGCCCTGGCTCTTTTTGTGCAGGACATTTCTTGTACTGAAGCATCCTGCTATTTCCCAAGCCTGGAAGACCACAGGCTGAGCAAATGGTGAAAATAGCAGTAGGGAAAAGCTCTGTTTTGTGAGTTGCTGAATGAACACCCCCAGCATGGCCCTCAGAGAGACAGAGAGGCTTAAGAGCCACCTAGTAGGCTATTGGTTGTACAAGTGAGTCCTAAGCTTGGGAAACAATATAAAGCACAGAGCAAAGATAAATGTTTTATTTAGACCAAGAGACAATATTTGCTAATAGGTGGCTGTTGTCAAATTAAATGCTCCCTAGCAAAAGCCTATGTATTACACTCTCTCCTGTGTGTTACTATACTCAGCCTGTCTTGTCAAATGCACTTAACTGCTACATTTTTTCAGCTCAAACTGAAGTCAGGACTTTGGAAAATTGTACAGTCAGACTTACTGACTTTATCAGTGAAATGCTGATTGCACTTCCCTGAACTTTACATGAAGGATATATAATGCATGGAGCTTGTGATTGATCAGCAGAGCAACAATGACACAGCAACAAAGAGAAAAAACCTTGCTCTGTGCTTGATGAAGGACACTATTTTAAAACAGCCTTGCTATGGAAAAAAATTACACACACAAAAAAAATAAGAACAGATGTGAAAAAAAATAAAGGACACAAAATACTAAGAAGACCAGCTTGATTTTAATTGCTTTGAAAATAGTTTTCTCAGCTTTTAATGTCAACAGGGACCAGGTCTGAAGTCAGGGCTGGTTGCACAAGGATGCCAGGGCTGAGCTGGGCTCCTTTCTGATCCCCCATGCATTTGTTCTTCACAGGAACTAAGGGTAAGGAGGGGAAATGTGTGGGACTGATGAGCACCCAGAGCTCCCAGCAATACCTTTGGGGATGACTCAGCCTTGGCCAGTGAACAGCAGGCAGGAAGAGAAGAAGCTACTTGTGAAAAAACACAACAGCTCATATGAAACAGATTTACATGATGTTTCTGAGAAGCAGGGAACACATTAGCTTTCACTCAAAGACTCTGAATGCGATGAAAATCATTCTGTTTCCTTGATTCATATACATTTTCCTCTGCAGAGGAATGAAGCTTCCAGTGGGAAAAAGCAAAACCCACTTTATAAAACTCCAGTTTGCCAAAGTGCTATCCTTTAAAAAAGGCCTCCACCTATTAAGCTCTATGCCCTACACAACCTATTGTCATGGTTTTAAACAGTGGCTGGACAGTGACAGATGCTCTCTGCTATTGCCACTACCCTTACAGGGGGAAGGAGGGAGACTTAAAGGCTGAAAAAAACTTGAGCAGGTAGAAGGTGACCTATCTCAGTAAATGATGTCTTTCTCCAGTGAGGGAATGGGGAGTGGCAGGACACTAACCCAGATAGCACACCAGCCAGAAACTCCCCCATAGAGCTCTCTTAGGAGCCATTTTATACTGAGCACCATGGGCAGAAATACTGTGGTTGGTCCATTTGGGTCATCTTGACCCATCCTCTCTTCCCATAGGATCAGCTGCTCCCCATTATGACTGCTCAGCTCAGCACAGGCTGGCAGCTGCTGGGGGTGTCCCAGGCAGGGTTCTCCATCCTGGGCTTCTCAAAACAGGCCACCTAACATTTGTGTGGAAAGAGTCATTGGACCCATGCCAACACATCACATGGTATAACTTATTATAAATCCCAAGTGAACAACTGAAGAGAATGGGTAGACACGTAACTTTTTTCCTAAGCTGCTTCTGAACGTAATTTAGATACTGTAAGTAGTCTTCAAAAATGTATTTTATTGTTAAAAAAAGACTATTTAATTCTATTGCCCAAACAGCAGAACAGAAGTAATGAATATTCACCATCACAGCAAAGAGACAAAATTTAACACCAGTTTCACCCTATGTGAAATTTAAATTATTCTCTTAATTTATGGAATTAGGTGCTTATGTTTTCAAAGCAGATTTCAGAAACATCACAGGAGAACCTGTGCATTCATCCATGTAGGGAAAAAAAAAAGGAAAACCATCTTTATGTATGTGACAGCACTGTTTCCTGGATGGTTGGTGCCTGTTGTGCTTAGCAATGGCTGTCTGTGCCAATTCAGAGCTATTCTGGAGCCTTATGTGAATGCCTTGCTGCATTAGCATGTCTAGATTACTTTGCATTTTGGTTACAGCTCACTACTTATACTAAATTGCTGTTTCCCAAAATAGAAAGATACTCTCTGAACTAAAAGGCAACAGCATAGACAGCTCTGTGACTCAGAGTCTCATTGAAAAATATCAAGTCATTTATGTCTACTTTGCTTCAAATCCAATTCAAGCTGACAGCAAAGCCCTTTGCTCCTGATTATTATGGCAACTCAAGTGAAGAGGTTTTGTCTTGTATCTGCTGTGTGGTCAACACGAAGAAGATGAGGTGACTGGCAGCCATCCACCATCAGAGGGGTCACTTTGTCCATCTCTGCCTCCCAATGAGCAAGGGCTCTGTGCTTGCCACCAACTACTGTGTTAACAGGTGGTTTTGCAAAGTTTCAGATGAGCTTCTACCCCCCACCAAATACTGGCAAAATCCCACAGGTACTTAAAAGAAGATCAAGACAAAAGGGAATTGTTGCAGATTCATACGCCAGGAAAATCAGCACAATGTAAATTTGAAAGCTAGATACTCTGCTATCAAAGACTATAATTTAAAACATTATTAAATTCACTGATGTGACTTTTTCTGTAGAAAATTGCAGTCTGGTTTATATCAGATTAGAAATTTAATACATCTGCCGTTAAGTATCTAGAAAGAGCTGCATAACTTTCATCCACGAAGAACAGAGCCAGAGTAAAAGCACTACAAGATGAAGAGAAACCTGCAACAGGGGTGTTGCGTGGCAACTGAAAGCTTGGCTCTGCCAGTCGGTGGCAGTCCTTTGTACTTTAAACTCTATGGTAGGGAAATTAGTCATTAAAGTGGAGCTCAGATGGATGGCTCTTAATTTCTGAAATACAGCTGAAGCGCTGCTGTACACAAAAGCTTGCTTGTGAAAACATCTCTTTTGGAATACAAGTGTGCTATTTGAAGAGCTGGAGATTTAAAAAAAAAATATAAAAAAAAATAAAATGCCTGGTGCACTGTAGTCAGAGAAAACCTATTCCTCTTTTTCCCTTACCGCAAATGATTGAACATGCAGTCATGTTCAGACCTCACACAAGACTAAATCTGTCCTTAAGTTTTGAGAAACAGTATTTTTTCTGTCTGAAAAACAATAGGTACTACATAAAATTGCTTGACCAAAATTTTATGTAGGATTTTTTGTTTGTTTGTTTTTTCACTTGTTCTGGTAATCACCCAGCCCCATGAAAGATAAGAGATTAACTACATATGTGTTTACTCAGTTTTTCCACAAAAGTCTTGTGGATGGCAATGTGTGAAGGCTTGCTTGTAAATATCTTTTTGTGTGGCTGAGTTGTTTTCACATGCAGAAATAAGCATGACTGAAGGTCTTTTAAATGAGTTGATATTCATTCTTTTTTCTACTAAGAAGCTAAACCGGGGAGCCACATTCTATTTTCCATGTTCCTCCCCATCCAAGGACCATGGTTAGAAGAGGACTAGGACCTTCTGGGCTGGGGAGGTCCTCTGCTGCCAGGTCTGTGAGTGCCCATGCTTCTTTTGCATGAGAGCAATTTGGGGAAATCCCTACTGGGAGGAAATCATGGAGAGGTGGCTGGATCTCAGGTCCTTTTCTAGGATTTGCAAATGTTCCTTCTCTAGCAGTGAAAGGAGGACGGAGGCATAGTCATTACTGGGCAGAAGACAAGAGCAGTTTGTCTGGTAGTGCATGGTCTCAAGTTGTGCCAGGGGAGGTTTAGGTTGGATATTAGAAAGAATTTCTTTACCGAGAGGGTGATCAGACATTGGAATGGGCTGCCCAGGGAAGTAGTGGATTCTCCGTCCCTGGAGATATTTAAGAAGAGAGTGGATGTGGCACTCAGTGCCATGGTCTGGTAACTGCAGCAGTAGTGGATCAAGGGTTGGACTTGATGATCTCAGAGGTCCCTTCCAATCCAGCCGATTCTATGATTCTGTGATTCTTTGTCTGTCTTTGTCTCCTTTGTCTGGCTTTTATCATGAATTTCATGGTGTTTGCTACTTGATTTCAATGCTAAGCCTTGTGATTTGTGAAAATTGTATTTATGTGAATGTTTGAGGACAGAGGACATAGAATCATAGAATCATAGAATTAGCCGGGTTGGAAGGGACCTCAGAGATCATCTAGTCCAACCCTTGACCCACCGGAGCAGTTGCTAGACCATGGCACTGAGTGCCACATCCAGTCTCTTTTTAAATATCTCCAGGGATGGAGAATCCACTATTTCCCTGGGCAGCCCATTCCAATGCCTGATCACCCGCTCCGTGAAGAAATTCTTTCTAATATCTAACCTAAACCTCCCCTGGCACAACTTAAGACCGTGTCCTCTTGTCTTGTTGAAGGTCGTCTGTGAAAAGAGTCCAGTTCCCACCTCGCTACAGCCTCCTTTCAGGTAGTTGTAGACAGCAATCTCCAGAGGCAAACCAGTGTGAACCTGAAGAATGGAGGTGGCTGTGAATGGCAGGTGTAAGGCTCTACTTTAGTCACAAACAGCACACAGATGCTGCTGCAGACATGTGGCATTTTCTATTTTAATTCCAAAAGCTTTGATCTGCCAAATTCCCAAAGCTGAAGTTGGTAGCGGGAGCTAAAGGTGAAGCAATATGTTCAGAGAGAGGCCTGGTGTGGGATTGTCTCTTCCTCTTCCTCTTCCTCTTCCTCTTCCTCTCTCTCCTGCCTGAGTGCGACAGATATTGCCTGACAATAAAATGTGTGAATTTGGACCACTTTTCTGTCAGTGGGAACAGTAATTTGTTTCTCTCTTTTGCCTGGCTGTGGGTGTCCTCAGAATCTCTTGGAACTCAGTTGTCCTCAGTTGGTTGAGAAGACAGATGGGTTCAAGATGTAGGAAAAACTGACAGACGTAGAATGTGACCACCTAAACTTCACTTTCTTAAGACAGGAAGCTAATGAAGATCTAGTGGTTTAAGCTGTCCCTTTGGAAGTAAGGAGAATTAACTACAGTAGACAGGAGGATGAAAAAGAGTTACATGTTATAGCTTACACTGTCATTTACCTAGAAAGAGGAGGAGAAAAATAAATCGATAGGTGAAAAATCAAGTAAATTTGAAGGACTGAGGATATGGTGGAGTGGAGTAGTGGCACCTGAAAGGATAGGAAGTTACAAGTCATAAAGGGAAAAGAAAAGTCCTGCACCTGGGGAGGAGTATGTTGGAGCGATTTGGTCAGCCCTCCGTCCCAACAGGCACTTTCTGGTCACATTCCGAGAACCCTTCTGGGTCCCTGTGAGCACAGAGGCAACTTGGGGATGTGGTATGGACACAAAAGCAGGTTTGTTGTTACCCTCTGGGCAGTGTTGGGTCCAGGCAAGGCTGCTTTGATGGGCACCCATGAACTTGCCAATCATACCATTTGGTTTACCTTTATTTTTCTCTTCTTCCCCCCCCCCCCCCTTCCAAAATAAACAACACACTCCTGTTTACTCTTTCCCCACTGGCTGTGCTTTTGGTTATTTTAGACCATTATTTAGTAATTCTGGCCAGTAAGCCTGGTAAGACTGGAAATCTTCTGTATTCCTACTCTACTCTGATGTCCTTCATCCAAGAGGAGTTCTCAATACCTGCCTTCCCCTGTGTGAAATATCTGGAAGTTTCTCCTACTGTTTTATTAGTTTAACTCTAGGATGGGGTTGTTCAGCCACTTCTCCCCTCCCATCACTCTCAGGATCTGGTAGTTTCTCATTTTTCTGTCATTCTCATATTGCTGGAGTGTGTGGCATACAGAAGAGGGTTGGGAGGGATCTAAGTGCTGCCCTCTGCTACTGGGAGGGGAACTGTAGGGAAGATGGAGCCCAACTCCTTTGAGACATGCACAGCAAAAGGTAAATGGGCAACAGCCTGAGTTGCACCAGAGGAAAAACTGGCTAGAGAGAGCAGAAAAAAAATCTTCCAAAAAGGATGGTCGAGCATGGAAATAGGCTGCCCAGAGCAGGGGTGGCTCCTCCCTCCATGAAGGTATTCAACACTTGAAGGGACAGAGCCCTGATTTAATTTTTAAGTTGTGTTTGTTGCTCTTTTTAGCTGGCCAGCCAGCCAGGTGCTCAGAGTATCCTTCTCTGGACTTAAAATTAGCAGATTTGCTTGTCTTCTGTAATTAAGATTTGGAAAGCAGTTTTACCTCGGGCAGTATGATAGGAGTCAGTTGTTATGTAGATAAGTGTGTTGCCTAAAAGAGGAATCCAAATAACCAGGGAATAACCAAATACCCATTGACTTTTTAAAGCCCCTGTGCTGTGACTGTTCCTAGCTCCAGTTGACTATCAGAACACAAAAAGCAGATCACTGCTGATTTCCAATGCACTTTTTCATTGGGCACATGTAGAATAAATAGCAAATCTCCTAAGGTCCAGAGCATTGAACAGAACTCGTAGCCTGGATCCCGAGGGGCCACTTGACTTGTCACACATGCCAAGAAGATGAGGCAGGTGAAGGCTTGGGATTCAGCTGAGCAGTGAGCTGGGTGAGAAACAGGCTTGTCAGTGAATGAGTTTAGGGAATGGATCACTGAGGGAGAGAGTTGTGCAACTTAAAGCAATAAATTTGTCAGCAAAACAAAAAGCAGAAAGAGAGAATGAATGCAGCAGTCAATCAATAAAGCAGCGAATCAATTGTTTAGTTAATAAGATTAATTATGCAGAACAGAGTGGGCAAGGCAGAGGATTTGGTCAGTTTGACTCCAACAAATCTCCCCAGTATATTTCAGTCACTGCATCATTTACTTTGGCTAATTTTTGTTCATATGAGCCCCAGATGAAAGCATTTGCATTCTGAATTGTATAATCTCCGAATTAGTATTCTCCTTCCTGTAGTGACCTTTAAAGGCAGTAGCTGTTTCTAGACTGTTATGTTCTACTTTATATGGTTTTGGAAAGCCACTAATTAGCTTATGATCTGGGAGAATTAGCATCCTTCTCCATTTGAAAAAGTAGTACTTAGCTATTGACATATTCTTACTTCTATTATTTCAGTATTTGATATTAAATTTTATTATTTAATTATAGGGAAGGTGCATATTATTTTATGTGACTGTGGTACTTATCTGTCTTTCCACTACTGACACAAATGGGCTAAGTGCTTTACAAATTCAAGTATCAAGACCTTTCTTCAAAACAGTTTCTATTCTGAAAGTATCTGCTTTCAGAACACTTTCTATGCTGTTGGAACTGCAGCCTCTCTTTTCTCCCAATTGTACAACATAGAAACTTAGCTAAAGAAATGACAATTTAGTCTCCTAGCATGAATATGATGCATTACAGTGTAATACAAGAGGCAAAGAAATGCATGAATCAGTCGCCTTAGAGAAGATGTAGGTGGTGGATTTTTCAGAAATTGTCAGAAGCTGAGACCATACCTGTGTGGATAACATCTTTGCCTGGGATCTGTTGGCATGATTTGTGAGGAGCACTTGTATTGTGCTCAGTGTTTCGATCAGCTCTCACATAGTATACCTGCAAGAAGGGCATTTATGGACAAAAGCCACTAACTGGCTGCATGCCTTGGAAGTGAGTTTGACTTGGCCTTTAGAGTCATGATCATCAGGAAGCCTTGAAGGTGCCTAAATCCTATAAGCACTTTAGGTTTTCCCAAGGCTTCTTAGGCTATGCCTCTGGCCATGTTTGTATCAACCATCAGAAAGACCTGAGCTACTTGATGCCTATCTCACACCTGAGCCCAAGAGATCTCCAAACTTCCCTTGTTAAAGTCCACAGAAGTCCTGGTCCTTGTCCTAGCCTGGCACTCACCCCAGAATTCAGGTCTGCAGAAAATGTAATTGAGGTGGCTGTTTTCTCTGTTTGGATTTGCTGGTGTGATGTGGTGCCCTCCTGCATCCAAAAACTGCTTGGAGCAAAATAGAGAAATAATCCTATCAGCAGGCTTCTGTGGAAGGATTAACCAGAGTCTGAAGTGTTGTAAAACTAGTATCATCCTTGGATTTTTTTTTTTTTTTAGTACTCAGCTTTGTTATAGTTTACAGGGCTGGATTTTGATGGGATTTTGGAGATATTACTTAAGGGTGAAGGTGGAGAGGTGGAAGATGGGATGGCTGTTTTGTGAAACGCTGCTAAAGGCAAGTGGATAGTCTTGTTCTTGTATATGTGAATCCTGGTTTCCAGGACTTGTTTGGCTTCACTCCCATAGTGTCTGGGGACATCAGATGGCACACATTTATGTTCTGTACATAGGCCTCTGGATTAGGATGGCTTTGATCTATGGGACCATTATTTACTGTCGTTTCTAAAATTGTTTTGGAGTGCATTTACTGCACTGGCCTGATGTTGCCTCATCCAGGAAAACAAAGTCTATTTGTTCTTTGCCAATGTAATATCACAGACACAGAACATAATTTTGTTGCAAAGTTTCAGCTGACTTCTGGTCTGTTCAGGGAGAAAATATAATGGTCTCTTACTAAAACTTAAGACAGCTGTTAAGAGCCAATAATCTATTCATTGCTTCTAGTTGTTCCACCAACTGTGGACTGAAATGCTTTTGAGCAGCTCATCACATGGCTTTGCCAAAGATTTCCTCTTGCCTGTTTACATGATCCTTTATTTTTTTTGATGGAAGCATCTTCTGTGAAGGAAGCAACTTTTGTGAGGAAGTTTGTGCTGCAACTTGTGTAGAAAACAAAAAAATGTTCTCTACCACTCCAGTTCTTGTTAACTCAGTTGGCTCCTGTCAAAATACCTCTTTGCTGAAGCGTCAAACACTTTGAAATTATTAAGTAGACACTAAGATGTCCATAAAAATGTTGGTGACTGTACTTGAATTCTTCCAGTATTATATGTGACAGTCTGGAGCCTGCCAAGAGCACGCTGTCAGATGCTTACACAGGTGGAACATGCTGGGTAATTGCTTTGTGTCTCTTTCCATGAGCTGATCTACCTAAAGGGAGAAATGTTTTTACTCTTATCAGACAGGGCAGTAATTTTTCTAGCTCAAGAAGTCAATGTTTGGGACTTGAAGCGTTTATTATACTTAATTCCTGATAGTCTTATTTTGAACACTGAAGGACTTGTGAGACTTGCAAAGACAGCCAGTGGGCTAAATTTATCATTCGGAGTAGAAACACCATGAAGAGGATCTTGAAGAAGCCAACAAATACTTTGGAACAGTGAGGAGCATCGTGAGCTGTGTATGGGCTGTATACAAGATCCTCTTCAGTCACTGATACTTTTAAGAAGTATATAAGAACTCACAAAAATATAAAATAGTGCAAAAGCACAATGCCAGCGTAATCAGTACGCTGGCAAGGGTTATTACAGTAGAGCACTGATATATACAGAACTGCTTGGTAATATCAGTTTCTGTTAATCCTGTAACAATCAGCTAATGGTAAAATGTTGATTTATTCACTGATTTACTCTTAGCTAGATTGAAATAATGGACTAAAATGAGCCCATTTAGACTGGTTCTTAAATTGAATGCTCCTAATTGCATTTGAAAGAATAGACCATAATGCCTTCGAGTATCCAAATGACCCTGCTAGTCTATGCAATTAGTTAACTGTCTTGGAAAGGAGACCACCTTACATCTAGTTTTGTCTTAAAATCTAGGATCTATTTTTCAAATCTTCTCTATGTGACTCTGTAGTAAAGTCCTTGCCCATGGAAGATCTTCAATTTTACTCCAATGCTAGTTCTTCTCTGTGTAAGCTTGCAGTAGAAGAGCTCAATTACTTCATTATATTTCCATTTAATTATTGAACTGGAATTCTGAAATTTGCACATGTTAATTCTGGGTCACAGAGTTCAGTATAGAAGGAAATCCCAGATTACACATTCCATTAGAAATTATCAAAAGGCCATCTGTCTTTCTTAATGTGTTTCAATCATTCAAGAGCCTGAGTATATTTAGGCAGGAAAGGGGAAGTAAGAGAGGAAAGCTCCTGCAGTAAAAATCCGAGCAGGCCACTCTCAAGTCTAGAGTGTTTCTAGAGGGGTAGAAGGTGACTAATTTTACAAGCAACTCCTGCTCCAGTTAATGTTTTTCAGCCTCGTATTTTAGGAGAATCACTTTTAAAGAGATATCTCAGCAAAAAAGTTCCTAAGCTTCTGGCTGCTGAAGAGCCAGGAGACAGGTTGGTGCTGGGGATTTGAACAGTGCTTCCAGCCAGTGGTTTCTCTCCTTGCCCTCATTCCAAGACGGCTGCATTGCCAAGCAGTCAAAATTTAAAGTTAGGTGTCTGAGTTAAACTCCTCTGTGTGTAGTTACACCATGGTCCATTTTTGCATACAGCTGGACATTACCATACTGAGAATGTCTGCAGATGCAAATGAGAGTAATTGAGAGTATGAGCCTGTGCATCTCAACAGCCTGAAGCTCTACCCATACGTTCTATGTGTTGGGGATCCTCAAAACAAAAGACACAAATCACCCCAGTGCTTCCAACGGTATGGGGATGTCTTTATTCCTTTCTGTATTTAAACTTTAAATTCCTGCTGTTTTCAGAACTGAAATAGCTTTTGCTTAGTTTTTTGGCCTCAGATTATGTGGTGCTCTAGTCCTGAGGCATGCATGAAACAAGTCCCTGAAAACACTCCAGTCTTTCAAAGTAAAATGTAATGCTTGACAACTGTGCTCTTAAAAGAGCCTTTAAAATGTGCTTTATGGGCTTTGAATCTGGATAATTTTTGATTCTTTCCCAAATAACACATTTTTTAAGTCAGGAGGGGACTGTTATACTAACAGAATCTGACACCCAGCCTAATGCTGTTGGAGTCTTTTAGGAGAACCTCCTGAGAGAGGAGCAATGAGTGGTTTATCAGATTCTTTGGAGGAAATACTTTGGGAAGAAACTGCAGGAAGCTAAGCAAAGAGGTCTGTTAAGCTGGTGGCACCATAACTTCTGACAGTTTTTCTTCTTGAGCTCATGGGGTCTGTGGCAAAGAAATGCAAGATCAGATGTTGGGTGAGGGAGTAAAGGCATAAGATGTATCTCCTCAGCTTTAGAGCTGTGCTGTATTTTTCTCTTCTAAGTGAAAAAGGCCAAGATATTTGGTATGGGAGGTACATGCTGATTTAATCTCTTTGGAACAGTAAGGATAGCAGGTGAAATACTACAGGCTGAAATGATTAGGCTGATATATATTCAGATGAATGAGAATTTTTTCAGCAGGGATATCCAAGGACAAAAAAACCACAACAAAACACAAACAAAACTACAAGAAAACCCCAAGGGTGACCGAGGTTTACAGCAGAAATGACAGAGAAGCTGCCTAGCCCACAGCAGCCAACTGACTGATGCACTCCACTAGGGACAGAGGGTGCTCTGTTCCTTGGAAACAAGCACTGGGAGCACTCAGGATGATAAGAATTGTGTTAATGGTTGGCTGTCTTCCCTTTGAGTATCTTATCACCCAATCTGATGTCCTGGGAAGGATGCTGTTTGTCAGGAATCCAAACCCAAAGTGCTTGTTGCTAAACTTGAACTCTGCTGAGGATGAATATAAAAACTTATTAAGATAGTCATAGGATTATTTAAGTTGGAAGGGATCTCTGGAGGTCATCTGTTCCAGATCCCCTGCTCAAGCCACCTAGAACTGTTTGCCCAGGGCCATATCCAGGTGGCTTTTGAGTATTTTCAGGGATGGAAACTCCACAACCTGCCTGGGCAACCTGTACCAGAGCTCAGTCATCCTCACCATGAAAAAGTGTTTCATGATGCTCAGAGGGAACCTTCTGTGTTTCAGTTTGTGCCCATTGCCTCTGGTCCTGTCACTGGGCACCACTGAGCAGATCCTGGCTCCCTCTTCTTCATGCCTTCCCTTCAGGTATTCCCAAACATTTAAGAAATTCCCCTGAGCCTTCTCTAGGCTGAAAAGTCCCATCTCTGTCTCTCCTCATAGGAGACATGCTGCAGTCCCTTCCTCTTCTTAGTGGCCCTTTGCTGGACTCTCTCCAGTATGTCCATGCCTCTCTTGTACTGGGGAGCCCTGATCTCCCTCAACATGCTGGCAACACTCTTAATGCAGCCATTTACCTATTTTTTTATTATTATTATTATTTTTATTTTTTTTTCCACATTGCCATATGTCTGGCTTGTGTTCAACTTGATGTCCACCAGGTCCCCTTGTCCTTTTCTGCAAAACTGCTTTCCAGCCAGCTGATTTCCAGGATGTACTGGTGCTTGGGGTTGTTCCCCTCCAGCTGAAGGACTTCATAGCTCCACTTGCTGAACATGATGAGGTTCCTGTTGGCCCACTTCTCCATTTCTTGCCCCTGTTGAGGTCATTCTGGATGGACCACTGTATCAATCACTCCTCCTAGTTCTGTAACTGCAGCAAAAGGTGTATTCTACCCCATCATACAGGTGATTAACAAAGATGCTAAGCATAATTTGACCCAATATTGATCCCTGGGGTACACCTTTAACTATAAAGGCCTCTAACTAGATTTGGTACCAGTGATCACAGCCCTCTGGGCCTCTTAATCTAGTTTTCAACACACTTCACTTTTCAAGAAGCCCATACTTCAACATTTTGGCTATGAGGATGTTATTGGAGACAGTGTCAAAAGCCTTGCTGAAGTCAAGGCAGACAGAATCCATTGCTCTGCCCTCATCTGCTGATCCTGTTGTTCCATCATAGAAAGCCATCAAATTGGTCAAGTGTGAATTGCCTTGGTATGAATTAATGCTGACAACACATAATCTTCTTCCTGTCCTTCATTAGTCTGGAAATGAATTCCAGGTTTACTTGTTGTGTCACCTTACCAGGGCCTCAGATGGGGCCCATTGGGCTGTAGTTCCCTGGGTCCTATTTTTGACCTATTTGAAGATAGGAGGGATAACAGCAAATGTACAGAGGAGCAGGTACAGAAGACAGATGGTTCCAAGTTACTGGTAGCTGATGAAGTTCACCATAGTGAAAACAGAGATCACCCACAGTTCAGGAACTGTTGGTGTTGTAGTTGAAAGTTTCTGAAAAAATCAGGAGTGGGCAGATTTTGTACTTTATTTTCAGAAAAAGATGGACCCAGTCAGCTTAACTTCAGTTCCTAAAAACAACTGGAAGAAATGCTAAAGTTGTTGTCAGGTACCTGGAAGGTGCAGCTAAGGTGAAATTGTCAAGAACAACTCATGTGGAACCAATCAAATATTTTCTGACAGGGTTGGCTGATAGGAGAGAATGGGTACCTGTCATTTCTTGACTTTTGTGTAGCCATTACACTTGACATCCTCATATGGAAGCTAAAAAACTCAGTCCTGGAAAAATTGTGACAGAGAAATGTGCAAAAATGCATTAGGTTAAGAATAGATACAAATAGTTTGCTGCAAAGATGGGTAATTACAGCCATCTGAACTACCTCCTCAAAAAACCCCACAGAACTACCTCAGAATCTCTTCCTCGATGTAGACTTTCTTTCCATGTCCAAGCTAACATCTCAGGCTGTTTCTTGCTGACATCCCCTGGGTGCCTAGCTATTTGATCAAAATCAAAAAGGCCATAAAATCTTCCTTACATGCTCCAACACCAAGGAAAATGCAACTAAATTGCTTGCAGGTTAAGCTCCTATCCTGAAGATCAGTTATAATTTCAACCACATTCCAGATCTTTCTGAGTAAGATGTCTGCAATCTAGTAACTCTCTTTACCTGCTTATTTAAAATATTTGGCCACACACTTGTTAGAATAAGTTCCTATATTGATTCCTAAATCACTATCTCTCTGGCTTTGGTAAATACAGGTGCCTTGTCTTCCAGGTATTCATCTAAAATGACACTGTAAAATTAATTTCACAGAATCCCAAACTGGAAGGGACCTCCTGAAGTAATCTGATCCAATGCCTCTGCTCAAGCAGGGCCACCTATAGCCATTTGCCCAGGACCCCATCCAGACATCTTTAGAGTATATCCAAGGAATCCGATTTCCTAGTTTGCTGCTTTGATATGGCAGCCTCTGTATTTCTTCATTGGCTTTCTGTTTTCACTGTGTCACATAATGAAGAAAGTCTCTCTTTTTTAAGGCCCTTCAAGGTGCCTCCTCACTTGACATCTCTCATACACTATCTCCTCTTACTGTCCTACAGTGCAAGCCTCAGTCTTAACCTTGAATATTTTCAAGAAAAACATTTTTGGGGGGGTTTTAGTTTTCCTAATCTCCCAGATTAGACAAAACTCCCTGCAAAGTCAGTGGGATTTTCTCCTGGAAAAAGAAGAGATAATTAGGCAATGCCACTGATAGTCAGAAAAGTATGTCAGAAAGAAAGGTTTCAGTGGGATAAGAGTGAGTTTGCTGCAATGTGGTTCTATGGGGACATAAGTGGGAAAGGAGAGTGGAGTCCCAGCTGGAAACTTGATCTCAGGAGCCCTTTAGCTCATGTGAGCCACTCAGTTCTTCTTTGCCACTTTCTTAACTTGCTCTTCTGCCTCACAATTAAAGTCTGCTCTCCATATGTACATGGAAAGCTGAAAATCAGAACAAGCTTTAGAGCCATGTGCCACAGCTTCCCAGTTTGCTGTCATCTCTCCCTAAATGTTCACTCCTGCCCCTGTTGAAGATTTTATTTATAGTGAGCTTGCTTGTGTGGTGAAACCACTGCCTGTCAGGCACATCAATACCCATGGTGCTGAAAAGCAGATGTGAGCTAAATTTTTGGACAATAGTCTTGAGATTTCATAGAAGCATAGTTAAATATATCTTGTCACATGGCCTATTTGAGCCAAGGGTGAGACTGTGGAAGGCATTGTGATTTTAATATGGGAAGCTAAGGACTAGAACTAATAGTTCTACTACATATTGTTAAAAATCTTCCCTTCCAAAAAGAAGCACCTTTTGATTAGCATATAGCTTTATGGAGGCTCAACTGGGAAATTTATACCAGGACCCAATTGTCAAGGGCATGGGACTGTCCTGCCTTAGCAGCCTCCAGAGAAACCTGTCTCCCAGCCCTCTCCATTCCCTGAGGCCCCATCCCAGGCTTAGTTGTGGATGACTAAGATCCATGAAAATACCTTCTCTCATTTTCTCCATGGGAAAACTTCTAGTAATGGCACTCAGCTTCCCCTGGGATCAGCTTTCCTGGGATATATGAGACACCCTCCACAGCATCTGCTTCCCAACCCCAAAGCAATCCTTTGGGTGGCCCTTGGCTCCCCAGTAGCCCATGACACAACACTCCTACTGCTACCTCAGCAGCCCAGTGCTTCCAGTCCAGGACTGCCTTGCTGACACCTTCCCATTGCTGTGTCCCATTGTATGTGGTGGCTTTTCCCAAACCTAGGCAAGCACTCAGCTCAGTTGTAGCCAGATTTGTCACTTGGCAGCAGTGACACCTTGCTTGATGCTGGCAGCTGTTCCAGTCCCCAGCACTCCAGGAACATGTACATGCTGGACAAAGGTCCCAAAATCCACATCACCTCTGATTCTCCAGCCCTTGCTGCCCCCTCAGCAAATCTGGCAGGAGAGCACAGACTTTGATTAGGCACAGTGATGGTGTACAGTGGCACATGATGAATTTATCCATGGGGCTGTGTATGCCTGAAAGTGAGCCTGGAGCCTATTTCCAAGGACACACTTCCTCTCCTTCAAGAACTCTCCTTGCTGAGCCTTACTTCAAAGTCCTAAGCCCCGAAGCCTTTTCAGCTCAGCCTTATCTCACCCCTCCTCAAGAAACACCTTTTGAATTATAGATCTAGAAACCTCATGGCTCGTCTTCTTGGTTCCTTTGGGATGTGCTTCCCTGAGATACTCTTCCTGCCCTCCAGAGCTTTTATGTTCTTCAATCCTGGATCTAAGCATAGCAAAAGTCTTGCCCCCATCATCCCCTGGGGAGTTACAGATGTCCTGGATTTCTGCCCAGAGATCATGTAGCCACTCTGCAGAGGTCCCTGGGGAGCAGGGAACTTGCATGGGGATATTGGAAAATGTCAGGGTACCAGTATAGCCATTGGGTATCACAGGAAGGGTTTTGGGAAGGCCTTTCCCAACGTGATGGCTGAGCCAAGGGGAATAGCTCTCCTCTTCTGCATGAAAGATTCCTGTACCTCCTGGCTGACCCTGAGGTTTTGGCCCTTGCTTATCTAAAAAGTTATGAACATGATGCAGAAGTTAGGAATAAAGTCCTAACTGAAGAGTCCCAGAAACTGGGAAACAGAAACAGTGTTAGATACAGTGGCCACTTAGTTTCTCAGTGAGGAGATAGGGAACAGCGTGGAAAAAGCTTGTAGAGAATAACCTAACTGTAGAGTTTCTTCAAGTATAAGGTGGATGGTGAGAGTCATTTTGGAGGAGCATTTCCCAACATCCAGTTTTCTGCAGTGAAGGAAAAACTCTTTCTTGTGTCTTTTTCTGCCTTAAACTTTTCACTATAACAGCCCAGATCTGGATAAAAGCTACATATTTGACTTATTCCATACACTAGCCAGCAGTGTTCAGTCCCTAGCCTTTGCTGAGCTAGTCCTCTTTAGTTTAATAATAAATAACAGTGTTTATTGGAGCAAGATGTGGCTGGCTGCTGGTAATGTCATATCCAGTTTGTACAAATCTGCCAGAGAAGCGTGGAAGCTGCTAGGAGCTTTCTCTCATGTAAATTCATTGTCTGCACTTCCACAGCTGCATGCCAGACAGGGAGCTCTTGTTTAAAAGAAAAGAGGATGAGGGAGCCTTACATCTGGTAGCTCAAGGAAGAGTCAAGAGGCCTCCAAATAGTTTATCTGGGGAAGGTCCCTTTGTCCTTCCTGTTCTTCATCCTTGGGGGTAGTTTTTTTTTCTTCGTTTGTCTGTTTTTGTTGTTGTTGTTGTTGTTGTTTCAGTGTTACCAAAGTAAGATTTTCATCTTGGATTCCCGTGGGATTCCTGCTAGACTGCCAACAGCAGTGGGGTTTATCCAGAGGATTCCAAGATTCCCATCCTGCAGCAGAGACTAGGATGCTGCAGTGCAACAAGCACGAGCTAAGCAGCAGGAACCCTTAAATTGTAGAGATGGTGTGACCTGACATTTACGTATGGTGTGCATCACAGGAGATGCATAAGATGCCTTTGGAAATGACTTCTCTGCAGCATCCTGCTCCTCCCATGCCTTATGGTCTTTCTGTCTTTCTTGCTCTTATCTGTTCTTACAGTTTCTACCCTGCTGCTTCTGTGGGCTAGAGGACCCTTTGGAAAAATGTTCTTTTTTCTGGTTTGTTTGTTTTGTTTTGTTTTGTTTTGTTTTGTTTTGTTTTGTTTTGTTTTTAGAACAAACATCTCTGCTAAGCTTTCTGTGGATCACCATAGCCTGTCTACTGCCAATTAATTATTAATCTGTTTAGAGCTGTAGGTATGTGTGAGTAACATGTTTAAGCAGAGAAATTTGGATGGGCTGTATTTATTAAGCAGATCTGCACAGACCCCACTACCTGGCTCTTACCAAAATCTTCACACTTATTGCTCCTTCGGGGCTGGTGAGCAGGTCTTTGCTTGCACCCTGATTGCAATCATAGCTCAGGCTCTTCTGAAGGCTTGAGGTGTTTTTCAGTCCAGGCCCTTGTTGAATACTTCACCTAACATGAATTATTCAGACTGAGATGGCCCCTGTGGGAAGGAGAAAGCCCCTACTGGGAACAGGGAGGGTGGGAATGGGTTTAGCAGAAGGAACCAAAGGACAACTGGAAGAATAAAGAGCAGACAGAGATGGGGAAACAAGAGAAGGCTTTAGACAGCCAAAACTCCTGCCCTCCACCTACCTGAATGGCTCCTCTGGCTGATTATTTTAACCAGGACCTTCAGGCAGCAACTGCCAAGTCCAAATTCTTTTTCTTACACACTTAATTGAATTGAAAATTAAGCTGCCGTTTCCTTTTTGAACATTGGCAATAGAAGTCCAGTCAAGTGCCAGAGCTGGTCCATTTTTAAAGACAAATAGGTTTCTCATCTCTCTGATATTTCTCAGAGCTGTGTCACCAGATGGGAGAAGTGGTGGCACTGTATGGTGTAAAATGTTGAGAAAGCTTTGAAGAGTCACAGGCTTGATACAGATCCAGTTATGCTCAAGATGGTCTTCAGAGTCTAGGACTAGGATACGTTGTTCTAGCATACCAAAGCAAACTACAAGCTTGCTTGAGAACAAAATACCAATGGAAAAAAAAAAAAAATCACATTTCCATGATACCAAGACAATCCAGGAGGAGAGCGAGTGCCTGGGAACACCATGTTATAGGGACTTCATGTCTGCAAGGGAGCCAGGCTAATGATTTCCCAGTGGGTGGAACTGGAGAGGAAGTCTTATCTCCAGACTCCTCAGAGATTGTCAGTGGGAAACCACTGGCTCCAAAGCTAATTTTTCTGACTGAGTAATAGATGTGCAGAAGTCACAGATATGGCACCTGCTATGTGTCAAAGCAGTTTTCACCAAGCCTGAATCATAACTGCATTCAGTCAGGCTGAAAACTTGGTAGGGAATGTAAGGATAATGACAAAAATAATAGGAAGAGAAATAAAAGATGCAATTCAAGGAGTCACCCGACCATCTGAAATCCTACTATATTTAATTTGCTTCTGAGAGAAGTGTTCTGTTATGGAGGACAGACAAGGAAACATTACTGGTTAAGGTAAATCAGCATGGCTCTTCTGAAGCCAGCAAAGCCATATTGATTTACATTATTTGATGATCTCTGCTTGAAAATTCACCATTATAACAAATACTATAAAGCTCCAAGTTTGTCACCAGATGAGAGCCCCAAGGAATCATCCTTCCTGCTTGAACACGAAGATTACTCAAATGGGAAACTGTCTTGCTCCAGGATATGATGCCAGTGTTATGAGGAACAGCAGTACGGGCAACAGCTGAGCACCCAAAAAACAGGAATACCTGGCAGCTGGGAATGTTAAACAGGAAGAGATGGCAAAAAAAGAGGGTTTGTAAGCAAGACAAGTGTGTGAGTGTTTTACTGGCTATCTGCTCACTGCCAAAGAGCTGCACAGATGGAGCAGCAAAAGGAAGCTGGACACTCTTCATGGAGTCTGCATGAGGAACAATGTGACGCCCCAGGCTCACCTGGAGAAGGGAGTGAGGGGCTGAATACTTACTTAGAGCTCTGTTCTAGGCTGAAGGAGGCAGGTTGGCTGGAGATCTGGGCTTCCTAGGAAGAGAGAGCTGACTTTCAGTCACAGTCTGGTTTTGGAGGTAGCACATTTCCAGGGAATAGGCTGGTTTGGCAATGCTATGTGCTTGGCTCCAGCAGAGCTTGCCACACTCCAGAGTCCTGCAAGTTACCAGCTATCTAGTAAGCACATCCTGTTAAACACCCTGTTTCCATTAATAGAGACTTTCTTTTTGCAAACAGGCTTCTGTTCTTTCTTTATCTCATTGTCTGAGTGGGGACTGTTAGTAAATGTCTGCTTTGTACATTTATTATATGCCACAGGAGGCTGCTTTTATACTGTTTATAATTATACACCATGGAGGGAGTACAGAAGCTAAACATGCAGAAACATATAGGAATCCACAGAGCTTGTCTTGGCTGTGGTAAACACACACTAAAAGCAGCAAGCTTATAATTGGCATTATTTGTCATTCAAAAGATCTCCCAAGCCACTTCCATCAGCTATACGATGCTGGGTGGGGGAGAACCTGGTCTTATCTTCCAAGACATATAGCAAACAGCTTATGTTTTATGAAGGGAGAAGACACCACACGCACATATACATATTCACACACATCAACACATGGACACGTGCCCAAGTTTAAGCAGTGCATATCCCAGTCACATGCACTATTGTGTCGTGTGCTCTTCAATATGAAATTTGCTTTGGGTGCTCTTCTCAAACTTTGGCAAGATGGTTTTTCCAGCTCTATTCTCTTGCTATTGTGGCAGTAGCAATCTCACAGTGTTTACCTAGCAGGCTGCCTTCTGAAATACAGCTGTTGATCCCTGCTCAGTCTGATGCCTCCTCTTTCTTTTTATGTTCCTCTAGGAATTCGTTTGCAATTTTAAATGCAGAGGAGAAATTACAGCCTGTAATCTGATAAGAAGATTGCAGCAATCTTGAATTTCGACATGGATGGCCTTATTTTTCCCACCTGTAAAATTCAGATTCAAAATTTCCATTGCTTTTCTGCAAGGCCTGATTTCCCAACTTTGATTAAGTCCATGGAATGGGAGAGAACTGTAAAGTTCACAGAGAGTTTAATTAGTCTGGGCAAAAGAAATATGCTTTAATGTGACAAGGCTGGTTGAAGAGAAGTGGTAGATATGCCATCCCTGGCAAAATTCAGTATCAGGCTGGATAGGATTCTGAGCATCCTGATCTAGTTGAAGATATCCCTGCTCACTGCAGGGGAGTTGGACTAGATGACCTTTAAAAGTCCCTTCCAACCCAAATGATTCTATGATTCTATGCTATGAAGTAGCTGAGGTTTTGAGACAGTACTCAGCTTCACAGCCAGACCCTTTGTACTTCAGGATTTCCCCTGAACATGTGGAACATCAGGAGATTATCTGCCCAGCTGGCTGACTACCAGACTTTACTGAACACACACTTCAGTTTAATTGTCTTTGGTGTAACAATCACCTTACTAAATGCAGAAATACAATGGTATTAGGAAGTTACACACCTCCAAGGGTAGAATTCTCACTGGTCATTACCTGAACAAACATGTGGACTTCTTGCATACTTTTTCTTTTTTTTTTTTTTTAGAAGCACTGTTAAGTGGATTGTATATTCAAGACTGAAAACGAAGCTGGAATCCTTGGAGAGCCTCAGAGTGACTCAGAATTTGCCACGTTGTCCTGATGATATGACCGTAACTTATACTGGTATCACAGAACTCTCAGAGGTGGAAAGGACCTCTAGAGACCATCTGGTCCAACTCCCCCACTAAAGCAGGATCACTCAGAGCACACGACACATGGCTGTAGCCAGGTGGGTTTTGAAAGCCTTCAGAGAAGGAGACTCCACAGCCTCTCTGGGCATCCTGTTCCAGGGCTCTGTCACCCTCACAGTAAAGAAGATTTTTCTCATATTTAAGAACTTCCTATGTCCCAGCTTGTGCCCACTGCCCCTTGTCCTGTCCCTGGGAACTCTTGAGAAGAGTCTGGTTCCATCTTCCTTGCATCCAACCTTTAGATACTTGTAGACATTAACAAAGTCTCCCCTCAGCCTTCTCCTGGCTCGAGTCCCAGCTTCCTCAGCCTTTCCTCCCAAGAGAGATTCTCCAATCCCACAGTCACCTTTGCTGCTCTCTGTTGGACTCTCCTCTAGTTCCCTGTCCCTCTTGAACTGGAAAGCCCAGAACTGGATGCAGTATTCCAGCTGTGGCCTCACCAGGGCAGAGTAGAGGGGGAGAATGACCTCCCTCGACCTACTGGCCACACTCTTCTTTATGAAACCTAGGATTCCATTGGCAATAAGAGCACACTGCTGGCTCAGGGATAATTTATCTAAATGATGGGCAAGATGACAGTGACCCACATCATGCAGACCCTAGTGAGGCAGAACACTCTGTTAGCCAGAGGAGGTTTGCAAAAGAAGCCATGAGAGTCCTGGTAGCTGAAATCTATAGCAAGTTGGCACAAGCCCCAAAGAAATCCCTAGATGCCTCCTTTAAAAACCCTTATATCAATTCAAGTCTGTGGGTGAAAGAGAAGAGAGGGCTGGATTGTGATCCAAATGATGTGACAGTGGCTAGCCATAGGAATCTACTTGGATACTGGCTCACAGGGGAAGAAAGCATCCCTGCCCCTGGGGCCCTTCATGTGGGACATCCCACACAGGGCATGGCAGACCCCAGCCTACAGCTGAAAGTGCCTCTGGTGACTGCTGCTCAGCTGGTGGTCATGCCCTTTGAAGGTTCAGCCTGGCAAGCCAGCTCACATTTTGTCCCAAATTTCATGGGTTTCAACATCCATACCCTTCCAGAGAAATGTCTGAAGCAGTGGGGAGCTTTTCTCTCCATCGTCTTTCTTTTCTATATTGCTCTTTTCATAAGGACTTTATCTCCCCAGCAAAAGTGCAGAACATTCCCAAACAAACAATTTATTTAAATGACTTCTTTCCCACTGGACTCAAAGCCACATGCTGGGCATTCACTGATACAGCAGTATTGCCGTGGACTCTGTTGCCTAACTGAGGGGCTTCACAGTCACACATAATGGTTGACAAATTGTCTGATAACCCCATCTCTGCCACTATGCTGTTCCTAACCTGTAGAGAAACAAGATGAACCAGGTGCCTCGAGTTGCCAAAGAGTGGGTGTGAGTCCACCTGTGCCTGGTTAGGGCAGGCCCCCTATTACCAGGGGGCCAATAAAGGTGGGACACACACCCACAGAGAGAAGCTCACTCTGGTGTGAGGCAGTGGAGAGGCCAGCAGTTTGTTGAGCCTTAGGAGCAAGAAAGGCTCTTCCTGTGACACTAACCCCCCAGTGAATATATATATATATACAAATACATGTATTTATATACATGTATGTATACATATATTTGTGCATGTGTTTGTGTATTTGTATAGTAAGGGTATATAGAATGCATTAAGTGGATCCAAAACAAAAGGAGAGCAATCTCCTTGCCCCAAAACTCCTTTCTTGTCTTAATACTCTGTAATTTACTTCAGGGGGCAAATTCATCCTGAGTTACTCAGTGGTATGACGACAGGATGCATTCAGCTGTTCACTTTTGAGTATGAAAAGCCCCGAGAGGCACCAGTCAAGCTTTCCTGGTGACTTTCCACTTCTATCCATCTTCCATGGTTTTGTATGTGCTCACAATGCACTTGGTTTGAAAACAGAAAAGTTGCAAAGCCAGAGATATACAGTTATGTGCCAAATAAGAGTTCGCCTGCAGTTGTGATTAAACAGCTCAAGAATTTACACAAACTTCATATCACAGTGCAGTTATGCATGTGTGGAGGTTTTGAACCCAAAATATACAGCAAAAATTCGGGCATCACCAGAAGGAAAGAAAAATTGAAGCCATGCACTGCTTCAGAGTCCTCATCGTCCTGAGGTGAAGGAAGTGAGATGTGATTCCAGCTTGGTGAAGATGCTGATGTTATTTTCCCTTACATCATTACAAGAAACATCCTGAGCCCTGGTGTGTAAGGCCTCTGCCACTTCTACTCATCAACTAGTTTTCAGGAGTTGCCCCTTTCCTGTATTTCTGTAATTTAGCTTCATCTGAAGCCCTGTCCGGAGTTTACCCCCTCCACTGGCATAGCTCACAGGGTCACTGAAATACCTAACCTTTCCCACCACTTCCAGATGCTTTCCCCTGGGAAGTATCATCCTACAGATATATGTATATATAGTTTACACATATAAAACTGGGGAACTCTGGGAAGGCAGCAGCCTCCCTGACCTTACAGGCACAGAGCACGTGATATGTAAGTGGGAATATTCCCTGAAAGATCACTGCAAGACTTGTCCCATGTGGATTGCATGCCATAATTATATACATTGAAGTTTAGAATACACTCCAGATGCTTTTTCCTGCCCTTTCCTCCCACACAGCTTGACTTTTCCCCAGTGATTGATTCGCATAGTTTATATTCAGAGATTCAGTATTTTGCTTACTTCCCAGATCAGCCTTTTTCAGCATGCCAAGAGCTGGCCTTTAAGCTCAGGGAAATGCAATGATACCCATTGAGAAGCTGTGGACTGTCAGAACAGGATGAACAATCGGAGTCTGAGTGTTCAGCTGTAATCAGCACTGGACAAGCTCTGGGTTTTGTGAAGTCAGCAGGAGTTTTCCCAACAACCCTAAAAAGTACAGAATCGGGCCAGGGTTGGGAAGTACTGATAAATACAATCTTTGACAAAGGACTAGAAAGTATTTCCTCTGTTATGCTTTTGACCTCTTTTTCTTTTCTTTTTTTTTTTTTCTTCTCTTCTTTCTTTTTTTTTTACTCTTTTTTCTTCTTTTTCTTCTTTCTTTTTTTTTCTTTTTTTTTTTTCTTTTTTTTTCCTTCCCTTTTAAAAATATTTTTCCATATTTCCTAAAATACAAAAAGATTGGGAGCCCAGGTCACTTGCTTAATTTGTCTTTTAATTCCCAATTCTTTGACTGGTTAGTGATACGTAATCCCCTGCAAAAACAAGACATCCCCCCCCAGTCCTCTCCCCAAGCATTTCTTGCTGTCTCCCTTTGCTGTACAGCTCACACCTTTCATGGTCCCCAGAGAAGGAAGCAGAATGCTCTTGTTCTGTAGAAAAGAGGCCACAAGGATTGTTCTCCATGCATCAGTTCTTACAGGATGTAAATATGAAAGGAAAAAGCAAACACTCTTGAGATGCAACCCAAAGAGGGGCAATAGTTAGGAACAGCCTTGGATGGGGAACAAACTGCAGTCCCATAAGTTACAGTGTTTTGGTTTCCTCCCTTGGCAGCTTTCAGCCAGTGCTGGTGAGATTCCAAGCAATTTTTGGGATCTCTGGACTCCCTTTATCTCTGGGAGATAAGAACTTAGGGCAGTTTTTATAGGATCTGTTTCACACATGTAGATCAGAGGAAAAAAGCAAGACAGCAAAATGTTCAAGAGTGTATGCAGAGAAATGCTGATATGAGGAAGGAGAAGGGCTGGCAGACAGATCCTTTCTCAGGGTGATCACAAAATACTTCCACAGTCCCCAGTTTTGTCTGATTCATTCAAAGAGTTCTTGCTATATCTCATTATTTACATATTAAGAGGAATAATATTATTTCTGCCTGTTGTGTGCATGCTTATCCAACACGTTCTAAGATAAAAGAGGGTTTCTTCATAGAATCATAGAATTGGCTGGGTTGGAAGGGACCTCAGAGATCATCAAGTCCAACCCTTGATCCACTACCGCTGCAGTTACCAGACCATGGCACTGAGTGCCACATCCAGTCTCTTTTTAAATAGCTCCAGAGATGGAGAATCCACTACTTCCCTGGGCAGCCCATTCCAATGCCTGATCACCCTCTCCAGAAAGAAATTCTTTCTAATGTCCAACCTAAACCTCCCCTGGCACAACTTAAGACCGTGCCCTCTTGTCTTGTTGAAAGTCGTCTGGGAAAAGAGACCAACCCCCACCTGGCTACACCCTCCTTTCAGGGGGTTGTAGAGAGCAATGAGGTCTCCCCTGAGCCTCCTCTTCTCCAGGCTGAACACCCCCAGCTCCCTCAGCCTCTCCTCATAGGGTCTGTGCTCGAGTCCCTTCACCAGCCTGGTTGCCCTCCTTTGGACCCGCTCCAGCACCTCAATCTCCTTCCTGAACTGAGGGGCCCAGAACTGGACACAGGACTCAAGGTGTGGCCTCACCAGGGCTGAGTACAGGGGCAGAATCCCTTCCCTGTACCTGCTGGCCACGCTGTTCCTGAACCAGGCCAGGATGCCATGGGCCTTCTTGGCTACCTGGGCACACTGCTGGCTCATGTTCAGCTTCCTGTCAATCCAAACTCCAAGGTCCCTTTCTTTCTTCTGATGCTTTAAAGTAAGAACTTTGTAAATATATATTCACTGAGCCTCAAACATAGCTGACTGTAGACAGCACAAATAAAGCATCATCCATCATGGACTGGAACACATTAGAAATCTGGATTTGCCTGCCATGTCCTGCCTTGCAGTGCCTTTCCTGGCCTTTCAGCAGCCAGCAGAGACCCCTCCTCTGAGCCCTGCTGTGACATTAGCCTCTGAAATTGATTTTCCACAGCTCTGTACCGAGGGAAGTCTGTTTATTGCTGCTCAGGGTCACTGGTGAGATCCCTTGAGGTCAGGTCAGGATATTTTGGCTGGTATCTCATGATGGCTCTCATGAGATTTCTTTGATAGACCCTGTTCCACCTACAAGAGAGTCACTCATTCCCCAGCTACTCAGGTGGGAGCAGTCACATCCATTTGTCCCCATATACCCTAGAACCATCACTGACATTTTAGTGAACGACAGGCTTTAAGGTTGTTATTCCTTGGTTCTGTGATGCCTAATTTATTTATTTATTTATTTATTTATTTTTGTTTTTGAGTATGAAAGAATTGTTTTGATTGCTTATAGGCCAGAAGAAGCAGCTCAACTGCACTGAATATGTGCAACTCCATGGCACTGTAGAACAAAGTAAATACAAACTGCAGTGGATAGGGCAAAGGCAACTCCAAACTCATCAAGCCTTCTCTTCATCTATCATAGGTCCTATGCTTTTTCTTGCCACTTTATCCCCACTTGTTATTCCACCAACATGTACTAAATCTGTCTCCATTATTTGCTCCTGCACAGACAGTATATTCCCCCTTCCCCATCTTTCTCTTCTTTAGACTAAGAAAAATGTCCTATTAACCAAGCCACTTATAAGATATTCTTTATACATAGGTTTTTAATATATTCTTTATATATAACCTTTCTTTTTCAGCTCACATTCATCTTTCTTCAACTACTCTACACAGTAGTACAGATGATATCTCACTGATGCCTAATGCAGTGGTATTAATACTTCTCCTTTTCTGCTAGACATACTAATGCTTAAGGATTGCATTTTCATTTTTCACAGGCTCATCAAACTGGTAACCTATCATAATCAAGATGATAACTAATGCTCTCAGGTCATTTTCTTCCTTTGTCCTTTCTACATAGTCTCCCTGATTTATAGCAGAAAATCTTGTTATTTTTCTGGATGTACATTATTCCTGCCTCTCAAGCTTTTGCATGTAATTCCATTTCTATTATGGGAGTCTGCAAAGTCATTCACTTTCCCAGTTATGATGTCTAAATCCTTGTACTTAAGTGTCTCTAGCACAGTTCAACAGCATACTCTCAGTTTGCATCAAATGTATTTGCAAAAACATTAAATTAGTCTCAGGACTGAACTTTGAAAGACCCTTCTCCAGGTTTGTCTTGCTCCAGACAACAGTCCCCTTGTCACTAGCTTAATCTTCTGTTTTTCTGCTGTCTTTTACCTCCTATATTCTATCCCAATGCTGACCTTTACTAATAGTTTCTGATGTAACACAGTACCATAGTCTTTATAGAATAATAGGTACATCCCCTTAGCCAGAAAAATCAGTCCCCTCATGAAAAGACATCCCATCTAATATGCCTTTAATAAGTCTGTGGGTTTTACAATTTTGGGGTTTTTTGTTCTTTTCTGTATTTTAGTTTTTTCTTACCTTTAAAGTCTGTTCTAAAGCCTTACCTTCCAGACATCCCAACAATTATCCACCAGAAATTCTGAGACCAGAATAATGATCCACCATAGTAATTCCCATTTTCTATGAAAAATAAACTATATTACCATTTTCTTAGAAAATATGGCAGGAAAGGCCCCATTTGCTACTCTTTATTCCAATGACACCATATCTGAATGTGAAAAGGTGCTGAAGACCCTTGCTGCTGGGATTGCAGTTTCACATCTATATTCTTTCTGGACAATATAGATTGTCCAGATTTATATTATTATAGATTTTTTTACCTGAGCACCTTTAGTTCTCCAAATCCTGTTTTTCTTGTCCTTGTTGCAACCCTCCATTGAACTGGTGAAACTTCCTTCACTTGCTTGATTTTTGTCAACCTTCCTACTGGAGGTATTTTAGAAATTGCAACTGAGTTTGTGTAATATGGTGTCAACAGTGTTCTAGGCTCACACTTCCAGCTGAGTAGGTGTGATTTGAACCTCCCTGGACAACTCACTTTGTGGGACTTGGATTCCTGGCCCTCCAGACCACATTAATGGAGAGGTCACTAACACGAGGTTTTTTTCCACGCTTCAGTTATCTTCATAATCTTGCACAGTCATGCACTGTCTCTAGTTCTGATAGTACAGCTCCAGCCCACGAAGAGTTAAATCTCTCCACAGAAGCTGTCAGATAGCCCCAACTTATTGTCCTTTGTTCTCCAGAATATTTAATTATTTTTTTTTCCTCAAGCCAAACAAGCTATTATTCCTGTCACTAGCCTTGTCCCTAAGGATATCTCAGGATCTTGCAGGGAATACAGATGGTTTGTGGTGCTTCGACACAGTCGTGCTGCAATATGCTTCTATGCTCACTTCTCATACTGAGAAGCAACCATCCAAAACACTTTGCATTTTACCACTGGGATGCTTACAGTCACTTCTTCATATCTACTTGTATCTCTCACTCACCCAGCATCAGGGAATGATGAAATAAAGGTCATGAAATACAGCTAGTAAAGCATCATAGTGTTTCCTTATTTTCCACAATTTGCAATTAATTTTTTACTTTTTTTTTCTTTTTTTTTTTCTTGTCCTTTATATTTACACAGCTCTGTGCATTGCACTTTTTTTTTTTTTTTTTTTTTTTTTTTTCTTTTTTCAACATCAGTACAATCAAGAAGTAAAATGATATACTACTGACTAAAAAGCTGTCAGGTTTTGACAAATATGTATCCTGGTCCAAAGAGCAAGGATCTGCTCTACCAGAACTCTTGTAATAAGCTGTCAGAGACCTCCTAATCCCTTCCCAAGGAAAACAGGGGCTCTTTCAGCCTTCTGGCAGGGGTGTTGATGTGTGTTTGAATTGGCCATTCTCTGTTTGGGCTGGAGGCAGAAAGAGATGGCCAGGAAGGGTTTCATGACCACAGAAGAAACAGTGGGATGTAGAAAAAGTAGTGAGGTCTATACTGCCATAGTTTTTCAGCTTTTTCAGCTTCAGAGCAGGTTTTGAGGTGGCTGGAGGCCAAACCAGTGTGATTTCTCTGTACCTGAAACCAATCTGTTCTGGACCTTGGCCCTAAGCGCAGAGGATTCAGTGACTGAAAATGCAGAGGGCTTCTTTACCAACTGTGATGACAGCCAAGTGCTAAATCTGCCCTCACAGCATTTAATATGTTGATTAAAGATTATTATGGCACAAGGACAGGTCTGAGGAAGTACTGTAGGCTTCTCTAGTTACAAAATAGGGATAGGATTACAGCTTTCTTGCATTTTACCTAGAAGTGGCTAGATTTCCTTTCAGATGGCACACACCTTTTAAAATATGCATTATAGTTAGTGATGAAGAGAATAGAAAACAATATCAAGGTAACCTTTTGAAAGTAGATGTAGTACTTTATTCTTGTCCCACCAGCCTTGTCTTCCTTATACCATCAGACTATGACTGCTACAAGAACATCTCTAATATACTAATATATTTTCCCACAGAGTTTTTTTCAAGGATTTATTTTCTGTGTATTTTCTATGTGGGGAAAAAAAATGGGATTCTTGTTCAGCTTTGGTAGGGAGGAAATTTCACATACGAGAGTTCTGATTTTTTTTTTTTTTTAATGACTAATGCTGACTAAATCTTCTTAAGTAGTTCTTTGGTATATTTTCAAGTTGGAAGCCATTCTATTTCTGATTAATTCATACTGCCATGCAAGTCCTAGAGCTATGCAGATAAGCTGAATGCACCGCACTACAATATCTGCGTTGTAATCCTAAGGGTATTCATGGGCTTCTCAAGTGAATGCACATTCATACGTGAAGTAGGCAGCACACAGTGAAAGAGCTACATTATGTGGATGTGCTCAACAGCTGAAAAATGAACTATGTCATGGATTTCAGCTTCATGGAGTGAGCAGCTGAATTTAAGGGTGACACTGAAAGATTGTTCTCCTGAGTGACTCAGTTTGATTCATTGGCCTGACAATGCCCTCTTCTTTGTGAATCCCTCGCACCTGTAGATGCACAACACTGACAAAGGTCTAATTCTGGCATTTAGCAAAATCCAAACTATTAGCCTGCTGAAGTAAGTGCAGCAATTTTTCTGATGTGGATGTTGTTTGCAGCCCTCGCTGTATGCTAAAGAACGGCATCAGACTGATGCGCTATGTGAAAGCTCAGTTCCGAGATTTTATGTCAGAAAAATACTCCTGTTGAGTCCGATAGACTCTCAAGAAAATTATAGAAAATATACCATTTCTAGACTGTAAAACTGCCAACTTGAAGCAAAATAGAATGGCAACTCTTTCCCCCCCCTTAGGCCACTTCATACTAAATTATTTGCGAGATAAATAACAGCAGGCCGCTAAATAGATACTACAGATTTCTCAGGAAATCTGAGGTGACATTCCCAAGTCAAACCACAGGAAATCCCTGCAGACTTTAACCATAGATTTAATAATTGATACAACCCCAAATAAATATTAAAACCAAAACCACAAATTACATTCTCCCTGCTGCTTCAGATCTACATTGTGCTGTCAGAATATTAAAGCAGCCTGTACCGAAGTAGTTTATAAAGAACAGAGGCTGTCACTGAGCTAAAGGAAAAAGGAAAATAACCATCATAACTACCTGAAAGAATGAAGCTTACTTCTCACAAACCAACTTTTGCCACAATCTCCAGTTTAACTGTAGATCAGGGTTTCAAAAAGGAAAGGGAAGAAAAACTGGTCACAGTCTATATGGCAATAGAAAAGCCAATACCTTCTAAGAACTATTTTTTAGCAACAATTATACATGAAAATGCCACTGAGAAATCATAAATCTTCAAACCCTCCTGCCCAGCCCCAGAAGTATGCAGGAGTTTATTGAAAGCCTCTAGAAGAATTTATTGAAGCCCCATGTGTGACCTATGGGGCCAAAATGCAAACTCAGCTGAGAAGCTGAAGCATATTGCTGGTAGTATGTTGATTAAAAATATGTTCTACATTCTCGTTTGGTATTGGAATGTGTAGTTCAGACCCACACACATGAAAAAAAAAAAAGAAGAAGAAAAAAAATAGAGAGAGAGAGAGAGAAGAGAGAGATGTGCTTGGTTCATTGTACAGGAGTTATCTGAGGCAGCAACCCAGCCTGGGAGCAGGACTGTTGAATTCCTCTCTATGTGATCAATGATGCAGCCTAAGACTCAAAATGTCAGCTGAAATACCACATGATTCACAAAATCTTCTAGAAAGACCCAGCCAAAAAGAGCAGAAAAGGTGGAAGAGGCCATGCAAGGACAAAAGAGAAGGGACTGCTGCCTGTTCAGGCAAACTTGAGTTTAAAGACTGCATGCTTCTTGAAGTAGTATGGCTTATTTTTTTAAAATATATATTAATACTTTAGGTACACAAATTCATAAAGAAAGACTTTTGGTTCAGTCAAATTTGTAGAACAGATCATGTTCTGGATGCTCATTTAGCTGCATCAAGGAAAGGAGATTTGATTTCAGCAGTGGGGGTACCTGATGTGGCACTTCATTTAGGAGAAGTTGTTTGTGAGGTACCAACATTTTGTGTTCCCGTGCCAGCTGGCCAGCACACCATCCCTGCTGAGCTGGAAGTATAGAAAGGGGCACAGAGAACTGGGGAAAGGCCTTCTCTTTGCCAGTTTTACTCCCATTTCTTGGGCTGTGCTATTGGACTATGGGCTGAGGAACAGAAATATGAAATGCCTCTTCCCTAGATTCAGAAATCACTTTAAGACAATACACTCAATTTCTTTCTTCACACTGCTAGTTTTTAGTTTCAAATAATCCTTTTCAGGGATAACAACACATGGAAATAATTGTAATAGCTTTTAAAGCTGTCTGAAGGATGATATTTGCTAACATTTTTCTCTTTCCTCTTCTAAGTGCCAGTAACCAAGTGGAACCTTTTTATCTGGGAAAGGTGTATCTATACTATGTTGGAAGAGACTTTGAACTAAAAGTAGTAGGAATAAAAGCAAGGATAGCCCAGTAATGTAATTTTCTTATGTACATTCAGTCATTTTTGTATCCAAATATCTGTGACCAGGACAAACATACAGTGTAAGACAAACTTTGAAAGTTCATTCTCCCAAAATTTACAACTATACGAGCCCATGCAGTGTGGGGCAGTGGGTAGAGAAAATGATGAGGGCAACATATGAAGAATTAGTATTGGCAGCATCATAAGAGACATAATTAATGGTAATCCTAAAAAAAATGGTTTTTGTGATTCCTAAAAGAAGGCTGCAGACCTCTGAAAGGCAGACTCAGAGAGAGGCACTGTGGAAAGGTTCTGAAAAGCCAAGAGGCTCCTGTTATTGTTTCTGCCCTAAGTAAGGCAGGTAGGAAGGAAGGTATGAGCCTGGGAGATGTTCAGCCCTCTGCTCTCCATCCCTCTGAGGCAGAATGTGAGAGTAACCTCACTCAACAGGGCCTTTGCTAAGCACCTTCTTAGGTGCTGTTACACTGGTCTAGGGCACCAGTCCAGCTCTTCCCAGCTGTGTCTCACTGTTAGAGCTGCTAGAATCAAAGATAAAAAGGACTGCTGGGTCCCACGCCAGCACAGGGTGATAACAGAGCTGCTAGGAGAAGCTCGTGGTCACTTGGCCATGGTCAGATGGGCAGCATCTTGCCTCATCAGGGATGCCAATGAATCACATGAAGAAAGGACACCTTCAGGTGTCCAGGAACGTGGAGCAACTCACAGGGAGATGAAAACATGAACTGACTTCCTTGTACAAAAAACTGCTCAAAAGTCCTTCTTGCAATTTAAATAAAAGATATTTCTCCTCACTTGTTCTTGCAGTGTCAAAAGAAAGGGAAAGGTGTAAGCAGCAAGCAAGGAGAAAGGCAAGGGTGGGAGGCTCTTCCTAGAGGCAGAAAAGGAAGAGCAAGAATGACAAGATCATAAAAAAGCAAAACCTCCAGCAGTCTCAGTCAAAGGCATTATCATTTTCACTGTGCCCTGGACCAGGGGCCACATAGAATGTATCTGTGTAAAAGCCCAGTTCATGTCTCACTGGAGTGCCAGGAAACCAAGCATCTAACCCTGACCATACCACTGAGCTGCTTCTCATGTTGGAGGAGCTGCTGCTCCTCCTCTGGACCTCATCTTCTCCCCTCTGTTTCTCCTGCTCTTTTGGCCTGAAAAGTTCCAGGGCATTCAGTCTTGGACTCTGTGTTTGTGCAGGGTGTTAGGTGCAAACCACCCCAATTCAGTTCCACCTTCTCCTTCCCTCTGGTTGCTGCTGCTGTAAGGTAAGATGGGCACTGGCATAGAAGCAGCCCAGCAAACATCCCAAGAACTATGGTGGCCCAACTTGTTTAAATCCCAGGATTCTTCAGGTATACTGTGTGTTCAACTTGTTTAAATCCCAGGAATCTTTAGGTACATTATGTGTTCAACTTGCTTAAATCCCAGGAATCTTCAGGTACATTATGTGTTAAACTTGTTGTTGGTTTTATGGTCAGGAGCCAATTTTTCCTTAATGAAAATCAAGTGCTGAAGTTCAGAGGCTATGCAAAGGGAGTTTAATACTCACCTTAAAAAAGGCTATTGAACATTTTTACTGCTTTAAAACTGTAACGCTTTTTGATTTTGAACATTTTCAGGATTATTAGCTTTGCTCAGATTTAATACAAGAAATTTTTAAGTATGAAATGGAAAGGCAGGCATGCAAAATATTGCAGAAAGTGGACTGCAGAGTGAGGATGGTATATAGATGCTGCAAAACTCCATATATTTAAAGACAGTAATTTTTGGGATAATGATTACTGAGTCACCATCAGATACAGCATGTCTGTGTTTGTCAAAATAGGAGTTATGGGATACACTGAGAGGCAAGCTAGAACTAGGAAGGTGGCAGGGTATCCTTCTTGTTGGAGTGTTAGCATCTGTGGCTTCTGCTAAGCATGGCCAGCACACTTCATCTTCAGTGCAGGGAAGGGAAATGGGCCTTGGCACGCCACACTTGAGAAGCTGATGGTGATTGTCACAAGCTGCTGGCAGGACAAGGACAAGTTGTCTTGCTCAAGGAAAAAGGGATCAGCGATGCTGGGTGCAGCTGTTGGTGCCTCCCCACTGAGAGAGAGTTGGAGGCACACAATGAATTTCCAATTCCAAAATGCAAAATTATTTTTGAAAAGTGGCACCCTGTTTGCAGGGATTTCAGTGGGAGTTTTGCCATTAACTTTAGGAGATTAAGTTTTTCTTCTACAGATGTTTGTGAATGAAAAGCGTTTAATATTGTGCAACAGCTTAGCATGGATACCCTAATATGTTAACTGTGAAATAAATTGTCTGCCTCACACTCCTTAGTTAACAGAAGCAACGAACCATGCTGTAAGTTCATTGATAATTTTCCTTATGTAGACAAATAATTTCCCCCTAGATTTCAGTGAGGTCTTTATTTTGGACCTGTGATAAAAGTGTCAAGATGATTTAGTGATTTTTCTCAGCTGGATATATTAATAACCAAATACTAGCTATTTCTGAAAATACTGTAATTTCATCAACACAAAATGCATGAGAATTCCTCAGTATCAATCACCAGGCATAGATTATCATTATCCATTAGTTATCACTGCTATCAAAAGTAACTCACAAAGAATATTAATGTTTGGGAACCATTTGTCCTTCCAGTGATGAATATTCCCAGTTTTCCATGCTGTGCAAGTCAAACGTGACATTAGTGGTCAGTATGAGCACTGCTGAACCATTCGTGGGGTCTAGGCTGCTGAAGGATGGAATCACAGAGCAGATCTTCATCCACTTTGAGTTCATTCCCCTTAAAATTTCTTAAACAGGGAGCAAGTTGGTAGTTGAGGGCTGTTGTAGGGAGCTCCGGGTACATCGCCCTCACTCCATCCTCCATCCGCAGTCTCTCGCAGCTCCAAATGGATCATTGCACCCTGGAGCCTGCTTCTGTGAGTGCCTGTGTGCCCTTCCATTGTTGTGTTGACTTGAAGGGGGCTGTTAATGAAACCAAAGATTTGCTGAGGTATCTGCAGGGTTGGGTGCCTAATGAACAGAGTTCTTAATGGGCCATAAATCCAATCAAGGTTTTTCATACCGCGTAAGCAAGCATTGCAGTTTATGGAAAACAAGAGACTCCCTGAAAGCTACTGTTATGCAAATAGCATCACAGTCAGGGCATGCATTAAAGCAACCCTCGAATCACAGCCTTTTGGGTTTACACAGGAAATAAAATGAGATCAAAACAGGAGGGAATAATACTGGTCGATTTGCAAGATAAAGATTAATAAAAGAGCTCATTGTGTGCTTTACACAGAAATTTTATTGTTACCTTGCTGTAAATTTTTTAAAAGAACTTTTTTTTTTAACTTCCTAAGCCAGAACTATGATTCATTCACACAAAAAGGTTAGATGAGTTTTTTAGTGTGTTCAGGCTCTCCTATTGAAAGGAGAGAGGCTTTTGTGAGATCCACTGTTGTTCAGAAAGGGAATTAGTTTTATTAGCAGTGTGTCATCCACAGTGTGCCTTACACGTCTCCCAGCTTCCTCATTTCATTATATTTTTTTTCCAATTTGTTATCACTGGAGTGGTTTGGGATTCTTGGTATGAATAAAACCCATTGTATGCTTCTTATACTGTCACCCAGGGGTGGCATTTCCTTCTGACCAAGGACATGGGACTCTTAAAAAAATAAAGGGAGCAAACACACACAAAAAATGCAAGGCTGTCCTTCCGGGATGTCAGCATTACCAGCAGATTTAAACACAACATTTTTTCCTGCCTCATTCCTTCCTAGATCTCCACTTCTTCTTTGAACTGTGCAAGCTTGAGAGCTTCTCCTAGACCTTTTGTTTTCTTTGCTGAAAGCTGCCTGCATGCTGCTAGAATTAATTCTTGCACTTGGGAGAACATCAAGGCTGTTTTGTCTATAAAGCAAACCTTTATTCTTGGCAAATCCTGGTAGGATCACATGAAGTGTGGGGTGTCTCCTTGGCCCTTGGCAAGCAGGCACAAGCAGCAGCCAGCCTGCCCTGCTCTAGCTCCCAGACAGCTGGAGTGGGAGGACCAGAGGCCTGTGTCTCCTTGCAAAGGATGCTGCTGTCACCCCAGTGGTGCCCCAAATAGGCTGGAAGCAGAATTTAGGTATCTCAGTTTAAGCACTGAAGCAAGCCAGCCCTGCTGTAGCAGCTGCAGATCCATCGGGGCCATGGTTATATCACTGCTCAGGTATAGGTGACAGGGTTCTGTGTTGCATCAAATCTGTATCAAGCACATGCAGTAAGTTGGTTTTTAGTCTTGCAAATTAAAAGTCCAGGGGGAACTGCTAGTGACCATCTCTCTGACTCTGCATATGGCATAAGTTTTCTTCAAATTAATTGCAGCAACGCTGCATCTGCTCTAGAAAAAAATTAAATCAATTTTAGAATTTCCAGTACTGTAGAAACCAAGCAGCTAAGCAGGCTTAGAGAACCCACATACTTGATGATCTGTACCCTGTTTCTCATCTGAAGTTTTTTCTATTTTAAATGCCAATCCACTGCCTCCTGCTGAGCTTTTCTTTGAGAATAAAGATTCTTTAAACTCCTGTTTCCAGAAGTTGGTAGTTACAGACTGTGATCATCTTTCTTCTGCTTAAGTAAAACTGATGGAGCTCTTGGATCATTTCACTGTTTCCCATGTTCTTCCAATTGCATTCATTGTTGTCTTTCTTTTCTTCTGAACTCTCCTCATGCTCTCCATGTCCTTCCTAACTGGGATGCAGGTAAAGGACAGTCCTCTTTGGTGACAGTCATACATGATGTGGGGATGACGGGCTCACCTTCCTCTTCCTCCTCCTGCTCCTCATCCTTGAACCTGTCTTAGTTCTACAGTCTCTGATCACAGCTTGTTCAGACCCACTGGTGCAGTGGGGGCTACTGAACAGCAGTAGGCATCATTTTATGATTCTCAAGTGTTTTTCAGGGTCTCACCTGAACTGCAAGACTGAGTTCTGTAAATACAACTGATGTTCTGCAGTTGCAGGTCAACAATTTTATATTTGGCTACGTTAAAATGCCCATGGGATTCTTGTGTTCAAGCTAGTACATGATTTTCTTGCCACCTTGGAGTCTCTCAGTCATGATTTCCTTTTTTAAATTTTATTTATTTATTTATTTTCTTCTCTTTTTCTTTTCCCAAATCACAGATTAAAATGTTCAGCAGAAAAAGCGTCAGGAATTGATCTTTGCAGGACCTCCTTAGAAACCAAGTCACTGCTGAATAATTCCCCATTTACACATGCCTGTAGGGAACTGTCAAACAGCTTTTAATCCATACTGCTAAGAGAATAACATTAATTTTGACACTATTCATGCCCCAGTTGAAAGGACCACATTCCAGGACTGCTGTATTTGACCAGAACAAAGTTGAATCTGCAGCTGTATTTGAGTTTTCATGGGATTCAAATAGCATACAGCTGCTTGGCCATCTATGCCTGTTCCAGCTTAACATTTCTATGGTTTTTTGAAAAGAAAAGGCAGACCTCTGTGACAATGTGTTGCCAACATTTTAAGTCAGAGGTCCCATAAAATGTTCCCAGCTTGGTGTGATAAATCTAAATTAGAGTTTGTTAAAAAAAAATTTTAAAACAGAAAGAAAAAGAGCGGTGGGAAATTTCAATGTATTTTAATTTTTCATGTGTTTTTCTGTAATACAAAAAAAGGGGCAAAAAATCCTATCTTAGATATAATGAAAACAGCTATATTCTGCTCCTGGTAAATACCTGCAGCACCTAGCGTGTGCACTGGTAGATGGGGTTTTGGATCAAAGAGCTGCCAATTTTTTTCTGCAGATAGGTTTTGCTTTCATTTTGCCAGACCCTTTGTATACCCTAAGCCATTCCAGTGACAAACTCTCCACTGTCCTGGAGAAATTGGGATGCACTCCAGAAACCATCCTTTCCTGGGTGGCAGACAACTATGTATAAGGCTCTATATCCTAAAGCCTCTCTGGGGTTTGAGGTGAGGTGTCAGGGTGCCACCTCTGTCTGTGGAAACACGCAGTGGCAGAGGGGCAAGGGGAGAAGTTTCTAGGCAGGGCTCAGGCTGTGGCAGAGGGGGATGCCCTGGGTACCACCCAGTTCTTACAGCACAGCTCCTTTCTCAGTGCTGGGAGAAAATGGCTCTGTGATGGGTTTTAGAACTGTCAGATGATATCCTGCAATGTGTCACTGGGTTAGCCACAGCCACAGTCAGGGACGAAGGGAAAGATGCTTGGCATGAAAAAGACCCACCCAGTTCTCACAGATTTTCCAGCCCATAAAATACTGTGACTGAGGCTGTACCTGGTTAAATGAGTGATTTTCAAATTTCTTTTTTTTAAAACTAATACATGGAAGCAGCAGGTAGGTCTGCAAACCCAGCCTGAGGGTTCTGTGCTTAACTATATGACAAAAAATGGAGTGGAAGAAGGTGGTTCTCTTGGTCTGAGGTAGTCTAGCTGTCATTTATGAGAATTATTCCTTCCTTGAAGCATAATAATTCATGAATCATTTCTATATATATATATATGCAATCCAAACAGATTTTCCCTGAGAATGGAGGCTACAGAAACACAGAACTTCTGGAAAATGTCTGAACAAAACACAAGCAAACCCCACAGCTTGCAAAATTCAGCATCTTGACCTAGGTGGGTGAAAGTTGGACAGGCCATTTGTTTCTCACCCAGGTCACTGCTTGGGAATCATCTATCTTTATCTTATAATTTTAAGACTGACAGCTACCAACACAGACACACAGGAATAATTACATAGGAGGAAACTGGTTCCCTCCAAATTTGGGGGAAGCAATCCAGAAAGTTTCCATTTGAACAAACACTTTCCAGGAGAGACAGCAAAATCACATCCATGAAACAGGGTAGCTGAACATGCCTCGTATTTTCTTGTCTTCTGAACAAAATAAAACCCAAAACAACAACAACAAAAATCCTTGCTTTTTCCTGTAAGAACACAGCCTGCTTCATTTGTGGAGCTAATTACTATACAATTGCAGAGAACACAAAATGTTAAAGACCGCCCGTTGCTCACCTGTAACAGAAAAAAAAATTGCACTTTGCAGCAAGTAAAAACCAATTTGGCACATCACTCACTTGTACAAGGTTTTTCTGCCACTTGCCTGGTACTCGTGTGTCAGCTCTGCTTGTGTCATCTCTAAAAGCCTTAATGACTGACTCATTTTTGCACGCCATCAGGGGAACGTAGGCTGGACTTCTGTGGGCTTTCGGAGCCAAGGAACAGGAGGAGGCTGCAGGAAAGGAAAAGCTGAAGGGAAGCAGGCACCAGGAGGGCAGCAGGATGGGCAAGATTCACCCCATCCAGCTCTGCTTCTTGTCCTCCCCCTCTAATTTTGGTTGTTCTGCATAACTAGCTCGCAGCCAAGCATTTGTTTTGCAAACAGATGGGCTGATGGAAAGCTGTGCTGCCTCCAGCTGAATGCTGTTACTTCTCCATGGGAAGTTACCATCTCGTCCTCATGCTTCTGCTGAGCAAAAGGGACACCAAAAGCATATATTGAGGGACTTCAGGATCGCTGGTCCTGGCTGGTTGCACCAAGCCAGTTCCCCCAAGCCAGCAGAGGGGAGAGAGCAGCAGCAGAAGAGGTAACCACAGATGACACAACCACATCCAGCAGGACAATATTTGTCCATGCCACCATTCTTTAACCTCTCCATGCATAGAAAATCACTTGAATGTTTGGGGAGTATAGTGTCAGCCATCATGCTTTTTCCAAAGGGAAGCAAGTTCTGTTTTCCACTCTAGGCTTATTAGTGTTGTCATCACTGCAACAGCTGATCAGCAATAAAGACAATTATTCCCTTTACTTGCAAGTCCTGACCAATTGGACAAGTTTTGCAGGAGTCATTATGTCCCAAAGCCAACCTCTGGTTCCTACAAAATGGGTTGCTTGGAGGGACAGGCAGCTACAGCAGCAACACTTGGCTATGAGTCAGATAGATCAAGCCTCCTCTTTTATGTGGCTTTGAAACAGCAATGCAGACTACTTGCCCACAGTGGGCTCTAATGAAATCAGCATGAGGTACCATGCATCTGTTGTGCATCTGCCCTGGCACTGCTGCTGCTTACCTGGGAAAGCTGCCCCCAGGGCATCTTCTGTGGGAGTGACATACTCCTCACCACTGTACAGAGCCATCTGAGCAGAGGCTGAGCACACCTTTACCTCACCTTTTTGCTAACACACCTCAGCCCATGTAGCAAGAAGTTCATTTTCAGGAAGAGACAGACATCCCCCCTTGGTTTCTGGCTTCTCTCCTGCAGCAGCAATGGTATCAGTATCACTGAAGATGCCAGCTACTTAGTGGTGGTAGGCTGGAGGACACTGATACTTTCCCTTGTATGTTCTCTTGAGAAGAGATTAATCCCAGGTGGGTCAACCAACTGTGTGGTATGGCAGATGGTTGCAGCTCTCCCTGTCTGCTCTGCACTGCCAGCACTACCTTCCCAGTCTGCCATTCCATTGCACAGAATTTGGGGCAAGACATTCATTTATCAGTTAATTTTTTTTTGGAGATGTAGAAAGCAGCTGCAAACATTCCTGCTACAGCTATATTTTGACAAAAACCAATCTGCCATGGAGTGAATTCCTTCTCGTGAAATTTCTGAACAGCTGAAGAGATCAATTTAAAGTCATGCTAGACTGGTGCTGTTGCAATAGCCTGTGCACCATTCTGCTTAATGATACTCAAATATTATTTCAAGTTAAGCTGATCTATCACCTCGCTTGTCTGTATTGATCAGATAATTAAGGCATTAAATGCAGTCTCAGAACTACTGGGGTCAGATCCAAGCTTTGCCATGGACTTTGTCATGCCAGTCTCTTCATGCATTCACCTTGCTTTTAGACTTAGATGTCTTCTACTCAAAGTTAGCCTTGTCTCCTCCTAAGCTGCCAGGGAGGACAATGTCCTCACCTCACTCAGGTGAGTGGATACCTATAAGAGGGCAAATTGCCCTGTGAGAGGTCCCTCTAGCTGGTGTTTTTTGTTTCTCCCAGGATTTGTTCTCTGTACCTTTTTAGACAATACATTCTTGATGGTAATGTATGGGACATGGATAGAGGTTCATGCAGTAGAGTTCTGCTCCTCTTGAGCTACTCCATGCATCTTGGTGGCAGAAGCAAGGATCAAGCTATATTGAAGCGTGCCACACATCTGTTGGTGAAATATTAGGTCTGAAAGAATCTTAGCAACAGCTTCTTTCCGTAAGATTTTTTTATTATAGACTACAAGCAGCCAGTTACAGGAAAAAAGGTCTGTCCTTCATCAGATGTAGCAGCATTATCAGCAGTTTTGCTGTTCTGTTCCCAGTGCAGGTACCATCACTGATGGGTCAGTGGGCGCAGTGGGAGCTGAGCAAAGCCTGGCACCAGCTGCATCTTCCTATCACATCATACCCAGGCACAGCTGTTTGAAGAATGGTGATCTCACCCTTCAAGTGCTTTGAAACTTCCAGAGCCTAACAAGCTCTAGCTGCTGCAACTCTACTTCTCAGAGAAAGAAATAATGCAAATTCTTTTATTTGTGTGTCCAAGAGCAAGGATTTATTATAATGCAGAACTTCTATATTTTCCTAATAGCTCTCCGCCCATCTTTCCCGTAGAAGAGGGTTTCATTTCTGTGGGTTTTGTTTCTACATTTTGCTTGAAAAGAGGCTTGACTGTTGGGGCACAGGTGGGTGCTGTGGGGGCATAACACATTCCAGCTGAGGCTGGCATGCAGCTCTCACCAGGGTGGTGGCTTTCATGGCTTTAAAAATCTACAAGCAGGAGAAACCCAAGTAATTCCATGTTAGAAGCACAAGCTTAAGATCAGGCACCAGTTATAACTTGCTTGTTAATTCACGTTCTCAGAGAAAAGTTCTTTTATCTGGGTAAACTATACTTAACTGCTCCACTTCACAGAACTGGGAGTCAAGGCACTGATGTAGACTCTCAGGTTTTCATGTGCTTCAGACCATCTTTCATTTATTCTCACTTGGCTCATCTGAGCTACTGACTCCAGGGAAAGGCCAAGAGTAATGCAAGCATCTGACACTCTGCTTCCCACATGGGAAGGCCACATCTCTTTCTGCAAACTTGCCCCTCCAAAGGTGCAAACAGCTCAGAGTAGTGAAGTTGAAATGCAATAGGCACTGTTCAAACTTGGCTTTCCTTTGCCTTTCCTTCCCAGTGTGTCCGTATTTCCCAGTTTTGAATAACCTCTTGAAAAAGTGATCTAGGCCTCAAAGGTGAAAGTCAGCAGTGCTGATTAGCTCTCCTGACAGGCAGGAAACCAATCCCATTTTCCAACCATAGGGTGTGCTTAACAAGCTCCACGATCATTCAGGTAACCTACCCCATTTGTGTGGAGCATTCCCAGGCTCTTGTTGGTCATCAACAGTGGAGGAAGCAAGGCTTGGCCACCTCAGCAGGGCTTGGTTCTGCTCGAGCCATGGTTTGAGAAACTGAGCACCAGAAGAAACTGAACACAAGCCAATGCGTAAGAAATCCTTCGCTTGCTGCAGTGATTAACCAACCATAAAGGATGTTTCTCTGGTGATAACATCACACAAAAGTGAGAACAGGAGCTTGAGATACGTTTAAAATGGTAAGGAAGAAACTGTAATTGTCCAGACAAAGCTGTTCTGCCACAGTGCAAGAGGTAGGAGAACTCTGCTCTTCACTCACTCTGGAGTCTGAGGAAAGCAGGAGTCACATATGGGGAATAAACAGCAAATATATGCAAAAATTCCTCTCTGAGTCAGCATCCAACCACTTCTCTCTGTCCCATGGCCTTCTAATTACAAAAACATATTCTATGGCTGGAATGCTGATACAGGTGAATGGCTGCTGAGTGGATAATGGTAGATGTATTTGCCTCTGAGCTACTGGCAGCTAAATTACCACTTGACCCAAAGTACCTGAAAATACCACATCAAGTATTCTTCTTACTTCTGTAGAGATGCAACTTCTTAGTTACAGAAAAATAATCACTGAAGGCAGCAGCAGCACAACATGTGCCATGTGAGATCAGATTCAATTGCTGTGAGGAAGGGTGAGGCTCTGGGAGTTGCTGCTTTTACAATATTGGGACTGGACCAAATGCAACATTTCTTTTGCATCCAGCCTAAATGAAAGTATTTCTGAATTCTAGACAAAGGATTTTGTGAATCAATTGTATTTTGCATTCAATCCCCAAATGTTTGTTGGGGTTTTAAGTGCATTTTTTTCACCAGAGCAAATGGGCTGGCCTTGCAACACTAGGATGGGGTGATGGGAGTGCTGTATTCAGCAACATGATTGAAGAGGAGGCAGAGAGAGCAAGGTTCAAAAATAAAGAAAATGTGACCTTAAGTCATGCCACATCCCAGAAGCATATCCTGACTGCTGAGAGTGCCTCCCCATCCTGTGTGATTTTCTGACTGGCAGTTTCACAAATCTCAAGTTTTTTCTTGAGCAGCAAGTATTTCCCAGAATTCACAGATAATTCAGTCTGGCTGAAATAGAATTTTTCATTGCCAAAGTCTTGTTCCAAGCAAAGACATAATTGAGAAGTGATGCTGGGTATGAAACAGAAGCCTGCCTGACTGTGCCATACAGAGGTAAGAGAGCCTGTAGAATGCTCCCAGGGGGATGCAATTTGTGCCTTTGGATGTGATTAGCCATTGTCATCCCTTTAGCCTATTCATCTCAGAACTGCAGAACCTCTTTGTAACAAAGACAAATGTATATTGTATTTCTCCAACTAAAAAGAAATGAAGTTGGCAATTTATAATGTTGAATTGAAGCTTCAACCTAGATTGGTGGTTTACAGAGCTTAATACTCTTCATTTAAAGTTTTATTCAGTGTGGCTGCTTCATTCTGAGCAAATTTTCCAAATGACCCTCAGAGGATGGAGAATCATTTTCAGCCTTTGACAGATTTGATCTCTTATCATTTTTTAACTTGGACTTTGGAGATGTAATTATTTTATTGTTGTTTTTTTTTTTAATTTGAAAATTAAACTTGTATTTATTTTATCAATAAAAGGACTAATGGGTTCCTTAGAAGGAAATCTGCAATGAAATAATAGAAACACAGACTTAGAGCTGGTTTGGGAGTAACTGTCTTTGAGCCAACTCTAAGATCCAGATTGTTACTATGTTCATTTTTGGAAGCCTCCTCCATTGATTTTTCATTTGTGTATTCATTAGACTGAAAGCCCGGAAAGTGCAGTTGTTAATTACCATCAATGGTCTGGTTTTGAATTCTTTTCTTCTTTAGGCTAAGTTGATAATTCAGCTAAGCCTCTGAATGGCTGAGGCTGGTTAATACCAGCCTGCTGCTCTGCCTTTCATTTCTTCTCTTGAAGGCCTTTGTGAAGAGAAGCAAGGGCACACGCACAGATTATCTTTAGCTTCTCTTGCTGATGAGATGCCAGCTTCCCTGTTGATGTCTCTTGTACTTTTGCTGTGGGGCATTTTAGCACAATAGAGTTGTTTTAACAGCAACTGATGATCTTATACGTTATGTTGAAGCAGACTGAAAACAGTTGATTCAGGCAGCAGATTAAAATGGTCTTTCCTGACTCTGATTTAGGCCAGATTTCTGCCTTTCAGTATTCAAGCACAGGGATGCAGCAGAAATGGGCTCTACTATCAGGGTTCCTATTCTTCGAAAGAGGAAGCATGACAAGAGGCCTCCTCCTCCAAAGAGAAGGTGAAAGCTGATACAAAATTATTTTAATGTCCTGACTTGCAGGTTTTTAATCACCGCTGAACAGCAGTAATAGCTTATGGAGGGAGTTTTTGGGTTTGGTTTTTGTGTTCGTGGTTTTGTTTCTTTGTTTTGTTTTTTTAAAGACGGGAAGCCCAAAATGTGTAAGAAAGCGAATTTGTGACAGAAAAAAAGACATAAATGGTCTTCTCCATCAGCCTCTGATACCAGATTCCACAAAGAAGGACTGGGATTGAAAGAGACTGAACACAGTGCTGTACTCTGACAGCAAGAGCTGTGGCTGCTCTCAAGGTTCATCTCAGAGAACTGACCTTCAGTTTCCACTGAGGTAAAAACCTCAGAGGCTGCAGACTCTCTCCAGGCTCCACAACACCAGCACATGCAAAAATGGATTTCTGACTGCTGGAGAAGCCCTGTCTCCACAGCTCATGATGCCTGCAGCCATCTCACAGGGCACTCAACAAGGTATCCCAACATCTTCATTCCCTGAGCATCGAAACGCTCATGTTTTGGCCGGAGGTGACAAATCTTCCTTCCCCCACACCCTCTAAATGCTTCAGATGCATTTTCCAGACTGCAACTGGGCTCTCATCTTCCCCCTGCCATGGTGGCTGCTCTGTGGGGCAGAAGAAATGTTTTCTGAAGCTGCAGAGCACTGAAGGATGCTGCTGGCTGAGACATGCAATAAGCCTGTTGTTAGGCTGCTCTGCCATGTAGTTATGCATATTTGGTATTTTTTAAATGACTAGTTAAAAGTTTTTCAAAATTTAAATAAAATTGGCTTGCTAATGAAAGTCATAAAGATGTGAGCACTGTGACCTTGCTAAATTTTTCCATTTTTAAATGTATCCCTTACAGCATATTAATGCCTAGCTGCAAGGAGAGCCTAGGGAAGGTGCTATGAAACTGCCAGGCATCAGCAAGCAGATAAACTAACACTATTGTATTTTGTGCTTATGTAGCCACCAACATCCAGAAATCACAAAACATCACAAACTTCAAACTACTCCTCTTTAGTGGATTTGAAATTAAAGGGAACCTCTCTAGGTCCTCCAGTAATGGACTAAAAGTTAGTGAAAGCATTTATTTTGCAATCTTTCATCACACTTTTAAATCTGCATTGTGTTTTTTCCCCCAAACATTATGACAACTTAGGTACATTTCAGCACTGGCAGCCACAATACAAAAGGCATGGAAGAATTTCTGATACTTCTTTTGTGTAAGAGGAACTGTGCCTGAACATGTCGATGGTTATTTTTAATTTCTCAGGTTTGACACAGTTCTACTCCAAATATGACTCCTCCTCAGCACCCGTGCTCCTTGACCTGGCTACGGCTGCTGATGCAGGCGTGGGTGCTGATGATCCTGTGAGGAGAGGCTGAGAGAGCTGGGGGTGTTCAGCCTGGAGAAGAGGAGGCTCAGGGGAGACCTCATCGCTCTATACAACTCCCTGAAAGGAGGCTGGAGCCAGGTGGGGGTTGGTCTCTTTTCCCAGGCAACTCTCAGCAAGACAAGAGGGCATGGACTTAAGTTGTTCTGGGGAGGTTTAGGTTGGATATTAGAAAGAATTTCTTTACTGAGAGGGTGATCAGGCATTGGAATGGGCTGCCCAGGGAAGTAGTGGATTCTCCATCCCTGGAGATATTTAAAAAGAGACTGGATGAGGCACTCAGTGCCATGGTCTAGCAACCGCAACAGTGACTCAAGGGTTGGACTTGATGATCTCAGAGGTCCCTTCTAACCCAGACAATTCTATGATTCTATGGAGGTTATACGGATGCTGATGGAGATGTGTGTGCACTGGTGGAGATGTGTGTGCCATAGCAGCCAGTCTTAGGTCACGCATGGGGCCTTGTGGCTCTCCATCTGTGTCATTCCCAACACCATGGCCCCAGGCAGTGGCTGGAGCAGGGAGAGAAGCAGAGTTTGGGACAGTCTGTCAGAGCAGGTTACACCGGGGTCAGCCACAGGAGGTTACAAGAGATCACCTTTGCTTGTGCAGTACTATCCATGTTTCTAATATGTAATTACAAGAGTTTCAGACTTGTGTTGATGGGCACATTGTAATCAGAATTTTTTTTCTCTTTTGAGTAGACATGAAATCCCATAAAGCATTGTATTGTCTAGCTAGGTTATTCTTCCAGTAATAGGTCATTACCAAATCACTGCATTGCTGTGGACATGCCTGAAATATTTCTCTTGCTTCAGTTACATTTCTCTAGAACCCTGATTGACTGTAAATGCCAGATAACCAAAGATGTGCCTGGAGCTTTGTTTTAAGAGTGAAGTTAAGTCATATTGTGTAGGTTGAGATATTCCAGCTTCTGCATACTATTGCTCATGCCTTACAGTCCTTGGAGTCACCTTGCTGCCTTACTCTACAGATTTTTTTAAGTGCTGCAGTGCTGTTTGTTACTAAGTGGAGAACAAGACTGAAGACTGCTTTAAGGAGGTTGTTTCAGCTCTGGAGTGGCAGCATCCAGACTCTGCTTAGATTTTTCTTCTGATCGCTTGTCTTCCACTGTAGTTATGCAGAGAGAAGCTGTTTACCTATTTTGCATGGCTCCCAAATGTCATTTAAGCATTATTAACAGGAGGGTTACTACCTCCCAAATTTCTAATTAAGGTCTTCCTTTCAGTCTATTAGCAGTGTTTTTGTGGACATATTCTTTAATTAGTTCTGACTTTCTGACTCCAGTGCAAAGCAGTTTTTAACTACTGTCTGCTATGCCCACGAGTGGTGAGTCAACCTATAAAAAATTAAAAATCAATTTTAGTTTCACCGAATGAACCGAGCACTATTTCATCTTATTTTCATTATCACAATGTCTGAGAGACCAGGTGGTGGCAAGAACTTTACAAGCAGAGAGTGGAGACAGCCCCCTCACCAGCCCCCAGGAGAGGGAGGAGTTTGCTTCTGTAGCCTGGCCTGAGCCTCCTCCCAAGCCAAAGAGGGGATGTGCAGTGGGAGGAGAGGCAAGATGGGCACCACATGCTTGGTAGTATGGAGATGCTGAAGGCCCTGGGTTTTTATGTCTACTCTGATATGGACCTCAGGCCACCCTCCGGCAGCTCAGAGGGAAGGAAACCCTGCAGATGTTCCTCCTCCCAGTTATGCTACCCTGCAGAAGCATCTTGTTTGTTCATAGCCCCAAGAATTTAGGCAGCAAACCCTCAAAATAACTGCTGACCTTAAGCTCAAACCACATTTATCTGGGTCCATCTCTTACCTTTTGAGAGCACACCCCCACTACATCAAATCCCAGCTAGTGACTGCCAGCCACCAAAAGCCATTCCTCCTCTCCCCCCCTGCCTCCTGTATTTTACAAGGGCTTGTAGTGATGGGAAAAGGGGCAATGGTTTCAAATTGGAAGAGGGTAGATTTAGGTTAAGACATTAGAAAGAAATTCTTCCCTGTGAGGGTGGTGAGACACTGGCACAGGTTTCCCAGGTTGTGGCTGCCCCCACCCTGGAAGTGTTCAAGGCCAGGCTGGATGGCACAACCTGGTCTGGTGGGAGGTGTCCCTGCCCCTGGGAAGGGGTTGGAACTAAGTGATCTTTAAGGTCTCTTCCAACCCAAACCATTCCATGAGTCTATGATACACTTGCAGCCTTTCAGGGAGCTAAGCTGGGAGAAAACTCCCATTGTGCTGGTTGAGGACTCAGGCAGGGACATGGCTGAGCCTGGGACAGGTCAAGAAGAGGAATCTGGGGCCAAGGAAAGAGCATCCCTCTCAGTGGCTGTCCCTGTTTCACTGACTTTAACGTTGAGCAATGCATAGACACCCGAATGTCCAGAGGGGCTGGAGAGGGTAGAACAGCCATCTGGAAAAAAGAAAGAGGATGGCTCCACTAGTGGAGATTCACATCTAGATTTACAGCCCTCAGATAAGGATAATGTTCAGGCACAAAGCTACAGCTGGGCTCTTTGTTCATGCTGCCACAACCGGCTGCTCAGTGGTTCAGGAATCTGCTCAAAGGCACTTGCAAGATCAAGGCCTTTCTTTGTAGCCTGTTTGGACCAAAGATGAGCTGTTTTTATAAAATGCTTCACAACCCTGTAGCTGTTGCAGACAGAGAAAATTATTCCAGCCCACTGAAATGTTCATGTGAAAACTTTGTTGGCTCAGTCTTAGTGTTGACCTTTGTGTTCAGTCTTGATTTTCTAAGTGTGTGCATAATTACTAATGTATTCATTAAGAGTATTTCCCATGGTGTCAAACAACTCCAAACAGATAGCAGAACAGAGGGTCAATCAAAATAATAGCCATAAAAGGTGCAAAAACATCCATAAAGAACAGGTCAAGAGGATTCTAAATAAGGGGCATATTTTGAAAGAGATTAGTTTATCATTTTGGAGGTATATTTTGAAATTTAACACTCAATATCCTTATTGAATCTGCATTAACTAGAACTAAGTTTTTTATAGCTTAAAATATAAGGACTGTGTTGTGTATACCATTTGAAACATACTAGAGCCATCAGTTGTACTTTGAGAACTGTAAGTTATTCACAAATATTGAAATAATAAAATTTTCATACTTTAGACAAGATAGTCCATTGCAAGTAGAACAAAAATGTATGGTCTAATTTTTTTACTAGGCCATGAGAATATCGCCCAAGTATTTTTGCTTTCAACAAGTTATCATCCAAGTAGTTAAAGTTATGCAGTCACAAATTATGAATTGCTGGGAAAGAAGGTTTAATTCCAGGGCCTTTACTGTAGTTTTTGGCTGAATGCTTTTTCTAGGATCTGGGCCAGAGAAGAGGAGGACTTACAGAGCTCAAGTAATGGACTGGAAGTGTATGAAGGGAAGAGTTTAAATACATTTGACATTGGAGCCTAGTTTTGGGTGAGAGATACTGAGGCTGGGGCTGACTATGCATAAGGAAAAATATATACTGCAAGGATAACTAAACACTGGGACAATCCATGGAGGCTGCCAACACCCAACAGGACAAAGCAACACCATCTGAAGACAGTGCTGACCTTGCTCTGAGTGGGAGACTGGATTTAGAGGCCTCCCAAGGTTCTTTCCTGCCTGAGTGACTTGTTCTTTCAAAGTGGATGGGTCATAGCAAAAACCTCAGTTCCAAACACCTGATAATGTCAAGCTTTGACTTTACTTTGGCAAGCCTGGGTATCTCAGAATAACCCAGAACTCATGGCTAGGGCAGAGAAGCCTCATCCCTGTCACGGCTTAGCAGCTTGGGTGGACCAAAAACCAGAAGAGATGATTATTCTCTATTGCCTCCCTCCTCACCCTCGTCCCAAAGGGATGATAAAGAAGGAATAAAGACGACTTAAAAGTTGGAAATCTAAAAAACTGTAAACAAATGAGCACAGGGGGAAGGCAACGACATATGGGATAAAGGACCAAAATGCATATGTGTGTGTATATATATGTATATATAATCCGATCTCAATGCTGGCAGAGATGGGTGCCTGAGGGCCCTTTGCAGAGGGCTGACTGATGAGGGGGCTCCGTGTCTCCCCCCAGCACCCGATGGATGCGGATTCTGACGAGCAGGGGGCGAGCTGATGGTAAAGGAGCGCAGGGGAACAGCGAAGGGAGGAGTGGGAGGAAAGAAGCGGAGCTGCCGAGCTGTCTCAGCTTTATTACGGAGTATGGGCAGGAAACGGGAGGGAGCAATGGTGAGGCCACACCTCGAGTACTGTGTCCAGTTCTGGGTCCCTCAGTTTAGGAAGGATATTGAGGTCCTGGAGGAGGTCCAAAGGCGGGCAACCAGGCTGGTGAAAGGACTCAAGCACAGATCCTGTGAGGAGAGGCTGAGGGAGCTGGGGGTGTTCAGCCTGGAGAAGAGGAGGCTCAGAGGAGACCTCATTGCTCTCTACAACTCCCTGAAAGAAGGGGGTAGCCAGGGGGGGGTTGGTCTCTTTTCACAGGCAATTCTCAGCAAGACAAGAGGGTACGGTCTTAAGTTGTGCCAGGGGAGGTTTAGGTTGGATAATAGAATTTCTTTATGCAGAGGGTAATCAGACATTGGAATGGGCTGCCCAGGGAAGTAGTGGATTCTCCCTCCCTGGAGATACTTAAAAGGAGACTGGATGTGGCACTCAGTGCCATGATCTGGTAACCGCAGCAGTAGTGGATCAAGGGTTGGATTTGATGATCTCTGAGGTCCCTTCCAATCCAGCCAATTCTATGATTCTATATGATTCTATGAATAGAGCCCTCTGTGTTCCCCCCCTCTCTGAATCTGAAAGCTCTGCTTTTTGAGTTCCTCATGCTCAAACTATGACAGTCCCTCACCAAGACATGGCAAGAGAAGCACAAGCTTGTCATATGCAATGTCTAGGAGTTCTGTGTCTCCTGTCTCCTTCCTGTATAAAAAGGGCTGCGCCCTAGAGGTGACCCTGTAACCAAAGGGTCTGCTGATGGAGACCATTTCCCTCCTATCAGTGGTGCGGAAGAGCCTCTAGAAGAGGTATAGAACCTGAAAAGAAGGCTGACAAGGCTTTGTTGGTGTTTCTTATCTTGGTTCCTGCACTGTCTCTTTTGCCTTCATTTGATTTCATGGTCCACCACCTTCATTGCTGGTTTCCCACCAGAAATTTATTGGCACAGACGAGCTCATGCAGCAAAAGTCAGCTGGGGCTTACTCTTGATGATCAGATTTTCAAGGCCCTCTGTCTTCCATCCATGGTCCAGAGATACCTGTAATCACCAGTCACCAGGAGGTTAGTTGGGGACCACTCTCTGCTCCTATCTCAGCAACCTGAGGTGCCTGCCATGGATGGAGCTGGATGGGGCTCAGGTCAGGCCCTATGCAGCTCTTTGACACCAGTGAAAAAACACCAGGCACACTGGGCATCTGGACCCAGTGGCATTGTGCTGCCCAGTCCATGAGAGGAATGACTGCTGACATCCCAATGGACACCAGCATCACTGCAGCCAGGATTTGGCTCAGCAGACATTAAACAAGCCCTGTGGGGAAAGGGAAAAACCCACCCACCAGCTCCCCAGCCAGCAGCTCAGCTCAGCACTGCAGCTGGTTACTCAAGTGTGGGTCGTGGGGAGGGTTTTATTGTGTCTCAGAAGAGAAAGCCTAATTTTCGTGTGTCTCCAGCAGAACATCCCACCCATTTTGCAAATCCTTTGGTGGTATTAGTCATTTATGACTATAAGCAATGCTTTTCCAGGCCTCCCTTTACAGCCAGTTACTAGGTGGAAAAAAAATTCTGCCATAATGGAGACTGGTTGTGTTTCTAAATCACAAACATCCGCATTGTGTTATGCTAACAGCTATCATCTTTATTTTTAGGATATTTAATTCATTTGGGTGCTTTCAGATATATTTTAGACAGGTCAGCTTGCTCTAACTTACCTCCCGATTCTGGTTGCCATGGCGTAGCAATTATTTCTCTTTTAGCTAAAAATAAAGCTTCGGCAACAAAAGAATTATCAAAAAAAAAAAAAATTAAAAACATTTTTAAAATAAAAAAAATAATAAAGCCCAAAGCATCATGAAAACCAAGCACCTCCCTATGCACCAATTTGTGTTATTTCACCCTGCTGCTGCTGGGGTATCAGTTGTACAAGGCCCTGGATGGGTGCTCCCTGCTTCCCCTTTCCTATTTACATACTTTTATATTCTGGATAATGAAAGGCAAACAAATGCCTAAAAAATTGCAAATATTTTTTAAGTGGTATTCAAATCAAATGCAGTAAGACAGACTGCCCGTCATCAGTCGGGTCAGACTGCTTGTCCTCAAAGCCTCTGTAACTCCTGAGCTTCCTTGGGAGAAATCTTTTCTTTTTGTGGTGTAAATCTAAGCATGGGAAAAAATCTCCCTCCCTAGAGGCTCATGGCAGAGGAAGCCAGCACATGGGATACTCCTTCCCCAAGGCAGAGGCCAGCTTCACATCTGCCCAGTAATGTGCACCTGGGCAAGGTGGCAGGGGGTCATAGAATCATAGGATGCCTGGGGTTGGAAGGCACCTGAAAGATCATCCAGATCCAGCTGCCCTTCCACAGGCAGGAACACTTCCCATTAGATTATGTTGCTTAGAGCCCCATCCAGTCTGTCCTTTAATACTCTCAGGGATGGGCTTTCCACAGCTTCCATAGGCAATCTGTTCCAGTGTCTCACCACTCTCATAGTAAAGAAGTTCCTCCTAATACCTAATCTAAATCTCCTCTCTTCAAGTTTTAAACTATTGCCTCCTGTTCTCTTGCTACACACACTTGCAAAAAGTCCTACCCCACCTTTCTTGTAGGCCCCCTTCAGGTATTGAAAAGATGCTATAAGGTCACAGCAGAGCCTACTCTTTTCCAGGCTGAACATTCCCAACTTCCTCAGCCTGTTTTCATATAAGAGATATTCCAGTTCTCTGATATTATAGTGGCTCTCCTCTGGATGTGGTAAAGGAGTTCTTTGTTCTTATTATGTTGGGGACTCCAAAACTGGACACAGTACTCCAGGTAAGGTCTCACAAGAGCAGAGTCAAGGGGGAGAAATCCCCTCCCTTGACCTGCTGGCCATACTGGATAAGAGACCGCCCGTGGCAGAACTCACTTTTTTCCTCCCAGGGAAAAATTCCTTCCTTCACAGCTATATGTTTTGCTTGAAAATAAAGTGGTATGCCACGTATTTAACAACAGAATTAAACAAATGGAAGCCAAAAGAGGAATGAGTCACCAATGAACATCCCCACATGGTTTGTAAGTTTTGATTTTTAAGTTTTGATTTAGAGGTGCGGCAGGCTACAGCAAAGCTCTAGCTCTTAAAATACAACACTACTGAGTCCAGGAAGGTATTTGCTTTCACTTCTGAATACAAGAAAATCTTCCTTAGAGTCTTACCGTGGGCACTCTGTAACAGGAAGAGGACAAGTCTGGACAGGTTTGTCCTGCCCTGCCCTGGTGTGTCTCAGCACAGATGAGTCGGTAACCTCCCCACAGAGCCCTGGGAAGAAATGCTTCAGCCACACAAATCCTGGCATGCTGGCACAGGGGCACTGAGAGTCACAGAACTCTCAGAGGTGGAAGGGACCTCTAGAGATTATCTGGTCCAACTCTTCCCCTAAAGCAGGATCACCTAGAGCACACTGCTCAGGACTGCATCCAGGTGGGTTATGAAAATCTTCAGAGAAGGAGACTCCACAGCCTCCCTGAGCAGCCTGTGCCAGTGCCTTTTTATCCTCACAGTAAAAAAGGTGTTTTTTATGTTTAAATGGAACTTCCTGCATTGCTGTTTGTGCCCATTGCCCCTTGTCCTGTCCCTGGGAACTACTTAGAAGACTCTGGTTCCATCTTCTCTGCACCCACCCTTTAGGCATTTGTAAGGGGAGATACAATACACTAGAGATATTTAGGGGAGATATTTATATATTAGAGGGGAGCATGCCTCTTGCTCTGCTCCTTGCTACCAAAACCAATGTCAGCCAACCCCAATGAACACAGGGAAAAATGGTAACATGGATATTTGTAAAGTCCAATTAGAGAATGAGGCGGAAGAAAAGAAGAAGCTTCTCTTCACAAGTTTATGAAAAACAACCAAGATCTAAGCCACACTGTCCATATTTGCCAAGTCCCTACATTTGCTGATCCTCATGCTCCTATTTCAGCCAGGCTGTGAGGCTGATCCTTGTAGGGATCCTTGCCTGGTTTTGTAAAAGCAGTTACTAAATGAAGGAGAAAGAAGAGGGACTCCTGCTCCCAAGGTTGATGATTGGGACTCCCTGGCTCCATTCCAGGCAGCAAAGCTTCCTGGTCCTTGCATCTCTGCTCAGCTGCTGTCATCAGCACCCTGCTGATAGCTATATACATATATATATATATATACACACATCTTTATATATACATATATATATATATACCTATAACGTTGCTGTCCTCTTTTGGAGCTTCTTTAATAGCAGAAAGCTTAGTGGCTTTGTGAATGCTCTCTTGTGAACCTGCTTCTTCAGCTCCCTCTGTGCCAGCCAGCAGGTTAACTCTGACAGTCTCATGGTTAAAGCAGGTTTGGGGCAAGGAAAGCTCTGTCCTCCAAGGGATGTGTGTCAAGGCTGGGGAACTCAGAAGGTATTTCTCAGCCAGCAGGAGAGGCATATGCCTTCTGACATGCTTGCAATAGATGCCCAGTCCCCCTCCAAGAAGAAAAAAAAAAAGAAAAAGATAGAGCATGGGCATTTTCTGTAATTGGCAGCTCTTTAAATTGGAGAGGTGCCCCAGGGCACACTACTGGTGTGAAGCACCAGCTTAGGGACTACCTGGCCCAGTGGGCTTACTTTCACCTGTTGCTAATGGAAGATTCTTCCTAAAACATGACCCTCAGGCTTGGAGCTTGTATTCGGGGACGGGGGACAGTACAGACACTAAGGCATTTAGGCATCCACCTCATTTCTGCAGCCTCCAGGCATTTGTTGTTGCCACTTCCACCAGTTCTCATTTGAGAAAAAAAGGCTATGATTTGTAGATGGATGGACAGATGAATGTCTCAGGCTTTATCACTCATCATACCATGGCTGGGAAGCAGCATCACTTGTTGTGATCTGGGAACTTGCAGCTCTGGAAACGCTCTTCAGAGACACGCTTGCTCTTCCTATCTTCCCTGGCCCTTAGGCTCTGGTGAACAGGCAAGGTTCCTGTCATCTTCCATCCTCACTGCTGACAGTGACCAGTGCAAAGAAAACAACCTTGTTACTGCTGCTGATGGGCTTTTTCAACATTACTTTTCCGTAGGTATATTGTCCAGACTTCTTCTTTTCATATCTTATCACCACAGGTTCAAGGGAACAGCGGAACACAGAAGATGCTTTCTGCATGAGTGGTGCTGCTGGGCTCATGGTGGAGGAACCTATGAGCTGAGCCAGGATGATAGAGGAGACAAAGTGAGCACAGGTACCTGGGGATGTTTACTGAGTTTCTTGTGCCAGACGCATGCCAGTGCCACCACACTTTGGGTTGAAGAGTCTTTCCACACAGCCTCTTCCTCCTCTAAGGTGCTGGAGGGTGAGAAGGTTGTGTGTCTCTCTGCAGGTCCCAGGAGGCAGCAGAGGGGCTGCAGGTCTGTGGCCGCCTCCTCCCCAAGGTCCTGGCTCCTGCGGAGGGTGGGCTCCAGCCCAAATGCAGGGAAATTTCTGGCAGGGATGCTTAATCTTGAAATTGAGTTTGGGAAAGACAACAACAAAAAAAGCAGATCCATTTTCTGCCTCTACTCAGGAAAGCCGTATATGTTGGGCTTACACAAATGCTTCTTTGCCTCTCCACTTGAGTTTTTATTTTCCTTTAGAGCTAACATTTTTTTGCTTTTTTCCTCATGAGGTCAGCCTGCAGTTTAACAAGAGATTTAAAATCCCCATTGCAGTATTTCATGGTTTTCCCAGAGAATCTTCCCTAACTTTTATTCTGTTCCTTCCTTTGCTCATCATATCCATATTTTTTTCTGGTGTTTCTGTCTCCCATCCATTACAGAAGCCCCTTCCCCCCGGAAATAATTTATTTCTAGTTCATCATCTGGGAAACAGCAACTGTTTTCCAGATCTGCTTTTAATAAATGAGATCAATTCGCAGTGCCCCAAACCTGAGTTTCGGAGAACAAAAATCCTATTGTTGGCTATCAGCATTGTCATTGTTTGGGTTTTATTTATACTGTTTCTTTCTACCTTTCCCCACAAAGAGAGGCTAAACCCCCTCTGATGCACTGCCTGTCACTACCATCAACTATCTGGCACCATCATTAGTTTCACTGAAGCCAGAGGGATTTCTCTGCATTCAGCTAAATGGCAGTGTCTGTGTTTTTAGGCCTGAGAAATGAAAAAACCCTACAATATCCAAAAACTTTTGATAAGTTATGGGTATAGGCTTGCATCCCACTAAGATTATCCCTGCAGAGGGTGAAGCAGATTGCCACTGGTCTAAAATGGGATCACACAAGCTAAAATAGCACCGTGCTGCCTCTCTCCTAACTGCTTGGCATTTTTTGCTGTCATCTGATCTGTGGACCTAAAACAGCAAGGGTGACTCAAAACACAGCACATTTGTTGAAGGAAAAAAAAAAAAAAGAAAAAGAAAAAAAAAAGCCCTCTGATCTGTTTAGCAAATACAAAGAGAATAAGGGGTTAAAAACAAAAAATACTTTAATTTTAGTTCATATAAAAAAACCCATCCCAGTTGCTTCTTCGGGAAATGTGTCAGTGAGCGAAAAAGAAGCCAAGCGCTGGTGCAGGCTCAGAGCTCCCAACTTCACCAGCAATCAGTACATCACAGACATATTATTTTAAGGTCAAAGAGGCAGTAAATGGGTGTGAGAGTCTCACATCAGCCTCACAAGGGCTTAAAAATCACAGGATTGTAATGACCTCCTCCCTTGAACCACTCGCTTAGTCACTAAATTGTTTTCCTCCTCCTCAGACATCATCCAGGAGTGGAAGAGAAATGCCCAAAGACCATGTCCCTGTTTGAATGGGCACTGCCTCCTTTGCAAAGGAAGAAGCCTTTCCAGATGCCAGGTGAGTGTTTTGACATCACTGCCAAGACTGAGGGCCCAGCTCACTCCTAGGCACATTAAACATCTGCACTGATGTTTCTTGTGGCACCTGGCTGCAGGGATCACCAAACATCACCTGGGAGTCAGCTCATCACGTGGCACCACTGCCAAATTGCCACCCAAAGGGATGCCAGGGAGGGAAAGGTCAAGGGTTTTCTGTAGGTTTTTTTCCATAAGGATTGCATATTTGCAGGATGACATTGTTCCCTTGCTTGGTGTGGGGCTTATTGGGTGCCGAGGATGCTGCTTGGAGGGGTTGGACTTCACCCCAGGACAGTCAGATGCTGCTGGGCAGACACCATGCCAGTGTGAAACACCAAATTTCAGGCTATTTGCTAGTGGCCTGGAAAACTCGCTGAGTTTCATCTGGTTGCTCGTGCTGTTCTTCTTCCTCTGTTTTTATTCAAAGGCCTGTATTTCTTTCTGTTCAGCACTGCAAGGGAGATGCTTTCTTTAGCTTAGCATGGTCCTTTGTAAAATCATATCCACAATAGTTATCTAATGAGGTCAGCCAAAATACAAGTGTATTCATGTGCTTCAAAACCTATGACTCACCCTGACCAGTCGTGATACAGCTCTTGCTAAGGATGTGACTGTGCTTGAAACTGCAAGTACCATGTGTTCTGTCTATCTATAGGTAAATATAAGTAAGCATATTCATCTGTGTTTGTGTATATAAATATACACAGACATATATAAAAAGTCTGCAAATCTGTGTTTACAGAAAACAAATATATATGAATGTAAAGCAAATGTACATGAAGTTGGAATTTGATAGCTCCACAGTCAAAAGGATTATAACTCAGCTGCAAAAGTATACATTGCTGTCTGCTGGTATTGTGAGTAGCTTGGCTATCAGTTGAATGCTTTTGTGTGGTCACATAGCTGCTAAATTAAGAAAATTGCTGTTTTCCTTGTGGAAAAGCATCAGTAAAGAATACGTAATAGGGGAATAATGACCTTGCACAGGAGACCTGGTACTCAGGGCATCTGCCTCCACCACACTCGCTCTTCTTCACAGGAAAATGTTATTCCTGAAGGACTGAGGATTTCCTGAGAGACCCCCAGCTCTACCTGTTTGTTTCCCTTGGTGCCTTAGAGGTGGCAGAAGAAAAGAAGACAGCCCTCTCCAGCAAAGCCCAGCGTTGTGATTGCCATTGGTGTGGTGGGAAGGCAAGACAGGAGACCTCAACCAGTTTGGAAATGTCAGCAAGAGTATCTGGCAGGTTAGGGAGGGCTCTTGGATGTGGCTCCCTAGTGTTTCCCTATATAAAGGAAATATGATGCCCCTCTGTCCCATTATTAGGAGATGGTGGTGGGCACAACTCCCCCAGACCAGTGCTGGGGGATGTTTTTCAGCTTTTCCACATCATATGGTGCAGGAATCTGTTGTAGACAAGATCAACCCTCCTTTGCCCAGCCTGATCAGAGGGGACAAAAGTAACTGAACTTTTCTGGTAGGAGTCCAGATTTCCAGCTTGTGACAGATTCCATTGCTTTCATTCCAGATTGTAGTGAGCTTGAAGTTTCCCCTCAGACCACATTTCAAGTAGAAACTTAATCTCTTCAGGGTCAGAAAAAAAAATCATTTTAATCTAGAGCTGGTATCTTTTTTGTTGGTAAAAGATTTTGAAAAAATTATTTATGTAATACATATGAGATGTTTCCCTACCTATCCCATATTACAAGGAAAAAATGTCAGGAAGTAACATCTCAAGCTGCTCAAAATGTTTAGGATTTTTTTCAGAGTCACAGAATTCTCACAGTTGGAAAAGACTTGTAAGATCCTACCCTAATAAAATATATATATCAATATCTGTATCACCCATTAGAGCATTCCCTCATTAAAAAAAATTAATAATAATAAAACCAAACAGTAAGCCATTATGTTCTAAGAAGATATTCTGGATTTATCAAAATGTTTTCAGGCAGAAAGTACCCAAGTGGAATGACCCTCACTTGGTTTTGTTTCCTAGAGGCCTCCCTAGGGGCTTGGTCCCACAGGATCCCCACAGCCACCCCTATGGCAGCTCCAGACAGAGCCAGGCAGCAGTGGAAGCATCTGTGAGGAAGATGTGACCTCTCAGCCAAGTCCCACCTCAAGCCATGGCTGCTGTTGCAGCTGGAAGGGAAATAAATGCTGGCTTTGCTGCTCTCTGGGATGCTGGGGCTGGCCAGGACATGGAGCTGGGAGACAGTTTTTACAGGTCAAAAGCTAAGAGAAATATCCTTATAACAGAGCAGCACCCCAGGGTGCTTTGGCACATAGTTCTGTCAAGTGCACTGCCCCAAACTCTTTGAGCTTTGGTGTAACAGAGGCACTGCTGTTAAATTAAAACAACAAAAGTGCAAACAGGCCTTGAAAAAGGAGGGCAGTGAGTTTGAGAAACACTGCCTCTAGAGCAAGGAAAGGAAGTGAGGGGATACAGGAAAGAAATCCCTCTGAGAGCCTCCTTCCAGCTGCCCGGATCTATGTGAGGAACTATTGTGTGTGTTTATGGAGACAGAGATGGAGATGTGTGCAGTGAGTGGGTTTTGTTTGTGTTCTGAGATCGTGGGTTAGTCCAGAAAACAGGAGGCCTGGGGAAAAAGCCACAGCAATGTTTTCTATGGTTTTTTTCTACTTCTTTTTTCCTTGATCTTACTCTAACTTGTCTCTGTTAGTTAAGTTACTGCAGGTCTAAACCCTTAAATCTCTACACACCTGTTGGATACCACACTGGTCTCCATGGGGGAACAAAGGCAGAGCAAGGATGGAGCCAGGGAGCTGAGAAATAGTTGGCTAGTGTAGCAGTGGAAGAGCTCATAGTTCATTTTGGTTTTCCCTTTGTTGAACAGGGGCCAAAGTGTTTTGGCAGCTAGGTGCAGTGACATGTGGGACAGTCTGCCCAGGAGGACCACCCTTGCAGAAGCCCCGTGATATACCAATAGTCTCTGTACATCTAAACCAGGCTGTAAATAGCATTTTCAGCCAAAGCTTCCTTGTGAAGAGTTATAGGCCTGGAAAATCTTCTATTCAAACTGAGGCTGTCTTGGCCAATGATAAAAAAAAAAAACAACCCAGAAATGCCTTCTGTCACTCTGTGCAGCATTGGTGGGGTGTGGAGGATGCAGTGGGGGACAGGGAAGGTTGAGAGTATTTCACCTCTTCTGTCACTCCTGCCTGCCACCTCCCAGCACCAGTGTCTGTGTGGCCTTGCAGTGCCATCAGCCTCACAGGAGACCAACCAGGGCAAGAGTTTATAAAGCTACAAAAACCAAGCTAAGCAAAATTTCCATGTTAAAACAATAAGTCTCCTTAAATGTTGTCTGCCAGTGGCCTCTAAAAAAGAAAAATCTCTCTTTACAGTGGAAAGAAGGAAAGAGTTGCTAAAATTTATGCTAGGCTTGCATATAAAATCTGTAGATTTTTCATGCTGGAGAATACCAAGACTGGGTATATCAACAAAGCTGTTCAATGTTGAGTTGCTGAGCAACAAAAATAAAGGTCCCTGACCTGAGGGCTGAGCCCTTCCTTCACAAGCTTGGGACTGTACAGTTGCCTGTTTGCCACATATGCACATCCAGGTTTCAAGTAACTTTGTTCTTCAAAAAAAGATATTAACAGAGACAGATGTTTTTACAAAGTTTGATGTTACTGCTTCAATTCAAATTCAAATTGCTTCAATTTTTTTGGGTGCTGTTTTCTCCAAGCCCTGATTTACTTGAATAAGTGTGCCACTCATTTGCACAAGGTGATGTACTTGGACCACAGTAAAGGTGTTCAGAGTGGCTTCTCTCATGCCCCCTCCCTCACTAGTCACAGGCAATGCCAGGATGCCTCCCTGGAGCAAGATGTGTGCCACCACCACCCTCCTGCCTTAGCACCAAGGCTTAGGTGTCCAGGGACAGGCAAGAAGTTTGCTCCCACATTTACCACAAGTAACCTGTAGTTATCCCACAGGTCTGCAGACACTAAGCCAGTCAGACTGCCATCTGGCTAACCTTTGGTTGTCCTGTGCTATATTTTAGCCTCCCTTTCTGCCATGTCTTCAATTATTTTTTCATTCAAATTTTGTTTTACAGGGTTGTAAACCAATGAAGTTGGAGTAGAGAGGCTGTAAACAGCTTGGATTACTCCCTCCCTCCTTTTTTATCACAATAGTTGGGTTCCTGTGTTATGGTATCTATCTCTTATTTGATAGATCAGAAATCCTTACTATCAGACTGGCAATTTCATGGGCCAGTTCCCTTAGCAATGGGGATGGAGATTATCTGGTCTTTCTAGCTGGAATATATTAAACACTGAGTTTAGCTTCAATCTCTAGTAAGGTAATTTCCATTTCTCTGAACATTTCCACTAGTCATCCTGGCTCTGACCCTACAGTCTAGAAAATCATTCTCATATTGCAGAGCCAAGGTAGTCTCTTATTTTTTGAGGCCTAAATAAATTGTTACTCCTTTTAACCTGTGCAGGAAACTGCATGTTGGGATCTCACAGATAATTTCATTTAGGAGGGTAAATCAACAGGAGGAATAGAGTGGCTCTGAAGCTCTTTTGTATGCTTGCTTGCAGGGATATGCAAAATCCAGAACCAAAGGCTCTAATGGGTTCCCAGCTGCCTGGCCCAGGTCCAGGTGGATGGTGCTGGAGCTGCCAAGTTTCACTGTCACTGGGGCCACCCCACCAGCAGGCACCTGCAATGCCTCCAGTCACAAGCACTCAAACTCTCAGACATATTGTTCCTCCTTGAGAAAATTTACTTATTAGCATCTTCTTGCAATGCCTTTAATTGAAAGGTTAAGCTGCTGATTTCAGTATGGGTTAAGCAATCTGTTATGTTTTTGTCTGATCCCTTCCTTGCTGTAAGAGTGGGTTGCTTCTTGCTCCAGTTTTGTGCAGTGTTTTCACATTATTAAATATTTCTAGGAGGATGCAACAGCTGCAGAGGTCTCTGCTATTCCATTTCTTTGCAAGGACTAACCAGACCCAACAGGGGTTATTTATTGCATAAGCCATAAACAGACTGATCTCAACTGCAACTTTTCACTTCTTTTACCTTTCCTATTTTCTTTCTCCTCTCCCTTTTTTTTTTCTTTTTTTTTTTTTTTCTTGGTTTCCATTCACAAGAACATTTATGAGATAGTTATGATGTGTCCTGTTAAGCCTGGAATTTTTCTATGCCCATATAGACACCCTCAACAGCCTCTCCATTTCTGCTGATCACTTTTCTTCACCATGTTGTTTCCTTGGTCCAGGGCTATGGTGCAACCATAGGCACCTGCATCGTTATGATTGGAGAGGTTATGACAGGAGAAAGAAACATGGCAAGATGCAACAGCCATGAAAACAGAAAGTCAAAGCACCCTCTTCACATCATGTTGTTATAGTTCACTTTTGTTGTCTTTCTGTTAACTTAAACCAAATCTGTTCACAGTCATCCTCTGCAATGAGTTTTTCTGTAACTGGCTGTATGGCTGACAAAAATAGGTTAAGGCAACAACACCCTTGATTGACTCAATGGCAAGTGAGCTGCTGCATTTAAGAACACCTGGTGCTGCTGGCTGTTAGTAGGACTATTTTCCAATCAGTAACCATGAACTTTGCAATGTCTTTGCAGTGATGTGATTCCCAAGAGCACCTATTTCTGATGAGACTGCAAAGCTTTCTCCTACTTCCAACTCCAGTAGTAGGAGTGTGCAGCAGAGCTCGCTGTGCCCCTTTCACAATCCTTGGTTCCTTAGTCATCTCTTGCAAAATTAGCAGAAAATACCACATTCCTCTTTTTACTTTGGTTTCCATGTGTCCTTAACAGCTCCCAGACTGGTCACTTGTTCTTTCTGTTTATCCGTCTGTCTATGTAGCTGATTCTCTATCCATCTACTATTTTCTGTCTACCTAATGTGGTCGTTGCTCTTGCTTCACCATTGTCTGTGCAATAACCACAAGTTCTTCCTTCTGTTCACTCACTGACCAGCACCCTAATGAGTGTGTGAGCACTGTGGCTGTGTCTTCTAATCTTGTCCACCTTTGTTCTGGTTTGATGGTGCTGGTTTTGGTAGCAAGGCTCCTTCCCTGCTACTCAGGCTACCAGGGACATAGAAGATGTGTCCCTCTACCATTAACATAAGAAGGGGAAACACCCTGTGATTAAGAGCAGGGCAGAGTAGAGGGGGCAGAGAAGAGACACAAAGAAATACCAGGAAAGAGAGTTCAACACCAAAGTAGAGCAATGCTGGAGCGGAGAGACCAAGGTCAGTCAGGAAAGAGAGGGAGAAGATTGCCCTGAATGGAGATTTTTCCCTGCATCCCCTTCTGAGAGAGCAGCCTGTCCCTTGCAACACATGGTGGAGCAGAACCTGAAGGAGCACGGCAGAGCAGATGTTGTGGACCTGCTGTCTGTGAAGGATCCCCTGGGAGCAGCTGTGGAACTGCAGCCTGTGGAAGATCAGAAAGCAGATGTTGTGGACTTGCAGCCATGGAGGGGACTGTTCCCAAAGCAGTCCCTGGCTCTGTGGGATGCCCTTGCTGGAGCAATTCAATCCTGAGGAACTGTGCCTGGTGGGAGGGACTCACATTGGAGGGGCTGATGAAAGATTTTCTCCTGTAGGAGGGACCCCACATTGGAGTAGAGGAAGTCTATGAGGAATCCTTCTCCCTGAAGAGGAAGGAGTTGCAGAAAACAGCCTGTGACATCCAGACTGTAAACCCCACTCCCTGTCCCCCTGTGCCGCTGGAGGGGAGGAGGGAGAGATGTTGCGAACAAAGTAATTTGGGCTCAGGAGGAAGGGGGAGGCGGAGGAAAAGTATTTAAGCCTTGGGTTTTGTTTTTTTCTTTGCCCTGTTTTGATTCAATTAATGATAAATTAAATTGATTTTTTCCCCAAGTTGAGTCTGTTTTGCCCGTGACCATAATTGGTGAGTAGAACCTCTCGTCCTTATCTGGACCCACAGGGTTCTAGGTGGGTTCCCTCCTGACCATTCTGAAATGGGGGAGGGAGAGTGAGCATCTCTGTAGTCCTTTTTTACCAGCCAGGCTCAAACCACCACAACCTTCTTATCTTCAGCAGGCCCACTCCTTCCCCCTCCACATTTTTGGCTATCTCAGCAGTAGGATTTTCCCTCTGCCCTTCATTTTCTCATTCCTTTGTCCACTGATTCTAAATTAATTTTCTTTGTCTCTCCAGTAAAACCAATGGCTTCCCTAAGTCTCATATAACCTCCTCCTCTGATTTTTTTTTTTTTTAAACTCCCCAGTTTTGAGGCTTGACAGCATTTATCCCGCCAGACTGATACCTTAGGCAGGCAGGTGGAACCCCTTTGCCAAGAGGAGTCATGTTCCTGGAAATGTCTATTATTGGAGCAAGAACATGGTGATGTTCAGTTCATGCCCTGCTGCCATGAGGGATGACACATAGGTTTCCTTGTCCTGGATCCCTGAGAAAGTGCAGCTATTCCTTTTCAATGTTATTATCGATAATTTATAAGAATTTGCTGATTATTTGGTATGAGCTAATCAAGCAGAAAAGTAGATTAACTGCATTAATTCACTTTCATTTAGCTTTTATTGGAGTTTACTTGTTCAGCAGTCAGTTGATGAACTAGAAAATTGCTTACTTCATCCTATGAGCAAATTGCTGTGTGTTACCCAGTGCTGTAGGTGCCCACAACTTTTCTGATTTTTAAGGGTATTGAGGCAGGTCTAGATGTACAAGGCACCTTAATTCATCTGCCCTGGCCCGTGGCTGTGGTTGGAATTGTTGAGATAGCAGTGCTTCTGGCTTTTGTTGGGATCACATGGAAAAATGCACCTCTGTGGTTGGCCAGAAATAATCCTGGCAGGAAAGAAGTTATCCAAGGAAAAAAGGAGCAACCCCAATTGGTGAGATGATGTGAAAAGAAGCCTTCAGGCCAAAAAGCTTTTGCAGACATAGATTGAGATGTTTGAGTAGCCACAGCCCCGGTGGCAGACTGTTCCCCCCCCCCATGCTGGGATTGTCACTGTGGCAGCAGAAACCCATCACAATGCCTGTGACTTGTCATGTCACTGTGGAATCCCTTCATTATGCTAAAATCCCTGAGGACATGGCAATGGAAAGGAGTGGATGTGCTCACACAATCCTTTATGAGGCTGCTCTCCCCATCAGAGGGCAATAGTGACCATCCAGGGTGGGGGTTCTCCTTCAAGTTGGCCACCTAAATATGTAAATATGGGTGGCTAAAGGGAAAGGAGATACCCACACTCCACCGGGGTTAATAGAGTCTGAAGAATGATTCAGAGGACCAGACTCAGGTGTCCACTAGAAGGTAAGAGAAATAAATTTAGAAGTCCACCAACTGGAGCTGAGTCTCACCTTTAATGACTGGTAAAAGCTTCATCATCTCCAAGGGTTTTCTAAATGACTTCACTCAAAAACCCAGGCACTGTGTAAACAGGTGAAGCCTTTTCTGTAAGAATCACACACACTTTCTCCATCCTTCATCAGTGATGAAGGATCTACTGCTGCTTGGCCTCAGTCCCCACCCTATGCCTCTTGTGCCAGAGCTGGAGGGAGATGAGCACCAGCTTTTCTTATGCCCCCCGTGTTGTGCCATAGCTGGGTCAGGTCAGCACAATGCTTGGGAAGCAAGGGCAGCAGCTGGGAAATACTCACTATTCCCTTTCTGTTCCTCATGCTGTTCAATATTTGAGGAGGTAGCACGTGTTGGGTTGGCATCTGTGTAAAAGTGGGGTCCTGTCCCTCTTTCTGTTAGCCACAGCAAAATGGCTCAGTGCTGCTTCTCTTTTTGCCCACCTCAGGCATAAGGGAGATGCATTTTACTTGCCACCGCTGCCACCTCTGATCTCTGTTTCAAAAAAAGCTTTCTGAAACTCAGGAGGTAAAACATACCCCTGTTTTCTGAGCACAGGTAGGTTCTGCTTGTGGAGGCAAAGGGCTGTAGTGCCTATCTTTCTGCACTGCAGCTCCAGCAAATAGGTCTCAGAGGAGCATTTATCCCTGATGTGGACATTCATGCATCTATCTGCTCGGAGATATGAACACAGAGACTTTTATTTCCACGTCTTAAACCTGTTTAACCTTGTTTGTCTACTAGCAAATCCCATTTAAGTGCTGTTCTTTTTATTGCAATTACTGTTGTGGGGGAAAAAAAAAAAGTTCATCAAGAGAGAAGACTCTGCTTGTGCCAGAGCTTAATAGACTTAATAGGCCTGGGGTTTGAGTTTCATTTTTTCGTTGTAAAGAGGTCCAAACCAGTCACAGAACTCCTAATTTCCTCCAAGTGATGCTGTCTGGGAGCACAGGGCTTCCCATGATGGGTGCCTACCATCCATTTCCTGACCACCTGGCAGTACTACAGCAGCAGCACCAGGGACAAATGAGAGTGGGGAGCAGGTCGGTGTCTCCAGGCACCCTTATCCATCTGGCAGGTTGTCCTGAAGCCACATGGGGCCAAGGATAGCCAGGATGTGCACTAGGTGCTGGCCAGGGCCATGTGCCATGTGTTCCCATGGGAGACATCCATCCTGAGGGGAAGGACGTGACTGGAGTGTTACCATTTTCATGTGTATGTTAAACAGTCCTGATTGCAAATTAACAATCTTTTAGCCTGCATTAGGGTGCTGTCATTGAATAACTGTGCACAGCATGAAAATTGCCATTGATGGAGGGGCAATTTAAAGATGAAAATAAGTGCCCTTTGATGCGGGATATGCACAGCTATGTCCTCTGCAAGCTGATGGCTTTCCTGGGATAGCCAGACCTGGGCAGATAACTAGACCTAACAAATGGGAGTCAAAATGCTTTCAGTAGATCTTGGGGGAAACAAAATGCTCATGGTGCTTCAGTCAGCTGTGAGCCATCAAACCAGTCCATGTGCCTCAGCTTGTGCTCCTGGAGCTGTGTGATGGGCTGGGACCAAGAACCAAGTCTGTGCCTCATATGGGCATTGAATATTTCAGGAGGACCCTTGGCTTCATGCAGAGTGCCATAAGCAAAGGGGTTTGAGTGCCATAAGTCCCTCAGAGCACACTCTGTGCTCATGCAAGGCAAAAAAAGGGGGTGGAGGCAGGGGAGAAAGGAAACAGCTGCCTCATGTATAAAAAGATTTGCCAGGCTCCCATGGTTAGATTTAATAGCTGGGTGCTGTGAGCCCAGAAGAACAATGTAATTTATGTCATTACTGCTAAAGGGCTGGTTTGATGGGGAGGGCTTCATTTAAGTTGCCTAAAACATTTAACAAAAGGGAGAGTGAAAACAAACATGAATGTTGTAATAAAAATGATGAGGGTTTTGGTGAGACTGCCAGGCACATTTTTCCAGTTGCATAAAGTTCTCTCCTGAAAAGTGGCTCATTTTGTCTATTTTAATTTTAAGACATGAAGTTAGAGGTAGAAGAAAATAATTAGGTTTTGCTTTAACTACATAAGTTTCTGGAACAGCAGTTAAGCCACCCTGTTGTGCTTGAATAGCAGAAGCGATGGTGTGCTTTTAAAATTTTTTTCATTTCATTCAGAATTAATTTCCTCTACTTGAAAAATAACTTCTTACACGTCTTTTAAAAGTATTTTGGGGATGGGAATGGAAGGAGACAGAATGGGTCCAAAGGGAGGAGGTCAGGGTGTTTGAGCAAAACCCAGCTTCTCTACTAGTACATTGAATAAGACAATCCTGTCCTCACAGGAGCAGAAGCAATGTGTGAGGCTAACCCTGCTGTTTCACCTGCTTCTGTACACGGTGCTATTTTTAATGCATCATCTCGTTCAGCATTGAGTGGAACGTGGCAGGAACACGAGTTTAAAAAAAAAATGCAATCAGCAAAGCTGCTGCTGCTTCGTGATGGCATTGCCACGCCGCCTCCTCTTAATTCTGGCTGGAATGAGGCTGTGCCATGCTGGGTGCCGCCAGCCCTCTCCCTGCACCATGGTAAATGCCACCGTATGCTGCAAGGGGAAGAGCAGCTCAGAGGTGGTAAATTCACAGGTTATTTTGGTAACTTGCTGAAGAAGGCCAGGGTGCCCTCCTTGACTGTCTGCTCATCCTCTGCTACCAAAAAACCACTGAAGGACCCACACAACCTTGTAGCAAAAACTGAGGCAGCATAACCTCTGATTTACTGTGTAAGCTAAAGTACTTCTCTGGAGTGTTTTTGCCCAGAGCAGCCAGTCAGTGTAAGCTGCCATCCTAACCAGTGTCCTCCTGCAGCATCACAGGATCACAGGATGTTAGGAGTCAGAAAGGACTCAGAGGGCTGGAGTCCAACCCCACTGCCAGAGCAGGATCACTGAGTGCGGGTCACACAGAAATGTGTCCAGATGGGTTTTGAATGTTTCCAGAGGAGGAGACTGCACAGCTCACTGGGCAGCCTATGCCAGTGCTCTGTCACCCTGAAAACCTTTTTCTTATGTTTACACAGAACTTACTATGCTCAAGCGTGTACCTGTTGTCCCTTGTCCTATCACTGGACATAACTGAGAAGAACCTGGCTCCATCCTCCTGACACTCTCTCTTTACATATTTACAAACATTGATGAGGTCACCCCTCAGTCTCCTCCAAGCTGAAGACCCCCAGGTCCCTCAACCTTTCCTCATAAGGGAGATGTTCCACTCCCTTCATCATCTTTGTGGCTCTGTGCTGGACTCTCTCACGCAGTTCCCTGTCCTTCTGGAATTGAGGGACCCAGAGCTGGACACAATATTCCAGATGTGGCCTCACCAGGGCCGAGTAGAGTGAGAGGACCTCTCTTGACCTACTAACAAGCCCCTTTCTAATGCACCCCAGGATGCCATTGGCCTCCTTGGCCACAAGGGCACATTGCTGATCATCCTTCTGTCCACTAGAACCCCCAGGTCCCTTTCCTCTGCATCACTCTCTAACAGGTCGGTCCCTGTTATAAGTTAGGATGGTGGTGTTTAAATTGCTGACATCAGAAACTCACTGCAAAGCTCTCCATCCTTCAAAGAGGACTGTGCCTGCTTGCATTTTCCTGCCATTTGATGGCAGTGGGACCACTGGGAACAGGTCGGGTGCTTGCCCTTCCCCATGAAGACACGTGCTCCTTCCATCACTTTCCACTCCCAACATAAAGCTCTTCTCCCTTGCACAGCCATGTCAGCTGCCTGGGGGGACTTCTCACATGATGGTCAGCCCACCCCCATCCAGCAAGGCTGATGTTTGCAGTGTTGCCAGTTAATTGACAACTGGATAACAATGATTTTGCAACAGAACTGCTACCAGGCCATTCAGATTATCCACTCCAGCGCTTTGAGGGACAGCTGGCAAAGCAAATAGTAACAATTCAGAGAAATTATCTTTATTTGCCTGTAAGCACAGCATCCTTATGTGAGGCTCCAATGAGCCTCTTTTTTTTGGCACGCAAGGTCAGTGTTGCCTTTTGCATATGGCATACATTAGTATAAGTCCCAGCCAGGCACAGTATCTCTTTACCAAAAAACTGAGTTTGAAACTCAGATGCATTTTGCTGCTCTTGTCAGAGATCAGCCTGCAGACTGGGCTGGCAATGAGCTTTCCAGTTTCATGTGTGCAAATTGTTAAGTATTTTTAGATGAGTTTTAAGTCTACCTTGTTTTACTTTTTCTTGCCCTAGGACTTACTGATGCACACAGGAGGTGGTCATTGGTTTCCCATCAGCTTTAATCCCACAAGATGAGGTACGTGCATCCCAGAAAAACCTACCGGGTGTTCATGATGCTGGATGTCCCATCCCCTCTTATGCAGCTGAAAAATCTTATAGTGAAAAATAGGCCTTTTGTTAAGCAAGCTATACCCATGGACTTTGAACACCTCTAATTTAAGGGTTTGCCATTGGTTTTCTGTGCCTTTCTTTGCACTCGTGGGTGCTTTGCTCCTCAGACTGTGATTACCAGGGAAACGTAGCAGCAGGAAGGAGGTGCTGCAGGAGGGACAAGGTTGGGGCAAGCACAAATACAGGACGCATGGTGAGTAGACTTGAGGAAAAGGACCTGGGGATGCTGGTTGGTGAGCTCAACATGAGCCAGCAATGTACACTCACGGCCCTGAAATCCAACTGTATCCTGGGCTGCACCACAAGAAGCGTGGCAAGCAGGCTGAGGAGAGGGGATTCTCCCCCTCTACTCTGCTCTTGTGGGACCCCAACACAAGAAGGATGTGGAGCTTCTGGAGTGAGTCCAGAGCAGGGCTATGAAGATCATCAGAGGGATGGGTCACCTCTCCTATGATGACAGTCTGAGGCAGTTGGGGTTTTTCAGCCTGAAGAGGAGAAGGCTCTAGGGAGACCATATAGTGGCCTTCTACAACCTGAAGGGACCTACAGGAAAGCTGGGGAGGGACTTTTCATAGGGGTATGGAGTGACAGGACAAGGGGCAATGGTTTCTAACTGGAAGAGGGTCGATTTAGTAAGACAATAGGAAGACAATAGGAAGAAATTCTTTAATGTGAGGGTGGTGAGACACTGGAACAGGTTGCCCAAGGAAGTTCTGGCTGCCTCCTCCCTGGAAGTGTTCAAGGCCAGGCTGGATGAAGCTTGGAGCAACCAGGTCTAGTGGGCCCTTCCAACCCAAACCATTCTGTGGTTCTATGATTCCATTCTATGACACTCAGGCAGCAATGCAGCTACCAGGACAGAAGCATCTCAGGCCATACACAATGCACTGATATCCAAGACCTCCACAATGGCAGGGCATTTGTGTCAGGGGTGCCTGGGAAACCTCTGCCTCTGGCCCTCACCCAAGCATCATCAACAGCACTGCCCATCTGAAGGTGCTGTGTGAGGACGGGCATAGTGCACACAGCCAGCACTGCACCAGCCTGCTCACAAGAAACTTCCCTTTTAGTCAGGGGATCTGCAGCCTGTCCTCTGGCTGGCTCCTTTGGGGAGGTTTCCAACACAGAGATGGTTTTGGCACTGGAGCCAGCTCAGAGCGGGCGCTGCGTGGAGATCTGACTCAGGCATGCACATTGCCAGATACCCACCAGCTGGCAGAGTATTTCAGTCATTAATAATAGCAGGATTAAAGGCAAAGCAGCAACTGTGTTTCCAGAATGAGCTAGGCCTCTCAGCCTTACTGCCTCTGAAAACAAGTTAGTTTTCATTAAAGGATCCAGATTCAGCATGCTTAATGCTCCTGGAAGTACTTCAGAGCTCCTTCGGCTTCTGTTCATCATGTTTAGACCATACCTGTGCTGTCACTGACACTGTGTGAAGAAGTCATCAGGAATGGTCAGGTGCTGTTTCTGGCATCAGCATATAAAGTACATGTGGCTGACTCCCCTAGCCCATCCCACCTGAGGCTGTGCACTTGACACACTTTGTCCTCTGCTCTTTTTCCAGCAGTGGCTACTGAAATGTCAGGACATTGGTTTGGACAGATATGGAGTTTTATGGGTGTTGTTGTGCTTTTATTCTTCCCCATCACTATGCCAAGTGTGGTATACACATTTCAGAGGTTTCAATAGCTTGACTGTGGTTATCACATGCAATAAACTCCACTGCTTTGCATTTCTGCTGTCTTCAGATATCTTCCCTTTGGTGTTGCTATGAGAAGATGCACAGACTCTGCTGTATCCAGATTTTCTGTACAACTCAATGACTGTTACATCTTCACCTCTTTGTCTCATTGTATAAGTCTCATATCCAACACAAACAATTCTTTTTTCACTACTGACTACAGAAGTTTTGTGTATTGCTAATCCTTCTCCTTCTTGTCTCTGGCTGCCCTTACTCCTTCTGATGTATGCAGTGAAATGGCATGTTATTCAGGGTCTACAGTATTTCAAATGTGGGTACAATAAATTTACAAAGACTCTTTTAACAGTTCGGCAGTTTTCAGATTTGCTGTCTTTTTTTGAGGCCAGGTTACTGGACACAATAAAATGCAGTGATGCCCAGGTCAAAGTGACTTGAATTAGTCTAGGACATGCAGTCTGTATATGATCAAAATTTTCAAATCATCCCTTTTCCACATGCAACTTGAAAAGAATTTCTAGCCACTGTTGTGCTGTTTATCTAGTTTTCCCAGTTCGCACCAGAGCCCTCCAGTCTTCCCTGGTATTTATGAAGCTAGTTGTGTATCTTGCTACCAGCCAGTTCTGCCTCCACTCTGCTGTTCCAGGTCATTAGCAGCTCTATTAATCACTGTTGTCAGCTTGGAAGGAAAGCATACCTGATACCTAACCAGTCACTGAATAAAAATGAATCATTTTCCACTCCTCCTTTGTCTCCTGCCTGTTTTGGTTGATAATCAGAAACATCTTTTGCCTGCTTTTACCATTTTGCTGCCCCGACTGCCTTAACAAAGCAAGTGGTGAGCAACAGCTTTGACATTTCTGCCAGGTGTTTTTTGATGACCAAGTCTCAGAGTTGTTAGTGCTGAAGAGGGCCCTGTCTGGGCAGGGTACCCAGCTCTGAGCAAAGTAGGGGAGCAGTGGGAAACTAAACTCCTTAAAAGGTTTATGAAGCGTAAGCAGGATAGCATTCCATTGAAGCACTTGAGTGTATTCGCAGCTGGGCAAACAGTCCTAATGCCAGCTTTCAAGACTTGATAATCTCTTGATCTGTGTTTGTGAATGTCCAGGGTAGCTCCGTCTGGGAGATGCTCAATACTTCATAGAATCATAGATTTCATTTAGTTGGAAAAGACCTCTAAGACCATCAAGTCGAACTATTAATGCAGCCCCATCAAATCCACCACTAAACCATGTCCCGAAGCACTAGAAGTCTTTTAAATACCCCCAGGGGTGGGGACTCCACCACTTCCTTGGGCAGCCTGTTCCAGTGCCTGACAACCCTTTCAATAAAGAAATTTTTCCTAATACCCAACCTAAACCTTCCATGGCACAACTTGAGGCCATTTCCTCTTATTCTATCACTTCTTAGTTGGGAAAAGGGACTAACACCCACCTCAAGGCAACCTCCTTTCATGGTAGTGGTAGAGAGCGATAAGATCTTCCCTCAGCATCCTTTTCTGCAGGCGAAACAACCTCAGTTCCTTCAGATGCTCCTCATAAAACTTGGGCTCTAGACCAGCTTCATTGCCCTTCTTTAGAGACACTCCAGCACCTCAATGTCCTTCTTGTAGTGAGGGGCCTGAAACTGAACACAGTATTCAAGATGTGGCCTCACCAGTGCTGGGTACAGGGGAATGATCACTTTCTGCAGCCCTGGAGGAGCCTTGCAGAGAGGAGAGCAGCCTGCACAGGCGTACAGCACGTTTGCTGCCTAGAAGATCATCTACCCAGGAAGATAACCAGCAGGAGAGGTCACAAAACAAGGGATTTCAAATGTCTGCAGAGCAGGCACTGGAATAGAATTTCAGATTCCCGTCAAATGCTGGGAGAAGGAAGTTGCTTCTAAAAGCTGTGCTCAATCAGGGAATAGATACACCCTGTGACCTTGCATCCCATCCACACTGCCTTGGTGCTGTGAATCTCAATTAGCACCAGCAATGCTCACAGCAAACATTAAACAAACATCTCCTGGGCTGGAACAACAAATTCAAAAGCCATTCGCTGAGTGGAGAAAGGAGAGAGCACATTGTTGCTAAAACTTATCACCTGTCTAAACAGGAGAGTGTGACTGAGTCTGTGAGGGCTTTTATGCAAGCTGCTTTTAGCTTGAAAATATGAGGAGTAAAAAGATCACAATGAAATGCAAAGCCCAGCTCCTCTCACACACTTAAGGGTGCCTCTGATGATTCTTGTTTGAAGGAAAGTCAAGCATGGAGGCCTTGCTTTACTTATTGTGGTTTCTAATAATTACTGCCTGTGTGAGAGAGGGTGAGCACAGGTTTGGCATGTGGCCTTAGAGGAGCTCGTACCACTTTGTCACCTGAAGTACAATGCTCTCCTCATTAAAGAAGAAGTGAGGACATACCAACACATTTTGCGAAGTGACTGACTCACCTGATCGGGATGCAAGGGAGACAAGAGTCTCCCTTACTACAACTTTTTAAAAAGGCATGTAGTGAAAGGGTGAGGGGGAGCAGTTTCATACTTGAAAGAGGGTAGATTTAGATTCCATATTTAGGAGAAAATTCTTGTCTGTAAGGGTGGTAAGACACTGACACAGGTTGCCCAGAGAAGTTGTGGATGCTCCCTCTCTGGAAGTGCTCAAGGCCAGGTTGGATGGGGCTTTGAGAAACCTGGTTTAGTGGGAGGTATCCCTGCCCATGGCAGTGGAGTCGGAACTAGGTGATCTTTAAGGTCCCCTCCAACACAAACCATTCTCTGATTCCAAATTCCAAACAAAACTCTATTTGGCAGATGAGGCTTTCATCACGAGGTGGTGCAGACTGGAGAGTTGGGCTGATTCCAATGGGATGAGGTTCAACACAGCCAAGTGCCGGGTCCTGCACTTTGGCCACAACAACCCCATGGGGAGCTCCAGGCTGGGCACAGAGTGGCTGAGAGCAGCCAGGCAGAAAGGGACCTTGGAGTTTGGATTGACAGGAAGCTGAACATGAGCCAGCAGTGTGCCCAGGTGGCCAAGAAGGCCAATGGCATCCTGGCCTGTATCAGGAACAGCGTGGCCAGCAGGTCCAAGGAAGTGATTCTGCCCCTGTACTCAGCCTTGGTGAGGCCACAGCTTGAGTCCTGTGTCTGGTTCTGGGCCCCTCAGTTCAGGAAGGAGATTGAGGTGCTGGAGCAGGTTCAGAGAAGAGCAAGGAGACTGTGAAGGGATCCAGCACAAGTCCTGTGAGGAAGGGCTGAGGGAGCTGGGGGTGTTGAGGCTGGAGAAGAGGAGGCTCAGGGGAGACGTCATCACTCTCTACAACTCCCTGAAAGGAGGGGGTAGCTGGGGGGGGTTGGTCTCTTTTCCCAGGCAACTCTCAGCAAGACAAGAGGGCATGGACTTAAGTTGTGCCAGGGGAGGTTTAGGTTGGATATTAGAAAGAATTTCTTTATGGAGAGGGTGATCAGACATTGGAATGGGCTGCCCAGGGAAGTAGGGGATTCTCCGTCCCTGGAGGGTTTTAAGAATGTGAATGTGGCACCAGTGCCATGGTCTGGTAACCACAGTGGTTGTGGATCAAGGGCTGGATTTGTTGATCTCAGAGGTCCCTTCCAACTCAGATGATTCTGTGATTCTGTGATTATTGTGCATCCCAGAGACAGGCCTGGCGCTGGTGTGGGTGGAGGAGCAGAGGCCCGAGCACCAGTCTTGTTCCACTAGTAGACAGGAGGTGCCTCCATGGCTGTGCCCCCGTGTGGGGCAGCCTCAGGGAGGAGGCCATGTCCCCAGGGCTCTGCGCCGTGGCAGAGGTGGTTGGGGGCTTCAGTACCCACGACTGCTCTGTGGCCATGATTTTTTTTTTTTGAAAAATGGTTCTCAGCGGCTATAAGGAAACGTTTCCCTACAGAAACATGGAAACTGCTTGCTTGCATCACCTCACAAGGGCCCTTCAGAGCAGCTCTCAGACACAGGTAATTTTGATGGTGAGAACAGCTTTTGCTTTTCCTTTGGGCAAGAAAGAGCATTTGGAGGGTTTTTTTGGTGGATTTTGTTGGACTGACATGGTTTCTGTGGGGGAAGTTCACACGCTGACTTGTCTCCTGTACCCATTGTCCTAATGCTCCCTCTCCAGCCGGTAATCTCTCAACCAGTAAAAACAGTTACTATTATTACAGTCTTTTTCCCCCACATTTCTCCTGGGGTTTTTCATGACAACTGAAATCCGTCCACGGAATCGCTCTTTCCTGTGTCTGTTCAGTGTATCTTGTGGAGTCATAAGTTGGAGCACACCATGCCTGGGGCTTAAATATTTGGCTGTAGGAAGATTTGCCCTCCTGGATGGGGGCTGAAGGTTCCCAGGAGGAGCTTGCTGTTCACCACTGTGCCACCAAACAGACCATGAGCTTGTTTTTACATACGTAACCTCCAAGATCAGGTTCATAAAGCATTGCTCTGTTTTTCCCTTGTCCCCCACCACTTCAGGAACAAGGAAAACATTCAGCATCTAGAACCAAGGCATGCTCAAAAGGCGAGTTCCCACCTTGCTTCCTTCTTTCCCAGCCACCAAGCCAGAACCTGCAACCTCCCCTCCTTAAAAAAACATATTATACCTCCGTCTGATGACTACATTTGTGAGCAGATATGTGTTGCTGCATATAAACACACCCTTCCCAGTTTATAACAATAAAAACCAATAAAATAATCCTAGCCAATTTACTAAGCCCTGACCTCCTGTTTCCCCGGCATCAGGAGATTCCCCATTCAAGTGTTTGAAACACTTTTTGTCTCTTTCACCATGTACAGCACTAAAATAACTGGAGTAGTTTACACAGACTATTTTTTATAATTAAAAAGGTTACAGAGCTACTTCCTACTTCACTGTGATTTTTCAGATAAGGGAGGAAAAAAGATCGAAGCTGAGTTTTTACAACAAAAAACTATCATACAAACCTTTCCTCTCCTACTGCCTTACATTCTGTATATGTTGATACACTCAGAAACATACTGGTTCTGAAACCAAAGGTTTTTCAAGTCCCTCTACTTTCAGATTTTGATGGTTTTTCATTGTTACTGAGTAACTGAATAATTGGTGAATATCTGTCTCCATGACTTCCTTTCCATATGTGTGAAGTGAGGATGCTATGTACCAATTTTGTTCAAGAGTTTAAAGATAATTGTCTGAGAGCATAACATATAGACCATGAACTCAACAAAGAGAAGCTAAAATTATTGTTTTCTTAAAAAAATTTCACTGCAAGTGATTGTTAAGACCCTTAATCCAGAAGGATGATGGTAAAGGTTATATGTGTTTCTGGATGAATTACTAGGAAAGGGTCTGTTAAGTATCAATAGAGAAAAGGATTTCTTACTCCTAGACTTAAATATGTCTCTCTGCCACAAGATGAAAAAACTGAGAAGAGGTCATTTGAGATCCCTTGCCCCTGAGCTCCCAGGTTGAACTCACCTGTGAGGCACTCAGCTGAAGGAAAAGCAAGTGCTCAACTTTTCCAGAGTCTTTTTACAGTAGCTGTACAGAGGGAAGGAGTTGAAAAAATCAGTCTTAGCTGGAAACTAACTGTAACTGAGGATCAACTGTTACCTTTTAGAAACACACAACAGATATTATCAGAGTATTTTATTTTTTACAGACTTTAAGGTAGGTCTATTAAAGTCTGCTTTTTACCATCAGTATCTGAGTGGTCCTGGCAGAACATTTTAAAAGCTGTTGTACTGTAATCACTAGACAAGCAGCCTTGCCAAGTTTCACTGTATTTTAATTTGGCTCTTCTGTAGGAGTGCTCAGAAACTCTCCAGTCTCAGTTACTCTTCCATTAGCAACAGGAAATACTCCTATCCCATGCTTTCACTCAGTTGCTTTGGTCAGTATCAGAAGAGCCAACACTGAGAGTTTTGCCAGTAGTAGCAGTTTAAGTCCTGCCTGTTGGCAGGTGGGCAGGTAAGAAATATCCTGTCCTTTGGAGAACCTGAGATGTGATGGCAGGGAGACATTCAGAGAGAGGGAAAACATCCTATGTGCTACCCTGACACAAGGTGTCCTATCATCTCCTGTGCCTTTAGTGACTTGCAGGTGGCCAAGTCCCCTTTGCACAACCTGAGCCTCTCTGAGTGGTGAACTGATTTCTGCATCTTGCTTGCCATGTCTTCTCTGGAGAGGTTTCCCTAGGACTGTGACATACCCAGGACATGACAGCTCTGGCTTGGATGCCAGGCAGGCAGGCTGGCTGCCAGGGCACAAGCCACCCTGCAAGGTGGTGGGGTTTGCAGCTCAAGGGGTTTTGTTAGGGTCTTGTCAGGGTGGAAAGCAAGAGGCACATCCTGGGGAAGCATCTGCAGTGCAGCATTGCAGGCATCACATAGAGCTAGAAACCAACACAAGCAGGACACTGCACTCTGGGCCATGAAGCCACTTTGTTCTCGGTGCAACTCAGCAAAATTAATGCATCCAAGCATCCTAATAAATCTGAAAGCATGGATACTGAATTACCCTGCCTATACACCTTTGGCAGGATGTTTATCTCAGCCAGTACGGTGGTTGCTTCATCAATCAGGCGACAGGCAGAGCTTTTATGGAGTCTGTCCACACAAAGCCAGGGCAATGGGAGGCCTCCTCTAAGAGGATTAGAGGCAATCTCTGCTTAATTAGTCTAAGAGGGCTGATCTCAAAGATTATTTCTTACACAGAGCAAAAAGAGCTCCCAGGTGATCTTTGGATCATTCAGTTACTGCGCATATTCAACGATGTGACAGAAAACATCACCAGTTAAAACTTTTGATCCAGAAGAAATCCAGTAGAAGAGAGATTTTAGGACCACACTGATACACAGCCAGTCAGGAGTTAGCACAGGCCATACCCTTCACACAAGTGGCAGAGCTGTGACCTCTGAAACTAATCAGTGGCCTGATTAGCCCAGAGTATCTGGAAGCATCCACTGTGGTGTCTTCTAGAGGCAGTGAAAATGCATCTTATTCTGGTTGTGTAGATCTTCCCAACCAACACCTTGAAGAGAAGGGTGGTACCCCATCTTCCCTCTGTGATGAATAGCACCTGGAGGTTGTTTTCTAAAGAAGACATAGGTTTAAAAACCATTACATGATCAGTTAAGGTAGCTGTGCATTTCTAAATATACTAAGTCCCAGCTGCGGTTTGCAGGGAAGCTTTGCTAAAGAAGGTGAATCCAGCAGCTGCTGCAGTGCTAATCCTGCTTTCTCAGTGCTCACAGCACCATTGCTGGAGCGTGCTGCCTGTCACCCAGTGCTTGTGTGATGTGGCAAACACTGTTCATCCCTGCACTTCCTTACAGTGGGATTTGTATGGGGAGAGAACAGTGAGTTCAGGTTTTCTTGAACTTTTTTATAATTACTGCCATCAAGCCCAGAGTGACCACCTGCTGCCATCACTTCTTTTAATACGTGATCAGAGAACTTTACAGATTATTTTGAGATTGCCATACAAACTCAGTGAGCAGTCAAAAACCTTCTTCTCCCCCCATATTTTTCCTTTTACCTCCTCTTTATTTGCGCTTATAGGTTTCTGTACACATAAAGGTAAGAAAGAGTAGCTGGAATTTTTCATTTGATTTAACGAGATGAGGAAGCCTGCTTGGAGTTGTTTGCTTATTTTTTGTTCAATCTTTAGATAAACACATCAAAATCTAGGACAAGTGGAAAAGTTTTAATGAGGAGGCAGCGTTAAAAACTTTTCAAAAATGGGGGTCCTTGTGATTTCTTGGAAAACTTTGCCACTTACAGACAAGGTTTATAGCATTAGTGATTTATAGACTCTCTACATTTCTGAGTCAGTCTCCTGAGAGCAGGGGTTAAGAAGCTTCTGCCATGAACTATTGATTCAAGAATGCAGAGAAGCTGCTATGTGCAAAGCCAAGACCAGATTAAAAAAAAATAAAAAGGAAGAAAGACAGAGGAATCTCTTTTGTCTTATGTGAAACAAGTTGTTTTCCATGTAGAAAGAAGTTGAACATGAGAACAGGATGCTCACCCAACAGCAGAGGTGACCTCTCAGAGGTGAAGTGCTGTCTAGCTTGATGAGCAGTAGATCTTCCCTGTGGCTATCCTTCCTCCACACTGACAGACATGAAGTCTTTACAAATGTATGTTTCTGGACAAACCAAAGAGCTCTGAAATTGAGGCTGCTTTCTCCTGATGGGGAGAAAATCAAAGTTTACTACTCTTCAGATTTCTTGTAACCATGAAAAGTGACCAGGAAAATGGTCTAAAGCAGAGATGAGAGCCCCCTTCCTACTGCCTTCTTGTGCAACTTGTTTCCAGGTGGATGTTGTCTTCCAGGATTAAAAAATTCCACCTGATAGGTTAACTTTCACTTCAAATGCAGAGATTAGGAAGATTATGTGTGTAAACTAAAATGTATGTCACACCTGGCATTCCCCTGTTTAAAAAGGGGAACCAGCAGACAACATGCTGTAAAGGCGATCCTGTGCTTGATGGTCTCTGACAGAATAAGCAAATTCCCAGAAATAACCACAAGTACCAGCTTCATCAGGAAAAGGTGCTTGAGTTCACCTAATAAAGAGGTGCCAAATTCTATGAAGACTTCTGGAAAGCCTTGAATCTTCATAGCCATTCTTTTCCCTGAAAAAAATATGCAGAACTAGCAGAAGTTTTAGTTACCTTCCTCCATCTTAAAACATGAAGCTAAATATGAAATCAACACTGCATTAGACTCACTTTAAGGGCTGCCCTTCCCCAAATAAATTTACAATAGAACCAGACAGGAAAAATATCAACTTTAGCTAAAAAAAGCATTTAAAGAAAAACACAGGTATGGAAAGAATCCTACCCAGTTACAGCAGCAGCAGGTAGAAATCTTGAGGCTTCATGGAAAATTTGAGAGTGTTAATTCATACTGCACAGAGAGTCTTTATCTATCTATCTATCTATCTATCTACCTACTTATATGTCATCTGTTTTGCTTTGCCAAATCCCATCTTCTTTGGATTGATCAATTACTTGTGTTCCTGTTACTAAAATCTCACACAATTACTGTAAAGGTTAACTTATTATTGCCTCACCTAAATAGACTTCAAAGTAAAATTATGCCAATATTTTTTGAAAGCTTTTCTTGTGTTACTGTATCAGGCAGGTTATGATGTTCATACATTCAAACCAGTTCTCCACCACTGGTCTTCTTGAAGTCCACCTCTGAATCTGCTCCTAGAGGACTTCATTGTCAGCAAAGCCAATTTCTATTTCTTGAACAAGATACACTGAGATCAATGGTTTAAAACCCTCCTTGATGAACAGTGTCATCCTACTCTTTCCCACTCTGTTTCTTAGCTCCAACTCAGAGTGTATCTACATATATATATGTGCAAGGACAGTGCCTTGCACCCAGCAATTACTATCATGAACTATGAAGGACCAAAAGCATATCCAGTGGCAGTGAAGCATTTGGATGCCAACTTCTATCCCTCTTCATACTGGATAAACTGTTTTTCAGAGGCTTATAAATTGGCAGAGTTTAGAGCCATGCCGTGAGACAGAAGTTCCCTGGGGCGACTTCCTAACAGTTCCCACCAGAAAGGTGCCAGGTCTTAACAGAATATTTTCAAGAACTGAACATATGCAGAAGAATGCATCTTCCTTTACTTTATCCCTTGAAACAGCAGAACAATTGTATTTAATATTAAAAAAAAAAACAGAACAAGTGACTACCAACAAATCTGGGACAGATAGATCACTCTGAGAAAACTGGAGCTCTACTAGGTAGTTTGGAGAACAATAAAAAAACTGAAAACACCTGAAACACCTTGGCTCATATTGGAAAGCTCCAACCAATATTTATTAATTCGATTATCTATTCCACCAGCAAGAGCAGAGGGTAAGTAGTAAAAAGACTATGTAATATGCAAAAGAGATGTAATATAGTGTATAATTTCAGCTGCAAGATGAAAGGATGCTTTATTTTTCTAAAGTGTTGTACAACTGGAAAGATAACGTGTCATGTCCCAAATATTTGGAGATGATGTTATTAGACTGTACAAGGACTCTAAAAGAAGAAAAAAATCCAAGCATTCAGAATCTTTCCTTTCAGCATCTCAAGAAACGGCTTTATACTTCTTTCAAGCAAAAGAAATGTCTTGTAGAAGGCTACTCTTAAGATCCAGTTCTCTGACTTACCTGCTAACTTTAGATACTAAGCATTTTCTTGTAGGAGTACTCTTCATCTTGGTCTGTGATAGATGCTGTATTTATCTGGTCCAACGTAACACGCTGTCTACCTTCACATTTTTCTTGAACAGTCTTTCTGTTTTATATTTTCCACTCTTTGTGTGGGTTCATTCCCCTCCACCCCTGCCAGTTAACCACCTCACTTGCCCATTCTTCAGTGAGATCCCTGTGTGGCTGTGTCTGACCTTGCAAACACTACTAAGAAGAGCAGGCAGTCATCTTATCCACTTGCCTACGTATCTGGTCACTGCAGCGTGAAAAGTCTGCAATAAATTCTCAGTGCTCTCCAAACTGTTTCATATTCCAGTCAAGCCAGAACACGTGTGCTTCAAAGTACACAGAAAAACAGTTCCAGCAGAAAGGGATGAAGATTTGCTGTTAGAAATTCCAGTATCACACGGTGCCTGGTTCACAGAAACGTGGTTTTCCTTCCACCCACTTGCAATCCATCCTGTACATGCAACCCCCTGAGCATCAGTGGGGGCTCTTCCTGTTCTGTGCCTCAGAGACAGAGCAACACCAGCTCTTGCATCCAAGCTGGGGTGGTTTTGGAACAGAGTAGAATAGAATAGAATAGAATAGAAATAATAAAGGTTGGAAAAGATCAAGATCATCAAGTCCAACTGTCAGTCCTGCACCACAGTAAACGCAAAACCATCTCCCTAAACGCCATGTCTACCCATTTTTTAGATGCCCCTGGGGATGGCAATGCCACCAACACCCTGGGCAACCTGTTCCAATGCTTGGCCACTCTTTCAGTGAAGAAATTTTTTCCTACTATCCAATCTGAACCTCCCCTGGAGCAACTCAAACCTGTTTCTTCTGGTTCTGTCGCTAGTCACTACGAAGAAGAGGCCAATACCCACCTCACCTCCCTCTTCTCAGGTAGTTGTAGAAAGAGGCAAGGTCTCCCCTGAGCCTCTTCTCCAGGCTCAACAGCTCCAGCTCTCTCAGCCTCTCCTCGTAAGGCCTGTTCTGCAGACCCCTAACCAGCTTGGTTGCCCTTCTCTGCACCCTCTCCAGCTCCTCAATGTCCTTCCCATCCTGCAGTGCCCAAAACTGTAGGCAGTACTCCAAGGGCAGCCTCACCAAATCCATGCACAGAGGTAAGGTCACCTCCTTGGTCATACTGATCCAGGACAGAATGCCACTGCTGGGGTAATAAGCACAAAATCCAGTAAAGGCTGCACAGGTACAACTCTGGATGCAGTTTGGTTTTTACCTCCAATGTGAGAAGGTAAGAAAAACATGTTGTGTTAACCATCAGACAACCAAAGCCCAAATAAATAACAACTGGACTCAAAATCCAGATGTATCCAGATGGGCATTAACTGACCTCCCTATGCAGAAAGATGAGAAATCTGCAGCCCTAAATGTTTGCAAAATCAGTGACTGCAAATTAGCACAGAAAACCAGAAACAGTCTTTCTGCGGGTTTTATGGCAAAACAGGAATTATGTATAATGAGAAGACTGACTGGAGCACTGGTATATCCCAACAGAGCCAATGGAAACTGAAAATCTGTTTGTTAAAAGAGAATGATCAAGTTAGTTCCTGCAGAAAGAAGACATGAATACATATGTGTCATGATTTAACACTCTACTTACAAGAGACTTAGCTGAAAGCAAAATTACAAGACAGAAAATACCTTTATCCCGGCCCAAACCAGGACATTATGGAGTACATTCATGTCAGCCAGACAGAGCAGTAAAAAGTTGTCAGCAATTTCAAATAATTCTTCTTGCTTTCAAAAAAATCTTGACATTCCAATGGAGAGGAAAGCACAAGGCAGCAGGTAAATGGCAAAGGAAAAAATGCTACTGAAGGTGACTTAGCATAGAAGATGTATTCCAGTGACTCTCTAATAAAGCAACAGACCAAATAGTGGTAGTCCACTAAGAACAATACCTGTAGAGGACAGCTAACAAGACATTTATTTCCAATAAAAATACTTTACAAAGCCTTCTCAGAGAGTCAACAAGTTCCCTGCAGTGACTAAAAAAAAAAAAAAAAAAATAAAAAAAAAAATCAACAAAACCAAAATCAAAAAAAGTTTTACCAGGGAAGGCATTTCTTAACAGTTCAATATTAAAAGTGTTCTAGTTGTTCAGTATTTGAAAAGAGCTTGTGTTTCTCACTGGCATTTTTTGTTTTGAACTGTTCAAAACAACCCAATGAATTCCTGTTGTCCCTGCACAGGTACACTTTTGGGTGGAAACACAAGGATATTACTAAATTAATAGGACTATACAAGAACCCATCAGAAAAGTTTCCCCTGGAACTGGTTTACACAATGAATGGGTAAATAAAAAACATAAAATTAGCAGTATGTGTCAACCTCGTCTATTATCCATAGAATTAGGAGCTTATACAATAAGGCAGCCTCAGGCTTCTTGTTCCTTATGGCATGAATGACATGAAAACAAGAGCCTACCAAGAACCCATCATTACAGAAAACAGGGTATTTTTAGTGATACTGGCATGACTAAAATGTAACTGCTGATCAGTGCCAATTAGCTAGAATAATCCTGTTAGCATTAGCTCCACTGTTCATTTATAAATCTCTGCAAGGCTAATTGTATTTGAAGCTCTTTCTAACACTATCTCCTTTTTTATAGTGCAGAAAGCCTGGAAAACACTCATCAATTGAACAGCTGATTTAACAAACAATCCTTTTTTTAACCCTTTTGCAACCTCAATGCAAGTAATAGTTCTGCATATTAATTATACATTGACTAAGTTCACTATTATATTTCACAGTAAGCATTATTCTCTTTCCATAGCAAGAGCTGTAGCTCATCAGATACTAAGTAATACTGTTTTGTGTTGATGTACACCCTTCTAAGAAAAGGAATGAACAGAAAGAATCCTTTGTCACGGTTCCTTAAATCACAACACACATCCACCCATAAAAGTGGAAGTTACATTTGCTTTTCACTCTTTGCTATTTAATATCTATTGGAAGACCATTTTATGTTATGTTATAGAAGACCATTTGCGGACTTGCAAACAGCTGACAGTGCTGTTGAAAAACACTGGGTAGCCCTAGTCAGCTTTGGATGAACTTTTTGACTAAATCAAAATGGACAATAGAGAAAATGCACAGGAGGTTTCATTAAATAAATTTATTTGTTAAAATAATTTAACTCCAAATACAACTGCTGAGTTTGCATTGAGTTCTATGTACAATTCTTGTTTTATTCAGAACATCAAGGTTTAAACAACTGACATCGTTACAAAACAAACTGTTGCCCCAGTTGCCAGTTGTATTAGAGCTCAACAATTACCTGTGAAATACATTAATTCACCCCTGGGAAACTCCAAATCAACTCCTGATTTCAGAACCCACTGCAGTCTTACTTCAAACCCTGATCAAGAATTAACAGATGCACAACAATGCAGATAAAAGCCTCCTGCAGTTGTCAAACATTTGCTTTTGTTGCGGAGTTTCACAATTAAAGCCTAACCAGTGCTTTGACAGCTCACTGGTAAAAAAAATAAAATAAAATAAAATAAACAAACAAACATGCACAAAACCCCCCAACCAAATGGCTGACATCTTTAGGCAACATTCTATACAGGAAAGCAAATACCAGTAGTTTTCCCACAGAAAAGTAATGGCAACTGTAGCACTGGGGTTAGGGAGAGGCGAGAACCAGAATAGAAAATGTCACCAAAATTTTCTTGATGCTCTGAAAGGGCGGGCAGGGGGATGGACATGGCAGGGGTGAAAAACAAACAAACAAAACTGTAAAAAAGAAACAATGCAATTGTGTTCAAATAGTCTTGATTTGATTCTGGTTTGCTTGACTCCTTTTTGTGTGCATTTTTAAGGGAAGGAGGAAACAGTTGCTCTCACTATCATCGCTTAAAAGAATACAAGTTGCAACTTAAAAAAAAAAAAACAAAACTAAACTGGAGAGAAATGCTGTTGTTGTAGAAAAGTACAAAGCTCTACAAGAACAGCCAAAGGAAAAGTGGGTCTTTGGAACAAATAATAATATTTTAAGGCATGTCATAAGAAAGTTTCAAACACTAGAACTGGTATTCCTGTCAAGGTACAAATGAAACAGTGACCCAAGACCATCAGCTCCTGCAGGGTGGTCACGCACAGCTGCTGCGTGGCTCACTCACCTCCCTTCCTGCTACCCCTGTATTTTGAAAAAACCCTCTGTTGAGTGCAACTGTCATTGATTCAAGCTCCACTACCTTCACATTAGTGGATATACAAATAGTGCATAACTACTTCCTCAGAACTGTAAAATGAAACACTTATGCTTCCTCCCCCCTCTGCCACCCTGTGTGGTAGCTTACATACAGCCTATGTTTTTGAAAACGTAAGAGTGTAATTAAGAAACAAGACTGGGAGATATTTTCTTTAATATTTTCTCTTAAAATTTTAACGTGCGATTTCTCCTGCATTAAGAGACCATCTGCTTTACGTTATGAACTTCCTGTTAGGCCATTCAGATTGTACGCTTAATGCCATTTTTTGGGTTGATGAACAATCAGTGAGGTAAAATTTTATCATTGCTGTCAATAGCATTGCAGAACATGCACTTCCAACTCGGTTTCAAATTTGGGTTTGGTGTTGGTAATCTTATTTTTTTTTTTTTTTGGAGTACTTATGCAGTGGATCTCACACTGCCAAGCTCTTTTAGATAGGTCGCACTGCTTAACAAACCATTTCCCAGTGTAGATATGTTAAACCCTGAAATACCACTAATTCAACATCTTGCATCTTGCTGAAGCATGGTGGCTGACACACAGGGTGGCCGGGGTGGGGGGGGGGGAAGAGAACATTCATACCATCTAGTTTAGGCATATAAGTTTTGTGACTCAGAGGGTCAAAGTTAAAAGCCTAAGTTTGCTATATAGTCAATGGAAAGAGGTAGGTGCCTCTAGGAGGGTGATTCAGAGCACCCAAAACAGGCATTCAGATGCCAGGAATAAACAGTGTGCCTATCTCCCTAAGAGAACAAAGTACAGTAACAAAAGCTCTGCAAGGTAGGTGGGAAATGGGCTACATTTACGTTCTAGTAAGGCTTAATGTTTTGTGACACCTAATGCCCCTCAGTACACTGGCTGTGGCAAGGTCTTGAAGGGTTAAGGGCAGAGATGGCCAGTTCTCTTCCATTAAAATGATTTCCTTTAGTTAGCATCCACTGAGCTATATAATTCAAAATGTTATGGATGTTTATGAAGGAAAATCTGCAAGGTGTTTTCTACTCAAGTTTCTTTGTGGCAGATGAGAGCATTTTAGGAAGTTCTGCAGATGGAGGCAAAACTCTCTAACCTAACTCCAATTACAGCATTTCTAAGGGCCACGTACACACACACATACACACTCGACACACACACACACACAGACACACCCCAGCACCCCCCTTTTCACTCATTTAAACACAAGGAACTACACTGTTACTGCACAAGATTGAAAAACTAATAAACGCATGGTGTTATTTAGACCACAGGCTCGGTGACTCTGTATTTTGATGGCAAATTTTACCTATAAAAGCTCCAGCTCACAACAATCTCTCCAGCATTTAAAGTCTAAACATTGTGATTGAAAACTCTTCTATACTTTGATTGTAAGACTTCGGAATAGGTATTTCTGTGCCATTAGTCATGCAAATGATAAATACTTCACTGCTATGAAACTAGCAAGTCAGAGCTCAAGCATCCTTTCAAAATAAAATATTTGCTCCCACCATTTAACACTCCAGTAATCGGGGCAACCTTTGAGTAGTGTGTCAGGCAATTAAAGAGCCATTTCCACACTCACCTAAGGAACTACAACTGTAACTATTTCACCTCTGAACCAAATGATTTTACATGGTTATTCAATTTAGGATTTCAACATTAAAGCTATCAAATAGCAAACTTGATTTTCAAAGGTTAGTTAGGGATCACACCAGAGAATGTAGCCCTTAAAGGCAAGAAAAACTGTCATCTTTAACAAACTTAAAAATGCAGGATGTTCATACTGTCCCACGAGGTTTCTGCAGAAGGGAACATATGGATGCAACATGGCTTAATTTTCCTTACAAGATGGTACTAGTTAATCTATTAAAGTGTTCCTTGTTAGTAAGGCTCAGCAATTTTTTTTCATCACAGTTGCTTCCTCCTGGTTCAGTAAAGTGATACATAAAGATGCTTCCTGCTTTGTAAACAGAGGGTTTGTTTGGCTTTTTGCAGACCAAAACCTGAAGCGATCCTCCATTTTCTGAGCAGCAAAATGAAAAATTTAAAACATTCCAATGCCAGACTGTTTCTTCACCCATCATTTGTTTTCAGATCTCACCCCTCATTTCACACACTGATGCGAAGTTTTCTATTTCAAGATGTGGGATAAAGTGTAGAAATAATAGCATCGATTTTGAAAAAAATCCAAATATAGGTCTCTGGTAGCCTCTTCCTCTAACACTGTCAGAAGTTCTGGTGAAATCAACATATTTGACTCAACAAACTCGGCCACAAGTGATAGCGCACATCCTGAAGCATGGTAAATAGACACTGAAAGACTTGGCTCCCCTGTCATGCTTTTGCTAATTGTGTGTGGTCTTCAGAGACATTCTCTCCACTGCTTTTGTTTCCCATTTCCAGAAGTTTTCCAGCTTCTTCAAACACAGCTGCTGTTGCTGCGGGGCTGACATCTCCACACACGTAGGCCCGACTGGAACGACCCTGTAGATCAGCTGGCTAGGCCATAACATTGCAGGTGCTCAAAGGGAAAAACGGGTGAGATGTGGTCATTTAACCCAATTATATTCAGAGTCAGTGATTGACTTTCAATGCTCAGCTCTGAGTTCATGTTGCTACTTCACGACAGATGTATTTCAAGTGACCCACAAACCAGGAAGTGAAGTAGACAGTTTTACCACCTTACAAAATTTCTGCAAATAAAAGTCCAGGTTAGGTCATTTTTAATGCTATTGTATATTACACGCAGAACAGCAGGGATCATCTTTGTCTGGCTGTGCTGCATAGTTCATCTGTCTAACAATTTCTGCAAAGAGCTCATCCACCATTGTTTTACTTTTAGCAGAGGTCTCCATGAAGGGGCAGCCCCATTCTTCAGCTAAGGCTCTGCCTTCACTCGATGAGACTTCTCTCTCGCTTTCCAGGTCCACTTTATTACCAACCAGAATTACTGGCACCTTCTCATACCTACAGTTAAAAAAAAAAACCAAAAACAAAAACAAAGACAACAGCAATAATGATATTTTTTTTAAGCGGTGACATTCTAAATGTAAACATCTATTTGCAAACAGCACAGACCCAACACGAAAGAGACATTTGGATGATCTTCAAATTTTACACTGAAAAAGTGCTTTGCATATTTCAAATTCTAGCTATTTGTTGCATATCTCTTCTCTCTGAGTTCTAAAGAATGTTTCCTCCTCTGAATTTTCTTTCCTACCAGGAAATATGCCAAGAACACTCCCACACTACAAAAACTAGGAATATAACAACGTTTTCTATGTTGGCAATTTCATCAACATTACGTCCTCCTCATTAAACAGGTAGCATGTTGTATTTCCTGCTCGTGATAAGGATGCATCACTCTCCCTTTCAAAAGTACATTTCTCTTTGGTTAGTATATACCAAACTCAGACTGCCAGTAAAAGGGAGAAAGCAAAAGGGCCAGTAAATTTGTTTGAAATATCAGGAAATGTACTACACTATCAGTACTGGATAGACACAAAAGTATTACTATATAAAATAAGTGTATTAGCTGATACAGAATATATAAATCTCCCTTGCAGCATTCATGTAGTTATGGCAGTTGAACAAGCTGAAAAGAAAAAAAAAAGTTCCAGGCAATACTATCACAGTTCTGCTTCATAATCAACTTGGACAGCACAATATATCATATAAGCTGTGAAGGAATTTATTACTTCCCACCTCCTTGTGAGAAGAACCTTGCCAAATTTAAAAAAAAAATATTTTTTTTTTCAATTTTCACATGCATAAACCCTTCTTCAGACATGGAATCAAGTAAGTGTTGAGTCACGTTTTAAATTTACATATTTGCCATAGCAGAGAAGAAAACACTTGGCCTATTTCCAAAATACCCTTACAAGGGTATTCTCATGAAAGCAAGAAGGACTGAGAGAAAAAAAAATATTATAGCTTTTAGCACTTAAGCTAAGTGAAGATCTTAGAGAAACAAGATGGTTCTCTCTTCATTTAAACCTGATTTTCTTCTTCATGTTAGTTGAGTAGCACCGTTTTGAGCCAGATCCCTTGAGTAAGACTGAGCTGTGGACAGACAACAGTAAAAAGCCAACACCTGCAGCAGCTGAGAATGTCACTGTCCTTAAACCACCTAACACTGCTTTTTCATCCCTCCCACCTGCCCTCCCTGCCTCCCAGGCAGGGTAGCAGAGTGGAGCTGGTGCATGTGGCTCAGTTGGTGGATGGAAACATCCAGCAGCTTGGGCTCTGATGAAACTCTGGGGCTGTCGGGACTCAGCACTGAACCAGGGAGCCTGCGTGCTCCTGTCAGCTCCACTGCTGGAACAGGGGGCTCTCAGAGAGGATCTAAGTACAGTCATCTCTCAGATCACCACCGCAAATCTTCCACCAACACAGCAGCAACAAAAAATGGCCCAGCTGTGTCATCAGGTGCTGCTCAAGCTCTAAACTTCGTTATGTCTCTGCTAACTACGGGAATGTAACTCAATCCACAGTCAAGGGTTGAGGTCAATAATTGTAAAGAATTCCCCTCACTTTCACCATTTATCCTATCCTTGTTTGCCATCTGAAGGGACACAATCCGTGCCTTACTCTGTGAATATACAGTACTTAGCACAATGATACCTTTGGAACTCGTGCAAGAGCTAAGCTGCCATTAATTAAGTACCCAAATACACACAAGCATCTCGAAATCTGTCCATCTCGAAATCTGTCCCCCACACATTTAAATATATAGTGTAACCTTTAATTACATAAGATGGATGGCATTCAAAAGATAAGAGAGAAATTCAGTATTTTTTTTTATCTTTATTGTTCAGGTGCGTGTGTCCTGTTGTATTTGCTGTACAGCATTAAAAACCTTCCAATAAAAGTGGAATCAGGTACATCTTCACTGCATTTCTTGCTGTCTGTGAGCCCTAAGCATCCACCCTCCCCAGCTCCTCCAGGTATTCTGCATCTTCTCGATTTTACCAGTGGGAAAAATTGAGAAACTCAAAGCAGCCACTTGAGAAGCATTCAGTGATGAAGTAGATGAGCCAGAACTAAAAAAACAGGATCACCTCTCTTTTTATTCTGCAAGATCACTCCAATTTGTTGAGAAATATATGAGGAGAAAACCCCCAGTCTTTGTTGCAGATTTACAGCCAGTTCCACTGAAATATTCAAGTGCTTAAAAAAGCTTAGGAACCCTATAAAAGCTGGGCAACTAAATAACTGGGGATCTGTTTGCTATGAATACTCAGTACCTGGAAAATAGATTGGTAGAAATAGTGAAGTTTGTCCCTGTATAACACACAAAGAACTGACAAGATTATGGGATAGATACAAAATGTCTAATTGAATTTATTTGCACAGGACCATTCAGAACTATTAGGTGGAACAGATAGATGCACTTTTTCTGTACTGCTTTTTCCTGCTTTTGCCTCTTGCATTTTCCTGTTCACTACCTCCCGTCACTACTTAAAATGAGATGGGAATCCTACCATCAATAACCTTATTCAGTTTATAATCCAGATTCTTCCAATAACCACTTTACAACACTGAATTGTGCAAGAAAGTGTTTCTGAAAAATTCTCATTATGGCATCTTATCAAATACTTACAAGGAAAAAATAAAGTGGCTCTTGCAAAATACATCCTTGTATTACCTAAATTTTAAGTGGACATGTTTATGGAGAAAGTACTTTATACAGGTATTTTCTGTGACTATTCATATAAATTATATATAAAATATCTAAATATATATACTTATGCCTGTCTATAGTATATATAGAAACTGTCTATAATATATACACACATACATATATGGAATCACACTATTTATCTTTCTAAATAGAAAAGTCAGTATCTATTATCTAGAATAAAGGAGGCAGGAATACAGCAAAAAATGTGAGAGCAGTCCACAGATATTGAGTAGAAGGCTGACACCAGTATGGGCCTACAAGCTCCAGTTTGGTACCAGTCCTGCCAGACCAAAAGTCTGTGCACTGTATCCTTCAAATCACAAGATGATGATGGACTGACTGTGTTGGACAGTGCCATTACCTGAACTAAAAGCTATTTACAGAAACTATATGGTTCCACGTAGTAGTACCAGCTCCTCTTGTCTTTATTCAGACTTCCAAAGGGTCTCTACACTGTACTCCCCAGGTTTCAGGTTCTGATAACACACCATGGAAGCCCTACTTTTCTATTACATCAACTTCTACCACCTCTGAAGTTCAACCCTTTATCTCCCAATACTGACAGAATTTCCTGCTCACTTAGAATCCCAGACAAATTTATTTATGATGGGTATGGGGGAGATCCCTGGTTCAAGACTCTCTTTACTACGGCTGCTGGTCTTGCTGGAGGTGATTTCTGTCTGCCTGGAGGCCCCATTACTGAATCACAGAGCTTCAGACCACCACCACCACTGAGATGGTGTGCAACAGCACAGGCCCACAGTGAGAAAGGGGGAGTTCTCAGATGTTACAGAATTACATAATTCCAATGAAATCTGAAGGGGGGAAAATCATCTTTTCCCCACAGGCTTTTCACCATTCCAGAGACCCAGCAGGAAAATGGCTTCTTTACCGAGGCAAAAAGGAGCTGCCTTGCACTGCCCAAGCAGCAAGGCAGAGCCCTTCCATACAACCACAAAAAACTAATCCAGGAATTCATAAATTCTTCCAGAAGCTTCAAGTAGGATCTAATGTGCCATAGTCTAGCAACCGCAATGGTGGTTCAAGGGTTCGACTCGATGGTCCCTTCCAACCCAGCCAATTCTATGAGTCTATGATTCTATAATCTACTCACAAATAGTTCAGCAGGGCAAAAGAGGCTAGAACACAACCCCTCCCAATACCAGATCCCTGAAAAGCCAGGCTGCTGCTGCCATGAAAGGACCTGTGAGGGCTCATCCCTCTGTGGGACTTTCACAGTGCCTCCCATCTCCCCCTGCCTCTCCATGGAGCACTGGAGAAGTGGCACAGTTCTGCTTCCTCCTTGTTTCCAGAGCAGTAAAATCCAGTTTTTTTCATGTCTGCTGAAAAACTTTGAGCAGCACTGATCATTCCTAATAATAAGTGTGAGGGCAACCTGCAAATGAGAAATGCTGCCAGTTTTCTCTGTATCCATGCAGCACAGTGTGTATTCTAAGGCAAGCATCATAGCAGACCCTGTAAGAATTAGACTCAAATGCAGCACAGGAAGGCTTTTGACTTTTCAAGACCTTTTTGGGAACAAATCTTTGCAACACATGTTTGCAGAGCATGCTCAAGAATGAGATAGTTCACCTTGTTTAAATGATCTCACTTAGATTTTAATATTAAGATACTGAGCAGTGGCAACTCCTGAAGAGATAACACAACTGCAGTCCTTTATAGCCACCAGTGCAGCCACATGCAGCCATGAAAGCCACCAGTGCAGAGCCAAATATCATCATATCCAGCATTACACTACTTGCAAGATTCAATTGTTGAGCCATAAAAGACAACCAGAATGTATTTCCACATCCCAGATGTACTAACTATTCAGTGCTCAAAACCACCCTGTTATCCATCTTTAATGAGCTTCTGGGACCATCAAGCCACAGTAAATCCGTCAGTTTTCCTGAGGATGGACATCATAGCCATGGGGAATCAATAAATGCAAAGATTTTAAATGCTTTATGTGACCCAGCTACACACACACACCACTGACCACACAGCCTTACATGCCACACCATGATAAACAGTTTCCACATTTACCTCAATAGCACATGCATCATCCACATTTCTCTTTAGATTACTATATATACTTAGAATAACAGCTTAAAACATTTAGAAAGCCTCAAGATGAATGGTATGTAAATACTTCCAGAGATTTTTAACTCCCATTTTTTCTACCACCAACCTTATTCAGAAAGAGAAAAACATGGACAGAACCTGACATCACATCTGGACCTCTTTTACAAGGTACTTTTCAGATTTCTTTTTAGAGCTGTCATTGGATAAAGATGCAAACAAAGATGACATGAAAATATAAGAAAAGTAAAGAATAAAAAAGGCAAGAATTAAAAAAATTATGTTCCCCAAGGAGAATAAACCAATCTGATTCCCTTAAGATGTGCTACAGATTGCCCAGTACTCCTAAACTGGAGGTAAGAAGGGAAAACAAACTGGAAAAGTAAAGGAGAAGACATCAAAAAGGTCAAATGTGTTCCTGCTTTCTAATTTCACATCAGAAATGTTGCATCTTTTCTAGACCTTTGCCTGAGCTCCATATCAGAGCCAAATTTGTTCGACCAAAATACAGAAATTTTCTGTGTACAAAAATAACTCAAGAGGAAAAGTCACATGTATTCTTGAAGATTATTTCTTATAACTAACTTAAGGCCTGTTGAAGTTTATGGAAAGATGTACAATTTCTAGCTGTACATGTTAAATACTGGGACCACTGAAATGTGAAGATATATATCCATGGTAACTATTCCTAATCATCAAAAGTAAGTCTCCAGTACTAAACCACATCTGCTATCTTGTAAAGGCAGGGTGTCTTCCCCTCTTTCTTTTTTTTTTACTTATTTCTGGCATTTTTATAAAGTATTTCAAAAAAGAAAAGTAATTCAAGGGATAAAGATATTAGGGACAATGATGATACAAGTAGGATTGGAAGGTCAGTAAAAAGAATTGTTCTTTGTTTTAGACTTACAAAAAATTGTGGTAAGAATTCTGTGAAATACAAAGTAAAGAATTCCAGGCAATATGAGATAAAGTATAAAAAAAAACAGTTAAATCTGTTACTTTGTTTACAAATTCATACTTAATGTGTTTAACTAAACATTATTTTGTAATGTAACTTGCTAGCTCTGATTACCTGCAGTACAATCTGTCACAACTTGAACTATAAGTTTCCTCATCTAGAGAAGGAACATATTCCAAATATAAACATTGCGACCTCTTCTTAGCCCTTTCACACAATTTCTTGTATGTTTAATGCAGAATACTCAGTAAAAAAACTTACATCAGCTTCTGAGGATAAGAAAAGAGAGTCTTCCTTAGTCTGATTCTGAGCCTCTCAAACACAAGGAGGAGAGGAAGGAAGACAACAGAATTGTCAAGGGAAAAACAAATAATTGTAACTGTAAATTATTGTAGGAGCTTCTAATACTTCAACCAAAAGAGCAGGAAAAATACATATACACTCCTAAAGCAATTAATACCATGGTCTTGAGAAATTTAGACAGAAAGGACATTTCAATTTTTCCAAACCCTGATTCCTTCTAGTTTGATAGCTTTAAAAATTTTGACAGTGTGAGTTATATCAACAGCAGGGTCTCAGTCTGCAGAGCTGGATCTTTTTCCATGGAGCCCTGCAAATACACCAATGAAGATGTGCTTATAAATGCACAGAACATCTCAGGAGACAGAGAGATAAGTCTAAAAATAAGCAGGTTTCTGCAAAGTTTGAACACTTTGCTCTTTAATGGAATTTATTACAGCTTCTCAGGTAAATCCATACAGAAGAGCTGTAAAACCCTCACCATTCTGATGCAAACAGGTCATTCCAGGTTACCAATTAATTGCATTTAATATTCAGTTCAGTAAGCTATATCGTGTAAAGACTTAATTGCTTAACCAACAACTCCCAACTTAAAAATAAAAAAAAAAAAAGAGCTAAAATAATTTTTATTAAAGAGTAGATGTTAAAGAGCTTATTGGAAGTCCCACTGCAATTAGGTGGCTGAGTCATGAATTACTGTGCTATAAAGAACAGTGTATGGCCTAATTGCAGGACTGGAGATCTAACATTTTATTCCAGACTTTGACAAGAACTCCTTATATAGCCTTTGGGAAACAAACTCTTCAGAGGGATAGACTGAGGCATACAAAGTAAGGATAATTATACTTACTCATCAGACAGCAAATTAAATAATAACTGTAAAGCAACCTGAAGAATAATATTAGAATAATAAATAACCACCACACCATATCACTTTTGAAGAGGCTTCAGAAACTATCTTTGTTCCAGTACATGAAACTTTCTGGAAATAATCACCTCGACTTAAATGAAATATTTTAAAGGAAAACAACCAGTTCTGTGGTTGTTACAGTTGGCTTACACTTTCCAGTGTAATTTCAAGGTCTAGGAAAAGACTCCTCCGATGCCAGTTCTGCTGAAACTGTTTGGCAGGCTCACCCGTGTTACAGTGCTTGTGAGTAATTAGAGGAAATAGTTCTTTTCCAAGCAAAAGCCCAAAGAACAACAAAACTCAATGTAACAAAGCACTATATGTATTTGCTTCCCAAATATTACTGTAAGTACTTTTCAACCAAGTCACTTGAACATATTCTTTCTTGGCAGCTTAGGGCTGAGAACTTCTAAGGGGCAAGAAGAGTGGATGGTGCTCTCCACTCCACATCCTCAAAGGCCAACCAGTAAACCTACATTCCTTTGCTGCAGCAGAAGCAACAGGTTAACATATAATTTCTGTGTGAAAGACACTAAAAAAACTTGCCAGGTTGTTTCCAACCACTACAGAGAGAAATCTACCTGCTTAGCAGCATGTTTGGTGCAAGTGAATAAAAAAATATTTTAGTCCCTTGAGTTCTACCTCTGTGCCAATCAAAGTTCTTGTCTTATATAAATGAGCATCAATATCATCTTGTTGGAAGTCCTGGCTACATTTAGCAATTTAAATACACCGGGATATTCAAATAAGAATCTTCTGTTCATTTGTACAATTTAAGAAGAAAAACAACAAGTTTCAATTTTATTTAAAATGCAAGGCAGGTGTCTTACTTGACTTTTTCCATTGTGACTAATTTTCTTGTTTCTAAAAGCAACAGGAAAAATCAGAATGCACTACAAATCTGAAATCCTCACAGATACATAGAATTCATTTAGTTGCTGTCTATACTCAGCTCGCATTGAAGGAAGTCATAGCTGTCCAGAAACCTATGAACCAATGAAGAGGCACAGTGTGGTTGGTTGCTTAAGAACAATATTCTTGCTCAAAATTTCCAGATACTAAAGCTGAGCATCTGTTTGGTTGGTTTTGGTTTGGTTTTTTTGTTTGGTTGGTTTTTTAATTGCTTCTACTAGCTTCAGGAATGACTCAACATATTGAAAATTAGGCCTTATATTAAGTATTTAAGATCTGGGTTTATAATTGCAAATTATTATTAACAACCATATTGGTTTTCTGACCTTAAATAATTCTAAGCCATATGCCATGCTAATATATTAATGTTTATTCCAATAGAACAAGCACGACTGGATATATCAACGTTTTCAGTACCTACCTAAATGTGCAACATATGGAAGGTTCTAAAAGTAAAGAGATTACTACTTTCAGTTATATTTCAAAGTCTTAAAAAATTACAATCCTTTATAATGAAAGCTTTTGCAGACATAGCCACTTATAATTAAACTTTATGCTCTGACACCATGCAGAAAACACATCATTAAGCACCATGCAAGAGGAGTGCTGACACATGATTTAAGACATGTGGATTCATTTTCATACCCTGCTACTGATTTCTTGTGCCATTTCTAGCAAGCCCCTTGAACTCTGTACCTCTGTTCACCATCTGAAGAAAGCAACACTCATCTCACTTAACCTCTGAATGCCTGTGGCATGTAAACACTTCTGAGGTTCTCCATCCCTAGTGATGGAGGCAACCTGAACATACTGAAGGATACCTTAGCAGTTTTGCTCACTCTTCAACAAAACCACCCTGCACTCCAGCTATCCTCAGCAGCAGGCTATATAACACCACAAATCTTCAGGTTTTCTTCACAAGCATTGAGAACAGATATGTTGGGGCAGATTCTGTACTAACTTCAAGCTTGCCAGCAGAAAGAATAAAGCTATTGGGTTAGGAATGCCTCAGACCAGGAGCAAGAACACCAGCATGGTGAAAAAGCCAAGGTTGTTACCTCACTTCAACTCCACCAACTCCAGCAGAAACTGCAAGGGCTCACAATACCTCAAAACATAGGCTGACACTGAGGGATTTCTCCTCCTCCTTTCTTCTCCACACAAAACTTCTACAAGGTCAAAAAGCCTGCCCCTTCTGATGATGTGGGACTGAACAGGTCCCTTTGCAGAGGCAATGAAAACTGCAGATAACTATTAAAAGCAACACAAGGCTCTTGCACGTCATACAGCAAATCTGCAGACCTTAGTTGTTTTGTATTTTTAATTCATTACATTGCTGTGTTCAAAGAACTTAACAGTGAGCCTAACATGCATTACCATTTATCTATCAGTACATGCTTTGTCACAAGGAATTTCTCTCAAAAGCTAACTCCTGACACACAAACCTTCAGAAGAATTACCATAATATTTTAAAATATGCTGTAAACCCAGTGCACAAGGAAGCATTAACAAAGGTGGGGGAGGAGAAGTGTGACCATACAGATTTGTACCAACTCAGATGTAGTTTGTGCCTGTAGCTGGATTAAAGCAAAATTTTTGAAACAAATACACTGCTAATGTTCTATGTGGGAAAGTGGAAGCAGCATCCAGCCCTTCCATAAAATAGTCTGGCAAGCAGCTTCTGAGGACAACATGGACCTAGAGTGTTATAGGTTCAGTCAGTACTGATATTTAAAGCTCTAGTCTTCCCTTCTGTCTACAGCTCTTCCCCTTGCCATTCTCCAGTCCAGAATTAGGTTTCAACACATGCCACATTTTTTTTTCCAAAACGAAAGCACTGACAGGCTCTCTTTGCCACCAACAATTCAGACATAATTTAATCATTATTTAGATGTCTAATTTGTTCCAGACTTTGAGCCACAGAACCACTGGGCTGGAAGAGACCTCAGGAGGTCTCTAGTTCACCCCCCTGCCCAGAGCAAGGTCAGTCAGAAGGTGTCAATCAGTTCATTGAGGGCCACATACAGTTCAGTCTTGAAAAGCTCCAAGGACTGACCTTCCACAACCTTTTTGGGAACTTCTCCCAGAATTTAATTTAGTTCAATTTTGCCACAGAATTAAAAACTTACTGGCAGGTAATGGAGGAAGACAAGACAAGCAACTGAGTTTTATAAGGCTTATTTCCACAGAAAATGGGCAAAGAAAAAATTTTAAAGCTATAAAAATATTTATAGCTATTAATTTATGTAGAGGAACTTAGAATCTTGCTTACAGGACTGACGATAGACATATATCCCAGCATTATGAAAGCAAAGGGAATTATCCAGATTTTACAGAATTAACTAGAGCCCGAGCATAAGTTAATGACAAGTTCAATCTCCTTATCCTTGTTTATTTAAGCTACAGAAAGTGAAGTTTTTTGTGGATACAAAACGTAAAAACTTTGGCTATTCAAATGCATATGCATTTTAAAAGGGCCAGAAGACTACAGTCCTGTAAGGTATTATTTCACTCTTCAAAGTCAACACACTCTTATATGGCTTTAATCAATTTATAATCACCGATAAAAATCCCACTGCAAAACTTATTTAAACTATTCTAATAGGATTTTCTCTATCTCATTAAAATTACACTTTTACAGTCTTCAAGAACAGGCCTAACAATTAATTCAAAACCTTCTTAGCAGCATCACCTGCTTCAAAAGGCTTAAAGTTCAGGAATGACCATGTTGTGCCATCCAGTTAGAACCACACAAAAAGCAACAGCTTCTGCTCAGAGTTGAGATTTTGAGCCTTCTTCCACCCAAGAAGTCAGAACTGCTGACTTTCAGCACTACCCAGATTTAGCCTCTGAAAACATATGCAAGCCTGGAGCACAAGATTTACCTCTGCCAGTCTGATGACCAGGGTCTGCTCTGCAGAACCAAGCATTATGTATGGTTATGAACTCCATTTTCAGAGTGGCTTTTATTTAGTTATTAAAGAATTTGACCTTCTGCAATAAGCCTAGCTTCAGGTCACTCAAAACTTAAGAAAAAGTAAACTAAATATAAGGGGATTAAGAAGCAAACAATTTGGTGCAAATTTCTGCTTTCTAATCAATGCCCATGTAGAAGCAAAGGCAGAGAGATCCTGGAGTTTATACTGTATTGCATAGCCTGAAGAGAATTTGTGTGTCTAGTTTGAAGCAGAGATTTCTTTGTTGCCCTAGTAACCAAAGAAGAATACAGCATAATGTCCTTCAAGCTAATGAAAATATCCTACACTGCTTATAAGAAAATGTAAAAAAAAAAGAAAAAAAAAAAGCTTTGTTGAGACAGTTTTTCCTCACAATGGGTAATGGGTATTTTTCAGAAGATAAACTATTTTACAGAAACTCTAAGACAGTGACCATGCTGGTACAGTGACTCAGTTCAGGAGAAAACAGTGCAAGTTTTACCATTTTCTTTTACTTCAGAAGTAGGATTAGAACGTCATTAGAACTTCTGACTGTAGTCAAGCCCTTTTTTAACCAAAATAATATTTGTCACCAATGAAGAAAAAAACAGATGTGAACCTGAAAGCCTTGACTAGTTTCATTAGCAGATGCTCTAAAGGCCTCTTCACTCCTGCCAGGTTTCTACCAGAACATTTGACTCCCAACTCAGGAAAGAAAAATATTCTGCCATGACTTCAGAAAGTTGGTGGCCCTCATCTTATACAATAATTTATCTAAGTACCATAAGCCTGACATAAATAATGGGAATATTTGAATGAAGAGGGCAACAAGAAGGCTTTATTCTCCTGTTTTCAAAAGTGACCTCCATCTTCAACAAATTAATTTTGTAACTCAACTATTTTGTAGGCTACTTGAGCAAAACTGTTTCCATATCTAAACATGAATATACAAAAATATGAGTTTCCAAAGTCACACATAGTTTTCTTTAGTTGTTTTTGTTTGGTTTGGTTTCAAATAAGATTTGATTCCTCTTCAAATGTAAAATAATTCCAACATACTACCTGTATTCAAAGAATTTAAAGTATGATTTACTGACAAAATCTCTTCCATATTGAGCATATACTTCAGAAATAATTTTCTTAGGAATATTTTTCATTCTTCCTGCAATAAGATGGGTACAAACTATAGGGAAAAAAACCAAACCTACTTCATACTAAATCAGTGTCCCAAATTTATTGGAAGAGTTGAAAATTAATTTTACCCATTCTAGTTTCCAGAACTTTCCTAGTAGGAACTTGCTTATAAAATGTCATCCAGTATAGGATATCTAGTACATAAATCAGCAAAATCTAAACATTTTATTCTTCTTTACATGTGTATATGCATATCTCAAATACAGTATTTGAGTAACTAATAAAATGAAGCCAGCTAGAAAGAGGAGCTCAGACACACTCATTGTCTCAGATGATGAGCTATTTATATGTTAACTACTGGATAAATGTTAATTTCTTTGGGTCTACTTTAAGTTAAAAAAAGCTCCTTTTTCCCAGATGAGTTTTACTAACCTGTCTGACAGCCATTTTATTGCCTGTGAAGACACTCTGGGGCTTTCAATCACCTTGAAGCCCTTTTTACCTTGCAGGTATTAACCCCATCAGCTACCCAGCCACTCCTGCACCAGCGAGGTTCCTCTCCAGGACTCCATCCCCCTTCAGCTGCATCTCCAAAGCTGCCAAAGCTCTGCCAGCAGCAGAGGGGATGCTCCAGGGTCAGAGCCCAAGGCTTCTGGCTGTCAGCATCCCTAGGGAAGCAGGGAACCTCTGTGCTGGTGGCCTGTGTCACCCAAAGAGATTGTTCCTCAGCTTAACTGATGGAAAGGATGGGTGTTGCTAACTGGTTGAAAAAAACATGTGCAAGACAGAGGGAGAGAGCAAAAGAATAAGAGACTATGTATCTTACTGATTATTTTTTTTTGCAGAAGGAAAAAAAAAAAACCACAAAAAACCAAACAAGCCAGGCCGACCCAAATAATTTATTTAAAATGTTGCAAATTCCCACAAGGACTCCAATTTTAATGTTGCTTAAATTAGGAAACAATGTGGCTTTATGTTGGTTTAACCAGATTTGTTCAGAAAGCAACCAAGTAACCTAGTGACAAAATTTTCATCTGTGAACAAAGACTATTTCAAACTATTTTAAATAGAAGATGACTGCAAAACCTGACGAATTTTTTTTTTGTCTTGGCTTCTGAAGCCACAGGGAAGCCTGAAAAAACCCTCTGCACATGTATTTGTGTACATGTGTACATTTGTCTCTCTTTCTGAGTAAACTTATTTTTAAAGTGGCAGCATTTAAGTAGCTAACAGTTTGTGAAAGATGCTAAGCTGTAATGTAGTTTGGCTTATTCTGAGAAACAAGATATCATGCCAGAATTTAAATGTCTGTTTGTCACATTCTAGGCACAGACAGGATGAAAACTTATATACTTAATCCTCAAAAGCAAAAGTAATAATGTTAAGAAAATATTTCAGAAAGTGGGATTTATTTTAAGAAAGAACCTATATTTAAAGGTACCATATGCCTTAGTGGCCATTATGCCTTTTTTGTTGAATCACTAATTGGTAACTAGAATTTCCTGAAAATAATCCACTAATTAGTTTTTCCACATTAAGTTGTCCTATGCAGCAAGGCCATTTCAGTTAATATGAAGGTGTGTGCGGGGGTGTGAAGCCCAGACTGTTCCCAGTCCTTTTAATCTAACCACATTTCTTGCTGACAGACAGTAAGACTTTCAAAGGAAGGTGTTTTGATCATCTCTGGGAGAAGAATGCAGACTTCAATTACCACTCCAATTATCCCAGCTAGGAAGGCAATACAATTGCTTAATTTTAGAGTAATAAGGGACTTTCAAGGTGTGCCTTCTCAGCTTTCATCCAAGACTGAGCTTTCCATTGTCCCTCTCTGGCAGATGAAGCCACCATGAAGGCAGTCACTATTTCTGACTAGGAACCATCTGGAGGAAAGCTCAACATACGCTAAAGTTCAAGGATTTCACACCTCTAGGTGATTTATTTTCTTTCTTTTATATGTTCACCTCAGTTATAGAAAGCTTAGTCTTTGGTATATTTTAGCCAAATACAGTTTACTAGGTTTAAAACAAAATAAAGAAAAAAAAAAAGCAATACCCTGCAATAAACAGCAAATTATATTGAAGACCAAGAATCTATGGATAGAGGATAAACTATATATATTTTTTTTTCAAAAAAACCCCTATTGTATTTCTTATGTTGAGTCTACAAAGTGCAATTCTTCCCAGAGGTAAAAACCTTGTAACCATGGTGGTTTTCTCAGCCTGTCCATATCAGGCCTAGGGAAACACTAGTAAACATTCCAATATGTGGTATCCATGTCACCTGTCTTCCCACTTCCTTATGTTCCAGAGCAAACTGGACCTTTTAAGTTCAAGTATCCTGACCCCAGCTTTCATATATTTTATTTTCCTTTTCTGACCACAGTTACACTGTGAACTGTGGTAGGTAAAAACTGAATTATGTAGATTTGTTTAATCAAAGAGTTATAAATGTAGCAAGAGTAGCAGCCAGGAGAAATTGCCTTTCCATCCTCAGATCAGACTACCATGATGCTTATCTAGGGCACTTATTATAGTGATATAATTTTTAGACAGATAATGGTATTTTGACTATGTTGGCTATAGTTTAGTAGGATAACTGAGGGTTCATATTGCCTGCAAGTGTCAGTCACTTCCTTCCCTCGAGAAAGGGCTTTCAATTAAACATTCACATTACGTGTCCCATCTATAAAACATTACAGCTGCCCCATAGTTGAATTCTCAGCAATTACAAACATAACCAATAATGTAAATCAAAAAGATGCCTCCATCAGGAGGCTGTTCAAGGACTGCATATGCTCACCATGGTTCTGGAAAACCACTCTCACACAGAAGCAGAGCAAGCCCAGCAATCCTCCAATCCTCCCAGAAATCCAGTGCAGAACCTGAGGCTCAGGGGCTGGTGGCACCAGGGCTGCTTCTACAGTAATGCCAAACCTTTACATAAAAACTGGTACTTGGAGTGGCAACAGGAACAGCATTCCGTGCCTACAGTTGCTGACAGACTCATCATCTGATGGGTAGCAAGCATCTGACTTTGGTTGCTATGAATCTGGTTACAGAGAGCCCTAGAAATAAAAGGTTACAAGAGGTTTGACTAAAAATTGCTAGATGTGAACAGGCTCCTCAGAAATCTGCAGCAGCTACATAATAAGGCAGTCATACTCCAGATGGAACAGCTACAATGTATATACTGCCAAACCAGAGGAAAGACCATTACTTATCCAGTCACACAGCCCAGGCAAAATTATCATGTGATCCATAAAGTTATCTTTAAAAGCAGCAGAGGGTTCTTCAAACCTAATCCCACCAAAACATAACCACTCATTCACCACATCAACAGGCAGCTTAGCTTCTCCCTGATCTGATTCTAATTTGGGAATATCTGGATTAAGTAAAATTAAAGAATGTGCCATCATACCTAAACTTTATAGAACACTGAGGATCAAAGAGCAGAAAGCTATCTGTTCTCAGACTAGCCTAAAACAATTACTGAAGGTGTTATGATGATATCCTGCTGAGCACCTGCTTTTCATGTTATGTGAGGCTGCATATCCAAACTAGGGGAAACACAGAAGTGAGGCCTATCCAGACTAATTAGTCAGGTTTCCTCATGTTTGATATTTAACATTAAAACCCTGTGGAGTCTCAGCAGACTATCCTGACATCATCTGTTTCTCCATTTTCTTCCTAGGAAAGAGTCTGTCAGCCTTCAGACAACTATTTGCATGAGGATAGCCACCCAGGCAGATTCTACTCCAAATATAATGTTATAATCAGCCACATAACCTGTGTGTAATACTCTTTTTTTTTTAGAGGAAAAAGGACACCTGAAGTGCAAGAACTGTCAAGCCCATGCTGTGATTTATGTAATCACCAAATCCATGGTCTACTCAATATTCTGTACTAACAAAATCCATATAAAGCAATCAGGAACTCATTGCTCAAAACTTATGGAATGAAATTAATATGAAGAAACCAGGGAGTAAAAAGGAAAACATTGTGATGGCATGTATTTCTGGATCTGAATGCAAAACCCAAGTAGGTAAATATACTGGGACTCCAAAAAAATTTAGGGAACAGTGTTCAAGAGACCACTCCACAAAATTTCTCTACTTAATTTCTTGATATGCCACAACCCCACAACCATCTAAGGCTTTTGCCAAAACAAGGTAGCTGTCTGAAGGCAAGTGCCTATCTGTGCAAGCCCAGCTGAGCCATATATTGGAACCACACCAGGGTGACACTTGAGTTCTCTTAGGATTTATAGATGAGGCATTCAAGCAGCCAAGTCCCTTGAGAAGCCCGATTCACTAAACATACTTCTGTGAACTTAGTAACCAATAGTAAATTACTCAACAAAAAACACAGCAGATACAATTTCCACAGAAAACCGTGGGAATAAAAGCAGTCAGCACAGCAATTACAGCACTAATCAAGCAGATGAAAGACCTGCACCATACCCTTTCTTTGGTCATAGGAGTTTTCCCTACTTGCTTTACCCCAAAGACTGCTCTAACCACTCAGCTACGAGCAAGGGTGAGAAAATACTTTTCTGTCTCCTGTTGAAGATGCACCAAGATGAAGGAAAATACAAACACATGCTGACAAATTCACAAATCCCAAGGGAACAACACCAGAAGATTGGGTGTACAGGCTGAAGAAAGATACTAGGGACCAAGGCTCGGGAATTTCTCAGGATTGGTTTACATTTTACATTAAGAAGTCACTCCAAAAATGCTAAATCAATATCTCATACAGTGAATGGTCACCAGAAGACTCCCCTAGTCCAGGTGACCATAATATTTCAGAAAAGGTCAGGTGCTGCTCTGTGAGGTAACAGTGGCTTCCATTTTCCCCCACTGTCTTAGAATTTAAGTGTTCTGATAGTCAGAGGGCCTGCCTCTCACCAGATTCTACAGAAAAGAGGAGAGTTTAAATGGTTTGCTGCATCAGGACTACACACCTCAGAGCAAAGCAGAATCCTAAAGAACTGACACAGAAAAGAAACACTAAGCTATTTTGCAAGATCCACTTCTCATTTTTTTTTTCAATGAAATGCAAGAAAAGAGAAGGCTGAGACCAGAGGGGAGCAAGAAATAAATTTAAAAAAACCAGGTTCTTTAGTATATAGCACATTTAGAAGATTAATTCCAGCATCCCCTGCATCCATTCTGCACTGCACTTGGTACAAAAATGAAACCAACCCTTCCTACTCACAAAGCCCTCACTGTACACCCAGGAGGTTCTGCTGAAGAACCTAAACAGATTGAGCAGGTTCAAGTGGTACTACACTGACCCTTCGCTCTCCCCAGAAACCCAGCACCTACCCAAAAGGATGAAAGCAACGGGAGAATTAATTCTAAATTACTGCTTGGATTTTGATTCTGGGCTGCAGCAGTAACCCAGCAGAAGGTGACTCATGCTTCACTATTTCAGGCATCATAGGGAGTGACCTGCATGTCAGCTACCTAGACTCTGCTTTGGAGACTAACAGAGCAGATGCCTCCTTTAAGCAGCAAGATGAGAGCATGGATTTGACTGCAGACTGAGAAGCACTCAAACCAGTTAGTTTTTTGGTTTTGCTTTTTATCAGGGGGATGGGCATGGAAAGGACCTGATAAAATGCCCCTGAAAAAAAAAAACCAATTCAAGACGATCATCGTTTGCCCTCCAAATAATTTTCCAAAAGAAGTTGAATTTCTAAAGTTAAAAAAAGACAGCTAAACCACAACAACAAAGAAAACCCCAAAAGCCACAACAAACAAACAAAAACAACAAAAAACCCCACCCAAACCCACAGCAGTTTGGTTTTCAGCAGAAATATTACAGCAAAAGGCGCAAATTTTGAACCTGGAGATAGAAGACTACTACTAGGAAAACCTTTTTACAAATTAAGTACTTTTGCCAGTAGAAAGTAATCCTCAGGCTGAAAACACACCTGATTAAAAGTGTACAACTAGCAGTATACAAATAACAACTCCTGTCATGTAGTTCAACACATACACTCATCCAAGGCTCTGCATCATGGCCAAGAAAAACTACATATAGAGGTGGGTGAAAAACCCCCACCAAAACTCACCAAACTGATGGATGCTTTTCCCCCCACTCATTAATAACTTCTGGGGAAAATGGTATAAAGCCAAATCATTCCATATTGATTGTTTTGTTCTGACAAAACCAAGGAACTTCTAAAATTCTAAAATGAAATTAAAAACATGGTAAGGAAATCTCAAAAGAAAAGCAGTCCTTGAGGAAAGAATTTACACATTTCTAGGTAGTCTTACAAATTTCATGGCTAAAGCATTCCAGTTATTTGCACATTTATAAAATGTGTCAAGTAAGGCCTTGTGCAGCAGTCGAAAAGATGTTTTAGCAATACAGGAAACTGCAAGCACATCTTATCAGATAAAGTCGGATGATCAGTCCTGGCTTATCCTCTATACTGTAAAATATATTAGGAGTAAGAGAGTAAACAGTAAAAATATTCTTCTACCAAAACTTGCTTGCCACAGCAAAGCCAGCTTGGGGACAACCTCTGTGGCTTCTTCTTGAAATTATATTTTCTTGCAATTAATCAGAAATCCAGGATCAAAGCTCTTCTTCACAACACTCAGTGCAATTCAAGCTCAGGAGCCTTATTCAATTCATTTCCAGTTAAAATAAATTGTAGTTGACACTCACATGGATATCTCAAACACTATTAATCTTTTAGTTAAGGTGGCTACCTGTTAGCCAGAACAGTAACAGTAACAAAATCATTCTATAAATAAGTATTACATTTTATCTCACTCCAGAATACTACCCTAAGCTATTACATTCCAGTATTTTAAAATTATTTGATGCCTGCCTCATTACCCTGACTTTTTGCAGAAGATGCTAACAATATTTTAAAAGATATTAAAGCTCTATCTACGTGATGCAAGTGATGTTTCAAAACCATCTAATCATCTCTAAAACCACTTCCTCCTTTTTTTTGTCCTTCACCTGACCTCTGACCTAGTTGAGGCCCAATCAAGACAAGTATTAAAATATTGTCATCATTCCACTTTAAAAGAGCACAGCACCAACTAATTGAGCCAGCCCTGTGACATTAATGTTGAGAAAGGATAACATGCTTGTATCACACCTTTAATTCTCTTGTCTAGACTAGGATTTAAGACAACACAGCTGCTGAAGTGCAGCCCATTGACAAAGAAAATGTTTGAGTTGCACTCATTATTGTAAACTGTATCCAGACCATATTTGCCTTAGTGCAGCAAAAGCTAAATGCTATCCCTGTACTGGAAGCCTCTGGAAAACAAAACAAAACAAAAAAAACAACAACAGAACCACAAAAAAAGAAAAAAAAAAAAAAAAAAAAAAAAAAAGAAAAAAAAAAGTTCTTGTGACCTTAACAATCACATAAATCTTGGCACAAGTCACTACATGCCAGGATAACTTAGCACTGCAGTCTATCGCTGCTTCTCTATTTCCTCTCAAAATGTTATTATCAAATATCACCTAGACAATTTACAAAGGGAAAAAAAGGAAATAAATAATAATAATAATAATAATAATAATAATAATAATAATAATAATAATAATAATATGTTTGAGTAACACACAGTGTTTCAGAAATGAAATAACCAGTAACTCCAGGTTTGATCTTAAGTGAAACAAACAAACAAAACCAGACACCAAACTACTAAGGTGAAAACTAGGGAAAGAATAGATTTCATGATTTTTGGGAGAGCCACCCACTCAGTTATTTTCAAATCTAAAAAGTTTAACTTGCAAAGTAATGTCTATTTTTGGAATTTCAGCCCAGAAAGTGTACCTGCTAAACTAAAAGTTTTAACTAAACATACTGTTACCCAGAATGTTTTGTGTATGGCCAAACAACAAAAATTGTTTCTATCCACATAATATCCAATGGAATTGTAGAAAACTGTGGTTGTTTCAAAAGGAAACGTGCAAGTTACTGCCAACTGTGTTGGCTAGAAAAAACAGTATTTAAAGAATTATTGTCCTCTAGGCAAAACAGAAATTCAAACCCAAACCAGAAATTTTAATGAGCAATGATTTTTTTTCTGTTAAATTTTTCCAAATATCCATCGCAAAAATCTGTGTCAAAACAGCTTAATGAATAGCAAGACAGAAAACATTCAACCCCAAGCATTAATGTTATATTATTGTACTAGACTATGAAAGCCATTAAAGTCACTGTTACACTTGGTCTTTAACACATTAAATAGCATTTTTACAACGCTGACATGATCAAGCAACACTGCACAGCTGAAATCTAAGCACTCTTGCCACGTTGCTATTCTATCGTTTGAGAACTGCAGCTACCCAGGTTTATTCACACACCTCTACAACCAGCTACAGAGGCAATTAAGACCTAAAAAGAGATGATGCTAAGTGATACAGGCACCATAAAAAGAAATACACTATGCTCTAAACTAGCAGAATCTAAACTAAACATGCACGCAAAAGGAGCTTGCCTACCTGGCTTTTTCGATAATAGTCCAAAGAACACCTAAAAAGCAGGAGGGGATAAAAGATTTATTTTCAGTGCCCACATCTGGAAACTATCGTGTCACTTTACCTTACAAATTAAAATATAATGCTTGGGAAGGAATACCTATACAATTAGTTTGGGGGTGAGAGGAAGCAGCCAAAAAATTCCCTGACAAACCAGCATTAGAAGACTCCAGTAACAAGCACTGTCTCAAATTTTCTGGTTTCCACAGAAAGTAATTTTAAGATTTAAAGTAGCATAAATATTTCAAATTATCAAGAAAGTAAAGTGGGGCAGGGGATGGGAGAGTAGGGTGTGAAGAATCAAAGAGAACTTTAGTATGGACTTCAATTCAAAAGCCTCTACAGGAAAACATTAAAGGTAATATGCTCCAAAGATGCATGAGCATGTTGAAATATATGAGTTCATGACTAAGTGAAGAAACTTTAAAATAATCTTCTATGGGTTAAAATTGTAGACCATCAGAGACATTTTTAGAGGATTGCCTATGTATGAATTCTCCAGGTAGAAAAAAACCCCTGTAATTTTGTCTGACATAATTAGTTCATTAATTTTCAAATTAAAACAAAGGTAGATTCACTTTAATAAAAGGAAACAAACAAACAAAAAAACCCAAACAAAAACAAAACCAAAAGTACAACTCCACAGAGCCAGAAAGAAGTGCTGTACATTTATTTTAAAAGCATGAAGAGAAACTAAAAATCTGAGTTTAAAAATAAATTTTACAGTAATGTCCTGTGAACTGGTACCCTTTCTATTATATACATTTTCTAGGTGACAGTCTACGTATCAATTCCCCTTAAAATATTTGATTATCTCCTGTGATCTTGTCTCTGGTCAGGTTTTCACCCGAGAAACAGCTATCCATAGATGTCCCTTAAAAACCCCTCACCTATGAAAGCACCTACACGTTTGTCAACTTTATGCATACAAGTACTTCAGAAGGAGCAGTATTTTCCAAGTTTCACTTCTGAATATTTAGGTATTTCTTCCTGGAAGGCTGAAGCCATGTTTGTGGTTGAATGTGTCACAGCAGTGTTTATGATGAATTCTCAAAATAGTTTTCAATATTAGAAGAATAAGAAATAGAAATAAATAAAAGATGAGAAATACATAGAATTTCAGAAAATTGCAAAGTTTAACCTTGCTTAAAGAGTACTTATAATAGTAAGGAGCTAAAGAACTCATTAAACTATTTCATCTCCTCCAAATTGTATTTACTGAGAGGCACTTGTATGATCATATTATCTGATCATAATGAGGATCTGGACCCAAATGTGCTAAATGATCTTTGAATGAAGACCATACTCAGTTTGCATAGTACTTGGAAGTCAAGGTTTTTAAACTAGACAATTGAGCAATTTGTAATTTCAAGTATAGTTTTTCAGACTTAATCACCATTAAGACACTAAATATGTCAATTAACATTGACTCAAGATGCCGACTTCACCATTAATAAATTTCAAAAATTACCTCTCCATATGTAAAAATCACCACACAGAATTCTTAGAGTAGGAGGTAGAGTTTCATCCTCATGATAAACACCACCACCAAGAGCAGTCTCAACTCAGAGAGGTATTTATTTTGTATTTCATAGGAATATAGCTATATGGTTTAGTCTGTATTTTCAGAAAATCTAAATAAAAAAAAAATTGATCTTTGCTTCCTGTAGAAAAGTAACTGATTAATGATAAGCTTTATTTATTCTTTTTTTCACTAGTTCAAATAAAGCATTTCTGAAAAATACTACTTTAAGTAGAATCTGCTAGATTCTAACAGCACTTTAACAGTTTCTTTAGATGTCTGAGCAGCACTTTAAGGACAGCTCTGTTGTGGAAGTCAAGAACTCTAAATTAACTTCGTGAGTTCTTCTTTATTATTTCTGTTTGTATAAAAATAATACTTCTCTATTTCATGGGGTTCTACTGAAAAAATATATATTAAAGCCTGTAGGACAGCTTGAGAAATGTTATTATTTAAGACTATATATGCACCTAGAATACATAATCAATGAGGTCTAAACATACCTTCATGTGAGAAAAAAATTGGCAAACTCCTATCAAAATTAAAATACAATATATTGTAAAAATATCATAGAATCATAGAATCATAGAATTGGCTGGGTTGGAAGGGACCTCAGAGTTCATCGAGTCCAACCTCAGCAAGTTCTCTTCAGAGAACTTTCTAATCACACAAAAGGTAAACACGAGTGTTAGAAGTTACCCAATTCGTGTTTCCACAAAAAATTACAGTTCTTAATCTTCATGCTCACTACTTATTTCTAGACCTTGATATCTAACTGGGGTGTACCACTTCCAGTCTGTTTCACTTGACAGGTTCTGTTCTTACTTCACTGAAGACCTTTGCTGGCATGGGCCCACTCACCCAGTTTAGCCTTGTTCTCACCAAATAAAAGGTTTCTCCAGAAAACAGTTCATCCTGAAACTAGAGTGGGTTCTGTCCACAGCATAAACAACAGACAGTTCTTTGCTGCCAGGCTTGCAAATCCATTTCGGAGGGAAAGAAGATCCCAGAGTTGCAGCACCTACAAATGCATAGATAATATATTTTGTGTAATATCTCACCAGGAGGCAGTAAAGCAGCACATGAATCTTTTTATCTTTCTTGGATACAGAAAGGAGTACCCTTCAAAGCCATGATATAAAAAATATTAAGCTTCTGTACACTCTGTTCCTAACAGTACAAACATTCAGCATTTGCAGCAATCAGAAAAAACAAGGTTTAATGGACATATTTAGCACAAGTGGGATCCAGAAACCAGTACCACATGCCTGAAATGCTAAGGTTGTGTGGTTGGAACAATGGACTTCAGATAAGCAGCCCACTCTTCAACTAAAAGGAGCTCCCAAACTGTTCACTTCACTACCATCATCAGTGACAACAGCTTCAGCTAAGCACGGAGGCACCCTCAAGTTCCTGTACCTGGAGACCAACCCCATACCTCTGGCCTCATTCTGCATAACCCACCACCCTACATTAGGACACAACTCCTCATCTTCCTACCTTACAACTGCACTCTTGATCCAGCAGCACAAGGCACCCACAGCTTCACCCACCCAGGACACGCTCCCCTTCCTCAGTTTCATACGTGCCCCCCACACACTGACATAAAGCAGACATTCCAGACAAGCAGGGATAGCAGCAGGCACTGCAAGAAGAGCAGACTGCAGAAGTGACTGCTTTGTACAGTGGAAACCACAGCCAAGCCACTCCTTGGGTGGAAACTATTGTAAAGATGCAGCATCTGGAGAAGGAAGAACTGCGGCTGTGGCTTTTGCACCAGAGATCTTTCATCCAATGTTGGCAGCATGCTGTGCAGTGGGCAGATGGCCCAGAGTACAGTGAGCACTGCTGAAACCTTTTCCTTCTCCTCCTTGTGTCCAGCCAAAACTGCTGGGGGTCCACCCATCAGAACTGATAGGGCTGCCTTACTGAGAGTAGAGTCCCTTGGATTCATTCTTAGATCTAGACAAAAAGCTTTTACGTACTTCCAACTGAAGAATATGGTTTACACTTAAACCATTTCCCAGGAAAGAACTTTATTTGCCCATCTGAAAGCTTTGGAGGCATCCTCTACTCTTGATAAAGCTTTGTACCATTCCTGAAAGGGATGCAAGGCTCCCACACTACACAAGGAAGCTTGACTTTATAGTTTTGCCATCAGGAAACTTCGCTGTCAACTGGGAGACCTGGGCTTTGGGTCTGCTTCTAAGTCTATTTATGTAATTTTTTGTAGTAAATAATCATTTAATGAGAACAGAAATTATACTGGCAAGAGTGGTATCAGCTTCTTCTAACCACCAGCTTTAGAGTTAAGCAGAGGTTCAATTATTTCCTCTCTTTCATTCATGAAGATGTCATTCATGAAGATGTCATTCATTCATATAAAGTATCTCAACTTCATCATCAGTTTCCTCACAGCTTAGTTTGGCCTTGTATGTTGTAGTTAGACCAGGGAAGCAGAAGACTAATGCATGCATCTCTTAAAGAAGAACTTTCACCTGGCTTTTACACTTCTTGGAAGAGTAATTAATATTACATAGTAACACAGGGATTCTTTCATCCAAGACAAAAAAGGAAAAATAGAAAGGACAACCTGTAAAATGCAGAGATACCTACCTAGAGACCTGACAAATTGGTTTTAAGGTACAATGAAAGTTGCGGATTTTTAGATCATGGTTTTGACTCAGTATAAGCATACAGTTTTCATCTGAAGGGGTACATCTCATCCAAAATCCCCAAGTAAGCAGAACTATGATTATTTGTCTCTCAACATGGATTAGTTGCATTTCTACAACTGTAAATTACAGTTCAGAAGTCCTTGCACAGTGTATCTGCAAACATGCATTCTTCCAGTTTAACTGGTAAAAAGCATGCAAGCTTAAGTTAACAACACATTAGGTCTTACACCACCTGCAAACTGAAGTCAGGTACCAAAACATAACAACAAAAACACCCGCAAATATAAGATGAGGTATGTTGACAAGACCTGGTACACTTGCTGAAGCTACATCTCTTTAATACTGCAAGTATCTCCCTTTCAACTACAACTCAATTAAAATGTTCAGGACTTGGTACAATTTTCAGGATTTCAGCTGTTTTTAGCTGACTTTGCAGAAGTGAAACTTAGGATTAAAACACTGCTCACGTGTCTTTCACAAAGTGCCTAACCAAAAGCCAGAAGTTGAAATATATTGCAGCAAAAGAGATGATGGAAGAAAAATAAGTGCAGCATTTAGACTTATTCTCAGCAGGGCTGAGTCAATTTAACTATGGATGTGCAAGTTGCTTTCTATTCTGCTTCACCTATCTACATCTTGTCAGCTGGGGTCTGAATGCAGGCGCTTCATTGAGAGGTACAATGCAAGCTGCATAAGCCACAGCTTAATCCTTGACTAAATAAAGGAAACCCCAAAACACTTATTAATGAATAAAATCTGCCCTGACTACTTCAAGTGTTCTTCTATCAGGTGTGTGTGAATGATAAGAATTTCGAGCACGTGGAAAATGCATTTTTTCTTAATAAATTCAAAATAACTTCATTACATAGCTCTTTAAAAATCTCCAGTGAAAAAAAGTCACGACACACATTAAGCAACAGCCACTATGAGAAAGCAGCAAGACTCCAAAAATATCCCTACTTTGCCTCCTCCCTCCTCTTTCCTCGACTCACCCTTCTCCCTCATTTCAAAATACATCCTTCCCAGGCCTTGAGCTGGAATGGTAGCTGCTGTGAACAGACCATACCTGACCATACCATCAGCCATTATCACCTTTTATGCTCCACTCTGCGTTAAGATGCAAATCCAGCGGCTGTCGTCCAACAAAGTTATTTAAAAGGGTTTCCCCTTCAGATGTCCAAGCCAAAGCTACAAGCAGTTATACGATATAATTATAATCTCTCTCTCTCCACAGGCAATAACAGATCTTGGGCTGCAACGATCTGGCCAGTGGCACTTTCTCATCCACGCTATGGTTCAAATGGTTGCTATGATCTCAATGGTGCACCTACCCCTTCTTTTAGAGTAACTGGCTTCAAGTCAGCTGCTGACATCCAAACCGATTGACGCAGATCTAAACAACCCAGTGGTTATAAAAACCCAAACAAAACTGGCAGTACGCACCGGGGTTTCACCACGGTGGATTCACTTGTACCAGAGAGGCAATGCCGCCGTGGGAAATTTCAGAGCAACACCGGCACACATAAGGCCTAACACTCACAGCCATCATCTCCTTACCAAGGAGACTTCGCGTTCCGCACTTTTTAAGAGGAGCGTGAAGTTGCCAGGAATACCTATGGAGGCACCGGAGGCAGGTATCGGATCCCTATCTGCCTTTGCAGACGTGAGCGCTGCACGAAAACACCTCTGCAAACCGGTCCACTCGAGTAAGAAAGTACACTCGAGGGCTGACCCGATGCAATACTGGGGGAGCACTGGGGGACACCCCCCTTCCTCACCGCCACCCTGGTTGCCGCCGTGGCACAGATAGCCGCCCTCCCGCCTGCTCCTAGCCAGCCCGTCTGCCCATTCTCAGGCAGGAGCACCCCCAAACTTGCCGCGTCGGAAACAGGGGGGGAAGGAGGGGAGAGAGCAGCGGAACCCTCTGGCGCCCGCTGCCCCCGCTCCGCCAGCCCTGCGGCCGGACCCCGCCCACGGGGAGCCCGGGGCTGCGGGCGAGGCACCGGCGGGGGCGGTGGGGGAAGGGGGTCCCGCCGCCCAGGGGCACCACCGGGGGAGGTGGAAGGGAGGGAGGGAGGAACGGAGAGAGGGAGTGAGGGAGGGAGTGAGGGAAGCCGCACCTGAGCGGGCAGCGGGCAGGGCGTGGGCAGCCCCCGGCCCCGGGGAGAAGGGGATGGCCGGGGAGCGGGGGTACGGGAGGCCCGCAGGCCCCGGCGGGCTGGGCCGCAGGTGGGGGTCGGGCGCGGCCGTCGGAGGAGCGGCCGCCGGGCAAGTCACCTCTTGACGCGGATGATCTGGTCGCGCATGGGTCGGATGTCCTGGAAGCTCTGCTGGTTGACCAGGCTGTAGACCAGGATGAAGCCCTGCCCGTTCTTGATGTAGAGGTCCCGCATGGAGGCGAACTGCTCGGTACCCGCCGTGTCCAGGATCTCCAGGACGGAGGGGGAGGCGTCCACCTCGATCTCCTTGCGGTAGAAGTCCTCGATGGTGGGGTCGTACTTCTCGATGAAGGTGCCGGTCACGAACTGTACCGTGAGCGCCGACTTCCCCACCCCGCCCGAACCCAGCACCACCACCTTGTACTCGCGCATCCTCCCGCCGCCGCCAGCGCGGACCGCCCGCCAGACCCGCACCTGCCGACGGCCCCTCCTCACCCTCCCGCCATCGGCCGCCCCACCCTGCCTGCTGCTGCCGCCTCTGCCGCCGCTGGCCGCCCCCGCTCCGCGCCCGCCCGCCCGCCCGCCCGGCGGATGCTCCTGGCCGCGGCGGCTCCTGGGCGGTGCTGCCGGCGGCGGGGCTGCGCTCACGGGCTGCGGCGGGGCTGAGGTGGGGCGACGGCCCCGCCCCCTCCTTCCTCTGTCGCCACGGCAACAGCCAACCGGGCGGTGCGCGGAGGGGCGACGAGGAGGAAGAAAGAAGCGGAGAGGAGGAGGAGGAGGAGGAGGAGGAGGAGGAGGAGAAGGAGGAGGAGGAGGAGGAGGAGGAGGAGGAGGAGGAGGAGGAGGAGGAGGAGGAGGAGGAGGAGGAGGAGGAGGAGGAGGAGGAGGAGGAGGAGGAGGAGGAGGGCGGTGCCTGGTCACGTGGCACACCCACCCACCCCCACCCCTCGCTCCCCTTCCCCAACGACGGGGAGGGGAGGTGGGAGGTGGGGGCGCCAGCCAATCGGAGGGCGCCGCAGCCGCACGTGACGCCGAGGGCCGCAGCGGATGGGCGGGGGGCGCTGTCAATCTTCCCCCCTCGTCCCTCCCACCTCGTCCCTCACCCGGCGCTGTCGCCTTGGAGACAGCGGCCCGCCCCCTCTCCCCTCCTCGCTTTGCCTGCCAAGCACCGCCGCACGCGCTCCTCGGAGGGCCAACCAGTGGCCGCGCTGCGGTCACGCGCCGGGAGGGCTGAACCAATGGGAGCGCGGGATTCAGGGAGGGCAGGGTCTGCGGCGCCCCGCGGCCGGAAGTGGCGGTTAGGGCGCCCGAGAAGGCGGCGGTGTTGGCGCTCGGCGTTGGAGGAGCCGCGGGGGGCGAGGGGTGGTGCGGTCCCCCGGGGCCTCGGGAGCGGCTTGTATCCCGAAGGGAAGCTGGCGTCGTACTGGGATGGGAGGTGTAGGGTGGTTGGGTGAGGTGGCGGCGGCGCTTGGCGCCGCCACCTGTCCCGGTAGGTGGGCGGGTGGGGAGGGGAGAGAGGGGAGAGGCCTTTCCGAGCCGCTGGAGGGGAAACCCCCGTGCAGGCTCCGCGGTTGCTGGTGTGGCGGGCGAGGAGGTTCTGCCGTGGTATGTGGTTGCTCTTTTAAACCTGGCGGTTCCGGAGACACAAGGTGTCAGCTGCTTGGGCTGCTACGGCGTGTGTGGAGGGCCCGAAGGCATCGTGTTTATTTCACTCCTGTTTACAGAAATAACGCGCCGATCCAGCGGGCTTTCCTTTTGAATGCACTGTGATCTTCATCCTGGCATGGTCTTGCAAGGGGTGCCCTTAGGTGTTTGTTACTAATTAATGCTTATCTCCTCATCCCTTTCTGTTAAAGAGACTGAAGGCCACGAAAGATGGCAGTACGTTTGGAGAAAAATACTCCATATAAATACAAACGAAAATGAAGACTCTTTATGAAGAGGCATAAAAACTTCTGGGAATCGTTATCACTGGGATTATTGTAACACTTGACTTTCTACTGTAATACAGAAACCTTAACCCTTCGGTTTTTTTCTTTAAAATCACAGGCTGGAACAACAAGATATAGGGAGAAAAGGCTTTTGTTTCCACTAGAGGCTTTTGGTTCAGCTGTTCAGTTAACTTTTCTGAAAGCTATCAGAGAAGGAGCTCCTTACTTGGGTAGCATTTCTTGCTGCGTGGTTCTTCCCAAGGCAAACCTTGTCACAACATCATATAAAGTAAGGCCTAAGGTGTCCGACTGCTTTCTAGGCAAGTCTGATTCTGCTTCCTTGTTGACTTTTTTCCATGTTTCTGAAACTTAAAGCAAATTTTTCAGTGTAAGATAAATTTCTGTCTTTTTGAAGCACGTTTTTCCTCCGAGTCTTCCCGTTAAAAGCTTGCCATGTGCAGTGCTTTAAGCTTTCTAGTATTTTGCTTTGGCCTCCTGCTGTTAAGAGTTTTGCATTTCTCTCTGTGATTTTTGTATAGGGGTTTTTTGTTGGTTTTTTTTGTTGTTGTTGTTTTTTTTAATGCAAAGCTTTGAAACACATTTATCATAATAGAATGCCCAAACCCTTGGTCTGTCTACAAGAAGGAAGATTATTTGCAGGTAACTTGCAGTGCCTGTATAGTCAGAAACCACCAAAGCAAACCAAAACCCCACCCGTCTGTGTAGTGTAAATACATTCAATACTAAAGAAGCACATGGGATTTTTTACTGGACTATCAGAATCCATTTGTAAATGTTGCAGAGTCTGGTCAGTCTAGTCAGAAATGAGTAATAATTTCAATGAATTATCTCATTTCTGTTGATGACTTGGCACCTTCAAGTAGTAAAAATGAGCCTACAATAGCACGTAATAGCACAGAATTCAAGATGCAGCAGGTAGGGATTAATAAGTATTAGTTGTCTAAAGCTGGGAGCCGTCAGGCAGACTGTTGGGAAAATCCCAGAGTTTAGGAGTCAGTGCTGAAAGGGAGCTGTCGAGTTAATGTGGCCAAGGAAAAAACAAATGTGATTGTGGTGTGTGCACAGTCAAGCTTCTGGGTGACTAATGGGACATTGCTGTGTCCAGTTCTGATGAACCATGTCCAGGAAAGAGGAACTTGTACAGAAATACCCCCAGGAGGGTTACTGGGAAAGGACAGAGCTTATCTACCAAGAATACACAAGGAATATTTGTCTGGTTAACCTAGGAAAAGCAAATGCAGAGGAGGATTATGAGTAACTGGTAAGGCAGTGTAGAGCCAAGCAGGTAGGTATTTAAGCTTATGAGCAATATTTGTAGAAGAACATGGATCTAAACTGCTTGTAATCCAGGCAGACAACTATGAGCCAGCTCAGCTGACTAAGGGTTTCAGTCTGTGAAGAACAGAGAAAGATGAACATGTCTAACAGGCTTTAAAGTGTGTTGTGCTTCAGAACAGCAGGAATATGGTGTGCACTCATACAAAATAGATCTTAATGACCTGTGTTGAAGGGAGAGGAGTGGGCCTCTCTTCTTTCTCATCCCAGAGAATGGAACAGTCTCCTGATGTTCAGTACTTCTCAGGAAGAAGCTCTTGACTGCTGGTTCATGATGAGGATGATGATTAGAGTGAGAAGGCAACAGTTCAGAAAGAGGCTGAGTTTGATGGGCAGCAAAGGACTCTCTTAATTATAATGGGTAGATGTGTGCAGTGCCTAAGGAAATGCCTAAAACTGGAATAGAGAGGGACAGTGTATATAGCGTGGAGTATGGAAAAGAAAAGTCAGGAATGTCATCTTCAGGAGGTGCTGGATACCCAGAATGCATGACTGGTCCCAAAGATCCTAGCTGCTACACTTGTAAGGCTGAACACCATACCATTACTTTAATTTTCTGGCCTTCACCCTTGGTTGATTTTGATTTCCCCCGGAGAGAACAACATTGACAGTTCAGCTCATGCACACTGCAGGCTTAGTCCTGAAAAAAACCCCCCACCAGCATCAGTTGTTTGTGCAGTTGTTTGTAGTGAGGTGTAGAACATGGGGTTCAGGTGCTGCCAGTCTTGCTGTTATGCATGTTGCTTATACTTTCTGCTTTTCTCTACCAGAGAGTGAGGGGGGAAAATATAAAAAAAAAAATTTTGAGGGAAACCAAGCTTCCTGCTGTGAAAGATTGAAGTGGGCAAGGCATGCCAGACAAATATGCTCAGCCCAGAGCATCCTTTCCCAGTGTGGCTTCCTTTACAGCTTCTCAGAGGAGACTCGGGAGTCATCTTGTCCCCTTGTGTGCTACAGCTGGGTTTTTGCCAGCTTCCTAGGATTTAGAAACTTCAGTTTTATTGCTCACTTCTCAAGTCTTGTTATATATTATATCAAACTATCTTATTTCAAACTTCAGCAGCTTGCGGCTAACCACAGGCTTATGATAGGCTGGAGTTTCTCAATAAATATTGAATTTCTGCCTTTTGCAGAAACCAACGTACTGTTTCATAGGGTTGTTTTTTGCCAGCTATTGTAGCCTCTGACTATACATTAGGATATATGTACGAAAGAGCAACAAGGCCTCTGTTTTCATTCCAAAGCCAGGGTCTGCTAATTCTTCATTAGGAGCAGTATTAGTGGCAAAATGTAAACTGGAGCAATATGAAAAATGAGAAAATCCATAGCCCCCTCCATCTGAGAGCTATTGATAGTCTCCTGACACCAGAGCACAAGAGAACATACATAATACAGCCTGTCTAATCTACAAACTGTTCCAGTGTATATTTGTCTTCCATGGTCAAGAGCTCTTTTAAATGCATGTTAGTACAACAAGAGTAATTTCCTATCATAGATTACTTTCATGTTTTTATACTCAGGCTGCCACTGGAGTTTTGTCATCCTGTGGTTTACTTCTAACTGTGTGTACATTACAGTAATTTAGGAAGTGTAGCCAGGATTATGTTGGATTGAGATTATGCTTAGTCTTTGCTATTTCTTGCTAAATTAGTTTTAATTGAACTGTTCATAAAGTTATCAAATTCAGGATGCAACTAATTGGAGTGAAAGGTGGCTGACTTCTGCCCTGTCCTTAAATGTTCATGCTGTTAATTTCCTTTCCATTCTGACAGTAATGTTGTCCCTTTTTTTAATTGCGTAATTGTAGGTGTTTGATATATTTTTCTTTCATTGAGCTGTGATTGCTCAGCCTGATGATGATAAGACTCTGGGGGGACCTTATAGCTGCCTTCCAGTACCTGAAGGGAACCTTACAGGAAGGCTGGAGAAGGACTTTTCATCAGAATGTCCAGCAATAGGAAATGGTATTAAATTGAAGGAGAAGTGGGTTAGACTGGATCACAGGAAGCTCTTTAGGGTTAGGGTGGTGAGACTCTGGAACAGATTCCTCAGAGAAGTTGTGGCTCTCTCCTCCCTGGAAATGTTCAAGGCCAGGTTGGATGAGGCTTTGAGCAACTTCGTCTAGTTGAGAGGCGTCCATGCTCATGGCAAGGAGGATGGAGTAAATGATCTGTAAGATCCTTTCTAACCTCAGCCATTCTATGATTGATAAAAATGACAGCTTTCTAGAGGAGAGAGGGAACCACCTGTATTGGGTTTGTGTGCAAGGTTTTGGTGGCAGGGGCTGCAGGGGTGGCTTCTGTGAGAAGGTGGTAGTAGCTTTTCCCCATGTCCAACAGGGCCAGGGCCGGCTGGCTGCATGATGGACCTGCTGCTGGATGAAGTTGAGCCCATCAGTGATGGTGGTAGTGGCTCTGTGATAACACATTTAAAAAGTGGGGGCAAACCTGTGCAACACCAGCAGCAGTCAGAAGACAGAGGAATGAGAATCCATGAGAGCAGTAGCTCCAGACAGCAAGGCCAGTGAATAAGGAGGGGGAGGAGGTGTTGCAGGTGCTGGAGCAGAGATTCCCCTGCAGCTCATGGTGAAGACCATGGTGAGGCAGGCTGTCCACCTGAAGCCCACGGAAAACTCCACCAGAGCTGGTGGATGCCTGAAGGAGGCTGTGGGAGGCCCACACTGGAGCAGGCTCCCAACAGGACCTGTGGAGAGGAGCCCACAGGCTTCCTGACAGGGCTCGTGACCCCATGCAGGCCCTATGCCGGAGCAGTCTGTTCCTGAAGGACTGCACCCCATGGAAGGGACCCAGGCCGGAGCAGTTGGTAAAGAACTGCAGCCTGTGGGAAGGACTCATGTTGGAGAAATTCATGGAGGTCTGTCTCCTGTGGGAAGGACCCCACACTGAAGCAGGGGAAGAGTGTGAGGAGTCCTCCCCCTGAGGAAGAAGGGGCAGCAGAGACAATGTGTGGTAAACTGATCACAACCCCCATTTCCTGCCCCCCTGTGCCATTGGGAGGGAGTAGAGAAATCAGGAGTGAAGATAAGCTAGGGAAGAAGGAAGAGATGGGAGAAAATGTTTTTAAGATCACTACTCTTCTCTGATTTGATCGGTAATAAATTAATTTCCCCAAGTTGAGTCTATTTTGCTCATGGTGGTCACTGGTGAGTGATCTCTCCCTGTCTTTAATCTCAGTCCATGAGTCTTCAAGGTATTTTCTTTCATCTGCCCATCTGAAGAGGGGCATGATAGAGGGGCTTTGGTGGGCACCTGTCATCCAGCCAGTGGACCCACCACACCACCTGAGTGAACTTGGAAAGGAAAGGGAGGTTGGACCTTCTCTGACCTGTTTGACAGTGATCAGCTGGAAGTGCTGCTGTTTGCTTGAGAGCCCATCTGGTGACAGCAAGCTCTGTCTCCAGCTTGATGGAGGGTGTGGAGTGGGATTTAACTTGCTGCACTGGAAGAGCATGTTACATAAGCTGGGTTTCATTAACTTCACTGCTTGCAGCCCAGTCTGGGTTTGTTGGGTTTTGTTGGGTTTTTGTTTGTGTGTGTGGTTTTTATGTTTTAAGGAAATCTGAATGCTTGGCTTTGAAGATCTAGTAGGTGTGCTTTTGTCTGGTAGTGGTGAAGCCCAGTGTGAGTTCTGAGTGAGTCTTAACTGAATTTAGGGGAGCTCTGCGCAAAGAGGAGGAACAGCTCTCCATAGACCCGATTGTAAGATCAGAGACAAAATGTGCAGTCATCAGTGTCTGCATTAGTTGGGCTTCACACTCCTCTAAGCATAAGAGGTTGCCTGTGTCCCATCCCCATCTTAGCACCCTGAGCTGGTGAACTGGGGTGCATGTGGACTGAAGCTCAGCTGATCCACTGAGTGTATTAAATGTGATGGTGGTCAGCATTGCTGTGCTTTGGTTCTGGTACTGATTTGGGGAATTCACAAAGCTGAGGTAAGCACTAGGAAATTCTTGGCAAAATTGAGACTTTAGCACTTAGGATTCCCAGCAGTAAAGCAAGCTGAGTGGGGAGATCTTAAATCAGCTGATTGGAAATGTTGCGTGAGCAGCTCTTTTCTCCTCAGTTTAAATTGCTTACAGCCTTCACTTAAGCATATTTACAGTCGGGGAGCCAAATCTGAAAAGGGTCTCTTGCACTTTTTGTGCCTTCGTAGGGCTGTAAGCAGCCCCTGCCTACTTGCTGTGTTAGCTTCTGCCCTCTGCCCACACCCCCATGGCTTTTCTCCCTCTTACACCTGGGCTGGCCCTGCCTGCCCCTGTGCTGGGCCAGTTCATCTCACTAAATGTGTAGAAAAGGAATCCAGAGTAGAAAAGCAAATTGTTTTCTAATTGCTAGCTGCCAGGGACTCAGCCATGAAAGCTGAACAGAGTTAAGGCCATCATCAGTTTGAAACAGTTTAAAAGCCCCACCTACTGCTTCCCAAGAGACTATTTTGTGTTGTGGAGGAAAACAAACTAGATTACATTCCAGCAGAATCCAGAGATTCAATCAATGCATTTTACCTTACAACTAAAAGAACAACAAGTGTGAATGCAGTTATTGTCGCTTCACCAATGGATACTCATTAAATTGCTGTATCTGCCACTTTCATCTCTGTGCTTTAGTCCCCAGGGTTTGGGTTTGTTTAGGGTTTTTTTCTTTAGTTTTAAAGTTTTAAAGAGATGGAGACAATAGGAGCAGACATACCAGTCTTCTCTGAGTCATAATTTAATTTTCGAACCAGAAAGCAGCATGAAGGCTTCAGTCTCATGAGTTTTATTTCAGAGGATAGCCAGTGTGGTAGCTGTGCAATTTGGGACAGCTTTCTGTTGTTTATTCCTTCTTGACATTGCAGATCAACCATACAAAGAAGAGGATTACTCATTGAGGGGTAGGGCTGCTGTTATTTTAACTACTTTATGCAGTCGAATAGCTGTTCCTGTCATGTGCTAAGGTCATCGTGTTTAATTGAATATGGTAGTTAAATTTAAAAAGAATAATTGCTCCTGAGCCCTCATTTTATTGCGTGAAAATTTGATCAAACCATTCCCCAAAGCATCGTCTAAGTAAAAACATTAAGGTTTAGCATGTAACCTGAATTCTATTGTTTTTAGTGGAATTCCGGTGGATTTCTACTGATATATTATTGCATTTCCCTACAAAGTCGTCTTTGCTTCTCATAAAAGTGAACAGGAAAGCTCAGTGGTGTTATTAATTTTAATGAAAAGCTTCTGTCGTGTATCTTGTTTTGTAAGAAATGCACATCTGCCAGTAAAGTTGAATGAAGTCAGTTTCAGGATACAAAAACTTAGTAAAATAAACTAAAACCAGTGCATTTATTATTCCATTTGACTCTTTCTCCTTATGAAGTTAAAAAAATAATCACAAAAATTAAGAGAAAGTGAAGATAATGGTAGTCTGTTTTTATTAAGGTACAAAAGTCTTGAGATATGTCACACATCAGCCAGTTTTTTTCTGAGTCAGACTTGAAATAAGTTGTTTTTAATAATGTGAGTATAAGCTTCAGGAACTTGTATTTCACAAGCATTAGATTCTGTAAGTGTAAATAAATATTACAGTTACAACATTATTTTCTTTTTTCATAGTTATTTCGAGCAAAATATGCATAATTAAATAATAAGATGTCTTCATTTTTGTGAGTTACACTTTAAATGAGATTTCAAATACATTTTTCTCATATTTGTTTCTTACATATGCATTTTATTGAAAGGAGCAGCATTTTATCTTCATGTCATGTGTGATCAATTCACAACTCATATCAGTTCAATTCAGTACATGTCCTAAAATTAAGTTTGTCATTTTGGTGTATGTCCAAGTAGATGCTTGCATTTACATCATCTGTTCTTGGCAGCAAAGCTGGTTGCTCCATGGAGTATCCAAAGCAAACCGTGCAAGATCCCTAGAAGGCCTCTGGAGAGAAGTGGGCAGACCACAGAGAGGTAGGGTTTGAGGGGGGTGGCCACTGAGGGATGTGTGAGCCCCCCAAAACATTCAGCAGCCATTCTGTCAGTCTCCATACACAGATAGATGGACACGTGGGCCTAGCTCAGGCATGGGCTCATGCTGCCTCCCTCAGTGAATATGCAGATGTAGATAGGATGTGGAGATGTGGATGTAGGAATGCAGGTCTCACCTGTAGAGTAACTTGTCTCTTTCTACCTGAAAGTCTTCTTCAGTTCATTCTTCTGGGAATTTGTCAAGCCCAGCAATTAGTGGAGCAGGAAGTTTTAACTAAATGCTTCAGAATTGTGACTTTAAATAGTATCTTTATCAACGCAGCAGTTGCTAACCACTGGCCTTTGAAGATAAAATATTATAGGCCTGAAAATCATGAGGGCTTGTGTCCTAACACTGATTATTGGATTTGCCTTTCAGTCTTTAGTTATTCTAGCTTCTTTTTGCTTCTTCCTCATACATGAAGTGTTTGTGGATTTTTAACAGAAGCCAGCTGTCTCATGGTCTTGATTCCAGTTGCTGGTGCTTTAAGAAGTCCCAATATAATAAATTCGTGGTAAAATCAGTTGTTTTGACAACAGTGACTATTGATGGAGTAATAATAACTCTATAATCATTCTGGCCTGGGAGAAAAGATTCATGCAAGGGAAAACCAAAAAGGAACTGAGTTTGTGAGGTGTTTGAAGCTCTCATCCTCTTCTTAGGTCTTCAGTGCTCTACATGAATGCAACCCTGTGACTACTGCTTTCAAGAAAACTTTGAAAGCTTTGTTGTAGTGGAAGGTCTATTCTAGAAGCACAAGATATGCAGATGTTACTTTGAAGAAGAACCACAGCTCATTTGCTTGAGATAAATAAGACAGAGAATTAGCTCTAGCCTCTCTTTGCGTTTCTTCTTGCGTCTTGAGTAAGGGCTGGTAAAATTGCAGGTAGAATCTTGAAAAATAACTGGTGAATAACTCAGAACACACCAAACAAACCCATAAAATTAGACTTCTGGAATTATTCAGGATTTTTCATATTTCCTATCTTTCTTGTTCTCCTGTAATCTTCCAAGTCAATGTTTTTCTCACACTTGGATCTCTTTCAGTTACTTGGCAATGGGGGAAAAAATACACAACATTTGGTATTTACTTAAGAGTTTGAAGCAGCAGTGCAGCAAGGAGGTTTTCTCCTGGCTGTTTTTAATATCCTGTCATAATTCTTGGTTCTATACTTCCTGCAAACTTCTCTTCCTCCTGTAGCTTCTTCTTGGTTTCCTTCTCTCTTAAGGAGGTGCCATCACAACTCCTTTTCCCCAAGGCCATGCTTTCATGATACATTAGCTCTGACAAGGAAACTAGGTGACCAAATTCCTGTTCTCCCCTTTAGCTACTCACTGTATCACCCTCCAGTTGTTTCTCATCCAGTTAGCAAAGAGCCTCTGGGCTCCAACACACCCTTGCTCCTCAAGATCCAACACACCATTGCTCTTGTTTTTTCAGTAACTGCCTGCGGGGCTTTTGCTGTGGTTTGAGGAGTTGTAGGAAGGAAATCAGCGTTATTCTGGTTTTCAGTTGTGATTGCATTTATGTGATAAGTGGTTTTTACCACTTGGTACAAAAACCCCACCAACACTTTGATTAGAAGTTCAGCGTTTGCAAAGTCTTAAGCTGTATCACTTCCTGATATCCCAGCCATATAAACATCCAATGGTTTTTGTATCTCTCAGTTTCCAAAACCATCCATGAAAGGGGTTACTTCCACCCCTAGAGAAAGACAGAACAGAAGCACCTTACTCAGAAAAATTAAGACCACTACCATGAGCAGCTATAAGTGAAACATACTGGAATTTCTTTAGAACCACAGAAAAAAACAGGCTGCTAAATGGATTTCAAGACATCACATAGCTCATGCTCTTCTGTGTGGCAGTTTGAGTGCACCAGGATCAGTCCTGATGGGCATCTGCACAGCTCATGGGATGGAGGTGCCACAGCAGCGCTAAGCAACCTGTTCCTGTGTGTTGCTGTCTGCACTGTGTTAGTTTGAGGCTCAACTTGAATCTCCTGTTGTGTAGCTTAACCTTGTGACACCTTGTCCAGTTCACTCAGATTGTGAAGCTGCATGTCCCCTTTTCAGTACACTTTTAGGAATGTTACTAAAATCTGATTTTCCTTTGGTCTTCTTTAGGATGGAAGTGCCATGGGCAATATACTGTCTAGACCTCTGATCAAATTTGGAGTTTTTCTAGACTAGAGTATCCTTATCCTGAGGTAGAGCATCCCAGATGGGACACTACTTCAGCGCGTCTTTCCAGAGTTGAATAGGAGGGACTCAGTTGCCTTCTTGGTAAGGCTTTTGTACCCAGTTGAATAATCTGGAACTACTTTTCATAACAAAACCATGGTGGAATTAATTTATATTAAGATTTATATTAAGCTTAATCTCTAATTAGCTTCTCCCTCCCAGCTCCTTTATGAAGCTCAGCTAGTTGCATCCCATCCTGACTTTGTGAAGCTGATTATTTTTATCTGAGTGCAGTACCATTCACTTGTCTTCACTGAATCACAGCATAGCTTTCATACTATTTCCCAATTTTTTAGGACAATTTCGAATTCTGATTTTTTCCTCAAGAGTATCTGCAGGTTGTTTTCAGCTTTCTGTCATACTCAGTTCTAACAACCATCATCTGTTCCAACAGATGAAATACACCACTAAGTGACAGGTTGCTGGATTGTTCCCCAATCCAATAAATATTTATTATCTTTAGTGTTATTACATAAGAAACTAGACTTCAGCATGTGCAGCAGCAACACATTATTGGAAACAATTTAGTGATATCTGCTATGTGACCAAAAAAATGACAGTGATGCAGAGTATAGAGATGTGAGCCAGCTAGTACATAAACACTAAACTTGAAATAGTAATTAGTAGCATATTTTGCTCTGCTCCATCTAGCCCTCTAGCAAGTGGCTTGGTTTTTTCCTGAGAAGCTCATATTGGCAAAAACTTGCTGTCTGTTTAGATATGGCTGCACCATTGATCATGCTCCCAGTGAAAAAATTACTGCTTAGGTAAAAATTGTGATGGTGCAGCTCTTTCACAGGGTGGGACATATTTCACCTCGACAGCCATGTCCCAGCTAGGCAGCAGTTAATGAAATCTAATTGTTTAATAAAAAACCCTACTTAATAATACATGTTGCCATATAACTTTCTTATACTTAGTTTTGGTTCCTAAAATTTGCATTGCTGTGTACTCTTGCCTCAAAGCTACCAGTGTTTTGCAAATCAAATTCTTAATTTACATCCACACAAAGGGGAGAAGGTCCTGAAAACATCCAGACTCTGGTGTAAATACCCAGGGGCCACCAAGACCTCTGGAAACCCTATGGGCTGCCCACCCAGAGTCTGAAAGACCTGGGACCATGGTAGTCAGACCCCTGCACTTGCTCCAGATCTGCTGGTTTTGGGGAGGCTGGAGCCAGGCAGTGATGCTTGTGCCATGCTAAGGGGTTGTGATGTTTTGGTGTTGCACAGGCACTTCAATCTGGCTTCTTGATGGCCCAAGTGTCTCTCAGCACTCCTCACCCCAGGTGGGGTGGGAAGGCACCCAAAGGCAGGGCTGCAGGCAGTATCTGCTGGAGGCTGCTCAGCTTTATTGCTTTCTGTCAGTCATTCCTTGAAGCTGAAAGCATTTCCATGGGCCATTCTCAGTAGTTTCAGCTGGGAAAACATCAGATTATGTGCAGGTGGCAGATAACCTGCTGGCATGTAAGCATCCAAGGGGAAATCACTGGAAGTAGTGGTCTGGAGAGACATTGTCACACATGCAGCAAATGAGATCTGTTTGTTAGATGAGAGCTGGCAGTAAACTGATGCCAATTTGAGCTGGGAGAGGACAGGGTAAGGGACATTTCTTTTTACAGCCTTGGTGCAGAGGGGTCTTCTGCAGTAGCACCTCTGGTCCTAAATCACCTGTGAAAGTTGTTCCAGAGACCTTAATCATTGAGGTTTTTGAAAAATATCCAATGGATCTTTTTGGCTACAGCCTCTAATGTGATGCAGCTGGGAATTTGTGTCCCTGAAGTAATTTAAAAGTTGTTTGGAACAAAACCCAGAGAATAACCATTTAAGTCTCCAAAATAATTCTTTACAAGAAGAAATAGCTGCAGTTTAATGGGGGAGGAAAAGAAACCAAGCCAGCAGTGGCTCCAAGTCAGCCATGAAAAATGTGCTACATGTCAGATGGAGAGCAGCCAGACAGAAAGGGACCTGGGAGTCTGGATTGACAGGAAGCTGAACATGAGCCAGCAGTGTGCCCAGGTGGCCAAGAAGGCCAATGGCATCCTGGCACATGGGCAGTCACCATAAATCCCCACACCAGCATATCCTAATATTCTTCTCAAATGACCCAGCCCAAGCTTACTCTTTCCAGCAGCACAACTCTAATGCAGTAGCAGTATTAAACACCAGCCAGCCATGCTGGCAGCAAAGTCTTGTGGCTTTTTTTTTTTTTAAATTGGTTGGAAACAGAAGTGCTGAGGTACTAACAGGCTGACTCCTGTTCTTACCTTTGCTGTCAGAGTGGTTCCAAAGAATGGTTATCAATATGGTGATAGGGACTTTATATATATAAATAGAAACTTATATATATATATGTGTGTGTGTATATATATATATATATAACAGTAATAAGTTTCTATTCCCAAAGGAGCCTAGGGGTCTTGCTGCTGAGGAGCCCCACCACAAACCTTGGCTGACTCAATGGACACCAGATCTGTTAACCAGAGCTGCTGATACCACAGCACTGCAGCCCATGTTTCTAGATAAAAATTCACACTGGGGTGTCTTTCCCTTGCTGAGCAGGCTAAATCCAAGTTCTACAAATACAACATCTTATCAGGGTTGTTTCCTTTATCAGTTTTCGTGCAAACTGGCTCAAGCGCATGGCCTTCTGGAGCATGAAGACACATCCAGCTATGTCTCAGGAAGGAGCTAAAAAATATAGAAGAGGCAGCTGTTTCTCTCTGCATTATTTCTGAGGTAATAATAGTGACAATAAAGGGAGGTAAAATAGAATTGTTTCATTATGATATTTTTTAAAAAGTAAGGATTCAAAGGAATATAAAATAACCATTGATTTTAGGCACTTTGAAGGACTAATGTTTGATTCTAACACAGCAGTTTTCTGAGAAGAGCAGAAAGCAAGCTGTGGATAGAGGAAACAACCCTCAATTTGTATAGAGAGGTGCTGCTGACTAGCACTACTGGAGTCCTTTATTTAAATAGGAATAATTATATTGCACAGGACAGTTGGATTTGAAAGTGGTTCCTCTGATAGTTACTCCTCAGGAGGAATCTGCAGCATTCACCAGTGCCTGAGGGTAGTTTATATCCCAGAGCATCTTCTGCATTATGGCTGAAATTAAAGCAAAGGGAATGGAAACAAGCAAGATAGGACATGAAGCTCCCAAATGCCAGGTCAAAAAAAAGTCCTTTCCACTAAGAAGTAGCAAAATGTCTCTTTTGTTGGGTGAACAACCAATATATACAGTGGTAAGAGGTAAATGAAAGAATAACTATGCCACACTTGGTTTCCTCTTAGAATCCAAGAGGAATGCAAAGGAATCCCAACTGGTTCTTTGCTATATGATGTCTCCTTACTGCTCTACACCTTTCACTTTCCATTGGCTTCCCACCATACTTGTGAGCTCTCATCAAAACCTTTCTTGGTGGCAGTATTCAGTGTGAAAAAGTAGCAGACTTCTCTGGCCAAATAATTGTAGGCAGACAACTGGTTTTGTTAGGGAAGCAGGATTTGTTTGCAGTCAGCCTGGATAGCAGCCTGCCCTCTCCATTTTCTCCTCGACCTTGCAAAATGTTGGATGGAGCAGGTGAGGCACTTGCCTGCATGGAAGTTGGATCCTCTCCAGGAATGTTTCTATTACTCTACCTCCCCTACAAAGCAAATCTGTAATTAAATGATGCTTTAAATGCTCAGACCATTGTGGTTTCCTGCTTATGAAAATGAAGACTGCCTGGTCAGTCCCACTGGAAGTGACTCTCAGGCTTTCATAAGCTTGCAAGGAACTTCTCCATGTGGTCAGCAGCGTGGCTCCTAACGTGGATACAAGGGTCTCCTATGGAAGGCCAGCAGAATCAAGTGGGTGAAGATAAAAGCCTCTGCACACAGATTAAATGGGAATTGTCTAGTAGTTCTTGTAAGTAGCAAGAAGTCATTTTCCCCTGAAATTTCTCTTAAGCAGTGACAGATTCATATTAAAGTGCATGTGTAGCAGTGGGGAAAGGTATTTGTTTACTGCATACCAGATCACTTACAAATCATCTCCTCACCTTTCAGGCAGCATGCTCAATCTGAGCTGGCAAAATAAATCAATTAATTGCACCTAATGGGCCTACATGATCTGTTCAAGAGCTGCAATAGTGCAAGGACTGAAATGTGCTCCACAGCCACATGACAGTGAAAAAGCCTACGTCATTTCTAGAATGAAAGGAAGAAAGGAACAACGTGCTTAAACAAAACAACCACCCTCAGACAAAAAAAAAAATGCAGAAGCTGGCAGGTGGCACAGGGTTCCTCTGGTGAGTATGTGCTCAGAAAAGCAGCTCAGGGGAAAGCCAGAGTAAAAAGGATCTGGGATTCTGGGGGCAGGAATGGGGATGCTGGGGATGCTCACCACCTTGTTGTGTGCCCCAGCTTGATGGAGGAGGAGGTTACCCTGGGCAATTCCCATCCGAGCAGGCTCCAAAAGAGGCAGTCCTGACTAGAAGATGAATGTTGTCCTCTGGCAAAACCTCAGTTACTTGCTCTCCATTTGCCTATACAGTAAGCCTGGGGCTGAATGCAAAAGGCCTAACTTTTGTTTGGTAAAAACACGCTTCTGTTTGTACACAGAAAAGGATGGTCTGAAGAAAAACACTGTTTGGCCAATCCATATAAATACTGTGGTACATCTGCCAAATGGACTGTACCACAAGAGAGAAAGTGCAGAGTTGGCTGAATACTTTAAGTAATTTGGTTTCATTTGCCTTATAGGCTCTCTGTACGTTGTTATAAATTACTCTTTTGATTGTACTACATAAAGCAGAATATTTGAAATACCTTGCTGCAGAGTAAGTTCCGTTAACAGTAAGAGGAACTGATCTGGAGAACAAATGAGCACATCTGAAATGTGCATTTAAAGATGACTGAAGCAAACTTGAAACCTAAGTTCTTTAAAAGCTCCAAATGATGCTCAATGAACCTAGCAATAATAGGCTGGGGAGAAAAACACCAACCAAAATCCCTATATATGTACTTACTGCTCCAAATATACTTGGACTGGAAGAAATTCAGCCTTGCCCATCATCCAGCTAAAAGAGAAAAGCTTAAATATGCAAACTGAATGTACTGGAAATACCCACAAAGAAGAAGAATTTTTAACTATCAGACTCTTTAAGCTAATCTCTTGATTTGGACATTTCCTGTGCATGATGGCCTTTTAAAATCCTTCAAATTATTACAATTGACAGTCCCTGTGAAACCAGGTGGGATTCATTGACTGAAGTCATCTAAGGTATTGTAGAGTGTCTGAGATGCCTGCATTGGGCAGATTTGAGTTAAGATACTCATCCAGGCCTTTTCTCCTCCACAGCATTAGCTTTAGGCCAAGTGGGTACCCTGCGGTGCTCAAAAATGACACTTGACATCTACTGAGAGAAAGATGGATCCCACCCTAGCAGCTTTCCAAGTGTGAAAAGCTTCCTTGCTGGCAGTCCTCACCCAGCTGTGCTGTCAGCTACCAGCTTTAACATCTCTGAATGTGTTCTGCTGGCATTCGGCGTGCTGACTACAACCATTAAACAAGGAAATAAAAGCATTTCCTCCCTCTACCCCCCATGAAAAAGAGAGGCAGTCAGTCACAGCAAATGTAAACACAGCAGATTTGTTGTAGGCATGCATCTGTGTGGCCATCCCTGAGGGCTGTTCCTACAAGGTGAATCTCACACCGTCGTGGTCATCCTCATCACCACCACATCCCAGCATCTCTTTGATCCTGTGACCCTCTCTTAGGAACCACCCACCATGCAGGCTACACCCTGACTGTTTTGTGGCAATTAGAATAAGGAGAACACTCACCAGAATTTGTTTTCCTTAAAAGTAGTATCCAAATGCAGCTCTTTGAAGACAAGAGGAACAGGGCGTCTTTCCTGGAGTGATTTTCCTAAATCATAAAGCTGTGTGTATTTTCCTCACTGTAAGAAGCTTTGGTGGAAATAATGCAAGGACAACACAGCACTGCATAAGCAGCTCACACCAGTACCTTCCTTCCACGTTTCTGAGTCTTTGTTTTTTTTTTTCTCCTCTTACAGCAGAAGCTATTTTCATATAATTTGTTTACTACAATTTCTATGGTTTCTATAATTACAGAATTAAAAGAATAAGAATTTAGAGGACATTGCTGCAGTTTATTCATTCACAGATAATCTAAATACACATTCTTTACTATCACTCTTTCCTCAAATGCCTCACATACCAGCAATAATAACTGCTTAATGCAACAGCTGAGATGATATGGCTCTCACACACACACACACTGCAGCCATAAAAATCATCTTGAGCCATGCCAAAAGCCTTCAGAACTGTCAATCACATGACATTAAAAAGGCAGGTTACTTGACAAAAGGCTTGGCTGGAGAAATGGTTGCAGGCATAAAAAGCATGGCATACATACGATCAGATGCCAAGGGAAGGTTTTCAGCAATTTGAGGCAAGGCATTTTTTTTTTTGGTCTCATGAATTTGTGCAATAAATGCCATTAGCAGAAAGATTCAATACCCACACCATCAAACAGCCTTGCCCACAAGTCTTTCTTTTTCTGTCATCACCCACCATACAACAATGTCGGGCTGTTCCTGGGCTCTCTTCTGGAGTGAAATTACTCTTTCTGGAACAAAATCCAGCTGCTGCTTTGGTAGCTTGTTCAAAAGACACTCCCAAAATGCAGCAAGGACAAGGCTGAACCAGTTTTGGCTTCTTTTGCTGTATACACACATGCAAAGCTATCCCAGCAGGCTGTGATCCCTCAAATGTCACATCCTCCTTTATTTCAATCTATTAATTCCAGTGGGATGCAAAAAACAAACCCAACAAAAAACCACCCAAAAAAACCCAAACCAAAAACCAAACAAACCTCCAGCCCTGGGATTATTTTAGACCTTTGAACTGAAAACCAAGTTAAACATACTGACAATAATAATTATGCCTTATGGTCAGGGCTACATCATGTGGGGCCAGAGGAGATTTCACAGTGTGAGTGTGGACCTGGCTGGTCTGCTCCAGAGAAGGCTGATGTTGAGCAACACGATAGTGCTGCAGGCAAGGGAACTGTTCTGGCAGGGGAGCAGCAGCCTTTGGCACCAAAGCTGAGGCCACCATCTGCCCCTGAGGATGTGTGGCAGGCAGAATACCAAAGGTTTCTAAAGCCTCTGCTCTGGAAATATCTTGCTTCATTTGGGAAGCATTGACACTGTCTGAAAGGGGTACACTCTGCACACAAAGGCATACAAAGATCACTGCTTTGGTGTGGATCTTGAAAAGTTGGGGCTCCCATCAGTGTTTCTCCACTGCCAAAAAAGTGACAAAGTTGACAAGGAACAGAGCAGCATTTAGATGAGAAAATCGACATGTCCTGACCCTTCTTGGCAGCTGAGGGTGGGCTTTAACAGAAGTTAAGTGTGAACAGACTGGGTTTCCAGTCCTAAATGATTAGGAATTGAATTTGAATTTTGTTGCTTCTGCTCTACCAGGCCCTTGCAGTCTTCTAGTATATTCTTGTCCCTACAAGTCATCCCTGCATCTCCTCTCTGTCCCACACGCTCATTCTCATCAGGCTTCTGGCTCAGTTCATTTGTGATGCATCCAAATTGACTGGTTGACCTGGTGGTTTTCCACATCACTTGTGACCTTGGGCTCCTTCCAAACCATCCCCGTGCTGATGCAATGTGCACAACTTTATGTCACAAACTCTTCCCGATTCTGCAGCAACTGTTCCTTCCTTCCTTTAAAGCATTAAATAAAATAAAATAAATAAATCAGAGAAGATGGTGCGAAGAAACTACGGAGCTGCAGCCCAGAGGTTTTAATCCCTCCTCTGTCAGTAGCTTGCTGTGCAATCTCTGCCCTTGAGCAGGCAAGTCTTCTGCAATACTATTGCAGAGGAACTAGTAGATTACAGGGATTACTGGTGGTACAATACTCCCTGAGATGTAGGTGAGAAAAGAGGATGCAGAGAATGTGCCATCAAAAAAAAAAAAATCCTTCAGTGTTAGGTGTTAAGCCACTCAGCTGAGATAAACACTGCCTGCCTGCACCTCAACAGCATGGGCAGGCAGAAGGGGCATGAAAAGAGTGACTGGGGCTAAAGCCATGGTGTGGCATCCTTGGCATTCCTTCTGCAGCATGAAAAGAGTATGTGCTGCTTCATACAGCATCTGTGCCTGTCCTGCGCTTGGGGATGGCACTGAAGGATTTGTTACCTGAACATGCAATCCAGGATAAAATAAAATAAAATAATAAAAAAATTACATGCTTTTCAGAGACTTCTCCACTTTTCTTTGGCAATTTTTGTTACCCCAGCCCCTCTTCTCAGAGCTGTGCCGCAAGAAAGGATTGCCCTGACTCCATCTCATTTTAAAATGCTTCTTTTTATTTCAGTGGTTGTACATTGTGTGAATGAATTTAACGTCACAACAGAAATAGAATGGCTATTTAACAGATCACCAGTAGTTATATGCTGAAAAAGAGTGAAAGGAGGGGTTTCTTTTAACTGTTACCGAAATATTCATCGTACGTGTTGTCAATTATGCTGGATGAGAGAGGCAAACAAAAAGGTATTTTGGTGAGGTGCTGTATCCTCTGAAGAAAATAAACACTGAGACACCTCAAGTAACTTGAAACCATGTCCCAGCTACAGTATTCACTGTCTCTGTGTTGGCCCATCTCATGGTTCTTTTAGGGGGGTTTCTTTGTTGGTTTTTATTTTTTAATTAAACAAAGCATTTAAAGTTTAATCATTTCCCTTAGACTTTTTTTTTTTTTTAAATATAAACAAAGTTTTGGCAAATAATATTTATACAGAAAAATAGTTTTAGATCTTCCCAAATTTTGAAATAGTCTATAAAATTACTTTATAAATAAATAAAATGCAGAATCTGTTGTACACGTATTTGCACATCTCTGTAATTGCCTCCTTACTGTTAACGTAGGTTCGTACTTGTACAGTTTTCAGGAATATTACAAAGTCATAAAGTCGGAAAGTGGATCTCTTATTAAAAATACATTTTCTCTTTTTGTCTGTCAGTTTATCTGGATGAAAGACCTGATGTATCTGAAGCTTCGTCATCCATGGGCAAAAAAAATAGTAGTATTGGATTAATTGTAAAAAACATAGAATAACAGTTATTTCGAAACATAAAAAGTTCACACAAAACAATGTCTTGAAGGGTTATCTACATAAAATATTTAAACAACATGGATAATTTACCATTTAGTATTATACAATAAGCTACCCAAATGCCTAAATTAACTATTATAAAAAAATAAAAACAACTTTGACAGATATAGGCAAGTTGCAGTGTCAACTACCTAGTTATAATGACTGAGAAAGTCTACAAATATTAGTGTTTTAATAGTATATAATGGTGATACCTTAACTGCTAAAGTAACAAGTTAAGATACATTATTTTCCCACAAATTAAAACTAACGCAACGTTACAAGCACTATGTTAATTTTACAATCGAATTGCGATTATTTTTTTTCTTTTCCGGATGATCAAATCTCCAGCTTTATATATAAACAGTAAATTAGACATTGGACAAACAAGATTTAGCCAGGAAAATAATTTCCTAGACAAATAATTATATGGTTAATGCCTTCAGTCGTTCAGAACAGGCAGTGCTGCCAAAGTTTAAAACAGTTTACAATCAATCTGAAGAGGTTAAGTTAAAATACTGCAGTCACTAATAATGTCCACATAGAAAACTTATGCTGCAAACAATTATACATAATATCCACTTATAACAGCTGTCTCGTTTTTTTAAACAATAATTTAAAAACTATGTCATTTATGTGATACATGTGCAACATATAAAATGTGAAATATGAAATATTTGGTACAATAGTGCTTGAAACAAATCTCAAATCAAACAAATGAAATTTTAATTATACATATATAATTACCTTGTAAATCAACAAAGTATTTAAAAAAGTAAACAACATTAAAATCTGCTTCATCCATATATATGTATGTATGTATATATAATATGTATATAATTGTATTAAAGATATCTTCATACTTTTGTGACATAAAATATGTTTTTAAAGAAAAACAATTAAAAGAACTACTTTTTTCTCCACTCTAATCTGGTTACAATCTCATAATCCAATTAAAAAATGCAAATACAGTCATGATTTATTAAACTGAATCTCATTCTACATTCTTAGTGTTCAGTTAATAGTCTAGATTAAAGTCACCTACGAAGTGACTCAACTGAATTTTAATTAAATTAGAGTATCATACAAATGTCTGCATCTACAGCCTTCTTTTTCTCCTTCTCTTTTGTTAGTTTGGTCTTTTGTTTGTTTGTTTGATTTTACATTTTTAGAAGTTACTTCTTTACAGCTTGAAACTTTTTGGTAACCTGACTAGGAGTTTGAAAGATTATTCACTTCTGGTGAGATCTGAACAGTTGGCATCAGGCTCACTTTCATCAAGTCTGATGTGACAAAATTTAGGCACTTCTGCAAAGTCTCTTTTAAAAACATTATAAATATACTCGTAAAATAATATTCTCAAGACTTTGTTCTTTTGGGGATTGAAAGGGGTATGAAGTTCATACTGTGCAAATTTTTAAAATTTTCTTCTGCTATTCTGCTATGACTCAAATGCAACTTCTCCATACAAGTCAAACACCAACCATGTGCATCTAAAGAATTTGTGCTTTACTTTGGACTTCTGGCTAAAAATATTCAGATTGGCAGGGTGATCTGCAGCACACTGGGCTGCATTTCACTTCCTCTGTCTTGGAATCAACTCACGAGGGGAGCAAAACCAAGATTGTTTTGGTTTGGTTGATTTTCTTTTTTTAACCGAGAAGAAAAACCCCAATCGTAGGGTGGGTGAAAATTAAACCTGCAACTGGGATAAGTTTTTAGCCAATACAACTTAATTATTGCTGAGCTCGAAAGATTCACTGACTAAACACTGAATCTCACGAGACTGACTTAGCTGGACCATTTCCATTAGGTATAGTTATGGAGAAAAGACAATATTTGCAAGAATTAAACTATGCTTAGAAAACCTTTAAAACTAAATGTTACCCTTTATGTTCTTGAAACATCACAGCTGGTATCAGGTAGTTAACTATTTTAGGTTGGAGTATAGTAAGCATACCATATTTAATATTCATATATGACATAGCAGCACTAGCTTTTTTTTTTTTTTTTTTTCCTTTTTTCTTTTTTTTTTTTTTTTTTTTTTAGGTGGTTTTTTTTTTTTTCGAGTTTGTGATTTGTCCGTCAGAACAAATTCTTGACTTAGCATGCAGTTTGTGGCAACTCTAGAGAGGAGGAGACGGGGTAGTATGTACAGTAGCCGTGCTTGGCCGTCCGCAGGGAGGCTTCGTGACACTCGGTTCCGCTCCTGCCGGCTATTTCAGGATTATCTGTTGAGAGAAAGGAAGAAAAACAAAAAAAAGCGTGATCACGCTTTTAGGGGGAGATGGGGGAGAGTGGTTTGCCCAGACGCTGGTGCTGGACTAACCAGGCTGGGAAGCAGCTGCTAGGGGACAGCAGCCCCTTCTCCTCACGCTGCCTGCAAGGTGTTTGTGCTTCACGAACCTGCTCGGCCTCCTCCTGCCTACACGTCCTTGTGAGGCGTGTGGAAATATGTGAAATGGGTGTTTTATGTCTCAAAATACTGGAGAGAGTGCCGAGGCCACAAAGGAAGGGCCTGGATGTAGGTGGGGTGTGCAAAACCTGGTTATCAGGGGAGAGGGAGGCAGCCCTGGCCTCCTGAGGAGGCTGGAAGTGCCTGCTGCCATTCTTCAGCTCCCACCCTGCTCCAGAGAGTCAGGAAAGCTCGGGGGAAATCGTGGAGACAGGGCCCCTTGCAGCTATCAAGCAAAAGAAGTGTACTGGGCTGGGTGTTTTCAAGCTTCTGTATCTTCTCAAAGCACTTTTAGCAGCTGATTTTTTCCTAAAAAAAAATTAATTATCTTCAGGTCAGCAAACCTGAGAGGTTTTTCATGCTTCCTTATGCCAGAGGATCCAGAGGGATGATCTTAACTGTACCTCTGCATGTCTAGCTGGTCACTAACTTTGCTGCTTTGCCTCCACAATGTCTCAAACTGAGGGTGAAGCAACCATTTTACAGATGCAAACTCTCATGCTTCCAGTACTGTGTGAAGGTTAAATGCACAATGTGCCCAGCCACTGACTCAACCAGCTCACAGTATTGGAAAAGAGATTTCCATCACCTGCGTGGAGCAGCTTTCAGTGAACGTGATGTCAAAAAACAGGGGTGTGATGTTTTATCACACCACTGTGCTCCAGACTTCAGCCCAAGTCAAAAGAATTAGACTGTATCTCCTGCTTTTCCTGTTTAATTTGGCACTCAGAGTATTTTTGAAAGCTGTATTTCTAGGTGGTAGGCAAGACAGTCATGACAGCATTTTGACCTACTTGTGTATTACAAAGCTAGACTGCTGCTTAATGCAATATTTATTTTAAAAGGGGAAAAAAGAAAAAAAAGATGTTTTGAATATAAGTTCAGCAACATACTACCTCTGACATACAGGCTGCTGAAAAGAAACACGCTTGCCTCTGCCTGGAAGGTGCTTGCTCTGCTCTGCTGCCCCATCACACTTAACACACCTCACAACCATTACTGCCTTGCTCTCTGTACACAACTACCACCTCCCTGACCCCACCTAACGTGCCAGCATGCCAAAAAGTCATCTTTGATTACCATCAGCACTGAAAATCTGGTGACACACGAGGCCCCATTCTGATGGTTACTGTACAAACACCTGCTGCTCCAAAGGGCTTAACATCTAAATACATCATACTTCCAACAAGGACATATATTTTTAATGAACTTCCACCCATTGTGAGGTTGTTAGCTTATCGCCTATCCTCTGTTTCCTATTGAAATAACAAAGAAATATCTTTGCTGGAATAATAAAGCCCTGCCTGTGATTGCCCTGGTCCATCTACAGCATGGTGATTTGACAGTATGTAAGAAGAATGTAATTGTGCTGAAAATAAGAGGTGACTAGGACTATCAGCACTGATATTTTTAGCACGTTACAACCCAACATGTCAATGTAATTAATAAAACACCTTTAGCTATACTGGGTTAGCCATAATCATGCAACTTTATTTAAAGGATTCTAAGGTCTGATTTAATGGGACACAAGCTGAAATCTACTCAGTGTAAAAAAAAAAAAAACCACAAAAACGTAACACCGTGGCTGCTTACATCATCTGCCAACTTTTCAGGGGGTAAATTTGTATTTTCCTGTAGCTTTTATTCTCCCTGTACAGGGAGACATAGCACTTCACTGCCCCTTGTGCCAAGATGTCATAAAGGGTCCAATAGTCCCACAAGGCCGATGCTCCCAGTTCTCCCAAAACATGTAGCAGAAGAGGCAGAGGGCCTCAGCTCAGGCTTTCTCTTGAGAAAAGGGTTGGATTATCCCTGGCACTTTGATTAACCCAAGTGCAACTCACCCTGCAGCGTGCCAGGCAGGGTGGATGGGGGCCTGGGCAGCGAGGAAGAGCAGGGACCCCATCTCTGCCCCACTATGCTGAGAGGCAGAGCCCAGGTAAGGATTCCTACTGCCCCGTCCCTATTCCTGTCATTTCTCCCCTCCTCTCCAAACTCAGGAAACAGCAAAGACAATGTGAAAGCTTTCCTTTTGTGCATGACCACGTCCTGTTTACTTGGCTGTGGGTGCAGGAGGAGCAGCCAGAGCTCTCCGCACCACACTGCTCCTCCTGCCAGTGGCCACCGAGCAAGCTTGCTCCCACCACATCCCATTCCCCAAGCTGCTGCTCGTGCAGGGGATGGAACTGGGGCATGTTTCACCCTGGCTATTTCTAGTACACGTAGGAGTCCTCCTAGGAAAAAAAAAACGCCTCAAGTTTCTCCTTCAGAACAAGCTTCTCCAGTGTGGAGATGCAGAACTGAGGAGCTGTATTTTCTTTTTAACTTCAGCCACAAAGTGTAAAACCTACCTGGCAGCTTGTAATTATATATTAACACCCTGTTTCTCAAAAGATATCACAACTCTGTCATAGCTACATACACATGTAGCAGTCTCTGCAACTGTTTTTTTCACTGTGGCTGACAGAGAAACATAAAATGCTTAAATACTTTACATAAAAGACCATGCTGTGAACTTCTTCTGTTTAATCTACAAATAAATTAATAAATTGTGATGGAAGAGGGAGGCTATCTAGGTCTGCATCCCTTGCATTGAAAAAGGAGAAGCTGAGCAGAACAGACTGACTGAGGAACACCCATGCAAACACTTCTTCCAGAGTATGCACTCCCTTTTTACATGTAAATATGCTCAATGACCTTCATGGTTGCTACTCAGTTACATCTCAAATGTACAAATATATCACTTGTCACGTTTGCAGTGATACTTACTGCAGCTTTCCAGTGAAAGGGGTCTACAAGAAAGCTGGGGTAGGACTTCTTCCACAAGTGTGTAGTGAGAGGACAAGGGGCAGTGGTTTAAAACTTGAAGAGGAGAGATTGAGGTTAGACATTGGGAAAAAATTCCTTCCTGTGAGGGTGGCGAGACCCTGGCACAGGTTGACCAGGGAAGTTGTAGCTGCCTCCTCTCTGGAAGTGTTCCAGGCCAGGTTGGATGGGGCTCTGAGCAACCTGGTCTGGTGGGAGGTGTCCTTGCCCATGGCATAGAGGTTGGAACTAAATGATCTTTAAGGTTCCTTCCAACCCAAACCATCCTATGATTCTGTGATTCTATTATATCATTATATTTCACAGAGACTTGACATAACAAATATTGACACTTTTACCGAAGTATTTAAAAGCATTAAAAAAAGAAAAATAAGACTACACAGTGAGTGTATGTGTACATACACACACACCTGTAGACACACACTCCCATGTACAAAGGTCCATAGGTCAAGCATAGGAAAGTATTTTCTTGTGGTCTGTATGGATAAGATTGTACCCATATCCATAGGTGTGGGACTTCCCAGAAAACATACTCTTGCTATTGCAGTGAGATCTAATGAGAACACTATTTCTAGAAGAAGCAGAATGGCCTAGCACTTTGTCTGGGCTAGTAATGCACAGAAGATGTAATAACAACAAAGGGCACTTTTGGAGGCAATCAGACATAGGGTACTTCTTACTTGATACTTGCTTGAAGTGCCAGAAACCACTAAAATTGTGCCAATGTACTAGACTAGTACAATTTACACATACTATCAACTAGCACTAGACCTCACTGAAACTGCAAATATATAGAGGGAACCTAAATTTCTGCAAACTACTTCCTAGCCACCAAGAAGCACTTGCTCTTCCAAATTTTCCAGCTCTTTAGAGGTGGCTTTTTCAGCTCCCAAATGCCAGGATTTTCTCTCTTTTCTATCAGAGCATGGCTCTTATAGACCTCTACTTCTAGGATCTCTGAGTGACCAGAGTGGTCATTAAACAACTTGTGCATCACACAACACAGAACATCCCTACATTCAGCCAGGGTTTCTCTTAAAGGTGGTAACAGTTCAGAAATGTCATCCATGGGAATGGCAACCAAGAGAGATGTTACCACCAATGGTTTCAGTTTCTCTCTGAACTACAAACCCGAGGTATGCATCAAATTGATCAAATTGATGTCAACTTGTGATTTCCTCAGATCCTGTAAAGTTCCAGTAAGACTTATTGTAAGGTTATTGTTTCCAGATTAAGATATATATATAAAAAAAAAAAAAAAAAAAAAAAAAAAGAGAGAGAGAGAGAGAGAGAGAATCTCTTTTAAATTAAGGTGGAAATTTCACTTTTGTGAACTCTTTTCTGATATCCAGGTTACTATGTGCACTGCTTTACTTGATCCAGTTCACAGAATCAACCAAATTACCCAGACTCATGACTGGGTGCTAAGAATTTCAAGACCACCGTTTAGCTTGAGATTTTCTGTTTTGAAGCTAAAACTCCTGAAGCTTCTTTATCCCTTCTGTGCTTCTCTTTCAGTTCTGTTTCCAGTCCTAGATTTATCATACAACAATGAGTACCATTCTGCATTAAATCACTGTACATGAACTACAGATCTGTCACAGTGAATCAGGTGGAAAGCATGATGTTGCATCTACCTCTGCGATGTTTCTCTTTCAGAAGTTTTGAAATTATTTGTCTAAATTACACTTTGCTCTGCAAGAGTTAGTATGATTTAAGAGGGCATCAAGATCTTATTTCATTTCCACATTGCAAAGCATTTATCCCTCCAAAAATGAACTCATACATAGTAAATATTTTACACTGCTCAGTCTTTCATTCTAAGTGCAATGTAGTGATAGGAGTTTTTTGTAGACAAGATTAATCACAGATGATTTCAGAAAGGCACACCTCAGCTGGTCTCCCCATTTTACATTTTCCTAGCCTACCTCAAGCAACATATTTTAGCATGAGACAGAGTATCAGCTCCTGAGGCCTTTTTCCCTTTTGCCAAATATGGGTCTGTGGCAAACAGTTCACATTGAGGTATTTAACTTTCTAGACACCTGCATCAGGGCAGATGAATCCTCCCTCAGTGACATTTTCTATTTTCATGTTTTTCACATGAGCAACAGATATATCTTGGGTATACATTAAAAAGGACAGATATTTTCAGACAGCCAACTTGTATCAGGCTGTCTCATAACTTCTCCTGCCTTCTAAAAATAAAACCGACACCAAGTATTTCTTCTCCTTGCAATGAAACCTAAGACTATTTATATACTTCTCCATGCCTTTGGGAATGCCTCCATGTCTTTATTTTTCATTTTCTCTTAGAATGTTCTTTTGTGGCATGCACTTCATTCTTCTTATTCAAAACAAGTCACTAATTTTTTGTTTTTTCTCAAAATAAATAAATATTTATATTTTTATACTTATAGTAAATACTCAGACACTTAGTGAGAGTAATCACTATTGTATCAGTTGTGCTTGGTCTTACTTCATTTTTACATAGCCTTACAGGTGGACTTTTTCACCTCCTATTTCTTCATGGCTTCAGCAACAGCACCTCCATGGGACTGAGCTTTCCAACCCCCAGCCCCATGTCCCCCCCTGATGCTCCCCCAAGGAATGGGATTTGCTGTGTCTTAAGTGCCTGACAGCTGAGCCAGCTTCAGCTCTCACTTGCATTACCAGCATCCTGCCTGCTCCCAGTGCTCAGCCTGGAAAGGTGCTGGGGTACACACACCACATCCCCCTCATCTTGGCTGTTCTTTTGCCCCCTTTCCTGGTCCTGGCACTTGCTGTATTCACTCCCTCCATGACCTACAGTTTGCACTGCATCTCATGTCTTGTCATAGCTGCAAGAGCCCCCCCTTCCTTGCCCACACCAAATACATTTGTACATTTGTATGTACTCAAATCTATGCCTCACTCATCTATGCCTTTCCAATTTGAAAATTCATGGCCACCAGTCTGTACCTCTGTAAAACTAACAAACAAGACCTAGTAATAGAGGTGGAGGGACCTGCCATAAGCAAGTTGTTACCCTGCTATCACTGCCCAGCACTTCACCACTTCCATACACTCACTGAGCACCTTGTGTCATTGGCTTCTTTCCTTTGCTACTCCTTCTCTCTTGATGGCCTGAAACCTCATTATCATTTCCACCATATTATGATTTAATGTAAATGTACTTATTTTTCTTACTGTGGTGTGGACCTCTCCTCAAATAAGGGGTGAAGAATTTTTATCTTTTCGTTTCTCCATTAATCCAGTGCAACCCAAACGCATTTGTCTACTCAAATTTGTGTATCAAGGGTGAGATGTCTAGGCCACAGACAATCTCCTTGGTTTCCTGACCATACAGTAACTAATTTAGAGGGCATTAGTTGTTTCCCAAAGGAAAGATCCTACTTGATGGGCTTTCTCACAGTCCACCCCCTGACACAGTCATTCTGGTGTTCTCCTCCATCCTCCCTGTACAGTATTTTGACAACACATCTCTGGAAATGGCTGAGGGTGACACGTCCATGCTGAAGTGGACACATCTGCTGGCACATTTTCCATTCCATCAGGCACAAGCTGTTAGCCATCAGGGTCTCACAAAGCTGACAAAGACCTTGCCTGAATTCAGCTCTTCATGATCATCTAAAGAAAAGATCAACACAACCATGGGATGCCAAAGGGCTCGAGGGTTCAACAAAATCATCCTTCTCTTTTAATATCCATGAGGTCCTGAAACACAATCCAAAGCCACTTGTGCTGCCAACTCCTTAGTATGCTTATGAGCTTCAATAGGTATTTACACAAGTAATAATGTATAATATTTACGTTTGACTTAATAGGTATTTACTCACTCTGAAGAAACTGAACAACTCCTTTTAAAAATGAAAGCAACCTGGCTTTATTTATTCTTCTTTAAAGTAATAAGTAATTCAGTACTAAAAAATAATCATAACATTCTCTAATATATTCTACAAAATCTTTTTTTTTAACTAATCACACAGGCAGCAGACAGATGTGAGAAAACCACTGCTGTAACATTTAGGAACATCCATACAGTAACTATTTTGAACGGCCACTCAATTTTGCCTTTGAGCAGGTATGAGCTAATGCAATAATCTATGTTTTTCACTTCCTACTTTCAGGTAATTTTCCTTCTCTTCTTGAATTTTAGAAACTGCTTGAATAGGCTTATTGAGAGGAACAAGGAACACAAGCACAAAGGAGTGAAAGGGCAAGCACGACTTGTGCATTACCTATGTAAACACCTGCATTCCTCTTGTAAAGGGCCTACTTCTCCAAACACCCATTTTCTTAGGTGTCCTCATCTAGCTTTCCTTTTTATTTTTTTTTCCCTTCTTCAACCTTTTTTTTCTTAAAAAAAAAAAAACAAAAAACCCCCAAATTTGCTTTCTGTTTTCCTCATGTCTAAATCAAGCCAACCAAGACTGTCACTACACACGTAGCATCCCTCCAGGCAAACACAGCCTCTGCACGCAGAGCAGGGCCAGCACTTCTCCAGGTTCCCTGGCAGGAACCAGCACACTGAAAACCTCTCCCCCTCCCAAAACCTGGCGCTCCAGTCCAGACTCTCTTCCAAGCAAGACACAGTCCAGTGCAAGCAACATCCGGATATTAACTCAGACACTGAAAGGTACCAAATTTATGTTCATCAGGGTTACTCAGACACCCCATTTGTGTCAGTTCCATAAAACTCGCTATATACTTATAACTTGTCAGAGGAAATCGATGTTCCTGGCTTTTGACTTCTTACTGCTTCCTTAATTTTATTCTCATCCAAATACTCTCACACAAGCAGACAGACACATAGCACTGCGTGTCACTGCAGATAATATTGCACCAAAAATGAAGTCAGTCAAAGCTAACTAATCCCTGCGCCAAGCTGATACTCATGACAGGTACAACAAACAAATAAATAAATAGATTTTTCTACTGTGGCTATGTATGTGCCTCCTGCACATTCTAAAACAAAGAATGGCTTCTGTGGTAGGCAATAAATCATGCACTGAGATAAAAATACACCATTTGTTTATTTCAGGGGAAAATAGTTGGAGTGGCTAGAGATGTCCAGATGCAATTATTTCAAAGAGCAAAACCCCAAAGAAGTACAGCTGGAGCTTTGCACTGCACTGAGTTGTTAAAATTTTATGATGGGAAAAAAACAGACTTACATGAGCTGTGTGCATATGCTAAGCACAATGAAACAAGCTCCTTTTCCCCCAAATGCCTACAAAATGAGTTCACCTCAGAAAAATTTTCCTATATTTGAATAAAAAAATACATGCCCCAAAAGCCTTTTGTTCAGCCTGTCAATTAATTTGTTGAATGAACAAGTTAATTTGTTGAATAAAAATTGAAAGCAAGAGGACAAAAGGAAGTTCCCATATCAAACATAAATACATTATTTTAATTGCAGTGATATGAAAGGTAAAACAGACTAAATAAGAAAAGGGAAATATGCCTTGATCTTTCGTTACATAAAAGAAATAAGCATTTGCTGTTGCTCACTGCTACTGTTATGTGACACTGCCATCTAGCAGGCTACCAGGGGAAGTCAGGTTTCAGTCCTACACAAGGGCAGGGGTGTGTAAGGGAAAAAAACAAACAAAACAACCAACCCCACAACCACCAACCCAAATATTTTCCATTTCTTCCCACAGGTATATGAGTATGTGATCTAAAACTCCATATACAAGCCCGCCAGAAGTGTTCATCATCTACACAGAAACAACACTCTTAAGAAGCCAGATATTAAGAAACAAAAAAGTGTTATTAAAACAAAGACTTGTTTGCATGAGACTTTAAAATTGGAGTTCCTTTAAATTTTCTAGGGTCATCTTTTGGGTTTACATCCTTACTGCCTCACAGTTAAAGAAGAATTTTCTAACAATTCAAAAGGTCTTTTCTTGACACTGCTTGAGATCTGTAGTCATCTTTAAGATCGGAAATTCTTATTTCTTGAGTTTAATTAAGAGTTTATTAGTCTTCTGTTTAAAAGACTGTTAATTCTGAAAGTCACAGCTACTTGCATGTAACTCAATGTCTTTAGACAAGGAACTTCATTGAACTGAGGCTTGTGATTCTTGGTTATATAAGACAAAAGATAAAGCAATCAGTTTACATTTGCCTTTCCTACCATGACAAGCTATTGCTATTCAAATTTCCATCCTGGTGCAGATACAAGGCAAGATGTCCAGTCCTGAATCCCAGATGCCAAGGCTTGGGGCACCTCTACATCCAGCAGCACAGCACCACACACGGCCCCACTAGATGCTCAACACTGTTTTTGCTCCCTCCAAGTATCCCCTTTGATAAAACACCTGAGAAAGGAACCTATTCTTCTATCTCCTTGCTTGGAATTTTTAAAGTCAAATTGTCTTTTCTGTTGTTAGAGCAGAATTTTCTGCATGAGTATTTAACACGGGACTATGTGAACTTTCTACATCAAAAAGACAAAAAAAAAATGGTATTTTTAGATGCTTATTATTCACAGCAGAAGTGCTTTCTTACCTGTTTCCCCATTCCCTTAGAAACAGCAATTAAAGCTTCTCAATTCACTGACAAGAACTGTGCATAGGCTCTTATTTGTAATGTTGCTGTATACTGGCACTGAAGATGTAAATAACATTTGTTTCCCTTTCCCACCCTTCTTTTCAAAAGCTTGCTTTCAACGAGCAAAGAAAAAGGCTGTTTCCTGCTACCTTCCAGATTTTGCAGTTAATTTTCCCAGTATTTTGCTACTCTTCTTCCCATGCACAAGTTTAGCGCGTTTCCACATTAAGTGAAGAGAACATGAGACAGCAAAAGTTTTGCCAGCCATGCCAGAAGGCTTTCTGGGGTTAGATGGGTCACCTGGAGGAGGAGGCCTTTTTGGAGGTACCAGGGAGTATTTGCAAAAGGGAACAAATGGCACTTCTGCTTTATGCAGAAGAAGAAAATAGTTTGAGTAGGTGCCAGGTGACATTTTGGTCTAAGGGGAATCTACATCCTCTGGGAGTGGCTGCTGCCTTTGCCTTGGCAAGGAGAGGTGCTCTGTTGCTGCACGTCCCATCACTCCTCCCTCCCTGCCAAGAATGGCATCTCAAGTCCTCACTGAACATTGGGCAACTTTGTGTTTTATGTTGTGGTAACTACTTTTTGAATTCTGGGGCAAATATTCCAACTGTCCTTTTGTTTGTGGCACTCAAATGTCACACAACTATTTCTGGTTTCACTTCATTGTATTTTTAAAGATTTTGACAAAATTATAGGCTACTGAATGATTTCTTAATTAATATCTGCATAATTGCCACCTAATTTAGTGTGAATACTGATACATAATATAAAAGAGCTGTTCTAGATCATCACAAGCCTAAGCATGAGACAGTCTGCTCATCCTGTATTTCTTTTCAGACAAGAAATACAGAGTAGTTCCATTTTTCTACTGGATCTGCCTTTTAACTTTTCCTTCTTGGTGAAGGGATGCAAAACCAGTAGAAAAATGTTGTAACTAAATAACATTTTTAAGCATCATTCTCTCTAATGCTTTTTTTTTTTTTTTACTGTCAGTCTTTGGCTGGTTTTCATTGCTACAGAAAATAAATTCATGGTCTGTTCTGTACTGATGTGATGAAGACAATTTTCTTTAAAGTAACTTGAAATTTGGTCATTGCCAAGAAGTAAGGAAGCAGTCATGGAGTTTGAGGACACAGATTAGGACACAGAAATGCTGGTGTTTAACCCCCCATCACAGCTGGTGGGGTGATACACCCTGCAAGGGAAGGGCACACCCATGGAATCTGGAGGTCACTTCATGTGGTCACCTACTGCACGCTCAGGTCATTCGCCCACCAGGCTTTTAGTACTCTTTGAGCTAAGGTCTCCTCCCTATTGTCCAGCTACCAGTTCCAAAGTGTGCAGCTTTGTCTGTAGATCCTGAGCTGTATCTCCCAAGCTTGTCAAAACGTCTTGAATAACCTCCACATCAGAGGTTATCTTAGGACAAGCATAAACGTCAGCAGACACATGTTCAGGCAACTGAAACAAGCCCTGCGTGACTTTTGAAGGGTAAGCCAGAATATTCCCCATGCTTCACCTGACTGAGCTGATGGCCTTCCCAATCTAAAATGGACACTGAAACTTCTAGCTTCCATGTAGGGACCCATACACAGATGCCAACGCTTCGGTGTCTTAATTTGGGGCTACACCCTAACTTCTTAATCCCTGTAGGACTCGCCAGTGTAAATATGGAAATGAAGCAATAGTGAGCCTTTCTACTCAGAAATGTAAAGCTCACCAGAACAGGTGTTGGCATTACTCAAAACTGAAATTCAGTTTCAGAATTCACAAAAACACCTCTCTCAAAACATGTTGTGATAGATCATCATCTGTGAAATCTTGCAGCTACCTGTGAGTGAAGCTGAAGTGGTAACAGTTTCCCTGCTTTCTTGAGTACTGCTAGTCCACTAGCTACAGCAGTAATAATTCAAAGCTGTGCTGAAGATCTCTGAAGTATATATATATATTTATACACAATTACTGTATTAATATTTTAAGTAAGATGTTTTACATACCTTTGCCCACATGCATGCACTAGAGGGAGCTAGGACCAAACCTCAGTATATGATGCCCTAATGCTGCTTCTCACTGTCACTTCACACTTTGCTGCTTACCTCCTCCAAAACAAACTTTGTCACCATCCCCAACGAACATAAATTCACTAAGGATCTGAACCTCCAGGAAAGTTAAGCAGCTGTGTCTTCCAGCCCCACACTTCTGGAAACAGCTGGAGCAGTTGTAAAGCAGAAAAGAGGAAAAAGGGAAAGATCTCTCACCTCTGACTGGTCACACTCCCAGGCTTCTCATGTCCCTTTGGCAACCCACCTGCCTTTCCCTGGTAATCCCAGTATGAAGTGCTCTCCTCCATCCCCTCTCATCACTGCCTGGCAGCTGGAGTAAGCAGGGACACCTCATCAGGTAAGATGCCCACATGGAGTGACTGGTAACACCACCAGCTCTTGGATCAATTGAATCAGTTTTTAATCAGGATTTGTAAAACGGGATTTGCTAAAGCACTTCTGCTCCATCCTGTTTTCATTGCACTAAGCCACAGAGATTCTCCTCCTCTCTGAAGTACCTAGAAAATGGTTTTCGTTTTAAAACCTAACTTCTTTAAGTCAGAAAAAGTCAGTAAGAGCAAGAGGCTTTGAATTTTCCCTATATTCATAACTGGTGTCACCCTGTAAGGATGTACTACGGTATAGCCTTTAATCCTACACAATTTTCTCAGTGTGCCTCATGCCATACATTGAACAGACAACACAGAGTGAGACCAAGCATTACTAACTGTGTTGTGTGTGTCAATGCGGGCACGTTTTGAGCTGTTGCTCATGCTATTTTCCGAAAGAAAGGACACACAGAAGTTGTGAAGCATAGTTCACCTTTTTTTACCCTTTTCTTTTTTTTTTTTTTTCTTTTTTATTTTTCCCAAAAATACAAGCTGAAAGCACATACTAAATAATTTGTTGGACTCAAGAGAGTTATGGTTTTTTTTAGCCATCAGCTGAGATGCTGTAACTTTTCGGATGTTGATTTTTCCTTCCACTGGTACTTCAAGGACACTGGGATCATCACACTCAAGCCAAGGAAGTTCAGCAATCTTTGTCCAGGCCAGAATACTAAACCAAATGGTACTGAGTTACATGATTAAGCTCTGATGTAACTTTCTGCTCATGCCTGGCACTGTGAGGAAAAGCAGTGGGACCCGAAATGGGATGGGATGAAGGCTGCAGGTTTATTAAAATAATGTACTAGAGACATTGAAAAGAGGAAACCATATCCCACAGATAGATAAAACACCGAGGCAGAGACCAGAAAAGGAAATTTAATCTAGATGGGAATAAAGAAGTCCTGTTTTGAAATACACAGGAGAGTTTAAATCCACAGAAAGGGACAAAAACAAAGGACACTATAACCATGAATGAAGTCTTAATCAAATTATCTGCTCCTCCTCTGTTTCTTGGGCTAGGGAAATTCCGAGAGTTAAGACCACTGAATTGCTATGGGGTCTTTCCCAGTGTTGTAGCTTTGTCTCCAACCTTTAGGGGACTGTAAATAAACAGCAAACTTGGAGATTCTCCTTCTATAAACAAGTTTCTTCTACTTTTATTACTTTCAAATACACTTTTTTTTTTTCCTGGCAGGTTTTAAAGATTTGCAATGGCTAACACAAAGACAGGAGTAAGAAGTGAAAAAGAGAGCTGTGGCACACATTACAGAAGCCAATGAGGAAAGCTGTTGATGTTGCCATCTCTTCCATGTGCAGAAATGCAGAGCTTTGATTATGTGCCTATGCACCTTCTGCAGGCAAGAGAAAGAGGCAGGACCCTCCAGGGCAATCTACCTTTCAATAACACTGACATCTAGAAAAGGAGATGAACTTTGGATGCCAAATTTCTAAATGGCTGAAATTAAACAAGTGGAAACCCATCGCTGTGTTAAACCATCCTTTCATTTCAGCATGGTGTTATATGTATACCCACACAGACAAATATAGCAACTAAATAAACACAAACACACACTTTGATAACTCCTGTAAAATTAAAAAAGCTGCACTCCTGCAATGCAGACAAAATCTGCACTGGGAAAGGAGAGGCTCTGCTCTGCCATTCTGCTAGGTGAGAAAGTGCATCAGCTAGGTGAGAAAGTCTCCCCAGTGGCACAAGTTACTTCTGTGAAAGTAGTTCCATTAACTAAAAAAAATAAATAAGAGTACACGTATTTATTTTACTTCAGCCAGAATCAGCCCCCTGGAGCTCAGAAGAGTGGATGGGGAAGCTGCCCCAGAGGCACTCCTGTGCTAGAGAGGGTCCCCAGCCAACACCACCTTCCTCAAACCATTGTTTTCTCACAGTCCCTTTGCACCTTCAAGTCCCTCTGTCACTTTTTTGGGGATCCCCAAACTACACTGGAAACCACCAAAGAATTTTCTGCTGCGGAGGCTGTTCTGGGAAGGACAGTGAAATGCACCTTTTGCCTGCTGCACTTTACCCCTTGTCCCAAGCTATTTTTTTTTTCATGAAAACAAGCTAGATCTCAGGGAAGAACACACAGAACACAACAACTTGCTTCTGATGGAAATGCTGGAAGCACAAACACCACAATGTTGGCAAACGAGCCCTTAAAAAAAAATAATAAAAAAAATGGACTGGCTTGTGTTTCTTTAAGAATGCAGGGTGTATTTCAGAGGTAGTATATTTTCCTAAATTATTACAAATAAACTCTTGTGACAACTTCTGTTTCTCCATGGGAGGCTTAAATAGTTTTGGAATCAACAGTAAAAAAAAAAAAAATCTGCTGTTATAGCATTATTAAGCAAAACATTTTCATTGCTTTCTTTCTAATTCCTTGGCAGGTGGAGGAAAATGAATCAACGGGTGAGTGTTTCTACTTGGTCTGCAGCAGCTTTTGGGTTTGGCAAGGAGCAACACATGAAAGGCAATGGGGACACAGCTCTTTGCTTTCACTTGGGGAGCAAACCTGCTTGCTCCCTCCTCAGTTTGACCCCTCAAAACCCGAGGGAAAACAGCTCTCAAGTGGAAGCACCTAAGCATGGCCCTGAAGCACAAGAAAAGCCAGAGTGACCCAAGCGCTGTGCAAACCCCTCCCTGGTGGGAATCTCTGTAGCTCCAGTGGAGGAGTCAAAGCTACAAGCTGCACCAGATACCTCTTCTCTGGGAATTAGGCCCTACAGAAGGAGGAGGAACCCCTACCCAAATGAAAACTGCCATTAACATAACAGACAGAAGAAGAAAAGGAGAAAGGATCAGCTTTCAAAGCCTGCCCCTGTCAATAACCCCAGGGGTTCTTTGTAACTATGTCCTTCCTCAGGGAAATCTAACTCCCAGGTTAAAGATACACTTTCAAACATCAAGCAGGCACAGTTGTAAATATCTCCAGTGCTGTGTTGATCGCTAGCATTTACAGAAACATTCAATTTTGTTTCTAGTTTTTTTGGGGTTTTGGTTTTTTTTCAGCTACCTGGTCCCATTTGTGATTTTAGACAGCTTCCATGCTTACAAATTAGTCACTTCCACACACTACATGGAGAAGGTTCCATTAACACACCTGCATGTTTGAAACCTGCGATGCTCTTCCTTTTGAACTTAGGAGTTAATAATAGACTTTTGTAAGTAGTCCAGTACTATGGTGACTCTAACTCCAGCTGGGTTAATTACACAGTAATTAGGTACAAACATTGCAACACGAAACACAGCTACATCATTATTTGCAACAAATGTTAACTCTAAATAAGTGCAACCTGTCCCACAAACACTTGCTATAAACGACTTCAAAGTAAAATTTGATGGGGTAAACACAGAAGAAAAAAAAAAAAAATTCTCCGTGAGAATTTTTTTTGTTACAAAAAAAAAAAAAAAAAAAAAAGAAATTAAATAAAAATCTCAGCACTCATTTAGAGTTCGGGATCTTGTGAAAGAAAGCTTTAAAAGGAGCAAACCTGATTTGCTGTGGCTGTTGCGGCGAAGGGAACACTTGTTGCAGGAGTTGTTGCTGCAGAGACAGTGGCGGCCGTAGCGTTGTGCATCATGGGTACTTTCAGGAGGGGAACCATGGAAGCAATGAACAGGAGGGTGCAGCATTATGGTAAGAGAAGTGGTATTTTTGGCATGGTGAATATCAAGAGCAGCAAGCCATCGTCATGGGTTAAACCGGCAGATGGCATGCAATCACAGTGCAAAGCGAGAAAGCGTGGCGGAGAAATAAAAACAAAAAAAAAAAAAAAAAAAAAAAAGAAAGGAAAAAAAAAAAAAAAGGGAAAATAGCTTATTACAAGTACAATTAAAGGAAGGTTGTCAACACAATCGGCGATTCCCAGAAAAAAAAAAAAAAAAAAAAAAGAGCAAGGACCATCGAAAAGACCGGCGTTAACTCTAAGAGGAGGATTGCTTGCGCAAACAAGTTCTCTACTAAAACAGCCCGTTACTTGAGGATTGTTACATGGGCGATTTGTTTTCCCCCAGAGTTTATATAGACAAAGCACTCCAAACTAAATTTCTACTAAAAAAAAAAATAAATCTCAGTGTGGTTTGTACTGGGAAAAACCCCAATGTTTATCTTAATTTTTAAACACAATTAAAACCCAAATTATTTTCATGTATCTTCATTTTGAAGTAAGCCAGATCCTCACTGTCTTCCTTTATAATCCAATTTATGCAATTTTTTTTCTACTAGAACGGCATAACTGTTAGACTCTATCAGAGTTAATTACCATCTGCTCTGAGGCAAAAATCAGGAGAAGGATGATAATAATTTTCCTGACTTAAATACCGTTTCTTTTGATCTAAGAACACAGGACTGATTTTTGTGGAAGTTGCTGCTTTTGCTTGTTTTAAGAATAAATTTTAATCAGCATCTTCATGGAAGAATTACTAACTTCATGTTTTAAAGGCTTGATATTTTGAGTAGTCCCAGGAAAAAAATTAAAAAATCACTGGGATATGGCAACAGAATTAAATAAAGATTGCTTTTCTGTCTTACAGGCATTGGACTTCCATTTTCCATGCCTAAAATGTTAATTCCAAGCTGCAAATATATTTAAGGAGGAGCAAGATTCTGATCACTGGTTTCATCAGAACCTCCGTTGATCAAAGTAGGCATTTCTGGGAAACGCTGATAAAACTTTCTAACACACAGCAAATAGGAGAAATAGGCACACCACTATGAAACTTCAAAACACTGATGAAATTTGCTGGCTTTTCCCAGTATTTCATGACTTTATAGTACTAGCCAGTATAAAATATAAATAAAACTGAAAAGCAGACTGGAATTCATGGTATTATGCTTTTGCAGCGTAGTTGTTATAGCAGGTGATATCACATCTAAACTGCAGCTTTCATCTACAAATGTAAACACTGCAAAGTCAACCAAAAGGACAAAGCGAACCTTTAATTCTAGTCATTGTCTAACTCTTGCCTAGGATTTTTGAAGCAAGTGAATAGACATCATATACAGTATTAAAAGAGATCGATAAAGAAATTTGGAACCTACCAATACTGGTAGCGGGTGTCATGCACAAAACTGACCCTGCGTGTCATGCAATGATAGGTGAAAAAAGTGGATAAAGGGAAGAAACAGGTTAGCTGTTTAGAGTTAACATTCAAAGTGAGATTCAAGCATAACCACAGAGAAGTAAGTTAGTCAAATGAAACTGTAAGGTCATTCATAGTTTTGCTCCAGCACAAAAAAGGTGATTGTGTTCTTACTAAACTGCCGCCTTAGCACGCTCTGTGACTTTTGCCATGTGTATGTGTATATACAAGATACATCATTTATTTAAGTACTTTTAGCCTTTGACTCGGTATGTTTTGTACTATCAAGTTTTTGTTTACAGAAAGGTCTTTGATTAAATATCACATTATTTGGGGATTTTAGAACTCACGGCGTAACTCAGCTCAGCATGGTGCAGATCAACATTTTTGATGTGCAGAGGAGAAAGAAGCTAAAATGGAGTAAGCCGATACTTTTCTGCAGGGGCTTTTTTTTGTTTGATGTCAAAGCACTCGTTCTTAACACAACCCCTGAAGTGGAGAGGTGCTTCTGACCAAAGAAAATACTACTGGGACAAGTCCCCAGGATAAACACCTCAAAGTAACATTGCAGCAAAAGGTTCCCAGCACACTTCTGAGATGCCCTGGAAAGACTGCTCGCCTGCTGCGGTTTAATTTTGGGACCTGGGAAAAACAAATGAAGGAAAAAAGGTTTGTGTAATTCGTACCATACAGGTGGCAAGCTGGTGGCAGTGAGCAGGTAAGGAGACTAAGTCCCAGAGACACCCATATCTCATGAGAAGTCAAAGATGCTTCCTGTACTCCCTGACTACTGCAGCCCCTCCCCGGGCTATGGCTGTAGCAGTGTAACTATGAATGACCTTACCCAAGAACAGTCCCCAGAGAGTACACAAAGTTCCTCCTCTAGAGGCTACAGAAACACTAACAAACAGCAATGGGGAGAGAGAAAAGATCTGTTGTTTTTAACATCGTTCACTGAACAATAGGGAGAAGGTGACAAAGCAATCAAACTGATGTGGAACAAACAAAGTGCAGAACTTTGGAAGTAAGCCATGCTAAGTCAAGCCCCACACTTTTTATTAGGGGAGCAAGTGGTTAAAAAAGCAGAGAAGTTATATAAAACAATTAAGTTTTATATATATTCCAGCAGCAAAACTTGTCTTAAAATTTAACTTAACACACACACACACACACACAAGGAACAAATTTGAAAATTATACCAGTTCAGAAAATATCACAAAATTATTTAAAACCCAACAGATAATGTATGTCATGCATTGCTCCTTAGACCTGGGTGGCATGACAGTCCTTACACCCACCAAATCCAACCTTCCCAGGAAATAGGGGAATATCAGTCATAGTTAAGGAAAAGCTCATGACACCCACTCATATAGAAGGGGTTCCCCATTCCTAAACTCCCCTCCCCCCTCATGCCCCACTCCTCTCTCTAACAATCTTTCTATGTGCTGACCATGTTTGCTATGAGCAGGAGATTCAGCACCATGAGTAAAGTTTTCCTCTCTGAGACTGGGCTCCCTCTGCTGTGTTACCCCTCTGTTTCTTCACTTCTTTTCATGCACTTGTTTTGGGCCTTGCCAACAGCCTGGCCTTTAAAGTTTGGTTCCAAGTTCCACCCTTCCTACCACCAGAAGTTTGTAAGATAAAACTATAATTACAACCATTACCTGGAAGGAGGGATGGCCAACAAAAAGCACAAAGAATGAGCTACTTAAGGAAGCATGAGCACTCCAAAAGTCTGGAAAATATCTAAATGCTATTTCACTGAAAAAGGTTTAAACTAATGTATTTTCCATAGGTTTTTTTTCCATATTTTTTTCCATAACATCCTTGGCAATTGCAAATAACAGTGAGAAGCCCTGAAAGGGAGTGCTCGAGAGAAGGAATAACGCATATCAAACAGCACATTCTCATGGCTACAATGTAAATTAAATCCGTGGAAATTTCTGTATGTTTGTAAGCACTGGGCAGTCTTCCATTCATGTCCAGATCAGCAGTCTCACGGTTTATTTAGTTTTCCAAACACTCCCATAAACGTCAGCATGTTTTCTGACACAGATATTCTGGTGCATCAATGTGCTAAAAATACAGCATGCTATAACTTACTATTACAAATACAGGGGCAGGCTCCAAGGTTGTTACTCAGGCCTTATAGCAAAATTCCATTAAGTCAAAGCCATCTGTGTTTGTTTTTATCTTAAAAAACATATGGGAATGCTGATAGATAAGGGAAATCATAATGTGTTGTGCTTCATTCCCTCTTTAACTGACATTATTTCTATAAACCCAAATAACATCACTGAAACGTCAGATGCATTTGCAAACACATAGTTCTAAATGATTCTGGAAGTTGACAGTTAGTAATATTCCGATACCAAAGGATGTAATTTGTTAATTACAAGTGAAGTCATAGAATTCATCAGGCTATTTATCAGGATATTTATCTTTGGGAAGTTTGGAGTGGGGGTGACTGACATAATAGAGAGGGTTGTGTTGCTATTGTTCACACGAGCACCCAGCACATTCTTTCTCCCACAGGGTTAAAAGGAAGCCCTGCCACCAGCCACGGTGCAGCTCAAGCCACCTCTGAATGCTCTGATGTTTACAGGGTTCCAAGCACTGAAATGCAAAGGACATTTCGCTCGTCTTCACGTCACCCCTATGAAGAATTCCATTGCCAGCTATTCGCCACAAATGCCAGGAAAAATACTGCTGGCGTTCCAGGATGAAAACCACAAAAACACATCTGATGCCTCCACGCCCTGAAACGTGGCTGTGGGGAGTGATGGGTTTTGCCAGTGCTTCCACATAGGCATCGATGGGAAGGGTATGGCTGGTGCTCTTACCCCTGTGCAGCTGGGGTTTAATACCCAGGGATGCAGCACAGTACCCGAGGGAGCAGGAGGATGCTCCTTGGCCACGGCACCCTTCCCGTGGCACCTCTGAAGCGTGATGCTTTTCCCAGAGTTTTTCTCAGACGAACTTTACCCTCACGTCTCCTTTGAGAGTGCTCCTCAGAGAGAAGTCAAAATACAGCCAATTCAAGGCAGCAAAAAAGGGGCAAAACGTTGGGCAACGAGGAAGGAGGGCTATGAATGTGAAAAGCAGCCCAGCAGCATGTTGGAATTTCTGCTTGAATTCTCCTGCTGTGCTGGAGGAGGGAACATCCCGTGTAAATATCTCTGCAGGCTCCACCACAGGTAGGGCAGGGAGCATAACAAGACCTTCTGCTAAGTGCAACTGCTTGACCCAGAGGCTGCCTAAGGAACACAACATTGGCTCAATGTGGGTACAACATACCTGTTGGGATAAATGCTGCATGTTGCTGCAACTGAGCATTGGCAAGAGCCTGTTGATAGTGCAAGACACTGGGATTGAAAACGGCACTGGCACCATTGCTTTTTTCAAGTGCTTGTCTCTTTGGTAAAGGGTGAAGAACACCAGGAGGAAAGGCCTGTAAATAAGAAAGTTAGTTACAATGGTGTTGTTTTTAAAGCATTGTCTGTAACATAGACATGAATACAAAAATACAATTTTTTTTTTGTTTTTAAAAGCAGCTAAAGATGCCTCGCCATGCATATTAACTCAAAGCACAGCAATGTAAAATGAGTGAAATTTTGTTACTGATAGCAAAAGCGTGGTACTATTAACCTAAAACTGTAGCAGCACAACTACTGAAAAGAAAGGCCTTTAAAGCAACAAAAATGGCATTGCCTTTGAATAAGTTTTCAAATACTATAAGGGAGAAAAAACCACTTGTGTTTCATTGCCAAGTATTTTCTGTTTTAAATTTAAATGTCATTTCCTAATATTATCCAGATTAACGGATTAGGTTAAGTGTTTTCAATTACAGAAGCAGTTTTATCTCAATTCGACTTTTCATGAGAGGAGATTTAAAACCAAATGAAACCATGTTAGGAACGGAACTAAATCGTCTGGTTTTATTACGTATGAGAATGAGATGGATAAATAGACCTTCCGGTAAATTAACAAGTACGTGAAATCATTTCCGGTTGATGTTCAAAAGTAAAGCGATACGGATTTCATTAGTTGCTTCTCTGAGAGAAAAAAAACCAAAAAAAAACCAGAAACAAAACAACCAAATAATAAAAAAAAACCAAAAAACCAACCAAACCGAAACCCAAAAAACCAACAACAACAACAACAAAAAAAAGAGCTACATGCAAAGCAAAAGGTGAAAGGTCAAAGTACCAGGTCTACAGTTGCTTCGAGAGGTCGCTTCATTGCTTTGGCAGTCGACTGAGTCTTTTAATAACAGGCAGCGAGCACATGATGGCAGTGGGCCAATGGGATTCAAGCGAATTAACATACAGGTAAACAGCAAGCAGAGGTGCATCATGGGAACGGCATTGCATTTGTGGATAGGTGAGAAGGAAAAAAATATTCTGAATGCAATATACAACATACAAAACACTAGGCATGCACAACAACAAAAATGTCTTCTAAAGAAATGAATATTACATTTCGAATTAGTACCGAAGCAAAAATGCATCTACTATACCTTAGTTAAAAGCATATAAGAGAGTAAAATATAGATGTTTGAAATTCAGGAAAGTTGAGTAAAACAGCAGCTTGCAGACACTATTAAGCATCATGTAAACACTTCACAGAGATGCAGAGAGTTGTAAGGATACGCCTATAAGAATTCCTGATAAGTTAGTTAGGTCACATTTCAAAATGGAAAAATCAATTTGGAAGGCTACATTTTCAAACACACAGCACTAGTGACAGTTGCAATGCATTACAAATGCTGTTGTTATCATATCAGTGCTTGCAAGGTGAGGGTCTTGATAATTACGAGAGGTGCGACAAAGATTTGGGGTTCAAAATGAGAGAGGTTCTCCTTTGCCAATACAAAGCAGAATAAATAGCATGTCTAGTTACACTAACTTATCATTAATTCCTTTTTTTCCCCCCGTACAGTTGGGTCACTTTCGTAGATTTCTTTTTTTTTCCTTGTAACTTACCACATTACATTGTGAGGGAAAAAGGTCTTTCAGAATTTGGCATATTTTCTAAATTTTGCTACAACCTTCTGTACTAGCTTCAAGAGCAGGGAATAAAACTACTGATCTCAGTTCATAAGTGAACATTAACGTGTGAGGTATGATACTAGTCCCCAATTATTAATTTTTAAAGAGAAAATATTTAGGCATTGTTCATAGGCATATGCATATATGTATACTTTCATAGTAAGATCAAACTTATGGCTGATACGATGGCATTCTGTAAACAATATTTTAATGTAAAATATTACTTTCAAATTTACAGTGTAAAGAGTATAAAACTTTAAAAAAGAAACGATTTAAATCTAAATCAGAATTTTAAACAAGCTAACATTTAGCTCTTTTTAAGATACGTAGATCATATTATACCTATCTTGACATCATTATGTGGAAACAGGGAATAAAAGTGGAAAAAAACCAAAAGGAGAACAATGCACAAAATGCCTACCAAGAGCTTATGGTCACAAGATGGCTAGTGCCAACAGGGCATTATGCAGGATAGCCCTTGCTTTGATTCACAGAATCACAGAATTATCTGGGCTGGAAAGGGCCTCTGAGATCATCAAGTCCAACCCTTGATCCACAACCACTGTGGTTACCAGACATGGCACTGAGTGCCACATGCACTCTCTTTTTAAATATCTCCAGGGAGGGAGAATCCTCCCCCTCCCTGGGCAGCCCATTCCAATGTCTGATCACTCTCTCCATAAAGAAATTATTTCTAATATCCAACCTAAACTTCCCCCAGCACAACTTAAGACCGTGCCCTCTTGTCTTGCTGAGAGTTGCCTGGGAAAAGAGACCAACCCCCCCCTGGCTACCCCCTCCTTTCAGGGAGTTGTAGAGAGTGATGAGGTCTCCCCTGAGCCTCCTCTTCTCCAGGCTGAACACCCCCAGCTCCCTCAGCCCTTCCTCACAGGACTTGTGCTGGATCCCTTCACAGCTTCCTTGCTCTTTTCTGGACCTGCTCCAGGACCTCAATCTCCTTCCTGAACTGAGGGGCCCAGAACTGGACACAGGACTCAAGGTGCTACTCCTTGTTCCTGGCTCTGTTGCAACAACATTACATGAGGCTTCTCAGCACCCTCCCTGTCTCTCCTTCAGCAGCACACTTCTGGATAACATAGCCTCATCTACAGGACCTACTCATCTGTCTAGGTCCATGAGTCAGACCTTACAAGAAACTCCTGGTGCAGACTGAGGATGTGGAGAGCTTCCTTGTGTCTCAGTTGTGCAGCTGATGTGTGTACCCTCATGGGGGACATCACTCCGTCTGCACCGACACAGCCTAAGATCCACTCTGCATTCACCAACTCTACACAGAAGTGAAGCATTACAACTCAATTCAGCATTATGTGATGATGAAGTCCAAAAATTAAAGTCAACACCATTAGGAGTAAAGCACTTCGGTTAATTACCTTTATTATCCAAATGCAGATCTTCATTTGATCTCACTTAATAACCTATTATCTCTGTGTTTATGATTGTCTTTCTCCACTTCTCCATGAGCTTCTTAACCTCACCTCCCTGTTTTGAAGCTTTTTCCTGACTTTCCCTTCCTCTTTCACATCAAGTTCAATCTCACAGTTTTCCTAACCTGAAGGCTTTAGCTTAATCTGTTTCCAGACCTACTCACTAACTTTATTTCCATGTAGTCTCCCCTTCTTTTCAAGCTTCCAGACTAACCATCCGATTTTCTGTCCCGCCTTCATCTTTTCTTTCCTGAAATGACGAGTAAACATTCCTAAGCTTCATTGTACAGAATCACAGACAGGGCATTTTCTGCAAGGGCCTAGATTCCAGAATTCATTGACCTTCCATGGTCTTATAAGCTTTGCCAACAGTGCTCCAACTCTATCCACAATGCACACAAATAGGAGAATCCTTTCCTGCAAAAAGCTACCCCGAATTATAGGTCCTTGCCTTCTTCTCCTGTGACATTAGAATGCTAAGATTTCAATTCTGTGCTTCCAAAGATGCTTCATCTTGCTTTGAGGTTAATGCAACTCCAATTACAGCTTATTTAAAATTGCAGGGTATATATCCAACCATTGACAAAGTGCAAAAAAATTAATCCCCTCATCTCTCCCCATTCTTTATTATACTGCCTAGAAATCTTACACTATCTAAATGGACAAAACACAAACAATCTCCTTTGCTTTAATTTCCAGATGGTATGCAATTTCTGCAAGCACTTTAACTAAAGTTTAACTAAAATTTTGAAACACAGACTGGGGTTACAGTAAGAGAAAGAGTATTAGCACTTAAGAAATGTTTGGAAGCTTACTTTTTTGCATACCTTACCCTTTGTCCCTCAAAAAGTCTGGTTTTTGCTAATTTGCTAAATACAATAACTCGGGGTAGTTATATACTGTACTGTTTTGTGTTTCTGGTAGGCTTTTTACCCACAGAATAACTGTATTGTCTACAACTATTGTATGCACTGCCCACAAGTCCACAAACCACATCTGCTTAATTATTCGTCCACTGCCAGCAAAGAGGACAATGATTCTTTGATTTGCTGCCAGCAATTTGGTCTCCCAACTCAGAGCCCGCATGCTTGATTTATGCAACTTTATCAATAACACTCTATTTAAATTTATCAACTTTCCTGGTAGCAACCGTAAGAAAGATCCAATACTGGCAAATAACTTCACTGAACAGCTTTCAGTAAGAGTTTAAAATATCTGAAAATGGAAAGCCCTCCATCTCTTTTCTTCCGACTATTGTTACTATGCCCACGAGAGTGGGAGATGCAAGAGAAGTCTCTAGGCATAAGACTTATCTAACCCAAGTTCAAAAAAGATACATCCAACATTATTTTGTCATTGGGGATAGGCATGTATCTATAGAGGGCAGTTCTTTTTCATTCTCAGACAGGCACTAATGGTAGATCAGATGAATGTGCTGATTTTTTTGCACTTCATATAAAGTGAGACCAAGGTATCTATGTTCCACAACTGTCTGATATCTAAGGTGGAGTGAGCTGAACCTTAACACAGGTTTCTTCTCTACTACTGATCTCAGAGGCAAAAGCTCTCTCTTTGTTTTTCTTCCTTTTCTTCCAGATTTCCACATGTATATGTGTCATCAAAGAGCTAAAAAAAAAAACCAGCATATGTGCCCCTGTTTTCCAGGGTGTGTTGAAGCTTAGCAGTTTTGTTTCTGTTTGGAAATACTAGGGGCGAATTTAACATATAATTAAGGCAGAGAACAGAAGTGGTATAGAGCGTCATTTGCTTCACTGTCTTGGATAGAAATACAGCATTTAAATAAGGGCATAAAGAAAAAAAGTGTTTCCTCCCATCAAGCAATAGTATTAATTTTATAAATTCTTATATTGAACAAAAAAAAAAAAAAAAAAAGAGAATAAAAAAAGAGGCAAAAGAGAAAGTGAAGTATAAGCATACAGCATTAAATTGAAGCAAAATAGGCATCAAAGAGCTTCATTAAAAAAAAAAAAAAAAGGCAGCCATATATGCCAGCACTTACCATCACAGTCGCAGCTGCTGCAGCTGCCTGGGCTGCCACGGCAGCCTGGTTGGCTTGGTGTTGCGCCGCTTTGATTTTGGCCTGCAAATGTGCAGGAGGGTGAAAATACTTGCATTTCTCCCTCATGCAACGACCTTTTATGTAATCCATACACACGGTTACGGTGTTGTCGTTTGTGTCAATCATTGTGCTGTCCGCCGGGTGCGCGAAGCGGCAATCAGTCTCTCCACGCGCACAGTTTCCCCGCTGGAACTCCCTGCACACCTACGTGCAAAACAACACTTGTTGCAGGGGAGAAGCTCGGCGACAGCCACAAGGACAGGGAGAGACCCACGCCCCCCCACCTCGTCCAAAAAGGACAGACCTGTCCGTCCCATCCCCCCCCCCTCCCCGTTAGTTCAAGATTTTCAGTGAATTTGTTTTAATAAACCCTTTATCTTCTGCTGGGAGAGGGAAATGCGGCTGTTTCACCCGTAGTTCCTCAGGTAAATCTGCAGAAGGCAGCTAGATGAACTTGACATTCAACAGAAGCTTTCCCAAATGGCTTTCCTTTTTTTTTTTTTTTTGTCTAGAAAATGACCAGGGAAGGATGCTTACTGGAGTAACCGCTCCTGCAAAACTAGCTAGGAACCACTAAATATTCAGTCACTTTCTGACTACCCTTCATATTCTTGCAGCTCCACTGATAGGGAAGGAGCTCTTCTTCCTCATGGGAAGACATGCATCAGATGCCCCGTATTTTTCACAGTGTCCACAAACAAAATGGAGAGCCTCCTTAAAAATAATTTTCTAAATGGGGCAGAATGGACACGCTGATTTTCCTAAGAAGAAACGTGCTCTAGACATCGATTTCTCCAAGAGACATTTGTCCTTCTCATGTGATTGGGTCATGGACTGCAATGAGCACAGCCACGTGCAGATCCATAAACACCAGGGAGACTCTGCACGTAGCTGGGGACTCGCCCCTTCAGCCTGCTGCAGGGTTGGTAACACTCTACATCTCCATTTGTGGCTCAAAGGCTGAAGTGCTGTAACATTTCCCTAGTATTGATCCATAAGGCTACAAAATTCCTAATGTCAACGCATAAAAACAGGGACAGAATTAATACTGCAACAAAACCTGTTTGTTAGATATTTTATCAAGGCGCACCTTTACAGGCATGTACACTGGAGGTGTTTTGGAGGGCATGATGAAAAGAAAGATGAAAATTCATATTGATTTCTGTGTATTAAATCTGAGCATTTTACCTTAAAAATAACAGTGTTTAATTACCACTGGCTGCAAGTGTGGAAATCCTGCTTGATTAAAAAGGTTTTGTATTTGTAGTAACTAAAGTTTAAGCATCTATTCTAAAACAATAGAGCTTTCCCCTTCGGGATCCTTCACAGAGTCTCAGAAAGGATTTTAATTCCAGTCAAGGTCTACAGTACCTCCAATTTATCAGTCCTGAGGAGTTTCTGGGTAGCAGTTGAACCAGGGACTGAAACTGGTGGACTTCCAGGAACAATGACGGGCGGCGTGGGTAGGATCTCAGTCGGGACTAAGCCAACTCCCGGTGTCACTGGCGTTAGGTAAGGAGCAAAGCTAATAGCCGTGTTCGTTCCTATTGTGGGACCCACTGGAAATGTGGGCTGCAAAACGAAAACACAGACCAAGATGAAAAAAAAACCCAACCCAGCCCCTTCACTAAGAGCTTACTAGTTGTCTTCTGTGTGTTCTCCCTGGTGCTGATTGGTTTTCTTAATCAAAAAATGTCAAACTGCTGGGGAAACACAAAACAAATTTGCTTCTTTTTAATCAAGCAACACATTCCAGAATACTCAGAACTGCACTTTACAGCTCTTTTATTGGAAAAGAGGCTGCCAATGCAAAAGGAGTCACACTTTGAACCTGAGTCTCTGTGGAGGTCCAGCTTACATTGCAAGCTTATTTACACATCTAAAGTAGAAATAGTATAGATGTTATTGCTTTTTCTCTATACCTTTTTTCCTTGGGAAAACAGGCTATTTTTCAAAGTACCAGATTTAATGAGTGAAGTATTATCAATGCTAGCAAAGCCATATTTCTAATACGAGTGCATATAATGAGCATGGCATGGAACTTCCATCTGTTGGCATGCTGTATTTTGCCACCTCCTGCAATTAAATGTGTTACTATGGCTCACACACTGGAAAACCTCACCTTTGCAAATGTTTGTGTACTCAGCTGTCACCAGAAGCAAGAAGAATAAATATTATAATCTCAGCTGGACACAATATTTAGAAAGGGATTATTCAAGTTTAGCTAGAGTTCATCTTACAAAAAAGTTTGATTGGAAGGAATGATACAGGTCGAAAAATCTGTTTCATACCTTCCTACAGAGAGTCAGTGAAGTCATGACCAGAAGAAAGAGCACTTGTGTGATGCTAAAAGGCAGCACTAGCAAAGCAGAATGGTGGGTTTGTTACCACCAGCTCCATGGGGAGTGGAGGCAAAACATCACCGTGGCCAGACCTTGAAAATGCTTCAGTGCTGCAGAGCTGACATTTACTCTGGAGAGTGAAGCTATAATTATAAATGAAGAAAAACTATGCAGGAAAACAGGACGAATCTCAGATTAGCTTTGTCAAAAATGAAGTTCCCAAATAAGCCAGCAGCTAGAAATTAACTATGCAATAGCAGAACACTAGGGAAAAACTTAAATACCTAATGAAGGAGGAGTGTTTTCCCTGTCAAGGTGGCCTCCTGTTGGAGAAGGGAAGCCATCCACACATCATATGTAGAAAATACACAAAAGAAAGAATAGCAGCTGGAAAGTTTATTCCCAGATATATTTTTTTCTTTCTTCTTTGCAACCAATTACTAAACTATAAATGAATCTGAGTTAGTACCAACGAGGATGCTTTGAGCAGCAGATTAGCCAGGATATCCAGCTGTACAGGAAAGGCCTTTTAACCTTAGTTAAAAGTTAGTCAAAAGTGACTAACACTCTTTTTAAATCACAGATCAAAACTGCCTCATATCAAGCAGCATGGCTTATATGCCAAGTGCAAGCTAAAATTTTGAGAGCATAATAATGAACACTTACATGAAATAACAGTTCAACTATGTTGGGAACAACATGTGTTATGTAAAATACAAATAACAGCTTTGTATCAGCTATAATTTTAAGAATAAGTCCACATGTCAAATGACTTCTGTGGAATTTTCTTTCACTTTTTAGCCATTTGGTCAGGGCTGAGTCATCTCAATCTGGCAGTTTTTGAAGGACAAAGAAATAAGCCCTAGCACACAGCAATCATTACAGAAGGCATTACGTCCATGAAACAGTAAAGTTCAAATGATGAAATGAGTGAGAATTCAAGAAGTATAATTTTGGCACTTAATTTTTTTCTCGCATAATACTAAGAGGTGAGATCAATCACTTCAGGAAAACTTTTTTTTTGTGAAAACTTCAGAAGTTAAAAAAAATCAGAAAACATTATGCCAATACATAATGCACATTATGCCAATATACCAAGATACATTTTAATGAACATGCACCAGACATTCAAGGACCCCAGACACCCAATTTTCATTCATGCCTCCCAGCTTACAGCAGATGCTTAGAAAAAAGATTTGTAAAAGGCATCTGGGATGAGCTTGCTGTGACCAAATACAAAGGCCTTCCTCTGAGATGCTTAAACTTGGCTCCTGTGATAGCCCAAGGAAAGGCAAAGGCACTTAAAAAAACAAAATTCTAATTCAAAGGCAGAGACCTGAAACAAGCCAAGCTAATAGCAGTTAGATGTGCCTATTTCTTTTGGTAAACTATAAATGTACAGAGGAAGCCCAGGGTAAAAGTTGATGCCAACATACAAAATGCCTCAAGTTAGAGAAAGAAATCCCACTCCAGTGCCTTACACCAGGTGTTCAGATAGAGAAAACACCATTAGCAGCCAAGTGCAAAAAGTTCAGTTCAGATTTCTTGCCTAGAAATGCTTTGGAAGCCTGGTACTATGAGGAAAGCTCAATTGCAAAAGCAGCCCAGAGCAATTGATCACTCTCATCTATATGCAAGGACACTGCTCGTGTCTGCAAGACTCAGGTTTATGTCACCCTCTGGATTTGAAATGTCCCAGGCACCATATGCATAACCCTAGGATAAAATGCTGAGTTTGTGAAGTGCACGCACCAGCAACTCTGTCTCATTCTGGAACACTCCAGATTTCAAAAGAGCAAGAAAATGCTACCTAGAATGGCACCAAACTTTTTTCCTGCTAGTGAGATCAAATACTATTTAAAGTAATTCAGACTCCTCAGAGAAAAATTGGCATTCCTATTCAAATACAAGCAAATGATTATTATTACTATTATACAAATTTTCAATGCCAGAAGGATTATATGTAAAAACCTTGCAAGCCTAGACTAAACTTGATGTGAACTGCTTGGAAAAAAAAAAAAAAAAAAGGTAGGGTGTGGGTAGAGAACCCCAAATTTGTCTGAGATTAAAAAAATCATCAATATAGCAACACTCCATTGTATCTTCAAATGCAAATATAAATTAACATATCTCTAGCATCTTAGCAATCCCTTAATGGGACTGTTTTTATTGATACTAGTTTAGAGAACTTTGGCAGGTCAATATAGTCTTCACCTTTACTTACCAATAACACCATCAGAGATATATACTTACCACTGGCTGTAGTGGTGTCCCTGGAAACATGAACTGCATTTGCTGGGCAAGCATTGCTGCTGCAGTTTTTTGTTGGATTAAATTGTTCCTGCCATTGATTTCCAGTTGAGTTTTCAAATGTGTTGGTGGATGAAGGTACTTGCAGTTCTCCCTTGTACAACGACCCTGAAAAACGAAGTAACACGGATTGGTCTGCTGCTTTTGATGATTGTTTCATGCCTCTGAGCAAAATATTACACCATAAACTAAGTAAAAATTAATGAAATACAGGGTGTACCCTGGGAATTATGTCACAAGCTGGGAGGAGCTGATGGGCTTGAGCTCTGCCTCAGCCCCACTACCTCTGATCATTGAGGCTACTGGCTATGAGAAAAAAAAGAGAAAGATTTTGAAACAGCATTTTCATTGCTAAGTACAGAGCAGTGCTATGCAATTAATACTCTGAGTACTCTCCAGACTGCCTGAATTGCCTCTCATGGTATCTTCACACAATAAGAGAGTATCTGGTGTTATCATAACTGTTTTTATCAGTTTCATTACATTAAGAATAACAGATTTACACTTTCTTCAAGAGAAATGCAGCTTTTAAGCACATTTAAATAAAAAAAAAAAAACCAACTGTGTTTGTGGCAGGAAGGATCTAAAGTGACCACTTTCTGATTGTGTTCTCTTCCACATTCACTCTTCTCACAGTTCACTGCCTTTTGGTCTCCTGTTTTTACTACATCAGCACAACTTTGAACTATTTCCATTCAAGTATAAAAGAACAGAAGTCAAGCTGGTACTTTTGCAGCTTAAATTTAGAAACAGCGCATGGAGCTAAATCTGAAGGTACACAGCAAAATGAAAGCTCCTGGTGAACCCAAAAGCGTGAGTTCTTAGACACGAGGCAACAAGAGACAATAAAAATATGAGTGGGCAGGCACCCCTGAGGTGGCTTGTGTTGGGAGGAGGTGGACATGGAGCACACCTCAACAAGCAGTACAGGCTGACAAAGACACAGCTAGGACAGCATAAGATGTGCTGATGCATTTTCTCCCAGAAAGTGAAACCATAAGGGTGCCCCAGCAGGTTGCACAACTGCAGGGCAGGATCTGCTGAGATCAGAAACTTCTTGATGACAGAGCTGACAAAATCTCAAGTGCTGTGAGAGGACCTGAGGCACCGGTCAAACTGCATCTGACACACTCAGTTGGCAGAAGGTAAGTTTCCAAATTGAGGCATTGTTTACAAAAGTGCTTTTTAAGCTTTCTATTCACTGGTGTAAGGGCTTTATGGTTCATAGCCAAGTAGGAATATCCTCCCACAGCCAAGAAAATATTAAGATCCCTATGAAAGAACATCCCAGAGTGCACACATACACTGTGTATGCATAAACACACACACTGCTACAAAACCTTCAGTATGCTTTGAGTCTCCCAGAACAACAGGGCTAATGTTACACTTTTTACAGACATCGAAAAGCTGCTGATTCTGCCTCTGATCTGCTACAAGGATGTAATAACCACCTACACAAGAGTAAGTTAAATATGTCCAGGAAGGTTCTCTTGCACCAATCCTACAGGAATGCAAACAGCTATTTCCCTACTATTAAACTACTGAGAACAGCCCCTTCCTGAACTGTGTCTGGCCACTGCTTGGGAATATGCTAAATGGCAGACTCCAGAAGAAAGCTACAAATTTAAGGAAAAAAAAAAGTGGTCTCAGTGCTCAGGAACACTTCTTGCTGCTGTTTTAACATTCTAATGTAGATGCAGCCATTTTAAGGACATTGTGCCTTCCATTGTGCCTTCTGACTTCTGGTGTAGAAGTCACTAATGCTGCCTGCTTTAATGAAGTACACAAAAGGAACATTACTGTGTCACAAACAGTCATGATTTGATGGACACAGAAGAAGTCTGGCTCTTCCATTTGTGGGGAACAAGGCCATCACCTTTCTAATGTTAAACTGGACTACATTTAGCATAGGCAATCGGCATAGGTTCTTTTGTTGGCTGATGAGGCCAGTTGATTGAGACATCTTTAAATGAGATCTATTTAACCTTGACGTGTTTTGTATATGAATGGCTCATACAGTGAACCTGAAAATTAAATTAGCATCATCAACTCAAATTATTCCAATCGAACCTGATGGAAATATCTTCCTTTGGAAAAGTGCTCCTCAAATAAAGATTGAGAGCAACTCTCAACAGTGGCTTCTGAAGAACCTTAAGCCTGAAGAGTGCCTTTAGCCAGCCCTCCAGCCCTTCCTCAGAAAGCATACGGCTTCTATATATCATCACTTCAAGCTCTGCAAAGCAACCCACAGTGCACAAAAGATTGGTTATTTCAGAGAACTTTCCAAAATAATCCAACCATACAAAAACATACTGTCCTCTCCAAACTTATTCATGTCTGTGCCTCATTTACTAGTTTTCTGAGCTCCTGGTTAGCAATGAACATACTATAAAAGAGCTGTGTGGCCCCATCATCCTACTATAGAAAGCGCTGTAAACAGATCAAGCCTTGTTGAAATCAAATGACCCAAAATAAACTGCAGTGGAATGAGCACTGAAAATAGTGAGCAGATTAATCCAGCTAGCAAAATTAAATAAATTCTTAGACCAGGTTTCACTTTTTGGTCTTACAATGGTTACAGAAAAACGCCTGTAAGAAACTATTCATTCCTTTTTTAAACAAACACTCCCATGTTCCTATGAACTCCTGATGATATTAGTTTCAGAGAGGAATGGGCTAATTCTCAACTACTGCAAGAACCAAAATTCAAACTTTTAGTGTCATCTCAGACAAGTGGGACCCTGAAATATTTTTCTTGTTTGTTTATTAACACATCAAACTTGAAGTCCAACTGAGATGACAGCACATACCAAACAACAGTACAGGTCACTGTACGCAACATGTAGGCGCATTCAACACTTTGGTTGGTTTAACATCTACAATAAGAGTCCATTTTGGATTCTTGCCAAAAACGACTATGCTAGCAGGCCACCTCATAACAAATACAGAGAAAAAAAGAAAGTGTGCTTTTATTTTAGGATTCATCAGTACCAAGCCTCTGGAGCAAAGCTTGGTTCATTCTTAAAGCTCTTAAAATCCCAGCCACTGCTCCACAGACATTCAGTCCCCACCCAGTCAGTGCACAGCAGCACAAACTGGCAGCAGGATGAGGCAGGCAGCAGAGAAAATAATTGCTTCATACAGCTTTTAACCTGCTCCCACATATGAGTCAGGGTACTGAAACTGAGGGCATAGACAGATTGATTGGTTTGAAACTTGGTGCCTAGAAACTCCTCTCACCCATGAAGGCGAAGGTTATCAACGAGCACATCATAAGCTGCTGTGCACTTCCCATGGGAGTTCACCCAAAAGAAACACCTTTAGTGAGCTGTCTCCTAACCTGCAAGGGATAGTAACGAGGAACAGACACCAGACTAAATTCCCAGCACTCTGTCACTCCCATCATCCTGCAAGGATGGTACCTACCTCTGGCCCTTCATTTCTCTGCCTTTGTCCTCTACAACCAAGCTAGCCTAATGCGTGGGGCCACACTTCAGACAGGTAATGGAAAGTTTTAGCAGAAAAACTACTTTTCCACTGCTAATTATCCAGACTGGGAACATGCTGTGGCTCGCATCAGGGTGTGCCACAGGCTTCATTCCAGGAAAGGAGTGCAAGATGAAAAGGGTGCACACTGAGGAGCTGGGAACTCAAAGGGCTCCCATGCCCATCATCACTCTAGGTACAGAACCAAGAGGCTCTGCTTCTGCAGGGGCAATGGTCTTGGGTGCTGCTACTTAACTGGCTTAGTATCAAAACCACATCCCTTAAACAACCCACGTCACACTGGTGACTCTTTTTTTTTCTGAATCAATAGTATTCCCTACAAAGAATATTAGGTAGTTTGCCTAAAATCAATGGCATGAGACAGCCCACAGACTGAAGTATATTAAAAAGCTAAGTGTGTGCTAAGAATTATGATTTGAAAAGAAAAAAAATGAGGTAAGTGCAGAAGTAATACCCCACAACTTTGCTTATTAAAATACTAAGAATATGTTTCTGGTCTACGAGTTTTATGGCCACATCTCTGTCTTGAACATCTTATAAATCCACAGCTCTCTCCAGTATTTTACCATTGCTCTAATAGACAACTATGAGAATAATAATTCATCCAGGCCCAGGTTGGGAATTGCTTAGGAATAATAATGAGATAGCTTTTACTTACTAAAATCACCTTTATCTTTCATAAAATTACAATATTTGAATTAAAAACAAAACAACAATAAAAAAAGGCAAAATAATGTATCTTTTATCTCTTAGGCCAAGAATGAACTAATGAATACACAACCATTTCACTCAGATACTGAATTCTGCTTCTAGGGATACATTAGGGTTTTTTGAAATATACCAGCTAAATGGTAAGGCAGCAGCCATGGTTACCTGCCATCCTACCAAAGCAGCATCAATCCACTATGATGCTACCCATCATCAAACCTATCAAATTCCAAAATTATTTGCATTTTCCTTAAACAGCTGGAATGGGGGAAGTCCAGCTTGAAGCTGAGCATATCAGCAAATCTAAAGTTAACTGCAGTAATTTATTGATACTATTAGTGGGAAATAAAAGGGCATGCCTCCCACACCTCACAAAGAGCCTTATGTCTGCCACGGGACACACCATCACCTTTATAAGACAGCTTACCTGATGAGAAGCAGAAACGGGGAAGCCTGCATCCTTGCAGACATCTGCCCCTTTGTTCCTAACCTTGCTCCTCAGGATGCTTCCAGCTCCCAGCACCCACCTATCCTTCTCCCTAAACTCCCAGCTTCCTCCTGTATCCTACACCTCCCTCCTTCCTTCCTTCTCCCCCAGGACACCCTTCCACCTCTCCTAATTATATACTAGGAAACAACTTGCATGATAAATATAACTTGTCCAAGCCATGCATGTCCTGAAGGGCCAGCCAAAACGTGCACGAGGCTGGCAGACCACACTCAGGAGTAGCTCAGCACATGGTCTATAGCCTTTTCCTTAGCAAGGTAGTAATTTGGGTCTCTCTCTTTTACCCAGACAATAATTTCTCTATAACCATCAAGAACTTTGTGATATTTCTTTGAAGCTGTTTTCTAGCAACTTCGCTTGAAACTGGATAGGGTGTTAAAAAAGTTATTAGGGTGTAAAAATACGGACAGAGCAATTATGCAAAAACTGGTTCCTTAAGAAAACAAGCAAAAAATGCAGATGAAATGGTATGATCTCTCAGGATTAAATATACAGTCTCATGGAAAAAAAATGTATATGACTTCTAAGACACAAATGGTTTTATAAAGAATCTGAGCAACTGGTTCTACAGGGCAAAAAGATTTTCTGGTTTCCTGTTAGACACTCTGAGACCCAAATATTTGCTGGAGTTAGAAAAGACACACAAACAAAACAATTTTTTAAATAAAAGTAATCATCACCTGATGCCAGGACCATCTCTCTCAGCAGAAAAAAAAAAATCTGCAATTTTTTATCTCATGCAGCTTCAGCAAACTTGCACATGCTTGCATCAGATCACATTTTAATAAACAAATGCACTTGCAACTGTGGGCATGCTGGTTAGCTAGACATCACCTGCTTGATATTGACATTAGATACCTGAAGATATTACATACTGTTCAAACCTTGGCAGAGCAAAAGCTAACACAGGCCACTGCCTGGGGCAGCACACAGCAAGAATAGACACAGAGAGAGCAGTGTCAGCAGCTGCAGAGGTATCTAAGCCCTGAATATTCCCCTGGAAGAGTTTCTGACGTGAACAGAAACTGTTTCTGCTTTGGGATTCCTCCTCGGCAGCCCCTCAACAAATTCTGGTTGGGAAAGTGTGTGGCCTCACCCAATCAATTTAACAATTTCACTGCTGCATAAATCAGGAACTTCTCAATTCCAATAATCCCAAGATCCCTGGGGCTAAAAATAGACCCAGTCAATAGGAGGGCAGGGTATTTTGAGATACTTAAGCTTCTGCTTCTGTCCATGGACAGCCACGTTAACTCTACCACCCCAAAACATCCAGGTCAAATGTTATTTTTCAAATGCAGAAATACCAAAAAGGAAAAAAAAAATAATCTAAAGGAAACATTGTGCATTCATACACAGGCAGGGACGATTCCTCTTGTTCTACAGGACTTGCATTTATGCACTTCCCTAGATATTATAGTACACGATATCTGAATCACCCCCAGCACTTTCAACACTCAAGAAAAACCACTAAACTTCAGTTTTGACTGAGTTTAGAAGTATTTTTCTATCTAGCAACACAGTGCAGGTATTAGATTTACCCATGCAATTCTATCAGCTTCCTAATTTCACTCTGCAGTATGTATCATCTCTGCAGTATGTACCATCTCACACAATCTGTACGACTACACATGCCCGTAGAGTTAAGCATATATGCAAGTACTTAGAGGATTTTGTTAAGTCTTAACAACAGTTAGTCATAGATTTTAAAAAACGTAAATTAGCATCTTATTTTGTCCTTAAGGTATACAAAAAAGCATCAGACTTTTTTGAATTTTGCATAATTTTACATTTAGAGTATGCTGACTTGCAAACATGCATGCTTATGAAAACAAGATTCCTGTAGCCTAAGTAGTATTGTATCTCATTTCATAGAAAGAAAAGGAGATTAGAGTAAGATCCCGTATTCTGAAAATGAGATGTACTTGAAATACTTGAGAAAAAGAAAAATAATTTCAGAGGGGTCAAACCATACTAGAAAACATTAAGAAATAGAAATACTAAGCTTTTGATAGAGAGCTCAACTGCTACGAACTGCACTTGGTGCCATATACCTTACCAGCACAAAGGCTTAAAGGAAAACAAAAACATGCATTTAAAAAAACCGTAAGGATCTCTTATATTACACTTGAAATACTCCAGCAGGTGGAGTATTTTTTCCTGGAAAAAAACCTGAAACCCAAAAACCAAAACCCCAAAGCCAAACAAAACCACAAACAAAAAAAAATTTGGAAACTTTGCTGAGAAATTAATTCTGCATTTCTAAAGCCACCATGCAAGTGCACCCACTGAAGTTAGTGAGTGTGCATATATATTTATACACACCTACACACTTCCGTTCCAAGAAAAAGTAAAGGCAAATTCACTTGCTTAGTTTATATTAGAAAAGGAAAAAAAGCTCCAGCTTGATACAGTTTCCAACAAGCTCAGAAAACCCACTAGCTGCTTCTAGCGATTTATGTGATTTGTAAGAAACTAAAAGCTGGTAAAATAAAAATTAGCATTTCATTTATGAAGTTAGAAAACAAGAACTGCCTGTAGCCAAAAGAAAATACAGAAAATTATTGAAGAAAACCATCAGTCTTGCAAAAAGACAAAATGTCTAAATGATGTGAGAGCCTTACCAATGAAGACCTAATAGGAGATATTTAAATGGAAAAAGACAAAATGTTCCATCAAAGAGCACATTTGCAATGTGCAAAGAGCTCCGAGTCTCTCAAGATGGTCTTTCAAACACACACTGAGAAGGATTGCTATAGAGAACAGTTTAGTAATTTGCCTGGCACTATCAGGGGAAGTGTACTCAATACTAAATTGCTCAGAAGAACTCACGCAGATATTGCAGACACCAAAAATAAAAAGACACTTATGAAATTGTAAGTCCTTTGACAAATATCCTTGAGATTACTCTAACAAAGAAGTCTAAGAAAATTCAGACAAAGAAACAACAGTTTCAACTAATATCAATTTATTTTATTTCTGTGTTTACTACCTTGAAAATAATTTGAGAATAAGAGGGAAATAAAGTTGGTTTTTTTCTTCAGTTACATACTTCCTTTTTCTTTTCCATTTTTTATTTTTTCCCTCACTGGGACTCAAAATCTACACTAGTTATTTTTACCTTAGCTACATGTTTGTCCACCAGCATCAATCATCAGAAGCAACTTGTGGACAACCACTGAAATAAATCTTCACTCTCATGCATAGTCAAAGTCCATGGAACAAGAGGCAGCCAACTCATAGTATAGGGGAACACCCCTATGGAATGAACATGAAGAAAGCTGTGGGAAGCATGACCTCATGTTGTCAAAATCTCTCAAACACCTCATTTCTCTTACATGGGTGGTAAGATCCTTCACAGGATGCTAAGTCACCTTGTGCAATGTTCTAATAAACACAGAGCTTGCCCTGTGGAAGGACTACCTGCAGCCTGATACCTGGCTCAACACGTAGTGTGCTATCAGAGCTGTGATGTCTGCTCTCCAACTCTGCCTGTTCAGAGAAGTCAATGTATTTGCAGATTGTAGAAAAAAATGTCTAAAACATTTATGGGATCTCACAAGAAAGCATTACACACAGTTAATGGATGGTTGGGCAGCTCACACACCCACCTCCTCACAACAATCAAATGTTTTTGTGGAAGATGGAAGAAAGATGTGTGAATTGCAGGTGGGACCACATGCTAAGTCATGGTGACATGTTTTTTTTGTGGGTAAACAATATCCTCTACCATTAAGTTTGACTTGACTGAACTTTAAAAGAAGTTAAAAGGCTGGAAGGAGGCAATTATCTTCAATTTTTCTCAATATCTAAAGAGCAGACAAAAAATGCTATTCCAGGAGTAATGCTAGTAAAGAAAGCTAAGTTGTTTGACTGCAGGTCAAATGGAAAGAGAAAAAGCAACAGAGGTGTAGCAGGATAGGAGAGACCAAATAAGATGATGGGCATGGCATGGTGCCACTTCCTGACACACCTCCTTTGTAATATTCTCATAAAAGCCTTCAAGCAGATGTATGCTGACATTAATGTAAGCTTGCTCATTTGAACAGTATTAAGATTAAGCTCCCTTAGTTTGAAAATACCACTTTGCAGTGCTAAGGTAGGCAAAGCTAAATGCAGAACTGACAATCAAGCCCTTACACACCTTATTTCTCTCTTGGTGGTCTGTGAAAAAAAAGCCACTGTGTTTCAGCAGGTCCCAATGTCCATTCCACATGCCCTCCTCCATAACCAGGTGAGAAAAGAAAGAGTAATTAGTGAAGAGAAGTCTTCACATTGCTTGTGTGCCCAGGAGCCTAAATGGTGAGCAGCCCAGCAGGAACCAGGCAGTGGGCTGGTACACTGACCACAGTTCTCTCAACAACACAGCAGAGATCTTAGTGTGCCTCAGAAAAAGCCATAAAATGAGACATACGGTATCAAAACGGAGCAGGTGACATGGCTGACCAGATGAGAAGGAAATGAGAGGAGAGTGTTGTAAAAGTGACCATGTTTGCCTCCTACAGAAAGACAACCACCAAAGGGGGCCTTGAAAATATGCATAACCTCAGAGTTCCTATGAATGAAGAGAGATTTGGAAAAGGTCCATTATTTGGAAGAGTCCTACCATATGGAAAAGGTCATCAGCATGATGACTTAAGCACCAAGGGACTACACTGGTGTGCTACAGAGAAGGGCAGACCTAATGTACTGGGAGCAAGTGATCACCTTGGCCACCAGTGTGTTCCTCAAGCTGGAGGCTCAGCAGCCACAATCTCCTGCAGGGATGACCTGACCTGCCACTGGGGAGTCCCAGTGCTGCTCCTTGCAGGCATCCTTTCATCTTGGCCAGGCCACCCTGCACCCATGTGTGCACCCAACAAGGCACTGGGGCTCCCAGACCACCTGAGGCTTACTAAACCTCTTTACTCTTTCTTGGCCACCCACTAAAGCAAGGGCTGAGTTAAACACACAGATTGCTGAGGACACCTTATGTAATAGCCAAGGTGAAAAGTTCACTCTCTTGTTCCTCAGCAGAGGAGGGGTGTTTACCCACCCTCAGTGGCAGTGCTGCTTCATCAATAAATCACTGGCTTTGCCACCAGGATGAGCAGACAAGGGTTGGAGTCTGACACCAGCTCTCAACTCACTAGAAGGTTGCTAAAAACACAAAGAAACTTCTTGGTGTTTTAGAAACTCCATGGATTTGGAACTGCTTTAAAAAGCACAAATTAAAGAAAAAAAAACTCCTAAAAATGAAAATATATTTGCATTGCCAAAGAAAAATCAAGTTTAAAATCCCCCATACTATCTATAACCAAGAAGCAGCAAACTGATTCTAGAGATGAAAAGACATCATATCACTATGGGATCAGATACAGAGAGCAACCAAGTAACCCAACATGAGAAGCAAACGGTAAGCAGGCACCTTTCCTGGCCTTTTCTATACCCAGTCCATATTCCTCCTCCTCTGGTAAATGGTGTCTTAACATCACTGACACATTTCAGTTTCTACCTCTTCTTGCAGTTCGACACATCTTGGATTTCCCTCTTCAGGGAGCAGGGGAAACCAGCACTACTAGCAGGAGAGACAGGGAGACCCCAGCCCCAAAGCAGCAGGACATGAGAGTTACCTGTGAGAAATACCCAGAGAATCAATAAACTAGATCAGCTTGAAAAAAAACCCCAAAGAAACAGGGAGAGGAGGGTGGCAGGAGGTCCAGAAATTCAAGCAAGAAGAATGAAGCCCTGGGAACAAACAAAAAAACAACCTAAAACCTTTCCTTTTTGCTGAAGACCTATCTGTCCCCTTCCACCTGTTATTAGAAACCTTCCAGAAGATCTAGCAAAAATAGCAAGAAGGATAATGCAGTTACATTTATCTCAAATTGTAGCTTACAGAATTAGGTAGCTAAATCATGGTTATGAGAAAAGATAAGACATTAATATGTTCTTATTACCTTCTTTGAATGCTATATTCATCTAAGTACTAGAATATGTGATTGTGTTCTTGAGAGTGCTTATACCTTCTCAGTAATGTGTTGAGGGAGCAGATAATTATTCTCTTCCTTAAGACAGATTCAGTGCCAACTAAATAAAATTCTAGGTTAATCTCAAATTAAAATACTGCCTGTAGGCTTTCCATGACTTTCAGGAGACCACACACACCAGCCTCCTCACCATTTATTATACTATAATGACATTCTCAGTGTATTCTGATGTCCACAATACCTGTCTTCATCAGTATCATGACTTCATGTGGTGATACCAACCTCAACAAGACCACATCTGCTAGAGAAGAGCCTGCAGGTGTTGTCTGCAGGTCCCTGCCCTCCTCCCACTTTGCCACCGCATCTGCATGGCTCATGCAGGTGCTCCACGGGCCTTCTACTGCTCTGGGGATTTTGGAGTCCAACCATCTAAGGGATAGTGATGAAGATGCCAGTTCTGGGGACTCACTCAGTGGTCTCCATAGAAGCAGTGAACACCTGACTGAAGGCCACCTCCTGCCAACTGTGACACTACCTGCCTTCCTTGCTGCACCAATACCCTTTGGGTGGAGACCTGACCCCCTCCACGTGCCATCCTGTCTCCAGAAATCTACCTGTGACCTGCATCAACTTCAGGCAGAGGAAAATACAAGGCTGGAAGAGAGTGCACTGGACAGTACACCTCTATTTTTGTCAACTCTTGGCTCCCACTGAGATCACCTGACTGAACTCCTACCTTGTCCAAGCCCTTTCCTTCTCCTTCTTCTTTTCCTTCTCCTTCTTTCCATTTTCCTTCTCCTTTTCCTTCTTCTTTTCCTTTTCCTTCTCCTCCTTCTCCTTTTCCTTTCCATTTTCCTTCTCCTTTTCCTTTCCCTTTTCCTTCTCCTCCTTTTCCTTCTCCTTTTCCCTTTTCTTTTCCTTTCCCTTTTTCTTCTCCTTTTCCTTCCCCTTTTCCTTTCTCTTTTCCTTCCCCTTTTCCTTCCCCTTTTTCTTCTCCTTTTCCTTTCCCTTTTCCTTCTCCTTTTCCCTTTTCTTTTCCTTTCCCTTTTCTTCTCCTTTTCCTTCCCCTTTTCTTCTCCTTTTCCTTCTCCTTTTCCTTTCCCTTTTTCTTCTCCTTTTCCTTCTCCTCCTTTTCCTTTCCCTTTTTCTTCTCCTTTTCCTTCTCCTTCTCCTTTTCCCTTTTCCTTTTTCTTTTCCTTTCTCTCATCACTCCCAGGTCCAGCACCTGACACCACATGGAGCACACACAGAGATGGCTGTGCTTGGTCCTCAGTCTGAAGGGATCTCAGTGCAGATGGAGCTTGTCTGATCTGCATGCCAGCCTGTACATAGCCTCTGCTAGGCATGCAGAGATGGTGAATTTTCATGCTTACAAAATGACCAAATTTCAGTGAAGTTTCACAAAAATAGCATATGGCAACTTACTGGTATTAGATCTGCTAAATCTCCGGGTTCAGATGTAAACAATGGGAAAGCAAGTTCATTACTGAACCATTTCAATAAAAAATTGAAAACACTTAAGAATGAAAAAAACAAGGTATTTGTGTCTCAGCTGTTTCTCAAAAATGTCTCACTAAAACTTTAAATAAACACTCTGAGTCAGTCGCTTGTATGTGTCAACCCAGATAATTGCATTATGAGAGACTTACAAACCACAGAAAAGGAGGATATTATTTGGAAAATGATGGATAAGATTAAATGCAGGTGACTCTGATGGCACACGTTCAGTAATAAAACACTCACGCATGCATCACCAACACACCCAGCTGAAAGCTAATGATCACACAAACTCCAAGCACTTACAGAGAAATAAAAGCATGTCAACAAGTAAGAGTAAACAAAACATTCAGTAACATGTTAAAAATGAAATCTGATGGACCACTTCTCCATAAATACTTAAATGCAAACAGTCTTTATATGTCCCAGCTGATGTACTCCGCAGACAGAGTGAAGAGTTACTGAACAGCATTTTGGAAAACAGAATGCCTATAGGAATATAAATGTCATTTCAAGGCAGACAATATATTTTTTTTTCAAATTGCAGTGAAAGGGATCATGTGCTAGTGTACCAAATCTTTCCAGTGTTGCAGCAAAGCCTTAATGATCTATGAAATGTGCAAATCCACTTGGATAAAGGAAACACCTTTGTGACTTTCTTTTTTTTGTCTCCCCTTAAGGTTTCTATAGGAGACATGCAGGCTCCTCTTCAACAATGACAGACTTTCAGTGTCTATATCCTGAAAGCCTTCACAGGTTTGGCACCACTGTCATCTGTTTCTCAAGAGAAACTAACAGAGGGGCTGAAATACTGTTCTCCAAACCAGAGCCAAAGAACCACATAATTTATTACTTTCCTTTGTAGGTAAAGTGTTTTCACAGCCTGTGCCTTATCTAAGCAGCAATCACAAGATGGAGATTCCCATCAAACATCTTTTTTGTCAAATGTTTCCCTTTATTTAGGTGCCAAGAAGAAACAGGCAGGATGTGGTCAAAAGCCAAGGAAGCAGCCAAGATTTCCATCACTGCTTTTAACACCAAAGTGGTAAAAACAACCAAGTGAGGAAATCTAGGTGAAGATTAGACAACCTGTGGTTGACAGAGCTCCCTCTCTGCTCCTGAGCAAGAGGATAGCCAACATCAGCCATGAGAACTTTCCTCTCTGGGGCAGGAAGGAGAAGACCACAACCACCAAGTCCTCAAAACTGCACACAGATTTTAAGAAAGTGTCCAGCTCACCACTTGGGAGCACAGCTCAACCATGTCTTCATCACTCATAGGAGGATCATTCATCATTGCTACACTGCAGGACTCCAGTTTAAATATTCTTTGTAAATAGAATTGGCTGAACTGAAACTCCAGAAACCAAACCAGAATTTTACAGGAAAAAAAAAAAGCATAATGATCTCATGCTTTTCACAAGAGTGGCTCTTTAACAGCCAGGAACCAAGAAGCATTTATTTCTATTTTTATTTGTCTGACACACACATCATAAAGTGATTACAATCACCGCAGCACATCAAATCCAACCTGAAGGACATCTAGGTTAAAATGTAGTATGGTATGAATTGTTAATCACAATTGAAACAATCTTGATTCAGATTCTTCAAAAAGCCTTTGTAATTGCAGACAGTCTGGAAAAGAAGTATTTAAATGACCAAACCATTTTTTTTTAATTTCCATTCTGTTGCTCTTCAGTTAAGAAAAATGGTGATGTATAAGTACCATTCATCAGGAGAAATAGTCAAAATATGAGATCACTAACCAGCAGCTAGACAGAGTTTAGCCCTTGTTTAATCACTGGGGATTCAATGTCTGGATGTAGAGGGGGTGGAAGAACGAGTTTAGACAATTCTATGAATTTAACACCAACACATTAAAAACATTTTAAAACTTTTTAACCAGCCTGTAGTACCATGCAATATTCACCACAGGTTTCAACACAGCAGAGAGGGGATTCTCAAGAAACAGTGACAGCATGAAGGTTGGTGTATGTAGCACTGGAAGCTTGTTTGCCATTTTAGCAAGAAAAAGACTAGAGTTAGGTTTTCTTTGTCAAATGTAATGTACAAATGTAAAATATACAGCTCCTGATAGAAATCATCATTTACCTCCTGGCACTCACTAACAAGCCAGCCTACAAAACATCACTCTTCAGGCTATTAAATCCCCAGGCTATACCACTTAGTAAATAAAACAATGAAAGCAAAAAGAAAGGTCTGTTTTCAAAGATACTTTCACATCTTCTGGTCAGTCTTGGGGACATATAAGATGCTCTGTAAAGGTAAGCATCAGGATACCAACAAACACAATATGGGAACCTAAAACTCATTAGGGATGCTCTTGAAGACCTATGAGCTAGATGGGGCATCTTCATCCAAGGGCAAAGCTATGACCCTAAGCACTGCCAAATAGATTGCAAACACACAGCTAAAAGATGCACTGATGGATATGTGGATTACATATTCTTAGGCAGACCAACCATGAACACAAAAAGTCAGATTTTTATAAGGGTACTTCTATACCTGTGAAGATATAGCCTTTGATGCAGAGACTGCTTTGGAGCCGAGTTAAACATCAATTAGCTTTACAATTATTTAGTTCCATTAGTTTTCAGAGATTTTTAGATACCCTAAAAGTGGACTGATTAGAAGTATCTTGCCTTCCTATAGCAGATCATGTGGAGTATAGTAAATAACCTCAATCTTCCTTGGAAGGTAACTTCAGTAGAAACGAAGAAACTGCCAATGGGGAAAACATCCTTTAATGAATTTTAAATAGACGTTAAGACTGCAATTAATATTTTTAAAGAAAATTATCTCCTCCAGTAGATGTCACAGGACTTTTTATTTATTTTTCCATCCCATATTGAAAGCCCAGTTTCATCAGCAAGTATTTATCCAAGTTTGTGTCAGTAATGGTAGTCCCAGCCTCAAAGTTTCAGTGAATAGAGAATGCGCTTTAAATCTTAACTCTGCTTTGAGAAGAAACACATTGAATTTTAAAGGTATTGAGGTCTCAATAGAAGGTTTATCATATTTAGAGCCACCCACCATACTGTAGATGATGCTTTATTAAACTTTATTAGTTTTCCCATGCTATAATCCTGAGAACAATGAAATAGAGAGACAAAGGAGAATGGGGATGCATGCCCAAAGGATTCCCTTGGCTGGTTGTGTTTAACAAATAAAGAGCTCAGTTTTAACTAGCTAAGGAAAATGTGATTTAGCATATCATAGCAAACCCAAAGAAAAGGTAAGAGTATGAAGAACCTTCTCAAACATCAAACAAAAATGGAACAAGCTTATAAACACTGTTGCCTGCAAGCAAACAATTTCTGGAATGTACTGGGGGTAGCAAAAGAGAATCCCACAACAAAGGAGATTGCAAAAGTCGACCCAGTTTAACAAGTGGAATTACCAGTTTGGAGACTACAGGGAAACAATGCAAAAACACCGGCAAGCCTGATACAAAGAATTTTTCTCAGCATTTAACAAAAACCCCAACATAAAGGCCAACATAAAGGCAAATCACTAGGTAATTAAATACGGCTCTTTGGAAAGACAAAGCCTTACACGGAGTTTATTAACTACCCATGGAGCACTAGAATTAATGAGGAACTGAAGGTCTCTCAGAGTAAAGCTAAACGATTTCAGATACATCCTATCGCAGCTGGAAAATGTTAAGCAATTTGCATACCAGAAAACAATTTATATATTAAACAGCTGTCTGCCAGTTTATTAGGCACTTCTTGCAGATGCACAATGAGCTGATAAGCTATGAAGACCTCTAAAACACGACTCTGATGCTTTAAATCTACCTTTTCTGTCTATTATTACAAAAACCAACTCGCACACACGCTAGATCCTAGATGTAAAGTGAAATGTTTTCCAGATCTGACTGACTACAGCTAAGGGGATGATGACAATCCTGCTAGGATGGAAACACGATGGCTACCACTGCTCTCTAGCACCCTAGAAAACCCCACATACCCCCTTACAGCTGTAGGAGAGCATGGGTAACTGAGCATTCACCAGCCCAGGAATGAGTTATTTTGAGCCATTTCTCCATGCCCATGAGTGGCCCAAGCAGACGCTGTGGCTCAAGCATCCAAGCAGCAAGCTATCAATGGAGAATGGCAGAATTCCTCAGCTGCTGGACACCACATCACACCTCAAAGCAATATTCAATGGCCCCAGTTCCCATTGCCTCTTTCCACATGGACAAAAGGATTATGGAGGCTGGCTCTCAGCAGATGTACATTAAGGTGTGGGATTTTGTCTACAAGCCAACACTCATCTCTGAGGACCCAGAAGAAATGACAGCAAAGAGCCCTGTCCAATCCAACCCCCTTCACCATAGCACTGGCAGATCCCACACAACATGGGGGGTGCCAGCCTGAGCTTGTATGTTCAAACTGTTGGCTATAGATAAGTTTAATGGTCTTCAGATAAACACCATCATCTCTTTGGAAAGATAACATATACAAACCAAACTGCATCCAGTTTTTTCCTTTGTTCATGTTCATGACTAGGTTAGGGGTCAACACTAATATTCCTACATCTCTTTAGCTGCCCAATGGTTAGAAAAAAAATAAATTCATATTCCAGAAGTTTAAATTTCTCTTTGTTTAAAGCTAAAACAAAAATACACATCGACATTCCTTAAAATGAAAGAGCTTCAAGGACAGTGGAGTCAGATAAAAATATATTGCCTGTTGGCTAGTTGACCATCACTGGAGAAGTGCAAACTGCTATTCCAAATACCACGGCCAGGAAGTATTTAGGACAGATATTCTGCCAACTTCAACTGACTCCTGAGCAACAAGTCAGCAAAGCCCAGTAAATGCTGTAAATGCTCTGACAATTTATATCATAAAAATAAGGGTTGAAGTTTCATAAAATTTCTAGCTCCTTTTAAAAATATAACTAATAGCATGCAGGTAGAAGGTGAATGCATCAAATTACAAAATTTCAAATAAACAGTAAGTGAAAACCACCAATCTTCAGGGAAGTCATTAAATCAGATGATAGTGCACTTAATTACAAAATTGGTCCTGATGACTAAATGGCTAAAAGTACAGTGAAAGGAAAGTGAAAGCCTAACTTGGACACCTAAATGTAGAAATTGGTTGGAAATTCTGTGAACACAAATCCTAATCCCAAGAAAACTTCCACCTTTTCATATGGCTATGTAAACAGGTAAAATTAATGCTCAGGAATCTCAGGAGACCTCGGTCACTCCAATGGTAAGACCACTGTCATTAGTCCAGTGTCATTAATAACAGTATTTCTATCATCCTCAGCCACGTCTGGGTTTGCTGCAGCATCCCACAATGTTACAGACTTCAGTGAATTGATTAGGATTTAAAGGGGAAAATAACATCATAAGGCAGTAGAACTCACATTTCTATTTTTAGTAAAAAAAAAAAAATCACTATTTTTATTTCTATTTTTACTTCTTAAAAGAACAACCAAACAAAAAGAACTCTAAATTTAAACCACTGAGGTTTGAAAAAGGGGTGTGAATGGCTGTAGTTTTGGGCCCTTAAGTGTTTTGCTAAACTGACTATTTAATAAAATATTCACCATCTACAGCTTTTATGAGCTATTACGGAATTTGGAAAAAAACCCCATGGTTCATCTTACCGAGAACTGGCAACAACAGCTACCAAGTCTCAGGCAGATTTTGTTCCCCTCTGCCACCCCCTTTTTGCCTCCAGAGTGCAAGCTGGGGTAGCTCCCCTCCTTTCCTGCTGTGGGGGGCTCCATCCCTTCCCATCCTCAAAACCTGAGACTTCCTACAAGTTCCACACCCCTTTCCAACACATGCTTACATTATGGCAGAAGGTTGCAATTAGGAACCCTTCTGTAATTACTTAGATGAGCTGTTGTACACCTCTGGATTTGTCTTCCTCGTCTCAAGAGCAAACCACAGACTCCGCTTCTCAAGGGCCACTGCAGCTGCATACATCTAAATAAATAAAAATCACTTTTTTTCTGACAAATGATTCAGCCTTTAAAAAAATAAAAGCAGCTGTGCTGTGTTAGACCAAGGTCCATCCAGACCAGTATCCTGTTTCCAAATGTAGTCACCAGCAGATGCCTAGGGAGTAGTATAAGAACAAGGAAACCATTTAATGATATATATTGAAAATATTTTTCACATATCCTTGATGGAAAACAGAGATGGAATTTTGACAGAAGACGGGAAAAAAGCAAAGGAAAACAAAGAGTCCAACACACACACCCTTTGCCAAAGCATGAAACATTCCTTTAAAATAAGAAGAGAACTTAGGGGAAGATAAATCTTGCAATTTTTTTTTTTTTTTAATAAAAAAAAAAAATAAAAAAAGAAGCCTGCAGGAGCAAGAAAAAACCCCAACACTTGCTATTCTGAGAAATAGTGTAAGCACAAACTGATGCACATCACTGGCCAGATTTTTTCAGAACCTTTGACTCTGAGTGTCAATGGCTTTTCTTTTGCAAAAGGGTCTTTGTGAAAACCTGCAGGTAGGGATTCATGTCATGATATCACAGCTGAGAGCTCCCAGCTCTTCTGAAGCTTGTGGCTTCAAAAAGTATATACCTCAGACAGAGGGAAAGCCTCTTCCACTTAATTCCTGAGGGAGGGGAAGAAGCACTAACCATACTGGAAATGGACAAAACAGGCTGCACTTTTAAAAGGCACAAAAATGATGGGACACTGAAACACCTCATGAAATCAGCTGGAGGTTTACAACTGGCCTAGACGGACACGAGATCAGTCCAGGAGAAGTCATCCATGGGGACACAGGCTAGAGGAGCCTACAAAGACACAAATGCAGAACCCAAGTGCTTTGATTACAGTTAAGCTTCCTATCTCTGGGACACCAGAGCTGTGTTTTTTCAAAAGCTCCGGATAAGATGTAACGTGCCAATGATTCAAGCTCATTTGGCAATGGGAAGAGAAAAAAACCAGGGTAGGACAGAAGATGATGACCTTGAAATCTGGAGAATGAGAAGCTGTGTGAAAGAACGCAGTATTTCTAGCCAGAAATATGAACCCCAAAACCCAGTGAAGATACAGACAGGATGGTGATGGAGCTGGCCATGGCAGAGGAAAACATCATGGATGCTTTAATCAATGACTGACTGATGGTGGAGATACTGGTGTGACAGAAACTGGAAAAGGTAATCATAGCCCCAAGGATCTAGCAAACAAGGAGTGCCCAGGAATGGTAGCAGGCTGCTGTGGCAAGGCTTTTTCTCTGAAGGTGAACCTTAACTTGCAATGCTGTGCCTGCTTCTGGTCACCAGCATCCAAATAAGATGGATTCAGCCTGGAGCGGAGGCAGGCAAGGGTTGCCAAGGTGACTCAAGGCAGAGAAAGCTTCTTTTACAAACAGAGAAATAGAGCGTGGTGGGGTTTTTTTTTGGCTGAGGAGGGGTAGACCTGTTCCCAGTGAATGTCCCAGGAGAGGCTGGAGCAGCAGGAAGGGGTGGTGGGAAAGTGGAAAGCCGGTGCTTCAGCTGCAGCCTAACAGTGGCGTTCAGCTGAATGGGGGTGAACTGGCAGTGAAAAAATCCATGCTGGAAACGAGAAGAGTGCACATGAGATGTGCAGCTTTACTTCTGATGGAAGCAGAAAGGAAATCCTTCCGAAAAAAAAAAAAAAAATCCCACCCACGTTTAGTATGGAGACTAGTAAATAACTTTAGCAAGGAGGTGACATGGGTGCTCATGATAAAAAATGACATAGAAAACTCTGACTTCCGCAACTCCCCCGAGTTTATCTTTCCAACCCATCAGTAATAAAATAAGCATCTGCTAATGTACTGAAATGGTACCGGGGATTCAGAAGTCCTTGCTCAATAGAGCCCTAATAACCAAATCATTTGAGTGCACTTAGCTCCCTTCTGCCTCAGCAGAGCACTAAGCATAAAACACTGAGGCCAGGGCACTAAAGGGAAAACCTGTGCTGAACAGTAGACAAAGGGAAGGGTATATGTAGATGTATATGTTAGATAGCACATTTATATAAATATGATACCTAGTAAAAAAAAAATAAAGAAACAAATCATCCTCACTGGATTTCTGAGCCTCTAATTTCCTGCTGGAGAGCTATACTGTACTACTGTACTGTACTACTGAGCTCCACTACCTTGTGTAAAAATTACACAAGGTGAGGAAAGAGCGTGTTCAGATGCTACTGTGTACACCTTTCAAGGGTCAGTTTTGATGGGTAGAGAAAACCTCAACAACAGAGCACACTTTGCTCTGTTAACAGAAGTTAACAGAGAAGACAGCATCGAGCTGAAAAGACTGTGTGCTTGATAGATTCTGAGAATGGCAAGCTGTCTTTAAAAAATCTGGAAATGGAGTCTCACTCCCTGCAGGAGCAGATATTCATCTCTTCCTGTGCAAATCAGCACTTGTAACCCACTCTGCAAAGTCCTCAGTGGAGCACCAGGGTGTGGGTGCCGCTGCCAGGCAGCCAGGAGATGTCCCTCTCTCAAGAGGCTTCTCTTGCAGGCTGCCTCCACTTTGGGGAGTCCAAATTTAAAGACCTGGGCCAACAGCTCCGAAGGTTCCACAGTAGGTACCTACATCTGCATTATTCCCAAATCATTGGATTCTAAGTTATACTCCAACAACAAAGCTGCTAGAAGTAGACAAAAGTCCCTCCGTAATTTTAGGGATAAATCTTTTCTCTGAGCTGCAGAAGCAAATCTATAGTGCTCTGAACTCCTCTTAATTCCTCTGTTTTAGCCTAATCTACCAGTTTTTTGTGTGCCATTGTACTGAAAAAACAACTCTAATTCTAAGGTGTTCTGGATCTACCAACTCTGGTGCACAGCACAAGCTAAATATTCTGTGTCATACATATATATATATGGAAATATTTTAAATATATATAATGTATGTGATCTATGCATTCATGGACTCCTAGAGGAACAAAAAGTTGTGTTACAGATGCAACCCCACTTGTATATTTAAAAATGCTATTTTTTTTGACAAGTGAGTATTGACAGGGCTGTTCTGTATTTCCAAGACACTCTACAATTATCTATAAGCATGACCAAAAAGACTTTTGAACACAAAAGCTTATCTTTTTTCCCCCCAGCTATTTCAGTAGGTCTAATAGAAAGTACTGTCTCTCCCTACTAACCTTGAACACCTTATTAATTTCTCTGCTTTCTAAAAGAAAAAGAGAGGATAAGTAAAAATAAAAATAAAAAAAACCCAAAAAACCCAAAGCACACAACACAGTTACATCCCTTTCACAAAGGGGAAAACAAAAGGACAAAGATGTTAAGCAAGTCACTTCAAATAACAGAGCAGATGATGTCAAAAGGCACCATTTAAATAAATGTCTTCCAGTATCCAAGGTGATCTATTTGTTATCCAACAGAGGTCTGCTGACACGAGTAGTTACTGGTTACTGTGACTTGCAGATTACTACTTCAGCTCAAAACAGGCAGATACAAGAATTCTGAGAGCAAAGATGCACTTAAACATACATATATATAAAGACTGGTACCTTCTGGTTTACTACTCAGTGATTTTAAGACTGGTATAAGAGAAAGCCATAGCAGGTTGGTTTATAATACTGTAAATTTTACACAGATTTTTAACAGAGGAGTGCACTGTACCATCAGACAAATGCAGCCTTATAAAGAAAATACCACATTTAGGAAATTGTAACTAAATAAAGTATAAACACACGCCTTCACATGCTTTAGGGCAGAGAGAGTATGTTAAATGTATTTATATTGATAACCTATGGCTATCTATTTATATGGGGATCTTAACTGCACATAGTATGCACATAAAAAATGCAAAATCAAAAACATTACAGAAGTAATCAATTTGAATATGATCCTGCTGATGCTGCCAGAAAGTTTCATCACTTTTTCAGATCACTTAAGGTCTTTTAAAATTTTTCTTAGCCTACAGTTGCACAGCAAGGTATTATTCTGAATTACAATGCTGTTCTCCAAACCAGTTTGCATTAAACAGCCAAGCCAGAGAACGTGTGATACTTTCTGAACACCCTCCCACTGTCACTCCTGTATTCTCTGTCCCTGCTAGAAAAAAAAAAATAAATCAATTTTGAGAGAACTTACCTTCACGTTAGGGGCAAAAGCAGCACACAGTTCTACCAGCAGCTTCCCCCTTTCTGAGCTCTTGCTTTATTCTTACAATTGCCACAGAAAAATCAGCACTAACATTTTCCAAACTGTGTTCTCCTCTCTGAGGTCTCCTCCTGGAATCCACACCAACACAGGGTGCCAGTGTTTACTACCCGGCTTCGCTACCTCAGCAGTGCCACATTCCACCACCTCTGGGCTGCTCTCTACTCACACCTCATTTCAAGCAATAAAGCTGTGTAAAAACATGAGCATGCTGGGATCAAAACCAACAAAAAACAACAAAACCTGTTGGGCATATCAGTTAATTAACTTCTGTTGAACTCAACCCAAAATCAATCTGCCATCATTTCTCTACGGCTTCTAAAGAGGCTACACATTTATTAACTTAACGTCTTACTTTTCTAGCTGCTATTTCCACATCTGTATCAATAAGCAAATCCACAGAATTTGCCTTGTATACAGAGATGTTAGGAATTATAAGACCTTCACTTGCTACTTAATTACCTGGTGATAACATTTCTCCTGTCACATAAAAACCTCACTGGCTACTTTCAGAGCCCTGATTCTCATGTGCATCGCTGCAATGCAAAGATGCTGCTTTGTAGCAAATCCAAACACACCGAGATACAATTGACACAGCGGATCTTTCTGCACCATCCAGGACTGAAAGGCAAATAACTAATTAGAAAGAACCGCCTTATTCAATTACCTAATAATAAACTCCCTTGCTCATTAAACACATTACATACATTGTAACAGCTGGCATGCTGAAATATCTGATGAAGGAAAATCTGCTTATAGTGTTGTTGGTGCTTTAGGGAAAGCTGGCTAAATCTGTTTTTTTATAGTAGTACTTGTTTAAAAGCTCATCTATGCATGGAACAGTGGAGGACTTAATTACACTGCAGAAACATAAGATTTGGGGGACGATACAAACAGCAAACATCTCTCAGGCCAGCCTTGAACAATGTCAAAAAACAGTTCACTCCTGCACCAGGTTACAGGAAGAGATTTACAGGCTTCTGCCCTGAAAAGAAAATGAGATGCTAAAAGCTCAGCACAAAATGGCATATGGTTCTTACATAAAACATAGTCACCTCTGCTTCTAGGACAGTATTCATCTTTTTGCATCAAGTGCGTGTCTAACAGAAAAAATCCCTCAAGAAACCCAGAAGCAGAGACAGTAACTGCGAACTCCCCTTCCAGATGAGCCCTAACCACAGACTCTGGTGACCTATACCTTTTCTTGTCCTCTCTTACTGCCTTTTATAATTTCTGTGGCACTTTCTATCCAACAGCTAGCTTCAGTGAGGAGTGACATTGCTGACCTTCCCCACCTATCAAGTGGGATCCTCTCACTGACTTGCAGACCCATCTAAAAGAAGGCACAAACCTGCATTCCTAATACAAATGTCCTTCTCCCTGAAGAAAAGGAACTCATAGTTAGAACCAACAACTCAGTAAGCTAAGTCTGCTATTTGAAAAAGCTGAGAAAAGAAAGTCTCATGAAAACTATGATCAACAAGCAGGAGGAGGCTTAAAGGTGAGAGGGAATGGCTGGCAAGCAGTCCCCTGCAACAGCTCTGCCTGGTGCTAAGGCTGCCAGCATCATTAAATGGGAAGTGCTACAAGCACAAAAGAAGGTGGGAGTTTTATGCACTTGATTGCAAACCCCAAAAGAAATCTTCCTTGTGATTAACTGAGTTTTAAGGATCTCCTCTTACTTTCACTCCCTGAGAACCTCTTTTTTCATTTGAGAGGACTTAAAGGTCTCTCCCTGTTTCTCCATCCTACCCTTCAGCTGCCTGTTTTTACAAAACTTGTAGGATGCTAATTATCCTTGAGACTGTGATGTCTTTGACAGAGTTGGCTGAAATTGGCCAGTGGGTTCACAAGTTAGTGGGGGTGGAGAGAAAGAGAGGCAGCCTGACCGCATAAGCCTCAATTCCTCAAGAATCCAGGCTAAAAACAATTATAGCCAGAAGGCTGAATTAAATAGAGAACCATAGACTTTTCCTCCACGTCAAACACAAACCAGTTCATGCATACTAATCAGCTAATGAAGTAATGGCAGTTTGGCAGCAAATTAATATTTGTATTGATTTACACTGAGGACTGATGCAGGCTAGAACTTCAACAGTATCAACGTGTTTAGCATAAAGCACAAAATCACCTTTATACCAACATCATAATTTACAGATGCTTACAGTGCCTCCACATGAGTACACCTCATGAGTCCTTTTTTAATAACACTGACATCTCATAATCTCATACACCAGGCACTATGAAGCACACAGGTATGGCAAGATACATTTGGAGAGTAGCCTGCACTTTCATGACAACCACTATCCACAATCTTAAAAAAAAATAAATCACCATTGAGATGGTATTTGAAAAACAACCCTTTGTATCAGCAACCAACCACATGCATGTTTGATGGCACTTGACACATGTTCAAGTCCACAAATGAAACAACGGAGAATTATTCTATGTAAGGGTTTCCTTCATTGTGACTTTCATGTTTTTTCATATGCATATTCTGGTAAATTTCTAGCTTTAAAATCTTTATGAAGAGATAGTCATGGTTGCTATTCAATTTAAATTTGCAAAAGGTTGCACATTTTTTTATTTTTAAATAGACTGAGTTCACTGTCATGGAAAAGATTTTTTTTTTTGGTCAATGGTAGCAGAAGATAAGCCCAGCTACATGGGACACAAGTACTTCAGGTTAATGAGTTTAGATTGGCTGTCAGTATTACAAATGGTGAACTGTAAGTACACACTGAAAAAGTTCACCCCCTTTTTGGTCTCCACGAGGGCATTTTCTTCTACAGAAGAAGGGATTTGGCCTATACCCCAGCTTTCCTCTCAGCCAGGTCATCCCTGTGGCAAATGCACTGTCCACCCTCTTACTCAAAGCACCTGACCTCAGAGTCTCCAGTTAGTACCAGAGTTAACACTGTCTCCTGAGATGGAAGACTGTGACTGTGGTTGTCATAGAGAAGTCAGCAGGACTATTTGGAACACCTTGGATCTTCTTGGACTTCTCTATGGTGCCAGTCAATCTGACACACTCCTGTGACACTTAATTGGAAAGCCAACAAGACTACTATAGGGAATCTCAAACAGAATCGGACGCTTTTGTTTGGACAACTGAATCAAGCCCAAAAACTCAGGTTGTATCGACAGAAAATAAATGCATATTAATTTTAAAGTGATGGCCTAGTCTATGAAGTGATCTTAGGAAAAAAAACCCCAAAAAGTACAAACCAACACATTTTATGTTTCTTGGATTTCACATGTTGTATATAGTTGAAAAAGTTGCCTAATACTGATTTTTTTACTTGCTTGGTGGACAGGTCTGAGGAGACTTTGACAACAGCCACTGGGGCTTAGTTTAGCATCTAACAGACTGGGTTTTATTTTTTGTCTCACTATGAACCAACAGAGAAAGTCCCAGCAGCTTCGTCAGCTTCTTAGTTACAGCTGAGCTTTTCTTAGAGCCCCTGTGTTATCTTCATAGCTCAGAATGTTCCTCTCCTGAAAATGCATAAGATGCTGCATGAACTTGTTCAGCCAGAGGCATAGCTTCACTGTGGAGTGCTCAAGGCCTAAACTGAATTTCAAACAAAAGTAAAATAATTAGGTTTTACAAAGCTCAGAGGTATCTGACCTATGAGACATGAGGGTCAAGCAGGAGCAGCACAACTGATGGGCTGCTGGCCCAAGCCATCCATGCAGCTGCCATGACACTGTGCTCCATGGTTCCCCTCTCATTCCAGCCAAATAAACACAAGAGGAAGCAATGCCTGAAAACTTCCCATTCCTCATGGAAAAGGGTATGCCTACACTGGAGTGGCTGTACCAAGTCATCTTTCAGTCTGGATCCATCCACAGAGGATGGCTCTGTTGGCCCCTTTGGCTGTCAAATACACACAAGTGTGTTGCCCTACAGCTGCTACATCTCATGGGTTTTCATGCTGTTTATAGGCTTTCTCATAGGGTTTTGACTGCTTATCAATTTCTTTTTACCCCTCAATGATTTACCTTTCCAAGTTTTGAGTTTTGGGGCATTGGTTACAACACCTTACCACACAGCTCATGGACAAAGCAGAAAAGAAAGCAGTTTCTTTTCCTCATTATTAATTTCTTTTATTGTTGTGGTCAAGACCTTGCACAAATCTAATCCCACGTGGCACAGCATGGCCACAGCCACACATCGATGTGGAAGAAAACAGATGCTTATGATTTCCTCTTGCATTTCAGTTGTGGGATGAAAGCCTCACAGCAGGCTTTCAGTGATGTGTTCCAACTTCTCTAAAACCACAACACCTTTCCTGTCTGTTTTTTACAATGGGTTTCCAACACAATTCACCTCCTTAAAAACAAGATGCCAGTCATTAGCTGAAGAGATAGGAGTAGAGAGAGAGGAATGGTTGCCAAATACACTTACAAATAAACTCCAATTCTTTTGTACCTGGTTTTTTAGAGTTAAAAAGCTTCTTGGTGCTGGTGATGACCTGGACTAATAGGAACATGAGTCTTGTCTCTGCTAGGCCTGTACTTCAGGAAGCTCCCTGCATCTGAACACACAATCCTGTCTTTTGTATTGATGATGAATTCAAAGTATAACAGCTTGGGAAGAACAGCTGATGCCTGAGCTGAGAGAAAGCTACGTACACAAGGCCAAATGTAAAAAAAAAAAAAAAAAAAAAAAAAAAAAGGAAGAGTGTGCAATGAAAGAGGAACCACCTTCCAGAAAAACAAAGGAGTAGGTGGGGAGACCTGGAGAGAGCAAGCCTGTGGGAACAGTGACCTGAGTTAATAGAGAGCGTGGGGGAGGAGTGGGCAGCAAGCAATTGCTCTTGTGTTCAAAATCCTACTGATGGGATGAGTCAGAGACTCTGATTGAATTTTGCCTTCGCTACACCCACAGGCTGGTTATTATAAAGCTTAGGGGAGCATGGGTTGGTGCAGCAACAAAACCTGCAGTGAATCCATGGGTATATGTGCCCGACAATCTGAAGAACATCTGCCAAACAGTGTGCCCTTCCACACAAGGTTTGCTGCAGCTCTAACCAATCTGCCTAGCTGCTCTTTTTCTTTTGTTTAAGAAGACTCAGACTGACAAAGGAGTGGCAGCTTCATGTGAGATAAAGGAGTATGGCAGACTACCAGGGACTGCTCTTCACAAGCCTCTGCTGGAGCTTCTGGAAGCAGCAAACTCCAAGAGTTAACCCGGCACAACCACTGCCAAGGAGCTATTAAACACAAGTCTATTCCCTCAGGACAACAAAGGAACAAGAAGATCTATTTGTATTACGTCCTTCAGTGACTGTCCTTTAACATTTTTTTCTTTCAACCATTTTTGCTCGTAGTGTTTATCCTCCTTCCCAGGCCAGGGGCCAGGCGACCTGCTCAGCAAGTTCTACCATGCCAAAAACGACAGTGGAAAACGCTGGTAAACACTCACTTGCTCACATCAGGTGGTCATAATAGGCCAAAGGAGGTACAAGCTGTTGTGACAGGTCTCCTGCTCGTGAAAGACATCTCCTGTGATCACCCAGAGGCTTTGCCACTGAACCATGCAACCAGGAAGAGAGGGGCTTCCCAAACCTTCAGAGGGAAGCAGGGTTAGCTCAGTGATTCAGTGTCCAACTGGGCTCTCATTTGAGAATCTAACTTACACCAAGTTAAAACAAGGTGCTCAGGTTTAAAATCTGACAGGTTAGGTAGTGACATGGGACACTACTGAGCAGCCAGGATGGCTTCATCAATTCAATGCTACTGCCTGACGCAAACGAGGAAATAAAAAAGGGCCTGGAGGAGACACCCAGCTCTTCTGACAGCGTATGTAATGAACTTCAACTGGTTCAACTTCTCTGCTTTTCATAGTTTCTGTCTGAGGGCAGTGATGGAAGCAAGTGAGGATGTGCGGCTCTGAGCTGACTTGATGGCTGGTACCCCTCTGATGTAGGGGCCAGACCTGGGCTCAGCCCTGACAGCTCACTGGGGCTCCTGCCCCTGCACACTCTGACAAGTGCAACCCCATGGTTGGCAGGGCTGAGCTGCACCTCCAGACCCTGCTCCAAAACAGATGTGAAATGTCCCTCTCAAATATTAAGAGTCCCTAAATTTAAAGATAAGCAGAGGTCTTCAGAAAGAGATTTCTCCTTCCTTAAACACCATTCTATCTCAAATTATGCTGGATTTTGCTGCCTAAACTCATAGCTTCATCTTGGATTTAATGCAGTTCCTTCCCTTTCCTTTGGATCAATTCAAACAAGCTGCATGTCTGCATGATCACTTGAGGAGAGATAAAAAGGGGGAGCTAGCTGTGATAGGATAGAGGACTGAATGTAACCATCTCTTTTTTGCAGCAGCAGCTTATGGTTTGGGCTTAATATGAAACAAAGTCGCAGGAATACAGTCTCAGGAAATAGGACAGCAAAATTCCGTGCAGCATCTGACCCCTTGTACTTCATTCTGAGCCAAAAAATCCCATGTCCTGAAAAAGATGTGCCTTTGGGAATCATTACCTGTCCTGGGAACAGAATTTTTCACTGAGTACATTTAAAACAATCAGTCTTCTCTTGTTAACACTTCCTTTGAACTCAGTGGGGACAAGCATGCCCCTTCTAGAAAGCAGTCAGTAAAAAACCCCACCCAGATTCATCCTGACAACAGCTCACAGGAAATGCTTTTCTGCTTTTCCAGTACAAGAACTGGGGCTATCCATGAGAGAAGGAGCTTTGAATTGAACAACAGAAGTTGGGTTCCATGCTGTGCATTAACAAAGTTATACCCGTCCTAGCTGTGGTATGCTGTGGATGCTGAAGGTGTACATGGTTCAAGAAGCAGAGGGACAAATCCAGGGGAAAGACATTAACCATGAGCTATTGAGTTCAGCCATACCATGCCTGACTTTCAACAGCCTTTAGACTACTAGGAAGAAGCTCTTCAGTACAAGGGTGGTGAGATTCTGAAATAGATTGCCCAGAGAAACTGTGGCTGCCCCCTCCCTGAAGATGTTTGAGGCCAGGTTGGATGAGGGTTTGAGCACCCTTGTCTAGTTGAGAGGCATCCCTGCCCATGGGAGGGAGGTTGGAGTAGAGCATCTCTAAGGCTGCTTCCAACCTAAGTCACTGCATGAGTTCTGTGATCCCTGAGCAGCATAGCACTAAGAGCTAGGAGGGATCTCCAGGAAAACACTACATGTTTGCACACCACCTCCTAAATATTCACTGCTGCGTCACTGGGCTAAAAGGGGCTTTGGTCTGACCCAGGGTAGCCACTGCTAGTTTGAATAGAGGAAGCCTACAGAGTTAATCTGCAGTCACCTAAAACTGGCCTTGATCGAAACTTTCTTTTCATGCCCACACTTAGCAGCAACTCAGACACAGGGGAGATTCTGCCAGGTGGTGTTCTCAGACTACCTGTAGTTTAATGGGCTTTTTACAAGACAAAAAACCAGAGGTGGGTGAAAAAGGAAAGATGTGACTCAACTCGTTGCTCCACAGGAACAGTGAGATCTGTATTCTACACTATAAACACCTATTTAAATGCTTTCTAGTATAGACAAAACTAGCTGATCCCCTGTACATTTGGTGCACATCTACAGTATGTCCAGGCTGTCTCAGCTGCCAAGCAAGAGCCACTATTACCTACTTCAAAGTGTGAGTTGATCCCAAGCCCTTGATATCTGCAAAACATTTAGACCCACAAAAGAACTACAGGAAGACAAATGACTACCTACTGCACCCTAACTCTGAGCTCACTCTCTTACTAACTAACAGCCTGCTCACTTTACAAAGACATCTATTTTTTTTTTCCTTAATAAAAGCAAGGCCATCTTAAATAGATTATTTTCAGTTCCAGATATTTCAACAAAGTGGATGTTCCTAATTTTTTTTTTTTTTTCCTGGAAGCCTTCTAACTTGGTAAACAGGCCTCTGTGTACAGCTTTCAATTACCTTTTATTCTGTGGTGCCAAATGAGACCAGATAGGCATACTCTTAAAAGGCTTTCATGAAAATGCAAATGAACAGTTCACACTAGTCTGCTGCAGGCTCAATAAGTAGAACAGCCGAAAGTGTTGAGACACTAGTAAATAGATAAAAAATACAGAAAAAGCCATCTGTAGTCCTAAAGAAGCTTTCATTTTCTTGTTTCCACCATCACATAGAACTTGCAATGACAGTATCTTCCAGATACCTCCTCTGTTATCTGTATTAGCTTAGACAGCGGATCTTTCTAGTAGCTGACCTGCAGAAAGGGTTTAAGTCTGAGTCAAAAGAAAGAAGACCAGAATTTAAAACTCAGATCTGCCTGGAAACATGAGTTAACTCCCACTAAAACTCACATGATCATATTTTCTTAACTGCCAAGCTTTTCCTCTACCCCCCTCCTAGACATCACCATTCATTTTAATGTGTGTGTTTTCAAAATCCAGCTCAAACAAAGCAAAGTATTTTACCTTCCTTTCCCCAGACATTACATTATATATTAGTATTCCTTTGAAAGGATTTTATTCTTTACTACTAGTAGGACAAGAAAGCCTTGAAAACAGGTTTGCTTGTAGCATTCAGCTGGAGGGTTTTATATGTGATACAGTAAGTGTTACAGACCCAGGTTCTTCACTCTAAAATTAAGCTACTTAAACCCAAGAAGTACAAAAATATAAACAGAGCAGCTCCTGAAACTGAAACTTTCCAATTAGATAGGCCTCTTCACAGACACTTCCCACTGCAAAAACACTGCAGTACTCACAGGGGAGCCTGAACAGGCTCCAAAAAGGCTTTGGGATGCTTTCAGGCAGTAGGTAAGGCTCTGGCTCTGGTGGTGCTGCCTTGGCATCCTCCATCTTTCTGCTCATCAGCTTCATACTCTACCATACACTAAGCTTAGCAAGGTCACTTATCAAGCACAGTTTTGCGTGTGCTCATGTGGTCACATCTGCTGGCAGAGTCATGGGGGCTTCTGCCACAGGGAGCTCCATCACTGGAAGTGATGCTATGACCAGCTAAGGGGCACACATCTGCCTGACTGCTGCATCCATCTTGCACACAGGAATGATCCACTCACACTCTCCCAGCCTCCCAAAAATGCCCTGCTCAGAACAGACCAAGCTCTGTCCTTCACAAAAGAGTGAGAAACAAATGCTGAGACACATCTCAGAAGCCCACGTGGCAGAACCTGGCTTGAAAGCAGCAAGTTTCTGGCCTGAATCTGAACCAGGCTCATTAGTCCTCAGCTATTTCTGTCTAGCCTGAAGCATCTCACAAATGAAGGGTATATAGAGGCCAGACAGTCTGCAACATTTGGATTCATCATTTTGGATCCACAAAACTGTACTCAGTCCAATGGGTTGCTGTTGCAACTTTTGCTGGGTTTAAAGTCAAGTACCGCAAGGGCAGGTATTCAGAGCCAAAAATCCCTTTTGAGTTAAAAGCAAACAGGGTCTGTAAAATTCTGTTGACCTTTCACTTGGAACCAACAGACCTACAAATATACTTCTTCGATACAGGGAAACTTTAGTTCTGATGCAGTCATGTTACTCTTGAAGCCTAGCCTAAGGCCACAACACTATTACCATAAGAGTGACAAAGGCAGCAGTGGGAGCACAAAGGAGGACATGGCATGGCATGGAGGCAGGTGTCCCTAGCTGGATTAATTCCTTCAGTCCCAATGCCAGCTTTTGCTAGGTTAGAACAATCCTGAGGCTACAGGCAAGTCAGAGTGAAGATGCTTCAGATCACACAGTCACAGGATGGTTGAAATTGAAAGGGTCCTCTGGACATGATCTGGTCCAACCTCTGCTCAAGCAGGGCCCCCTAGGGATGGTTGTCAAGATCATGTCCAGACAACTTTTGAGTATCTCCAAGGTCTCTACAAACTCCCTGGGCAGCCCATGCCAGTGCTCAGTCACCCTCACAGGGAAAGAGTGTTCTCTGATGTTCAGAAGGAAACTCATGTTTCAGGTTGTGCCCACTGCACTGGGCACCAGTGAGCAGAACCTGTCTCTGTCCTCTTTGCACTCTCCCTTCAGGTATTTACAGACATTTATGAGATCCCCTGAGCCTTCTCAGTCAGAACAGCCCTGGCTCTCTCAGTCTCTCCTTGTAGTAAAGAGGTTCCAGAGACTTCATCATCTTTGTGGCTCTTTGCTGGACTCTCCAGTAGCTCCATACTCATGCTTTGGGAATCTGATCCAGCTGACAGATACTGATAACACACTCCTTCCTCTACCCTGGACATATAGAAAGAAGGCAGCATGCACACACAGGAGAGCACACATCACTTCCCCAAACAGGTGCTCTTCTGATCTACCAGTGAGGTAAAGGAGAGCCTGTTTCTGAGTGCTGTATCTTGTGTTTCACTGACTTCTTAGGGTGCAGCTCTCACTACCAGGCACCACTTAAATGCAACAACACACACCTCAATCCGAGACAAAAAAAAATTGTCTTCTTTAGGTAGGAAGATGTTTATTCAAAGAGACTCAATATACTCATTCTAATTTATTTTTACAGCAGGTATAGCAAACCAAGACAATTAAAACGCTAACTCTCCAAAGCTCCAGATATTATGTAAATAAACCCTAAATAATTGCCTGCATTAAAATGTGGTTCAGTGTTCAGCAAGCAAAACAGCTCTTGTTTTTCTTAAATTAAATTCTGATTTTATCTATAATTCTAGACTGTTCTGTTTATTTACATGAAACGTTACTCTGCTTGTTGAGTGCCAAAGCATTACTCTGAAACAGTGTGATTAACACCAGTATTTCCAAAAGCTACACATCAAATAAGATTTATGTGACTAATGATCTAGGTCCCTCAAACAGCAGTATACGCAAGCTGAGCTAATCAGGCACATTCTTGCCATAGGTATGGCAATTTACAGACACACTCCGGTAATGAGGGTAATGGATGTGAGGATACCAGCTGACAGAGCCAAGAGCCATGCACTGGCAATGATCCCTAAAAGCTTTTTATGCATGGAGGGGTCGGGCAGAACACTAAAACACAGGGCTCTGACCCTTGCTCAACAGCAAGGACCTGTGGCAACTGAAGACATTATCATCCTCTTAATAAATCTCCCTCTTCCTGCAGCAGGATCAGAGGGCAGAAACCTCCACCTCCATCTCTGCTGCTTCAGGCCACAGTTTGATATGGTATATATATCTTGGTATAATCCAGGCTTTACTGGCAATTTAACCCAACAGACCCAACTAGAAAACACAAGATGGGAGGCCCAAGAGCATTCTCCCTTCTGATGGCTGGGAAGAGGGTGATGACAGGCAGTGTGACAGAGCAGCAGTCACCAGATCCAGGCTGGAGTGATCTGGCCCCTGGGAGCAGATGCACTCCCACACTAGGAGAGAAAACACCTGCTTGCTTTGAGTGTATTTTTTACATGGTTTTGGACTTCTCTCTGTCGAGCAATGATGCTGACTGTCAGGTCCCCAGTGATGCCTCAAGATTTCTCTTCATAATATTATTCAGCTGAAGCTGTGGCTCCAGTTTCAATTTGCAGGTGATAACATTCCCTGCACAAAAGTCTCCAGTTCGAATTGCTGGCATCTGTGCTAAGAGTGCCCTACACTGCCTGGAGAGTGATGCTGGCCTCAGTCAATGAGGACAGACAGGCACAACACAGGCACAACACTGCTTTGGCCAGGATGATGCAGCAGCAGTTCTTGTGCTGCAAACCCACCGCCCTGCCAGCTGCCTCCAGCCTCCCAGTCACAGTCCCAAGACTTCACCATAGTTAAAAATTCTATCTAAAAAAACCCCCAAAACTTCTACTGACTTGCTTATTTTTTAATAAAAGCAGCTTAATGCCCATTTGCTGCAGATGCTATCCCGCCCCTTAACAAAAAAAAAAAAAATTCCCATTGGCAAGCAACCAATACACAAGAACATCTACAAAGAAGCTGTTACAGTTTATCCATGGATTAAGGTCATTAATAGCACTCGGTGACATACTGGGATGACTCCAAAGGTGCTGTATGTCCTGCTGGCTTGCAGGACATACAGAATGTAATCCCCCCTCACAAACGTTTCTACTGAGTTACTTTCTTGCAAATTGCCAAAAGAACAGAAGAAACCAAGAAATCCAGAAGATGCCTAGCACAGTAATTTGCATTGCACCAAAATAAAATTAACATTTTCAAACACCACTGAATTTTTTTTTTCTCCTTCACATTGTTGTTTTCACAGTAATGAAATTCTTGGTGAGTAACAGAGATGTTGGTCCAAATTTTTTGAGCTAAGTTTGAAAACCAAGCCAAGACATTCTCCCATTCCCAGAAGACAAAGCCACAACTGAAACTTTCACAATAAAATCTGAAGAGCTCATTTTTTTACGTTAATTATTTATGTGAACTAAATTTTTCCCTTCTGTTAACATGAGAACACAAATGTATCATCACAGAAAACACTATGTACTCCCCAAACCCCACGGGGCCATTAATCTTCTTTTATGCAGTACACACAGTATGTTCACAGAACTTTAAAAATAGTTTTCTAAAGTGTGCCTGATGTTATTAGCAAGTCAGAAGTTTGATGACCTAACAACATAATTGCTAAATATCTTTCAAAGGACAGAATTCCTTCGCTCTGTTCAAAACTTACACTACTATCTGTACCATGCATATATGTAATTATCAATGCTATTAATTTATCAGAGCCTCCACAATACCAAGAGTAAACAATCTGTTCCAGTGTCAAAACTGAAGTAATGAATAGACTTTTCTTAGCTCTGTTGATTTGAACGAAGGAATCAGTACTCTTTGGATATGATTTGCTTCATTAGGACTCTGGTAATGGTCTAGCACTCTGCCACTGTGTATTTTCATTTGTCATGAAACAATAATTCATAAAATACATTGAGGAGAATACAACTATCCTACCAGCTGTAGGCAATCCTGTATCCCACAGTCACGTGCAATTTCTGTAAACAACATACTGACACTATAATATAAAATAAAACCCTCATAAAGAAATCTTTTCAATGTTTCCATATATAAAAGTTATGACATTTGTATTAATATACAGTTTACCAAGAACAAATCACTCTGATTAACCTGGTTTATGATGAGTTATAACTCATCATCTCACATCTTACTTTTAGTAAATGTAGTAGCATTTTCACTACACATGCAATTTCTTTTTTCCTTACCTTTAAGGAATCAAAGCAGGCAATAACTCTTCCATTTTCAACCTGGCAACTTTTAGGGGGGTGTGCAAATTTGCATTCTTCATCAGAGCGTGAGCAAGTTCCCCTCTGAAACTGCCTGCACACTTCTAATGTTAGCCATTTTGTATCTCTTACAGGAGCAACATTCAAAGCCATGGTGAAAAGCTGATTCTGAATTTGTAAATTGATGTCACGTGAATTATGCTGAAGAAATTTCCAAAACAAAGGAAAAAAAGAACCAACCCCAAACCAAAACAAAAGCCCCAACCAACCAGATAATAGAATAATAGATAATAACTAGAAAATAATTTCAATTCCAGTGGAAAAGAAATTAAAAAAAAAAAAAAAGAAAAAGTGGGGGATGATTAACGATGTCCAACGCACACAAAGCAGAATAAACAATGTTTCTCAGCAAGCAGTCATTCATAAATCATTAAGTCCCACTTGTAGACTTTTGGCTGGGAAAAACCATGCTCAGTTGCATTTCTGTCCGTAAAACATGTGAGCTTGTTGATTGTATCACAGATGCACCAGTTTTAAACCAATGTTCTTCAGTGAAATGGCACTCCTTGATAGAATGTTAGTTCTCTGATGGTCGCTTGCTGGTATTGACCACCCAAGAAAAGCAATACAGCTGTTTGGTCATATCCTAGGAATAATAATAATTCTTCTTCGCCTCTTTCTGCTTTCAGTTTCCCATCAACTAGTTGGCAAATGGAGACAGATGAGGTATCTTCTGCCAGGTATAAGGTGAAGGCAATGTCTGGCTGGCAAAGACGAGTTTTTGAGAAGACAGGCGTAGCAGTCCTCGCTCATAAAAGTGACTTGACAAAGGCACTTTTAAAGTCACTGACCTGACAAAACAAATAGAGTATCAGTTCATGTGCAACTCATTCAAGTTAACATTATGAAAACTGCCATCCTTTTTAATCAGATTATTATACTGCCAGCGCTCACTTCTGTTTCTTTTTCCTAAACAAAATCAGATTCCTTCGTGAAGTTACAGATGACAAGGGAATAACCAGTTGAAACACGTATTGCAGTAATATTCTAGGCAGCAATCCAAAAGTTGGGAATTATTTAAATAGATGAATGTGGCAGACACAATAATTAGGCATGCTGCTTGTGAAACAATTCAATCTAATGTGCTTCGTCTCAACAACAATATACAAGAACCCGTTCCCACTCATTTATCATTTGGCCCTCTAGATTGTGTTATTACATTATAAGATGTTACTTGTTCTTTCTCAGAAATAAAGATGGCAATACTCTGTTTGGATTTTCTGTCTCTTTACCTCTATGTTTCTCAAGGGAAAAATAAAATAGACCAAAAAAGTTGTAATTTCAAAATTACAGGAAAAAAAAAAATCCTTCCATATCCAGAAAATAGTCAGCTTCCCTGTTAAACTAAAGGCTGTTTCATAAAGGCTTCATAAAAAGGACTCCCCACTCTAAGTCATCATCCTCTAACAAGTTCTTACTAACATTAAGCAGTCTTTATTTAAATTTTCCTTTGAAGAAATTAGCTTTCATGTACCTTTACAAATACATGGTTCAGCATCTAAATCTAAGACTTAAAGAGGGAACTTAAATATTTAGGGACTATAACATACCTAGAATATTTTTATACATAAACAGGCTTGAAAATCAAAGGGTTAGATATTACAAATATTTTTAATAAATGACTATATTTTATATGCAGATGGTGAAAACATGGATGTGAAGTTTCCTTCTATTCAGCTTCAAAGGAACACAACTTTTACTTTTCAGATACCATCCAGAAACAGTTGACGGATTATTTTTGTGCAAGATTAAAGAACGGAGGAAGGAGTGGAATAAGTGAGGTTTTGAAACGCTTCAATAAAAATAGCGCTAAAAACATTGTCAGCTTTTCCATGCCAGAATAATTACCATTCTGTGCTCCAATTCATCTGATTTAATTGAAGTCAGTATTGTTACTAATGCAAGTAAGAATTACTCACACACAATTTCAGGAACAGATCTCAGTTCTGACTTGCAGGTCTTCACTTCAAAAGGTTTTTCTGTTATTTAGTAATGCTCACAGAAAGGGATTTACTACGTGACTGATACCTACACCAAAATTTGCTACTGCTAGCAGGAATAAAAGTAGTGTAATACCAACTGCTCAAAAATTCACTTTCAAGTCCAACACCCAATAAGATGTGTCCAGATGGTACTTAGCTAGCTCTACCTGGTCATCAAGAACAACAAGTAGCAAGAGAATTAGTACATTTTAAAATATTTCTGTGTAACTGTAGTACATGTAGGACATGAACTAAATATTCCTCAAATTAAATATTCCAGAGTTGTCCCACAGCATCGATGAAGAGTGAGGTACAGATGAAACTATACAGAGAGGTAAGAAAATACTCATAATTGATGAAAAAGACGGAGAGGGGGGCAAGACAAGGAGAACCTCTCCACAAGAGCTTGTTGGGCTGATGATTTAGCTGGCTGAACGTAAAAGAGAAAATATTCTCCCCAGAGCCTCCCATTCCAATTCAGAAATGTCAGTAGTGGTTTTCAGTAATAGATGTAGGAGACAGATAGGAATTTGGGGAAAAGTGTAAATGTTATACTGCACACTGGTGAAAGTCATGAGTAGTAATGCTCTGCTGGGCTGCATAGTACTAAAAATGACAAAGTCATTCCTCAACTAGTAGGTGTTAAGACTGAAGAAAACCAGACTTTGCACATGGCAGCAAAGCAAACAGCATGTGTTATGTAAATGGCAGTAGCCATGGTTATAAACAAAAGTGCACAACAGCATCACATACAAGATTTGTGAGTATGAAGCAAGAATTATTACCAACAAAGTGTTTGGGTAAGGGAGAAGTGAAAATTAGCATCATCCTATTTCCCATCTTCTTACTACATTGACATGTTCTAAATAAAGAGAAGCATGAAAAACTCTCTCAAACATGGGTGTCTTGTCAAAAATAACACCACTATCTGATTTCTCAAAAAGACACTGAGTACTTCAGCAGTTTCTACTGATGCAGGCTTAGGAGAGACAAAACCAAGACTTTTCTGAAGGAGGTCATGCTGTCAGTAGAAGGCAGGTGCAAACATGGTGGGGACAGAAGAACCTGGAGCACTTAATCCACACCACTTTCATGGCCTGTGTGTTCACAGCTGCCATACCTCCTTCACCAGAAGTGTGAAGGAAAAGGTGCCACTGGGAAAGCCTGAATGTGAGAGGGGAGCAATACAAGGAGGAAGAAGAAGAAAGAAACTGGAAGGGAAAAAAAAAAAATCCAGAACAACTATTGGAGGAACCAAGGAAACAACAGTTCAAGACATTAGGAGAGAGCTCAAGAGAATGATGGAAAAAGAAAGAGGAAGTAGAAAGTAGGAGAGTGAAAGGCTGGTTTTGGAAGAGAAAGGAAAACATATAAATTAGAAAAAAAACCAACCAAAATTTTAATTCTTAAATAACACAATTGTTATTAAATAAAATGGTACTCTAGCGCACTAGGAGCCCTTGAAAAAGGTTCTGAGGAAAACTAGGCAGTCAGTATCCTTAGGAGTAGCAAGGACTCAAAAGCCCCTGCCCTGTTACAAACCAGATGGATCTCTCAGATGGAAAATAAGAGCTTTTGCTACACACAAAATACAGGTCGCTTTGGTACAGTGGCTTTACTCACCAGACAGATAAGATGGATTATGTAGTATCTGTCTAATGGAGAAGATGAAGCTTCTTGGACATGTTGCATTCATGCTTCAGTTTCACAATGAAAATACAGGTATTACAGGACAGACAGCTACTGAACCCTTAGCCTTAAGGCCAGGGAAGAGCATCCAAAACCCAATAAATCAAATCTCTTGTTTGCAGCTGCACAGTGGACTCCACTTCTGAAGCACCCAGGACACAGCCATACATTTAGGAGACACCAAAAAGTAATACAGTCCAAAAGACTGTGGGACTTTTCTGCAGTTTTTCCAACTAAACCTCACTCTTACATTCTTTTAAAATGTCATTTCCCCTGATTGTTTGTGCTTTAAATAGCATTCAAGGCCTCCACAGTGAAGAGAAGCTCCACACCATAACCCCACAAGGAGACTCCAGCATTGCTTTCATTTCCAGCTACCTCCCATCTCCTTGACTCCCCCGCACTCTCTTCTCTTGCCCTCCTCCCTCAGGCTCTCTGCTGAGGAAAGCAAGGCTGCTGTTTAATCCTGGGCTAAAGCTGGATTCGTTTATGATCCGCCTCCCCAGGTGCAGAAAAAAGCCAACTCAGCAGCATACAGTGCTCAGTGTCAACTCCACCAGGATGTGCCCACCTGCCTGTGGCCAACACGTGACTGAGCACGGAGCAGACACGATGAGGCGTGAGGGCATGGGCTGCTGTCCCCCCCCCTCCACGGCTCCCCACCTGCGGCAGGACTGGCTCCTGGTTCCAAGCACTTGGAATTATGATGCTGAATCCCAGGGGACATGTTCCCTGTCCCTGGAGAGCAAGGCTGACTCTCAGTCATCGCCCACTAATTTAAGCCCCAGTGTGCAAAAACTCCCGCTAACCAATACAGAGAGGATCTTATTTCAAAAGACACCAATGTGAATGGACACACATGTCATTTTACAGATAAATATTATGACAGTCAGCACGTTTGCTCGTCATATTTGAAGAAATTACATTCTTAAAGAGAGAATATGTAAGAGGTCTTCATGTGGTGGATAGGCCTTTCTCACTCCATCAGCCCATCAGATTAAGAAACAGGAAGAAAAAGTGATGCGATAGCACAGTGGTATCATTCATCAGTGAGCACTAAACCAGCTTCATATTATTTTCTTGAATCTATTTCTAACATACACATTTTTGATAGGTAGGTACTACCTATCTATCTTACTTAGATATCTAGTAAGACTGGACAATGTACAGTAGAGTTTAGTAATTGCATCCTCTTTGCATAGTTTGGCTATATTACAGGATTAAACCAGAATCAAGCTTCTGGTTCTTTTCCAAACTGTTGTGAAGTCACAAAAATAATATTCTCCATATTTTAGAAACCAGAGAAAACAAGACAGGCTTCTCTGAAACATGATGACAAATATAAATGCAAAATCTTTCTGCAGCTGTAGCGTTGTTAAGAAAAAACAGTTACAGTAGAGAGTGATGAATGCATTTTATTCCACAAATTTCAAATGAAACTTGTGAATGTTTCTTCAATAATTCTGAGGGGTTTTTTCCACTTTGTTAAGATGTTAAACACCTTCCATGTTGCAGCAAGCCATCTAGTACTGCTCAAATGAGGAAGAAACCAGAACTGCCCTATCAGAGAAGCAGCCCACTAGTTTGCCAAAGTGTCCAAGAGCCAAAAGTACTAAAACTCTAATCCCAGTTCCTCTATTAATTCAAACTGACCTCTGCTGAAGTCAAGGGTGCCCTGAATTACAAAAGAACCATTATTTATTTTATTTGCTTGACCTGCAGATAACTATTGCAACATTGCTCTTTGCCTGTTATACAACCGGACATGAACACTTTCCAACTGTAATTCAGAAGAACACTTTACCCAGAGAGGATCTCAACTATTTCAGGTAAGCTGAGAGAAGTCCAGGGACAGGTTAGAAAATGCTGGTCTGTTTTATATAAACTGAGAATGCCCTCCAAGTATCAGTTTTGCTAAATGAGCCATATTCTCCTTGTCAAGATCACTAATGCGCCAGGTTCAGGCTTTTTAGTATGTCCCATGCTATTTACAGCACAACAATGAGCTTCTTATTAAAACCTGCCAGTTCACTTTGAAGTTGGCTTTATGATATAATAACACTAATGCCCTTTGTCCCCAGGCAAGCAGGTGAGGAGAAAGGTTTACCACTGGCTGTGACACAACATACACAGCCTGGGATCTTTTCAGGGATCCACAGTACTACTTTGCTAATGGACTGTGAAACATTTCTACTGAACCTAAAGTCTGTAGACGACAGGAGTGCACTAGAGTATTTTCTAACATCAAAGTGCTTCGAAGTCATGCTGATATAACTAACGCTCATTATGCCTCAGTTAAAATGCAACTGCAGAAAAACAGTTTTTCTTCAACTAGCAACTTTTTAAAAAAATAAATTTTAACAAGTATATTCATCCCAGTCCACTTAACCTTTTCTCCTCTCTTGGTCTATTCCTTCTTTCACAGTTTGGAACGTAAACACTTTTTGTTTCTAAGCCCAAAGAAAACTCATTGCATTCTCTAAATGTACAAATTTCATACATAAAATTCTGCTCCTTACCTTGACAAGAGGGCAAAAGCAATTTCTGTTTCAGTACCCCTGCAAGCAGAGTTAATCATCCCCGGCAGCAATGACGTTATCACTTGGCCTCTTGTGGACACAAATGTTTTGCTTTTGGCAGAGAACACCACATAATAGCTATTAATCAAACACAATTCCTCAGGGGAGGGTACCCTAATGCATTAGAAGCTTCTACTCACACCCAGCTGCAGCTATGTATTGTATTTTCTTATTTTTTTTCTTACGGCTGTAAAAATATTTATAGAAAAGTGTGCTTATGTACTGTGAAATTTTTATAGACTTGCATGGAGGGAATGTGTGATCAAATGACTGTTCTCACCTGCCAGAGGACCAAACATGCTGTTACACAGGAGAACAAATTAAAAGAGCTCAGGCTGTCGTCAATTTTCTATTTTTTTCTACTCCAATTTTGCACTAAGCCCAGACGGCAGAACACTTACTGAGTTTATGTGACAAACAGCATCCTTTTACACTGAAAGACCAGGATAAATCTGCCTAATCTAAGGACTCCATGTAAATTATGTTGAACCTGCAAGCTGAAAATATGTTTAATAAGACTGCCAATAGCATTACTAATAAAATACTCCTAAAATTACCAGGTCTGGGAAGTTGCATGGCATATCCAAACAAAGCTCCTGAGGTGAGGGCAGCAAGAGCAATACCTAATGCTATTAACTCCGACTGCCTCTCCAGCACTAAATTCAGCACAGATTCCCTGCACAAGATCCAAGATAAATAAAAATCTGACATAAAATAGCAGCATTTTTCTGTGCTGCCTTCTCCAGCTGCAATTTACCTGAGAACAGCACACCAAAGTAAAAAAGGATGACTTTAGCAGGTCAGCCAAAAGGTCCATCTTGCTCAATATCCAGCCTTCTACTGTGGGCAATACCAGATGCTTAGAGTGGAGTGTGAAACCAGGGCAGGTAGAGTGGGATAATTTTCATTAATCTTCTCCCAGGCTCCAAAACCCTGTGACTGATGTCTTTGTATTTAATAGGTCTTGGATTATGCTTCCATGGATTTGCCCACTTCCTTTTCCAGTGTTGCTCTGATAAAAGTGTCTTTCATCATCATGTGCATGGGAAGTAGGATACCAAGAGGGAGCCTGACTGGTTTTCAAAATTGTTCACAAAAGATTCAGCTCTTGGGAGACGAACATGGATATGGGGGGAAACAATTTGGGACTTCAGAGATTTTTAAAAATTTGAAAACAGCAAACGGAGAGGGTAAATAAACTGACAGATTACAAATCCCCTTAAGTAAATCTGTGTTGTTTCTATATTTTTATTACCCCTGAATGGGTTGAAATAGAAGAAAGAATGTGTCTTTTCCTTCCAGGGAATGCAGAGCTTGGAGGAAAGCATCTTTAAAAACTACCAGAAGAAGAAGAAGCACCAAGATCCCTTCTGCTGCACCTCAAGCTGTATCACCAAGGAGTGTTCCCAGAAACAATGCTTTCTTAGCAGTCCAAAGGAGAAGGAGAAAAACCCAAGAGCATGCCCAAAGCAGCACAAGAGAGGCACTCCAGTTGCATTCTGCTATAACTGGAGCATTTCAGAACCATCTCAAACACATTTTGGAAGCAGCAACTCATCACGATTGGAAAGTGCTTCCAGGAGGGACAAGAAAAACACCTCAGTAGTGTCTTAACTTTTCACAGAGCTGCCCAAGGAGCTTTCATCAGCACCCATTTTATCACAAGGATTCAACTCCTTTTCCACTCTTCATTAGTAGAATGCATGCAACAACAGTTTTACTTCAAGCCTAAAGAAAACTTCATGAAGCAGAATGTATGCAAGTGCTTTACTTCTTACATATCTCACAGGACATAATGCAAATCCAGATTAAGCATCTATGTCAGAATACTTTAGTCTTGCAGCAGTTAAAAGGACAGAACAGAAACCTAACTTTCAAGTCACCTATGGAATAGCATATTGTTAGAAAGTACCTCATTTTATTTATTTAAAATAATGTTTTATGCTAACATCCGTACAGGAATGTTTTATACAAGAGAAGTTGATATCTCCCACTAAAATCCATTTTTCAAAAACGTTTCCCAGTCAAGGAAAAACCAGTAATGACTTCTTTTTGGCAGAGCATTGGAGGAAAAAAAAGAAGCAGCATTCAACAGGTTATTTGGTTTCTTCTGAAGGCAGGTTGCCTTCTCGTGTTTTGAATACAGATTTCTTCCTGCCTGATTATCTTTGGCTCCCCAAGAAAAAAACAGAAAAATATCTAATCAAGCTCTATGTGATGAGACAGTAAAAGACGTTTCAAAAAGCATGCCCTTTATTTGTCCACAAAAAACCCAAACAAAACAAGCCAAAAATAAACAAGAAAAAAAACCCACCACAATTTAAAACTTCAGAGGCTTCCTGTGTTGTGTTTGACAATACATAACAAATTTATTTTCCCTGGAATAAAATAAATTTGCATTTAGTGAACCACTATTCTCTTGTCAAATAGGTACTATAAACTCAGAGAGAGAGCACTTTTCTTCTAAAATTGTTTTTGCAACTGATGGGAGACAAACAAAGAAGAGCTCTTCTCCAAGTACTTGCAGTTTCTGGTGAACTTGTGCTTTCCTGGAAATCCTGAAAACTTCTGTTTAATTCTGAGGCAAATAATGGACTTAAAACTGGAAGAGCAGCAAAGTCTGCAGATATTGCCTCCCAGAGAAAACACATTTTTCTCATGTCTAGGATGACAAATTTTGGGTCTGGCATGCAGTTCTGTTACTAAGTTTCCTTTTTGCTTGTGCACCAGTTGAAAAACACTGTCCCGATGAATATGGGTCATATTGATCTGTTGTTTTAATTTGTGTAACATGTCTTGCTCAGTGGAAAAAGCTCCCTACTCATTACCACTTGACAAGTTACTTTTTAACCCAGTTTCATTTTAGACTTTTTTTTTTAATTTTTTTTTTTTTATAATTAACAGCAGACAAAGCACTTAAAAACTAAACCAAAGCAAAACAAAAGAGAACAAATACCAACCCAGAGAAGATAGGCAGGAACAAACTCAGTTTATTAGCCTACAATAATGATATTGGATAAACTCATGCTCACTTTTGATGCCATATTCCTTATTTCAGTTGTCTACAACATCAGAAATGGACATAAACTACATTCAGATTTCTGTAAGGAAAATATCCAAATTCACCAGTGTCTTGTAAAAGAAACTTCGGTGTACAGAGTATTCCTTTTCATTTCTGCTGGCTCCAAAGTTGGAAAGGGAATGGATTCAGACAGCAGCACTGACTAGTCAGGCAGTGTCAGTCCAGTACTCTTATGTCTTAGAGCCAGGTATGCCCCCACCTTGACATTTTTCTAAATAGTTAAAAAATTCCCCTCTATTTTAACTCAATTATTTAATATTGAGAGAGAGAGAGCAATGAAAAAGTCTTCACTACTCACTAAGTCTTGTTGAAAAATTTCCCAAAGGAAATCCCAGACTCTCAATGTATCCTTGAAAATACTAGGGGAAAACTATTTTAGCACTGCTGAAACAACTCCACCTCAATGCTTTCTTTTCATACGGTTGAATCATTTTCTGGTAACTTAAACATTATCATGGGTAAGCACACAATTTTTCAGGAACATATCATATTTTTTTTTTTTTATCCAGGAAGTTGAAAAAGAGTTCTTTCATCCAACTGACACAGAGAATTGCGGTGGTTTTTTCAGTGAAAAAGAAATAGATTCCTGGGGAATGTTTTGGCAGAGCACTTTTCCAGACCTGTTTCTACTATCTCTGCTTACCTATAGCTGCAGAGCTTTCTCCCTCCTGCCGGGCAGGGCAGTATTGCTGAACACAGCCAGCTCAGAACCAGCGCTTGCAGAGCAACCGATACACTCATGACACCGAGTACAAGCAACTGGCTTTTGGCAGAGTTTTCTGCCCAAAATGCAGCAGAAAATTTGGTCTGGTTATAATAAGTCTTGACAGTTTTGTCCTTTCCAAAGGTTTAATTAATTTGTTGTACTTCAAGTCTCTAATGTGTATTTAAAGCCACACATTGTTTTTCACTCTGTGTTAAACTGCAGTTCAGAAACTTCCTCTAACCCTGCATAAATGTCACCTTGATAGATAGAACTGTTTCTGAAAGATAATGTCAAATTTCCTGTGCTACAAAGCCAATACATGGCACAAAAATATTTTCGATTTGGTCAAGTAAATAACATCAACAATATACAGATATTAAGAACTGTCATTTATAAACATAGAAAGTGGACTGCTGTCATGCTTACACACATTTTTATTCCAAAAAACAACTTTTCAAAAATTAAGAGATTTCTGTGTTGAATGTTCTTCATTTTAATGCAATGTTTGCTCATTTTGTAAATAAGAGATTTTTATATCTTCTAACCTTCAGCCTAGGTACACACACAAGCCCCTGAGACTGGATAGGACTTTTCATGCAATGTTTCCAGGGCAAAGCAAAGGATACAACATGAAAACCAGACCAGAAAACAGAAAAAAAAATCCCAAACTAATTAAACAACTGTCTAAGTCAGAATTACACCCCACAGTAACACTCTCCAATTTTATGAGCTGCACAGTATACGCTGCCAATATTGGGTTTTGCAGAGACACTACTTTATTACAATGCATAGACTCAAGAAAGGTCCTTCCCCACATTTATCCCTCTGCCCATCATCTGAAACAGCAGTAACCATGGTATCACTTTGTAACAACTGAACCAAACTGCCTGTCCACTACCAAAAAACCACTGGAAAACCACTATTAATACTCTAAAAAGACAGCACAGGGAGAGACTAAAAAGATGCAGTGGTATCCTGGTTTTATGTTTTAGGGATTTCTAATGGACAAAGTTCACTAAGTTTACATATTAGAAGGGTTTGTTTGTTTCTTTAAAAATATAATTATTAAGGTTTTGGAATGTTGGACAGAAATCCAGAATTTAAGGTCCCAATTTTTTTCTTGCTGTATTGTTGCCAAACATTGACAGACAGATTTTAAAGAAGAAATGTGCTGATTCACAAGGCACAACACAATCTAAATTTATAATTGCTGCACTGGAGTCCATATAGGCACACAAATAAAAACTCTAGTAATTTCAAATCAGAAAAGTAAAAACTTGCTTGCCATTTTTAAAATCCTATCAATCATTTTTACCTTTTAGTGAAGCATTCCAAAGATGAACACCATTCACCTTTCCCCTAAGTGAAGCCTGCTGACATTTTGATGTCTGGAGGCCAGAAGGGTTGAGATACTGGGGGCTATCTTTACCAAAGCAGACCATTACTACTAAGCCTGTCCTCTCTCTAAGAACAAAAGAAAGCACATCACCTATATTGATGCCTATAGCATGAATCCTGAAGTTAAAGGACCCACTATACAATCATACTGCAGCACATCTACCTCTCACCCATTTAACTGGAAGCCTGAAACCATCAAGTGCATTTCATAAAGCTTTATCACATACAAGTGTGTTTACAAGGATCTGTCAGTTTTTATTAAAGACCACAATTCTGGCAGCTGTAGAAAAGAGCTATAAAATACAAATCCTAAAAGCTCACAGTTAAGCAAAATAAAAGTAAATGAAACATCTCACCTTTGTAAGCTGATGATTTTTGTGAGACATGAATCTTAGAGTGTTAAAAGAAATTTAATTAAAAAGGCTAGCTAGAAGTGCTAAGCATTTGCAGATGGCATGAAGGCTGAAGTCAGATCAGAAATTCAAGGTCAAGAAATTCTACAAAAGCCCTCAAACCCAACAAACTCGCATGGTAAACCAGTATGCTTTTACTTCTAATCATCTACTGTAATTTTCATAATTAATTTTACTAACCAAGTTGTCCTTCTCTGCTTTGCAACTTAACTATAGGCAATAAAAGATAGCTTGCAGTTAACAAAATTTTTGCAAAGTCATACCTGAAGCCAACTGTGAAGAGTTACGAAAGGATCTTGTGATGAGTACACTGGATGACATAAGACTTTAAGATAAAGATAGGCAAAAGAATACAAATGAAGGGAAAACCCAAAAAGTAATGAACAATACACACAAAACACTAGGTTCAAACAAGACAGAGGAAAAGATCTTGTGGACATTATGGGCATCTTTATGAAGACTTCATCAAAATACTCAGCTATTAATGGAGTATAAAGCAAGCAGAACATTTGGCAATACTGAAGAAAAACTGAAAAGAATCATGCTACTATGTGGAGTCATGGAGATAAATGCTACTATGTGGAGTCATTCTTCAGAGATAAATCAAATTCAGATTGCCCCCATCTCAGAGAGATTACCACAGAGCTGGAAAAGAGAGGGAGAATAGCAACAGTACCATCTATCAAAAAGTGTACATATGTGAAGAGGCAATGGTGACGCTTTTAACAATAGAAAGAATGACATCCATGCAGACAGACAGTGTGGACCACTGAATTTTGACTAGGAAGCAAGGGACACTTGGAGAATTACCAGTCAGAAAACCATACAACAGATATCTTTGCATATGCCGGGCAGCTAGAGTGTGAAGTTAAATGGCAGGTGACTCACTGAAGGTACAAATTTAAAATAACTTTTCCAGCTCAAGGTTGGATTAATTAAACAGTCATCAGAATCACTGATGGCTACTACATTCATGGCTGAGAAGTAAAGTCTTCCTCTGAAAGCCTCTCACTCCTGGAGACTAACAGCTTGTCCCCACACCATGCAAAGCATATATTCCTGTTCTTGGCTTATCCTTTTGTCTTCTTTGCCTTGGGATGGCAGCTCTGTACAAGCAGCCTTATCTTGCACCAGGGCTGGCTATAGGTCCATAGGGATGTGCTGATCCTCAGGCCCTCATAGGAGAAACTCAACACTTTTAACTCCTATTTCAAACAAGCAGATTTTGGAGATGGGTACTTGCTCATCCTATCTTCAGGCACGCAAATGCATCACTGGCAACCAAAAAGCACAATCTCCTTCATTTTCCTCATGCTAAAGGGGAGACAGGCACCTCCAAAAGACAATTCAGAATGTGAAGGCACAGCTTCATCTCCAGGGACCACCACAAAGCCACAGACCTAACAGAACAGACACATGATCACAAGGACAGGCAGATCACACAAGTAACTGTGCTACCTGCTCTGCACTCCAAATGGATGACTTAACAACTTGGGAAGGAAAAAAAAAAACCCAGCAACTCCTTCAAGAAACACATTCCCTTGCCCTTTTCAGCCCACAGAAAAGGCTGTGTTCCCTTGGCCTTCTCTCCCTTGCCACGGGGAGAGAAGGCAGGACAGAAGGGAAGTGAGAGGAGGGGGCCTGGATCCCTTGCATCTTACAGAAGTATCTAACCACTTCCAGCTCCATGAGCAAGGTTCAGGAGAAGGATTTAATTCCAGGTATTTCTCTCCAGTTTCTCCCCTTGAGATGTATGTGTGGCTTCTTACCACTTAGGACCTTTTACACCAAGGATTAAGCTGCTGGTTTTTCCCCTGCTGGCGTTTCCACTTCAAAGAGCTGCTACTGTGGACATCAAAGCCTTTGAAAGTGGCCTCACTATACAAAGTCATGAGCATCAATTGAGGTCTTAAAAAAACAAAAAACAAAAAAAAAGGAAAAAAGCCAAACCAAAACGCTTGCTTTATAAACACATCAGCACAAACACTTTCAAAGCTTTTTGTGCCTTCCCCACTGTGTCAAAAAAAAAAAAAAAAATCTTAAGAGTTATTTTGGCTTCCCCACAACCTCTTGGATTTATGGCAATCAAGTAATCCAGCCCCAAAGCACATCCCGGGATTAGCAGAAGGGGACTAAAATACCTAAGTGATCTGAAAAGAAAAAAAAAAAAATAAACAGACACGGATAAAAAAGTTTCTGAACACAAGCTCTGGAGCTCCAGGAGAGCGGCGCGCCGTGCTGCCGGTGTGCGTGTTCAGCATGCCAATGAGGACTGCAGCACTGCAATCCCCAGCATCAGCAGCCCATGCACTGCCCTCCTCCTCCCCTAAAGTCCCTTTGCCAGCTACAGCAGCTGACCCCAAGGTCCCACTGATTTTGGGCCACGGGGCAAGGAGATGAAGGTGGGAAAGCCAGCGTTGGTCTCTCCGTGGTGGCAGTCAGAGCCCATAGCAGGGGATGCTGTGCCACGGGTGAAAAGGGCTGCCAGGGAAATCCCCTCCACGTTATCACAGCCTTTTAAATAAATAAAAGTGAGGCAGTGCTGGATTCCTGAAGCATTAACTGGGCACAGAGGGTCTGCTCCTGCCAGGAGTGCCCATGCCACCAGCAGTACAGCTTGATGTGTTTGCTGACAAACCAGTGAGGCTCTAGGCTGGAAATAAGCATATAGCTGCTGGTAATAGCACTGCAGACTGTCCCAAAAGGCAAAAGGAATACCCCCCCAAAAAAATCATAAAAATGGACTAAAACTAGGCTTTGATATCCTACAAGGCAGCCGCTTGCCTCACCTCAGTATCCAAGAGGAGTGTCTCACAGAGCTGCCAGGGGAGAGCAGTAAGGCATAGAGCCAATACACTGAAACACAGAATTAAAAATCATCCTTCTGAATACTTGAAAATAAACAGAAATCTTGTCACCTTGCAGTTTAAGGTTAGTTTTGGATTAAGTTCGGTACACTGCCGTGATACCTACAAAGGGCAAAAATCATGACAGATTCAGGAAGCTAGGGGCTGGGGGAAGCAGGGGGGGAGGGAGGCAGGGATGGGGACTGAACCATTTGGTATAGCTGAACAGTATGTAGCAAACTATTTGAAAAAAATTAAAAAAAAAATAAAAACAACAAAAATCCTCAGAAACTCAGGAAAAAAAGTATTCAGTCTGGATGGGAGAGAACTCTATAGGGTTAAAAAAAACAACTAAAAAATTGCTAGGCATAAAAGTGATCACATATAAAAAACAATGAAAAGTTGCCCTCAGAATTCACAAAAAGGAAGAAGGCACTTACGATTGAGTCTTAGTGTCCTTCTATAAAATGACAGAGGGAAAACATTTATGTATTTTTCCTTACCCATGTTTTCCTATTGTCAGAGGCTCTGTACTGTCTGCAGGAGATAAGATCTTACACCACATGAGCCTCCAGACTGACCTTGTCTCTATTTATGAGTCCAGCAATGTGTGACACCCAGACCTTCCTGAAAGGCTGTTTATCACCCACTCAGAAATTAATAAAAAATTATTGATCTAAAATAGATTTTTAAAAAAAGTAAAAATAGACTGATATGAATAATTTGTTTCCATTTTTGATTAATTTCTTTCTGTAACTGTACCTCTAAATCCCTCCTACTGCCCTTATTAGCTACTTGGTACAGCAAAAATCATAAAATGAAAAAACATTTTATGTATGTATGTGTGCATGCATTTGTGGGCATACATCTAGGTATAAAAATGGGGGGAGGGTAAGAGTTCAAACGTGTGTGTTCTGTTGATCACAACTACAGCTTCCAACCTGCTAAATTTAAGGTATCACAAGCCCACCAGGTCCTTTGCCAGACTGAAGGCTGCAGGAATCCTACAGGTCTGCAGAAGCAGCAAGCTGCATGCTGGCAGCTCTCAACAGCTCTAATATTCACCACTAGGACACAAAGTCCCCTACATAGTATTTCTTCGTGTTAGTTACAAGGGTTTTCTATTTAATCTTCCTTTTTTAGTGTGCCGAAAATACTAGAAAAAAACTTTACATCACCAGTTTTGTTAGAGAGAGGGCTCAGTGTTTTAATTACCTTACTAAAGTACAATGAAAAAAAGAAAGCAAATAAAAAAATAAAAACTGGGGAGATTAAGAAGTTGGCAAATTCTAGAAAAGGCCTGCAGGACTTTTCTCCTTCTGCACCTTCTACCCCAAATAGAGATGAAAAGATCATTTTCAAAATCAGACTTTGGGCTCTGTATATCAACCACTAACAACTGTCATGTAAGAGTACTTTCATTAGTCAAGCAGTTAATATTAGTATGATTTGAACTATTTTGCAGCACTGACACCTTCTTAAAAAGCATTTTATTTTTCTCAGACTGTAATTTCAGCCTGTCTGCAGACCAGTTACATAGCATTGGTTGACACCAAACACCATAACACACGGTATTAAACATATCAAATTACCTTCCCAAAGACTGGAAAATGGTTTTGAACAGAAAACATACTAACAAATTCTCAAGTAAGTTGTTTTGTTCTCTTTTGCTAAAACTTTTTTAGCAATCATGTTTTTATTCACAAAAAAAAAAAAAAAAAAAAAAAAAAAAGGGGTGGGGGGGAGTGTTCCTTCCCTGAAAGTGAAAAAAAAAAATGCTCAAAGTCAGAAATTTCTAGTAACACTAGAAAACAAGGTATCACTAATAGCTATTGTGTGAAACTGAAATCTTAGCAATGTGTATAACTAATGATTTAGGAAATTAAAACCATATGTGAAATCATTAACGTGGAATTTCATTTCAACACTAAGTCTATTTCTCATCTCTCAGTATAATAAAAAGTGGACATTTTACAGAACTTTTTACAAATAAACACAGTACAGATTATTCCTGACATATCAGTGAGCAACTAAGAACAACATTCATTCACAGCAGAAATGAGTTACCAGACCTGACTGCCTGAAATCCTACAGCATTAAGAGCTACTTCTCTTATCTGAGAAAAAAAAAAAAAAAAAATAAATTGTAGCATGCAATTATTTTAGATTTCCACAAAATATATGCTTACAAATAGTCTTTATAGACTCTTTATAAATAGTCTCTGCTTATAATAACTGTATTTCAGGATAAGTAACTCGCTAGTAAACCCTACTTTAAGAAAACAAAGAAACTAACTCTAAACTGAGTAATTATTTGTGGAAAACAGAGAGCCTGCACACAGTAAGACACAACCACACCAATAGCTCTGATGAAAATTCACACAGCGATTAAGAGGAAAAGATACTACTAAACAAAAAGAGTTACCAGAACCTGGTCCAAAATACTTTTATTAAGAACTACCTACGTAACAAAAGTAAATACAATTACAGTATTTGCTACCACCTCTCCCCTCCAAGACAAAAACTCACCCATTGATCTATAGAAAGTATTCCTTGAGCAGGAAATAATTTTGAATGCCTTTGTTACTTAGTTGTCTGTCAATAGTGTGACACAAACTATTAGATTTAGTGATGGATGTAAATTTTTACTTTGTAATGCATAGCATTATCCTCCTTATGCTTGACTGCCTACCTCAAAGGTATGAAAAAAATTCCACTAGAATTATCTGAAAGGAAGAGACAGTCTCAAAACATGAGACTGAAAGTTTTCTCTGGATGCTGTGCATGAAAATCATTTTATCCACAAAAAAAAGGAAAACAATACTTCATATTTAACAGTTTGGAAAAGATTATTTTTACTTTTAACACCACATTTAAGCACTGACAGTTCTAGATAAACACGCATATCCATACTCTATGGATTTTTAATAATAATGCTCTATACCTTGACGTGTGTCTCACTTGTTAGCAGAGCCTGAAATTCTCAGAAGACACAGAGTTGATTTTACTTAGAAGAATGTAGCATTTAAAAATAACTGGTTCATGAACTGAAGATGTGCCAACAGCCTAGCTGCAGGTCTTGAGCAAGTATCTAGCCAGGGAAGGGTGAATTTGAATCAGCCTCCTCAGAGCAGAGTCGGCTGCAAGGAGCTGGTAGGTGACATGGGGAGTTTTTATCCCAATGCCCTGTACTTCTCCTTGGAAAAGAGGAGGGGCAGTAGGTTTACCAGGGCCTAAATGCAATACAAAACCAGCACAACTTGTTCTTGGGGGGGGGTGGGGGGGTGGGAGGAATTAAATCTTAGGACTTTGCCCAAAATTACACCACTGAAAGCTTTATTCTAGACAGTGAAAGGTTCCTTTACGTAATTTCTTTAAGACATTGATCTTCGGTCCTCCTCAGCATTTGATTTATCTGTATTCTATCTGTGTACAAGTATCTCTATATAATGCTCATAGGTACTACAGGAGAAATAAGATAATAGCCTTGTTTTGCTATTTTACCAACTCTTTAATCTTGGGAAAAAATAATTGAAAAGCTGTATTATATACTGCATATATACAAGTTATATACTGTATATATACAAATTATACTGCCATAATGCAATTGAAAAGAGCATAATAATTTGGGTTGCTAACTGGGCAGGATCCTGACAGGTACTGAGCACCACCAACACGCGACAGTCTAAAGAACTTTAAGAGGCTTCACCATGTCACAGGATGAGGACAATGTCCTCAGACCCCTCCTGCAATATGACAGTAAACTTTGCTTAGTAAGAAATGAATAATAATTAACTCCTCTATTCTTCTTGAAGTTTACTGTCTTCTGCCTAAATAGCCCTTTTCCTTCTCTCCAGAGCCTTTAACATAAATCTTCTCCAATCCTTCCTGAGGCTCCTCCTTGGCAAGAAAGTTGATGTGCCTCAGTGAAATCATTGCTCTAAAAACCAGCCTCCTCATTAAATTATTCTGCTAGCTATGTGCTCTCTCATTAAAAATATATAAAGATCAGATAGTCGCAGCACGTATTATTAACCTTGTTTCCCTTGGTTTTGTGGACAGATTCTGTTTTGCTGCTGAGCGAAGACCTGGAAAGGACAGGGGAAAAATTCAGCTAAAATGCAACACAAAAAAATATTCCCAACTTGCCTTCAAGAGCACAAGGAATCACAGTGCTGTCCAAAATGCCCATACTTTTATAAGGAGGTAAAATATTGTAATCTTTCTGTGTGACTCCTGCAAGTCCTCAGACAGGCAGTCTTAGCTTTAATTAAAGTCTCCAGTAGGGAATTATTTATCTCAGCCAGACTAATTCACCTAAATCTCCAAACATATCTGCTGTAAACTTCACAGATTTCCAGGTTAACTCCTTCTCTCTCTTAAAGCTAGGAAGCAGTCCCAGACAGCAACCCATCTAAAAATCCAATTAGGGTAACAGCACTTCTGAAACACACTGACCTATTTCTTTTTTTACTTGTGTTATTTTAATATGCGTACCCTCACATTCTGTTTCTGAAGAGAGCTGTTTACATTGGAAATCAATTCCCTTTGAAAACAACTTACCATAAAACCTAACTATTGCACACAAACAGAATGGATTCACCGGAGGGAAAAAAAAATTGTTTCCCTGATTCTCTGGAGCAACACATACAGTATGCAGCATACATACTGCAGCAAACTCTTTAAACATTAAAAAAAAAAAAAAAGAAAGAAAGAAAGAAGGAAAAAAAAAAAAAAAACAGAAGATGATCCTCCTACCTTTTTTAGCTCTGTCTATTCGGCACATTCCCAATGTGAAGCAGAACATCTGATATAAACAAACAGCCATATCTTTCCCATCTCATCGTGGTCAGTAATTTTCACATGAAACGATGAGCAGCCTGTATTTATTTATTTTTTTAATTTTAATTTTTTTTTCTTGGTGCTCAGAAAGCCATATGCCTTATCTGTGGATTTTTCCTCAGATGATGAAGCAAAGACACAGCCTAAACTCTGTTGCTGAAAGACTGCAGCCCTTCCTTCTCCCAAAGCCCTCCCAGCATATGGCAGCCAATCACACCCAGCTTCGTCAGCCCTACGGCTCTTAAACTGATCCTAACGGGGTGATTGACATGGCAACACAGCACTTCTAATGTGTAAAAACAATGCATCCATACTGATGAACCAGGAATTTCCCTCGCACAGGGAAGGAGTTTTACTGGCAAGGTAAAGCGGTACCTCCATGAAATAAGACATGCAGCAAAAGCAAACAACTCCCCTCCACTGCAAAGGCAGCAACACCACTTCTTGCACAAGGATTTTCAAAGCTTTTGCTAATCATAAACGCTCGCACAGACATCATTTCCCAAACTGCAGAACTGCAGTGATGCTCTGTTAATTGCACAGGTGAGCTGCGCACCATAAACCAAACAATCTATCCTTTTATTTTAACACGCAGCTGAAATGCCCTCTGATCCAGGCAGTAATATTCTCATCTTAATGCTGCGTAATCTCACTGTGCAGCATTTGCATTTACAGCCACACACACACAAGGTCTTCCCAAATATTTGAGACCAGTTGTTCAGGGCTGCAGGTATGGGACGCTTCTCAATGAAAACCCCCTCCATACAACGGTGTTTCGATATCCTTGGCAGACCAATCGCATCAGCAGCATCCAAATTGCAGTTTTATTGATTAGCTTACAACTGATGTTCATTTGTATCAAGGTTCTGTGATACCAGTTGCCATTTTCAAGTCCAACTGTGGGCAGCTCGATACGCTGGGGATACACAAGGCTGCTGTCAATCAGATTTTCCCCACAAATTTTGCTGAAGTTTCAAAACAGCAAAGCAACCAAGGATTAGTGAACAAGACTTGCAATTAAGAAAAATACAAAAAGGAGCTTAAGCTGAAAGTCATCTTGATGCAGAAAGGGATAAAGATTGCAGTGCAACACTACATTAGACAGCAGTATATGCAATTCAAGCCACTGCATTAAAAAAACGTGCAAATTTGTTTAAAATTCCACTAAAAGTTTAGAAATATGAATAGACAAGAGGAAAACAAAGCTCTTGTTCACTGGCAGCTCTGTCCCAAAGCCCCATTGTTTCCTATGGACTGTTTTGCATATTATAAACACGGCTTCCCAAAAATCCATTACTCCTCCATCCCTCACGCAAAAACTCTTGTGCTCTCCAGCATCTCCCACCCAATTTGTGAAAACCCCTCCCTCTCTGGCATGCCTGAAATGAGCTTCTGCCAAGGAGGTTCCTGCCAGCCAACCCTTGCTCCCTGCTCAATCACCCTCTCCATTCAGCTCTATTCTGCCCTATTTTAAAAAACAAAACAAAACAAAACAAACCTCAAAATTCCTATATAGTTGATTCTGGTGGGTCTCTGGGGACCCCCAGGACAGGGGTGGTGACACCATCTGTTACTAAGGTTGCCTGGTGAGTCTTGTCGGTATTTTCCACATTCCTTTGACTTTGCCAAAATCGAGCTGCCAGTGTTAAAAATTTTCCATGCAGGACATCTGCTGCAGGATTTATTTACTTTTATGCCAAAACGCAGTTTGCCTATTTCTGATAGCCTAGACAAAAACATCTTGCTCTGCCACCCTTACAACTCACTCACAGAAGAACTGTGGCTCTCCCGCCCACATTTGGGGCAGTCTTGAAATTTGGCAGAGCCCTGACCCCTTGCTTTTTTCAATTGCTTTGGGTTGGGTTTTTTTGCTGTTTTGTTTTGTTTATGGGGTTTTTTGTTGTTGTAGTTGTTAAATCAAGGCTAGGGGGTTTGCTATAGTTATGAAAATATTTTCCCATTTGACAAAGATTTAAGACCTCCTAGAATTCAGCTGACCCACACCATCTTTTGAAATTATTTTTCTGATCCCTACTGTGCAAACCTCAAAATGCTCTGCAGCAAGCAAGGGTCCCTTGCCTCCTCCAGCCGCCTGTCTCTGTGTGGCTGGAAAGGCACCAACCCCACCGTGAGACTGAGCATGTAATGGGCTCAAGTTACAGGAGATTAGCAGGATTTCCCCTGTAACTGCTGCTCCCATCTGCCAGAGGCTAGACATTGGAGCTGACAGCAGGAAGACAACCTCTCCTGTTGCTTTCGTGACCCTGTGGCTGGTGCCCCACGGACATGCAGGGGGCAGTCCCTGGAGGATGCACTGCTGAGAGGGTGTCAGAAAGGTTGGGTGGACCAAAAATGTGACACAGTGCTGGACAGAACAGGGAAAGCCAGTGATGTGAGGGAAAGGAAAGAAGAGAGGCGACAGCTAGAGTCTGGGAATCCTGGTTCTTGGTCAAGTAGAAGGTTACAGTAAGGAAGAGGATGGTGGCCAAACCAGATGAGGAGATGGGGAGAGTAAACAGCATGTGCACCACCAGTCAACAGGAGAAAAGTAAATAAATCCTGGATCTGGTCAAGCAGAAGTTAAAGGGCAGAATGAGAAGCTGGGGAGAGCACACACCAACTGGTCAACAACTGGACACGTGCTGGAAGTTTTGTGGTCCATTAGTTCGCTTCTAAAGAGGAAGGAAACTTGCAAGTACCTAAAAAAAAAATAAAAAAAGCAAACCACAAACCCAAGACAAATCACTAACACAACCCTCAAAGGTCCAGCACTGCCTGCACAACCCTGTTTCAAGACCACTGCTTCACAAAGCACACGCCAGTCTTCAACCACTGCAAAGTTTCAGGTGCAGTCAAACAGGGTTGAGGTGCTCCCAGACACCATTCCTGGGGCCCTCAAATCACAAATGCAAAACGAGCTGCCATGCACCTACACAGCTGCTTCTCATGCAGGTTACTGCATCTTAGCTTCTCCCTTGCCACAGGATCAAAAGCCCCTCAACTCAGTAAAGTATGCTGAAAATAAATCACATCCCATTCATGAACCCTTCGGCTAGGCTCCATCAAAAAGCTTAAGAGAAAATGTATGATCTTTCTCAAAAATGGTGGCTGAACAGTGTGCAGCAAGTACAGCAAGAGTTCATGGGCTGAATTAAAAGAGAATTTTAAAAATACCTATTCTGTACATTGGGGAAGTGAGGGGTTCCAAAGTGACTGATCTCAAATTAAGATGTGCCCTTGTGCCCATTCTACACAACTGATGTGCTATATCAGTTACAAAGAAACATGCCAATATTTCAACTTTCAGCCCAGTTTATACAGTTCTATTGTATATTTAATTGCAAGATGGCATCATCTTGGAGAAGCTGAGAAATTCAGATGTCCAACACAAAGAATAACAAATAAAGAATAACAAAGTTAAATTCCCAGCTCAGAAAATGTCACCTTCTTTGCTTGACATGCTCCTAAATTAATGAACAAAAATTGAAATAAAACCCTGCTAAAAGTGATGATTACACACAATTTTCTGGAGGGTGTAGATATAACTTTGGGAGAAAAGCAGAGACTAATTTGGAAGCAATAAAGAGGTGAACTGGAACACACAGAACCCACACAGTTGTTTTTCCTTCTTTACTCTTGAATCATGGCAATTAGGCCTAATCCCGGAAACAACACCGCTTCTCAAAAGAGAGTTTTGCAAGAAGCATGAAGTATATGTAACACTAACACTGAAAATACCAAGCAACTTACGTGACATTCAGTGCAGCAGAGAGAAGATTTTGAGACTTGCATAGATGGCAACAGTGATATTTTAGTAAGTTCAGCAACGACAAGAAAACTTCAAAACTATTTCTTTTGTCAGCAATAGATTCTTCCCTTAGTAACTTCCCACAGCTGCTACCAGCAGCAGAATTCAACCTTAGTAGCTATGGTCTGAATGACAGCATGAAGAAAAGTGAAGGCAGTTGCCAAGATTTTAAAACTAGATACATAGACCTGTTCATGCATGATACCACTAATGCCAGTCTTTGCAAAATACCTCACTCTCTTCTCTCTCTCTCTGCTGGGGCTGGAGTATTGGTAGAAATAGTTATGAATTACAAAAACTAAGTAATGGCAAAATTAAACTTACAACTGGAAGCACGCACACTGTTCCAAAAGGACACTGCTAGGTCTAATTTTGGTTTTAAAAACATGCTTATCCGAAGAACTCTAAGTCCAAGATTTCAGTTGTTTTAATTTGTGAGCACCCAGATATCCCAACGCCTAACTAACCTAGGAAAACAGGAGATTGATTGTGCATAGACATGAAAACAGACAATTCCACCTTCACCAGATATGCTGATAGAAATGTGAAATCAAAAGACACCAGAGAACAAGTGTATACTCAAGTTACATGTTAGGACTTGATCTTACCAAAATTAAGGTGGCTTCTGGGGGCCTTCCAAGTCCCCTCTCTCCTTCTGCTGATTGCAGAAGGAATTTAAGCCATGTCTAAATTGTGAGATCCAAACACATGGGTCCAAACATGTATCCTGACTTTATCTTGGGATGACACCGATTCCCCATCAGGATGCAAATAGAGTACACGGGCACCGTCCTTCAAAGAGTGGTTCCAGTTGGAAAGGGTGATGAAGGCATCAGCCAGAGGAGAGCTGCATGCAGTATACTCCAACCCAGCTTTGTAGCTGAACATATGAGAAACATGTCCCAGGTGCCATCAAGATCTGAGCTGCCTCTGGATTTTAGCCTTATTCATTTAGCTTGAAATATGTTTGACCAAATATAAACAAGCTCATCTCACTCCACTGACTCACTCCACTCCTCCTCTCTCTTTATAGTCACTGAAGAGAAATAGGCATTTGTGGGCTGTGATTCATCCAATTCCAAAGCAGCTATTCTAAAAGATTCCATCATATCCTAAAAACATTTGTGTTTCTCTATTGGTTACCCAAGATGGTCACCCTTAGGCTCCTTCTATCACGCCCTTCATTAAACACGTAAGAGATGAAAACTTACTACAGAAGCTTTATTAGGAACATAAATATCTGAACTTGAGACACTTCAGATTCAAGCACTGGAAAGCACTTTTGATCTTCATCTAATTTAAAACTAAAGACATACAGCTAAAGATACATGTGCATTTTGACAATGTAAAGTTACAGCACCAGTGTAAATCCTCAGCTTGCCATAAGCATGTTCCAGCTATGCTGCTATATAATCGACATAAGCTTGTTCTCTAAGCTATGCTGAACATGTTCAAGTTTTTTTATCCCTGACTGAACATCAATCACTGCACTCACTCACGCCTTCTTCCTCTGAACAACTGACTGACACCAAATTAACCTAAGAGGAGTTGGACTAGGATCTTCCCCTGATTTTCTTTTGGCATTTTTGGGGTGACAGAAGATTGTTGAAACAACCAATATTTTGCCTACTCTGTTGATACAAACTAGGTAATATGAACAGACAGAATAATAAGCTAGGTAAAACACAGGGCCAAACCACCTATATCTCCTTACTCCTGGAACGCAGACTTATGCAAAAGTTATTTCAGGAAAATGATTCCAGTTTTCTTCATGGCAGCTCAAAAAAAAAAACCAAAAAACCAAAAAACCAAACAGCCCAACAACAAAAGCTGTTTGCAGTTTGCTGATCTGAAATGTCAAATCACAGAAGTATTAAAATATTAACATCGAAATTTTCACCATCCAAACCCAGATATGCAGTGCCTTCTTAGATGCCTTAGGAAATTCCTGTTGGCCTCCAGTGGCCAGCGCTGGAAAGACGGGGTTACTGGTTTGCCATTGCTTTTATCTGCCAGTCCTGTGCAGATGTCCTAGCTATAAAGTGGTCTAGTGTCATTTTAGGTACCATGTATTTAGCCACCTGTACCTATCTAAAAAAATAAACCATTTCCTCCATACTTATCAGGATAGATCTTTCAAACACTTCTAGCAGAAGGTAAAAGGTTTACATACAAAACAGAAACCCTTTCTCTTCAAAAACCCTTTCTCTTGCAAGAAACCCTGCTTAGAATAGATGCTTTGTGAATCACAAGGAATCACATAGTAAAAGCACAAGCACTATTCAAGCCAGCAGCATATATCACAAATTCAATATAAATCCTCCTCTTTGCTAACTCACTTCATGTCCCTCTATTTTGTACAGCACCCACCACAACCAGGGAACTGCCTGACGGAAATCTCCCAAGCCTCTCACTCCAGCTGAAAAAAACACCAAATGCTTAAGTCTTCATAAAAATGCATTCTGAATCCATGTTGTTATGAAGAATATTTTTCAAATGTGGCAAATTAAGAGGAAAGCACGGGCTGTGCCCTTTGGTCTTTAATATCCAGTTGTAAACAACGCAAAGGTGTAGACCTCCACTACTCACTAATGCCTAAATTATCTTTAGTGAAACCCCTGTGCATTGGGAAGTTCTTTCACTGCTGATAAAAACATGCTCCTTCCTCCTCAGATCCCTTCATGACTAATTTCCTCCATAGCTATTGTTCTGGCCTCAGATTTAGAGTAGCTCCTATTCAAACCCACAACAGGAGGAAACCATTTGATAAATCACCTTGTCAGAGAACATACTAACCTCAGCCAGAAAGCCACGTGGGCATAGGAAAACCCTCTTCTGTTGCAGAAAGCAGAGGTGGAGGATGCACATACTAAATGTCTGCCCCTTATCCTGAGAATTTGCTGTCTTTCCATTATAACCATCCTACTGGAAGGACAAGGGAGGAAGATTTGCCCTCTAAGAAGTTCCTAAGTTACCAGAATTAATACTTCACAAAACTACATGAGAGAAGTATTCCAATTATGTTTTCTGCAGGTAAACAAAGTATTTTTTAATCTTCTACAAAGCTTCAGTTATCATCCTCTAGTGTATCCCAGATCCTACATCTAATGCAAGCAATGGCTGCAAATAATAAATCTTCCAACCAGTGATGTAATGAGGATTCTAATTACCCCTTAAACCCAAAAGCTCTTTTATTACTCCATTAAAAACCCAAAGAGAAAAATATGCCACTGAAGCTAAGCTACATTTTGAATTTTCCCATCTTCAATCACCAGGAAAATAATTCAACTTACTCTCTCTTTCCAGTTCACTAAAATTATCCTATTGTTTTTTGCACATTAGTGCAACACTGGTGTAAAGCATACCATTGCTATTTAGAATCATAGAATCATAGAATCGGCTGGGTTGGAAGGGACCTCAGAGATCATCAAGTCCAGTCCTTGATCCACTACCGCTGCGGTTACCAGACCATGGCACTAAGTGTCACATCCACTTTCTTCTTAAAAACCTCCAGGGACAGAGAATCCACTACTTCCCTGGGCAGCCCATTCCAATGTCTGATCACCCTCTCAGTAAAGAAATTCTTTCTAATATCCAACCTAAACTTCCCCTGGCACAACTTGAGACCATGCCCTCTTGTCTTGCTGAGAGTTGCCTGGGAAAAGAGACCAACCCCCACCTGGCTACCCCCTCCTTTCAGGGAGTTGTAGAGAGTGATGAGGTCTCCTCGGAGCCTCCTCTTCTCCAGACTGAACAGCCCCAGCTCCCTCAGCCTCTCCTCATAGGACTTGTGCTGGATCCCTTCAGCAGCCTGGTTGCCCTCCTTTGGACCCACTCCAGGACTAGCTCCCATTTCCCTACAAGCTGCCACTTGACAGTCTGAGCCTGTTGGGTAGATGCTTAGGGACACAGAGCAAAATCAGCAAGCAATCTGTACTGTAAGCAGAGAAAATGGGCTCCAAGAGACTTCACAGAAAACCAGAGCCAATTGGATAATTTGGGGTTTTTTAAATCAGGCAGAGTAGTATTCAATCCCTCACCTTTTTACAGCAATTAATAACCTGCACATGTAAGAGCAGAGGCCTCCAAGTAATTAACAAAGCATTACTTTGGCAAGGAGGGAAGGCTTGCACTATGTAAGTACAGGGTTTTATTTCTTTCTGTGAAGTATGGATGACAGGTAGGAGAAAGCTACGCCAAGTGAACTGCTGGCAAGCAACTACCCTTTTGGGTAGCAGGCAGCTCTGTTTTGTGAAGTCAGTTTGTGTTCACACAGACAAGCTTTTATTTAAACATCAGACTTACACGCATTCAAATAGTCCTAAGTGTTGCACCAAATTCCCATTTCCACCTCAAAAAAGGTTGTTTTGTTTCAGCTTGCTCTCTGATTACTGTGAAGTGCCAGGAACACTTTTATTCATCTAATGTTTTTAAACACTACGTGTGGATCTTTCCCTAATTATTCTGCTGTGTAATACTAAGCACATGACTATGAAATTTTCCTTTTTCCCAATGTCATGTAACAGAAACCAAAAAATAAGTAGCTGTATAAACAGGAAGAAAGAAAAATTGTTTGCACTTGGGAAAAATAAGCAAACAAGTAAGAGTACTGAAGGGCAAGAAACAAGGTCTTCTAGCAGTAGCACTAGGTGTAGGATAAAAGGGCATCCAAAAGCCTAATCTCTGACGACAGCATGTTTCAAGCAGGTCATGTCAGGACTTAACCCTGCCACCTCAAAAATTAAGTAAATTACAGAAAGGATGTCTTAAAAAATAAAAAAAAAAATTCACACATTCTTGTGAATGAAGTCCAGAGAGAGAATGGAGAGGTTATTCATAGTGAAAAGTCTGTAAGGGGGATAGCACCCATGCCAATACAGCGTATTTTACCTCTTCTATATTTTCTTCTGACTCTCCTTCCCCCATCAAAACAAAGACTGTTATAAAACAGCCAAGCCATTAATTTGGCTATTCCCCTTCATACTAATCAAGATAAAATATTCACACTAATACATATTAGTAGATCCAAAACAAGATTAGAAGGCATCCTGTCTGCTGCCTTTGGCTTACTTATGGGTAGTACTAGACAAAGGGGACTGCAGAGGAAAAGTGCAAGATGAAGGTTACACAGATCATTTATAGTCATATAAATGACTATGCAGCCATATATATGACTACCATCATATAGTCATATATATATTTTTATATAGAGAGAGCATAGTCTTACGAACTTAAGATCATAAGGAAAATTTCACTGTAGTCCACTTGCTCCCTTGGCAACTGAAATGCCATCTCTTCCCTGAACCCATTTTCAGTAGGTCTGTAAGGAGAGGTTGGCCTGTTTGGGCAGTATTAACCAGAAAAAAGTTCTGCCCTTTCCCTCTGGGCTAGGTGAGACCAAACAAAACCTGTTGACAAAAATAACCTGCAGATCCTCAAGTCATAAATACTTAGGCCAACACTACTGGTCGCTGAAGCATTATTGTGTGAACTTGAAGCTGAAATGAGGAAATGAAATTAAGTTTACCACTAAGCATACCACAGGAGCTGGTCAGCTCAGTTCAAAGTTGCCTAAAAAAATTCTAAATGTGGGGGGGGATCTGAGCCAGTTTCCTAGAAATTTTGGTTGGAAGAAACCTCACTGAATTACCCAGTCCTGTCTCTGACTCAAACCAAGACCATCACGCACCAAGAGCAGATCAGGTCAGCTGTGGCATCACCTGTGAGGACAGATAGCAGCTTCTCTGGATGACCTTATGCAGTACTGCACCACTCTCCTGGTAACAAGCTTTTCCCAACATCCCACATGAATTTCAAAAGCACCAATTTGTTGTTACTGTTCCTTACAGCCATCTGGCACTACTAAGTAGAGCTTGGCACTGTTACCTTCATAACCATCCCCTATCAGCTGTAAACAGCTACTGGATCACCCTTTATTTTCCTTTTCACCCAACTAAAGCAGTCCAGCTCCCTCAACCTAGACCCCAATTCATAATAGCAGCTCTTCACTGGATCTAGACACCGCAACAGGACTTTCTAAGGTAGAAATACTGCTTTTAAACAAAAGCAGTGACCGTGTGTGTGCTCAGTTCCCAATGAATGAACTAGAGAGACTTCTAGCTGTATCTCTTCCTTTCACTGCTGGCAGAGGGAGTATCACTCAGATGTTTTGCATTTACTTCTGTAGATTCTTCTCTGAACTGTTGACAGAAGGGATAGGTTGAAAGCTCTGGATCCTGCACTGAAAGGTCCACAGAATTTTAGACCTTATTATTTTGATCCTCTTGGACATTTTGTATATTGAATGCACTATCATTTTACAAAGGTATCTATGACCAAGCCACCTAATAACAAAAATGAAATCACCAGGGATTACTTTCTAGTAGAGCTCCTCAGAGGTACTTAAAAAACCCAAAAAGTAGATGCAGTAGCTTCCAATTATGGCTATCTTCGAAGACTTCTTTTTTGAGACAACATAACTTCATAAGTGCTTATACTGGCATCTCCACAAAAGCAACAAAAAAATGACCCTTTATGGATATCCCACTCATTCTTATCCTTATTTTCAATCTATTATGCAGAAAGCAACAAATAACTGTGAACCCACTAACAAAATCCCGCTGAAGTAAGCAAAGTAGACTTACAGCACTTTCAACCATTCCTCCTGTTTAGAAAACCCACTTGCCTTGTGCATGGAGTTCTACACAAACCAACATTTCCTCCCTTTTCAGCCTCCACCAGGGAGTCAGAGACAGCAGGGACCAGCTCTAGCAGTTTTGGCACTGCTGGTATCAGGTAAGAAAAAAATGCTTCAATCATCTTTTCAATCATTTTGAAACTTGTAAAGAATAATAAAGCCAGCTTTCTAGAAAGCAAGAACAACACTGCAATACTCCCCCTGCCAGCCCTAAGGCCATTGCCACAACTCAGACAACCAAACCTCTCTGCTGCTTCATCAGGGAGGAGTATTGAGCTCCACCCAACCCTGGGTCTCTAGTTATTGCCACACTATTAGCCAAGAGGCCTCATTATAGCTCAGAAAGAGTATTGATTTTTCTTACCCCTTCCTCTAATTCATAGCAGTGGGGACAGATTATTTCAGGAAAATGACTGACCAAAGCCACCAACACCACCTCCTTCTGCTGGAACGTGCCCTAATCTTACCATTACAGCTATCACACCCTCACCCTTCCTGCCCACACTCTCCACTGCTCCCATAGGATGCACATCCAGGTCCAGCAATAGCTTGCACATCCAGAAAGAATCAGAGTGTGTCCATGCCTCTCCAGTGGCACTCAGCAATCCAAATGCCACAGCCCACTTCATCTGGAATGGGCTATTCAAGAAATTAGGATAAAAAAAGCTTTTAAAAGCTGCAAGTAGCAGGAGAAATATGCTCCACCACACAACAGGATGCAAAGAGAATAAAGCATTATGAAATTAAGTGAATGAATTGAGTAACATAAGACCTATCTCTAACTGCCATCAGGCAATACACAATCCCAAGAGTGAAATACCTGATAGGCATTGCATCACTCAATGCTGTCTGGATGAGATCTAAATCCCATCTCTTTCCTGCTTGTCCCCCTGCCCCTCCCTGATACAGAGTCAAAAACTCAGACACAAGCAGGTGGCAAGAAGCACTTTTTTTCACCTGTTCTGCAAACATGAAATCTACAGTGCTGCTAGGAAGGCATCTTTATTAGATTTCATTAATCTGAAAAGCTAGAGATAAGATACACCCTCTTAAATAAGACTACGATAAACAAATGGCTTTAACAAGGCTAACACTAACATCTTTTAATGGAAGGTAGCAAAATGTTGTAGAATGATGTTGTTTGTGTCAACAAACATCCTGGCAAGGTTAAACATGCACGAGTCCCCAAAGTCATAATGTTCTGTATGAAAAGCCAGTTTCTTCACAGTTCCCTTGGCATCTTCAATGGTCACCTCTGGTCCAGCCTGTGGAGTTGGTTGTATTTTAGATCTGGGCCTTGACAAAGAAGTTAAAGATTAAGGATATCACAACAGTATTGTTGGTTTGGAAAGAGTATCACCTCATTAAAATAAAAGAACATCCAATTTCCCAGGAACTAGAGAAAGCCTCAGTGGAGCAAAGACTGTGAAACTCCAAGATCTTCTCCAGGTCACAAAGGGTCACCAGGGCAAGAGCCTTGAGGGCTCAGGAAACAACTAACTGATACCACTAGCAATGATCTAAGGCACAGTCAAGCTCCCAACAACCACTGCTCTAGTAAGACAGCTCAAAATTACCTCAGCATTTTCACATTTCATAGACACCCAGGACAGATATTCCATATTTGAGAATGGAAAATAAAGGTCAAAATAATTAATACATCAGAGGCTATGCTAAGGCCTTCAGTGCTCAGAGTTTACAATATCCATATAGACCTGGAGCACTGCAAGAAAATGCTCCCTTTCATGAAAACCTTGTGCCCTTGGAAAGCCCTTTCAGTTCAGAAGAATGCACCAACATCCAGCTTACACAGCCCAAGTTGGGTACATTGAGACAACCTTGTACCTTAAACCAGATATTTATATTTTTCTCTGATACCCGTAAATTCAACCTTCCAGACCTCCCTTTCGATACTGTCAGGGTGACAGGGACACCCCATCAGGGCCCACAAAAATATATTGAACAGCCTGAGGCCTTCCAGGATAAACAAATACCAACAGGGAAACAAGCAGCAGTACAACCTAGTAGCAGTGGGAAGCTGCTATCCTACCACTCAATCCTTCCCCTGTAGAGACCTACAAAGCTCAATTCACTCTACATTACTTTCTAACATCAGTGTCAAATCACCAGGTGAAGCAGTCTGGACTTCTCTAGATGTGGAGACACAACAGATCTATTTTTCTTTCAGCACAAACAGCTGCAGCACTGTCAAAACAAAGATGAGTGGCTAAAGTTAAACCTAAACCTAGAATTTCGTGGTGAGCAGAGGAAAAAACACTATCAGGGGGTTTGCAACCACAGACTCTGGTATTGTCGCTTTAAGATACATGATCCCAGCTGGTCAGAGGTCAGAAGTATTTCTGGACTTTACACTGACATTATACTTTCATACTGAAACATTACTCAATGACAGTGTTGCTGTCTCAGCTCTAGCTAGGGAAAGAGTGAACTGTACCTTCAGAACTCATAGGCAGGTCAGGAAGCCTTCCAGGCTGGGAACTTTGGTTACTCCAGAACATGGTATGACTTTCCCCAGTAACACAGTTGCATACCATCATCATCCTCCCATTTTCCAGGCTGCATCCCCTCTAGTGCTCAAACATCTACCCAGCATCTGTGGCCCTAGCTCTGGGCAGCCAAAGGACCATCTCAGGCTCTGCAGAGGAATGGCCCCTGACAATCACAGTTTTCATCATTCATCTGACGTGAACCAAAAACTTCAGTGTGCAGATGAAACTAAGGATACACTGTTGAGTTATTAACATTTTAAGGTCTCTGATGAAGTCTGCTTTCCCTTCATATCTGTAGCAGACTGAGCCATACTGGCTACATTTTTATTCCAAATTTAGTTGAGTGTTTTGCTATTGTGTTTCTCTGAAGCTGTAGGTGAATTGATTGTGCCAAACCCAGTTATTACAAATAATCCAACCATAATGACCTAGACAGCAAAAAGCACAGGGGAAGTACCAGCAGTAGAAAATAAAGTGATTTTTTTGTTGTTGTTTTTAAAAGTTTATTCAACAAAAATGAGTAACTTGAAACTGAAAAGCATTTTTGATCAACACTCTGACTTTTACTTCAGTGACATTTTAATGAGCACTTTCTAACTAGCTCTACTTACATAAAGTTGCAAATGAACGTGGGAGAACACTAAAGAAAGGTAAGGGAGGGGGTAATAAAATTCCATCATGCATTTTATTTCTTGAATACACCTGAGAAAACGAATAAAAAATCATCTGGGAAAAAGGGATCCAGCAAAGATTCAGTTGGTAAAAGACATCTGGAAAGGAGTAATAAGTAGGCAGAGTCTGAATTAGGATAGAGGGACATGAACAAAGATATAGCGAGATCTGGAAGCCCATCAGGTTACTCTGTAATTCTGCAAAGATGAAGGTAGTGTGTTCACATCTATCCAGAGCACTTCACTTCCAGATAGCTAACAGCCCTAAAAAAAGAATTACAGAAGAGCAGTAAATGTGATTGTAGGACTGGCTGGAGCAATCTGATGGGAGATTTCTACCCTGATAACTGACAGTATGAAAACACCTTCTTCAATAACAAGTTTAATATGGTTCATGGGTCCTTATTTCTGTTACTGTTGGCAGGCTGGACAAAATTCTGAAACCTTCCAGTAGAACCACAATAAAACCTGTGAGGGCCTATTTAGAGGGGGAAGAAGGGAGGAAAGGAAATATAAACAAGTAGACTGTTCATTCATCTAGCATGGCATGAGTTTCAGTGAGAGCATGCCAAACCTACATAAATCAGGCTGTATAATTTTACTCAGCAGCTTGAGGAGTAAAATAATCATACAGAGTTGCTGAGATTCCAAGAGTTACCTAGAGGATATAAAAATGTCTAATACTAATGGGCAGCAATGGGCATACCAATTTAATATACTTTTTCCTGAAAAAATTTTAATGGGACTTTTTTCAGTTTCTTGTAGCCTAGCTTTTAGCCCAAGACAAAGTAAGGCTAAGATGGTTCCCAAGATGGCAGTGACATACCAGGATTCATGTACCAAGTGGCAGGATTCACACACCACTTTTGCAATTGTAGGTATACCATAGCTTAAGAATCCCCAGGTTAGTAGAAAAAGTAGTCTGTTTAGTACTTCATGCTACCATTCCAGGGGCTCTGCCACCAGCTGAGAAACCACAGAGGAGCTGCAGTAGAAGAGATGAAAATTTCACCCACCAAGTATTACCAGCAAGTAGGCTTTATTTTTAATCTCATGGCAACTGTTATTCTATAAAAGTCAACTTTAAGAAAATGATGTTCAAAGGAAGATTTCAGACTCCCAATCCCAAACATACCAATGCCAAAGATTTGAGATTTTGACAGGTCTGATCACGTCTAAAATCAGGAAAAGAAAGGGCTGTAAGTGTAAAAAAGAGAAGGGGCTGTAAGTGGTAAACCAGCAAAATTTCAGAGGGAAAGTATGCTAAGGTGACACATGTCATGTTGTCCACCCACCTATCTGCACAGTGCAGGAGTACCACTCCTGTGGTGACAGCAGGGATACCACAAGAAAACAGCCCATCTCTTTGGCTATAGAAAAACATTGCTTTATAGCCACTGTTCTCCAGGTTACCTTGGACAGACAGACACTCTTCCACTAGTGCAAATCACCTGTTAAAACAAATTTCACTTGCATGTAGATGAGCCATAGCATATGCCAGCAATTACAGCAAGTGGCAAAGACTGACATGCCCCAACTCAGAGCTCCAGCCTGTGTCAGCAGTTGTACTGCTAAGATCTCCAATGAGCAACAGTGGCTGGCACCACCACCTCTGGCCAGTTTAGCACGGGAGAGAAACTGCAGGGCTCTACCCAGGGTTCCTACATCCTCTAAAAGTAAAGTTGACTCTACACAAAAGGGCCTTGTCCACAGCAGGAAGAACTACCTGCCTCCCAGTGGTGGTATCAGCTGTACCGGATGTATGCAAACAGCAGTAATGCCATATACAAGGTACAAATTGGCATCACGGATGCTGAAGCAACTTTTTAAAATACAAAACAAAATTAAAAAAAAACAAAAAACCAACCAAAACAACAGAACATGCTCAAAAAGGATATATGAGACGTTTTCCACTAAACCTTGCCAATAATGCTACAACATTTCCCAGAGGACTTTAAATACATGTTCAGCCTTAAAGGCTACTACAGGTACCGTCTTCATTTAAGCAGTGTGGTATGTGCACACATGAAGGGAAAAGAGGACAGATGGCTAAATCCATGACTATTTACCAAGGTATGGATACCACGTTAAAATCATAAGCTCTGGGCCAAGTCACATGCTTAAAATTAATTATACTTCCGCTGCTACCTACAAGTCCACACTGCTTTAAAAATCTACAAGTCTGAACAAGATACGTCAGTATGACACGATCACTTAAGTATATTAATCCCACATGGATATCCTCTGCAGCTGAATTAAAGGCACACAAGTTGCTCCATGCTACTGTTCAAATACATATTCAGCAACACTACTGCGGTCTGTTCCCCTTCCAGAAGAAATGCAAATACGCCTAAAAGAAACAGAAAACAAAACATCTGGAAGCAGAAGCCTATAGGCAATGTTCTCATGGAGCAAAGAAAATACATGTATATTTTCCCTGCATATATAAATACACATACATGTGCATACAAGGAATAAAGATATAGGCTTCCCTCACAAAACTAGCAGTAAGAAAAACATTGTAATTTCTGACAGCTTTTCCCCTCCTGTCACACTCACCTTTGCGGGGGATAATTACTCTCCCCCGCCAATCTCTCCCCCCAAACCCTCCCAGTGTTATTCACAGCTGACCACAACCACCTCCGGCTACAACCGCTGAAGTGGGGGGCACGAAGGAGGAGGAGGAAGGTTGGGAGGGGGGGGGGGGGACGGTGTGGAAGGCGCGATTTGGAGGGAGCCGCTTGGGGGCCCTTTTCCTCTCCCTTCCCGAAGTAACAAAAAACTTATGACTCCCGCTCGCCGCCGCTCCCCGCGCCAAACGCTGAGTTAACAAAACCATAATTCACCGCTGACCCAGACTCCACGGGTGGGCAGCAGCGCCCGCCGCTCCCCCCCACACCCCCCAGCCCGTCCCACGCCCCGGGAAAGCGAAAGGGAACCGAGCGGCGACGGCAAGGGCAGGCACCCCAACAAGTGCCGGGATGGGGGAGGCAGCTGCGGACGGGGAAGGAGAGGCCGAGGGGGGCTCAGGGGGACGGCCGCCGCCCGCTCAGGTGCGGCGGGCCAGGCAGCGGCTCGGCCGGGCGCTCCCCGGCGATCGCTCCCCGCGCAGGGAGGTTCCCCCGGGGCCGCCACCACCGCCACCACCACCATCAGGATCCCGCGGGGCCGCCGGCACCGCCGCGACTCCTTACCGGGGCGGCGGAGAAACCCAACTCCCGCTGCCGCGCACCCGCAACGTTCCCCCGCGGCCCGGCCCGGCCCCGCGGTGTCTCCGTGGTCCCCCCAGCACCAGGACCCGCTGTCCCCTCGCTATGGCCCCGCGGGACGAGGACAGACGGCTGCCTTACCTCGGAGCGGGGACTGGAGGGGCCAAGGTGGGGACGGGGGGAACACCCGCTTCTCCCACCCGTGCGGAGGCGGCTCCGAGCAGCGGCTTGTCACCTCTCCCGCCGCGACGGCGGCGGCTGCTCGCGTAGGGGCGGTCGGTCGGGCCCCTCCCTGCCGGGGCCGAACACCGCGCCGTACCGCCCCGGGGCCGGGCCGGGCCGGGCCGGACCCGCCCTCCCGCCCGCTGCAGTCCGCACCGCCCCCCGCGCCGTCCCGCGGCGGGGGCGTGGGTTCGGGCGCCGCCGGGGCTGCGGGCCGTCCCCGGGGAGAAACTGAAGCGTTTCCTCCGCAAAACAGCGGGGTAGTCGGGGGAGGGGGAGTCGGAGGGGCCGAAATAGAGGGTTTGAGGCGTGTTGTTCCGCTTCCTTTTTATTGCTATGGAATGTCACCAGTGCTGTAGGCGATTCTGTGGAAGAAAACGAGCGCACCGTTTTTGTTCCCAGAGCTCCTTCTCCCCATATTTTGACCCGAATTCGTGAGCAGTTTCTCTTTCCCTTTAAGTGCCGTTCACAGGGGAAAAAAGAGCTCCCTTCCCTCGCCCGCAGACCCCCGTGTAGGCCCGCCGGTGCCCCTCGGCCCCCTCCTCCTGTTCGCCGCTCTCCCTGGAGCAAGGGTTGGCACCTTGCCCTAAACCTCACGAAATATCCCCAGCCAGAAGAGAGAGGGAGGAGCTGCAACGACTTCGGGTTTGCTTCAGACTGCTCTTGTGCTCTGCAGGGTGAAGTAAAAAGCGGGGTTCGGCAGAACCCTAGGGACACTGCCGAACCCGGCCGTGCGTCCGTCCCCCCCCGCATTCCCTTTGCCCTGCCATAATCTCAGGTAACCCCTGTTCTGTTGGCTGGAAGGGCTGAAGCCTCGTCTGTCAAACCCCACAATTCGTTTCCAGGCAGAGTTAGACCCCTGAGCTGGCTCTTCAGAAGATCAGGCAAGGAGGAGATGGTCAGGAGAGAGGCCACAGCTGCTCCACTCTACATGGATCTAAACTGCTGCAGCATCACTATGTAAAGGAGAAGAGGGGAATAAATCAGAAAGTATCTGCAGTTCAATTTCATCTAGGTTCCATTAGCCTCTTTGAGATCTTCTGCGAGAATCAGTAACTTTCAGAATTCTGGTACTGGAAAATGTGTTCATTTTCAGAAAGAAATTGAGCCTTTCAACTTAAGCACCTTTGCCTATCAGAGGCTGAAAAAGAGACACAAAGAAAATCCTACTTTTTTTTCCTTTTTTTTTTTTCTTCTTTTTTTTTTTCTTTAAGTAATGAGCAGAGTGATGAATTACTATTTTAAGGCTAATTTCGAACCAGTTCTAACCAGTTCTTTCAAGGCGACCCTTTGGATAAAGGTGTTTGAACATAACCAACGAGAAAAATTATGTTAATATTGTTCTACTTTGAAAGGGAAAAAAATAAATGGAATAAATACAAAGACCAACCAGACCCTAGCTGAGGATGCCACCAGGTACAAAAAGAACTCCCCCCTAGTTGGGAGGAGGAGAGAATGGTTTTGAAAAGGGGGGAAAAAAATAGAAAAAAATTTTTCTCCTACTATTCCAGCTTTATTTGCTGCTGAAGATGACAGTCCCCAGGTGATCAGGAGCAGCAGCAGCAGCAACAACACTTCTACCCATTCCTTCCCTCCATGTTTACAGTTTTGGTCTTGGTGAATCACAATTCTGTGTAGGAAAATTAGTGAGTCTGTAAATTTTTTTCCTGACACATTGTTTTTTAATCTTAATTAAATGAGAGAAAGTAGAAGTGGAAAAGATGTTAAATATGAAAAAAAGTGTTGACAAGATGTTCCATCAGTAGGACTTCTGTATACAGCTGATACAATAAAACGCAGGATCTCCTGAGGCCTTCTATTAAGCATCTACTCACAGTGAAGTGGGAGTAAAAATATTTCAGGTCAAATCCAACACGGCTTTTTTACCTTGCTTTTAAAAACCCCAAGTGAAGTGCAGGTCCATTAGGCATCCATTAAATGGTTTTGCACAAACCCCTCTTTCTGCAAATTAATCCAACTAAACTTTGTCTTCCTCCCACCATCGTGGAGCACAACTCATGTTATCCTGTTTGTGATGCTCTTGTACCTATACTTCTAAAGGTATCAGGAGATATATGTCCCCTTCCGTCCTTGCTTTGTGATCCAGATCATGATGTTTTCCCAAACTTTTCTCATTTTTCTTCCCCTCTTTAGAACACTTGAATCTAATATCCACCATAGGACACTTTGGACCAGTCAAACTTCATCAGTAATGAAAAAAAGTAGAATCATTAACAGTGTCTTGCATGTAGTGTGCTTGCCAATACACCCTTAATGAGATTTGTTCCTGTTGCAATGGCAACTTCATGTTGACTCTTCAAGTGGGGGGGTCAGTGCTAACAGCACCCTTTCTTCACCAGCTATCCCCAGTAAGAATTTTGTGCCTTCCTAAGTGCCTACACAGCTTTTGCCCTCATCTTGTTCAGCCTGGGTACTCTCTGTCAACAGATAGTATTTTTTCAGTAGCAATGTTTTATCAATGCATATTCCGAAGCTGCTTATCAATATTAGAACATGGCTCAATAATTTTGTATTTTACTTTACAAAATAACTTCTAAATCAGTTTAATTAGGCTTGCTCAATATTATCCTACTTTGAAAGGTGCAGCCCAGAATACTTATGAGAATGCAAGACAAAGTTAAGTTAAATACCATTAACTGTTTAATATTTGCAGGGATTTTTTGGCTTATTTGTACTGTTGCTTTCTCCTAACGACATAAACACAAAGGCTCAGGGTATCTTGCTCTTAATGAATGGGGCCATTCATGGTTCTTAAAACAATAAAATGATACTCAGATATTTTGCATACATTTAAAGACTACCTGTCAAATCTTTTAAAAGTGCAAGAGGACCCGTTTTTCTGTTTTTTTCACCCCTCCGCACTCCCTTGCTGCATCACCTGAAGCTCGGGGGATGGGCGCCGTGTCCCCTGCCTGAAGTCCACGACCGTAACAGGAGGCAGCGTGCAGAAGGTGCCTGTAGGCATCGATTTTCCTCCAGCAGGCATCCCTCGCCCAGTGGTGCCCTCATGTGTCTCCGCAGGTGAATTTCAAACACTGGGATTCCAGGAATTTGTTCCCTTTTTACATGTGCCACTCGAAATGTGGCACAGGCAATTCATACGCTGTTCAGCCCTCTTCTCTGGAGCTTCAAATCAGTTTGGGAATTTCATGAAGTGGAGTAACTTGAGCTCCTACTGGCTTAAGCCCTGCTTTTAAATGAATTATAGTATCTACCAAGAAAATTCAACAACCTCTTTTGGGTCATGGCAGACTTCTAAGTTCAGACACGAATTCTTGTTCACCTCTAATTTTCAAGGATACCAGTAGAAAGCAACTTTACAAGACCATTTTTAGTAGGTATATATACACATGATGCAACTAGGGAAAGCTGGCATTCTTTCACTGAAGTTATGCTTGTGTACACAAGTTGAGATTTTATTGTTGTTTCAAAGGCTGTCAGGTCAGTTCCCATCATTTTTTTAACTCACCCCATTTTTTTAAAGAACAGAATAATTCAGCTAAGTAAGAATTTTTCCTACATGTGGGCACCTTTATGTACTTACAGAGGCCATTAAGATTCATAGATAGTGCTATAACTCTTTTTTTTTTTGTTCTTTTTTGTTTTTAAGTATTTTTTTTTCTTTTAGAAAACACATGAAACTTTACCTTAGAGTTAATGCAAATTAATAGAACAAGCTGTTTATTACTTAGTGCTGGAGCATCAGGTTTCCATAAACAATTCGCCCAAAGTCTGTGAAACGCAGTCATTTAAGGAAATAAAGTCTGCAAGCTGCTTCTTCTGTACAAGTTCTGCAGTGCCTATTTTCATGTATACAGCATCCAATTTGTCATATGGTGATGTGGGCATCTGCCCCATCTGTTACAGATGCTTTTTGAAAATAATACTTCAAATACGTCCATGATACATTTATTAGGATGTTCCCCAGGCTTCCATGATTTCACCACTTGAGGCCAGAGTGGATGAGTAGATTACAGACACCACATGCCACGTGCTATTAAATTTTCCCAAGATAATGCCACAGAGAGCCAGCCCAATGACTTTGTTACTTATCTTCAGCAGCCACAGCAGCAGCCATCTTGTTCTACAGCAGACTGAGCTTTGTCTGCTGTGCTCAAAGAACAGGAGAAACTAAGAGTTTAGTAGGGTCTGGCTGCTTCTTCAATCTGCAGCAGTGACTCCAGATGATCCTAAGATCATCTAAGACAAAGATCTTAGATCCTCTTCAAAGGAGGGCAGAATCCCCCAGACTTGGAAGCAAATTATTTCCAATTTTTAAGTTTGTTGAACTTTCTGATACCATCTTTGCTGTGTGAAAAAGCCATAGCAGATGAGTGTTTGGGAAGAAAGGGTCTCCATACGAATACAAACGTTTTCCCACCTATGTTCCAGCTCTTGGAGAGATTCATATCCGATGTGTCAGAGGGAGATAACCCTCTACCCACAAAATCCAAGTGGGCTTTTGTGTATCAGAGAGGAACCTTTCCTTACTGTGACAGCCAAACAGCCAAAGTCCAGACACAGAAGATTTTAATGCATTCATTGTCTTAATGAAGAGCTGCACATGTAAAGTACATGCTCAGGGCAATACAGTGCTCGTAGCTTCCAGCAGAACTGTAGAGGAGTTATTCCCTGTGCTTAGGGGATGGTGGCTTTTGTTTGTGTGCTCAGCACTGTCTGAAAACATGTTAGCTGGCATGTGTTAGGTAGTCACTAAACAGTATGAACCAATGCAAATTGCCAGTGCTGAGCTCAAACTCTCACCCTTTGCAGTTTACTTGTACTTGTATAATCTTATAGAGTCCTCAAGCAAAAGAAAACCACACCTAAAGAAAACCAAAACTCATGCACAATGGTCTACAAGGACTGTGGAGAAGAATTCTTAGTTGAGTTTTCACCCACTTAGTGAGTGTGAGTCCTCCACCTTCCCCAGTGACCTATTCCAACATATTTTCTGCTAGCACACCATCTCCCATTTCAAGTTTGATTTTGGCCAACCTCAAATCTTCAGCCACTGGATAGCACCGTATCTTTGATATCCAGGTTCAAAAGCCAGCCATGAGCTTTCTCTTTTGCTCATTTCTATACCTAGCAGTCAGTTTAATTCTCTTCAGTCTTTGAAAAATCACACACACACTGTATTTCTGAAACCTTACATAGTAAATATCTTTTCTGATCCCAAGATTCTGACCCTGTAGATGTAGCTAGTGTTACTATATGTAATACATTGTATTTGGCCCTTTTAATTTGACTTTTTGTTGGATTGTGACTCTCAATGAGATTATTCAGCCCCCCTGGCAAAAGTAGTACATGCTCTCCAATATTTATTATCATCTGCAAACTTTACTATTATAATTTGTGGTGTCTATAACACTGATAAAATTAGGAAAAAAAATCAATGTCTGGGAAAAAACCCTCATCACAATAAATTTCTTCATTTATTTCTTTTCATTAACAGTGACATCTGGAGATCAACCAGTGAGTCAGTTTTAAATCCATATAATGGTAATTTCATATAATGGAAGTTCTTTTAAATCAAAATGTTATTTTGGTATTGACTAAAAAGCTCTGAAGAAATCAATGGCTGTTATGTGAACACAGTCATCTTCAGCACTCAGAATTATCAAGTTCTCAAAGCAAGCAAAGCACAGAAACCTCCTCCAGCAAAAGAACAGTAGCAAGATTTAACTTCTGAGATGACATGTGAACTAATCTTAATTAATATTTTAATATCTGATTTTTGTTAATAAGATCCCACATTAGCAATCTCTTTGCTATGGCTGTGAATGACATCACTAATTACTCAATAGGTTCTTTCAAGCTTTTCAAAGCTGATGCAGTTTGGATCATGCTCTTCTGGAATTACCCATGACGTAGGGAAATGCCTTATTAGCAGCTGAAGACAGGTGCTCATCTAACTCTGCTAGGACTGGAGTTTAATTTGAACAGATCCCAGCCTCTTTGCTGTCTTGAAGGTGGAAATTCTTTTTGCCTCTTTCTCACATAGATACATAATTCCTTTGCTCCAAATACCAAACAGAAATCTCTTAGACTGTTTACCTATCGTGCTTCAAGTATACTTGCCATAGGATTGTTCCTTTCTTTTTCTCTAATGCTTATTAAAAGTTCCCTTTTACCACATTTAATCCAGTTGCCTGCTAGTAGTCCATCAAGTAGGCTTTTTTAATCATCTCGTTACTTTTAATCCCTGTCATTAATTTCTTTGTTTCCCACCTGAGTCTTTACAAATTGATTTCCTATTCACTCATTCCTGCATTTATATATTTTTTTTTAAATCAGGGTGGCTTTCTGCCCAGTAAAAGCTCTATATGCTAATGAAATCATGGCTATCTACATATCCAACTGGCCATCTCTGAACAACTGGCAGTGTCTCTTAATCCTTCCTACTTCAAAGCTACGTTGTCTGTCTATTATGCTGACAATTAGTCTAAGTTTTGGGTAATTAGCTCTTTTAGAATTTCATAGATTAATATCGGTGTTAGCATTACATGTTTACCCAAAGGGAGTGCAATCAGGTTCTAATCAGAAATATATAAACAACAGAGTATATTTTAGAGTGACAATTAACAATTAACTGTTCTTTGTCAGGAGAAGGTCTGATAATGAGCCATTACCTTTGGGAGCAGAGCGTACTCCATTAAGAAGCTTTAAAAAGAAAATAACCCTTCTCCTTGAGGTTTGTCACTTATTTTTTCCACACAGACTATCCAGCAAATATTCCCTAGGTTGGATTATCCAATGGCATGTGTTTTGCATCTTGATGTTTTATATGTAGTCCATAAAGTTTAGCATAAAGCATTTTGTCATATGGCATGATCCAAATGCTTTAGCAAGTCATATAGAGAAGAACATATCATAGAATCATAGAATTGGCTGGGTTGGAAGGGACCTCAGAGATCATCGAGTCCAACCCTTGATCCACTACTGCTGCAGTTACAAGACCATGGCACTGAGTGCCACATCCAGTCTCTTTTTAAATATCTCCAGGGATGGAGAATCCACTACTTCCCTGGGCAGCCCATTCCAATGCCTGATCACCCTCTCGGTAAAGAAATTCTTTCTAATATCTAACCTAAATTATATATATTTCACACTTTTTACCTCTCACCTTTTTTTAAGGCTAATGGAGACCACAGCAATAATCCAATCAGACCTGCTTTAAAATAGGACCTAGACCCTAAACTCATAGCCTCAAGAGGTCAGATGTTGTACCACTTATTCCAGTTGCCCATTCAGGGCAGGATTTAAGGCTGCACATGCTCATATGCTATGGAGGTTGTATTTTTAAAATAATTTTCTTTTTCTTTTATACAAAACTTAGTCTTGTGTCCGTTTCCACACATGTTTTTTAAAGTACCATTTTTATACCTAAGTGTAAAAGAACTGTGCAACTCTGTGAAAAGACAGCATAAATGCTTTTAACTATTGCTAGTTCCCCACCAGAGAAGTTTTCGAACACTATTACTAAGATTGCTGAAGTTCATACTTGACAGTTCCACCTACATTTATTTAATAATTTACAGGCTGGGAATTGCAGCACTGAATTCTGTTTCAACAAAGCACTTTACTTTAAGCATTTGTTTAAGTTCATTGCTATTTGGCAGGCCACTTAAGTATGTCTTGAAGTTCCAGTGGAGCCTTGGTATGTTTAAACGGATTGCTGAATCCAGATGAATTCAAGTATACATGTTTGGGGCGTTCTTTCTGAAGCAGAATGTTCTGCAATTAACACACTTTCAATGTTTCTCCTGCTAAATGTCTAAGAATGATATGTTTAATACCTTTGATTTTAAAATTAGCTGAGAAATATATGCAAATACTTTTTATAATTTGTCCTTTGAAATACAGAATAAAGCACTGAAATATCCAGTGTCTTATAAACTATAGTACATTTTTAAATGTGCAAATGACTTTTATAGGCATAGGCTCCACGAGTACTTCACAGATGCCTAAAGCTACTGGCACAACTTCACAGAAGTTATGTCAGAGTTTTATACTTATGCAGCACTGCTGCAAATGGATAAGGTTTAAATAATTCATTTACTTCTACATGCAAGGCATTGACAAGCATAGGTGAACCTCAAGTTATAGTGAGAAAAAAACAGCTGAGTTTCTGGAAGCACAAAAATGTGGAAGGAACATAGTGAGGAGGGCAGTCATGTTAATCCTGACATGCAGCATGAGTGTTGAAAGCAAGAGGCAGCTAATCCATTAAAATAACTTTTTTTTTTTAAATCCTAACAAATAAATAAGTAAATAAATAAGTAAATGTATGGTTTACTTGTTCTAATTGCAGTGAATCAAGTTCATAACCAGGCAATACTGAATGCCCCAGATCTGACTGTGCCATCTGAGCTGGGTAATGCCAGAGACTCATTGCAGGCAAGGAGCAAAGGCTCAAAGGGGCCACCCAGGAGCTGCAGATGAAAGGATGGAGTTGGGTGCCCCTGGCAGCTTGAGGAACTGGAACAGAGCAGCCAATTAGAGCAAAACAGGAAGGGGTTTTATTTCCAAATCAATAGAGAGAGCAATACAAACTGAAGTTGCAGATGGGAAAATGATACATCTTTTCACGTCTACATAACCCATCACTATTGTATGATTCATAGAAATGCTTTCTTGGGGATAAATCCAACATTGCACTGTGGAAAAGAAATGCATCTGTAGGTTAACTAACAGGGTGTCTGACTCTGAACAGGGAAATCTCGTACTTGATTTTACGTCTTGTACTGTTGCTATATATGGAATAAACCTCTGATTTGGCAGCATACTAATACTAATAGTGATTTGTCTAACTTGGACCAAATTTATAGTGTTTAGGGTAAAAATAGTGTGTTAAGTATGTTGAACATAGGTTTTTACACTTAAACGTCCATCTATACTGTCTACAGTTTATTGAATGTTCTTTCTTTCTTTTTTTTTTTTTTTTTTTTTTTTTTCTTTTTTTAAGCAACATAACTCAAAAGAACTTAATGGTGGAAGTTGTCTGCCTACCCAGGGCAGAGTCTTCTTTATTTAAAAAAAACTAAATATAGCTTTATTTGGAAAAAAATATAAATCAAAAATAAAGCTGTGAAACCTATTTCATCTGGAAGCATTGCAGAAACTTCACCAGAAAAAATTCAGTTGCAGTTTGTGATGCTGGAAGAAGATGAAATATACTATGTTAGATAGTATATAAATATACAGTATAAATTCATTTTACCTGATCTTATAAAGATCAAAAGACCCATCTTTAAAGGTATGATTATCTTATAGCAACACATCTGAAGGGAGCTGGGCAAGGTTGAAATTATTTAAGAATGTTTCTGGTCCTTTTTGATGGATTTTAAACCAGACTGTGAAAACCAGCTGCAGCTAAAAATTACAACCATATGAATTCCGAAGTAATAACAAAAGTCAGCAGGATTTTGTCCTTCTTATGCTCTTATTTTACCTAACATTATCTATCTTTAAATGTACCAATGCTGGGGCACTTGAGTTCTCTGCAAAGCAAGTTGAAGGCAGTGGAACTGCAATGAAAGTAAGAGTGGCACCATGGAAAAACTAAGCCTGGCAAAATGGAAAAATTGAAATCAGTGGATGACAAAAAATATGTAAAAAATGAGGGTGTTGTTGCAGAACTATTCCTGTTATTGGTCTTTCTAACTATTTTGAAAAAACAGAGAATAATTAACTTAATGGATACCTCCATTTAGGGCTTCAATTTCCCCTTGCCAAAACCAAGAGCTGGGAGACAGATACAGTCCTTCTGCTCCCAGGTAAAACTACCATAGTCTTTTTAAATACTCAATAACATCTTTTTGGCTGTGTGATCAATACTTCATAGCACTTTGCCTCTTCAAAGTATAACTTAAGTGCTATCAATTCAGTATAATGTTAGACTAAAGTTTAATAGGCTAAGGATTACATTCATTTAAGAGAATCCCATCAAGTCAGAATTTGCATTAAAGGAAGTCCTCTTATTTGTGTTATGGATTAGCTATGTTTTTTCCTAAGACTCAGTGCTGTGCCCACCTATATGGGTCCTCTCTATTTTAATGCAAGACTAACACCAAACCTAAACAGCCTTATTTCTTTCCCACTTTCCCTGCCAGAGCTGTCATTCACACACTTCATACCAGCACCACAGTGTACACAAAATCACTGTACCTTTAAAGAGACAAAAGCTCATCCCTTAATCATCTGCACTGAATTTATTTCTTTGTACTGAATTGTGTGTTAACAGATTGTCTGTCACAACATCCTTTTTTTTTTTTTCTTTTTTTTTTGTCCTTCTTATTTTCTTTTAAGTATGGGTGTATGTCTCTATAGCAGATGATTTTCCAATCTGCTCCCATTTGGCCTGTAATAAATACAGTACAGGTTAGTGGTAAATGCTACTGCTTTCAAACTAGATCTTACGTATAGCTTTCCTGAGATGGTGCCCCATATGTCAGGAAGAAAAAAAGGCAGCAAGAGTGCATTTCCCCTTAGGACAAGGCATAAAGGCTGCCTGGATTGCTGCCAAACAGCCTTGGTGCACACACCAGGGTTATAGATTCCCAGTGTGTCAGCCTGCCTAGGCTCCAGAGCAGTCTAAGCAAAGGGAAGACTTTATTTCTAAGCCCTGCAGTGAAGCTAAGAAGCAATACACTAATCCAGAGCCAGAGAGCATGGAGGAAGCAATGGTTTTGAGAAAACCAAGCTTCTCCAGGGGAAAAGATGAACATGGGTGATACTTCTTTGGAAAGAAAAGAGTTACATCCAGCTTCCAGAACAAAAGGGCTGCCTTAAGGATGTAAATTTCATCTGTTCCTTTCCTGTGTCTGATAAGGGCTACCCCAGTAACCTGATGAAAGAAAATATAGAAAATAATTTTTCTATAGAAAAATATAGAAAATAATATAGAAAATATAGAAAAAATATAGAAAAGAAAAAATATAGAAAAGAAAAAATATAGAAAATAATTTCTGAGCAGCCCTTTATGCAATTTGCTAATGATTTTCACCTTGCTTTCAGAAGACTCAGTCATGACTGAGATGAGAGGCTGATCCAGGTCATGCAGAACCACCTGATTCTAGTCAAAAGGGAGGAGCAGTATGAAATGGAAAGGGACTGAGGCCTAATGTTTAAGTCATGCAATCATTTGCTTTTCCAAATCACATAACACTGCTTTAATGTAGTTTATAAAATCGTTGTGCACCATATGGAATTAAAATAGCACCTGGGAACTGGTTCAGAAGATCAAGTTTCCATATAGTCCTAAGCATATCTTTCCTATTCATATATATATATCTTGGATATCTTCCAAACTACTTATAATGTCTTCTTTCTTATCTACACTATCTGTGTAGTTCTTCAGGAAATCTTTGGCCTGATCTTTCTTTTATTCCAACACGAGAGATTGGATTTTTAAGTCTCTTTTTATGCATAGCAACCTGTAGAATTCAACAGATCATCAGTAGCATTTTGTCTTTGTATTTAAACCCTCACCTAAAAGACTACCAGAGGAAATCTTAATACCAGTAATGAAAGCAGCACCTGTATATTCATGTGTTTCCACTCTTGCCAAGAATGCTGAAGACCCTCACGTGCACTTTGCAGCTGTGTACCTTGCACTTACTGCTTCCAGCAGATCCCTCAATGCTTGGTGAACACACAGACACACTCAGATAGTCTTATTAATATTCTCAGTCCTTCATAATGATGTTTTTCTGACAGAAAAGTGGATGTCTACAACCACTTCAGCTTCCCAGAGAGCCCAGTAAAAGGAGCCTGATGTATGGGGTCTTATTTCTCACCCAATAGATCCAGAAAGAAACAACAGACAAAGGGGGAGATTTGGACACTTAATTTATTATCCTGTAATTCCTTAAAGGAGAAAATGGGATTCCACAATCTTCAAATTGTCTTCTGCAACATGTGAAATGGCAATAAGCAGTGACTGATATTACATTTGCATTATTTACAACTCTTTAAAAGGCAGATTTAAATTATTCTTTTAGTTACTATGGTAATGTAGGAGACCTTTGCAGCCTCCAGCTTTTCTGAGTAAGGAATGAACTGTTGCTTTAAAGCACTTTCAATGTTGCTACAGAAGATTATTTATGATGGATTTTTGTTTGTTTCTTTCTTTTGGGGTTGGTTTATTTGTTTTTTTTTCCAGTCTTTCCCCTTTGTATTAATTTGGCTGGTAACACATTAGGTTGCTGTCATCTAGACTTTAATACAAAAATTCTGGCACCAAATCTGTAGGCAGCATGGGTTAAAGATGCTCAATACTTTGACCTTCAGATGTAATGATGTAAACCTAGATTTGCACCATATCAGATGAAAAAGGTACTTGTGATTAATAAAATATGGCATAAAAATTTGGAATTTATTTTAACATTACACAGACTTTGTGTGTGTGTGTGTTTGTCTTCATCGGAAGAAATAAACTGCTTGAATTTACTACTCAATTTTAGTGCAACCTGGATGCACATAAATAGAGTTTTTAAAAGAATTACATAGCTATGAAAAGTCATGGACTGTGAGAGCCCCGAGATCTTAACTTGCAGAGAAGGTGTGATGATGAAGTGTGGTGGAGCATTTTGTGATACACCCACCAGCCTTCAGGAAAATCAACCTGACATCACCTCACCTATTTTAGGGAATAGGCGTGCTGATGATAACAGCCTTCAGTCATTACTGGATTTGGTTTGAACCACAGATCAAGGGATTAGCTTTAAACTTGATTTCTAGTTGATTTTTTCTTGTTTGCATGTTGGTGGATATAATTCATGTTCTGTCATACTGATTAGAAATTATAATTTAAATTAAAATACTTTAAAATTTTCCTCCAAAGTTTTCAAGGGTAGAGGCACTTAAACACTTAAGGGATATGGATAGGCTTTATATTCAAATCACTTTCTTTATCCAACCTCCTGTATACACTGCATGGAAAATTTCTCAAAAAATGCATGTAACTTTCAAGTTTGTATAAATAATGATGTTGCAGTGGTAGCCACTGCATCTAAGACCTTGTGGTAGCTTGTTTCTCTGGCCTTTAAATCCATTATCTGTGCATCATCACAATGTAAAATTGATATTGTTAAAATTCATGCTGCTTTCCAGAGAATGTCATTGGAAAAAACCTTTGGAATTTTCCACCTCATTATAGACCATTCTTCATTTTCAAGCTAGTTTTACACACTCTTTCATGAGAATGCATGTTGAATGACACTGGGTTTTAAGTTACATGAATTGTACATATCTTGCTGATCTAAAGGACATGGTGAATCAGGTGACAAAATATAATTAGAAAATTAATTTGGCAGTGTCTGCGTTGACATTTTGGCTTGGATCCTTAAAGCAGTTTTGAATCAAGTTCTCCAGTTGATCACACGTATTGCAGATCGTTGCATAAAAGGAACGGGTTTGTATATTCAAACTAGGTTTCTTTTGGAGAAATATATCTCAAGCTGCAAACGAGGCGGTCCCCAAATGAGCTCCATCTCCAGAAAGGGACCCAAACCACAACGCCCAACCCAAACTTCATACGATTCCTTGCTGCATGGATGCCTGAAACATTTTGGTTCAGAACACCAGGAGAGAGCTGCTCCGAGTCACACCTTCAAACCACATTTCCTGAAGATGTAGAAGGGTCAGCATCTTACAGCACATCTATTGATCTGCTCTTACTGCATCCCATCGCTGGCTGACACACACATGGCTTCTCTGCACGTGTATGCCTGCAGCAGCCAGAAGGAGGGCTGTGCCTATTTATTATTTTTTTTTTTTTTGCAAACCAACCTGCAGCCCACTGCTGTCCTTGCCTGAATCACACTTGGAAACCTTGCTATGAGACATGCTCATCATCATGCTAACATTGCTACGTGGTTTATGTGCAGCTCAGCATGCTCACCAAAGGCTGCGTGGCCAAGCTCAGTGCACTGCTCCACACGTGCTGGGTGTGATTCTGCATGGAGCTGCCTTAAGAGCAGGAAGATCACCCAAAGATGCTACTCCCAGGCTCAGGGCCAGTTCCTGTGCCCCTTGGAGGAATGTTCTAATGCTGGCAAGCAAAATTCTACAACGCTATCAGATTTCTGCCAAATCAGGGCCATAGGTCACGTCCAACACAAGGGTATCTGGATAACAGATGCCCTTCATAGTTCTGGTTATCTAAATGTATGTGGTTGAATGCTTTTTTCATATTAATGAATAGAAATCATGGGAAGTCATTAGATAAGAGATTAAAGTGACCATGACTGCAGTAGTTGGAAAAGGTAGAAAGATGTTTTCCAAGCACACTTAATGGCAATAGCTGTAGCTCCAAGACAACAATGAATACTTGACACAAAGAGTCATCTCTGTCAATATGCATAATCTTCCCATTATTATTGCTGATGAGCTACTTGAAATAAAATTCTGAGGCTTATTTTTAAGCCTATTTGTGGATTACTTCCAGCAAGTCAGTTTTACAAAACAATCCTAACAAAAAGCACACGGTGCAGCATTATATTTCCTATACCTTGTTTTTATAGATGCTTTATGGTCCACCCATCTTATCACATAAAAATAAAAGCTCTTTCATTACTGAGAACTGGCTTGCATATAGAATAGAAAAAAAAACATACTTATCTGATAGGTAGGAAAATGAGTCCTTCCTTGTTACCAAAAAAAAAAAACAAAAAAGAAAAAAGAAAAAAAAATTCTGTTTTAATTTCGTTCATTTCTCTTTAGTAATTTTAAGAAAAAATGATCAAAATTCAAACCTATCCTCAGTATTCCAGCTGAAAATCCATCAGTGTATTTGAAGAAATCAAATTTAAAACAGGCCAGGAGACAGTTTCTCTCTTGTTTCACATCCTTGAAAGACACTTACCAGAAGACCCATTTTCTGGGAACCTTTCAGTAACCAGAAATGACCGTTCACGTGTACTTGAGTCTTAAATTCTAATGCCTAATATATTAAGTGCTCATTCTTCTCTACAGCCACCATGCAAAAGAGCTTTGCTTTCCCATTTTCTGTCTCCCAGTTAGTTCAGCTTCTTGCCTGTACTCACCTCTCTGTTCCTTATCAGACTTGGAGACATTGTAAGATTAATATCTGTAACAGCTTGTTCAAAAATAGTATTATTTCTGCAGGGTACAGAGGACTGGATGACCAAGAAGCAAAATTTGCTACTGTGAGATTTATTCCTATGAATAAATGAGGGATGAGTCAAGGAATTATTAATCTTCCTTAATTCTGAACACTACCTTGAGATGCTTTCCAGCATTTCACAGAATTTCCTTTTCATAAAATTGATCTTGCTGCTTAAACCATCAAGCAAATAAAGGAAAAGGAAAGAAAAGCTTGTTAGCAACTCCTGAATGTCTGAGGCCCAGAAGAAGTCACCTTCACTGTTCTAGAGATGCTCACTGAAGCTGTTGTCACTAGCTAGAGAGTCAAACATGCTGTATGGCTCAAGGCATTTTAAGGAGATATAAAGAAGAAGAAATGTCACAGAGGCATTTTAAGGAGTTGTAAAGAAGCAGAGAGAGGTTTGCAAAAGTGCAACTCAATAGCCAAATATAACCAAAAAAGTTAGTTGTGGTTAAAAATGGGCCTCTTTCCCTCAGCAGTTCTTCAAACATACCTGCAATTTAAGCACTCGCTTGCTGCTTTTGAGAAGGTGTCTGAAATTGGCCAAGATAGTCCTGTGGAAGTGAAGCAAATATTAATTGCCACCTAGTCCTAATGTGACCTCAGCTGGACTGCCACGTGCAGCTCTGCCCAGCCCTGGCTAGGAGAGAGGAGCTGAAATTCCAACAGTTGCAAATGTCATGCAGATAATCCAGGGAATGGAGGGCTTGTTTTACAAGAGGAAACCAAAAGGCTTGGATTGCTTAGTCTAGCAAAAGGTGACTGTGGGGGGAATATGATTCATGTCATGTGCTTGGGTTTGTTCCAAGGGCTGTGAATCTCAGCAAGACAAGAGGGCACGGTCTTAAGTTGTGCCAGGGGAGGTTTAGGTTGGATATTAGAAAGAATTTCTTTATGGAGAGGGTGATCAGACATTGGAATGGGCTGCCCAGGGAGGTGGTGGATTCTCTGTCCCTGGAGATATTTAAAAAGAGACTGGATGTGGCACTCAGTGCCATGGTTGGTAACTGCAGCAGTAGTGGATCAAGCGTTGGACTTGATGATCTCTGAGGTCCCTTCCAACCCAGTCGATTCTATGATTCTATGAATCCTGACCAGTGGGCCAGCACACATGGGTTTGCTAGCCTCTGGGCAAGCCAAAGAGATCAAAGTCATGCTGGGGCCCCTCCAGCAATGACCTGCTGATGTGGTTGCCTACCTAGCAAGACTTTTAGTTCCTCAAAAACTCATGAAAACTTAATAGCCGAACCTTCAAGCTCTCTGGCAAATTCAGCTGAACCTGAACCATGGCTTCAAAACATCCTGAGTCTAAAGCAGACTGGAATGGGCTGACAGACAGGCAGAGAGACAGAATCAATGTTTCTTAGGAAAGCAGCTGTGGTTACCTTATAAAAAATCTATACTGACAGTAAACATATCTAAAAAAAAGGAAACAATGGTGAGGCAGAGAGGTTAGGGAACAGCAAAAGATATTTGCATGCATAAGCCAAGAGAAAAAACAAAGGAAAAACAAAGTCTTTTGCAGCTTTGATCAGCAGGAGCAATCTATTAAATATTGAGCTTCTCTGTTAAACAAACACAGACTGCAAGTAGGAACAGCTACATAAAAGATGCAATAAACAGCATATTATGTTATTTTTTTTAGATTACAACAATCATACTTTAAGGAATTGCACTGAGGAAAAAAAAATTAGCAGTGTGGTCAGTGGATCTCATTGCAACACAGTCTCACTACTATAGATGCTACAGATTAGCATTTAAATTCTTATAGGAAAAGGATTAGTTGACCAAGGTACCTATATAAAGAAAGGGCCTCTCTGAAGACCTCTGCCACTTCACTTCTTAAGGAACTTCAGCCCTTACTTTGGGACTGGTGAATCAACAGGCATCTAGAATTAAGGTACAAGTCAAATATCCAAGATGCCTGTATTTAATATGATCCTTACAGTGAAGTATGTTCTCAAATCCTGTGTTTTTTTAATTGAGACCTTACTGATTTCAAGAAAGCACTTACTTTTTTATCTTTACATATACACTCTGAGCAGCACTGTTTCCTGGTCCCCAGCATTGTCAGCTGTAGATCCCTCCCACGAACACTCAACATTTCAACATCCCACTGAAACATTTCAATCTACTGAAAGAGGTGGCTTGGAAGACTGATTGAATGATCAAATAGATTCAAGTTACAGCTGCCGTCATTTCTGAGTTGCCATCAGAAAATGTTGTTTTTTCCTCTCTTACATGTTATGAGGGAATGCAATTATTTTTGAGTCACGTTTCTTTTCAAGAAGCAAGTCAAAAGCTTAAGAATCCACAGACCACCAGACTGGCAGGACTTGTAGTCAAGAATTAAATTCTGTTTGAAATACTCAAACATTATTGTCTTTTACTTATGGCTTACAATCAGCAAGACCCCTTGGTGACACTTTCTGCTGGTGGCCAGGGCTTAATTAGCTCTAGGTATTGATTACAACAGATTGTCAGTAATGGAGAAACACTTTTTCTCAGGGGGATGAAGGTAATGAGAAATGGTAAGAAAAGTTTTTTTGAGAGAGGTGGATGGGGTGCTGTACCACCTGGAACAGGAGGACTGCCAGGAGGGGTGGCTTCTACATCATATCTGTGGAAATAGCATGGCTGAACAGCTTGACAGAGTTTTTATGAAGGTGGGGACTTTTTTTACACAAAATCCTTGCTCTTTTTAAAAAAAAAAAAAAAAAAAAAAAGTGAGAGAGAGAAAAAATACTGACCTTTTCTCTTCTCTCTTTATTCAGCCCACTAGTAGAGAGGTGAGTCTGGCTTTTTATCCTGGGCTGTTTGGCAGTATGATTCCTGTCTTATCTTAAAGCTGCCTCAGACTGGCTCCAGGCCAGTGACTGGATCTGAGCAGAAACACCAGTGCATCTCTGTAAAGCCCCACTGAATTCAACCACCTTTTCAACATCAGGTCTACCTAGCACCACAATTATGGAAGTTTTTCAAAGAAAGAAGTTGTATTCCAGGGAATACAATGTATTTAATATTTTGGGTATCCTGTCACTTGTGTGAGACATCAGAGAGTGCTCAGTAAAGCACAGTCTTGCCAGATAGACTGGATGACCTAAAATAACAAAAATCTTTCATTTCTAACACCTACAACAATGTCTCACTTTCAGACATTTGTGACAATGATCTTTAGTTTCTGTATTTCGTACTAGTCGTCCAAGTGATATCCTTTCCGTGTATTATCAGACAGAATAATAATAGCTCATCTTTGCAGATGGCAGCAGACATAAACCGTAGGTGTCATTAATTATCATCCTGTTGTTTACAGCAGCAAAAAACACCATTAAAAAAAAAAAAAGAAAAAAGGAAAAAAAAGTACAAGAAAACTTCACCATAAAAGCTTCATTTGCTACTCAGAAGTGACATAGAAAGGAAAATAAAGTTCAGATTTTACCACATTTGTTTTTTTTTTAATGAAGTACACAGCCAGTCTGGAAAGGTACTTTTGTTCTGCCTGTTGGTTATGTTTGAAATTCTGATAGGTAACATGCAGGAAACAAAAGGGATGGTGATCTGAGATATACCAGTAGAAAGTGAGCTGGGGAAGAAAGAAAGGTTACTTACTCCAATTAAGTGTTTGCCTATCTGTCACCACTGACAAGTCCAGAGAAAACTGAGACAAAAGGATAGATGGAACAAAGCAGAAAATATTGCACCTAACTGTGTTACAGCACCCCCCCAAAAAAATTTCCATGTCCTTTTGCTTGGTGTGACAGCAGACTAGTAGTAACTCTTCTTTGCCTTAATTGCATTTTCTCATTTTCAATGTTACATTAACAAATCTGCTTTTTATGCTGCAAATATTTTGGGTGTAATTGCATGGAAGGCTTTAGTAAATGCAGTGATTTTTGGCATAAAATCAATTTATAGCTGTTGAAATAGTGTTACGATCATTAAAAGCATAAAGTTCTCTCCATCTGCATTGCATTTCCTAACTTTATTACTCTTCCTGTGTTTAGACAATTTTTGTCCAGGTTTTAGAAAAGGTAGTAAGAAGATCACAATAGCTCTGAAGTCTCCCTCAGAAAGATATGGATTAGGGTATCTTTTCTCAAAAGGAAATGTCATTAAAGCTGAGGTTATAAGAATACACCAGAAACATTTAAAAAGGATTGGGATAGAATTGAACTTAAATCATGTAATGCGATTTTACTCTGGAGATCTTTCAATGCCAAATCTGCACTTGGAATAATCCTGCAATAATTCTGGTTTAGCAGTTTCATCTATTTTAGATTTTCAATTTGTAATTCTAAAGTTGACCAGAGGTGTTTGACATAACGGCTGCATAGAAAGCATTCAGGAAAAAGCACGCTTTAAAAGCAGAATTTTTTATCCCACAGAAGGTCTGACACTGATCCAGTTGACTTGTCGCAGTATAAACAAATTGCTGTTATACCACATCAGCTTTTCCAAAACTGACCTGTGTGATGTATTGGATTGTGTGTTTGTGATATCATCCTCTTGGTTTTTAAGGCTGATGATTCTTCATATGCCTATTTTTAAAAGTTTCTAATAGCAGAGACTATGTATCTGACATTTGATATATATCAGACAATACGATTTTTAATGGAGCACCCCAGCTCTCCTTTTCAACAAGATCTAATACCAACATTTGGATGAAAGTTCTCAAAACCACCCTTCTGACAAGATTGCAGAAGGGTAATTCTGGACCATGGAGAGGCACCCATAGCAAGCACCTCTGCTGTGGTGGGCTTCGGGTGAAGTGTTCATCTCAGGAGCCATCAGTCTCCTGATAACAGCACAAAGCTTGTTCTAACAAAGCCATAATTTGTCATTCTTTAAAAAGAAAAAAGAAAAAGCTGTAAGCTGAAGAGTGATTGACAGTTTCAGAGTGCACTGCTGCTGAAGGAAGGAGTCCCCAGTCTCCTCCGCTCCCTGCAGCTCATTCCCACCGCCGCACTACTGCCACCTTTTTGTGGACACAGCAATATGCCTAACCAGATAAAAGATGGATGGGTCAAACTCTGTGTGATCTTTTATCCCAGCCTGTTCCCCATCTTAGTTCCTGGCATAACCACACGAATATGTAAAGCAAGGAGTGAGCAGCTGGGGTCTAGTGAAAGATTTTCTGGCTTAAAGGGTTCCTCAAATTACAGCCGTGGCTATGAGCCACATGCAGTCATGTCTACTCAGGTTGGTCAAGTCCTGAAAAGTCCCCTAGGAACATCAGAGAGACTTAGTCTAGTGAGGTAAACAAATAGCACAACAGCAGGCTAAGCCCAGTGGCACTAGGTAACACAGCTGTGAGTGAAAACGTGGAATTATTTTGGGTTCTTATTTAGGAAGGACACCTGCTAACCACTAGAGACAGCTCAAGCAAAATCCTTTCTTCAGTCTGCAACTATATTCAGAAAAAACCCTAACATTAGATTGCCTGAGAATGGCACAGAAACAAACAAACAAACAAACCAGTGAATATTATGATGTACTCATTATATTAAAATAAAGCAGGGTGCTGAAGCGATTGTACCATCTGCCAACAGAACACAGTACAAAACAGAGGTTGTGAGTATGGAGAAGAAGACAAGAGGAAAGCTCAGGAGAACAGAAAAACTAAGGACAAGTAGATTGAAATTATTTGGATTGTTCATTTCACAAAGCAGACATTTAAAAAAGAGCATGATGAGAGTATTTAAGTAAGGAAGGATACAGGCAAGGTACTTAAAAAGCTTTATTGAGACAGATTTGTTCCCTGGCTCAACACAGGAATAGGGAGACATTCAGTGAAATTGTAAGGTAGCAAATTAAGAACAGATTTAAAAACCAACACTTTTTAGGACAGTTTGTAATGAGAGGATGTGGTGCTGATACAGGGGGTGGGGTGTCTGGTTTACTTTGAGGTTGCTCACCCGCCAGTGAAAGAATAAGCAACTTAGGATGAAGGGGAAGGTAGAAAAGCATAAAGTGAGGAAGATGCTGCAGAACAATATTTATTGCCACCAGCTGCTGACCTACATTAGCTTGCTCTCTGTCGGCTTGTAGCCATCCACATCTTGTCTTGCTGAGGGATAAAAAATTCGACAAACAGCAAAACTCCCACCTTCTGAATAGTGTGAGATGGATGCATTCAAAGGAAGCCACACACGCTTTATGGGTTTAAATGTATGTAAAAGCACAATCATGTAGGTAAAGATTTCCCCAAAAGAATGTTCTGCAAAGGGACTTTCACTGGGTACAGAAAAGATACATCACCACAGAAAATGTCTATTTCATTTCAGAAAAGATAAGCTGCCATGTCTAAAGATTTAGGCCATTTTGGGGAGGCCTGACCCTCAGTACAGAGCTGAGGTGACAACTCTTGTTTTCCCACCATTGGGCAAGCAGTGTAGACCAATATATGAAATAATCAAAATAAATCACTTTGGAAACAAGATCCAAGGCTGTATTTGTCAGAATTAAATAAAAAATATGCACATAAAACACTTCATGGGGGAAAAACACGCAACATTTCAAAGCAGACTGTTGACAAGTGACATTATCCTGTCACCTGTAAAAGACAAATAACTTACTGGCCACAATTATGCTGGATGCAGCTATATTTCATCAGTGGATTTGTGGCTCCCATAGTCTCTTGCTATCAAAACATGTGTCCATGAGACTATGGCTGAGCATCATTACAATGGGCTTTCCCTAAGGAGGGTTTTGCCACACACAGGGGCATGCCAGTCCCCAGCTCATGTCACACTGGGGCAGGTGATCATCTCTGCCACCAAACACCATGGAGACCACAGAGTCAAGTGCTGGGAAGAAGCCTCAACTTTTAAACACACTTATCCTACACTTCCCTCACACCACGTCTTCTGCTGGCACTGCTGAGACTGCTGAGAGGGCTGCAGATCCCCTGCCTCAGGCCATGGCTGGGAGGGCTCCTTGCCCTCATGGTGGCAAGGCCTGTACACAACATGGCTTCTGGCCAAGGAAGGTGACACTTTGGGCACACTCAGGGCCAAGCCATGAGGGCTTGAAGGCTTGGCACTTCTTTGAGGCCTTCTTTGAGGCAATGTTAAATAATCCTGCAGGAGGTGTCAGGAAAATGTTGATGTGATGTGGTTTCAAGTGCAAGGTACACTGGGTCCAACAACCAGAGTGCTGCATTTATGTACAGGTGGAGAAGAGAAAGGCATGTGATACACTTGGGGTTCAACATATAAAGAAGGGATGAATTTATTACAGTTTCTTGAAGATAATGATCCCTAAGAGAGAAGGAGAGAAAAAGAAAGGGAAAGAGAGAAGGAGAGAGAGAGAAAGAGAGAGGGAGAGAAAGAAAGCAAGCAGGAAGCAGGAAGGAAGGAAGGAAGGAAGGAAGGAAGGAAGGAAGGAAGGAAGGAAGGAAGGAAGGAAGGAAGGAAGGAAGGAAGGAAGGAAGGAAGGAAGGAAAACTTGCAAATATAATTTTTTTTTTTTTTTTTTTTTTTTTTAAGAGTCAACAGAGACCCAGAGAAGCACTAACAACTCTGTTGGTTTCTTCCACTTCAAGGTCATTTTCTGTCGACATGTTGTCTAAAACTATCTTCCTCTTTGATAAGCTGGCTTTACCATCCCAGCTCTTCTTCTCATTCTCATTCCCTGATCCATTCAAAACCAAATGATGGCAGCAGTTCCTTTGCTTCACTTTGGAATTATGTGCTACTATCTTTTTATGCAGCATAGCCTTAACTATACTTTTATCTCCTCTCTTCTGTAGACAGATTTTTCATCTTTAATAATGTTTGGGCTTTATTCTGCTATGCTATTCAGTGGAATTGACTTAGGAAGGAGCAGGATTATTCAGTCTAGTTCTGGACAAATTTTTGCCTTCTTGTGATACAGTTTTGAATATGTATATTCTGATTTCTCCCTTCCATCCTGTTTGTGATGGATACAGCAGCTCTATGTGTACACACACACACACTTATATATAGTATGCAAGGTGAACCCACACTTTTTAAGCATCTTTGGTTTTACTAGGGCTTCAGTAGGGCTGAAAACACATGAGGATCTGCGTAGGCCATTAGCATAGTCACAGCCAGATGATATTACTTTAATTTGGTGGCAGTTTGTTGACAGTCTGTGAGAACACCATCAGAAGACAAGGCACAAATTTAGCAAAGTCCTTGCAATTTGATACAGAGCTCAGGAACTCTCCATTGGAGGTTAGGACCGATTTGTCGAAGAGCTCACCAAATCATTTCTGACTAGCAAGGTCAAAAACTCCAGGAAATGAACCATAAAAAAATCTAAATTGACAAGGACATTTTTCTAAGGAGACCTGGGGAGCTGTTTGCATCTGCCTGGAAGGCTGCAGAAGGCTGCGGAAAAGAACATTCTGGGAGTTTTATGATAGCAAAGCTTTGCAAACTGGGTAACTGTGCAGTTCTTACTGTGTCTGGGGAAAGTAACTCCTTCTAAATTATCTTTTGCCTTGACTGTTAAAATTTGCTTTAACTTCTGAGTAATGTGTCAATAAGACAATCTTGTGTTCATGGACTACTAAGGGGAAGAGACACCCAGACTGCCAACGTGTGTGGTACACAGGGTGAGAGAAACCTTGCAAAAATTGGCACCTCAAAGTTGTCAGACCTCACACTTGAGGGGACATACCCAGACAGGGAAAGAGACAGCTTTCTTGGTACTAATGGTGCGTGTGCCAGGAACTGTTAAGTTGTCTCAAGTCCACAGAAATGTTGGCAGTAGCACTGAACAGTACCTTTATACTTACCAAGTGAAGAGACAAGAGAGAGAGAATTAGAGAAGTAAATCCAAATGAACTGCTTGTACATGTAGAGGTCATTTTGTAATAGCGTTCCTTTTGTAATAGCTTTTGTTAAGTAATTTTAGCTATATAAAAGAGCTCAAAATAGATGTTATTCTGGGCATGTTTTTCTCCAAGGAAAGTTGAAGGCTATTTTGGCTCCTAACCTCAATGTATGTGCTGTCTGTTTTGAAGGAGAGCTGCAATAAGCCAGTGAAGTCAAGCGGAAAATACTGGGCATAAGTGAGAAAGATAAAAAGAAATCCAGTGTTTCTCCATGTAGCTATAATAGACCAACACTGTTTGCTAGCTGAAAAAAGCTCCTTATGTCAGAGTTCACCAAGAAAGCCAAAGCAGAGACACACTGCCCAACTTTTTAATGTCAGCACAACTTCTGTTCAATAATCAAGTATGAGACTGACTTAATGAGACAGGCAATAACCATATTTCAGGTTCAGTGGCTTTCAGTAACAGCACTGGAAGAATGTAACTGAGACTGGAGACAAGAAGGTTCTTTCTAGAAGCTGTAATACTAGGGCAGTGATTAGAAATAAGGATTTTCTCAGGTAATGAGTATCTAAACCAAAAAGTGCAATTCAGCATTTTGAGGCAGGACTGTATGTCAGAAGTTAGAACTAAAAGCTTATTTATGAACACACCTTACCAAGAGAAAGAAGCTAAAGATTAGCTTCTTTCTTGCTTGAGAAAAGAGAAAAAGAGCTGTCTACTATGAGGTTTCCTATAGTGTAATTGAGAACAAGCTATCTGCTCCTTTGGTCAAAGTACAAGAAAAAATAATAAAAAAGAAGGAATCCCGGAAGCAGACAAGAAAACTTAGGACATATGAAGAAAAAGACCAGAAGTTAATGGGGGAGGAGGAAAAATGACTTTGCCTGGGACATGGCCAGGCAGTGTCCAGAGGATATTGAAAGTTTTTGACCTATTTCTTCCCTCCCAAGCAGGTATGAAAGAATAGAGAAATGACTCAATGCTATCAGCAGTCCATTAGCTCATCACACAAGCCTTGCAAGCCTTGACTTAGAATTAAGCCAAAGGATGGAGCTGTAGCTGCACATGTGATTGAGACTCCAACCTGCAGACCACTTTTTGTGGAAAGTGCTGCTTGTGGGGTTTATTTTGAGGAAAGTGAATCCCGAAATATACTGTTACCCTAAGCCTCAAAGAGAAATGCTGTGGAATGAAAAATTGCTTCTGTGTGGCAGTGTCCTCTGTCCCAGGAGAATGTAGAATGGTTTTGGCTTCACTGAAGGCTTTGTAACAAAATCAACAAAGCAATGATCAGTGTTTTTAAAGAGGCATTAAAACTTCATTGATGTGTTTGGCATCCTTGGTTTATTGAACTTACAATGAGGTTAAAACTAATCCATCGATATTTTGTAATCTGCCATTTACAGCTATTAAAATACTGGGTGCATTAATCAGTGGACACATTAATGGTGACTGGTACTGCTAAAAGTTGGGTATTGCAATGGGAATATACATAGCAAATAAATTCTGTTGACCCCAATGAATGTAAGATATTGCTGGGTTTTTAGTAATACCCAGTGGGATGCAGAAAAGCATTCCTGTTGGTATGCTAAACTATTCTGTGGTCAATAAAACCCGTATGAGAACACAAGGCTGGATAAATAAAACTGTCCATATAATTAATGTATTTTCTTCTCCCTGAGTATTGCATTGCCCTTCTGTATCACTGAACTTCTCTGCTCTCACTGCACTGTTGTAGCTGTTTTGCATTATGATCATCTGTGATATTATTCTGCCTTCTCCCTTCCCATTGTTTTGTAGTGTGTCAGGGAGAGAGGAAGAGGGAAATGATGTGGTTTTGTCAAATGGCTATGATGGAGGGAAAAAAACCCCAAACCCAATAATCAAAGCGAATATAATGGCTCTTATCAGTGACCCACTGTGAGAGCAATAAGGTGGGAAAGAGACCTTGAGCCACCAGCAGACTGGTATTCTCAGCATCTACTGATTCCAGCTGTGCAGCTCATTGAAATCCAAAGTACTTTTGATACAAAGTTGTAGGTCTGCAAAAACTCCATACTATGCAAAATTACATTTGCCAACCAAAATGCTCTTGTGTCTTCCCTTTCCCCTTGCTTTTCCAGTCACGTTTTGTCATCTATGGACTAACGAGGGTGAAAGCGAGTGTTACCCCACTACTTGGCACATTTGCTCCCCCAAAACAATGCTCCTTAATGACAACTTACTTTTGAGCCCTCAAATAACAGAATCTGGTAAAATTTCTCAGAGTATCAGACCACTGCTATCTCCAAAACAGCTGAGTTCCAGTGCCCATTCAGCCAGGTGGAAATGGCCATGTTTTAAATGAGGTGAAATGGCCAAGACCAGCAAGATCATTGGTGGTCTTGGATGTAATAGACTCCCTCACAGCAATTGTCTCAGCACATTTAAAAAATCTCATTGCTTCTAAATTAAGCTAATTTTCAGTCTAAATTTTACTGTGATAATGATTGGCATCATTTTGATACTCTGGGAAGTAATGATAGCTGATGACTGCATATAGCATACAGTAGCTTTGTGGAAGGGAAGATCTTGAAGGAAACCATCTACAAGTAGTGCTGATAAAGTTGGTTTTGTGTCTATGTGCCCAGCATCTACCATGTACAGATAGTATACTGAAAATTCTTATAATTTCAAAAACATCCTAGAATAAATATGCTACTTATATTTCATTCAAAGCAGTGCCCTTAAAAAAATCTCTTACTTATTGCCAAATAAGGGTATATTCTGCATTTAACATTTACTAACTACTGAAACAAAGGCCACTAAAGAGCTGAAAATACAGTTAATTTGATGCCAAAAGTAGTTTGTCAATTCCTAGCACAAGGCCTCCAAAAGTCAAACATCTGTATTTAAAGTAATTTTAACAGATTCATGTTTGCTGAGAATGTTTCAGAAGCCCTGGGGATGGCAAGAGCTAAAATGTTACCTTCTTAGTTCAACAGAGTGAAAGGCATCTGAATTCAACCCTTCCTTATCTGTATATTTATTTTTGCAATTATGGTATAACAGAAATAGTTTGGAGTGGGTGAGGGGAGGAGAGCTTCTATTTTGGAAAGATTTGTATCTCTGGCAAACTGGAATCAAGGGTAGGGAAACAAGGAAGTTTCTGTCAGAGGGATCTCAGCCTGTTAGTACTGACTGAATGGATGACAAAAAAAAACCCAACACAAGAAGATGGAAAATATTTAAGTATTATATGTTGGTACATTACAATGTTCCTTTACCCAATATCCCATGAAAAAAAAGAAAAAAACAAACGGTGTTTGGGTTTTGCTTCTGAACCACTACGTTCACTGAGCACAACGGGTGAGCCACTTTTCCTGCAGTGACGAGAGAGAGTTGTGGGCTGGGTATCTGTGCACACAGTTTGTTCTCAAGTATCTAAATAATCCCTACCTCCTTCTCCACTGACAGATTTTCCCCAGGCTTTTCTGTTCTGCTGAGTGTGCAGTATGGTGGTTGCTGGACAACATCTGAAAAGCAACAGGTTTGAACTAGACAGTGCCAGGTTGGATGCTAATTTACCCCAGCTTGTAGCATTTCTCCATCATTTACTATAGGGAATGGGTGAAGGCACCTTCATTGTTCCCTCTGTTTGAAGACCCAGCTTTAATTTATTGAAAGAGAACAGAAATTTATTTTATATCTCCTGCAAATTGTAGTTCAACATCTTAGTTACTTCCTTCCTCTATCAAATTCAGAGAAGTTCACATCTTCCAGCTGAAGACACCTACATGAGGCACCACTATTGAAAGCTTGGTTACCCATGGTCCCTGTGGGGAAAGTGGAGGGAGACAGCCCTCTAGAGGTGTCTGTTCTGCCCTGTTGGGATATAAATTTCTGGAGATATCACTATGGGAAATGTTAAAAATATGCATTCCCATTCAAGTATTTAACTAAAGTAGCTAAAATGAGAGAACATGAGTTTTTCCCAAAGCTCTCAAATAGAAGTTCCAGCCCTGGGATTTCTGTTTTCCAGGTCTTTGATCCATTGCTCCAAGATGTCTCTAGTCACTGTCAGGACTCTTTACAGAATTTATTGAAGATATTTATATGCACCTCTCCTAACACCTCATCATCATCTGCAGTTTCAGGACTTCTGGAAAACAATGTGATACCTGACAGGTACTATCACTATACCTATACTGATAGGTATAAGATGGCAAGAGTGTGTCAGGTCCACAACAAGATGGAAAAGAAAGAGAAATGATAATACCTGTAAATGATGCCTCATAGGTGCAGTCACTTTCTTCCTTCTCTATAAACCTGTCTTGAAAGTCAAAATTGCTTTTAATGTTAAGTTAGGCCCCATGGTGCATATGGAGTCTCAAAAAATGTAACTTGCACTCCTAAAACTTTGCTAAAGGAATAAAAGGTTTAAAGAAACATACAAGCACAAAGCATTGCCAGACAGTTGCTTAGTCTGGGAAGAAAACAGTGATTTGGGGTATCTCCTGGGCTGACCATATGTGTTTGCTTAGATGCCAAGTGATGCAGGGGAGTGCTGGGGACTGCTTAGGCTCTGACTCAAGTCCAGGGAAAAGATTCCACTGACTTCAGGGGAAGCTGGGCTGAGGCCTTGATTATGAGATAAGAGGATGGTCATTCTCAGTCTGAGTTGTAGTCAACTTGACTTTATTTTTTCTTTTTGTGGTTTTTCACTTTGTAGATGCCCTTGCAGTCTTTTATCTATTCTAGGAGTCCTGTGAGACAAGAACATTCATGCTGATTTCATGGAATGGACTGAGAAGTTTCAAGAGGCTCTCTGAGAAGCACTTTATGCCTCCGGCTAAAATCTGAAATACAAATCTACAAGAGAATAGGGAATTAGGCTAAGAAAAAGGAAAAAAAAGAAAAGACTGATACAAGAGGCAAAAACATGGTAGCAGCAACAAAAACACGTTTATCTCTAAAGCCATGGACTATTGCATTTTATTCTCTGTAGAAGGAAGAAAAAAATAGAATTCTACTTATGTATCTTCAATTGAAAGGCATGGAAGTAGGGGACTGGAAACAGATATTGATGGTTCTAAATATTCGCTTTCCTAGAAAGGGAATTGAAAGTTCATCCTGTAGTGCACTCAGAAAACTGCTTCCCAAAAGCCATAAAGTCATAAACTTTTTTCCAGGGTCCTCCTTACATGTTTGTTACTTGAGAAAGAAATCCCATGTATACAAAACTTAAAGCAAAACAAACATCCCCCTCCCCAAGCCAAGCAAACAAATAAAAAGAGATATTTTTTTTCTACCTATCCACTAATTTCTGGAGGTATTCATCACAGCAACATCTGAGCATCCATGGATCCCAACCAGACTTTCAGAGCATTCACAGAACATGCTAGGGTTTCCCTTGTTCAGTCTTAATGGATATTATTTCCTACCACAAGTTGTTTCAGTTTAGAATTTAACTGCTTCAACATAATTGTTTTGCTTTGTTTTGTGTTTTTTGTTTGTTTGTGGTTTTCTTGTTTTGGTTTGTTTTACTTTTCACTGGTATATATAAACTGCATTTGAGGAGTACAGTGTAAAGAAAAGTATTAAGATAAAAATGAATGGTGTTTATTTTTCTTTGATTAGATTGAACAGCAAACAATGTGAATTTGGGTAGACAAAGAAGTCTGTTATTGCTTTTTTGGGTGAGATTAACTGCTAAGTAATACCAAAGCTTGCACAATGGTCTAGACAACTGCTATCAGAGTAAAAGGATAATATAATGTTTTGGAGAGAAATCTAAACAGTGGTGAATATTGAATATCTAGAGATCTATAATTCTGACAAAGGTTTTTCTTTGAGGCTATGTGTTAGAATTACATGCACATACACATGCTCAAAAAACCTGCAGTCCTCAGCCTGATTTATAGACTTGATTAAACACCTCATAGTAGCACTAAAATAGAGTTACACCAGGTGCACAACAAACAAACATGCGACTTAAAAAAACCCAAAGTAAGCCAACTGGAGTGGGAGCCAATGAGAGCAGATGATCAACATATTTATTTTGAAAGCTACCAGAATGCCTCAACCTTCTTCAGTCACAACTGTCTGAACCTAAGGCCTAGCAGTCCCAGATTCAGCTTATTCCCACTTAGGCTCTGTTATCAGGTGTCAGTAAGAGTAATTCTTGGGCCAGTTTTCTCATTTCTCATGACTGTCAGCATTGTTTGCTTTCTCTGTTCACGGACAGACAACCTTGGGCTTACTGCAGTGCTGATGTAAATTCATATAAATCTATGTTGAAATAAAAACACAGAGAAGTCCACAAACTCTGCCCCATCAGCTCCAGGCTCCCGGAAGACAAGAAAATAAAACTATGACACAAAGAACAGAGTCCAAGGAAAGGGAGCACAGTTGCTTTGGTGGAGTTGAAGGACAAATATGACTCCTCCTGACAGCAAAATGGTGGCTTTGAGAGACAGAGACTGCAACTGTGAGTTGAAGCTGGACGTTCTTTCTTAGTAATTTTTCACTAAGCAAAGAAAAATATGTTTGAATATTTGGATTCAATTTCTAGATATTTACCTGAATGTTGAAGAAATAGATGCTAAGATTAAGGAATTTTTACTTACCAGAGGGAGGGAATTTTACAGAACATTTTAAAAAAAAAATAGTCTGGGTGGCAAGGAAAATCATCAATAAATATCCAAGCATGGTCAGCAGTAGAAAATAGGGGAACAGGATAAACACCTATCAGGAGAGAAATAACAATTTCCCATAATCTAATTCTGGCATCAGAGTAACTAAGATTCAGCAAAATGGAAATTCTGCTGATGTAATTACCTAAAAGTTTTAAGGGACATAAGCGTCCTGTTTGTCAGCTGTATGGACAATATACTGCTTGGTCAATTTGATATCTTGGCTTTCAGATTTCATGGATGATGTGAAAGCATTTGCTGATAAACAACCTAGGTGACTATGGAGGCACTTGGTAGTTAACACAAATAACTGCATAGAACAGGACTGCAGAGGAGAGTCAGGCAGGAATAGAAAATACAACAACAAACAAGTGGATCTGGATGTGACACTGCACAAGCAGTAATGAGAGGGTTTATGTGAGCAGGGAAAAAAGTTTGGAGACTGTGACAGGCAAGTGAAGTACAGGAATGGGATAGCAGAGGAGGGGGATCTCATGAAAGCACCTTCATCTTGTTCCAGAGATTTTACCTTGAAAAGGGGGTGAGGAGGTTGCAGGGAGAAGGCTAGGAAAACAGAAACAAATCAGAAGGAGAAGACTTGAACAATATGGGTAGAGACCTAGAAAACAGTGAGACTGGCAAGACACAAAGCAAACATTGTTCATAGCCTTAGAAATGTGTTGCTGCTGGATTCAGCTGATGTGTTGTGCTAGCTATGAGAAAGGTATAAAAATGGAGAGGCATCTAATGATGTCGATCTCTCCTAGCAGTGAGATAGCATGCTTTTTGTCAATTAGCATTTTAATGAGTCATAATAAAATACAATATGCGGATGTAATCTGTGCACAAATGCTTGAGGAAATGAAAGACTGACTCACAACCCTTGCATAATTTCAGCATAGAGAAGTTATTGCCCAATTCAGATGTCAAAACCATGCAAATAGAGATGCCTTGGCCCTACTAGGCTAATGTTCAATTTCTTCTATTACCATTTCAAACATCAAGAAGCATAGGCAATAATATTTCTCATTTCGATATTTAACCTTTATTCAAATAAGTTCTCTTCTCGATGAAGTGAAGCCTGGAGCCAAAGCACTCTAATTGAGAATAAGGACCTTCACCTAATTCTGTGATTAGGAAGGGGTCTTTATAAATCTGACAATATTTTCCCTTAAATCAATTTTTCCAGGACAAAAAGGTCTACTCCTTAGACCTTCACTTCCTAATTTATTGAACGTAGCCATTCTCAAATACTGAATTCCTTTGCAACATCAGGTAGTAAAGCTGAGAATATGTTTGCCACCTTTTTTTCAATAAGAAAATGTCAATTTAGTGAAACCTCAGTGCCATCTCAAGGGTTGGACTCGATGATCTCTGAGGTCCCTTCCAACCCAGCCAATTCTATGATTCTATGATCTGGATTCTGACCATATCACAGGGACCCTCAGCTGAAGTTATGTCAGTCAGCTTCTAAGAAGAGCAAAACCACCCAGATTTTTTAAAAAAGGAAACTTTAAAAATAATCTCACAATATCTGATTTGCATGTTTCAACAGAGTAGAAATGGAGTAGAAATCCATTTTCCATACAGTTGGCAAAGGTGTTTTTCTTAAGTTACTTTTATTGCACAATGATATTTAATGTTCCCAAGAACAGCATGAAGAGAACACAAACCATCAAACCAGGGAACAGATAGCTGGGTGAACAGGAATTTTGAGACAAGGAACTTTTAAGCACACTCCTCTTACTTCAGGAGCCAGTCCTTTTCAAGGACAAGGGAAAAACAAAATGTACAATTCAGCTCACTGGCAATAGGTGTAACATTTTAATAGCTGGCACGCTGCCTGTATCTGATGCACTTGTTCAAATAGGCAGATGCTGGATTGGATAAATGGAAGGGCATGTAAGGACACGGAGTGTAGCTCTTCACTGCATTTATTACCACAATATCTCACCGACTGCAGAATGTGGGAAGTTCCCTGGATGTTAAGGGAGGCTTTATACTGACAGTCTGAGGTGGAGGGGTTTGCTGTGACTGACAGAGACTAAAGTCATAGGACAGCAGAAACTAGTCTGTGTCCAACTCAACTACCTCCTCTAACATTTACTAGTGGAAAAAAATCTCTCCCCCAAATATCAACTCAAGTTTAACTCAGATTATTTATATCCTCACATGAATAATCTTATACCACTAAATTCTCTGTTAGCAGGTATTTTAAATCCGCACACTTTCGTTTTTATTTTTTTCATTTCTCTTTTCTTTGGACTGAGTATGACATGGCTCACCAGGTCTGTGCCTCAATGACCTACGTCACCCTATAGCACCCAGCTGGTAAAGCCCAGAGATCAGTAGACTGATGAAAAGAACACTCACCATTTTGGACTAGAAAGATGGCAGGATTTCCTTAATTTTTATTACATTTTAGGGCTGATGGTAATTTTTGTCTCACACAAACCACTGGGGATATGATTTTTCACTGGAAAATGGAAGACTCCCCATTTCTCTGGACATGATTCCCCATCCAAATCTGTTTGAAAAGAAAAACTAATTTTGAGCCAAAGTGTATCCTTTCACTCTTTTAGGGTAGCACACCACACGTTTGATGTAGGCGTGGTGTTGCTGTTACTAAAAAATGCCCCGGGGAGAAAAGCTGTAACCACATCACCTGGTTTCTAAGGAGAGCTGCTGGGATTTACAGAGCACCTGCCACGGAGGACTAGGTATGAGAAACACCTTCTTTAGAAAGTGTATCCCCAAATATCTGTTGCTGCCACGAAAGACGTCACAGGTGTCCGTGAGTCAGCACTGCGGTCCGGCCCTTGAATGCGGAGACCGAACCCAAAACTTCCGCTAGAGAAGAACTCAGCGTGCGGCGGCTGTAACGTGAGCAGGGATCCACCCACCCGGCTCCCAAAACCAGTTTAAAAAAAAAAAAAAATAAGGAAAGAAAAATGTTTATTTTCTCATGTAGCCATGGTTTTGAGTATTTTGGGTTTTGGTGTTTGTTTTGGTTTTTGTTTTTTTTTTTTTCCTTGGTTCGTTTTTTCGGTTTGTTTTTTTTTTCGGTGAGTAATGATTGCTCTCTGCTACTTGATAGCCGAAGCTGGCAGCGCTATGGCAACCGGGCTGCGGGAAGGGCGGAGGGGAAAAGTCGCTTAGCAACTGGAAGCTTTAGACAGGCAATCTGGTTTAAAGCGCAGCAGTTTAAAAAAAAAAAAAAAATTAAAAAAAAATAATTAATAATAATAACAACAGAAAAGCTACACACCCCCTACTTCCACTCAAAACGGTTGCTAGCATCAGAAAAGATGAGATTATTAAAATATCCATCAGAAGACTTGGGGATTTAGAAGAAAAGAGTAGGGAAAAAAGCATGAGAAAGCCAATGAAAAAGGAAATTACAGCTGAGGGGGGAAAAAAATAGAGACATTTTACACCGATCATCCTAGATGAAAACTTCATCAATTCAAACAACAGCCCTAAAGCAGCCCTGGCTATTCCCTGTCAGCCCCCAGTACTGTTCCTCAAAGCAGAACTCCACAGGTACCATTTGCCCAGCCTCTGAGGTTTGACAGGGGCTGTGGAGGGGGTTGGTGGGTCCAGCCCCTGGCCAAGGCTCCCTTGGGCTGCTGGCACCCTGAGCCCACTGGCAGCAGGGCCACCTCTCCTTGGGGAGGTGCAAGGAGCAATGCCTGCATAGTCTTGCTCCTGCTTGTTATTATTTATAGCCTTCCTCCAGGGCTGTAACAACTCTATGAGCAGGAAAAAATACTAATACGAAGGGGTTATCCAATACGCCAATTCAGATTTTTAGTAATAATTTTTCCAGAGATGTTTTTCCAGTGCTCCAGGCACCCTAACACTTCATTAATAATGCAGTAAAATCCCAGCAACATTACATTAATCACTCTGGTGGGAACCCAGCCAGTCAGGCACCTCTCTTTCAGTCCTTCATCCTCAGCCTTCTCTGAGCACTGTCTTGAACAGGCGTCTTTCACTGCATGCTTGGAAAGTTGCCCAATTTGAGCTATTTTGGACTAACAAAGGGACAATTTCATCCAAAGACACAGAACCCCCACAGAGCTGCTGCCCTCCCCCTCTCTGGTGCAATGGGGGTTGGGTTTTTCTGCTGACCATTACCCTGGCAGGAAAACACGAAAGGAGAGACTTATATGGTCTTACCTCCCCTTTTAAAATCTGCCTGGAGACCAACGGGGAGCTGACTTGCATCTGCAGGTATAGGGAGCCATACACTCCCTGCAGAGTGTGGGATCCAGCAATTGAGCTGCTACATTCTGTGTATGCCACGGGGCTTGGTTTTAGTGGTGGTTTGTTGTGTTTTTTTCTTTGGTTTGTTGTGGTTTTGGGTTTTTATGGTTTTGTTTTGTTTTGCTCTTTTAATGCAGACAAATCAGTTTACTATTGGAAAAATCTGATCAAGCAAAAATGAAAACAGACATGGGGAATGTGTCAGTCTGGTCAAACATCAGCATAGTCAAGTCGCAGGCAGGTTGGCAGGCAGATTTGGATGGCATAATTTTTTTTTCCCAGCCAAGTGACCAAACTGGCAGCCAGAAGGAAGATGCTGCCTGAGCTCCCAGCCAGTCCTGAGCCCTGGCCAGCCCCTGCAGCCAGCCCTGTCCTGGCTGCCTGCCCTCTCCCTCCGACCCTGCATCTACCAGATGCTGATGGGCAGCCCCACGGCCTTGCCACCTCCCAGAGGCTTCAGGGCATCTGGCTCAACCAGTGTTTTCAGGGCTTATAATGCCACAGGATTTTGTGTTCACGTTTACCAGCAGCATTGTCTCCCCAGTAGATAATGCTGACTTAATCGATAGTTTACAAAGGCACAAAGGAGTCAGCTTGTGACTGATACACAATACTGGTTAACAAGACACATACAATGCTGGTATTAGTGAGAGGAAAGAAAAAGCTCAACTTTCTGTCAGTCATAGGTTCATTAGAAAGTAGAGAGTTGTTAGCAGGCAGAAAAGCTCTTTACATGCATGAAAATAGTATCAGTTCTGAAAAAAAAATATGACAAAGGAAAAATTAATCTTATTTTAATGCTAGTGGAACTAATTTAAAGTGTCTTCCTTCAAGTAACCTTTTTTAATAGAATTCTGAAATGTGTACATTAAAAGAACAAGATCTAGGAAAATCCCATTTTTCCTCATTAAAAATGCCCTCAAAGCATCTTACATATGCCTTGGCCAGAGATTGATACTGTCAACCTGAAGCTTCCTGAGAAGTGTCATACATTATTTTAACACTAATAACCAAGAAAAGCTTCTAGATGTAGAGGAAATAAATAACCTTATTTTTTCCTTTTGACTCTCCTAATGTTTTGCTAGAGTTCAGGGAGGCCTTACAGTCAGTCAGAGGTTTTGAGTAAGAGCTGCATAAAATACTTTAAATCCTTCACTCACACACAGAGAAATTCGTAGGGAGATACTAATTGTTGCAGACAGTCTGCAAATTTTTCCTCCAAAAAAGCTCAGTGATTATTTGATTTAAAAGTCCAAGAGACCTACTAGCCTGCCCTAATAGGTTTTTCCTTCTTTCTTTTTTTTTATGGAGACAATTTTGTGCTCATTGGATGAGCTGTCAGAGCCTCCAGCACAGCCTGGGAGTTCTCCTTCTTCATTGCTGTAGAGCATTTTTGGCTGACAAGTTGCCCACACCTTATTGCAATTCTGTTTGTCTTGGGCTAGAAATGGCAAAATCCAACTCACCTCACTCCCACATTCTTACAGCTCAATTGCCCATATAATAAGGTACCACACTCAGTCAATGATGTAAGAATCCCAATACAACTGTGAATATGTAGGTTTACTCATCTCTCTACACCCCTACTCACCCCCTCCAGCTGAAAAAATTCTCAAAGACATAGAAGTCCAGGTATTAAGAACATCAGAGTAAGACACATGAATATTGTGAAGTGCATGGACACAATCATTTACTGAGCTGCTGGGTGTCAGTGATACCAATAAGGTACCAAGTTAAGCTATATAAGATGCAAGGGTGAGTTTTGCCTTGATTTGGATGCCATATATTGCAGCAAATTATATATGTGTTGGTAAGGACAAACAGCCAAATGAATGACTCTTCTTGCTACATGGTAAGTTTTGGGGAAAGACACAGGTAGAATCTAATTTTCACATAATTCTTACCATTTTTTTTCTGTAACGATGTTCTACATGATGTGTCCTTAGAGGAAAAACAAAACCCAAAAATATGGCAAAAGGAACACAACATAAGCAGTTGAAGATTGTCTTAACAAACAAAAAAGCAAGCTAAGCTTGCACCTCTTCTCTTTGCTAAACTTTGAGTATTTTGTCTTGAAAATGTGACAGCCTTCACCAGAAGTTTCTTGTGCCCTGAAGGTCCTGACTACGTTCTACTCTGTGCAGGAACACTATAATGGTTATTATCCCCAGAAAGGCCCTTGGAGACAAATGTGTTGCCCTAGTACCATCTAGTGGATGGGATGCTGGAGAGACAGTTAAATGCAAGGAGAATAAATGAAATGAGAAAAGCTCATCAGGACACTGTCAGTTCTTTGGGGAAAAACAGGTACAAGGCTGAGAATTAGTTCCCTCCAAATTGCACAGAGACTTTTTCAAGGCTCTCTCTCCCTGAGTCCCAAAGAGATTATGAAACTACCTAGGACTGAAATGCCTTTGATTCATACAGACAAAACATTTTGAAATTTTACTCTGTTTTCCAAAGAAATTTATAGGCAAACTACATGTCAGTGATGCCACCTGCTTCTTATTTGACAGCAACCATCTGGACAGCAAATACTCTAAAGCCAAGAAAGCCATTGCAGTCTCTGCAAAGCATGACAGAGAGGTATCATTTAAATGCCCAAATGTCAGCCACAATATGAAGAATTATATGTGGCTCAAGGGAAGGATGCATAACAGTGAAAGCATGCCTACAGCCAGAAGCCTCGCATTAGAGGAAACAGTGATTGACTATGTAATGTATGGACTTGAGTAGCTTCTGACTCACACTTTTTCTGTTTGCAATGACCACTAGGCAACAGACAAAGATTTTCCAGGGTTTAAACCAACTTAAACCAAACAAAGTGTCATGGTTTAACACTGGCCTGGCAATTAAACTGACTAACAGATGCTCTCTATTAATCTCTCCTCCCTGATAAAGAAAGGAGAGAGAATAAGGGAGAGACACTTATGGGTTGGAAACTAAACTACACAGCTTTAATGAAACAGTAATGATAACTAGGAAAAATTACTGAATATATACAAATATAAAAATATACAGGAAAATTGATACCACATTTGTTCCCTCCTTTTCCTCCAATAACTCTCGCGTCACCACTGAGGCTGCAGGGCAGCCCTGGGAAAGTCCAGGCTGGACTCCTGGGGTCAGCAGCAGTCAGGAGCTGGAGGCAGGAACACACAGATATGGGCTGGCACAGATCAGGACCACAGGCAGATGAATGGATGGAATCCTTCCAGAATGCCAAAGAAAACAGGGAACGGGTGAAGAAAGGGAAGCAGGAAAGGCAGGAATGGCAGGAAGCTGGAAGCAGGAAAACCTGGCTTGACCCTTGTGATCCCTCAAATTTATACTGAGTATGACGTGTATGGGATGGAATACTCTGGTCAATTCTGGTGTCTATCTTGTCCATTCCTCCCCAAAGGAGGGCTGCAGGTGGGATCTCTTTGTTCCTTCTGGAGAGTAAAATATTCCTCAGAGCTGAGCAGTGTCCTTGGTTCTGCACACCAGTCTCCAGCAGTAACTATAAACATCAAGTGCTATCAGTCCCAGAAGCAGACACTGCCTGAGAAACTTGCTGTTAATTTCAGCAAGTGCACCTACTTACAAGAGACTGAGCTGAAAGCAAAGCACAAGACAGAAAATCATCTTTATCCTGGCCCAAACCAGGACACAAAGCAAAAGGAGCAAAAAAAACCTGAGCGGATGCTCCTCATGACCTCATCCTTTCATACTCCCCGGGGCAGCAGTGAAGCAAGCAGCCCATGCACCCACCTCCAGTGGAGCTGACTTCTGGCTCTGGCTGCTAGTCTGACTCTCTTCTTCCTCTCATCTTCCTTCTCCCTGTCCCACCAGCTTTGTGTTTACCTTATCCTCCTTATTTACTTCTACCCATCTATTTTGTTCCTAGAGATTAAGCTAAAATTAAAACTAACCAACAACCAAACAATAAACAAAAAACCCCAAGCAAACACAACAACAAAACCAGAAAGAGCACCAGGAGAATTGTCTTGTATCTCATTGCAGCAGGGTAGTGCTCTGCACAAGTTAGAATAAAATCCAGCTGAGAATATAGGGCAGTAAGGCAAAACATTGGAAATTGCAGTCTGTAATTTGCTTTTGGAAGATGGGGTACTAAGCCAGGCAGAATAAAAAAGGGATGATTTTCATTGCTGCCTGACTAGTTGGCAATACTCCCATCTTCAGACTGAGTGCTAGTTTTTAAACTATGCAAAGTGCTCCTGGGACCATAGAGTGTATCTGGAAATGAGACCCTGGGGATGGAGAACAGGATTCAGTGATGGGCACTAAGCACAGTAGAGGAGCCTCAAGGTGGCAGTGAAGCAAATAAACAAACAACTCTTTGTTTGCATTCTCTAAGTTCTTTATAAAAGTAGTGGCCACATGGCAGTGATCAAGAGAAGAATTATCAGTGGCAAAAAGAAGAGGGAATTACTATCAAGCAGCAAGCTAAGAGTGTTCATTGTAGTCTCAGGCCATAGCAATAGCATACATGAGTGATGACTGGCATGATAGATCCAAGATATTCTGATCCCTTCTTCATGAGATGAAGTAGGTCCTTCCCATATAATTCTAGACATTAATAAGTATGAGGAGGTTCTCTCCATGGCTGTGGCTTATGTTCCATCCCACTGAGACTGGGTGTCTATGTGACACCTGCAGCAGTGCCTCAGAAGACTGACTATGCCTCCTCTACCTTCTTCAGTGTGTCGTTGGTGACTAGATCCATGCTGGAGGACCACAAGGGACAAGCCCAAGCCAATGTCCCCAGTAATCTTGGTATCATGTGGAGATGCTAAAAACCTAATGTGGTTATCTGGGCCAAAATTCTCACTGCACATCCGTCTCACGCCTAAACTGGGTGACTTTGTATGAGAACATTCAGGTAGACTGCCTGGCTACTGCCAGCCATGCCCCAAGATTTGCTTAGAAGAAAGGTCTAGAGTGGAAGGGAATGGCAACTCCTGAGACCATGAGCCTAGAGGAGATGGCATGGCCATGGGTCATGGGTGCCAATGCCTAGAGACGAGGAAATGGCATGGTCATGGGTATCAATGCCACCATCTGTGCAACCACGCAATATACTGAAGGCTCAGCCTGCAAGAGGAGAGTCAGAGGGTGTTCAAGTCAACACATGCAACGGGAACAGAGGTAAAGAGCAGGAAGAGCCCATCTGTCCCTGCCATGTGATGAGTCCCATGGTGCTTCCCTGCTGCATCTGTAGGTTGCACTGCCAAGTGAGTGGAGAGCCTTATGATGTTTCCAGTGTCCTGCTGGGAAGAGGAGAGGGCATTAGAAATCGATAGCAGAGCTTTGGACAGGTTTGCTGGGTGACTGCTAGCATGTGCTGTAACGGCAAGATCTGGGAACGCTACCAAAAGCACTCAGCTCACTGGGAATTGCCTTTATTGGCCTGGAAGCAGCTGTAGGGTGTCCTGCATGAGAAGTTTAGTTCCTCTCCTAACACTGTATGTGGCAGTGGGGAGCATATAATGTTCCTACAGGAGCCTCAAAGCCCGGGGCACTCAGCCCAGTGTTAATTTAAAATGCTTTTCCTCAGTCTTGGTATTTTCCCTGTGCCTCTTTTGTCCCAGACTGCATGCCAGAGTCTCCTCAGTCAAACCAGTTTCTTTAGGATGCTGTCCTGCAAGTGCCAGCCTCCAACTGCAAAAGCACATGGAAGTCTTTCTGTGTTTGGAAGTGAAAGAGAGTGTGTGGTGTGATGCAATGTCATCATCTTGCCTGACAGAGGTTATGGCTTTTTTAGCTTAGCCCATGTGGTTAGTGCTCTCAGCTCATCAGTGTCCAACATTTGAAACACTGGGCTTCTGAGTTGAAAAAAAGGCAGTGGTAGAAATGTGGATGATGTTTTGCAACTTCTTCAGCTCCTTGGACACCAAAGGAGAGACTATCACAGGCTGAAATGTGGAGAATCAGACACCAGGGGAAGTTGCATTGTATCCTCAGATCAGGTCACCAAGGGATGGACTTCTCTGCTGAGCTCCTGGCCTCACAGTGTCTGGGATCACAGCGTAAACTGATTCACTCCAGGACAGCATGAGCAAGACTGCAACCAGTGTGACTTATTCCATCTGATTTTCCAATGCTATTCCAGCAGGTTTACACCCTCAGAATCATAGAATGGTTTGGGTTTGGGTTTGGGTTTGGGTTTGGGTTTGGGTTTGGGTTTGGGTTTGGGTTTGGGTTGGGTTGGAAGGGGCCTTTAAAGGTCATCTGGTCATCTAGAAGCATTTTCCATTGGGCAGCATGAGTACCACGTGGGATGAAACAAGTCATAGGGACAAAAGCTGTGTAGTATGGATCTGTCTGTGTCACTTGGCCTCAGCACTCAGGATTAATCTCCTGGCTCTCTTCTATTTAGCGGTGTAGCCATAGTGTCTAAGTAACCTTCTCCAGCCTTTTCACAGCCAGAGTTGTAATAAAATAAGCCTATTATTCTTAATATAGCTCAAGCTTAGGAAATCATTGTCAAATTCCACCATTTTCCCTAAGTACCCTTTCAGACTCTTTGAAGGATAAGGTTCAGCATCTCTGAAGAATAATTTCATGTTAATTTAGGTCCATATTCTGCATCAATAAGAACATTCTAAGCCAAAGAACACATGTATTGAGGATTGAGGTGTGGTTCTTATTTCTTCAAATTTCTTTCATGTTAGAGAAGCTCGCAGGTCACTTTTTTTTTTTTCTTCTATCCATAGAAAGTATGATGTGGCATGCATATGGCTATGATATAGATGCTATATCTGGAATTACCAGAAAGATCAAATTTACTAGGCATTTCAACAGCTCTTCAGCTGAAATAATAAATCAACATCATGGGGTCAACAGTGTTCTTTTCATACTCTAGCAGACAGAGTGAAATTTATTAAATAAAAGTAGAGCCTCAAGGATTTGGCCAAACATCTATTTACTATAAGGAAGAGTTTAATAAATAAATAAATTATTGATGCTTTGAGAATATGTCAGATCAATACCATGAACTGCCCATACCCAATAGTAAAAATCTACTCGCTGAAATAGATGCCATCTGTGTGTTCTGGCATTCGGTAACATAAGCAGTTTTTTATATATTTGGACTCAAAAGCAAAACTAGAATTGGCAAAGCTTCCAGAAATCATAAAAGAGACTAAAAGAATATGAATCCATGTGTTCCAGCAACTCAAATTTCACAGTGGTAGCTCAGTTTGTTCCATGACTTTACAATAGAAGCAAGTAGGGGGAATACAGTTACAGCAGACAGCAAATGCCCTTGCCGTTTGCAAATATTTAGGAAAGAAAGAGCAGAAAATGACCACGAGGCCCAGTGCCAGAATATAATCCAGTGCCTGCCATGATCCAGCTGCCATGGGCTTACCTGAGTCTGGGCCCTCTCTATTACGACTGGACAGTAGCATTGTGACATTAAAAACACTTCTTTCATAGTTGTTTCCATTTGAAATGTGAGCTCCTACTAACTTGGTTCACCCATGAACCAAATATAAGTTGGTCTGATCTACAGTACAGAAAAAACAGCTAAATGTCTAATACAACCTTATTTATATGTGTTTATCACACCTGAAGCAGCTTAAATTGACTTTCCTTTAGTCTTTTAAAATTCCTTTTGCTAAACAGAAAAACAGAAAAGCTCAATTTTGAGGCAGATTTCTTTGAGAAAAAAAATGAACCAGTGGTATGGATTATAATTTCTGGAAGGAGGGTAGTATTGGGAGATGATGTTATTTAGACTAGATAGTAGGACCATTTAACTAGATATTAGGAAGAATTTCTTTACTGAGAGAGTAGTCAGGTGCTGGAATGGGCTGCCCAGGGAGGTGGTGGAGTCACCATCCTTGGTAGTATTTAAAACCATGTAAATGTGGCACTTCAGGACATGTTGTAGTGGGCATGGTGGTTGGCTTGTTTCAGGGGTTTTGTTTTTCTTTTGGTTTTGGGGTTTTTTGTTTTTCTTTTGGTTTAGGTATTCGATTTGGGGTTTTGTGGGGGTTTTTTTGAGAGGGGTGTTGATGGGGACTGGGCATGATCTCTGTCTTTTCCAACTGTGTCAGTTCTGTGATTCTGTGATATTTACAGCCTTAGCTAACATAAATTGCTATCCCAAACACTACCGAAGTGTAATTGGTTCTCAGAGGAAGGCTGGTAGCCATTTACACAAATCTAGCAACAATATGTAATAGTTTTACACTTGGCAGAGAGCCAAGGAAATGCCACTGATATTTGAAACTGCAGAAGTAATGTGTCTATTGCCTGTATCAGCTGAATTTAATCCAGAATGCTGAAGTGAATATAGATGCTCTGTAGGGAAAAAAAAAATAAAAATACCATTTGGGCTTTGAAACAAAGGGAAGTCAGGAATTTGGATTTCTTTCCACTCCAGATGACTGCTCTCCAAGCACACCGGACCTTTTCTCAAACATACACAAAAAGGGACCCCAAAACTGGCAGCTCTTGTTAGCTGCCTGCACCTCAGTGCTGCCTGAATCCAGAGTTATTTGCTTTGGGCTGGTAGGGGTTTCAGTGGTGATGGATAGAGCTGGATCCAGCCATAACCTAATGTGAGCTGCAGAGCAATGGAGGTCAGGTTGCATCGAGTGATGAAAGCAAGTGGGATAGTCTCAAATAGGTACCTAGATACAGATCAGATGGACTGCACTCACAGGGGCTTTATAAAACCACAGCTGATTTTATTCAAAGCACCAGAGAAACCATTTTTTAGAAAGACGTCATTGCTTTCCAGTGTTTTCTGAGGAAAAGAGGAATTAGTAGATTTGCAGAGGAAATGAGGCAATTTAGAGTGCTCTGTTTTCCACTGAATACCTAACATAAAGCACTTTAACATTCATTGCAGATGAACTGGGATCCAGGCTGCTATTGTACAATTTAATTGCCAAGGAAGCAACTGGATTTGGTTTCCAAGAACTGAGTGCAAGTTGTAGCATCGTGAATGATGTATCAGAAAAGTCTACAATAAAAGCCTGATTTATGGCAACTCAGTGTTACTGGCAAAAACCATCTTCCTCTTTTGCATTGAGCTAGGTTGAGAAGTCCCAAGCATATATGATAATGAGAATTAATATTGGGAGAAAAGGTCTTTCAAAGCTGGAAGTCTTGGTCCTGCATATTTTGGGCTTTTTTCCCCTGAATTTGTTAAAAAGTCTGTTGGATTCTGCAAAGGGAGAGAGGAAGACATCATAATTTCCCTTCTGCCAGCTGAAAGGATTTTATGGGGACACAAAATATGAAACACTTTCTAGAATATTTGGCACTAATGTCTGTTTTAGGAGCATAGGGGGAATGTGGTAGTTGCTTTTCAGGGTGTATGGGTAACTTTCATCAAAGAGGGACTCTGTAAACAGCTGCCATGCACAGAATTTAGTATGTGTAATGCTGTTAAAACAGTTAATGTAAATGTGAAGCAATTCCCTACATATTCAGAAGGGTTGTTTCTTTCTTACCCTCTGGTTTCCCAAAAGGATCTTTGCCATAATGTAGTTTATGATATATCATATGACACATTTTATTAGAATAGCTGAGATGGGGTTTTCTTTGTCTACAAACTAAAGAGTCCCACCACCATCATCATAAGCGTTGCATTGCCTTTGAGGTTTGGAAGGCTTTTAAGGTCACCTCTCTTTAAATCTGAAAATGCTTGCTCACATTCAAGTCTTCCTGCCAGGAGGACTCAATTCATTAACTTGCACTTATATCGATGGCTATTTTACTCTTTCTTTAACTGAACTTTTATGCTGGCTGCATGCTGTGTCCTGAGTGCTGTGAGCATTTCAGAAAGTAGGTGCATGCTGAGAAGGCAGCCCTCTCTGTAAATAATGTTCCAATTAATAAGAAAATTATACAGCACTGCAGAATTTTATTGGTTTCTCCATTACTGCAGTATTGGTCAGAGCACAAAAGTTAAGAGAGCATCAACATTTTCTCATAAGCACTTCTCTCCAGAAGCCTAAACTTAAAAATTCATACCAGAAGGAACATTTGACATAGGAAAAAAGGAAAAAAGCATGTCTTTTACTGTGATTTTAAAATAAAATTATTTATAGATTGTATGAGTAAAATTAAAATGAGAAACGGACGTTTGGTTTAGAATCTTTTTATATGAAATGCTTTCTGCTTTATGGGTTGTAAGAGTAAAAGCAGAATGGAAATGTATCTTCAGCTACAATTTGAAATGTTTACTATAATTCTCCAAAGGCATTTTAAACTGAAATTTTACAGGTCATTAGTCTGTTATGTGAACAAATCCTGGAATGACTATGGATTGACATTGTTAAGGTCCAGACACAACCTGTAAAAATGTGGCTAGAACTTGGCTGTCCAACACAAAAGGTCCTTTGCCATCTCCTGGGGATGCCTGCAGTCAACAGCATCTTTGCTCTTTTAGTTCCTAGGTCTGTGCTCCTGAGCATAAAAAGAATTTCTGTATAAACCACTTGATACCTATGTCATGTCTCAGCCAAAAAGAGATGCAAGAAGCAGTGGCTCTTTCTCACTCTGGGCTGTAAGGGAACCTCAGAATATCCTCCCAGTAAATTAAGCCTTGAAGGGCTATTGGAATCCCAATACTGCTTTCTTTTCAGAAGATCTTGTCTTTTTCCCTTATGACTTCCTTCTCATCAGTCAGAGGGCTAATGGGAAAAGGAAGATGTCCAGGGTGAGGCCAAGAAATAAATGAAAAAAAGAAAGAAGAAAGAACAGATGTCACAGCCCAGTGGTGAGAACATATGCATGGAGCTGACATTCCTGGGTCTCTGCATAACATATAGACTTCCATCAGGTTCACTGTGAGTACAGTGGTAAATACACAAATATAATCAGTTACAATGTTATGAGAATCCTATCAAGTATTTTTCAGATTTAATCATTATTAGAATTATTACTTTAAACAATACCAGCATCATTTTTGCATCCTTCTGTTTCAGCTCATCCATTATGAACATTTTAAGTCTGTAAGATGCATAATGACTCTGGCACATTTGTGCAAATTCCATTTCATTGGATGTCTAATACTCTTTTTGCTAGTCTTGTGCACACATGTGGCTATGCATTTTTCAGCTGATAAGGACAGAAAGGAGAAAGATTTCCAAACTGTTACACATTTTTCAGCTCTCATGGTGTTATTGCAGGTTATTTACGATGGCTTAGATTTTACAAACTTCAGAGGCTTTGCTAATCTACTTGATGGAAAATCTACTGAAGAAATACTTTCCTTAGCACCATTTATCTGACAGGGTGTAGCTATATTTTAAGCTGACCATCAGCCAAACCCCGTGAATTTGCACTGTTGTTGTCAAAGGACAGGGAAAAAAATAGCTGCTTACGTGCCTGCATTCACTTTTCAGGAGCCCTCCAAGGTCAGCTCCTAAAGTCAAGCTGTGACTTTCACTCCAAATTCACTTAGCCTCAGTTTAGGTGCCTGTGGTGGTGGGATCCACACCTGAGCTGAGTATCTTCTCTCCCATTATACCCAAAACTTGACCTCCTCAGTGAAGTCACTGATGCGCTATGATCAAGTTGATCTGTTTATTTTAGGATGAGATGTCTGCACCCTGTACACCACTGACTGTGTTGTCCAGCTTCCCATCCCTGTGAAGACAACCTGGATCATTTTTCTGGCTGTTTAGAGGTTAAGCCACTCCTGATTTCAGCACCCCTGCAGACTGCAGAGCATGGGCAGACTGGGAAGCCACCTTCTCCTCAATGTGTACGTGTGGAGCTTTTTAACACTGGACCAGCACGGTGAAATCTTGAGGGGAAAAAGAGTTTTCTACATTTATAACAGATACCAGTGTCCTGGTTTGAGCTAGAACAGAACTATTTCTCTTTTTAGTAATTTTACTTCTTAGTGAAGTCTCTTTTAAGCAGCTGCACTTACTGAAATGAACAGCATACTCTTCAGTCAGTGTCTGCTTCTAGAACTGCTAATGCTTGATGTATATAGTTCTGGCTACAGAATGGCACCCAGTACCAAGCAAGGCCAGTTCTTGGTCCTGGTAAACTTCTTACACACCAGAAACGACAAGGAGGAAAAGGGGTCACACCTGCAATCCTCCTGAGGGGAGGCACAGAACAGACAGGTGACAAAAATAAGCCAAACGAGTATTCCATTCCACTTTGTCATTCTTGGTATAAATCTGAGGGACTGCAAGGGTCAAGTTCTGTTTTTTCCTGGCTGGTGTCTTGGGAGGACTTTGTCTGTCTGCCTTCAATCCAGGTGTGTGTGTGTTCCGGCATTTATGTCTCATCTGCTGCTGACTCCACAAGACCAGTCTGGGACTTTTCCAGGGCTGCCCTACAGCCTCTGTGGTGATGTGAGTGTTACTGGGGGAAGAGTGGTAGTGGTTATACATATACACATGTATATATTATATGTACATATTTAATTATTTTCTTTTTCATCATTATTGTTTCATTAAAGCTGTGTAGTTTACTTTCCAACTAATAAATTGCTGCAAGCTATTCTCTTTCCCTTTCAGGGAAGGGAGAGGGGTCTGACATTCGTTTAATTGCTGTACTAGCATTAAATTTGACAGCAACAAACCAGGGAACTAGAAGACAGGCAAACTCAAAAAACTCTTGCTACTGAAAACTCCTACAGGACTGTATGGCAAACCAGGTCCAGAAGAGTGAAAACCACAAAGCTGTTCCTTCCCTATTCCCTTGCAGAGGTTTTTCCTGTCAGCCCCACTGAATGTCAATCACTTACCAAGTACCTGAGTGCCCAGCTCAGGTATCTGTGGTACAGCACATGTGGGCTGCATTATGATCACCTTCAACTTCATACCAATAATTTAGTCTCAACAGGGGATTTGTATCACTCGTGTTTCAGAGATGCTGGCACAGAAAGGATCAAATATAAGACTAAGCAGAAGCCTTTTTCATCAGCTGTGCAGAAGAACTGTGCTAAGTATGACACAGCTGAGCTGCTCATAGGTTTTGGGTTTTTTTTGCCTGCTCCCTGTTGTCAGTGCAGCACAGTGGTAGTACTTATGTCCTTGCTCACTCTAATCAGGCTGATTCAAGTGCAAAATAATGTCACATTTGAGGAGACAAACTGTGTTAGTTGAAACCTTACTCTGTGAGGAGCTCTGTCAACAGACCATGGGAACCATTAGGCTGAGACTTGGAGAAAATATGGGCCATTTACAGGTTGTTGGTAATGAGCTTAGTCTACCCATACCTGCAAAATATAGATAAAGGTTTTAATTTGGCTTCCTGAGGGTGCAGATGTTCCTTCTGTGGGGTGCCCAGCACAGTGAAAAGTAGGTGCACTGGTTTTGGTGTGGTATGAACCAGAGGAAAGGCAGTTTTTTGGAGGAGAAATGAAGGAATCAGGACACAGCAGGAGACACAAATAGACCTCAATAATGTGAGCTTTCTCCACTGGAAACATTTCTCCTCCTAGTACATTGCCTCATCTTATTGCTGTTGGTGTAAAATAGCTGCTGCAGGCAGAAAAAGCAAGCTCCTGGAGCAAGCCATGTTTGACCTTCCTGTGGGGGTGTGGGAAGGGGTGGAGGCACTTGAAGTGGGAGCATTTCCATGTGTGTATGGCTGTGGGGAAGAGGGTGATTGGGAGGCAGGTGTGCCAGGAGCCAGGCTGTCCTGCAGACCATCTGGAGATATGAATATCCTTGCACTAGATTTTAAGTGAAAAAATGTGACTGCTAGAGAAGAATGGGGAAGGATGAATGAAGAAGCTTCTCCACCTACCTTCTCTTCACCAGGAAACCACCAGGGACCAGCGATGTCTCTGTCCTTATCATATGAAAAACCCACCCTGCAGGTGGTGACCTGCAGACCAGGCACTAATGACTACTGAGGTTTTTCCCTGCCAGACAGGGTTCAAACACTATTTTGGGTGCCAACCATCCCATTGTGCAGTAATGCTCCAGAGGGGTATCACGCACAGCTCCCCGTGCCTGTTATGGAGCTGGATGTGGCTGGAAGTGCTGAGCAGAGGGGCTATTTTTGCACTGTTCCTGTTACACAGCTGAACAGCTGGCTCTGTGCTCTGAGAGCCACCAAGGAAAGTCCAGCAGGGCTTCAGAGTGAGAGAGCATTGGACAAGAGAAATGCTACGTGGGATACTGCAATATCCAAGCCAGGTTGTGAGATCCTTCAATTTCTTTTGATAGTTTACAAGAGAAGCAGTAGAAATAGAGGGAATAATAAGAAAAGCAAGACTTACATATATGTTTTTATAATGTAGATACATATGTATTTTAAATACCTCATGGTTTGGTTTCTTCAAACACCTTGTTTTGGGCTTGTCTGAGACTTTACCATTTCATTCAGTGTTATAATATTATTCCGGAAGCATGTTCTGTGAAATCTATAAATTCATACAAGCTTTTTTTTAAGAAATCCCAGTCTTCTGATGAACTTTGTGGAGAAAGACAGTTATATTGTGTTCAATTACATGACTACTCTCCAGTGCTTTCCTTTGCTCAGCCTCTACTGTAAGCCAAAGATCTTTGCCAAGAAAGCAGGCCTAAAGGAGGTTCAACACTGATTACAACAAAGTTATTTAGAATGACCATAAAATTAAGTCTTACCAAGTGGCAGCATTATCCAATGGTAATAGACAAATTCTGCCTTGTCCAGGTTAATCTGTATGTTAAAAAATTCAGGCTGCCAACTGAAGCGTGGTGGTTGATCTGTGCAGGATGAGTCGTTTTCCAAGGTTTAGACCATTCATTGCAGCTCTGAAAGCACAGCCAGACTTTACATGCCTAAGCAGCGACCCAAAATGTGAGATATTTGCAAACCTCATAACATTATGAGCAGTTCCATTTCAGGCCACTGAAAACCACTAGTACTGCACCACAATAATTAGTTAAAAGAAAAACATACTGTTCAAATAAATCTCCATTAAACTGTCATCTTTATTTTTATATTTCTTTTATTGCTATTATGGGTATTTGTGTGGGTTTTCTGTTTTCTTTGTCTCTCCATTTGCAAGAGGTAGAAAGTGACTCCCTAAATGGCCTTTTTGTCGTGGTTTGAATTGTACACAAGCTGAGCCCTGCTCAAAGAACGTGGAAATAACACAGTGGTTCTGGTTTTGTTTGCAATTAACCAGTGCACAGTCGTAAAGCAAGTTCAGCTACAGCTCCTGCAAATACCACAATGCTGTCTTATGTCTGCTTCTTGCTCAGGGGCAAATAACCTTCACCTGAGCCAAATAAACTGCAATGATTCTGGCCTGTGCATTAACAGCAAATAAAAGTCTAGGCTGGAAGACTAGAAAGTTTATTAGACTGAGATACAAATAATGAATGGCATCATAATGAAGCTTTGAAAACATAATGAAAACATAATGGCCGAAAATGCTGAGCAGGCTGTCCTAACAGCATTTTTCTAAAGGGCAGGGAAGGAGTCCTTCTCTACCCCCCATGTGGTGATGGCCACCCTGGGGTTCCCACCACCTCCTCCCCAGAGGATGAAGAGTGAAGTGTTAGGACTTTCCTGATATAAATCTCAGCCATGCCCCAGAGAAGGGATGATCAAGGTAGTGGAGGGCAGCCAGGCTGTGCTGCAAGGTGCAGATGCAGGATTTAGCTGATAAGAAAGAGGAAACCCAACTTTTCTCCCTGGTGTCCCCACTACCTCCTCTCCAGAGGATGAAGACTGAAGTGTTAGGACTTTCCTGCTGTAAATCTAAGTCATGGTCCAGGGAAGGGTTGGTCAGGGTGGTGGAGGAAAGCCAGGCTGTGCTGCAAGGTGGAGATGCAGGGTTTAGCTGACAAGAAAGAGGAAACCCAACCTTTCTCCCTGGTGTCCTGAAAAGGACAAGGGGTGATATGGTCACTGGTGGCAGCACAGAAAATTCCAGCGGTACCCAAGGAAGAAAAATCTTTCCCACGAAGGTGGTGAAGCATTGAAGCTGTTTGCTCAGAAGTGTGGTGGATCCTTGGAGAGTTCCACAATAAAACCAGTGTCTGTGATCCCAGTTCTCTGTACAAAGTGAGGAGCACGAGCAGCACCACTCTATTTCGCTTTGCACTCGCCTCCAGCAGCAGGTCGTAGAGAGATGTTTAAAAATACTGTGCTCCCTGGCAGCCTGACGCTGGCAACTATTTCTGGTGTCAAGCTGGCCTGAGCCACCCATGCCCCTGCAGTGCCTACTGAGGAGTCTGAAGGTCAGAACATCCTAAAAACTGCACAGCACCCGCGATGCCTCCGAGCTCCTGCCAAGTCACCGGCTCGTGACTGCAGGGGGAAACAAATGGGCGCCCTTAGCAGCCCTGAGGCTCTCGCTGTGCTACACTATTCCATCACATGCTGGGTGCAGCATCAGATGCAGGCTCTTTCCCCCTCACTTGTGGGGGGTTTATTTATTTATTTGTTAGTTTATTTTATTCTGTGGTTCTCTTCCCAGGTTGAACACCTGTTACGGTGCTTTTTCGCACATTGGGAAATCTTCAGCATTGCACCAACTTTTAAAAATTTTCCTCTGTGTAATTTCAGACTAAGTTTTTAATAGATAAATGATTTTTGTAATAATATCAGCCCCATGTTCCTTTTTTAATGTTTCCTTTTAACAAAAGCAATATATCTAGGCTGCACCAGGAGAGTTTTCAAGAATAACCCCCCCTCAGTGAAAAAAATCTTCATTGCTTTCTCTCTAGGCTAGAGTTCGGTGAACCAGGTTAGTGATTAAAAACAGCTGAGAATACCTTTTTGGAAAGCAATCTTTTTCCCTTGAAAATATTATAGTATAAGTATCCCACTGAAAAGTATTTCAAATCATGATGCATAAAGTTCACACAACATAAAAAAGTCATTAAACTCTAAGGTCAAGAATGTCAGTTGCTACTGAAAGCTGTGGAGCTGGTCAGCATTTTATTCAGAGATCAGCACTGATTAAAAATATTCGATTGTCAGCAGCAGAAGATCATACACTCCTTAAAGGACAGCAAATCACCTGTGCTCCAGCTATGGTTAATCTCTTTCTAGCTGCACATTAGTAACATTTCCCTTACTTTTGTAACATTTTCCTGACTTTCACTGAAAATTTGAGAGACTAGATTATCATTGTAGGTCTTTTCTACCTGAATGTTCTTTTTTCTCTTTTCCTTTTCCCTCTCTGCTTTCTCCTTCCCCCCTGCTGAAAGGCAACCCGTTTCTGAAGTTTAAGCTGAAATGTTAGATGAGCTTTGAGCAGGAAAAATACTAGAAAGAAATGCCTCTTCTGACATAAATATATACATATATACTAATTGTTTATACACACTTTATTGATTTTCCTGATTTTTGGTCAAGGTGATTGGGGAAAGATGACAAAATTTCAGTAGAATATAGCTGCAAATTGGGTCTTTTGGTACTCTGGTGCATATTATCTTACTTCAGACTTCTTAAAAAAAAAGGGGGGGAGGGTTTGATTTCTTTTCAATTCAGTACATATTTTGCTTTGTATAGACTAGCCATATATTGACTTTAAAGCCCCAGAGCACACTTTATAGCTGACTTCTCCTTCAGCTGTCACACACTCAGCAAGGTGTGGAGCAGACTTTGGTAGATGACAGGAGGTGAGGACAGGATGACTGCAAATGTAAGAGTAAGCTCTTGCATTGGTATGTAGAAGCACAAACAGTTGCAAAGAGGGAGGGGGGAAAAAGCCCTTTCTAGCAATTATTTTAATGTCCATATTTATTGTTTCGGGATGTATCTTTCAAGCTCTTAGCAATGCATGAAATTGTGGGAATAATTTTTGTTAGATATGGATAATGAGTTTTGGAGAAAACAGTTAGCAGGGGAAAAATGGTGGGTTTGCTTTTCCCCCACAAATAGAAATTTTCTCTCTTTTTTTTTTCTCTCTGTTTTTTTTTTTTTTTTTTTTTTTTTTGGTTTTGATTTTTTTTGTTTGTTTTGTTTGTGTTTTGTTTTTGGTTTTTTTGTTTGTCTTTTGTGTTTTGTTTTGTTTTTTTTAATACCTGGCATCAGACCTGAGGTGAAATGGTAAGCTATGGCCATATGCCTTGTGGAAAAGTTTCTGCCACCCCCCTGACTGGGTGCCCAGCAAATTACAGCTCTCACCTGGGAAGTGGAAAAACTGGGTTTAACTTCTGCCACCAGGGTTTTAGACGTGAATATTTTCTTGGGAACATGCTGTGCCCTCCTTGTTATAAGACACAGAGGATGGAGCAGGGAAAACACTCTCAAACCCTCTGTCAGTGGTGCCAGACTTTAGGTAGCTGGGCATCTGGTGAAGCAAGGAGGGGAGGGATCACCCCCTCCCCAGGTGAGCAGCCAGCAAGCAACCACACTCCTTTCTTCCATTCCCAAAGACTTTTTAAGGAGATGGAGCTGTGCAGCCAGCTACAGAAAATCCCCTCAGACATATTGCTCAGGTAGCTGAGGAAGGGGAATGCAGCTCTTCCTTAGGACAGGCAACTGTGCTCTCCGTGAGCTGCTTGGTAAAAGCTAGCAAGAGCAGGTCAGCTTTGGGAGGGGGGTTGGTAATATAATAGTGTTTTCTTTCTCTTGTTAGACAAATATAACAAAATCAATAATATAGGTTAGTGGTTTTTCTGCTACAACATACTTTATTTCCTTTCATTTACTTATTGGGTGTACACTCTAACCATGAAAATTGAAAGAGAATTAAGATATGTTTCACCATCTGTTTTTTATTTTATTTTTTTTACTAACAAGAATGCACTGTGAAATTTGAAGGAAAAAGCCCATAATTTTTGCCAAGAATATAGTCCATTAAGCATTCATTTAGCACAACAGACACCAACATGGTGCCCCAGCACTGCCCAAAGGGCTTTGAGTGGCCTGGAGGCTCTTTGCTACATACAAATCTATCTACCTTTTTCTGTCCAAGGGAATTATGCTGTTAGGAAGCATCTAAAATGATTTTTTTCTTTAGGGTTTTTGATAATGCTTGCTGAGTTTTCTGTCTTTATTGCTGAAGTCACAGTGAAGAAGTGATGTACCTGCACTGAGAGGGAGCTGGTGATGCTGGCACAGCTGAGCCTTAGGTGAGTCAGTTCTGGAGTGTTATTCCAGACTGCAGGAACTCTCCACCAGGAGTGAGGTTTCCCTTCATGATGGAAGTCTTCCAAGTGTTCCATCTCATCTCCTCTCAGGAAAGGTCATGATTCTTACCTTGGCACATCAGCTGCCCAGCACTTGAGGATGAGCTTCACTGAAACATCCTGAAGGTAAGGACAGATAATCTCAGTGTGAGCTGCTCTGGAGTGGAAAATCATTTTAAGTGGGAGATGGCACAGCTGAGATGTTTGCAGCAGTGTTCACTGCTGAGGAGCTCCTCGATGCTCTCTTCTAATACTCTAAAATGAGCACACAGAGCTCTGGAATATTGCCCTTCAGCATGGTAAATGTGTGTACAGCTACTGCATGATGTTTACAGAGTCATTACAGTCCAGTATAATAGTTCTGTTTCAAGAAATATAAAAATCTTTGTGCATTGCTACCACAATGTTTTATAATCAGGTATTTGATTCAAAATCTGTCTACAAAGCCCAGTTCTCCTGTCCTGCCAGACTTCTGCTCACAGTGAAGAAAAGTGTGAGGCCAGCATAAGTCTGTCCCATCTTTGTTTGCCTAATTGGCATGTGGCTGTGCAGTGAGCTAATAATTCAATGCTTCACTTCAGAGCAGCTGCAACTTTTCTGATCCCTCAAAAAACCCATGTAAACCTTTCAGAAATAATTAATGTTTGAGTCCATGGCTCCAAAGGACAGTTGAGGGTGTTGATGTTTTTTTAAGGCTGAAGACATTACCACCTAGTGGTAAGGCTTTGGAACATAGCAGGCCTGGTGTCAAATCTTGGATCAGGTATCCTGAGTTTCTATCCTTGACATGTCAGGCATAATGAAAAAAAAAACCAACTAAAACAACTGTGCTCAGTATGCTTTATAATTTGAATCTGCTAAGGCTTGGAGAAGGTGTTCACAAAAGTATGCTTCTGTCAAAGACAAAAGAGAATTTAAACTGTGAACACAACCAGGCAGCTGAAAAATGGGTGTACGTGTGTGTAGGTGAATTTCTGAAATTCTCAAGCTGAAGCCTTCTGCTTGCCAGCTGCAGCTGTTATGTGCTGGTTTTTAATTTTCATCCCACCTGAACTGAAAAAATATGGCCCATTCTGAGTCTTCCAATTAATAAATAGACTCGAGACAAATCACTCAGATCACACATTGCACCCCTGCACACAGACTCTTCAGGCAGGGATCATTCAGGGTGCTGGAATGAAGAGCTGGTGCCAATGAGAAGGGTTCCCAGAATGAAGCAGCAGTTTCAGAAAGAACAAGGGAGCCTGGAAAAAAAAGAAAACAAAGAGCTTACCTGAAGGACAAACCTGTCAGAAGAAGATGCAGGAGACCAGACAGCTTGTGGTCCATAATGACTGAGACTGTTAATGACAAACAGCAGCATGCCATGAAGCAACCTGACTTTCTGTTTGACAGCCCTGGACCAGCAGCAGCCTCCCTGCCGAGATGGATGGTGAGACCTGGTGAGCACAGTGGACTCAGGGACAGTGGGGGACTGAGTATCTCAGAAAGTAGGGTAAACCTCTTGCCTCACTGTTTCTTAAATAAACCCCAGTCATCCAGAGCCCCTGCCAGCTGTTATTTACTGTGTCTCACCCATGACAGCATCCTATTTCCAAATTATCCTTTTCAGACAGATACAATTCCCAAATAATGTAACTGTCTGGATCTGTGAGGTTTTACTTGATGTTACCTAAGCCCTTTGGTTCAGATAGACTTGGACAACTTGCCAATGATTGGTTTTCTCCTGACACACTACCACCCTCTTGCACAATCTCCTAGGGGGATGGAACTTGCTGCTATGAAAGAAGCCGTGCATTGACTTCCTCTGGAGAAATTAAAGACTTGCTAATTTGATAAATCTTAGATTTTTCAAAGATTCATCTAAACACAACCATTTAATGCTTGAATGAGATCTTTGTTAGAGTGGCTATGGGGAGGGTTGTACAGAAAGAAAGGAGCCTGTGGCAGATGTGTACGAGTGAAATATCTCCCCTTCAGCTTCTCTCTTAAGTGATGTCCCAGTTGTGTAATTGCTTCACTCTGCCTCTCTCTTGAAATCATATATTCACAGCAGACATCAATAACAAAGACAACTGGCATCTTCTTTTGTAAACACCTTCTGGTCCTCTACAGTGACACTCTAGAGATCCAGACACAACTGGAGCATTTATGTAGTTGTTATAATAGTGCATCATTTTTTTTCTGTTAAAAAAGTTCTCTTACATGAAAAGTCTTTAAAACTGTCACTATTTGAGACAGAGACTGATTTTAATAGAAGGCCACCAGCCAGAACTCCAGCAGAAGCCAGAAATTACTGTGATTTCCACACCTTACTAGAAAGTTTACTGTGAGATACAGTAAGAATTGTCACCCCTGTGAGAGCAACTGATGTTTCTCTTCAGGGAACCTGGTTCTTACTTACCAAGAAAAAAAAAAAAAAAAAAAGACCACATACCCCAGGTGTTTCTTTGCTGCAGCTTTACAGGTGCTTTATCCCAGCCTGGGCACTAATGCAGTCTCCCAGGATACCCAGAGGGACTCTGAACATGTTATTAAAAAATAAGCAAAGCACAAAGACACACATACCTGAGGTATGAATTTCTCTGCAGCCTTTTGAAAGCTCCATCCCTCAGTGCTTGGGGGCAACTGCAATGAGGGGGTTGCACAGCTGTGAGAGAGCTGTGGAGCAGAGAGAAATTCAGGCTTGGCCTGCATGGCCCAGACTGGCAGTCTTCCATTGCCAGACATTGTCACAGATACTTGAACAGGTTTGGATTGTTCTTTACCCATAAGACAAATGTCCAACAAATCCTCCTTCAGCCCCTTAGTATCCAGAGTTACTATTACGTTTCCACATCTTTTTGTGGCAAATTTTCGAAGAGATGGGAAGGTCTGCGTAATTTACCAGGCTCTCAATACACATTTCAAAGACTGAGCTAAAAAAAAAAGAAAAGTACCACCCCCACTCCCCTGAAATTTACAATTCATTAAGGAGTCACTATACCTTTCTTCAGAGATTCTGAACAATGTGTCAGTACAACAACTTGTCCAGGAAAAAGAAGGCTCAGAGGATACCTTATTGTAGCCTTTAAGTACTTAAAGAGAGCTTCTAGGAAAGATAATGAGAGCCTGTTCACCAAGGCCTTTAGAGAAAGGACAAGGAGTGATGATTTTGAAATGAAAGAGGGTGGGTTTAGACCAGACATCAGGAAAAATTCTTTAATGATGAAGGTGGTGAGACACTGGAACAGGTTGCCCAGGGATGTCCCCTCCCTGGAAGTGTTCAAGGCCGAGTTGGATGGGGCCTCCAGCAACCTGGTCTAGTGGGAGGTGTCCCTGCCGGGGGGGGTTGGAATTAGGTAATCTTTATGGTCTCCTCCAACCCAAAGCATTTTCTGATGCTATAAAAGCTTTGCTGTTCTACGGAAACATCATGGAATCATAGAATTGGCTGGGTTGGAAGGGACCTCAGAGATCATCGAGTCCAACCCTTGATCCACTACCGCTGCAGTTACCAGACCATGGCACTGAGTGCCACATCCAGTCTCTTTTTAAATATCTCCAGGGACGGAGAATCCACTACTTCCTGGGGCAGCCCATTCCAATGCCTGGTCACCCTCTCCGTAAAGAAATTCTTTCTAATATCTAACCTAAACTTCCCCCAGCACAACTTAAGTCCATGCCCTCTTGTCTTGCTGAGAGTTGCCTGGGAAAAGAGACCAACCCCCCCCTGGCTACACCCTCCTTTCAGGGAGTTGTAGAGAGTGATGAGGTCTCCCCTGAGCCTCCTCTTCTCCAGGCTGAACACTCCCAGCTCCCTCAGCCTCTCCTCATAAGATCTGTGCTCGAGTCCCTTCACCAGCCTGGTTGCCCTCCTTTGGACCTGCTCCAGGACCTCAATATCCTTCCTGAACTGAGGGGCACAGAACTGGACACAGGACTCAAGCTGTGGCCTCACCAGGGCTGAGTACAGGGGCAGAATCCCTTCCCTGGACCTGCTGGCCACACTGTTCCTGATACAGGCCAGGATGCCGTTGGCCTTCTTGGCTACCTGGGCACACTGCTGGCTCATATTCAGCTTCCTGTCAATCCAAACTCCAAGGTCCCTCTCTGTCTGTCTCATCTGTTTATCTGACAATAAAGTTTTCACTCAGCAACAGTTACACCCAGCAGCGTGTCTTCTTTCGTTTGGGTTTCCCCCTCCCCATTCCCACATTTCCAGAAACACTAGTTTTCTTGGGAAGGAGAACAATCTCGATACCTTAGGCAAGAGTGACATCTGCTGTCCGTCACGACCCGAAGCACCAGAGCTCACCCACTCCTGTCTCACTGCCTGCCCTCCAGCCACCCGGTTTGTAAGGAGACGGGTGTGGGGGGGAGCGTGGGGAGACTCTGCGTGTTTCTTCCTTCAGGCCTTCAATCCATACCACCGACAGAAATAAATGAGAGTCAGCGTTGTAATAAATGTAAGTCACCCAAAGTTGTGGTTGATGAGCAATGACATTTGGAGTGTGCTAGGGCAAGATCCTGCACCTGGGTCAGGGCAATCCCAAGAACAAATATGGGTTGAGTGGAGAATGGATTGAGAACAGCCCTGAGGAGAAGGACATGGGTGTGTGGGTTAGTGAGAAGCTCAATGTGAGCTGGCAATGTGCCCTTGCAGCCCAGAAAGACAACCTTAGCCTCGGATGCATCTAAAAATAGTGTGACCAGCAAATGGAGGGAGGTGATTCTCCCCCTCTACTCTGTTCTCATGAGGCCCCACCTGGAGTAGTTCTGGAACCCTTAATACAAGGATATGGAGTCTAGAAGAGGACCACAAAGATGACCAGAGAGATGGAGCACCTCTCCGATGAGGACAGGATGAGAGAGTTGGGGTTGTTCAGCCTGGAGAAGAGAAGGGTCTGGGTAGACCTTACAGCGACCTTCCAGTTCTGAAGGGGGTTTATATGGAAGGTGGGGAGGGACTTTGCATAAGGGTGATAGGGGTAATGTCTTCAGTCTGGAAGAGGGTAGATTTAGGTTAAACACCAGGAAGAAATTCTTTGGTGTGAGGATGGTGAGACACTGGCACAGGTTGCCCAGGGAATTTGTGGATGTCCCCTCCCTGACAGTGCTCAATGCCAGATTGGATGGGGCTTTGAGCAACCTGGTCCACTGGGAGGAGACAGGGGGATTGGAATTGGATGCTGTTTAAGGTCCCTTCCAACCCAAAACATTCTATGATTCTGTGGATGAAGCAGTATTATTAGAAAGTCTAATGAATTGAGAAGGTGGGAGCTCTCAAGAATTTGCAATATATACCTAGAGAGGGCAATCTTTTTTCATTTTGAAGAGGAGTCAACAGGTAATGAGAATCCAAACTATGAAAGCAAACTCAAATCACATGAACCATTTGAATGCTGAAGCATTTTTCTATTGAAAACACAACAACCTAACCTGTGAGCATAGATCTTAAAGCTTCCCTGCCAGGACTTGTATGTACTCCCAGACTTGTTCCACAATGAAATAACACAATGCAGACCTGCAAGAAAGCATTTCTACTAAATAGAATCTTGACAATTTGTTTATCAGAAATTAAATTAAAACCCAGAAACATTTTCAGACCACAAGTCAAATCAAATGGGTAATTCTAGGATACAAATTTATGCTTAAATCCAGGCAGCTTTCCTCACATGAATGCTGGGCATAACCAAACATGTACACATGCATGCAGCCACACATCTCTAAATCCTCAGCATGAAAAGGAAATCTAAAGGACTGCAGTATCTTCAGGATTAATAAAATTAAAAAACAGGACAATGTAGCTATTTCAGCTAACAACTTCTGGTATGTAGGCTTCAGGACTCCTTTTAAACAGCAATCAGACAGACAAGCCTGGATGGTAAACAGGACTTTGGCTGTGAAATAGGACTGGTCAAGGTCTAGTGTAGTTTTGCTATATCACCATTTGTCTCTTCTGAAGCAGTAGGATACTTAGGTACTTCTTACTACTGAAGTAAATGGAGTTTTGATTTTACTTTCTACTTTTATAGCTCACAGACTTCAAAGCATTGTGAGATCAAGGAATTAAATTTATTGGAAGGGACATCAGGAGGTCTCGAGTGCATTTACCTGCTCATTCCAGGGTCAGCACTAATTTCAAACCAGGTTTCTCCATGCTGTTTCCAGCTGGGGCTTGAAAATCTCCAGGGATGGCACATGCACAGCTTCTCTTGGTGGCCTGTTCTACAACCTAGCTGTCTTTAGGGATAAAAGGTTTCTCATCTTAACCTCTTACCATGCTCTACATATTATTTGTTCCACAAAATTTGACTGGATTAAACTTTCAGTTTTTAACAACAAAAAGGCAACCACAGAGGGAATGAGGGAAAACACCATCCCTTGTGAACACCAGCTGGCCCATGGGCCAGCCAAACATGCAAGGGGAAGAATACACAGACACCATCAAACTGGATCAGACACTGCTTAGGACTAAGAAATATTTGGCAAGAGGAGATATCATACCTAAATCTGTACAGTCATCTGCTTGCTCACTGTGCCCGCTCAGTGTTTGGTGACTGGCATCTGTGCTGAATGAGGATGTCATATGCAAGAGCTTTATTCCTGTCTTACAGTTAGAAGGGCAAGGGAGATCCATGGCAATGTTTGCTTTCTGCACAACGTAATCTCCAGGCAGGATGAGAATTTATGGGCTTCCTGAGCCTCAGCTTTCCAGCCAGCTCCATGCTTTACTTCCCTTAATGTCTGCTGGCCACCTCTCTCTCCTTTTTGCCTTTCCACATTCATGCTGTTATTGTTTTGCCTAAACAAGACCTCTGCAGCTAAAAAAAGGCAGCAGGATTCATCCTTATCTGCTATGAATCAGTCATTTATGTAACTCACACTTTAAACCAGCAAAGGGAAGGACAATAAGAAGATTACTTTGGAGGATTGAGCTGAGCAGAGGAAAGATCCATCAACAACATCCACCCTCAGCAGAACACATCCTGAAATACAAGAAAAATCCTCAGCAAGGTGTAGTACAAATAAGAAAGGGAAAGAGATTTCTCAATACCAGAGACAGATTGAAAAAAAAAAACAAACCAACAAAGCATCAAGCTCTTGGAAGCTGAAGAGAATAAAAAATAGAATAAGAACAAGGAACATGAACTAGAGTTAAGACAGAGACTGTTGGACTCCAAGTGTGATAGATGATAACCAATTGCTGAAGTATATATTCTGCAGAAGCTACCTAATTTGCCATCACACTACAATCCCACTAAACTAAAAGAAAGAAGAGATGCTTCAAATCAAACATACCAAAGACCAATGTACTGGTTACATAGCCTGCTGTACTGGGGCCCATGGGTGTTTTTGGCATGCTTCAATTTTTTCTTTTGTTTCATTCCAATAAACAATGAAAAAACATGTGGGAAAACAAATTTGGAATAAATGCCTGCCTTCAGAATATACATGTCTGGCTTGCAGAGCTGCCATGCACAGGAAAGGTGTGCACCCAGTTGGTCCTACAGGTAGGACTGATAGGTCATACAGGTGCACCGGTGCTCCCCTAGACCATAAGAAGAAAATCCAAAGGTGTTAGGTTCACATTGTAGCAGTCTGAGTTTCCCTCAGGGTGCAGGAACGAAAAGGGGCAATGAATGGCCAGGAGAACATGATTTATAGGCACTTCAGTAGTGAAAATTGCCAAGGAGCCAACTCTCATGGGACAGCTGCTCCCTGGGAATTGTGTACAGAATCAGAGGAAAAGGAAAGGTTGCCCTGAAGGAAAAATTGTGCAAGTGAAAGAAAATATATGCATGTTGGACATGTATGAAATCACCTGGATGACAATGGGTGAATGGATTCAGTGGCAAGCACTTTAAATATCTCCATTGCACGTATAAAAGCTCTCTGTTGAAAAAGAGGGGAGCAACAAAGGTGGAAAGAAACATCCAATGAAAACAGAAGAAGAGTTGTATGAGAGGAATCAAGGGCAATTCGTATCCACCCCTACTGATGCTCACAGCATGCTTGAATATCTCCTGTCAGTCAACATTGAACCTGGCAAACATCCATAACGTCTTTAAAGTCTTCAGATATAAGGGACCCAAAACATGGCAAAATCAGAACAATTTCAAAGACAAAAATTCATTGCACAGGATGAAAGTGTCTCAGGACTGTATAGAGAGAGATTACATAATGGATCATGTGGAACTTGTGTAAAAAGACATGATAAAGAATACTAAACTTGAGCAAAGAGTCTAAGCTTATTAAAATGTTGAAGAAAAACTCTTCCTGAGGAGAAAAAAAAACAAAAACAAACAAAAAAAAAAAAAAAAAAACAAAAAACCCCAAAACAACAGATTTTACTGGGGGAGACAGCAAGTGAATCTCATTTATTTCTTGACAGGACATAGCGATCTCTGACAGTGGAGTCAGCTTACAGTATTTTGCCATTACACATATTTTCAAAGCAAGCTGAAGACAACACAGAATAATACATTCCTTGCTATGTTTGTGCTGGTGCAGCAGCAGAATGTTTTGGGGATTTTTTGTGATCTTCAGATGCCATTCATTCCAATCCTTGTCTCTGCCCTTTCCACCCTGCGTGATGGTTTCCTAGCCCAGGACATCTCCTTACATTCCTATCCTTCCACTTACAGTGGTGGAGAAGAAGATTTTTCCCATTTCTAGATCTTTCAAGAGGACAAAAGATCTTCTTTGCCCCCATGGCAGGACAAAGAGTGCTCACATCACTACCTGGTGCTCAAGTCAGAGTAAGGAGGAATTCCTATGTGAGCAGTGGAAGAAGGTACAGGGAGTCCCCAAAGCAGGGAGGATTCTCTGGCTGCTGCAGGAGAATCCTGCAGCAAATTGGATCTCCAGAGGTCAGGTGTGCAGGTCCTGTGGCGTAGCTTGGGCAGAGCTGACTGGTGCATGTCCACATGTGAATTTGGTCCCACAGGTAGAGACTGGATAGCTCCAGCCACTTTGCCCAAAAATGCAGAAACCCAGAGCAGAGGCTGAAGGATCTACTTTTCTACCTAACAAAGCAAATGGGAGGAAGAAGAAGAACAGGCTGGAGAAGCCCAGATGCTATCATAGGATGCTCTAAGCTATCAAACTCATCAAGAAGAAATAGGAAATGTGATTGGATTATTATGTTTAAATACTTCCACAAAACCAGAAATCCAATAATAAATGGGCTCTCTTCTTGGAGCACATATCTGCTCTGCTCTGATGAGACCTTATCTGGAGTATTGTGTCCAGTTCTGGAGTTCTCAACACAAGAACATGGACAGCCTACTCAAGTGGGTCCAGAAGAGGGCCATGAAGATGATGGGATCCAGAGGGATGGAGCACCTCCTATGAAGACAGGCTGAGAGAGCTGGGGTTGTTCAGCCTGGGGAGACCTTGTAGTGGCCTTCCAGTACCTGAACAGAGACTACAGGAAAACTGGAGAGGGACTGTTTACAAGGCTGTGTAGCAATAGGACAAGGGGCAGTGGTCTTAAACTACAGCAAGGTAGATTTAGATTGGATATTAGGAAGAAAATCTTTACTATGAGGGTGGTGAGACACTGAAACAGGTTGTCCAGGGAGGCAGTAGAGGCCTCTTCCCTGGAGACATTCAAGGTCAGGCTTGATGGGGCTCTGAGCAACCTGATCCAGTTAAAGATGCCCCTGATGACTGCAGGGGAGTTGGACTACATGATCTTTAAAGGCCCCTACCAACCCAATGCATGCTATGTATGAAGTTGAAAATGTGGAAGCACAAACTAGAAAGTCTTAGGACATGATTTCAGCTGTGAGAAATATTCACTTTTAGAACAAGCTATCAAAAGGACGAGAGGATTCTCCCTCTCTGTTCAAATCAAGATTATCCTCTTATTAAAAAAAAACAAACCGGAAAAAAAGCACTACATACAAGTTACGGTAATCTTGAGCTAAATCCTGTGGCCATGGGTGTACAAAACTCTGGGGATACAACCCCTTAAAGTGGGTTCTCTAGAGGTCCTTCTAGCATTTATAAACTGTGAATCTCTCCTGCAAAGTTGCATGATAGCATCATCTCATGCTGCTCTGCAACTATACCAACAATGATGCAAAGGACACTGAATGTTAATTTAGAAACTACAGCTTTTTAGAAGCTACAGTATTACTATGGGGATTTCTTTTAGTAGCTTCCCATCATTGCTGAGATGTACTTGTGCTTTGCAGCCAGCCTGGATTGGCATAGCTCCAGCTATGCTTATGCCAGGAGTCTCTTCACATGGATGTGGTTGTGGCTATCTTCCATTCCTGTTTAAATCTATTCTCAAATAAACAAAAGAGAGAGAAACCCTACAGCCTCAAAAGTCTCTGAAGGCATGTCACAGCATTTTCCAGTATTCCATTCCTTCCTAAGCTCTTTTCAGCTCCTCACAATTTTTCAGAATCCCTTCCTGAACTACAAACACGAAGCCTGAGATGCACTTTGCAGAATGTACAGTTTCTGTGATGTACAGTACTGTAAAATTACTACTGTCTGCTAGCTACTGTCACAGTAAAAAGTGGTTTCAAATCTTACTATAAACAATGGTAGCTCATATCAGCTGTTGCTCAGGGATATGTAGCTGAAAAACTGATTTTTATTTCTGAATATTGTATTTAGGAGTCCAAAATTCATGTTCACGCTCAACAGTTGTTGTGTCCAAACTTATACCATAATGACTTGAGGAGAACAGATTATGTCCAGCCAGTATGATGAAAGTCATGCCTGTGAGGATGGCAAATGCTGAGAGTATCAGGTAAAGAAACAGGACAGTTATGCTGTCATTTTAAAGGTTACAGTTAGTAAATAATTTGAGTCTGATTCACCCTTACATTATGTGACACATAATTGCTCATGTTTCCAGGTTTGCATCTCTTGTTATCAGGAGAAAATAAATAATATCCTCAAATGAGATCTGAAATTAAGTTCAGTGCTGGAAAACATTCAAGTTCTTTCCAGTCTCATCTAAATGTTTCCCTCTCGAGATAATAACTTTCCTACCTGTTCAACAAAGTTTGCAAATATTTAATTCAAAATCAAATCTGAAATGCTTACTATTTTGAAGGAGTTTTCTTCATGGAAAAGAGGAAAAAAGAAAAGACAACAAAACAAACAAACAAACACCAGAAGTCTGAAACTGGTGTGCAGAAACAAGGTGGAAATCAATGTAGCGTAGTTAGCCAAAGAATCAAAACCTATTGAAAGGGACATGGGACAAAAAAAATCAAGCAAAACATTAAATACAGGCTCTGTAAGAAATCTCCGCAGTACCATAGTCTCTGCTAGCACCACACACACCTTATAAAACATTTAATTTCCACACCATAATTACTCTATCACCTCTTGGGTGGGCCCATGCTCCTCACAGTTCACTGTGCAAAGGAAGTTAAAACCCCACTGTAGAGCATTCCAGAAGGTGCCTGTGCCCTTCTTCCCTCTTCAAAGGGAGAAATCTCTGCTAACCTCTTCTTGAGGGTGAGCTATCACATTAAAAAAATAGTGCTGATCTGTCTTTTTTATCTCCTGAGTGTTTGGGTACTGTTCCAGATCACACAGCAGGTTGGGTATTTTTTTGAAACCACAAGCAAAGGGAGCACATAATTTGATTTCCTTCCTAGACTGCTTTGTTTATCAGACCTCTGGAGAAGTCATACCAGCAGGAAAGCATATTACCCTTGTACTGTGGCCAGAAGAGTTGTCTGGGAGAGCCATGAAGTGCCTTTCTCCAGCAAAGCCCTCCTCCAGCCAGGCTGCCCTCACAAGAACACGAGCTTAGACACCTCTCCCAGCCACAAAACACTTTCTGTGCCCCAGCTGCACAACCCCTGCTCTTCCAAGGGAGACGGAAGGAATGGCAGCTGATCCCACCAAGCTCCCAGTTTGGAGAGATTTGGAATCCTTCAGCCTCCTTGAGAGGCAAGGGTTTGATTTCAGCCCCTAGCATCCACCAAACCCTCCGCAGGGCAGCTCCTACCAGTTTGAGACCTTCCCCTCCCCACCTCTTCCCTTGTCTCCCACTGCTCCTACTCCGTTCTCTGGGACCTAGGAAGCAGATATTCCTTCCAGTGGGCATTATGGTGGTGCTGCTTCTCCCTGCTTGAGTTCTGCTGGCCCTCACCCAGGCATGGAAGCACCCATAAGAAACCATTCCAGCCAAACCTGACAGGTTATGGGCAGTCCCAACCCCTGTGACACAGAGGAGGTCCCCATGTCACATGCAGGTGACAGAGGCCAGACAGGAGGACAACTGACATGGGATGGCCATGCTGGGGAGGTGACAACCAACCCCAAGAGGGGTCAGAGCAGCTGTCTCTCAGTGCTGTGGAGCCCATGTCACCTTCACCCAGCAGAGACCTGGGAATAGAGGCAGAGCATTCCTGCAGCCTGCCCAAAAGCCAAAGAGGGTTGCTACAGCTTTCCCAGACAGTCTTAGTGCACAAGCTTGTGGGATTTAAAAGCAAACTTTGCCAGATGGAGTAGGGGATATAAGGAATGAGCTATAAGGAGGGGAGAAGGCTGCACCCAGGATTTACAGGTAAAATGCATATTTTTTATTTAAATATGTTAATATAGAGGCAGGGCTATCATCAAGAGATGATGGAGTGAAGAGAGATGAGCAAAGGGTTAAAGGATGATGGAAACATAGAACAAATAAAACTTATCTGGGTTGCATACAATACTTACATTAAACCCACATACTCTTTCTGCATGGAGATACCTCCCTGAATTACAAAGGATAAGGCAAGGAGGGGCTCACGTCTTCCTTGCTAAATATATCATTTATGTCTCTTAAATTTGAGCCAGTAAAAGAGTCAAACACTGAGACAAATCCTATTTAATTTACTCAGCAACACATCTGTGTGAAATATTGTCCAATTACAGGCATTAGGTTACTTTGCCATGGCTGCAGCTATTTGGCTTTTATTTCCAGCAGGTTCTAATTAAATTATCACAATGCAGGAGCAGACGAGTTTCCCTTATACGTGACTGCAATTAAAGATGTTCAATCACAACATTTTTTAAAAGTGACTCCAATCAATTGGTTACAGTAAAGAATACCATGTAATAGAGCAGTGACTCTACCATTAAGACTGAAAGAGGGTTTCTATTTCAATAATCTAGTTCCCTTTTATTGTGAGTTCTGCTCTTGGATAATTTATTTAAAGTTCATTATGTGTCTACAGCATATATTATTCGCCCTCAGCTTGGGCTGCAGAACTCCCATTATGGCCAATTACTTAGTGTGATAAAATCTGCCACAGTACAAACAGTTCCTTAACTAGATTTAAGTTTTGACTAAATTCTATCTGTAATTCAGAGAGCAAAATAATCAGGCCAACAGCAAAGACTTGCTGTCTCCTTTTTTTGTTCCCTGTGGCAACCTGTTAGGTTGGTTGTAACCTTAGGGCTCCCACAATCAGGTGCCTTTCTTGAAATACTTGGTCCAAATTTGCATTTCCAAAAAAAAGTGCAGGGCTTGGGGGGGAGGACTGGCCTGTCAGGGAGTTCATCAAAGTGAATCCAGCCCTATCAGACACTTCACCAACAGCAAAGGGTGCTGTTCCAAAGGCATCTGAGAAGATGTGACCCTCAGTAGGTACTGCAGGGGTCGACTGGAATTGTTCCTGGTGATCATCAGTATTTGCTCTCCAGCCCCTACATGTTTGCTGCAGCATCACACTGGTTGGTGGAAAAAAAAAATAGAATCATGAAATCATCACATAGTTTGGGTTGGAAGGGACCTCTAAAGACTGTATAGTCCACCCTCCTGCAGTAAGCAAGGGACATATTCAACTAGAGCCCTAGATCAGGTTCCTCTGTGCCCTATCCAACTTCCCCTTAATTGTTTTCAGAAATGGGGCATCTACCACCTCTCTGGATGACCTGTTCCAGTGATTCACCACCTCATTGTGAAAAATAGCTACTTTATATCTAGATTAAACCTATACTATTTTAGTTTAAAACCATTACCCTGTATCCTATCACTACAGACCCTGCTAAAAGTCTGTAGTCCCCATCTTTCTTATAAGTCCCCATCTTTCTTATAAGTGCTTTAAGTACTTAAAAGGCTGCAATCAGCTCTCTCTGGAACCTTCTCCAGGCTGAACAACTCTAAGTCCCTCACTCTTCCCTCATAGGAAAGGTGCTCCATCCCTCTGATCTTCCTTTTGTGGACTCCTGCCAACAGGTCCATGCCTGCTCCATGCTGAGGACCTCTGGACTGGACACACTACTTCAGGTGGGGTCTCACCAGTAGAGAGGCAGAATCTCTTCCCTTGACCTGCCGGTCCCATTGCTTTTGATGCAGCCCAGGATGCATCTGAATAGAGAGCATCTGACATTCATTTAATTGCCAGCCCAGTACTAAACCATGACAGACTGGCTTCCTGGGCTGCAAGAGGGCACGTTGCCAGCTGATGTTTTCATCAGCCAGCACCCCTGAGCCTTTCTTTGCAGGGCTGCTCTGAACCCCTCCGCACCCCAGGCTCTACTGATCCCAGGGCTTGCCCAGACCCACATGGAATCCTTGCTCTTGACCTTATTGAACTTCCTGAGGCTGAGATGAGCCCACTTCTCAGGCTTGTCCAGGTCCACCTGGGTGGCATCCCTCCCTCAGGCATATCAGCTACCCCATGGTCCTACAATGCCTTGAAGCCCCTGGTGTGGGGAACAGCACTCAGCTGTGCCCTTCAGCTTGCTTAGAGCTGTGCACTGCAAACACTGTGGTGTTCACAGCCCTGGTGCTTCCATGAACACCACTCTGTGACCTCCTACTATGCAGGATGGGGCCTCTGTCATTAACCTGGTTATCCATCAGCCATCCCAGTGGCTTCAAGTTTTTTTTATTGACCACAGTATTGCAGCATTACTTCTCAACTAAATTTGAGCCACCACTTTACCCAAGCCATTGCCTGAACTATCCCCATCCGTGAGAAGATTTCAATCTGTTTTCCTCTTTAAAAGCAAATGCCAGTGCTTAGAATGTCTCCTCAAATTCCAGTTTCAATTTTCAGTGTCTTAAATATGTTCAGAACAAATGTTCTACACAAATTTGAATTCAAATTCTGCCACTGCTCTCTGTGAGATCTTACAAGTGAGTGAGGATAGTAGCTACATAAAGAAAATTCAGGAGGGTAACAAGAAGTGGTGAATCAGAATGATCCATCTTAGTAGATCCAAACCACAGTAATTTGAAGACAGGCATAATCCTGTAAGAAGCTGCATTCCTCCAGAAAAAAAAAATACACTAAAGATTTATTATTTTTTTCCATCAAAATGTTTACTCCAACTTAAAAGAAAGAAGACATTCATACAAATGCAACAACTGGGTGCGATGTTAGCAGTTATTTGCTATGTATTTCAGTGTTCCCATATTTTCTCTTGTGGAGACTGGGAAATCTTTACTTCCCCTGAATCCTGCTTCTGGTGGGTCAGCTTTGGCTGGATGTCACGTGTCCCCCAAAGCTGCTCTATTGCTCCCCTTCTCAGTTTACAGGGGAGGGAAAATAAAACAAGAGGCTCATGAGTCGAGACAAGGACAGGAAGAGGTCACTCATTGATTACAATCAGGGCCAAATGGACTTGATTTGGGGAAATCTGTTTATTACCAATCAAATGAGAGTAGGGTAATGAGAACTAAAACCAAGCCTTAAAACACCTTCCCCCACCCCATCCCAAATGACTTTAATCCTGATTTCTCAACCTCCTCCCCCCAGCAGCTCAGGGCACAGGGAATGGCGGTTGCAGTCAGTTCATCATCACTCATTGACTCTGCCAATTCTTCCTCCTCTGCTGCTCCTTCCTCCTCATGGGGAGGACTCCCCACACCCTTCCCCTGCTCCAGAGTGGGGTCCCTCTCATGGGAAACAGATATCCATGAACTTCTCCAATCATGTCCTTCCCATAGGCTGCAGCTCCCCACAAACTGCTCCCATGTGGGTCCTTTTCCTGGGATGAAGTCCTTCAGGAACAGACTGCTCCAGAGTGAGTCCCCCCCAGGTCACAAGTCCTGCCAGCAAACCTGCTCCAGTGTGAGCTCCTTTCTCCATGGAGCCAGGGGTCCTGCCAGGACCCTGCTCCAGCCTCCTTTGGGTATCCACCTGCTCTGGTGGGGTCCTCCATAGGCTGCAGGTGGCTATCTGTTCCACCATGGACCTCCATGGGAGCAAAGGGAACCTCTGGTCCGGCACCTGGGGCACCTCCTCCCTCTCCTTCTTCACTGACCTTGGTGTCTGCTGAGTTGTTTCTCTCACAGATTTTCACTTTTCTCTTCAGCTGCAGTTGTTGTGCAGTAAACTTTTCCCTTCTTAACTATGTAATACCAGAGGTGCTACCAATATCACTGATGGGCTCAGCCTTGACCAAGCAGTGGGTCTGTCTTGGAGCCAGCTGACCTTGGCTTTATCTAACATGAGGGAAGCTTCTAGAAGCTTCTCACAGAAGTCACCCTTCAGCCTCCTCGCTATGAAAACCTTGCCACACAAAGCCAATACTCTGCTCAAGTCCTATATTATGGCTTGCAAATGGCTGTTTTGCAAGTTCAATGAATTTATTCTGATGTTTCAGAAAACTTCTGGTTAAGACTAATGTCTAAGCAAAACACCACCTAAAAGTCTTACAGGAATAGAAAATTACATAGCAGCTAATGACAAGCCTAAAAATAACTTATTTCATTGCAACATCAATCTTGTTAATGAACTGAAAGAATGAAATATTCCTCTCTCTGTTGTTTCCAAGGAGCAGGGAGAAAAATATTAACCAGCTCCGGTATCAAAAAGAATATTAAAACATGTCAAAATCTGTCCTGGTTGCTATTTAATGAATAAGAATGCAAATAGCATTTCTGGAGCTGTTATGTTCTGGACATTCCTTTCTATACTTTTGGTAAAGAGCACAGCATCACTAGTCTGTCCTTCTGCTCCACCTGATCCCCTGATGAGAGCATGAAGATGAACTTTATATACCAGGGGATGCACATCACACACCGTGGTGTTTGGAATCCCTTATATTACAGCTTCGTTGTTGCTTTACAGACCCCTCCCTGAAAATACTTTAAAATACTGAAAATATTTTAAAATAAAATTATATCTATCTCTGTATAGATATGATAAAAGGCCTTTAGATCAGCAGGAATTCTCACCAAAGCACCAAGGCCTTTCCATATCCAATTATCGACAGATTAATAGTGGCCTTGATGAGAAGCTGAAAGGAAAGATGCTGTTAGTAGTTGTTTTTCACAGGCTGTGAGGTCTCATCTGTCAGTGAACATGAAGCATTTTTCTCCTGTTTAAGAACATAGAAAAGAGCATGAGCACAACAAGTGACAGCTCAGCCAACCCCACCACCCAGAAAGACCCTGAAGGTGATTTGCCCAACTGTACTATTGCAGAAGTTGGTCTGAAGACTTTTTACCTCCCCATTATGTAAAGCATCATCTTCCTGGTGGCCTTCCTGGGAAACATCATTGCAATTGGTGTTTACAGCTTCAAGATGAGGCCTTGGAAGAGCAGCACCATTGTCATGCTGAACTTAGCACCCACAGACCTGGTCTACCTCACCAGCCTTCCCTTCCTGATACACTGCTATGCCAGCGGGGAGCATTAGAACTTTGGTGAATGAATTCATGTGCAAGTTAACCTGCTTCAGCTTCTGCTTCAACTTGTACAGCAGCATCTTCCTCCTCACCTGCTTCAGCACCTTCTGCTACATGGTATGTGAGAGTCTGACCTCACTGATTTGCAATTGTCTCAAAAGAGCATTTTTAAAGTGAATAGCCCTGGCTAGGGTGGAGGACCTGGCTGGCCAGAGCTGAGCAGGGGGTGACACCTCGGGAAGAGATAAGAACTACTGGGTGGAGACTGCTCCCCTTTTCTGAGGGCCTGCAATGCTGGGAAGTCCCTCCAGGCACCATTGCCCTGGCCAGGATGGAGGAAGCCACCTTGATTGTACTGATGCTGATGTACCTGGCTGAGGAGGCTGGAACAGAGGAGGGAGTGGTGCCTGGAAGGAGATAAGAACTGATGAGTGTGGGGGGACAACTTCTGTTGCAGCTCCCCTCCAGGCAGCCTGTCTACAATGGCTCTGATGCCAATGCCCCTGGCTGCTGTGATAGCTGACTGACAGCTGCCCCTTTGGAACAAAAGGAACTCAGGGGTATATGTGGCTGTCCATGCTGGGGCTGTTTGGTCGTCTCTTGACCCACTGCCATCTCACATCGGGCCCTGTCCAGGATCAGCACCATCTTGAAGAAACTCGCTGGGCAGCTGGGCCCCTGCTGGTGACTCTGATTCTCTCTTTCTCTCTCTCATTCTTTCTTCCCACTTTCTTACCCTTTTTCTCCACTTTTCTCTCTCTCTTATATCTTCTTTTCCTCTCTCCCTCTTTTGCCTGGCTCTATCATTTTAACTGTGTCAATTGTCAAATAAAATCTGCTTGCACCCAACCTTCTTCTATGGTTGGACTTTGTTTCGCAGATCCAAAACAAAAATAAATTTTTATGTTACCTCGGACCATAACATGGTAATTGTCCACCCTATGAAGTTCTTCTACATCCAGAGGAAGAGGTGCTCTGTAGTGGCTCGTGCAGCCATTTGGGTGATCTCACTGGCACTTCTCAGCCCTGTCAACTTCTTGATCTCCTCAAAAGAGGTGCAAAACAGATCTTTATGCTCTGAAAACCCAGTCACAATCAAGTAGTATAACAGGCTGCTGACTGGGCTGGCCTTCTTCTTGCCCTTGCTGATGGTAACTGTGCTACATCCTAATTATTTGCACCTTGGCTACCAGGCCCTACACATGGGCTCACGATAAACAAAAGTCTCACAGACTCACCACCATCCTCTTGGTCGTTTTCAATGTGTGCTTCCTCCCCATCTTTTGGGTGGCTTGGGTTGAACTACAGTTTTGTCCCAGCAGCTGTTCCTTGGAGAAGCAAATCCACCCTTCCAATGTCATCTCTTGGCCACTGGTTACACTCAGCACACATGGCAACCTACTATTTTATGTTGTCATTGGAGGTGCCTTCCAGCAGGCCATTCTCTGCCTTTCAAGGTGTAAGTGGAGTAAATGTATCCAGCAGCCTGGGAGCAAAAATTGTGTGACCAAGTCACAAACTGCACGAAAATCATGAAGGAATCCCAGCAAACCCAAGGTGGCTTTGGGGCTCCTTGAAAGGCAGGTGTGCTGAGATGGTAGCAAGAACTGCTGCTGACTTCTCCTTCTTCTTGCAGTAGAGCACTTGTCAAAAAGCTGTCTTGGGAGCAGGTTTATATAGACCTCTCCTAGCAACCAGAGTACAGGGAGTGAAAAGACTGGTGGAGTTTAAAACCACCCAACCAGACTGTTTCCAAAGACATTTGGGAAGCACGGGGCTTTTTCGTTCCAGACTTTTTTGGTTAATAACAGAAATATGGAGAGCTTAGGTTGGACATGAGAACAACTTCTACTGATTTCAGTGTTGTCACTGATATGATGCTTTGTGTATTACAGCAGCAGGTACTGTCACAGTTTCTGAAACCACTGAATTACATACTTAGAAAGCATCTAGATAAACCAGATGTTTTCAAATGCACTGGCACTGAGGAACTGAGTGAAGTAATCTCAGAGCTGGCCTAAGGAAGGATGAGAGGAGTGTTACAGAAGGACATAAGAGGTGCATAAAAGGCAATGTAGATATATATAAGGAGACAAATATTTGTATAATCATATCTATATATTTGGAAGAAATGGAGGAACCAGGAATCAACAGTCACATTGAAGTCCATCTGGGGAAAATAGTGAAACAAACAATAAGATATTAAGTCTACAGTATATGAATACAGCTGAGTAGCAGCTGTGGGTTTATCAGCTTTGTACAATCCCAGATCATTCTGATTTTGTGCAACAACAAATTAGCAGACTCGCACATGAAAGAAAGAAGATTACATATATTTCAACTCCAGAGGATTTTTTACACTCTCTGATATGACACTCTTGTGTGTAAACTAAAGAAACAGTCTGGAGAAAACCACTTTTCTCATAACAGAGTTGTATTCAGAGTAGAGATGTTAGTGATTTATTATCAGAGTAGGGGGAGATGCTACCTGGGGATTTGTACAGACTGTCCTGTGTTTAGGGATATTTAGTGTTTTCATTAATGAACTGGATGATGAAGAAAAGTCTGGTTATTAGATATGCAAATGACATGAAGCTGAGAGGACAACATTACATTGATAAATTGCAGCTATGGACGGAAAATGCATGGGATACTATTAGACAGTGACAGGTAGAAAGTACTATGTTTAAGTAGAAATAATGAATCATAAAAATGCAAAAGGAGAATAAATATTTAATTCAGCAGAGAAAGCTCTGTGGTTACTGTGGATCACAGGCTGGACAGCAGCCAACAGTTTCAGGAGGCTGACAAGTGTCTGTCATAGTGAAAAAAAGGCAGGTGCCACGCTGGGATATGTAAATAAGAATATAATGAGTGAGGTGTCTCAGGCAGCCCTTATGCCCTTTGAAGCCAGCAGGAGCACTGTGTCCATCCTTGGATGCTGCCCTTCAGGGAAGACATGGATGAGATTTGTGTGGTAAGAGCACCCAGAGAAACAACCAAAGAGACGGAACGAGACGGAAAACTAAATGGTTTTAAAACCCCTTTAAGGGTGGATATTGGAAAGGACATTCTCTAAGGATAGGTGCTGAAGCACTGGAAAGAACAGGAGCTGTAGTGAAATGAGGCAACCAGGTGCCACTAATTGCCAGGGAGTGGGCACGAGCTTGTGCTAAGCCCACCTGTGCCTGATTAAGGCAGGCCCTAACTGTGCATGAGCAGGATTAGGGGGCTAATAAAAGGTAAGGCTCAAAGTCACAAGCTCAGCTCACACTGGAACACACAACCTCGGCATTCTTGGCTTTGTACTGCTTCCATGAGCACTGCGCTAACCTGACTGCACCCCTGGAGCTTTGTCTCAGTACCGCACTAACTTGGTTGCGCCATCAGAGCTCTTCACCACCAGGGTGAGGCTTGAGTGGCGCAGCCGGTTAGCGTGCAGTACTTATACAGCAAACCCGAGCAATGCTGAGGCCGTGGGTTCAAGCCTCACCCTAAGGGTGAAGAGCTCTGATGGCGCAACCAAGTTAGTGCGGTACTGAGACAAAGCTCCAGGGGTGCAGTCAGGTTAGCGCGGTGCTCATGGAAGCAGTACAAAGCCAAGAATGCCGAGGTTGTGTGTTCCAGTGTGAGCTGAGCTTGTGACTTTGAGCCTTACCTTTTATTAGCCCCCTAATCCTGCTCATGCACAGTTAGGGCCTGCCTTAATCAGGCACAGGTGGGCTTAGCACAAGCTCGTGCCCACTCCCTGGCAATTAGTGGCACCTGGTTGCCTCATTTCACTACAAGGAGGTGTCTCTGCTGCCCAGTGTCCCTAGGAGCAGGGAACCAGGTGCTAAGCAAGAGGAAGAAAAGCTTGCCAGAGCTTCAAAGGTCCCTTTTAGGCCTTGAGGGCATTGAAACATACACTGAAACTGGTGGTGCTGGGTATGATCCGTGCTGCGAGCTCATCCTGCCATGACTCAGGGAAGCCTTGGGACACTGCTGGGAAATCCTGGGCACCCACCCACCCAGGCTTAGCCCACCCAGTGCTCCCTGGGCAGCCTGCACACAGGCAATGATGCACACGTACCACACCTATGAAGGGCAAACACTGACACCGTAGTGTTTAGACATGCCATGTGGGTATTTAAAATACTTCATTTGGTAAATGCTCAGCCATCAGATGTGTCTGTTGGATGGAAGCAGTGCCACAGGCTTTTTGACCTGTTTTCTGCTGTATACTGTCCTCTTCTGTATTGCTGTCAAAGTCTGAATTTTGCAGGTTGCCACTAGATGGTGATCATTCATGGTCAAGCTACTTGGTTTCACATATGCATGTTTGTTTCAAATACTCAAGTTGCACAAACACAAGACAATTCACATGAAATAAATATTTTCTGACCTAGATTTGTAACATCCCAGCTCCCCAACATGGACAAAAACTACAAATGCACTGCACAAACTCTCCTCTTCCATGACAGTGAAAGCAGAAGATGTGTCTACCACTTACACATGCACATCTGAAGGAGTGGATTAAAAATTCTTTTTTCCTCTCTCAGAGCATTTTTTAATTCTTGTTCTCAGAAGCTCTTCCTTCTTGAGCCCAAGCCAAGCTTATCATTCAGGAGCAGAAGCTCTAGAATACAACTGCTCATATAATATAAAATGGAACAGCTAAAGGTAAATCTGTGAACTGGAAGTGTTCAAAACTTTTCATCTCTGGGGTGACAGTACCGCAGTTTCAGTGACTTGGAGAGAGGATATCTTTTTGCATCCTTCTCTTTCCTTAATATAGTATTTATTTGGTAGCCTTCTTCTTATCTCATCCACCACCTCTCTTCATTTAGTTTGGGCTACACTTGATAATTTTTAAGTGCTAAAGTAGATCAGGGAATGCTCCCTGGAACCACCGCTCACTGTTGGGGCAAGAACCTCCATGTGTAGGACAGGCACCTCTTCTGTTACTGGGGCTGGATCTGGAAAGGGAGAAAACTCAACTCTAGAGCAGACATTTTTTAAGCATTCAAGGACAACACAGGTGTTGTGCAGGACTGAGAGATCATTATCTCATCTGACTCATTCCTCTTGCTTACTGTGAAGGTTGACATCTCGACAGCCTCTATTTTTGGCAGCTGTTAAGTTTGCTGCTGAAACAAGGGTAAGTGCTTCAATTGCAGTGAAGAGGAGACACTTTCTAAGCTCTGTTTACAGTATGACAACACAGCTACATAAATTACTACACTATTGCAGGCTAATTCACAGCATGGTTAGGCTCCAGTAACCAGGCTTCTGTCAAAAGTCTCTAGTAGGATTGTCTGCAAAGACAGTCACATCACCTCAAGTACCTACCAGCAAGCTGTGCTCTGCCTGGGACCATGCACAAACCAAGAGAGTAACTTTGCAAGGTAAATCTCTCAGGGAAATGTCATCTCTGGTGATATTAAAGATGAAATTTTGGAATTGTTGACTGCTTTTGCAGACATGTTCAACCTTATTCTACACACTGACTCATGCACTGTCACAGATTGCAGCAAAGCTATTTTCTACTCTCGATTGCCCGGGAAGACAAGTAGCAATTTTTTCCCTTTTCTCCTCAAATCATATGCTCCCATAAAAAGTAAAAGCAAAAGGTCCTCCTGGTACTCAAATCTCCCAGAGAGCAAAAATACTGATGGTAATGTTTAGCACAAAGAAAAATTTTGCAAAATCTGTCCTAATCCTGCTGCATCTAGCTGCCTTTCAAGCAATTGTGTCCTACTGAACAGCTGAGAGCATGAAACAGAATCCATGTAGCATCAGGATGAGTGGCCTGGTAAACAGTTCATAGAGAAAAAGTCTAAAATAGCTTGAGAATGTTCTGCTCAAGATCTGTGTTGGATTCTGATGTGAGGCAAGGCTGCAATTTTATCTCAATGTACTGGTATGTGCAGCTGGGATGCCGCTGCATCAGCTGCACAGTGTAACTGTATGGCAGTGACCCACCATGTGAAGCAGAGGGTAGTGACAGGCAGTGCCATCACTGAGTGCTTTAGTTCTCAGATGGGTGACATTTTGCAGATAAGGCCAAGTGAGCAGAATAAACTTTGAATGACTGCCTCCATCTGTCAATATTTTCTACTCTGAAAGTGCAGGTTGAATGTGCCTAAACTTCACAGAACCAAGCGACAAATGAACACCTTGCTCTTCAGTTCCTACCAAACCCAAACTCTTTTTGCCTTTTCCTGCCAGCAGAAAAGAGATGTAAAGAAAAATACTTTTTCTGTTCCCCTAAAGCTCCCTTATGTTTTTTGACAGCAGAGGCATTCAACGGTGCCAGGTGATGCCACTTCAATATAAAGGACACACAACTAATTCTAAGAGAGGGAAAAAAAGATTTACTCTAAATAAAGTGTATTTCAAGGCCTGTTTTCTGAATAGCTACTGGAAAAGAGCAGTACTTTTGACTAAAGTATCCTGCTGACTTGGTGCCTGAGCCTACTGGGTGCTGTAGGGAAGAGCAAAGTTAGACACTTTCTAAAGCAGGAGACAAAATATATTCCAGCTTTTAGTCAGAGCTGGACTCTGAGGCCAAAATGGAGAAAAAGAAAAGTTGGTAAACACTGGGCTCAAAGTCTTTCTAAGGTAAAAATTAAAGCTTAAATGCCAATTATTTAAAACATACAAGAAAGAACATGAATTTTTGGGGCTGTTACACGCAAGTATAATTCAGGGTATGTTCAATTCATCACTTCTAGAACCAGAAAAGGCATTTAAATTAACAGATACTGTATCTTTGAAGATCTCTCCTCTCTTTCTTTGTTCCCTAAAGTGGTTGATTTCTGAACCAAAAGAGATGTGGTTTCTTGGAAGCTATAGTACTGGTGATGCAGACTGGCCTTACAAAGAAAATAAAGTTCTGAGATTCTGTTTTTCTTTCAGAAAGAAAAGGTGTGCTTTTTCCAAATTACTCTATGGACTTACTTTTACTTTGTAAATTGTGAAAGAAGGTGAAGAAGGAACAAACTTTGGGCACAGACAGGCAATGCCAAATGCCATACTTAATCGTAATAAAGCAAAGCAGAAGGTACCAGTTCCAGGAGACATCTCCCTTCATTTGTTTTTATTAAGTATGCTTGTACTACCAGCATGGTCCCTGCTACTAAATCCAGCAAATATGATACCAAGTTACTCACTTGGTCCTTCCTCCTTCCTTCACCACACTCAGATTACACAAGACCCATCAGCTTTTTTTTGGGGGGGAAAAAAAAAAAAAGTTCTGCTAAAGTCTTTGTGGTTCCTATTTGCTCCCAGGCAGAGAGTTGGCTGCAGGCACTCCAGGGCACTTGTAAGACAATTCTGCATCTGGCAGAAACCATATTTTGTCAGTGGACCTGTGACAAGGTATTCTGGTACTACCACAAGAGCACCCTGTGATATTCTCACCTCTCACTTACAAGTTTCAAGCACTTTCATGGTGCCAGTCACCTCCCAAAGCAATGATTTGGACCTGGAGCTGAGTGGACTAGAAACACATTCTCTGAAGGTGCCTCGAGGGGCTTTCTGCTCTGCCCATTACAGATCTGTTGAGCTGGGCAAAAGGGAATTGAGTTGGCACAAAGAAAAGAAGCATTATGGGTGGATTTATTTCCAGTCTGAAATGATCCCAAAGGGGCAATTTTCTACTGAGTGAGCCAGGTTGGCCCAATCACTTATGGCCTCAAGAATAATGAAGAAGACCTAGCAGACAGAGGCACACAAATGCACCATGAAACAATTTAAAGCAATAAATCTTTTTTTAAATTCCCTTTCCCCTTCATTTCATGATGCTTTTTATCAATTAGAAGTTATCTTAACGGAGAAGGCAGCAGCATCTGCCTACAGGAGCTTCCTCACATTTACTTTTCTGCTAGTAAACTGCTCTGAGATATTTATATATCACCCCTATTTTACAGGAGATGAACCTGAGGCACTGCAGAGGTAAGTGACTTGCCTCTGGTCACAAAGCAAATTAGCAGCCAAGCAGGGAAGAGATCAGTTCCCAGCCCCAGGCTTTTACAAAGTGCATTTTAGGCTTAGGGTAGAATTTTCAAGGGAGTCTTGATTGCTCAGTAGTAGCACTTCAGTAACAAAAACTGAGTTAGATCAGTGTCTGCACTACTCAGGCCCTGGTTCATCCCCAGCATCAAACTCTGCATCTGTGGAAGGAGCTCCTCTGATGTCCTCCACAGCAGGTTTTAGGGAACCAGGTCCTTTTCACCACAGGGATTTAGCTACAAGTGCATGTGATTTCTGCCAAGAGCCAGTAGATAGCTGTATTCATCCTATTTACAAACTTTTATGAAACATTTGTTAAATTGCAGTTTAACATGGAATGTTAAAGCATATAGGGAAAATATAAAATATAAATATATAAATATAAATATAAAATATAAAAGCATATAGGGAAACTTTTCAGGTTGATACATGGGTACACCACAGGTCAGGAAATTATTCTCCCTGGGGTGCAAAGATCAGAAATAGGTTCCAGAACTTGTGAGCTGCCTTCGCTCCAGGGTTAGGGTACCAGTGCTCACCATGTGTATGTGCTGAAGCTGGGAGAGCACAGGGGTTCAGCTAACGCACCTCAGAGCTTCCAGTATGCCCTAGTTCAGACCCATCAGACCATGTTCTGCCCTAAGTACAGGTGCCAGCACTTTTCTTCTACTGGCAAAAGGGAAAATGAAGTTAAGATGCAAATTTATCATACATCTAAACATCCACTCTCGCTTTGACTCAACATGATTAATACAGTTATACTTATCAGAGCTACATATTTGGCCAAAACCACTAGTGAAAATGTAAATCTGTTCCTCTACCAGAGTAAAGTTCTAGCAAACACAGCCTTTGCAATTTTTCCCCAAAAGCAAACCTGAATCTCACTGAGGGAGGGGAAGGACGGCAATGGGGTTCCCTGTTTGCTGGAAACATCCGGAAGATCAGTTCCTGCAGGAATTCCAGGCTGTTCCTCAATGGCTGCAGCCTCCAGTACTCAGCTGTTCTGCAAGTGCTGCAATAACTCAAATTCCCTCTAGAGGGTAGACAAAACTCTCAGTAAAAGGATCAACCTGGAAAATCATAGGGATGCATAGAATAGTGTCTGATTAGGGAAAGGAGGTCTATGCTGGAGAAGCAGCAAAAAGTAGGAAAAGAAAGAACAAAATGATGTTCATACCATCTGCAAGAGAGGTGGGAGCACTGATCCATCTTTCTTTAAAGAAGCACAATATGTAGTTTATATTTTAAAATCACATATAGCTAGAGTGGCTATATGGTTCTAAACACATAAACCATAAATCAAATACAGTTGATCTTGCCCCTACAGATGTTACCTTACCAAAAAAGATAGGAGCCAATTAAGTATATCAAATAGTTAGAAAGGATAAATATAGGTAATTAGAATTTATCCACTTTGGAACAACAGTGAATTCACTCTTTCTAACTACCAGAAACAGCAAACTGTAGATTTCTCTCTCTCTTTTATTATTGGCCACTCTACTATTGCAAGAAATACTGGCTTGCATTTTCTCCTCACACAGACAGGTTTCTCTGAATCTTGCTGTGGGAGGCACCAACACCTCTTCCTCTTCTTGCTCTGTCTGAAAGAGCAGATCTGTCTCCAGGTGAGCCTGACTGTCTCAGGGACCTCCCTGCACTGCAGATAAGGGAAGTGGGAAAAATTTTTCCCACCACATTTTTGATTTTCCCACAACTTTGACTTCTCAAAGCAGGCTTTTGCACTGATTCAACAATTAAGGGAAGCCAAAGCAATTCAGTGTTTATTTTCTGCTTAAGTCCTGATCTACAAAGGCAGATCTGGAAGCTCTATGTGAGCTAAACACCATTCTTGAATGTTAAGTAAGGGCTTAACATGGTCTTCTAAAATGTAACTTGTTTTATGCTGAAAGACATAGGAAACAAAGAGGGTCCATCAAAGAAGTGAAGCTCTCAGAGGTGTTCCCGCAGTGGAGGTGCCTCTCTCAGGTAGGATAATCAAAGGCTGAATTCCCTCTGCTTTGGAAGACAGGAATGGGAATGTTTGCTATAGCAAGAGCTTGTCCCCCCTAAATAGATAGCAGGGTTTTGAAAGGCACATGGCCCCTGTGTGCTGCAGGGGTCCCACCTGATGCTCCCACATAGTATTGTGGGTAGCAATGACTCTCCCCAGCCAAATGAGTTAATAAAACTGGGTTTGATGTGACACTACAGGCAGCTGTCTCACAGCTGTCACACCAAAGGCTAAACAGGAGGTGTGCCCAGAGAAGGATTACAATTGTGACCCTAATGAGCCAAGGAGAGGAGCCCTTTAGGCAGCTGCATTTTCACTGCATTAAGGCACATGAATCCATCTCAAAGAGATATTCATGGCACAGTCCCTGGAGATATTTAAAAAGAGACTGGATGTGGCACTCAGTGCCATGGTCTAGCAACCGCAAGGGTGGTTCAAGGGTTGAACTCGATGATCTCTGAGGTCCCTTCCAACCCAGCCAATTCTATGATTCTAGGATTCTATGATTCAGTCCTAGGAGTGAAGGAAGAACATTTAATCCTGAAATACAGCCCTGCCAAATGAGGTTAAATTATTTACAGAAATTGCATTATCTACCTGACTTGTACTGTAAGGTGTGAATCGTGGCTCTAATAGATGCCAGTGAGGGTTAAAGAGAGGTTATCTGGTATTTGGCACAAGGCTGAATTTGATGTTCACCAGACTACTTAAAGAACCCAGATTCTCTGCCTTGTTATCAATACTTCTGCTACCTATCCTCACCATAATGACTGGGAGAACTACTTTAAGTGATCCAGATAGCATACAAAAAAAAATTAAAAAATTTGAATCTGGTAAAAATGCAGAGAGAATCCCGGTAGGCAGCATACAGGCTGGCCACCCAACCAGTCCCAGACAGAGAATGGGTAAGTCAGCAATGGTGGGATGCAGAGGGCTGCTGCATCTTCCATTGGAATGGTCCATCATAAATTGGGTACTTTCTTGGGAGGGAGCAGTTTTCCCTCTGAAATGCTCTGGTAAGGGGACACAAGAGGCACAAAAATTGATATTTGGCTCACTCTCAGATTTTTCACAAAAGCCAGTGCTGCTGGGAGCTGTGGCTGAGCTGCTACTCCAAACACAGATAAAACTGATGCAAGTTTTTAGGGGAGAAGTGCAAGGTCCAGGTCTGGGATGTTTAGCACTACAAAATTTTCCATCCAAGTTCAGATTATGCAGTGATCTCACCCTTATTATATTCACTAGTGATTTGGGCAATGGAGTAGAAAGTATACCCTTTAAGCATGCAGATGACAAGAGAGGGGACTGCCAGCATGCTGGCAGGCAGCATTAGATTCAAAGCCATTTACAGAAATTGGAGAAATGGCTTGAAAAAAACAGGATGCTATTCAATGAGGATAAATGCAAAATGTATGTTTCTAGGAAAATAATCAAAAGTGCTCAAATCTGGACTACCTGCTTAGGCAGCAGTATGGCAGTAAAGAATCGAAGGGCTGTACAGGTCAGAAGCTGAGCATCAGTCAAATCTGTTGTGCTGGTATGAAAAGGGCAAGCAGCAGAATGGGACATAGAAATAAGAGCATGTATTGCTAGGGAGGATGAGTAACCCTTCTGCTTCGGTAATGTGTCTACTGGGGTGGCATATCTGCATTTCAAGACAAAGGGGAACCTACTGCACAGGGAGGAGAATAGATGTTCAAAAAAACCCAAAAAACTAACCCCCAAAATAAAAAATAACCATGTGGGACCAGGAGTTTTTTAGTCTCAGAGAAGCAGCACCGGAGGAAAGATTATAGTGACCTTCACACATGTGAACTGTAGCCAGAAAGCAGAATGGAAAGCAGAAAGAGACTAGGGCATGAAGGTGTCAAACAAGAGGCAACACATCCTGTGTGCGGGGGAATAGAATCACAGAATAATTTTGTTTGGAAAGACCTTTAAGATCATTATGTCTGACTGTAAAGCCAGCACAGCCAAGTCCACTACTAAACCATGTCTTCAAGCACTGCATCTACACATCTTTTAAGTATCTCCAGGGATGGTGACTCCACTGCATCCCTGCACAGCCTGTTCCAGCGCCTGAGAACCCTTTTGGTGAGGTAATTTTTCCTAATATTCAATCTAAACCTCCTCTGGCACAACTTGAGGCCAATTCTTTTTGTCCTATCACTTGCTATGTGGGAGAAGAGACCAACCTCACCTTCCTACAACTTCCCTCCATATAGAGAGGGATAAGTTCTCCCCTCAGCCTCCTTTTCTCTGGGCTACATAGCTGCAGTTTGCTGAGCTGCTCCTTGTAATACTTGTGCTTTTGAGCAGTTTGGTTGAGAGAAGCTTTTAGAAGAGGTTGGAAAAGCATCTGCTAGGACTGCCAATGAAATAATCCTGCTGCGGGCAGCAGATGGACTGCATGTTCTGAGAAGGATTTTTTTTTACCCCACTTCCTGCAATGCCATGGGCAAAAGCCCTTTGAATCAGGACAGAGGATTCAAGGAGAGACAAGTATCTCTCTGCACGCACCAAGATAATCCCTCAGAGAGGGGAGATGTCTTCTGTACTTGGCTCCTTGCAGTGACTGAGCCACAAAAGCTGAAGGATTAGATACTCTGCTGGGGTGGATTAACTTGGCTTCTAAGCCAATGGCAATGCACCAGTTTACACCTCTTCAGAACATAATGTGCAAAATCTAATGCAAAAGACTGGTTAGCAACTCCCTTCTCAGATTCCAGCAGGCCATCAGTCACACCAATGAGCAGCAGGGCATTTGTATGTTGACAAACTGCAGAGTAGTGGCTAGCCTGAACCCAAACAGCCTGAAAACACAGGGCATCCTATTTTTTATAACCTTTAACACATTGAATTATTTAATTTTATCACCCACTATTATACAGTTCTCTTTTAAAAAACAAAAAGCCTGGGTCAACCCCACAGAGCTGCTTCTAATTGTCTTTTCTTGAGAAGTGCAATCTTGTGTCCTGTTGTGATGCCATTTCCTCCCTATTTTCCTACTACTGCAAACTTTAATAGATAACTGTACACAGTATTTAGAACAGGCAGTGCCAGCTCTCAGAGCAATGGCAAAAATACACTGCATCCTGTTTCTGTACCAGTGGCTTTACAAAACATTTGCTTGTGAAGACAGCTAGGTTAAGTCCTTTCTATTAGCTCCATGCTTGGGTAGAGTAAAAAACACACACTTTCACCTCTTGCTTTACTAGGTATTTTCCTCTGGAGGTCCTGCTCTAGCAGGAACCAGTTCCACTTCAGGTAGTGGCAAATTTTTGCATTTAGACTACGTAAACCAACACAGCCAATCCATCGCTCTGTCTTCAAAATGATGGGACAACACTCACATTTAACAAGGTGCTGCTGTTTTAGCTGCAACTGGTACCCTGATGGAGAAAAATGATCCATCAGCTTACAGCAGAGGCCCCCAGTTGACCTGAGTGTGTTGGGTAAGTCTGATGCTGTGTTGGTTCAAGTCCTGCAAAGCTCAGAGGAAGAAGATCTGACCAAAGCCCTGCCCTGAGCGGTCCTGGTGAAAGGTAGCATAGAAAGGCAAAGCAAGTGAACACTTCCATGGAGGATAGCACCTCTTTCACATACTTGATTTAGAAGAGTATAAAATGGCCAGAGGAAAAATATTATATTAGATTTAAAAAAAAATAAAGAAAGAAAGAAAGGAAGAGTGAATTCCGCAGACTCAGTTTGTGTGCATTATCTAATTGAAGGCTATTTCAACAATATGTAGCCATCTGATCTGAATAGTTGGAGAGCCATTTATTACCTGAGGGTAATACTACTTAGCATCCTTTAAAGAGCCCAAGACCCTTCCAAGTTCAGAGAAGATGCATGACTCTCAGGGAGAGGCTGGCAGAGAAGCCTGGGCAAGCTTAGGAATGGAGGGAGCTGCAGAGAGGTTTTTTCTACCAGGAGCAATGGAATAGGAAGGGTTTAAGACAAGGACCCTGAACATCTTCCCTGCTTGCACAGCTCTCTGCCTGAAAGCAAGGGAGATAGCTTTGAAAAATGCAAAACTTTTGACTCTGCAGTCAAGTGACAATTGACAGGGTATTTCCTCATGGTTTTCTAGTTCTGTCAATTCTGTCACTCTGGTCAAGCAACCTCATAATTTCACTTTGACTAATAATTAATTCTGTTTGTTGATTTATGGTAGTAAAATTTGACTTGATAATTACCTTAGCTTATCAGAAACAAGCTCTAGTAATGCAAACAACTACTTTGCCAGTTTATGACTTTAGTGATCATGTGAAGAAAAGAATTAAAAATTATAAGCTTGGGAGGCAAAGGATGCTTTAAAAATATGAAGTGCATCATACGTGGCTGAGCTCCTTTCCCTCTCCTTGTGCTCTTCTTGGCATCAGTCCCACAGGGAAAGACTCCATTCCAAAGCATGGGGGGAATTTCATCGAGTGGGAGCTGGGCCCAGAGGGAAATAAGGGCAGTAACAAAGTGACCCAGGGGCCTTGGCAGACCAAGAGCCAGGCATTAGCTAAGGGCTCATGTTAGTTGTGGGAAAGGGTGTCTGTTTAATAGAAAGGCTCATCTTTGGCTTTGTATATTAAATTCGTGTGTAGAGAGCTGTGAAGATACAAATGCTGGGTCCCGCACTTTGGCCACAACAACCCCATGCAGCGCTACAGGCTGGGGACAGAGTGACTGAGAGCAGCCAGGCAGAAAGGGACCTGGGAGTCTGGATTGACAGGAATCTGAACATGAGCCAGCAGTGTGCCCAGGTAGTCAAGAAGGCCAATGGCATCCTGGCCTGTATCAGGAACAGCGTGGCCAGCAGGTCCAAGGAGGTGATTCTGCCCCTGTACTCAGCGCTGGTGAGGCCACAGCTTGAGTCCTGTGTCCAGTTCTGGGCCCCTCAGTTCAGGAAGGAGATTGAGGTCCTGGAACGAGTCCAAAGGAGGGCAACCAGGCTGGTGAAGGGACTCAAGCACAGATCCTATGAGGAGAGGCTGAGGGAGCTGGGAGTGTTCAGCCTGGAGAAGAGGAGGCTCAGGGGAGACCTCATCACTCTCTACAACTCCCTGAAAGGAGGGGGTAGCCAGGGGGAGGTTGGTTTCTTTTGCCAGACGACTTTCAACAAGACAAGAGGGCATGGTCTTAAGCTGTGCCAGGGGAGGTTTAGGTTGGATATTAGAAAGAATTTCTTTACGGAGAGGGTGATCAGACATTGGAATGGGCTGCCCAGGGAAGTAGTGGATTCTCCATCTCTGGAGATATTTAAAAAGAGACTGGATGTGGCACTCAGTGCCATAGTCTAGCAACCACAACGGTGGTTCAAGGGTTGGACTCGATGATCTCTGATGTACCTTCCAACCCAGCCAATTCTATGATTCTATGAAATGGCTTCCTTAAGACAAAGCTTTATTAGAGTGGCCTAAGGCAAAGGGCAGACTTTCCTTCACATACCATAGCTCCCTGCAAACAAATTACAAGAGCAATGGCACCACAACAGAATGCATCTTCAGTGCTTAAAATCTTGCTTGGATGCTGGAGGCCACATTAACAGCACCCTTTATGGGATCCTGTACTGAGGCATTACTGGAAGCCAAGGGTGTACATCTCATCTTACAAGAGTTTTGAGGCTGTTTCATCTCAGAATTTGGAGAAAACCCAACCCTGTAATAACAAGGCATCAAACTGATCCTTTCTTTTTTCAGACCTACTAAGCTGGGTTCTATTCAGGAAATGCCCCATTACCTGAAACAATTACAACTGTTGTCACATCTCCGATGAGTTCAGTTTGGTTTTTAGTGTCTGCTGGGAAAAATTTAGGTGGTGCAAACTGCTGTGTTTAAAGCCACTTCATAGATGGGTGTTCCTGCAGCATTTTTTATTCATCAGCTTATGGTCTTGCTGATGATGTACCAAGGTACCTGAGCACATAGTGGCTCTGAGCAGGCAAATTGTCCCATTGTCTTCCTTCTCCCAGCTCCCCATGGGGCAACTCACCTTCTGAAAATTCAGTGCTTCTCTAAGGGCTGCAGTAAATTTTATCTTCTATGCCCTGTAGTCAATGAGAACCAGTTCACTTCAGGGACTAATATTAACCACAAAATAGTACCTCAGATACATACAGACTATTTTGGGAGCTATATTGAACTACTTCTGCTCAGCTGATGCGACAGCAGCACTGCTTATATTCTAGATTATATATACAGTTTTCTTAAAGTAAAAATATTCCTTTCCAGGACTTTTCATTAACAGTCTCAATTACCTACATCATTTAATGGCTGCATTTAACTGTGATTAATTTAGAGTTACCATGCATTCAGGGATTAAAAAAATTGCTGCTCTTACCAGTCTGTCTCAGGGGAGAAATACAAAAGGAGAGCCAGAGCTGATTTCCCCTCGTGATGAAGACCCACGGTATCATTCTCGAGAGAACTGAGCATCTCATGATGGTGGTCTGATAGCAACTGTAATTAGGTATTCAATCACAAACAAATGTATGCCTGTTAAGGGAAATAGCCCATGAAAAGATTATATGTTTGCTGAACCAAAAGTAAAACATATAATGAAAGCTCTTAACACTTGAAGCCCTAGCTCTAGCCCAACAAACTGCTTATTTTCCTACATGGTTATTAGTAACAGCTATCCTTGCTATTTCTACTGCTTGACACCCAGCCCTGTCATGGCAGAAGGTCTGATGCTGTAAGGAGACTTTGGCTCATGTTCATGGATTTTTAGATCAGGTTTTATGAGACAAGAACAGCCCCTGCATTGAAGAAGCAACTTGTAGACCCTCACGCAGGGAAGTCCTAATTAGTCAAATTCAGCGCAAGATGCTAAAACACCACAAAAAGCCCTGCTACAATCTCTTCCACCCCAATGCCCACAAAAGCTGCTGGCCAACCCATGCAGGGGGAAAAAGACATTGCCTGCAACCAACCAGATGTGATTTAACAGAACAAAGCAAAAGAAAAGCATCCAACTTCATTCTCCACTTCTGTATTTTAGACAGATTGTGTGCTCCAGGTGTGCAAACTCATCTGTCACCTTGTGTATCCTGTCCACCCTGCCATCACAGAGCAGAAAAATGCAAGATGAGAAAGATGCTCCTATTTACATCATGCAGGCTGTGATAGCTGACCCAGCCTGTAGTATAAAGATTTAAAAGGAGGTATTTCAATGATTACGCTGCCCCCAAATCATTGCAATTTCCTTTTTATACCCTGAATAGAGCAACTTTTATGTAAATACATGAACTTGGTAGGATTTTATATTTGATTCAGGAAAGGTGCAAATAGCTAGCTGTTTGCATCTGGATTGCTAGTTGTTGCAATTCTTATTAATACCCATCAAATCAGGGAAAACAACAGCCCATCTGACAAATGCCAAAACAAAAGGTGAGAGCTCTCTCTGGAGGGAGCACTGCTGGAGAGGTGTCTGGTTACTGGTAATGGTGAGAGAAGCATCACCCCACAGCAGGAACCCACTGTGCAACCTCATTGCCAGCCTGTCCACCTCTGCTTGCCCCTGGTCACTCTCTGTCAGTGCTTCCCATAAACCCTAAGGTAGCCCAGGAGCCACAGCCCCTCACCAAAGTGCCAGAAAAATAGCCTAAGAAGAAAACTTGTTTTCAGTCATGTGAAACGTTTTCAGCCACAAGCACCAGGGTTGTTGAACATGTGGAGGAGAGAAGGGAGGTGGTGCTGCCAACTCTTTTGACAGCAGCCTGCAATTAGGGCCACTTAAGGTGACTTTGGAACTACAGAGTATTTTGTTTTCCCTCTAAAGGTTGAAGGGGAGCGCAGGGTGAGGATAGCCTTAAAGCACAAAAAGGGCCATGTTTTCTGTGAGGCTCAGATTGATCTACTTATGGTCAGACTTAAAAGGGGCATGGATGTAAGGTAGAGAAACTGCTGGTAAAGAGGAAAGGTCCAAAAGTTGAAAAGCTGAGAGTCATATTGCAGCATCAGCCTGTGCTCATGGAGATCCTGCACAGTGCTAGGCAAGTGGTTTATATCAGATATTTGCAAGTGGCCTGTGTTACTTTATCTATAATTTTCCAAGTGCCTGACATGAGCACCCAGGCCAGTATCATGGCTGCAGTCAAAACCAGTATCTCCAAAGGTCCATGTGCAATGAGGAGGTGCTCAAACCCCACTGATGGGCGCAAGGAGGCCAGGGGCAGGTAGGAGTTGCATGGTCTCTACAGCTGATGATGAGACGAGATTTGGGTAAACTTAGAAGCAAAGCTTAATGTCCATACAGAGCAGCTCTGCATGAATGACCTTCTATTAGTCACCCTCTCTTGAAACTGGCCTGAAAATCAGTATTTTATTTTCTTTTCCTGCCCAGTCAAATCCTCGGAGATGACCCCAGATTCTGCTTGATATCCCACTGTTCTGAATCATGAGCAGCTCTGGACCATGTTTCCAGGAAAGCCCATTTCTGCTTCACTTAAGGCACTGCCACAGCCAAGAAAGGATAAATACCAGCCAGTGCTGCACAGGTTTTCTATTGCTCAGGGATATAATGGATTAAGTAGTGGATGCATTAAATGATCCCTAACTATAATTAGCTCCCTCTGTGCTTATAACACTACAGCCTGATACAAATCGTTTCTAATGACACATGCAGTGTCTAGGAACAAGGTAATAGCTATTTAAATACTTGCTGATGCCTGAGTTGGTACATGACAGTGGGTTTTACAATTATGGAGAAACTTTGGAAAATTTTTTAAAGTGCTCTGGGCATTGACCTAGAGAAAAGCTTGGTTAGATGAGAAGAGAGCTGATGACCTTCCCCTAATGGTAACAGATCATGTGCTATTAGTTGTCACACACTACTGCTGCCCCAGCCTTGATTGTCACCAGGCTCACCCTGCAGTATGATTAGAAGAACAGTCTTCTCCCAACTTGTGCCTACCATGGAAAGTCAAGACAGTCTTCCTAAAAATATTCTTATCTGTGTGGTACTCAGTAACTATATTAACATACATAATGTTCAGAAATGAAATTTAGTGTGTTCAGTTCTGGGCCCCTCAGTTCAAGAAGGATATTGAGGTCCTCGAACAGGTCCAAAGGAGGGCAACCAAGCTGGTGAAGGGACTCGAACACAGACCCTATGAGGAGAGGCTGAGGGAGCTGGGGCTGTTCAGCCTGGAGAAGAGGAGACTCAGGGGAGACCTCATCACTCTCTACAACTCCCTGAAAGGAAGATGGAGCCAGGCGGGGGTTAGTCTCTTTTCCCAGGCAACTCTCAGTAAGACAAGAGGGCATGGTCTTAAATTGTGCCGGGGGAAGTTCAGATTGGATATTAGAAAGAATTTTTTCACAGAAAGGGTGATCAGACATTGGAACGGGCTGCCTGGGGAGGTGGTGGACTCTTCGTCCCTGGAGACATTTAAAAAGCGACTCAATATGGCACTCAGTGCCATAGTCTAGTGACTGTGGCGGTAGTTGATCAAGGGTTGGACTCGATGATCTCTGAGGTCCCTTCCAACCCAGCCTATTCTATGATTCTGTGAAAGCTTGGTTGTTTATTACTGGATCATCAGGCTCAACTGTGAGTAGGACCTACAAAATGTACTAAGGCCAAAAGGCTGCCAGACACATTGGGCAGCTGGGGCCTCTCTGCATGGACCACGTTGCAAGCTCAGGAATTGAAGCCCACAGTTTCAAAGTTCAAGATACTGGGACTTTTTATTTTTTTCAACAATGATCTCTTTTGATCTCGTTCCTTGAGCTAATGATAAGTATGAGATTTTTATTCGAGGCCGGTCATTCTGTTGGGATAGAAAGAAAGTAAAAGAAATATATTCTGAATATTATTTTAGAATTGATTATTTTAGAATTAGAGGTAGAGGAAATAGGAATGTGGAAACATATGAAAGTTTTACTGTGTAAAGAATGGTACGTTGTTGGGAGTAGGAAAACTATGTACTCAGCATTTAAGTAGCGTGATAAGGATGAGACTCTGCATATCAATGTTAGTCGAGTAGAGATAGAAGGAAGCTGGTAGTAAAAACAATTTGGAAGTAATCACACACCAGCTGGACATTAACCAAGAGAAGGAAGGTGAAAAGGACACAGCACAAAGATTTCTTACTTCATCAGTGGAAGACTACTTACTTCATCCCCACGACCACCAGAGAGAGACACGCAAGCGCAGAAGGAGCCAGTGTCACAATTCACTGATGAAGCAATCTACGCATGCATATGTATTAGAAAATGCTGTAACCTGTTGAATATGTAATTAGATTGTGAAATTTTCCGGGATAAATTGTGGCCGTGCTGTGACTGACTTTGGAACCAGATTTGGGTGCGTACCCCTGGATCCCGGGGCCTCGAAATAACGCACCGCATGTAACCTCTCCCGAGTGGCTATGTGTTTGTCTCCACGCTAACAATTCCATTCAAGAAGCATGGAAAAATTGCAGCTGAATTTCCTTTCATGAAGCCTGGAAGGAAAGGTTCAAAAGAAAACACATTTGCAGCTTCAGCTACCCCAGTACCAACCAGTCAACACTAACTGTAGATATTTTACTCACCAAAAATAAGCAGAAAGTATGCCACAGTTCTTGAAAAGTACATTGAGCAGAACAAATCCTTCATTCCTTACATGAGATAAAAATTGTATTTTGTTAGAAATTTGTTTTTAATGAAGACAGTGTGTCGTAACATTTTTCACCTGACCTCAAAATGGTAACACACCTTGTTCACTCTGGTGATCAGGTTTCACTTCACAGGAAACGGATAAGAAATTTAATTGTCTTTTACAAACACATACATGCACACATACGCACCACTTTGAATCTGCTGCTATTTGAATACTACAGGTACACCACAACCCACAGAACTGCTGCCAACAGAGAGTGATCTGCGCACTGAAGGCAGAAGAAGGCGTGAATGACAGAGGACAAAAGAGACCTTGTACAGCCACCTGGGTCTAAGAGCTAATACCTGAGCCAGTAACTGAGGTTTCCTACCAGTCTCCTGATTTACAGACTCTCAGTCTGCCAAGGAGTGAATATATATGGTTGCAAAGTCATCCTAAAACCTGCTTCACTGGAAGGAAGACATAAATACGTTTAATTTGCAGTGCTCTTTGCTCAAAGTGGTATCAAAGGGAGAAGTGGAATTGCAAGTTTTCAGGTAAGAAATATTTCTCAGTTTTCAATTTGGAGGTTCATTTCAAGGTTGCAATGAAGAGCTGATCAACAGTGCAGGGAAACCAAACTAGGGATGAGCCAAATATTCAAGAAAGTTTTGTCTAATTTTATTTGAAGTACACCAATGAGAGGCATAAGTGTGGGTGACAGTGGTATCACCAAGCAGCAGAAAAGAGAGAAAAAGGTGTTTATCCCTAGTTTTTTCTTGAACATAATTCCAGATTTGTTTAATACAAGCTTCACAGCCTTTATCTAATGCATCTTTGACTGCAAAGTTGCTATACCAGAGCTAACATTCATGTTGAAAATCATTATCTTTGTAACTGAACCGTGGGGAAACTGTTCACATTTCTCTCTGACATGCTCTTGAGTAACAAAGCAATACCCATATTTCTGTCTGGTTATGATCAAATCATTTCTGCTGTGTCCCAGCTTTAATGATTGGCTTTGTAGAAGGAAAATTGTCATGTTCAGAAACTTCTATACAGGTCACATGCTAAATGCTGCTAACTGAATCATGCACAAAACCTAATTCTATAAACAGGATTTCCAGGATTGCAATAAGGTACAGTTTTTAAGTTTTGTTTTTTTTTTTCTTAACGCAATAAGTACCTCATGGATGTTTAATGCAACACTGATTCAGTCCAAAGACTGTTTTTCTGGGAAAACAGAAAGGAATTGGGGCTTGATAGTACCCTGCCTGGCACTTTATGAGGTCACTTAAAAGTATTTTCTCAGATAGAATAGGTTACAATTTGGAGGAGGGGTGCTCATCTGAGAGTCTGAAGACTCACAGTGGCACATCTCTTGCCTCACTTGAGACATCTGAAGGTTAGACATCCAGGTATGAACGAGTCATCTTGGGCTGCCTTTGTCATCAATGGAAAGAAACAGGTACGTCAAAAGAGTAAATAATTTATCTTAGAAATCTCGCATATCAGAAGTTATGTCCTGGAGGAACCTACATCTCTTCCTTGATGATAAGGGTGGCTTGGGAGGACTGGCTCAAATTTAAGCATCTAGCTTTCTGATATCTGAAGTTAGATAAGATGATTTTCATCCTTCGTTACTGTCCTTTCAGGTTAAAAAACTACACAGAAAGGTTACATCTTGAACTCACTGTGGAGAGATCTAAATTGGCTAAGGCAGACGAGAAACTATTTCAGAGACAATTCTATCTAGCTCCAATTCTCACTAAATGGGAAACAAGATCAGTGCCTTCACTCAATATCTGTGCTTTCCATCTTCCCTCTGCACTTTGATAAACACTCTTTAATAATTTAAATCAGTTTCATGCCAGTATTAATCTTGTTGCAATTGTTACAAAAATGCACTTATACTGGTTTTATACTCTGATGACTCCAAGAAAATAAGATCATGGAGGGATGTGCTGTGACTGTCAGCTTCTGGTAACAACAGGTCCTGACATCTGAACCTAACATCTCCTGGTTTTCATCTCTGGTTTCATAGGCATAAAATAACAATTAGCTCAGGTTAATGAAAATAAGACATGGGTATGATTTGACTTTCTGAAAGGCTGAGACTAATTCACCGTTTTGCACAATCTAAGGCCAAACTCTTTTCATCTCTCTAAATGTGTGTCGTGCTCCTGAAGGTTTGCAGACAAGCAGTAACTGCCTTCTTTAATATAGGAGGTTAAATAAAGCAGCACTACATTTATCATTAACAAAACTAAACAAAGGAGAAGGAAGAGTAAAATGAAAGATTTGAGTAGGGTTATCCAGGTCAGAGCTGGGTGTGTTAGAAAATCCCTGTTCTTTCCGTCTACAATGCCTTGTCAAACATGTGTCATTTATTTCCAGTGACAAAAGATCTAACTGAATGCATTTGTCCCAACAAATCAAAATTAAATATCTGATTTTCATAAAGCTTTAAGAAGATTTCTACAAACATGGCATCTGGACACCCCGACAATTTCACTGCTCTGCCAGGCTGGGCAGATCCTTCAACAAGCTGCAAGGATGAAGATTTCTTAGAGGTGAAATTCTATCTCTCTGTTCTTTATGGCCTGATCTTCCTGGTGTGCTTCCCAGGGAACATTGGGACAATTTTTATTTACTTTGTCAAGATGAGACCCTGGAAAAGCAGCACTATTATTATGTTGAACCTGGCTGTCACCGACTTGCTCTATATAGCCACGCTCCCTTTCTTTATACACTACTATGCTAATGGAAATAACTGGATTTTTGGAAGCTTCATGTGCAAGTTTATTCACTTTTGCTTCTACTTCAACATGTACAGTGGTATTATCTTCCTGAGCTGCTTCAGCATCTTTCGTTTTTTCGTAGTTGTCTACCCAGTTAAATGCCTTTTTATGCAAAAACGGAGATGGGCAGTGGTGACCTGCCTAATTGTTTGGCTGATTTCTCTGGTAGCCCTCAGCCCCTTGGGCACCTTGATTGCCACGAGGCAAACCCAGAACAGGACTATCTGTCCGGACCTGGCTGCTGCCGAGGACCTCGCTGTTACCCGGTGGTATAACTGGCTGCTGACAACTTTTGTCTTCTTCTTGCCCCTGTTGACAGTGACTCTGTGCTACGTACTAATCATTTACAACTTGGCTACTGGGCTCCACACACGGGCTTGTTACAAGCAAAAAGCTCGCAGGCTCGCCTTCCTCCTCCTGGTGGTCTTCTACGTGTGCTTCCTCCCCTTCCACATCTTCCGAGGGCTCCGGCTGGAGCTCCGTGTACAACCGGTCAGCTGTCACTTGAAGAACAAGGTCCTTTTCATGTTTATCATAGTTAAGCCTTTAGCAGCATTAAATACTTTTGGAAACTTGCTGCTCTACGTAGTGATGGGAGACAACTTCCAGCAGGCGATCCTCTCACTCCTCTCCAAGTTTTGGACAAAGAGGAACTTGAAGTAGAAGAGGTTGATGCCATCAAAGAGTTATGGAGGAATTGTCCAAACCTGCCCTCAATCAGCCATGGCACACCATGCCTGCCACCAGAATACTCAGGTTAACCCTGCCAATGCCAAGGCAAAGTTAATCTGGTTTGTGTTTTGAGTTTACAAATCGATCACCAAACAAGAAAACTTAGAGTTTAAAATAAAAAGTTTTAATAAAATATAAGAAAATTAAAACTGAGCCGTCTCAGAAATTTCTCTGCATTTGCTTCCTGAATCCCTGATTTCTTTGGAGAACAGCCAACAATTCCAGCAAAAAATAGTTGCTGATTAGTGACATATATAAATTCAGAGTGGGAGTAACATAATTTAATTTTAGTAACTTAGAAGTTAAGTGTCTAGTCTAAGGTAGGCTCTCATTTCCTAAGCAGGAGAGGGGTAAGACTCCAGAGCATAATTCATTACACCTGTCTTAGACCTGTAGGGTGTTCATCTCAGCTCCCTGGGGACAATGACAGGGTAGGTGTATACATATAAGCTAATCACCTTGTCATCCTTTTAAAATTTCCCATTATAGTGTAGAGAAGTAAGCAGTTTTAGAGTGTGATTCACCTAATTACTCTTGATGCCTACATCATCATTTGGACAATATGAATCATGACCTAGAACTGCTTGTTTCTTTCCATTGACCATAAAAGGTGAGTAGATCAGACACAGACACAAATTTTCCTGCCTGCCTTTAGATAGCTGAGGCCCAGCTCAGCACAGAGTGGGATGAATCCCTCTCCAGAGGTGTCTAAAGGGGGGGAATTACACAATAGGACCCTGTTCCGAGACTTCAGTGATCATCTGAAGATCTACAGTGCAATAATACAAGACCAAACCTATTAGGGTTTTCCATATTATGGAAATTCTGGATTAAGTTGAGTCCTCCAGAGGTAAGAAGTGAGAGGATGCACGGACATGTCAGATCCATAGAATCACAGCATCATAGAATGGTTTTAGGTTGGAAGGGACCTCGAAAGGTCAACTAGCCCAACTACCCTGCAGGAAGCAGGGAGATCTTCAACCAGATCAGAATGCTCAGAGCCCGATCCAACCTGACTTTGAGTGTTTCCAGGGATGGGGCACCTACCACCTCTCTGGGCAGCCTGTTCCAGTGTTTCAAATACTCATTGTAAAACAGGTATTTTCTTTTATTTAGTCTAAATATACTATCTTTTATTTTAAAAACATTACCCCCTGTCCTAACACCATGAGCCTGTTAAAAAGTTTATCCCCCTCATTCTTATAAGTACTTTAAGTGCTGAAAGGCTGCAATCAGGTCTCTCTGAAACCTTCTCCAGGCAAATGTCTCAGTCTTTCCTCACAGGAAAGGTGCTCTATCCCTCTGATCCCTCTTTTGTGGCCCTCCTCTGGACTCCTGCCAACAGGTCCATGCCTGCTCCATGCTGAGGACCTCTGGACTGGACACACTACTTCAGGTGGGGTCTCACCAGTAGAGAGGCAGAATCTCTTCCCTTGACCTGCTGGTCCCATTGCTTTTGATGCAGCCCAGGATGCATCTGAATAGAGAGCATCTGACATTCATTTAATTGCCAGCCCAGTACTAAACCATGACAGACTGGCTTCCTGGGCTGCAAGAGGGCACGTTGCCAGCTGATGTTTTCATCAACCAGCACCCCTGAGCCTTTCTTTGCAGGGCTGCTCTCAACCCCTCCACACCCCAGGCTGTACTGATCCCAGGGCTTGCCCAAACCCACATGGAGTCCTTGCTCTTGACCTTGTTGAACCTCCTGAGGCTGAGATGAGCCCAGCTCTCAAGCTTGTCCAGGTCCACCTGGGTGGCATCCCTCCCTCAGGCATATCAGCTACCCCATGGTCCTACAATGCCTTGAAGCCCCTGGTGTGGGGAACAGTACTCAGCTATGCCCTTCAGCTTGCTTAGAGCTGTGCACTGCAAACACTGTGGTGTTCACAGCCTTGGTGCTTCCATGAACACCACTCTGTGACCTCCTGCTGCTGCAGGATGGGGCCTCTGTCATTAACCTGGTTATCCATCAGCCATCCCAGTCCTGTGCTGAGGATAGCAGAATTGGACACAGCACTCCAAGTGGGGTCTCACAGGAGTGGTGTAGAGGGGCAGAATCACCTCATTTCACCTGCTGGCCACACTTCTTTTGATGCAGCCCAGGATATGGTTGGCTTTCTGGGCTGCAAGTGCACATTGCCATCTCCTGTTCAGCTTTTCATCCACCAGTACCCCTAAGTCCTTCTTGGCAATCCATAGACAATAGAAAGTAATTTCTGTCTGTTTCTTTACTCAGGGAAGCTCTTCCTGGTTACACCAGGTGAAGACCAGCTTTGGCTAATAACACATCTGACATACAGTAAGGGCTTTATCACAGGAAAAGGCTGAATGACAGGAAAATATGAGTCCAAGATTTGCAGGTAATATCTAGAGAGTTCCCTGGACCAGCTGAGGTACCCCAGCCAACAGCAATGCAAAACTATTCGCAACATAATATTCAGAGCTCAAAAGTATGACTACAAAATGAATCCTTCAATACATTTTTATAACAGGATCATTTCATGTCTCATTGAATTTACTCTCCACTCTGAAACATTCATTAATCAGTGGTAACACATGCTGCTGCGAGGCTCTCATGTGACCCTTTTCCATATCCAATATCTCTATGTGTGGTCTGGTCTTCAAGTGACCACCAGACCAAGACCACCAGACCACCATTCCCATCAAGCACATGCCTGAGTGACTTGTCTGTGAATCCTGTGGCACGGGAAGCCCAGTCACTGCCTCTTTGACGGCTACCTCAGGGAGAACAACAGGCACTGGCAAGCTAGAGGCTTGTTGAAGGAATGAGAGGAGATAGGAAACCATCCCTTGTAGCGGGAGGAGCCATTCTTGCTCCTGAAGCTCGACGAGCTGCTGGTCTCTTCCAGGACTCCAGCCACCACACAGCGCTTCCAGGGTAGAAGTGTAGCGGGAAGAGCCTTTCTTGCTCCAGAGGCTCAACGAGCTGCTGACCTCTCCATGCCTCACACCAGAGTGAGCTGAGGTGCCTTCTGTGGGTGTGTGTCCCACCTTTATTGGCCCCCTGGTCTTGCTCATGCCCAATAGGGGCCTGTCCTAATCAGGCACAGGTGGACTCACACCCACTCTTTGGCAACTCAAGGCACCTGGTTTGTCTTGTCTACAATCCCTGACCTGGGAAAAGCAGGAAGGGGGAAGGATAAGCAGCGTTTGTCTGGTGGAGGGCAGAAGATGGGCTGTGAAGGAAAAGTTCTGTCAGGAAGAGGAGGAAGCCATTCTCCTGCAGAAATACCCCATTTGATTTTAATCCACCCGTGGGGATTAGTTAAGGCTTTAAAACTTCTGCATAATGCAGCATGATCTCCCTCTGTCACCATTACCCATCCTGAAAATCGTGGATGAGCTCTTTAGGTGCAGACCTGGAGAGATGTTCTGTGAGACAAACATTCAACAAATGTAAAAAAATACCTCCAAGCCCACACACTGCATTGGTTTTGCCAGTCTCAGAGGAGCAGCACCCCCTTTCTCACCAGACTTCTAGCGCTACTCATAACTTCCTCCTCCCGAGACACCAGAGGTTGCTCAGCCACCACCAGAAGACAAAACTAAGCATGACATCTTAACTTTTTTTATAGTTTAGGGTATCTTATCAACCAGCCACCAAGGTGGGGGGTTTTTTTTGTTTTGTTTTTGTTTTTTGAGCAGAAGCAGGCTGATATATTATCATTTAGGTCTTTACTGCATATAGACAGAAGAGTTTCATTAACTCCAGTTGAGCCATTTCTTAACACATGCATCTTGGAGTCTGGTTATTCCACTGTTTGAGATAAAAAAGAATCTGTGTCTGTTTATGCAGAAATATAGGAGTGCTTTTTGCTTTCAATTCTAAATGAAATTCTGCATTAGTCTCTTTTCAACTCTACTTGATATTTTCTGGATAAATTACTCAGCACGCTCATCTGTTATTAAATTCAGGCTATGTTCTCTCTTCAATGAAAGATGCCTGGGACCTCTCTAGTACCAGTATCCTTTCCTGGAATGGTCTGGGAAGAAATCATCCTGAGCTGGTGAGGTGTGGAACCAGATTTTGGTTTCTCAGGTTTTTCTACAAACTCTGAAGAACAAACCTATAATCTACTCTATTATAAACAGTACATTTGCAATTTTAATGGGAGTTGTAGAAAAGAGAAAAAGAGAGCTTTGCAGGAGCCCTGTCTGCTTCTGAGCATCCCTTCCTGATCAGTGTTGGCCTCCCCCTTTCTTACTGCTCCATACTGCAATAACCTACCCCCTTTTGCATGTCCTCTGTGTTTATGTGATTGCATTTTTCTCCTGCCCTCAAGTCCAGCTGCTCTGACTTGTCTGCCATGCTGATGGCTTTAGAGCCACAATTGTTGGCAGATTCATCCCTAAACTGGTAGTAATCACGGTTACTGTGGAGTTGTCAGCATCCATTCTGCTCTCCCTTCATCCCACTACTATTCATCCTTAGCTGAGCTAGGGAAAAAAAGAGAAAGACCATAAAATGTTATCAAGAAGCTGCTACCAGCTGACATGACAGTCAGGTCGAACAGCAGAACATGATCACTGTGTTTTAAGATTTACATCACCACAGACAGGGAGAAGAGTTCACTCATATTTTACCGATTTTTTATCTGACATATCTAAGAGTTGTATTTGGTTTTAATGTTTATTTTAAATGTTCCTGTAGGTTTTTCAGAACTGCTACAGTGCAAAGGTTTGATACTCCTTCCAGAAACCTCTAATCTGCTTGCTTGAAGGAGAAAGAAACTAACGAGTAAAGGAATCCAAGGAGTAAAAGACAGACCTATGTACTCAACCTGGTATGGGTAGGATACCAGTTCTTAAACAAGTATCATATTATGATAATTTACTGCTAATGTTTGTAATGTTCTCACAAGACTAGAGCATTATTACATCTACATACAAGCCACTGAGACATAAAGTAAAAATATGTGTTTTACTGTTCTCAGCAAAGCCCCAGATCCATACCTTGAACCTCAGCATCTCCTTGCCTAATTCATGGGAGGAAACAATGTACTAGAAAAGGACAAGAATTATACTTTTTTTACAGCAAGTGCACAATTACTCTGCTGTCCCAATCCCAGCAGTAATTAAAATAGAAATGGCAGTTCCTTTTATAAGGTAACTAATCAGAGATGACTCTTGCAAAGCAAACAGTAAGGTTGAGGAGTATCACTGGGTGTATCACCTCGTACATGTTCTGCTCTTATCTTCAGGCTGGTCTTTGCAGCACTGTGAAAGCAAGGGCTCTGCTCCCCAGGGGATTTCTGACTGGCCTGTTTAAGGCAGCAGTTCCACCTCATGAAGACTGTGAGGAAATATTTCAAGCCCTTGGGCAGCTTCATGCCCACAAAAGGCTTAGCTATCAAAAAGCAGGACTAGAAGGAGGAGGCTGTAGGCTCAGAATGTCAGAGAGCAAAACACTGCTTGCCTGCCTGTACCGAGTCACTGTTCAACAGCCAGGAAAAAAGGTGGGTAACCTTTTTCTACAAACACAGGAGAAAATCACTGAAAGAGAAACCCAGCTGATACCAGCAGAATGACAGTGGCTCAGGGAATTCCTGGATGTGCCAGTGAAGGAGGAGACAAGGCAGTTTCATCAGGTGTACATGATCCACACCTCATTGTATTCCCACCTCTGAGGAGACAGAAATATTTATTTTTAGAATGCTTAGAGAGCCAAACAGGTAGTCTAAGACTTTCCAAGCAAATAGCCTGGACTTAATCAAGACCCATGCATGGGACTGCATGAGGGACAGTGAAATGAGGAGGAAAACCCATTTCAGCTTTGATGAGTCTCTCGCGTTCTCTGAATCAGAATGATATACACTGGCATCCAGTGCCCAGGGATGCCTCTGCAGACCACACAGGGAGCAGGAGATTTGGGTCCACATGCCCAGCACAGCAGTCTGGACAGAAAGGCACAGCACACAACAACTGTATAGCAACACACAAAACCAGGTCAGTCGGTTATGTTTGGTTTAAAAGTGTAATCATATGAGTCTGGACATACAAAATGTAATTTTGTTCTATAGCACCTGTGGAGAAGAAACTTCTTCCAATTTATTGACCAATTTATTGACCATTCCCATTGAGTAAACCTGAACCTCAGTTCCACCCACCATTATTTAGAGCACTGTATCTAAAAAATATGACTGCCAGTAACCTTTCTTTCTGTAGATCTACAAACCCAATGCAAATAGCCAGCTAGGTTATCCCCACAGATCCACCAGAAGATTTCCACCTTATAAAACCACCTACCCAAACATTAACCTCAGTGGCTGCTCATGGGTTTGCATATGCAAACTCTGAGGAACGGAGACAAGGATGAATTAACATGCAAGAAAGAACATGCACTAGGCTGAGAGCATGAAACAGGGGTCCAGGCCTTAGCCAGAAGTTATGCTGAAATTTTGAATCTGCTATGTAAAGCTTTCCCAAACTCCTGTGACATCCTGCAGGATCATTGCAGGGATGGTGGCAACACCAAAATAAATTATGGTTTTGTGCAGTAGAAGGACACATGAGCTTTAGAGGATCCTGATTTTTACCCAAATCCACCAAAAAAGGGACATCTACATCAGTCTGAAGCTTTTAATCTCATTACTGTGTACCACAACCATTGGCAAAAGATGTAGTTTTTACTGCTCTTCAAAAGAGACATGAGCAGGCTTAAGAAACAATCCATTTAACTCACTCTCCTGGTCACTTGGACAACTCCTCACCGGAGATCAGGAAACAAGGGAGCTGCAGAAGAAGCCAAATGGCATTTGTGCCACTGTGTTTCCCCCCTGCTAACCACAACAGGGCTGAACTGAGTACACCAGCAGTGGTGGTCTGGCTCATCCCCAAACCAGCAGAGCTGACAAGCAAAGCAGAGGTAGAAAACTTCTGCAAGGGTCAGCAGTGCAAATCAAACCTCAGCATCCTGAGCAAAAGCAGGTGCTGGATTTTCAGACTGACTCTGGCTCCAGGGAGGGCTGGGGTTCAGGCTTGTCCTTGTGTCTCACTTTTCAAGTCACCTCCATCTATTGCTCAAGGTGACCACCCTTTTTCCATGGCCAGCTATGGCCACGTGTTGGACATGAGGGCCTGGACTTCAGGCACAGAGATGCTGGTGTTTTGGGAGAGCATTGCAGGAGGCTGGCAGGAGGAGCAACACATAGGGATGTGTCAGAGCTTGTTCCCTTTGGGAATTCCCAGCTGACAGTGATGTCTCCTTGGGGACAGACAGAGGGATTCCAGATCTTCCTTGTACCTGCCCTTCCTTTTACATGTAACGGAGACAGAAGCCTGTAGCAGGGAAACATTTTCTTCTCCCCGTCCCTGCTTCAAAAAGCAGCACAGTGACAATAAAATCTTTTCCTTACATGAGTCTTGGGTGTCATTCTGAGTAAGCATGCACGCAGAAAACCAGGGATGATTTCTGCCATGGGAAGTGACAATACCAGTGTGCAGCTCAGCTGAGGCTTGGGTGAGGGATGTCCTGCTACCAAAGAGCACAAGAGGGAGGGACAGTCTGGCCATGAGCTCAGCATAAATCTGGGTTGGTTCTGGGGGTTCACCAATACATCAGTGCCAGGCAAGTACAAATGTTGTCCTGGAGCTGACCAACCTTTCCATTTACCCAGAGACAGTCACTTTATCTCGCCTTAATTATTCCCACTGTCACATTTTATCCTCTTAGAGTTACAAGCTCTTCTGGGACAGATGTCTTAGCGAGTATTTGCACAGCAGGACCTGAATCCCAAATGGGCCCTCCTGGCATTATGAAAATTCAATCAAGAGATTCAGCCATAAAAATGTAAACGATGTAGCTACTCATCATTTATGCGTATAGAGACACATAAACACACATATGCAGATACACATGCCCCAGGAAGCAGAGCCTAATGCAAAAATATAATTCTTTTACAATAACAGCAGTGTGTTGTGTTTAAGCCCCTTCCTTTGTATATGAATACATATATTTTACCTATTTCTTTTTGAATACATATATTTTACCTATTTTTTTCTCCTAGAGAGAAAAAATAGCTTGACACTGGGGACAGGAGGTGGCTGAACAGAAATCTCTTTTCAGGACAAAAAGGAATTGCTACAGAAATAATTACAGCAATGTACAACATTTTCTGAAGCAGCTTTCAGAAGTCTGAATTGAATAAATGTCATCATTTTTTAGATCTAATTTTCTGCTATAAACAAATTAAGGTTTTACTACTGATTCAAAGACCAGACTTTAAGTCTGCTGTTCGATTTACATTCAATGTTGGTGACACCTGTCTGTTTAGCTTCTTTCTTTGTGCCATGGAAACAAGCTGTATTTGCCTGTTTGACAAATTATAATGTTCTGCAATAAAATGGATTGGGATGTGTATTCAAGGGTAGGCTATTCAAGTCTGGGGCATTTGCTTGTGTAAATCTGGATGTAAATTTTGCTGTTAAGATGTTGACATTTCAAGATGATTGCCTGGCTCATTTCTGCACTGTGAAATTGAGTGTGGCTCACTGTCCAAGCAGTTTAGGCTTATTCACACTTTTAAAGTACAAAGAGCATTATTTTCTGACCTGTTTTAAATGCATATCTTACATTACACTGAGCTGTAATGTAGGTGATCACTCTTAAGGTGATTGCTTTTGCCCCCCGTACTATAAAGGAACGGGGTTTTCCTCCTCCTCCTCCTCCTCCTCCTCAAAAAAAAAAAAAGTGTTTCTCTGTCAACTCTTCTTTTTCATTTTAAATTTTCTTTTTCTCTTAGCAGTCATTCTGGGTAAATCTTCCTCAATTAATTTCAGATAACATATGGGCCTAGTTTTGAGATAGCTGAGTCAAAGTGCTCACTTCGGAATTTCATGGAATGGTTTGGGTTGAAAGGGACTTTAAAGATCATCTAGTGCCAACCCTCCCCTGCCATGGGCAGGAACACTTCCCACTAGGCCAGGTTGCTCCAAGCCCCATCCAACCTGGCCTGGAACACTTCCAGGGAGGGGACATCCACAGCTTCTCTGGGCAACCTATGCCAGTGTCTCACTACCCTCACGGGGGGAATTTAACACCCAGCGGTGGCTTGATAGGCCTGGTCCACTGTGTCACATTTGTAGGTTGATTGTTATTTCTATGTGAAAAGTTGGGTAAAAAAAAGAGGTGTAAGCTTTGAATTCAAGACAGTTTTTAAAGGTATATCTGCAGGATGCTTCAGTGAATTTTTACAACATCCTCTAGGTCATCATCAGGTAAACTAGTTTAAGAACTCTTGGTTATATTCATGGCCCTTACTAACTAAAAGGCTACAGTTATGCAGAAAAGAACATAGAATATCCTATATGTCCCCTCTATATGCATTCTGCATATTGAGAGCATATGTAATAAAACACATGAAACTTTGAAGAAGTAAAAAATAAGTGTAAAAATCCTTTAAGGACAAGACCCATCTGAAATTTGTGGTACAGAAGAGTTGAGGTGTCCCATGTTCTATCCCTAGCCCCAGCCCTCAGGGAGGATACCACCCTCCCTGCATGCACCCACAGGGGATTACACCCTGTGTAAGGGGCTGATTCACTTTTGTGAGCCAGGTCCTGATGGGGGGAGCGTGGGGTATGCAGGAGGAGGAGGCGGAGGAGGAGGAGGAGGGAGGGGTGGGGGGAGGAGGAGGAAGAGGAGGGGGCAAGGAGGGACAGATTTGGCTTTGGGCAACTGCAAGTAGCAAGAAGTGGATTGGAAAGGATGACAAGAGCTCTTTCTAGAGATAAAAAGAAAGAGCTTGTGAGTTACAAGAAAAAAAAGGAAAAAAAGAGCTTGTAGGATAACGAAAGTGATGAGCAAAAAATAAATACAATAAACAGGCAGGGAGCCATCACAAGGAGAGAAACTCCAGTGTGTCAACACAGATGCAGGTACAATCTCCCCCCCATCCAGCCAGTGCTGAGAGCCCAGGAAGCTGTTCAGAGGGCAGAGCATGTGCCAGAGTCCTGCTAGGGCACATCTGAAATGTGACTGGTCTCTGCCTTTGCAAAGTTTCTCAATTTGCTGGAGAACTTTTCTGAATGGCCCTTAAAGAACTTTGTCCAAATAAGTATTTTTCATTAGCTCCCTTTAATCTGCCATAGCTCTGAGATGGGACATGCTGTGACTGACGCCCTAAATTGGGCATTAAAAAAAATATTAAGGCAAGTCAGAAGTAAAATATCTGGGAGATTCCTCCCTGTAATGTAACCAGAATATTAAAGTTCTTCATTAAACTTCTGAAGCACATAATTTTCGGCAGCAAAATTGAGGGACTGCCAGGTGCCTGAGAAATATAGGTGACAGGGGATTAAAATGAGTGGCAGCCAGGAGGATGACAGCTGCTGGAGAGATATCTTCGCCACCTGTGGAACCTGCTCCTGAACTGAAAAGCATTAATGCTCATTCCTAATACTTACTAATCTCTCAGCTACACGTGTAGTTAAAAACTGACACAGCTGAAAAGTTGTTTCAGCTGCACCCAAGCAATGCTCACATCAACGGGTATGATATAAAAATATCCTCCATTTACACGAGGGTAATGCAACATAATGGCTTAAACAAACATTGCAAGAAGAACATGGAGGAGAGAGCTAGGGGGGATGCATTTTACTTATTCCTTATGTCATGAAGCCTTCACTGCATCTTGTTGATCCAGCTGCTTCTATACTGCTTATTCAACATTACCTTTAATATTTACAGAGACCTACATACCAACCACAGCAACAAACTGAGAGGAGGTTAGAGAGCCCCTTTCCTACACACAGGATCCGTGTTCAAATAATCTGCCCTAGCTCTTCATAATCCAAGTTTATTCAGACACTCAAAAGGGCTTATAAATACAGGTCATTCTGCTAAATTTTTCCTTACATTGCTGTTTCTCTAATAGAATTCTGGTTTTGCTTCATTCTGCAAGCTCACAAGCTCGGAAAGTGGAAAATCAGCAGCTAAAATATGAGGTTCTTTCACTGTCCAGAGAATAAAGGCAGGTACCCATGAAGGCTGAGTTGGGAAAGGTCCTCTCTTCATCTGTCCACAGCTCTGACACATGGATGATCCTGAAGGTCCTTTCCAACCTTGATGATTTTATGATCTTTCACTACACCAGATTCCACAGAGACCCATACAACCTGACCTGGAACACTTCCATGGAGGGGCCATCCACAGCTTCTTTAGGCAACTGGTCCCAGTATCTTCTACACACAGGGAAGCTGACTACACCACCCTTGAAACATACTGAAAAACCCATTTGGGTTCAATTGGCTCAATTTGGTGAGACCAAGGGCACCTCAGCCTGAGCATCTCTTGCAAACAGGCATAGCTCAGAGTTCATGCAGGGGGACAAGGTCTGCAGTGTCACCCTCCCATCCTAGATGCTGCCATAGCCATTAGTCAGCTCCCTACCAGCTTCTTTACCTCTCCCTTCCCCCAAGAAGTTTTGCTCGGGGAACACTTTCTTCTTCCCAGAAGTCCCTTATTTTCAAGTTTGCCTTCATTGTTCACTTGCGTATCTGTGTGATCCCTTTTACTTCTGTTTTAAGATGAAGATTTACTTATTATTCAGCTTTCATCTCTGAGGCAGCGGCCATTTGTCAAAAAGCACATATCTCTATAAATATTACTACATGGTTGTCGTCCTCACTTGTTTGGTAGAGGATTTTCTGACACAGACTAATGACACTGGGGCTGACTAGGGCCACCACTGCCAGCTCTTGCCTCACAACTGAGACAGCATATTTGAGTATAACTACTAACTCAGTGGCAAGGTCAATGGAAAAAGGACCTGAGTGGTGTAGAATACTGATCCAGGATAGCTCCCAGCTGGTTCCAACATCTTCTTTCAGCCCTTTAAACAGGTTCACCTGGACTTGTTTCTCACACATGCTTCGCAATCATCAGCAGCAATGGTTTAAGAGAAGATGTGCTTCTCAAATGTGTGGAAAGCACCCCTTGGAGAAAGTGAGTTTATTTACCTTATTCTAGGTGAAGAAAAGTTCCTTCACATCTGGCTGCAACTGTCATAGGATAGCTAATGCAAGTATTCTCTACCCATGACTATTATTTGAATAAGCACCAGCATCTGCTCCGAAAATTGCACATCACTTACACAGAGTTGTCACCAAGAGATAAATGAGCCCTATCTTCAAATTCATGATTCATGCGCTACACTAGAAAACCAAATGTTTAATTAGCTCCTGGACTAATTAATTTTACCAATAAAAGAAAAAAATCCTCTAAAGCATTCCTAGATAAGCACCTGGGAGGTGGCTACTCCTCTGAAAGGTGGTAATGAGACACCAGCAGAAGAAAAAGTCTACATCAGATCTGGTGCCTGGGCACACAGCCTCCTGCTGGCACAAGGGCCAGGCTTATGCTTAGTGCAACATGGAGATCAAATGGTTCTTCTTTTGGCAAGAAACTGAACTTGAGGGTTGATCCAAAGGGTTACATTAAACAGAACAAACTGAGAATGGTTTCCCTGGTATGGACCCACACGCTCAGGTAAGTATGAGTGAGCAGCACAATGCTGCCCAAACAAGAAAATCTGTGGTCCAAACAGAGGGTACAACTAGACGGATGTAAATATGGAAGACAGCTCATATTTAAACCTGATTGTAGCCCCGTTCTCTTTAAGATTTATTTACCAGCTTTACAGAAATGAGATTTTGGTAAATACCTGCCTGTATATTACATACTTTAGAATTTTTAAATGAAGCTTTTTCAGCCAATAACTCTTTTCAGATTGGTAATTCTGATAAACATTATTAAGTAATGATGAAACAGTATAGACAGTACATATATTGAATACTTTTCCACATCAACTCCAAAAAGAGCTGTCAGGGCTTAGCAAGCCTAAACTCCAGAATCAAGTCTGCAAGCTCAGACAAGGACTGAGTACCTAAGTGTACTGGAAGAGATAATATTTATCTACTATTTTAATTAGTTGTAATTTTAATTAGTATTTCAGTGCTCTAAAAACTCACCAAATGGAGTCTTGTTCTCTGCAGGTGAGAACCTTTCTCTTTTTGAGGTGCTGGGCACCTCTGGTAACAGCTACAGATTTGTTTTCATTCTGAATTTAGCTTCTGTCCTGAAACATGAGCTGTGGCTTTCTCTGTAATGGCTGGAGGGCAAACCCCACCTAAACCACTCAAAATTCTCCTAAATCGAGAAGCTGGGGCTCAGAAGCAACCAACTGACCTCTGGTTCCCTGGAATCTTTTCCAAGTCTAGAAGGAGTGTCCTGCACTCAGGTCAGGGCAGAGGTGATGGATGATGTCCATTCCTGGCAATATCAGATGAAGATACTCCACCAATAGCCTGTAGAATACATCCTTCAAGAGTGCTGTGAAATAAACTGCCTCAAAGATACAATTGCCATTTATGCAATGCTTCAGGTAAGCTGCCATTTCTATCCTTAATCCAAAACTGTCCTTTATTTGGCTCCCACAGACATTAACAGCAGAGATGTGCAAAGCCTCAGTAGAAGACAGGGAGCACAATAGCTCTCAGCAGTGTGTTTCTTGCAGTCTGTAATATGCAGTATCAGACAAGGAGAGTTAGTATATTCATGTATACATTTGTTCTGGTTTGGGCCAGGATAAAGGTGATTTTCTGTCTTGTACTTTTGCTTTCAGCTAAGTCTTTTGTAAGTAGCTGCACTTGCTGAAATTAACAGCAAGTTTCTCAGTCAGTGTCTGCTTCTAGGACTGATAACACTTGATGTTTATAGCTACTGCTGGAGACTGGTGTGCAGAGCCAAGGACATTGTTCAGCTCTGAGGAACATTTTACTCTCCAGAAGGAACAAAGAGGTCCCACCTGCAGCCTTCCTTTGGACGGAACAGACAAGATAGACGCCAGAATTGACCAAACAGAGTATTCCAACCCATACATGTCATACTCAGTATCAATTTGAAGGATCACAAGGGTCAAGCCAGCTTCCTGCCTTTCCTGCTTCCCTTTCTTCACCTGTTCCCTGTTTGTTTCAGCATCCTGGAAGGATTCCATCCGTTCCTCTGCCTGTGGTCCTGATCCATGCCAGCCCATATCTGTGTGTTCCTGCCTCCAGCTCCCGACTGCTGCCAACTCCAGGAGTCCAGCCTGGACTTTCCCAGGGCTGTCCTGCAGCCTCGGTGGTGACATGAGAGTTACTGGGGGGAATGGGGGAGAAATGTGGTATCCATTTTCCTGTATATTTGTATACTTATGTATATTTAGTAATTTTTCCTATTTATCATTACTGTTTCATTAAAGTTGTGTAGTTTAGTTTCCAACCCATAAGTCTCTCTCCTTTATTCTCTCTCTTTTCTTTATCAGGAAGGAAAGAGAGATTAACAGAGAGCATCTGTCACTCAGTTTAATTGCCCGGCCAGTGTTAAACCACGACAACATTGCAAAAGCCTGGGCCCACTCCTAGCTTGTTTTACTTTGAGCACTCCTTGCCAAATAATAAACATCCTTCTGATTATAGACCACAGGCCCAGTCCTGAGCTACACATCCCAAATACACATCCCAAAGAATATGAGAACTTGCATATGCAGTCACCAGGCAGGCATTTATTTGCTGCATGTTGCATAGTTATACAACTTGTGCATATATACATGAAAATCCTAATATTTTAAACAGAAATCAGCTTAAGGTTCCTTTCAAAAGCAAGCAGGACCACAAAGCAAAGCAGAGCAAAGCAAAGACACACTGTGCCACAGGATATGCAAGGAGCCCTGAACTTGCACAGTGCATAAACCAGAGCATTTTTCTCTCATGAGATGTTCAGCTCTAGGCTGAATTCTTGCAGGTGTGAAGAGCCTTTCCCTCTCAGCACTTTGGGCATGAGGAAATCATTTAAATGGCATCCAACTCGAAGTCAGGAGACTTTAGCTCAAGGTGCAGTCCTTGTCTGAAAGGTAGGGAATATCCTCAAGAAATTACTGAAGTACTTAAGAAATAAACAACAAAATATCCTCAGCTTCAGCTCCTTTTGCTACTCTGCTCCTCACTGACTTACCCATCCTCTCCCTGTGCTCCTCCTTCTCATGTCACAAATGCTCTGAACATTTATTTAGCCTAAATACCAATGAACATACACAAAGAGCACAACACTAGCAGGGACACCACTATTTTTCTGGCCAGTAATTCAGTTCCTTGGATCAACGGGATAAACTATGTGGCCTTGGGGATTATTAATACACTTGGGAATTGGATTACAGCCTCATAAAACAGCACAGTGCTCCTATTATCACTTAAATAAAGCTGCCATCATTCTGGAAAAAATAGGTGGGAGTAGTCAGTCAGTGGGCATCCGGAGTTGAAGCGAAGAATAATAAACTGACATACAGTTCTTAAGAAATTCTTCACAAGGAGGCAGATTTACTGCCCTGAAAGCTAGGCTTTTACACACACAAAACCACACACTCATCTTTTTTATCCCTGTCTTATCTAAAGCACCGAGGGGGTCTGTAAAGATGGGATCCAAGTGCAATGCTTTCTGAATAGCAGATGATGACAATGCATCCACCGTAACCTCTCCCGCAAGAGGATGCCCGAGATGTTTCTCAGTTCTTATAAACTGGAAAAGAAGATGGTTTTGTTGCAGCTGCCCAAGATTGTAGCTGGCTAAATACAAAATCCATGCTGATTAAAAAAACATCTTGCGTCAGGTTTCTGCAGCTTGTGGTGGAAAAAGAGCTGGTGAACGATCAGCTCTTCCACGGTCTCATCTTGAAACCTGTTCTGAATCCACTGCTAAGACACCACAAGCACTGAGCAAGTCATTTTAGCTCTTTGCATATGTATAAAAGCTGGCAGGCTCCGCTTTGCAAAACTCTTAAGGCAATTCCCTATAGACAGTGATGTGTAAACGTGATGTGCTGTCACTTTTTTTTTCTTCATGAGGACAGAACCATTCCCCCATAGCACCACAAGGGACCAAACATTTGTAGACTCTGGATGGACAAGCCATTTAAAAAGCCTGTTAGCAAAAATACCAGCTCCTTTTCTATTCTGGAAATGCTCACACAGCTCCTTCAAAAGGATCATCAGGTAAGATCTACCTTTAAGACCACATCACTGTGGAAAAACAGTGTCATTTAAGGCCTAGCATCACTACTCCTGGGCTTGTAAGTCTCCAGCACCTAAGGGCTTGGGAAGAGGCAGGATTCCCTCACAAAGACCAGCTCAGCCCATGCACAGGCACTAAAAGGGGACATGTCTACTCCTGCCTCCCTCATCCCTCTACCCACTCTCAGCCCTTTGCTCCTGCCTCTTGTCTTGTGCCAGTGTGTGTACCTACCCTCTGTAAGCCACCTTCCCTCATACAATTGCAGAAAACTACCTTAGAAAAGAACCTTAACCAGTGTAGTTTTCTGCTGCTGGAGCTATTTGAAGGAGTTTACCCAGGAGTTTGAATAAAAGCTGAGCCTGCACAAGCTGGTAGGGAATCGCAAGAATCACAGAATTGTCACAGTTGGAAAAGACCTCTAAGATCATGACGTCCAACCATCAACATCCCCCACCCTCCCAGTAAAATAAATAAAATATATTTATCAATATCTGTATCACCATGCCCCCTTGAGCATGTCTTGAAGTACCCCATCTACACAGTTTTTAAATAACTCCAGGGATGGAGATTCCACCACCTCCCTGGGCAGCCCATTCCAATACCTAAAAACTCTCTCAGTAAAGAAATTTTTCCTGGTATCTAGTCTAAACCTCCTTTGGTGCAACTTCAGGCCATTTTCTCTAGTCCATTATTTACTTTTTATTATGAGAGAAGGGGAGTATAGGGAGAGGAGATGCACAGAGGAGCAGGGAAAGGGACAAAGCCTCCTCACATCAGCATCAAAAAGCAACCAGGAGCCATGAAATAGGTCCATTGCCTGTGGAGAGAAATGTGACCAAGCCCAGACTGTCCTCAGACAAAGGATGGGGGTATCTGCTGCATGCAAGAAGGAGGTGTCACTCCTGCAAGCAGCATCACTGGGATCAGCATCAGACACATCAGGTGTCCACACTTCAAATCCATGCTAAATACGGGTTTCAAAACACAATTACAGGAGCAAACAGGCTGAGAAACCCCAGATGTTCAACCTATTCACCTTAACAAAGAAAGGGCTATGCTGGCTTAGTCCCATTCTAGGTGTAGCTTCATGATGAAATCACTGTTAATAGAAAATTCTTTAGTCCAACAAAAAACCTCATAACAAGCATAGCCTCTGGCAAGAAACAGAAATGAAATTAATTGAGATTCAAAACGAGGTGTGCAGATGCAGTTGGTTCCTCAGTACTCGAGACATTTAAATCAAGGCTGGATGCCTTTTTAAAGGCCATGTCATAGCTCAGCAAGAAGTTACAGGCTTGATGCAGCCATCTCTTGATGCAGTTTTATGGTGTGTAATACACAGCCCCTTCTTGCCTGTAAAAATTGTTGGAAGACCAAAATTCACAATAAAAGGCAAGTCCTGTTACTGCACTCATTCATTCCCTGCAATGCACTGGACTCCTACAAGACAAACTGTGCTTGCACCAACCAGGGTGTGCCCAGCTCTGCTCCCAAGCAGGATGATGGACTTATATACCCTAAACTGGAAAATCTGAGAATCTGTCTGCACAGCAGTGCCAAGAACAGCCAGAGACAGACTTGGCTGCCTCAGTCTCAGCAGGCATCATGTGCCCCTGTAGCAGTGCCCTGCTCTCCCCCTTCCCAAACTAGAACCTCCTGTTGGTTTTGCTGCATTCACTCAACATCTTTTTGGTTTTCAGCTATGGAAAAAAAAAAAACACTGCCCAGAGTCTGAACTGATGAGGTTTGTTCCATTAGGCACATGCTGCTGGTCTGTATGCAGCTTCCAGGTGGGACTCTGTGTGTGTGTGTGAGACATGGGAGGTGGAAACCAATGAGTACAGAAAAGGTCAATGCTGCCAAAGCACAAGGGCTGGGAGATGGAAACCCTTCTCCCAAGGTGCACTCCCATGAGCATCTTCAGCAGGATAAGCTTCTCTCTTTCCCAGCATGTGCACACACCCCCCATACTCCAGCCAGGACAGTGAGTGTCCTTCAGTGCTCTGCAGTCTTCTTGAGTCTTTCCAGTTAGCATACGTGAGGTTTGATTCTATTGTCAATGTTAAAAGTTGTATTAGAGGTGACTGAGCAAGCAGTCCCAGCTGGCAGGTTGCTATGTTCTATAAGGTGTAAGTGATGTCCCAGTACAAGTTAGTGTCCAGCAGGGCCTCCATCTGCCAAAGAGGACATGGGAGAGATGGAGCAGCCTTGGAGGGCTCTCACATCATTATATGTGCGACCCTAATAGTGAGCCTCATTCCATACGTTCTTTCTCCTCCCTGGGGAAAAGGAGTGGACCAGCAGCAGGAATCCCCTGGCCTGGGAATCACCCTTTCTTCCTCCCCCTCCCCAGCTATCCCAAACAAAGCCCAACTCAGTTTTTTCTTGGTGGTTTTTTTTCAGACCTCTGGTCACACTTCTTCATAGTTATCCTCATCCTATTTTAAGACCCTAGGAGCTTGTCTTACTTTTACAGCTTTAACACAACTGTAACAAGCTCTAGCAACACTATGCCCTTTTAAAATCATGTTTTCTCCTGCTGCCTGACAGACGAGGCTCTGGAAGCACTGTGGGATATCCATCAGTCACTCAGATAAATCACCACTTCTTTCTGAGATCCCTTTCCCCACTTTGAGGCCCTCAAAAAGCACAGGGGTGACCACATCTTTCTCTGTGCTAGAGCATGGTGAATACTTGGTTGCCTCTCAGAGATAATGCCATCCTCCAAGTAAGTAGACCTTGGCTTATTCCAAAAACTATTTGTTTGTAAACTTGTTTAACCAGCAAGTCAATAACTTGTTTTGGCAAACAGCCATCTGGTAATCATACCCCAGGAGATGGAGATGCTCTTGGACAGCATGGATAGAAGTAGATTGATGTGCTGCATGAACACAGGGGCTTTTCAAAGTTTCTCTCTTTTGTCTGCCTGTCCAGCTCCAGCAGAAGCACAGATACACATGGAGAAGGTGCTAACAGGGCTCAGCAGCACCACTGAGTCTGACCCAGTGCAGTTCCTTGCTGGAGCAACTGGAACGACTGGGCTCCTCTATTACTACTGCTAATTCTGGAGAAGACATCAGAAATCTATTTAGCATAAATGCAAGAAGCACAATTAAAGAGTAAACTTTGAAGCAATGATATCAGGATATATTTAATTTTCTCCCAGGACAGCCAGTGATATAACCAGAATTATTACTCACTTTGAGGTGGCAGTGGCTTTCTTGAGTGCTGAATTCACTCTGCTCCCACTCATGTCAGCAGCTTGGCTCACAGCTGATTTAAAGTCTTTTAGTCCAAATTGCCTTCTTCTCCCCTTATGAGTGCTCGCACCAGGGAGCCTTCCTGAAAAGCACAGCAAGAACTAGTTTGCTGAGGTTTACAACAAATTGAGAGAAAATGGAGTAGGAGCAAGGAGGCAGCTGCTCCCCATCAAACATTGCAATAAGGACCTGCCTGCCAAGGAGACCTGAGTTTCCCAGCTCCTCAGGGATGATTGGGACTACAAAAGCCTCTTCCTGGAACTGAAATAAAAATCCTACAGTCACCGGCCTTAGCGTACGGTCTTGAGATTTTTCATATGCTTCATCAGAAGTGAAGAACAATGTAATTTTACAAAGAACTGGAAAGATACCCAAAGATAAAGCTTTCATTTAAACAGAAGTCCTTAATTTTGGCATGAGTCTACTATTCCTCTGTGCTACAAGGGCAGTGCTATGAAGTTACCACTTTTATCTGTTGATATATCACTTGTCTATATGGCATGTCACTGAGCACAAACTGTAGCTCTTCTTCAGTCTCACTGCTCTCTGTGTGATTACATTTCCTCCTCCAGGCTGTGCCATCCCTTAGCACATGGCTTGAAATCTTCATGGTCCCTGACAGCAGAGAATACTTAATGAAAAACAAACCAGCCTCCCATCCACACTGCAAAAGCAATGATATGGAGTAATGGCAACATTCAGGCAGAGAGGCTGGGTGGCTCTTGGGAATGTAACCCAAAGTGAGAGATAGCACACCTTGCATACAGGCCTGGAGGGAAAGATGTGGTGCTCTACACATCCCCATTTCCAGGAGAGGAAGAACTGGGCTGCTGTGAAGACATCCAGACATTGATGAAGTCCAAATAAGAAGAAATATTAGGAACCTCTGTCCTCTTACAATCTGGTTTGCCTATGCATTTGTAAGCGGAGGAACATAATGTATCAGGGCCACCTTCTTTAGATGTCAGATAGCAGGAGCAGTTTGGTAGTCATAACTTTGCCAAGGGGAAGTAAGGGCAAAGTGGGTACTCTCACTTTTAAAAATGCCAGCAGTCAGGATGTGTCTTGTTCCTTTGGCCTGAGTGTTTTGGGGAGAGGGCCACTCGCCACATGTCCTGCAGAAGCTGGATGCTGCTCATCTTGAGAGCCCAAAGCAGCCTGTTCATCCGGGAGGGATGGTTGCTGGGGGCTGTGTTTGGCACCAGATCTCCATTCAAATGGACATAGTCCTGGCAGGAGGAATCATCAGCCCAGCAAAGGGCAAAGCACCTGACCTGAGCACCAGCTCCCTTCTGCATCTGTTCTTTCTGACCCAATTTTCCTTTAACCCAGTGCATCAGGCTGCAGGTGACAGGGGTGGCTCAGGTGCCTCTACCTCAGCAGCAGCCACCTCTGAGAAGCCAGAGGATGAAGTGAAAGGTTGGAGGGGTGAGGAGAAGCTTCTGTTTTCCAGTTTTAATCTGCAATCGCAAGGCTGTCAGCCTCTAATCCCAATTCAGGCAGACTGGCCTTTAATAAGACCTTTAATAAGAAGAGGTGAGGAACAGCTTCTTAAACTGCCTTTCATCTGTGCCTGTCTGGGAGCATTTTTAGCCCATTGCCTTGCAAAGTCAGATGTTAACAGTGATTTATGCTAATATCTTGAATATTACATAGAGAAAGCCTGGGATCAGTGGCTGGACACCTACTGCAGAAAGTGGAGGGGCTTAAGAAGTTGTCCCTGCTCAAGTTTAAATTCCTTCTCCCTTCTGTTGGTGTAAATACCTTCTGCTTCAGCACAACAACAAAACATGTTAATTTAAACTCTGCAAGTGCAGCCAGAAGAGGAACCTTTGCACAATTAGGCACAGCACAAGAGAAGGTTTAAGTGCTTTAGTGACTCTTTACCATTAGTGGCTGCCTCCCAGCTGAGATGTGGGGTCTGGCTGTCTGTTAATTTGGATACAACAATTAGAGGCTGAGAGCTCTGCTGGGCCAGATCCTAGCCCTGATATGAAATGTAGATATAACTATAGTTGTGTTTCTGGCATGTGTGGAGGGAAAAAAAAAAAAAAAAAAAAAAAGACATTTTCCATTGGAAACACCAGGTTAAATTTTATACACTTTACTTCCATCAAGGTTCTCTTGGTAATGGATAACATTTGCCCAGGTGAGAAAGTCTGGTACTTCTCCAGACCTGAGGAGAGCTGCATTTGAGTTGAAATTAAAAGCAGGTGTCTTTAATGGTTTAATGGTTTAAAGGAATCATTCTTAAAATCAATATCAGGAGAACTGCTAGAAGAACTTCAGAGAAAAAGTCTCAGTATAAAAAGTATCTTCTGACACTTAAGAGGTCAGTGACCTTAAACAAGGGAATGTTGTGGGGATTGGTCCCCCCAGCATTAAGCTGACCATGCATCAGCAGGGTGTGGGCACAAACCTGCCTTCCAGGAGGGAGAGTGGGAAGGAGAAAAGCCCATGGTGCCATTTTGCTAAACAAAAATCTGTGAGCCATGTCCCAAGTGTTGCAGGGCTTGGCAGCAGCACACTGCTGGTGTAGGCAGGGGATTGGGGAGCAGGAACCTCTGGGTCACCTCACCACCAGCAACAGCATCCCCTCCACAAGCAGCTCATGGGTGTCCTTAGAAGATAGGTCCTAAGCTAATTTTCTGCTGGCATATTATCATCCTCTGGGATGATATGTCTGCTTATCAAAAGCATAGACTGTTTTCTAAATCCTTCCTAGCTCACCGCAAACAGCTTCACCTGATGTCTCAGCCTTTCACCCAACAGCTGCATGGGATTTTTCCCTTTCCAGCTTCTAGCCAACCCCCCTGAGGATATAAGGGCTTTTTTAAAACTATTCTTATTATTTTTTATTTTTTATTAAGCAAGCTTCTGCTAAGAAGAGGTATCTGAGGCATGCATAGACTGTTCCTTAATCCTTTACCTCCCACACTTCCCTCTTTTCTTAAACTAAGCTGTTAATAAGAATGCAGATTACTGTAGCCAGAATTTGCAGCAAGGATTTGCAGTAGCCAAGTATATTTTTAAAAAGTGGCAGCAAAGTGATTAAACCACAGCTCTGCCCATCAACATTTCTACAGTATATGTTTTCCACAGTTTACCTATCACATCCTGTCACCACAGATATGGTTTTAAATGAGTAAACATGTTTCTAAGGATTTCCTTAGATAACCAACAGCATTTCATACATCAGTGTATTTCAATCTATGTGAATTGTGAGGTCCACATGTGAGTATCATATATAAATAGCAAAAAATTAAAAAAAAATAATAATCCCCCATGTCTTACTGAAGATGGAGAATGCAAGTTCATGTCCATAAAGTTGCAGTCTGGGAAGGAATAAGCAAATAGATGTCTCCATGAAATGGCAAGCACAGGATGGAAGACACAAAAAAATACCCTTTTTCTTCTTTGTCAAGACAAAAATTTTGTTCTAGGTTTGAAAGATGTGCTTTGGTCTCTCCTGTCTCCTTTGGGGTGCCACAGCCCCCACCTTCTCCCTGAGGGGTGGGATGCCAGGAGCAGCAAGCTGCCTGAGAGGCAGACAGAGGTGTGTAGAAATGGGGACAGCCTTGCATGCCCATACAGGTATAGGCACCCAGTGCTGCATAGGGTCAGCCCATGCTGTCAGGTTTAGGACACAGAGTTAGTAGCAGGGCAAGCTGGGCTGGTGCTCAGTTGCTTTGTGGACCCAACACCACCTATTTGACCCTTCAGCTTCTTTTCAGGTGTCTTTTGCTCCTCCTTTCCTCATGATTTTCCTGCTCAGACTCATGGTGGCACAAGCCCCATTGATGATGGTGATCACACTGGTGGTCTCAAAGCTCTGTGGACCCCAAACCACCCTTCTGGGAGGGATGTCTGGAGGAGACTGAAGAGGCTCAGGGCTTGGTTAAGGCAAAGCCCCACCACGGATCTGTCAAAGGATGCCATAACCTCCCTCAACCTGGTGCCTGAGGTGCAGCACATCAGGAAGCCTGTTCCTTCAGCTCACATTGACCCCAATGGCCAGAGGGATTTCTGCACAGCACCAGGGCCACTGTGCATGCTGAACACTCCTATGCAGAAAGCTCATCTGTGATGGCTTCATCTCAGCCTTTCCTCCTCACCTTGATGATAAGTGGGAGCCACAGACCTGTGTGCACCATCCCCAGAAGCGTTTATACATCTTGACTGGGCAGGACAATCCTGCAATTTGGTTTTATTTTACTGTAAAATAGCACAGAAAGTATCTTTCAATGATAATTTACCAGAGCTACATCTCCAAAGGAACCTTCCTGAGTCAGTAGCTTACAGACGCGACTTAATCTTGACTTACCTCTCATGCCTTTCCCTAGACCCCCTGCCCAGCTGCTGCCTGCTGGATTTGAGCAGCTGCTGTTGGATCCCTGAGATGCTCAGCCCAAGAGGCACCTCCCTGCCTTGTCTTGCATGAAGCTGTACTGAAGATCTGTAGGCATTTTTCTTTGTAAATTCATAAATGTTTGCACCCAGCATAAAAAAAATACAATTAGACATATGTTAAAGGCATAGTTAATCCTAAGTACACCAGTCTTGGCTGAGTGCAATGCAACTCCTTCAACAAGCAGCAGCCCATCACTGAAAAGGCTTCTCCATTAGTAGCACTCACACTTCTTGTGCATATTTAATACCAAATTACCAGCCAGTAAAATGGCCATTACATCTCTCAATTCAATTGGTATAAGCAGGTGATGCAGAGGTAACACACTGCCTTTGTACCCTCATTCACTGCTCCCTACAAACCTCAAGAACACAGAGCCTCTCCTGACTGTTTTCCTGGCAGGGAAACTGGACTGGCAAGGACACCCCAGCACCCCCTGACTCCTACATTATGCAGTACATTAGCACATGTTCCACTGTTCAGGTCAGGAAAGCCACAGCCAACACAAGTGATATCAAATGGAACTCTTTTTTAGCCAGGTTTCAGAGGGACAGTGAGCTGTGTATTGTCACAGTCTCACGTTTCATAGCTAAAAAAGCACAAGATGTGACAGCGCATTCATTATTTAAAGATCCATTTCAGTCAGAGGATGACAATGCTTGTAAAGACAGGGAAGATAAAACACGTTACATTTTCAAGTTCACTGCTGGGAGCACACACCACAGTCTTCAGCCAGCCCCTGACACTAAAAATCCCCAGCCTGCCAATGGCTTCCTGCTGCACCTCCCTGCCTGTCCGGATGGGCAACAGGAGAGATGGGTCTCAGCAGGGTGGTCCTGGGTCTCAGACAGGGTGAAGATGGGGGGTGAGACCCTAGGAAGCAAAGGAGCAAATGGAGAGCATGGTCAACAAGAGAAAAGCACCAGAAGAGTCTTGAGCCCACATACTTTCAGCTTTTCTGCTTTATAATCTGCCCTAAGGAAACCAGAGCTCCTGAAATGCAGCAGCCTCACTATGCTCTAGTCAAACTCATTTTGCTGCTGTTCAGAGAAATGTTTGGGAAACGCAGACAACTTTTCTCTCTCTTTCCTTTTATCCTTGCTTTTATGAGGTTCTGACCCAGAACCCTTGTTCACCGCTGCTCTTTGTACCTGTTTCCAAGCTGTAACTGCAGAAACTCCAGGGAGGAATAGAAATCTTTGCCCTCAAGTGCTGTCCTCTTCAGAACAGGCACCTGCTTAGAGAGATGCATGCATGTATCCTTTGGGGTTTTTTTTTTTTCTCAAGTTATTAACTGTTCCCAGCAGCAGTTCAAGGTCTAGGGCACTCATCTCTGGTGTCTCCCAGCCTGCTGTCTGCCAGTCCCCATCAGCTCAAGGTGGGTGAGTCTATGATTTCTGTGGGGGAATGGAGGAAGTAGGTGCCTGTGTCTACACAAGTAGTCTAAAGAAGGCCAGGCCCATCTGTCTGGGGGTAACTTAGGGACTGGTAGAATCCAGAGGAGGCTCCTAAGGAGTTGCACGGTGCACTGGTTGAATCAATTTTCTTTCTAGTTATGGCTCTTCAAAGCAGCTATACTGACTGAAATTAAGAGCACGTTTTTTCAGTCAGTGTCTTCTTCTAGGACTGATAACACTCCATGCTTATAGTTACTGCTACGGAATGGCATGCAGAACCAAGGCTTGGTTCTGAAAAGCATCTTATGCTCTGGAAACAAAAGGGAGGAAAGGGGTCACACCTGTGATTCTCCTGTGGGGAGGAGAAAAATAGACTGGTGACCAAAACTGGCCAAAGTATTCCACCTCATGCATCTCGTTCTCTGTATAAATAGAAGAGATCAAAAGACACAAGCTCTCTTCATCCACAGCTGGCATCCTGGGAGGACTCTATCAGTTCATCTGCCTTTGATCCCCATCCTTGTGTTCCTGAATCTGTGTGTTCCAGCATGCAGTTCCCATCTGCTGCTGACTCCAGGAGTCGAGTCCAGAACTTTCTCAGGGCTGCCCTGCAGCCTTGGGGGTGACATGATTGTTACTGGGAGGGAGCACAATATTGGTTTTGAATATATTTGTAAATATTTCATTACTTTCCTTTTTATCACTACTTTTTCATTAAAGCTGTGCGGTTTAGTTTCCAACTGCTAAGTCCCTGTCTTCTCTTTCCCTTTCTAGGAAGGGAGAGGGGTTAGTAGAAGGCATCTATTTAATTGCTGGCCCAGCATTAAACCATGACACACAGGCAAAGTCACTCTGGTTTGGGAGGAGAGATCAGTGTTTGACCATGCACACATTATCTGGGCAACTTGCTCTCCCACCGGGCAAAAGTGCAAGCCATGGCCCAGGCATTGCTTGTGCAAGCCCTCCCCATCCATCCTTCTCTTGTGGCACTCTCACATCCTGCTGCACTGGAGCTTCAAACTACTGAGCTGGGACTTCTTGTTATAAAACTACACTTTTCATAACCTATGCTTAATTGCTGTGGCAATTTCTGCCCACTCTACAGACTCAGATGTCTGCCTGGACTCTGCAGGACCATTTCCATGCATGCTTACAAAGTAGCTGCTGTAGACCCAGGAATTGAATCATCCCTAAAAATGAGATCTTGCTGTGGCATGCTGGAGAGCCTGTAATGCCATGCATGTGAGGTGCATTCAAGGTCTGGCCCCAGAGGAAGATCTATGAGCAACAAGTAGAGAAGTGCTGTGCAAATGAAAACGGTAACATCCCATTTCTACACCTCAGACATCCTAACTACCTTTAAGACAAAATGTGTGCACTAGATGAAATGTACATCAAGCCCTGAGTCTGAAGCTCGAACAAGTAGGGAATAGAGAGCAGCTTCTCTCTCACCTTGTCAGAAACTATCAGCAGAAGATGCCAAGTTGCTCACTCACTATCTTTTCAGCAGTGGGCTAACATGCTGAACAGCTAAGCCAGGCATCACCACCTGCAGGGCTCTGGCACTAGGAAAGGCCTTTTTTAGCTCTTGGGTAATTTATATTCAACAACTGTGTGTAGGCTGTGTGTGTTCGTGGTGGCCATTGTGTCACCTACCCAAAGACATCCTATGTTCTAACTTGCTGTTCTGTTGCTATCCCCTACATGGTTCTCCTTCAAAGGGCTTTTCTGTCTTCAGACCTGCTCCCAAAAGACATGATGTTTATTAGTCCTTAAGACAGACCATATCAACTACAGTAGGTAAGGAATTCAACTTGCCATAGTTTTCCTGGAAACCTCCTTTATATTCATTACCTGCCTGGCAGACTGCATGAATTTGGGTCCTGATTTACAGAACTGAGCTTCAAAACAGTGTGAAATACCAAGCCAGTTGGAGAACAGGCCACAGGGTCTCATTTCCAGTTTTATTGAAAGGAAATATTGAATGCCCTCTTTTATTACAGCAGTTCTGACAAGGGCCATGTTATGCTAAACAAAAGCTTCTGTAACGACCCAAGGAGAGGTTTGGGACCTCAAATTAATGTGGCTTCAATGTTTAACAGAACAGAAAATGAAGTAAGTTGTGTAGATTAAACAAAACCAACCAAACAACACATCTTACTTTACCATCCTGTCCTCACCCCCACAACCTTTCCTCTTTCCTACAGGCAAATTCCTCTAAATCCCACAATTTTCTTCCCACACAGTCCTCCTAAGCACCCTGTCAGAAGAGTCATTAGATGCAAGTGCTGCACCACTCTACTGGGCCTGCCTAGCCAAGATCAGCTTTTTTTGGACTCATTTCCTACTTCCAAACCATTGTTTAGCTGGAGGGTGAGGTTCAGCCAGCAGCAGGTTTCAGAGCTACAGTTTCACGTGTGTTTTTTGTGCCTCAGCAGGGACCCAGAAATGGTGAGTGCAATATGTGGCTCCATTTAGTAAATCAGAACCTAGGGTGAAATTTGCAAACATAGGATAAGAAGATTCAGATCTTGATTTTTGGTAGGGGAGAGGGAATCAAGTCTCTTCATATTCAAGCTGATCCTCATAGGAAACAATGGTAATGTCTTCCCTGCCATTTTTGAGGTCTATCTCATGTCAGACCGATCCACTTGTAGGCCTCCATCTTATGTTTGCTAGTGCTTAATGCACACCCTCAGAGATGCAGTGAGATCTCTGAGACAATGTTGAACTGTGAGAACTGCATACCAAACACTGACCTTAAAATGGCAAGCTCAGGTGTAAGAAAATATAGCTCTTTATGCTAGATAATTTAGTTCAACTTGAATTTAAACCTCTGTGGCAAAAAGAACTTGAGTTCTGAACCAAAAAACCCAACCCTTCACATGGAAATTAATTGAACAGAGCAACTCAAACAAATACAGAAACCTCAGCCAATGAGGAAACACAGGTACCCAAATTTCGTATATGCTGAGATGAGCATCTAGCAGGTTATTGCCTCCTTCACAGTCCTCATCTCAGCTGAAAGTGGAGAGAAGAAGGCTGCTTATCTGCTCTTCACCCTCCTCCTTCCCCTTCAGCTCTACTCTGCCCTCAACTGAAGGGGTGGCCGGGCTGGACTCTTGGGAAGCAAGACCAACAGGCTCTAACCTCCTTGGGCCAGCAGGATTTACAACCTACATTGATACATTTTAATCTTGCTCCCTCTTCCCATCATGTTTGCAAAGAGGAGAGGAGCAGAGGATCCAGACCCACTTGGGCAAGGTTTGTCAGAGATGTTTCATTGCACCCAGGTAGGTGCTGGATGCTGAGGTGGTGAGAAGGCAGAGGTGTTGGTTGGGCATTTCAGAACAGTTATTTCAGGGCTACACATGATGGGTCCCACTAGAGTCCTCTGTGTTCCACATCAACCCCTAACTCAGCACTGCACGTGCCAGTCCAAGAGCTGAGTGCCAACTTTTAGGTATTTCAGTGAGAATACCACAAAATCTGTTTTCCAGCCACTAGAAGTGGCTTCTAGTTACAAAAATGTTCTGTATTTGACCTGACATAGAGCCTTGGCATTAGCCTTTCCACCAGAGGTCTGCTCATCTATGCTTAGGGTACAAAAGTCAACAGAGATACCAGTGACACATCTCTCAGTCACATGGCCATAGCCCATTAAAAATCTTACAACTGAGATACTGATTTTCATCTTCCATACAGACTATATTTTATTGAAAAAAAAAATAGAAAGAAATCTTGTGAAGCTCATTGCAGTTGGAAGCATTTTGCCAATGCTTTACATCAATGCTTTACCTTGTTTTACTGGTCTCAGACAATCCCCCAGGGAGAGGACTTGCCATCCCTGAGAGGGACATATCCACTTCTCAGGGGCAGAAGAAGAAGGCATAACCAGCATGGCTTCTTCTGAGCCTGGTGTCAGTAAAAATCATAGAATGTTTTGGTTTGGAAAGGACCTTAAAGAATTTTGAAGGGCTTAGAGATAACGGAGCAATGACCCTCTTCCTCACCTCCACAGAAGCAAGATGTCCTTCCCCAGCTGAGCATGGCCAACATCTCCTGGTTGCAACAGGAACAAAGCATTAAGAGATGCAAGATAGCATCTGTTTCTAAGATGCTTTTGAGGGCAGTCCTTGGCCTGTACTCTGCCTCTGCCTGGGCACTGCATGGAAGGGTGGTGAGAGGCATGGGCATGGCAGGCAGGATGCCAGCAAGGACATGCCATGGGCTAAACCACAGCCCTGGGCTGTGTAGCTCAGCAGCAGAGACACAGTGCTCGCAATCTAGTGGAGAAAGCCCAAGCTGCTCTATTACACAGGCCTCTCCAGATCCTGAAGAAAAAGACAACAACCAACCAAACAACCCAAATACCACAAACCTTAGTGTCTGTCTATGAAGCAATGTGCTTCTGATTTGAGTTTGCCCATAAGTTTGTGTTGGTGTGGCTATGATAACTCAGGCAGCTTTCTCTGCACTAGTTTTATTTGCCTCCTGCATGAGATCTTGTGGCCATAAGCCACCCAGACCTCTGTAATTGCTGCTGAGGGCTTCACATCCATGTGCCATGTCCTCCCAGCTCACTGCATGCTGAAAGGGCTGCTAGTAGCTCTCTCTCCTCTGTCTACACAACTGCAAAACATTAGCATTACCCAAACAGAAAAGATAAACTTTGGGAGTTTGCCAAAGACTTAAACAATTAATAAGCTAAATTTCTTTTCCTCCTCACTGAGATCCCAGTGTTGTCAGAAGGGCATCAAGGATTTCTCTTTGCTTATTGGAATTAATTTACTTCTTCCCCCAAAAGACAGGTGCAGCTTGGTTAAAGCAGTCAGTCTCATACTAATTTATTTGTTCAGTGAGTGCCATTCAGCTCCCCACTGAAGATACTGAATTAAAAATTGTCATTTTCTGTAATGGCCTGACCTTTTCAAGATTAAAAAGTTCAAAACCTGTCCCACTGGGTTCAAAAGGAAAGCTGCCAAGAGCAGCGGCCCACAGTGGAGCATCACTGTAAACATTCCAGTAAGTAAACAGTCACCTGGAGAGCTTGGGAAAATATCTTGCAAGTTGAGCAAGAAGAAGAAATGCCATGTGTAATAGAGTAAATTAAAAGTGAAATACCATTTTAGTGATAGATCCAAGGGAAAATAGAGAGCTCAGGTACCTATCTAATGAAACCCAGACACTGAAAGTTAAATGCATTTCCATACTCTGAATTCAAGAAAGGGAAATAACAAAAAATCCAAGCTTTTTTGAATAGATGATATTAAAACTCTCTTGTCTGCTTTTTCTCTTTACTTGGTGTCTTTATTCACAGATTTAGCAACCTTAGGCTTCAGTAACACTCAGAGCCATCATGCCACAAACCTTCCATTAGACAGCAGCAGGGTTTGTGCTTTCTCGAGTCTCACTGTAAGGTGATGCTGCAAGAGATAACTCCATATTCCCTCTCCCACAAGTTTCCCTGCTGTCAGCTAAGGCACCTGAGCACCCACAGAGGGAGTGAGGGTCAGCTTGAGCCCCTTCTCCAGGTCTTCCAATATTTGCCATCTGTTTGTCATCACAGAACCTCTGGCCATGGTGTGAGGGAATCTGTGGGTCAGGGCATGCAGGCAAGGAAGACCAAACCTGGCCTCTCCCCTGTGAGAGGGGATCAAGCACAGTACAAAACCACAATCTGATGCCCCAGTCCTGTTCCACCTGACATTCATAAACAACCCTACACAGTGCCAGGGTCACCCAGCTGCTTTCACAAGGGCAGAATTAGGGCTGGGTTTTAGCCAGGCACAGATGTAATAAATTAGGGTAGGGTAGGATGGGGACAAACCAAAGCAGTGTGTTAGGATGCAGACCTTGAGCTGTTTGCTGTAAGGTGGATTTGCTGGAATGGGCTGGGATTTTGTTTTTCTGTTTGTTTGCAGTCCTCAGAAGCACTGAGTGGGACTCTTTCAACTCCCACAAGCAGATGACTTCTGATGTAAACTTCTAGACATGTTGCAAGTATATAATTTGTTAATGATCTTCCAGCTAATGATGCAGATTACAAACAACATCTGACAAATCCTTATCCAGAGGAAAGGTTGCAGCTCTTGCAAGCTGGCAGGGCAGAGTATAAATCCAAGGGGGGAATTAATGCAAACATCCCTGCTTCCCATATAGCTGTAGAACCAGCATCAATGGGGTTAACACACAGAGCTCCTTGGGATTTATCTCACATCTTTGATGAGCAGAGAGACAGATCTCTCTTGCCTTTCCTAAGTCCCTGATAAGTTTCTCAGGGACTAAAGATTTTCTTCTGGACTCCTGGCACGACAGTTACCACAGAGCCTAAATAGTAATTGCTCCATGTGATGCTCTCTGCATCAACAGAGAGCAGCTTTGGTCCCTTGGACTTTATTTTTTTAATCAGAGATTGAGATGTTTTACTAATACCTAAGAGGCAACGATGAAAACTACATGACCATGAGCACTAATTACACTATTTCTGGTAACAGTGGGGGTCTTCACAGGTTTTAGTATTTGAACAAAGATTTTGGGGGTTTTAACATTTTTTTGCCAGAAAAAGGAGTGCACTGAGAAGAGAAGCAGCAGAGAGCATACTGACTAATTACAGCCTAGAAAATACCATTCCTGGTCCCTGAGATTACACTGTTTTGATTAGTGCACTTCAGCATCACATTGCTGGCTCTACAGCTCTCTCTGAAAATGTTTTTCCAGCGGAACTGGGAAGTCAATAATAGATGTCACCAGGCCTCCAGCAATTCCTGCTGTCTACTCAGCTTTTTTCTCCACTTGTTTGAAAGCAGTCAGTACAGTTAGCTTTTGTTTACTCTGAATGCTTTCCTCATGAAGAGTTTGAATTTGCCTGCTTCCTACTCATCTGACCTAGTGTCCTGCAAGCCCCTTTCAGCTTTCTTTCTCCCTGCTTTGTGTCACTGGAGCTTCTTCCCCAAAGCTGGTCCAGACACCTTCCATTCCCTCCTCTGGGCCTGTTTGGTTGTGATTAACTGTAAAGACACGCCAGAAAGTGGGTGGCTTGCAGGGAAGGTCCATTGTAATTTCATGGATGCAAACGACACATGGCCTAAAGAAGTGTTTATTGTGTATGGAAGAGCATGGAAAAACATCCCTGCAACACACATTTATTCCCATCAGGCTGCATAGGGATAGGCATTAACTCAGGAGGCCTTATTTTAATTCAGGGGTCTGGGTAACATGTAGGGGTATATTAAAAAAACCTCCAAGGGGGGCTACCTTGATGGGTGATGCACTGGCACAAGTTGCATCTCTCACCCAGGGTACCAGAGCCTCCCCTTCAAGGGGTGAGAAGGTACTCAGGCACAGTGTCTTGCTCACTGCTAATTAACAGCTTTGAGCTAACTCTCCACTGAGATGTAAAGTCAGATATATTGCTGCAGACCATAAAACATCTGTCAGCTTGAGGTTCCTTATCTGGGGTTTTGTTTAGAGCCAAAGCAGTGTACCAGATGCATGAAGCAACCAGAACCCCAAATCCCACTGTTCAGAAGGACACCAGTTGACCCTCTGACCCCACTCCAGAGTGACCCCATATCCTTAGGCAGGAAGTTTTTTCTGCCTCCTTTAAGAGCAAGTGTATCAATATTCACCAGGTATTCACAGCCTTGGCATGGAAATGCATCTCCTCACACTGCTGTGTTATTTATAGGCTAGGCCAGACACTAGGATATTGAAGTAAGCCTACGAGACATTTTAAGTTTCAGAAGCAGCTCATAAATAAGAAGTTGTTTTATATTTTAAAAAGAAACATTATTGCTCTTGTCCTTGAGCCTTACAGGAAAAAGCTAAAGAAAATACACTCCAGAATACACTCCAAAATATATTAACCTGATTCTTCCCCAGCTCACCTCTGCTGTAAACCAGCTTGATTCTGAAGCTGTCCTGTCAGCAGAAGGGAACCAGGTGGTTGCTCTCTCTGCTGTGAAAAGGAAGAGGGATGCTTTCACCCCAAAAGGCATCTCACTCCCTCTGCAACAGATCCTTTCTCCAGCCATCACTTGGTCACCTCCATTTCCTGCCACTCTCCACTAATTGACCTGCAGGAGAGAGATGCCCACCTAACTTGCAGCTGCTAATTTTCTCCTAACCTGGGATAGATGGTTTGTGAAATCAGATTTTGTAAGGCTGGCTTACTCCCAGCAAGTGAGGAACCAGAGTTATTTACTTCAAAATGGCTTTGGTATCCTTAAGCACCAACCCTAGGTTATCTGCATGCTCCTGGAGAAAAAAACACCACAGATGCAGACTGGGTAGTAGAAGGATCTTGGTTGGTCCCACTTTTTATGGCTTCTAGAGTATGTGTTACATCCCTCATGTCTTCCTACTGCAGACATCCAGAGAAGCACACGAGCTTGAATTCTTGCATGCTATTGAAATATAAGCATTAAATCATTGTAATTATACCCTTCTGGCAGCTTCTAGGGTGGCAAGTTTGATTTTTGAGCTTCCAAACGAAAACACAATTAATGAGATTTTTGCAGAACTAAAAAGCAGCTCCCCCTCTTTTTGACAATCTCTGCATATTTCTCAGCCTTGCTTCCTACTGCGTGTAAATAATAATGTGGCTAGCAATGCATTTTTGCTATAATTTCTAAATGCAGTTGGAGCAAATTGGAGCAGAAAAGGAAGTTTATAGCACTTCACATTTTTCCATATATAGTGTCATGCTGTGTTATACACAGTATTCATGACATTCTCTGCACTTTATTTGCTGTGAGATATCTGAAATTCTTTGTCTTATCTGATCTATGATTTAAGATTCTGACCTTTTCAGCTTTCTGTAATTTCACTGCTAGCTCACTCAATATGTCTTTGTTTATAGCCCTTCAGAAGAGAGACCAAGTGAACACGGAAGCTGCTTATGCACTGGAAAGCCAGCAATTTCTGTTTCCCCAAATTTGCATGTGAAAGAGGGAGACAGCTATCTAACTTCAAAAGTTTTTAAAGAATCTGAAAACACAGATGAGAAAGGGGATTAAACACCCTTTCAGTATGACTTTCTGCTAAAAGAACGAAGCAGAAAGCAATACCTTTCTGTTTATGGCAACCGGTGTGAAAAGCAATTTCAACACTAATAAAAACGGATTTTTCAGCTCCGTGGTGAGAGCAGCAGAATGGCAGCATACATCTCAACACTTTCATCAAAATGGCTGGGAAGGCAAATGAAGCCTTTATATCTGCTACTGGGATAATATGTTGGCTTGCCTCGAGTTCTGCTCCCCTGCTGCCTAGGCAGGTTGGAGAATTAGCTCTGGGGACACTAATCTGTGCTGAAGAATAGCTGCTAAAAGATTCAAGGGGTATCAGACAAGGGTTGAGTATGAATCTCAGAAGACTTGGATGACATGGAGTGTGGCAATAAAATGACAGATGAAATTTGGCTTAGATAAATTTAAAGGGAGGCATTGTGGGGGGAAATACCCAATCTTAACTTTTCATACACTGTGCTGAGTTCTGAGTTGACTATTGCTACTTGGAAATGAGATCGTGCTGTTATAATAGGTAATTTTATGGAAATGTCAAATTTGTGCTTGGAGCCAGTCAGAAAAAGCCAAAAGCAAATTCTAAGAAATATTTTGAAAGAAGCAGTAAACAATGCTGAAAACATCACTTGTATTCATCACACAAATCCCTGGTGTGCTGGTGTATTGAGTACTATGGGAAGCCCTTGTCCTCCCATCTCCAAGAAAGATGTAGCAGAATGAGAAATACTGCAGACGAGCTCAACCAGAATAAATCAGACACGGATGCTTACTGAACAGCCTTGCAGTCTTTCACCTCCTGGAGACACAAAGGAGAGGGGTTATGATAGAGGAAGATGAAATCAGGAGTTGCTTAAAGATGAGCAGGGACTTGTTCAGCATCTCTTCCAGTGTAAGAACTAGACATGCTTACAAGAAAGCATTATGTGTCAGATTTGAAACAATTGAAAGGGGTAGTTCCCTTGTTGTGGTCAGGAATTTTTCACCACAGTTATATATGTTCCTTTTCTGTGTCAAGTAAAGGTGGCCCATCCACCTAGGCAAAGACAGGATTTAGCAGGATCAATGATGTGTCATAATGCTGAGCCATTTATTTGTCCCTACTTATTATCCATACACTGTCATGTCTAGCTAGAAGAGTCTTTGTTAAAGGTACCAGAAATTCACTTAAATTTAAGAAGCGAGTGGGTAGCTTCAATGAAAAAAAGCTCATGAAAGGCCTTGTTGAATTCAGAGATGCTAAATTTTCTCAAGTCCTTGACCTGAAAATCATTGGCAGCTAGGAGACAATTGATCGTATATATATATGTGTGTGTGTGTGTGTTTGTGTGTATACATACATATATTGGAGCTATTTAAAAAGAGACTGGATGTGGCACTCAGTACCATAGTCTAGCAACCGCAATGGTGGTTCAAGGGTTGGACTCGATGATCTCTGAGGTCCCCTCCAACCCAGCCAATTCTATGATTCTATGATATACATACATATATATATATATATATATTTATGTAGCTTCCTTGTTTCTCAAGAAGCTACTTGAGCCACTACCAGAGAGAGGATGCAAATCTAGTTGACCCTAATTTTCCAAAATCTGTTTTTAAGATAAATCTTTACAGTTTTGTTCACAGGATGTCATAGACCCAGGGGGATGGGCAAACCTTGAGGTTTTTTTTACAGTAAAGTGGTCACTGTGAGCTTGAAATGTACAGGGTTCATCCATTAGGCATGGTGTCAAAGCAGATAAATTAGAGTCTACCACTTAGATTTCTTCAGTTTACATCCCTTCATAGTACACAGAAAGAAAAAGGCAGATTAATATGTCCTCATTTAGGTAGGTGTTCCAGGAGATGAATCACCCTCCACTGATGCCTACATTTCTCAAGCCTGGGAACATTAAGAGGCAATGAGATTGCATATTTTGCCCAGCAGTACCAGAAATACTTATTTCCTACATATTTATTCCTTCAGATGCTTATTCTATTTTGTGATTTCTTTAAATAGGATTAAATGTGGCATATTTTGGCAATGTTGACAGATAAATTCTGCTAGGAGTTTATAAATAGTGATGCTTCTTTAAAACAAAATCTGGCAAAGGCAAGCCTGGCTCAGACCCAAGAGAAGTTTAAATTTAGCCCATGATCTGCTGAGCTAGCTGCCCAGTTGATCCAAATAGAAGATGAAACATCCCATGATTGTTTATCTAAACCTTTCATAAACTGCAACTCATTTATTTGCCATTTAATTCTCACAAACATACAGCTGAGTAATTTAGATGGTGCAATTTAGATGGTCAATAACAAGGCCACAACCTGAAGTCTTGGTCACATCACTCACTATCATTAGGGTGGCCTTAGATTTCATTTAACCCATCTGTTTTTGCTTTCTTTGAGTGGAGAGCTGGATGCTTGGAGAAGGCAAGGGTATCCTCAGGCCTCCCCAGTATTGAGCTGGGACTAAGGAGCTGAGGAGAGCTCCCAGTTTATGGATAGCCACAGGAACTAAGAGCTTGTGAGAGCTTATCAGAAGTCAAAGGGATTCAGAAAGTGAGGGAGATAAATGGAGGAAAGCTGTGAGACCAGCTAGGGTCCAGAGAAGCTAGCTTGAGATAGGGACTTGCTCTGTGGTTCATAAAAGCAGCTTGACACAGAGGAAGGGATTTGCTATAAGAAGCACTAGTCACTGTGATTGACACATACCCCACAGTGTGCCCAAGAATGGTGTGGGGGGGCTGCTTTACTATTTTTTATTCTACCTTCATCTCTGAGATGAGTATTGTCTTATAGATGTTCTGCTGCATACCCATTTGCTACCACCAGCAATCATTTAAAAAGTGCAGAGACAGAAAAGGAAGATCACGAGACCACATCTCACAGATGGACTCTCTCAAGCTAGCAAGATAGTGCTGAGCTTTTGGCAATACTGCAGGTGAGGAAAAGCTCCTGCTCTCAGCAGTTTGTGCTGGATGGAGATCCATTTCTCTGTGTCTGGTCCTTACATAAAAACATCCTCCAAAACAAAGGCAGACTCATAGCTGGACTCTGACAAGGAATCCAGAGCACATGGTCCTAGCCTGTATTAATCAATCCAAACTGTAAGCTAGCTGCCAGCAGCAGCATTTTGAAAGATCAGATATGTGTGCATATGTGGCCATGCAGATACAAGCATATACACACACACATCTTATCCCCATATACTACCCCTAGACACATATATTACCCCCAGACCAGACCTGAACCTGTGCAGCATTAAAGTCTTCAAAAACGTTGATTTTTTTTTTTTTTTTTTTTTTTTTTTTTTTTTTTTTGGCACTGTTTGTTTTCACACAATTCCTCTGCTGAAACCCTGTCCTGACTGGACCATCATTCATATTCAGGTCAGTCAGACCACAATATTTCTTACAGTAATGATAAAATTTTATTTTGGTCTGTTGTTGATGGATTTCACCAGGGGTTATTCTGATTTTCCTACTTAACATCCAGCCATTTATTAGCAAGCCTGTTCCTGCACCCTGTTAGTCAGAAACACTTCCACTTCTGTAGCAGGGACACTGCCACCACCACTTATCATGAATATCACCAGTTCAGATTTCCAGTCTCACCTGAAGCTAAACTTGCTCTAGACAGAGGGAGAAATTGCTTGAGCCCTGTGTGGCAACAGAGGGCTGCTTGTCTGGCTTTTGGAAAACATGCCATGGAAATGCCATCTATGAGGGACTGCTGGGTGACCGTGCCTGCTTTTGGCAGAGCATTGACAGTTTCAGATGACCCTGCAGACCCTGCCTCAGGATGCTGGGCCTGAGGAGACATTAAATAACCAGTATAAAGATTTCTATGTAAGGCAGAAATCCCCCCAAATTGACTGTAATTTTTTTCCTTGAAATATGAGTAGCTAAGCAGATTTTTCAGGGGATTTCCACACCCACACTTGCCTTTTGCAGTGGGTGTCTCTTTGGCTTTCTGATGCTTGCACACCTCCCCATTTCTCTTCTATTTCTTTGCTACCTCCCTCATCATAGTGGTTTGATCAGCCCAGATCAGCTCTCTCTGTCCTTAATCCTTCCCCTCTGGCCCTTGTCACATCTTCAAATGTTTCCAGTCCTATCCACTTGGAAACCTCACTTCCACTTCAAGTGCAGTCTTCCCAAAAGTGAAGTGCTGCCTCCTCATCCTCTGGCACAGCTGAGGCTCTACCATCTCTGAAGCACACTGAAGGATTATTTCCCCCTGTTTATGAAAAGCAAAGGGAAGGAGCTGTTTCTCGGATGATATCCTTCTTACCCCCATAAGGAGGACCCCAGGGGTTGCATGAATAGTTTGGCTGCCATATGATCTCTACTTATGTGAAAGAAGTCTCACTCAATGTTTCACAATGAAGTGGTGAGCTATTTAACCAGCAGACAAATTCCTGCATTAGCCCCCTTGTCTGAGCAGGGCAGAGCTTTTTTATTTTCACCATGTTTTCAGCACTCTGTGCTTTTACACAGGACAGATTTATAAGTCATTGTCTTACCTTCATACTGTTTAATCTCACCTGCTCATATTTGGAATTTTCGGGGCATACTCACAAATTTCTTAGCAAATGCTGAAAGATGTCACACCTTGTATAGCCTCTGTAGCTAAAATAGAAATAAGTGTGAAGTAAATCTTAAAAATCAAATCCTTTCTCCAGCTGCACGTTAACACAACCCAGAAACACTGAGTTTCGCTCTTGGTTTTAACTGTGCCATAAACTGCATATTACAGTGCAATTTTCTGATGTATTTGTTGAAATGCAACCATGTATGTGGAAAAAAATCATTTGTTTTCTAGTCACAAAATCCATTTCTTCTTTTGCAATGCAGTAACATGTATCAGCAATGCAGACATTTATTTCATTTACCATCTTCGGCCCCAGCTTGATAACTGCTTTCACCAGGATGCAGGACCTAGAAATGTAACAACATTCATTTTGCTCTTCCATCACTCACATTGTCCTGCAGTGCATTTAATTTTGTGCTCACAACTGGTGATGATGATGGATTCTCAGCTTGCAGATTGATTCAAGGGATGCCCCCAAATGGTTCAGGTACTGTGGGACCCATTTGAGTTCCTAACCAGTCTCGAGGAGAGAGACTGCTGTTCAATGATCTGAAGGTACTTCAGGCAGGGTTTACAGGGTTTACAGATATGAAAAAGCATCTATTCTGAGATTTGCAGCCTTCTTGGTGTGATACATGATATTAATGAATTTGTATTCCTAACCAGTAAATTCAGAATTAAACTAAGCAGAAAGTGAATATGGGGCTAGACAAAGCAATTGAGACCTATAATTTTCCACAAAAACAGAGTAAGTAACACAAGGCTGTAACGAGACTGACTTCTGTCTCGGTGATAATTGAAGCATGGGCCTTGTTCTTAAAACAAGGCACTGCCAAGGCTAACGAGGCACCAAAAGAACACAAACATCTGCACAGAGACAACATAAAAATGCCACAATCAGCAGATAAGGGAAAAATTATGGCTAGGGTCTAATTTTGCTCTGTAACAAGATAATGAAGTCGGCGAAAGCAAGAAAGGTAAATGGTTCAAGTTTGAGGAAGACTTCTTACTTCATCCAAAGACCCCCTAATGACCCCCCGATATCTCTCCAAGAGAGGACTCCACCCAGGCTTCGCCTATCATGAATATTGTAATAACATGATGTAATCCCTATGAATATATATGTAAACCCACCCCTTTTTAATATTCATAGAATTGTAATCAATATAAGGTAATTCTAGAGTTTTAGGAGTCTGAGTGTGAGTGGAGTGGAGACTCCCCATGCACCCAGCACTGCTTTGCTTCCTGCAATTTCAATTTATTAATTAAATTAAACCATTAACCGAATATTTAGTCTCAGTCATTTATAACATTGGCAAGCAGCTGCTGGTCAACTGGGCATCTTGAGTGCACTGTAAACACCATTAGATGACTCTGTTTAGCAACCAGAGTTGCTCCCCAGTAGTATGAACATCCTCATCTCGTCTGCCAGGACTGAGCTTCATGCTTACTCAGCCACCAGCTTCTGGATGTTTGGTTCTAACAATACCATGTGTTTCCAGAGGCTGACACCTCTCTCCCAAGAACTAAGCTTGGGAGAACTAAGAACTAAGAACTAAGCTCTCACAGCAACAACCAAGCAAGCAATATGACACTTCCACCACAATCTAGAAAAACCTGGAGACTACAATATCTGCCAGCCCTGCTAGGTCCTCAAAACATAGGTACTTGTGGCATGAAAACAGAAATTTCCAGTGGGAATTTCACTAATAGCACTCAAAGGGGCTACAAAAGGTTATCTAGCACAGTCCTCTTGGAAGGCATAAGTATACTTGTACCTTGTTATTAATTGCTATTAACCTGGTCCTGAGAACACAGACTCAAGGCTGACGGTGTGGCAGCAGATTGCAGCTTCTCATTCTTCCTCACAGTAGTTTACAAGATCATCCTCACAGTCCAGACTGGTCCTCAGTTCCACTGGAGCAAAAATGAAGTCTAATGAATTCATGACTACTAAGTGCATACTTAAGTCTTAATTAAATCCAAGTATGGACATTCTGCCACTGGGGTCACTTGAATTAGTGCTGGTTGAGTATTCAAGTCCAGAGTCTCCTGTCTTAATTCAATTTGTCTGAGATACAGCCCACTAACATAAATTTGAATCATAAGATTTGGTATTTGGCCCCAGTAGAATTGAATAATAAGTTATACCAACATGATTTTCCTCCGTACATGCATGTTTGCTAAAAAAACCCACATAATTATGGTCACAGTGGGTCTTTACTAATGCTTGAAACAAGCCCAACAGAAGCATTTTCAGTCATTTTTATGGCTTTGTAGATAAACCGAAACCTTTAGTGTTTCAAAAACGCATACAATGTTTATTTGTTGCTCATAAGTAATTCATGGACCCAACAATATTCAACAAAACTTCTTCATTTTTAACAGATTTCCTAATGAGTATCGTTTTACAGAAAACCACCCAACAAATAAATATATGAAAACAATTGCTTTTGACATCACAATGGTTAAACACATTAAATAATTAATTTGTGCTTTACATCAATGAAGTCTACAAACTATCTTTTAAATAGGAATAAAAGTAGATATGGTTACTCACAATACAAGCTCTTAGTAGCAGAGTTCACACACATTATTGCACATAAACAGAAGGAAAATTCCTAAAGTAATTTACAGCCTGTTATTTTACCCTTTCACCTTGGAAAGTGATGGGAAATCTTGAAATTCTTCTTTTTTCACTTCCAACATTTATTTGAAATCAGTAAGCTACTGGGCCAAGTAGAAAGCCAAGGACATTGTAGGCTACAGAATCCACTTCCCTCCACAAAAAAATCAACAAATAAATTATTGCAAGAACAAAGCTGAAAAAAGAGTTTCAGGGCATATTGGGTACCTTTTCTGAGTATGTTTTTGTCACATGTAAGTAGGAACAGCAACCTGCTCCAGCAGAATGATTTTATTGTGATTGTTCATCTCATACAGGACAGTCTCTGCCAGCCTGTAAATAAGATATTCTTTAGCCCAGACCAAAAAAGAGTAATTGCATACATGTCAGGGGAACAGCAATGGAGAGGAAAAAAAGCATCAGTGAACTAAGTTTTCTAACATCACAACTGATACAAGGCTGCAGGTGGGAAACAAGAACCCACTAGTGCAAAAGGATGGGTGTGTTAATGAGAAGCCCTACTTGAGAAACCTCCTGGTTTCTCAAAGGGACACCAGCTCAGAAGCATCTCCAGGTAATGATGTGACTTGCCATTTGGTTTGGTTGAATGGATATAATGCAGTGAGAAAGTTTGGCTATGGATCTGACTTTCATAGCTTTTTTTGCTCTATACTTCTGTTTTTAGTGAACTGCAAATAACTACCAAATATTAGATAGAAGCCCTAGCAAGGCCTCATCATTAACACAACTGCAGAGAAGAATATCCAGCATCAGAAAAGGTGGTTTTTTAACTTTCCTCACAGTGAAAAAGCTTTTTATTGTTAGCTCTGAGATGTGGGGAAGAGAGAACAAATTTTCACACTTTAATAAAGTATGGCCCAAAGGCAATAGGCTAAGTTCTTGGACTAGACATCGAATTACCAGGAACAAGTTTTAACAACACTGCATGTTTCTATTCCTGCTCCAAGCCTAGAGTGAATCATAACTGGAAAAGACAGCCAGTGCTAAGGATGTGATGGGAGAGATTAGCAAAGTACATCTCCATTACAAAAGAATGAGATTTGTTTCATCTCCACAGTAGCAGAAGCCAAATTGCCTTGTTTAAGCAACAAAATAATGCCAGGAAGATGGACAGAAATCCTGTAGTGCTGTTGCTCATGGAGGTTTCAAGAGAAACAGACTGAGCTCCAATCTTACATGAGCCAGTGTAATTACAGTGAAGTCTCTGCTGTCAGAGCAATGAAAACCTGGTATAACAGAGATATGAACCAGGGCCTTTATTTTGCTTTTGCGTTACATTATTTCAGGCACAGCGCCCAAGAGGAAAAAAAAGCTGCAGGCCTGTGTCTTAGAACTCAGCCTTGAAATTATTTACAAACTGCTTTCTTTTCCACATGCCAGGAAATGCTGTTAAGAAAATAAGTATTGTTGGTGGAGTGAATTTGCTGGATCTACCACTGCAGCTGGAGAAAGAGGTGCTAAATCCCCAGTCCCAGAGGCTCTGGATGAGACCTCAGCTGCTGGCTGATCCCCTCCTCAACTCCTCCTGCACAACCAGGATGATCTGTGCACAGGCTCCAGGGGGGAAAAAAACCCCAAACCAACAAACCCAGCTTCAGTGTTAACTAAATCTCAAGTGTTAAGGCAAATCCCATTAACACAGATGATACAGCACATTAGCAGCTCTTTCAGGACTCTAGTCTTGGCTCCTGGGAGACAGCTGAGGAAAAGGTTAGGCATCACAATAAGGTACTGCCAGAAGCTAATGTAAACCACCCAAAGACTGCTTCGATTTTCCTCATTAGGCTTTGTTTTGTGTCAGGCAGAAGGAACAGTCTGGAGGGTGGTTGGTGTGCGTAGACAGCTGAAACCGATACTTACAGTCACTGGCAAGGCTGCAGGGAACAATCTCTGAGCTCTCTCACATCTCTCCCCTGAAATGGTAACACTGCATTTTCTAAATGAAGAACGAGGCCTCCATTGCCGTGAGCAGCGAGGAGAGGTGGCCTCCTGGGGAAAGAGGCAGGTACTCCAGAGAAGGGACCCAGTTTTGTTTGCTCAGGAGGATAAAGAAGGGATGACTTACAACAGAGAAAGGGCTGGGACTGACTACTTCCTTGCTAACCTTCCTCCTTAATGTGGCTTTTCATCTTTCTTCCCAGGTGCCAGGCTTCTCCAAGGCCTGCCCCACACCACTATCCACACTGCCTCTGCCTCTGCTGGGGGCCCTTTCGGTCTCACTCAGCATCTCCTGTGCTCATGAAAACATGGGATGCACCTACAAATCCTGGACATAGCATTTCAGGTGCCAAAGGTATCCTCCCCCCCTCCTGCTGTGGGGCCTGTTGCACGGGAGGAGATGAATTGGGAATGGGGAGATGCAACAGCTCCCCATTGTCCCTGTGTCACCAGCTCCTTCCCTCCACTGGGTCAGAGCCAGCCCATCCTGCAGCCCTGGTGCCAGAGGGTAAGATGGCAGCTAGATGAAGATTACCTGCAGTGTGCTAAAGGTGCAGTGACACCAGTCAGGCTTAGCTCTTCATGGCCTTGTCATCCTGCACCCACGCAGAGCGAGCTGCAGTCCTAGACTATAAACACCTCCATTTAACTCTCTGAAGGTAGATCCACGTGGGAGAGAGGTGTCCAAGTGCCTCTTCCAGGCAACGGGGAATCCAAGTGGTACCACCCACCACAAGAGTTTAGAGAGCTCTTCACTCTTCTCTACAACAGACATACTATACCCAGACAGAAGAATAATGATCTGCAGTCCCACTTTCTCCCTTCCAAAGGCAAAATTAGGAGGAAGATACACATGATCCACCAGTAGAATGGGTATTAGGGATGAAAAAACACCACTACTCACCCTAAAAGTAGCACACTGACAATCAGGTGTCGAGCAGCATAATGCTAATAAGCTACATAGCATAATGCTAATAAACCACATTGATAATGAGGCATCATACTGGCAGCTCTCTTCACTTTGTGATAGCTCTTATGATATTCCATGTTTAATATATTATTGTATGCATTAACTCTCAACAGGACTGCTAGATCAGATTTTTGATACTGTGCATAGATAAGTAGCAATAGCATTGTCAGAAGAAAAAAAAGATACAGCGAGCAGTAAAAAAAAAAACAAAAAACTTGGAAATGAAGCGACAAATTTTCAAATTCAGCCTCTTTTTTTTTTTCTGTAACACATTATTTTTATCAACTGGATAAAACCCTTAGATTTTGAAAATAAATGAGAAATGTGCATCCACTTCAGGTACTCTGGTATCTCTAATGAGGAAATCTGTAGGGTAAAAGCCATTCATACATGCAATAATATACTTTCAGCATCTTGCTTTAGCAGCCACATTGAGGCACTTAGAGAAATTTCCTCCTAATGCTCTACATTTATGCTAGAAGAAGGAAAAAACCTCTCAAAAGATCTACGGTTCACAGGACCCTCTATTTAAAATTTCACTATTCTGAATGGAACAACATAAAATCTTGGAATAAATAGATGCAGTTTAGCCACAAGAAAGTAACACATGGAGGAAGAACCCATTGAATCTTTTTCTAGACAAGGAAGAAAAACAGATACAGATTTCCCATCATGAAAACAATAAATTTACAAAGAATCTTTAAACAGAGTAATAAATATCAAGACCCTCCACATACCCATTATGTATCCTATTAAAAAAAAAAAGCCAATTTTTTTTCTTAGCCACTACTGTAGTTAGAGAGAAAACCAATTAAAATTGCATTCACTTGGCATCAATGTATTTTAACAGACAATACCATAAACCTGCCTTCATTTGTAGACAATATATCTGCAGGCTTTTACAGCAAATCTGGAAAATGTCACACTAATATTTAAGATTTTCCTGCTCTCTCTTTCCTCTTCCCTGTAGTTTGTTTGGCCCCTCTTCACCTCCTGTGAATGTGAAGGCTGATTTCATTGCCTCCAGCCAGATAATCTCAGCGACGTGTGCCCATCTGCCACATGAACCTCATTTCTCAAGGCTTTCCCTTTGTCACACACACTCAGAAAGATGGTTGCTAGCTGGCTGGGTTCAGTACTCTCAACATCTGTGGAGAAATAAACTATCCCCTCCATCACTTTACTTATAAATCATCTCTGATTGATTGTTGGCTAACAGAGCAGAACATGCGATGCCCCAGTCCCACATTTCCTAGGTCTTTTCTAATCACCTCAGCAAATTTGTTCCTTAATCAAAACACAGCATGTAGAAGGTTGAAGGGCAATGGTTCTTCCTCAATTTCATTCACGAGAAAGCTATGCACTAGAGCTGCAAAGGACAGCATGAAATAAAACAGCTCTCATATCACTGAGGAACCAAACCAGGTATTTTTTTCTCAATTTTTCAATAATGTCAGCTCAAGTTTTGCTCAAGTAGCTCAGATTGTATAAGGTACATCTGTTAATGCAAACAATATAGCTCTCTCTTCAACCCATCCTCATAGCTTAGGGATTTGAAGGAAGTCTTTATGGCCAGGAATCTATTCTACTGCCATTTAATGACACTAGTCAATGCCTATGGAGAGAAAAAAAATACATTCTCCACACTGGCAGAAACCAAGAGAAACTGAGACAAGGAGGGGTACTTTTCAGACATGGTCTCATTTACCAAAGCAGTAGGCCTTCCTTGGCTCTGTCCCAAGTAGCCAAGTTGCACAGGCTCTCTGATCCTCTCTCATCTGTTAGTCAAGACGGAGGAACATCACCACCTTGCAACCTGACTGTTATAATCTTCAGTAACAGCTACGTCTGCTGCCTCTTCCCTTGGCCACTGGTGAGCTCTCTGCTCCCTCAGCAGCCGTCGCTCCTCTCGCCTCTTGAGCCGGTTCTGCTGATGCTCCTCTTGCTTGGAGTACTGGAAGCGCTGCAGGAACAGGTCCTTGGCGTACTCGTAGAGCTGCACATCCAAGAAATTCAGCTCCTCTATCCGCTGCCGCACGTCCTCGCCAATGTCCACGTTGGAGGCCCGCGTCACGTTGAACTGGGTGAAGGGGGAGATGAATTTCAGGTTGAATGTCCTCTCGAAGAGATACTGCGTTTTCCTCTGAAATTCTGTGAGCCCGAAGAAGGCCATGTTTTTCAGATTGTTCTTGGCGCTTTGGAGAAGAATCGTGTTTCTTTCACTCTCGTTCATAAAAGTCAAGTTGTAGCACCCCACCAGGCTGAGGTCTGCCAGCATGCGTACCTGGCGGTTGTTGGCCAAGTTGTAGCTACAATCCATGAATTCCTGTAAGCTGACTCCCGACCAGTCGTCTCCTTCGTAACAGGTAGGCAGCTCGTCTGGTGTCGGGCTTCTTCCATCACACATATGAAGGGAAGTTTTCCATGTTGCACCCCTCTGGACATGCTTCCATTCGCTCAAATAGCGTGACACGGGATCCCTCAGCATCGTGATGTAGTAGAAGTTCCTGAAATATAGCATCAAACACAGTTTTAAGATTCAGGGGATTTCACTTCTTTATTCTGAAATAAAACAACTGCCAGCCACTGCCACCACCCTCTTCACTTTTTCTGGTGTAACGTAGGCACTTCTGAGTGACTACTTCTGAGACAGTAAAAAGCTTAAGGACTTGTGAATACTGTGAATAAAATAGGTAAATTGGGAGAAGAAGAGAGAGATGAAAATAAATAAGCAGCTGTCAAAGAAAGGGAATGACTTTGACCTGTCAAAGTTCAACGGTAGTTACTTTATGTAGAAATCAATTAACCGGATTGTACTCCCCTCTGCTTTGAAAAACTAAGCCCCAGTAATAGCAAAATGAGTGGGAAAAGAGATTTCTATAATATTGCCTCTTCTCTTCTAGACAGATGTGTGCCGCACAAGATAATAATCCATAAAGCACTTGGTCAGAACATAAGCAAAGCATGAGCAACTCATGTTGATGCTGCAAGTGCTAAAAATACCATGTGGAAGATTGGCATGAACCACCTCCTTAAAAAGAACCCTCTTATTAAATGGGTTGGAGTGAAGATAATGAGACACCCAAACTCCATTCACATGACTTAATTTTGGACAAGTGCTTGATTGAAATTAGTTGTAATCACGTAGTATAGAAGCATTTGTTGATATAAAGATTATCATTATTCAGCCACAACTGTCAAGAGTACAAAAGAGACACCAAGAAATATTGATCTGAACTACAGCAAATAACTGCAGAACTCACACTGTCAGTTCAACTTTTAGCTATTGAATTCAGTTTGTACATTTATTTATGGCAATCTCAAATGGACTGCAATTGAGTATGCTTCAACCAGGCTTTCACAGATCGAGGTTTTTTACTGAGAAATGTTTTATTCAGTAACAACTCACCTGAATTACAGGAAGATATCTTAAAGACAAAGCAAAACCAAAATACTTAAAATTTCTGTCAGCTAGAATTACCAGCAGAAGATTCATGACTAAAATTAACACATGGTCTGGTATAAAAATAGGCTTGTGAGTTTGCATGACTCATCTGACTGCAACCAATGCATTAATAAATCATGAGCCTGAAGATTTCTCAAGAAAAGTCTGATCTCAGTACTCTTTCTTGAGCCTGGAGAATGATGAAGCAAATAAGCAGGAGCCAAGCTTGCTGCAGACATCTTAACCTTTTAACAACCAACGCTTCGTGAGGGCTATCTCATACAAGAGCTAACTCCAGCTAAATGAAAAAATCTCAAAATTGCTCACAATCTCCAAGCCAGCTACCTTTGTTTTTCAGATACTACCCATTTTCTGTCACTAAAGATTCCCCGTAGCTTCTCCATAAGCTTCCAGTTTGTGATTAAAAAGAGATTTCCCCACATATTCCTAAAAATGCAGATGCTTTCCTCAGTGCAAAAAAGAAAAAAAAAAAAATCAAGCAGGGCCAAATGCTTTGTTCTTACTCATCCTGAGTTCTCCACCTAGAGGATCTAAACTATATTTTCTGGAATAGGGTTATGAGGCCAAACTATAGACTATGTTCTGTCATAGGGCCACTTCTTGAACTACTATCTAATGGAAAACAGCTGTTTTGTGGATTATTTTACAGCAGAAGGGTTACAGGTGGAAGGATAGAAACCAGGAAGTGCAGAACCAGTGTATATATTTTCATTATCACTTCTGTTGGGAGCCATGATTTGTGTTAGCATGAGATGATACTCTGAAGGATATTTTTAAAATTATTTGGGTCTTGGGTTTTCTGACTGATGCTCACATATGATCAAACTGCACAGCAGGTGTTTTGATCCACTTAATTTACTCAATCAACACCAATAGTGGACTCAAGGATCACACAACCATCCCCAAACAGATATTTCCAAAATCCCTCTTCACTACTCCTGCATAGCACGAATGACCAGAAATCCTCCTGTGTGCTCTACAGTAAAAATCCACTATGAAAAACAGTCTTTAAGCACCTCAAGCACAACTTTCCCACCTCAAATTGGATGCTTACCTCAACTTAGTTCTACCTTGTTCCAACTAACAGGACAAAAGGTGGACACATTTCACTAGTGCTGTGAAATAAAAAGCAGCCCAAGTCTCAAACACTCATCAGCTCTAAGCTAGGACTGCTGTTGCAATATCCAGCAGTCACAAACAGGGTTGGACAGAAAATGATTGAAGCTCCAAGGGAATAGAAATGGAAAAAAAAAAAAAAAAAGGACAAAGATCTATCTAGAGGTAGTCACCAGCATCTATTTTGACAGAGACTTGGCATTGGCTTAGTCCTTGTGTTACTGCCCCTTCCCTCTCTGGATAATTTTAGATGTTGATATGTGGTAACAGATGGATTTAAAAGTTGCCCTTGACAAATATTTATACCTCTAATAATAGTTCTGTCTTTCCTCACCCATCTCCAGCAGTTCCAGTCAGGCGTGACTCAGAGCAACAACAATTAACAAAAATACCTCCTTTGCATCAATCATTTCCATTTCATCCCTGGATATGTAAATGCGTTTGGTATGCAATAAACTGAAGTAGGAAGCAAACACAGGGAAATGAGAACAGTGCTTTTTTGTATAACATCCACAGCTTCCCTTGTGCAGGCTGGGCAAGAAATTTTCTCCAGTTTATTGCTTCTCCTCCTTGTGACTACTTGAATCCTGCATTTGTTTTTGCTATATTGATTAATTTGCTTCTGTTTTGTGCATCTTTCAGAGTATTGTCTTCTTGTGTTATCAACTGAATGGCTTCTTCACCTGGTAGATAAGCTTGAACAGAACCCTGATACTCATTTAGTTTCCAAGGTAGGAGGTGCAACCTCCCCACCACGCTCATAGTTTACAACCTTCTGCTCCTGGCTCTCTATCACTCTTCTAACCAATCTGAGGTTGAAAGACCTTAAGATTTTTTCCACCTGACAGTGGGCACTGTCCAGATGACATTGTTACAATGCTACACAGAGGACTGGGGGATGCTGTACAGAAGTCCTGGCACTGATTTTTCTATTGGGGAAGAGGATGTCATATCTCATGACATGACTTCAAAAATACATAGGTCCTTCATGTTTGTTTCAATTGGAAAATTATAAAAATTATCTTGGCAAACTGTTTTCAAATGTTGACATTTATGGATTAAATATAGCAGCATTTCACAGCTCTCAGTGGCTAATACATAGTATTCAGTCACAGCAGGAATGGATGATGAGCCACCTCATAATATAAACAAGAAGCAGTTGAAAAAGACATGAAACTGGGGATGGTCTTCAGTCTCCCCTTTCTTCACTGCTCAGTAATGCATCAAGTCTGCTGCATTCTGAACATGCCTGAGCAATTCTGAATAAGGAGGTGCACTTGTTCTCCTTGGTGTCAATGACCCCCTTGCATCTGCCATGCCTGCACTTACATCTCTGTTAAGTTCCACAGATACCCACTGAGGGAACTTCTCAGCAAAGAATTAAGTAATAGCTTCTTTTACCCTGTTTGACAAAGCAAACTCATCACAGACTTACTGGCTTCATTTCAGTGGACTCCCATCATCAATTACTCAAACTGCCGTCAAAGACAGCATCAGTGTTTAAAGGCTAGCCAAGCAGAATATGCTAGTACATCAGTGAGAAGATGTTTCACACAAAACATTCCAAATTAATTAAGACCCCCATAGATTACATCTATATATTTATATCTCTTGTGCATGTGCAAATGTATGCCTAAAAATTTCCATGGGAACGTGGCCCTAAGCTGCAGTTGTCAATGCAGCAAAAATCACAGTAAGTGTACAGTGTGCATTTGCCAACATATCTTGTGACTGCCCATATAAACACACAGACGTGTACAAACACTTCAGATGATGCTTCAGACAGCAGCCCACTAGACACAGTGTTAGCTCCTCCTGAAAGGAAACTTGTCTTGTTTTGGTGCAGTGGTGTTCCTGTGAGAAGCTGCTGGAAGCTCCCTCAGTTCAAGTGCTGGCCCAAACTTTGCCCAAGGCTGAGCAGATATGGGAAGTTGGATGCACATCTGTAAAATAGTCAAGATAGGGGAAACAAAACTGAAAAAAATTAAAAAAAAAAAGACCTGCAGAGCAGAGGAGAACAGGAGGTAAAAGAGCAATGCCAGAGTTAGTGAAGAGGAAAGGGGAGAAGGTGCCTGAGCAGAGATTTCCCCACAGCCCGTGGTGAGATGGCAGCTGTGCTCCTGCAACCCATGGGAGAGCACGGTGTAGCAGTCCCTGAAGGACCACGGTGGGGTAAATGTGGATTTGTAGCCCCCGAAGTGTCACAGGTGGGCAGAGGTGAAGCTGCAGCCTGTGCGGGATCACAGAGAGGGGCAGATGTGGATCTGCAGCCATGGAGGAGCCCGTGTCAGAGGAGGTGACTGCTCGCGCAGCAGCCGTGACTCTGTGTGCAGCCCGGACTGGAGCAGTTCCTGAGGGACTGCACCTGAGGGAGGGACTCATGTCGGAGGGGTTCCTGAAGGACTCTGTCCTGTAAGAGGGAGTCCACAGTAGAGTTGGGGAAGAATGTGAGGAGTCCTTCCCTGAGAAAGACAGAGTGGCAGAAACACCGTGTGGGGAACTGACTCTAAACCCCCGCCGCCCCTCCCCTGTGCCCTGAGGGGGAGGCGGCAGTGAAGGGATCCGGGATCGGGGAGAAGGAAGAGGGCGGGGGGATGGGAGAGGAAGGGGGGTGTATTAAGATCTGGTTATGTTTTCTCTTTCTCCTTGTAGATTAAATCAAGTTTGTTTCTTCCCAAGATGAATCCGTCTGGTTTTGCCTGTTACCATAACTGGGGAATGAAAACCTCTGTATCTTTGTCTCTATTTACGAGACTTTGGGTGGATTTTCTCCTCCCTGATCCACAGGGGGGGTGAGCAAGCAGAGGCTTGGTTGGTACCGGCTGCGCCTAAATGGTGACAAAACTTCATACAACTTCCTCAAATAAGACAATCTCCTTTTGAGCATAACGTACTGAAATGAATGGGTTCTATAAGTTATTGCTGTGGGATGGTTGATATTTTGGGGCAGATGCTAAGCACCATGATGATCTGGGCAAGGCTGCGATGACCCATGCAAGGGCCCAAAAAAAGCATGGGTGTGAAGCAGGAGCTGCATGGGAGTGAAAAAGCCCTTGGGAATTCACAAGGCTCCAGTCCCACCAACATGAAATGCAGTCTCTTTGTTGGCATTAGGCAAAGAAAACTTTTAATTAATAGGACAGCTAAACCAAGCTTCTAGTTATAACCTAAGAACATGTATTTCTTTCATATTAAATGGTATTTTAATATAAAGCCTGTAATCTTACATTAATCCTTCAATGGTGTTGCTCTGGCTTAGAAATTAATTTCAGAGAAGCAGACTCTGATGTTAGTGGAGGTGATACCAAACCAGGGCTTTTGCCTCTTCTATCACCATGGAACAGATGTCCTAGCTGAGGGAGATTTACTAAGTATGGGAAGGATCACTGCACACGGAGAACAAAAGCATCCTGTAGGACCTCCTGGAGAAGAAGGATGAATGGCATTTACTCTGTCACTCCTGCTGTCATGTGGACCAGCCAGCACAAGGAAAGCTCAAGCACCACTCTTGGAATCTCAGAGTGGAGGATAAAACCAAGCTATTCCCTCTTCCTTCAAAGTGTGAGGCAAGACCTTATGTGCAGGGAGTGATGAGCTTCATAAAGAAGAGAGCACTCATAGCAGTTTATGCAGAGACAGAGGGATATTTGAGCTGGAGAAAGAGAGTCACTGGAGAATATTTTGGAAGACACTATAAGACAGAAGGAAGAAGAACCAAAACAACTGAAAAGCCCAGGTGGATCATAAAGCCATCCACATTCTGGTCCTCCCTGGTATCAAAGAAAATAAAATCCCTGTCAAGTTTGGGTCAAGTTTAAGACCCAAGCTGAGATAAGAAGTGAGCAGCTTTAATCCTAGAAGTGAGAGTGCTCCTGAAGAAAGGTCTGAAATACACATCAAAAGCCTGCCTAGCAGCATGGCTATGCTAACCACAGAGGTCGTGGCAAGATGAAGCATTAAGAAGGATGTGGATTTTTTGAGCAAAAGCCTTAAGCTTCCCAGTTTTACCCATAAGCACACATTGACAGAGGCAATAGCAGGGCTAACCACTGATCAGCAGCTTCTCTTCAGGCAAAGCATCATCCGTATGGGTAACAGCGAAGAGGAGAGGGTAAACAAATGAAATAAAATTCCAGATAAAGCAATACATCAAGAGTTAGGGAATAAGAGCATGCAATAAGAACAGTGAGGGGTGGCAGACAGTGAAGAAACATTGCTGGGATGATCTGAAGTGATCAAATCATCCAAGCATAATGCGGATCTATCAGCTCATGGCTGGCAGTATTACAGTGCAGGGTGTCACTGCATCTATGCTCTGCTTAATTTACAGATAAACTGCCCAATGGAATATAAACTGATATGTATACATCTTATTCAGAAAAATGGTATTGTAAAGAAAAAGCTATGAAACACTGCCCAAACTATATGCATGCCCAGCAGGCTGCAGGAAGCATCAGACATATCCACCAAGCCAGATACATAAATCCTAGATAGCCCCCAAAGTTCTGCGAGGATGATGTAGCAATGACACATAGGTTTCTTCAGCTTAGGATCTGTCACAGGATGCTAGACCACTGGGATGGGAATGGTTTTCTAAGACATCCTTTAAAAAACTTGTGAGCTTAATACAATCATCTGGTTTTTTACAGGTTTTATGGGTTTCTTTACAAGTCTTTTAGTGAAAGATCAGCAGTCACCATTAAGAGACCATTAAGGTGATGTTTATCCAGTTGTACCACATACATCATCCACTCAGAATATAGGAAAACTTCATTGGCTGTTTTCTCAAAGGATCTGAGCGCTCACCACTTCTGTTTTTAACTGGCATGATGAGCACTGTGCTTATTTAAAATGGCTGTAATGTTCTATAGAGACTCCACACTGAAGAAGAACTTGTCGCTGACTTCATCCAAAGAAAAAGAAAAAGAAAACCAAACCATCAAAAGAAAAAACCACAAAAACCCAAAACCACCAAAACCCCTTGCATTTTGAATACAGCCAGAAAAAAAAATAAATGGCCACTGTTTCCTATTTCCAGATTGGCCACAAGCTGGAAACAAGCTGGTAACAAAATGGTGTGTGCTGCAGTTTACTACACCTTTTGCTATCCTAGTGGTGTATAATGTATCTAAACCTGTAGCACATGCCTGCTCAGACAAGGGACTGGGTACTGCTTCCTGGATAAGCCTTCTAAATGCAGTGGTCCACATATAAACTACATGTCTAAGCAACCTCTGAAGCCAGCAGGTAGCTGCTGGACCCAGGCAGTGGTGTCTGGAGAGGGATGCAGATGGCCAGCAGTGGGTGCCAGGTCTGGCATGAGCCCAGTCACTTCAGAGGCTCCCCATGACCTCACTGTGTCCAGTTCTGGGCCCCTCAGTTTAGGAAGGATATCGAGGTCCTGGAGCAGGTCCAAAGGAGGGCAAACAGGCTGGTGAAAGGACTTAAGCACATATCCTACGAAGAGAGGCTGAGGGAGCTGGGGCTGTTCAGCCTGGAGAAGAGGAGGCTCAGGGGAGACCTCATCACTCTCTACAACTCCCTGAAAGGAGGGGGTAGCCAGGTGGGGGTTGGTCTCTTTTCCCAGGCAACTCTCAGCAAGACAAGAGGGCATGAACTTAAGTTGTGCCGGGGGAGGTTTAGTTTGGATATTAGAAAGAATTTCTTTACGGAGAGGGTGATCAGGCATTGGAATGGGCTGCCCAGGGAAGTAGTGGATTCTCCGTCCCTGGAGATATTTAAAAAGAGACTGGATGTGGCACTCACTGCCATGGTCTGGTAACTGCAGCGGTAGTGGATCAAGGGTTGGACTTGATGATCTCTGAGGCCCCTTCCAACCCAGCCAATTCTATGATTCTATTCTATGATTCTATGATTCTATGCATTGCACTGTGTACCCTGACAACAGCAGAAGCTCAGATACCTGCTAACTTGGAGATGTCTACATTGTAGGCACTTATATACAGGTGTCTTCACCTGTACGGTGTACCCCGTGCCTGGAGTCAAGGGTTCCCTGCCTGCACAGAGTTACTGACAGTGTGCAAACTTCAGGCTGACCTCAAAAACTAAGCAGTAACATCACATTTTCTAACAAGTGAGAAGGAACAACAATGAACTGTTCTTTCCTGACTTTTTATACACTGGTACACACCTGCCCCTTTACACTGTAACTTTCTAAGAATGTTTCTAGAGATGAGGCATTCCTCAAATAAGCAGAAGTTTTAAGTAAGTTTGGTGTTATTTCACACAAATCTCCAGAGCAGCAGTTAGAAAACCAGACTACCATTTCTTTGTTGTTGTTGTTGATACACCAGTGAGATGGGGGAGGGCTTGGAGTCAGACAGCTGGGTTTATATTCTGGCTCTGGAAAGCAAAGGTGGTTGCTCCCGAAGTTACTTGTCTTGACATAGTCTGATACAGGCAAGACAGAAGTGGCCACTGGGAAGCACTTAAAAAATTGGAAACATCACATTTAATTCCAATTTGCAGTGATACTCCCTGCTACCAACTTCTTTCACATTAAACTCTTGCTTTAGGACTCATTGTAAAAGTCCTTTTTCTGTTGTTATTTGTATTGTTTTTCCTCTTTAGAAATTGCAAGCTCTTTATTTCCCCCTAGATAATCTCTGAAATATCAAATCAATTCTGTATCTGTGCTATCAGAAAAACCTCCAGAAAGCCTTACAGCATTATTTTTTTTTTTTTTTCCTGTTGATCAGATGATTAGTGTCCCACCTCTGATTACAGACTGACACATGGCAAAGAGCATCACTAGAGATCACACTCTGATATCAAACTGCTTTTAACAGCAGTGATTTAGGGTAATCCAGAAGGATAGAAGGAAGAGAGTGAATCTGTGGTGACACAAATGCTGCCTGTACAACCTCAAGAATTTTTTCACCTAAAGAATCTAATTTTCCTTGAAGTGAATCTAGGGCAAATTCAACAGTGGTGTAGAGCTGTACAAGGATATGAAAAGAGTGAGATGGTAGATAAGCTATTAGAACATAGCACTGTTTTAGATCTGTAATATACAGAAAAAAGGTGCCTTTCAAAATCCAGCACTACACCTATACTGCCAACAATGGTAAAAGCCACGTCTAAAGAGACACTATTTATTTTTTTTTTAACTTTTTTTTTCTTTTAAAACACTGTAAGCTTTTGGAGTTAGGATTTGTGATTTTAGACTTTTTTAAAGTAGTGACAACATTAAAATAATAACAATCATGTTTTCCACATATCACATTGCCACAAGCCCTTCAAAATCATTGATGACAATGGAGCTCAGGATCTACTGCTGGAAAAGGAAACTGGGAGTGCTAAGACCCTTGTTTTTCTTGAGATGGGAGAATATAAGTTTGTGAGAATGAAGATTTTAATGAAGTATTTCAAAGACATGTTAAAAGATGTTAAAGTGGGCACCAAAAAGCAGCCTTCTGGTACCTAAGAGGAGGTGAGTAAGAAGATGGAGCCAGGCTCTTCACTGTTGTGTATGCTGGGATAGTGAGAGACAACAGTCATAAACTGAAAAAGGAGAGGGTTCATGGAAAATAATTTCAGTTTTGAGAATAATTAAGCACTGGAAAAGTTTTTCCCATAGAAGCTGTGTGCCCTGCAATCTTGGAAGTTTTGAAGAAGCACCTGGACAGAGCCCTGAGCAACCCCATCAGTGGTCAGTGATGACTCTGCCCTGAGCAAGGATGTTGGACTAGAGAGCTCCTGAGATCCCTCCCTGCCCCATTCAGTGTGACAGTGCCCAATCTTCTGTCACCAAACATACAGTCCTGTCAGAAAAACACAACAAACCAGAACCAACCCACCAACTGGATCACACCCCTTCTTGGCTGATCTCTCCTGGCTTCCCCCAGGCAGAGTACAGGGAATGTGTTTTGCCTTTTATGAGATTATTTTTTACTTGTATGTGATTTGAACCAGGGCTATAAACACTCCAAATCAGTACATCCTGAATTATTGAGCATCTTCATGCATATTTATGTCAATGTTACTTTCTTCAATATAGAGTCTCTAGAAACTAGAGAGGACAGTGCAGCAACTGCATGCCCTAAAGAAATAATTCTGTTCACAGCTATCAAGTCTAGATCTTGAACAGCTTCTAGATTAATGAAATGATGTAGCTACCCATGGTTTTAACCACAGGATTTTAGAAAATGCACACAAATAGCATATGAATATGTGTGAGCTAATATAAGTTTTTCTTGTGTGTTGGTTTTATGATTTGGACATAAACTTTCAAACACAGAGGATAAAGTTAGGCACCTAAATCTATATTTAAACATATAGATATACTCAGCCTCAGTGCCACTGAAGAAAATACACAGTAGTAGGAGCTAAGGATGCTCAATTACCCAGACAACATGATCTGATGATTTATTTAGCAAAAGGAGGCTCCCAGAGCCATGAGAGTGCCCTTCCTTGACAGCACAGATAACAGGACTCTATTATCCCCTTCACAAAACAATCAAACCCTTTTGAAATACCCTTTCCATGACACTGCTGCTCTTGGAAAGAGCTCGAGAATATTGTTTCTCCCAGTTAGGAATACAAATCTCATTCCCAGAATAAACCTGTTCTTGGTTTACTTACATCCAGCTGTTCTTGGGTTAACACTTCAAGTCCATCAAGAGGATTTATAAATGTAACACCAGAGAAGGAGAAACAACATTTAAGTTGGAGAGCAGGGAGCAATCACATCGGCTTTCATTTTACAAAGCTAAACGAGTTGCTGTTTTCTTCTCTGGTAAGACAAGCCAGAAGTGACCATGCTCTAGTCCCCCAAGCCCCTTTGGTCCCACTTAGATTGCTTGAACCAGAGATGCACCCTGAGTTTTCCAGCATCTCAGCCTGCCATGCTGACTTTTGATAGGAGGCCAACAAGAGTAAGATGTGGTGGAAGATCCTGAGATCAGTTCTGGTATTTGCCTACCCAAGTAGTCTGTCCTGGCACCTGACCTTGCATCCTATTTGACTAGATAGGGCTAGAACTGAGCAAATTTCACATAAGGCTTCAGACGTGCCTTGTACAACAAATATTTCCTTATCTCCAGTAGCAATGTATGCTCTGATACACCCTCACAATGCATTTTTTTTTTTTACAGGATCATATAACTCTGGAAACCCCTACTCACTGTGTCACTGGCTAATATATAGAGGTCTTTCCATCCCCCTCCCATTTCACCTGATAAGCACTCAGTTGATAGAGGAAATATGTTTCTGCTGGCCTCAAACACACAATCTTACACTTAGCTACGAAACCTCATTCCATCTCTTTTACTGAAATACTCAAGGTCATTAAGCAAATTCCATTAACATACTTCAGCTTTTTGTGCCAACACTGTTAATGAAAACATGAAAAAGAATCAGAGCTAAGACCAGCCCTGAGGAAATTCATTAATAACGTTCCTTTAAACCAGAATGTTCCTCTTTCAGCACACACCATTTTGCTACCAGCTTCTTGTCTACCAGAAAATTCTTATGCTCAGCTTCATGTTTTCTGTATTGCAGAATCACTTTGCAGATGCCTCTCTAACAAATACTTTACTGAAGGTAAAATTCCTTGCCCTTTGCAGAGACAGATGCTGGGTATTTACATGTCTCAGCCCAAAGGCTGAGAATGGTGGACCCAGCTTTGCTGCATGTGAGAAGACAGAAAATGGCTAAAGTGAGGAAATGACAACTTATTTGAGAGAGAAGTGGTGGGGAATAGAAATTTACAGATTAGGTGATTTGATGGAAAACCAAATCTGCCACTTTCCATCAAACAACCTTAATACAAATTGTAAATCATTTCTTGATGAGACACAAATCTAACAAAGTTCCCTCCAGAGATTTTTGTTCTTTGCCTAAATTACATCAAGCTCTGTTGTTCTAAGTGTTCTTTAAATTGCTGAAAGGAACAAAGCAGCAAGAGCCTTGCTGAAAGTAATATAAGTATAAAATGCAATAATAAATCAAATAAAAGAATTGGCTGTCCTATGAAGTACAAACAAAATAAAAACCTCAGACCTGTAAGAGGCAGTGTGTGTTAGTGTACATAGGAGGAAATACTACTAAAACCCAATAAATACATATAATGGCCATAATAGTCTTTAAAGATATTGTATGCAAGACCATGCATACCTTTGTGCCAAATAGAATAATAAATGCTTTGTGATCAGGACTGGCAGAGGAGGAATCCATTGTTCATAGGACCTCAATTCTACCACATCTCTCTTGTGCACAGATCATTGCTGTGCCTCAAAAGGACCACGAAAATCTGGAGCAGATTTGTCACTTTTACTCAAAAATGTTGTTTGTTCCTCTTGTCTCTGCCTTTGCTATCCCACTGCACAGGAGGGAAAATGAAATAATGATGTATTTGCACTGTTGTAGAACCTGCATCCTTCCAGAGCTACCTCTAGCCCCAGCTTGGGAAGGAAGCTGAACCTGCTTTTCTCAGAGAGATGTTACAAGCACAGGAGAGACAAGCAAAGGGGATGATCTGCAGTATCAGGCAACAGCAGGAAACAAGGACTGGCCAGAAAAAAGAAAGGTGATGACAGGCAAGGGAGAAGAGAAGACCAAACCTGGTGACACTGTAGCAAGAGGGACCTGCAGATGGAGCTTGTTTTGCCAACTTAGCTTCCAAGGGTTACAGAAACCAGGCTGGGAAGGGACCTTCCTGATCATGTCTGATGCCTATAATAACGGGTAAAGGTTTAGCATGACAGGGTTTGTAAAATATCCCTTATGCACACAGGACAAACCATAAAATCCTCCTCACTCTCAGATCACAGTCTCTGAACAGCTGCCAGCAAGGTTAGAGCAAGTCTAAGCTTTTAGGTGCAGAGCAGGTTACTGCCAGGGTGATGGAGTGAGCATGAAGCTCTGATGCAAAGAGATGGGAAAGCAGTACTCCTGCCTATTCAGTAAACTAAACAACACAAGGCTTTTTTGTAAAGGTTATAAGAAAAAACCATGCAAAACAATGAGATATCTGCTATCATAAATACTAGCTGCCTATATGAACATACCAGTTTCAAAAAGCCCCATAAAAGACAAATAAAATGTAGTCAGACCCTTAAATCTTCTGACATTTATGTCTTTTATGGATTTTGTTAGGTCTGAAACACGGCAAAAATATTTATGTTAAATTCAACTGCCATGTTCATGTTAATCCTCTTCCTCATTTTTGATGGAGCTGCTGCTATCCAGTTTTATTCCCTGATTAGGTAAGAGAAGCAGAATGGACATCTCCAGTGCTCCTCTGTAGCTGGCTACACTTAAAACCAAGTGTGTGACACAAGTGGCAAGCATCCTGGGTCCTTCCTGAATCAAGTTGCCTCTGATTTCCATGTAGTAGCTCAGTTGCAGATGCTCTCTTTCAAATCTGGGATGCTCAGATGAAAGTTCTGGGTGTTTTTTTTCGCTGCAACTCATTTTGAATCAGTATAGTAATTCAGCTCAATTAATAAAGTAATTAACAATAAGAAGGCTCAGTAATTGAAATTCCTTTGAAAGTACATCAATTTATTCTCTCTAAGCTTTGCCTCAAGTCTTTATTAATTCTGACATCAAGCATAATGACCATAAATTATAAAGGATCATCACAAAATCCAGGCATCACAACTATTTTCTTGTCTGACATGCCAAGTGTCTAAAACATTTAGGTTCGGTCATAATATATGTGATTTGCCTTCCCTAAGGTAAACAATATGAATATTAAAGAATTTCAGGTGATTCTTAATTAAAACATTTTAAGAGGGGTCTTTCCTATCCATTCATTGAAAAAAAATACCAAAAGCTAAGGAAATTTCTCAGCTGCAAGATAAAAACGTTAACTTTTTTTCTCTTAACAAAGAGAAACTCTCTTCTTGTGAAGTAACTGTGTGGTTTTTTTCCGGCAAGACATTAGGTAAGCAGCTGATAGGGTATTTCAGTTGAATACCTCCAAGACAGATGACTGACTGCCCCTTTTTACTCTGCACATTGTGTTTCCACTAGAATTCCTCCCAGGACCTAATGAAATCTGTTAATGTTTGTTATGTGAATAACACAACTCAAAGCTGCAAGCAAAATCGCATCTTCTCCATCCACTGACCGAACAGATTTCTTTCCACATCAGCCGAGGCGATTTCCGTCCGTGTGTGCGGCTACACATACAGTTTCCACAAGGGGGCCCTCTGACCTTCTCCAAATCTTAGCAAAAGCTTACCTTTCTTTCAAAAAACTTATATTACAAAGCTTTTGTCTACAGATTCTATGGCATCTTAGGAAAAAAAACCAAAACAACCAAGTACCAACTAGAATTTAGTTTATGATAGAATTTTATACAGCAAAAAACCGTAATTTGAAAGGGAATCAGGTTTTTTATGTACAGTTTTCATTACATACCTGGAATGCAGAGAACGTGGATAAAACTTTTTAGGGTTTACTATCTGCAATAAACAGGCAAAATGAGATTTTTCCCAGAGATAGACACAGAGTCGCTCTCACTGCCCTGGCGAGGCAGCCTTCACTATGCTGGCAAGCTCTGTATTATATTGCAATTTGCTATGTAAGCTTGAAGTAAGCCAAGACACTATTAGTGATTTCAGCTCTGTGTGAATGCATCCCCCAGGCACAAAATTGAAGGTACAAATGGTATTAAGTTTATTTGCACTGTCCACTCAACTCCCAGCAGATGTGGGAAATGAATCTTGCGTGGGATGGTTTGTTATTTGCTTTAATATTCCGAATTTTATGGAGACAGAGTTATACGTCTTCATTTTCTTAACTCAATTGTACCCCTCTGAGGTTTCCATTACTCAACCATCCCTTTGACCTTCGAACACCTGATGCAAATCAGATCACCTCCTTCTTCTGACCTCAAACCTTAACAAATCAAGCCCACGCAGCATGTGCCGGGCTGTGCACTGTGCTGAACAACTATTGTTATGCTCTGAGAAAAAAAGGTAGTGAGATGAAATACAGCAGCCTGTGTTTCTAGCCTCCAGCTTTTATGTGGGATTCTTTATCTTCCAGGAAAACCAGCAAGCGATTGTGTGAATCCAGGCTTGCTGATCCAGCACAAACCAGGGGGTTTGTGAACTGCTAACTCATTCAAGTAAATCTTTAAGTAAAGTTTTCATGACCACTCAGCAATACTGCCATATGATACGGTCATGTTTAACCAATGTCTATGACAGAGCTCAGGCTCCTGCAATAATTGTGCATTCAGGTAAAATAAAAGGTGCTGATGGAACTCCGTATGAATTACTGGCTGCAGCAAGTCATCAGGGATGCCTTTGGCTCTGCTACCCTTTTCCAGGATGGACAAATCATAATCAATGAAGCACATCTGTACTGTGGAGAAAAAGCATTTCCCAATCCCTCCAGGCCATAAACCGACTACTTGAAGCATGACATTTGATTAGCCGTATTATCTCAACTCATTTATATATAAAAGTTGTTAAGGGCCATGAAGTCATCTAGCCTTCATTAAAATCCAGCCACATACTTTGAGACAATGTTCCCACTCATCTTCATTTTTATTTAAAAAAAAAAAAGAAAAGAAAAAAAGAGTAAAAGAGTAATTTTTTTAACTGCGGGTTATCATCTTTGCAGTTTTATTCTTGCAAAATAACCTTACCCTCTTAGCTAAGTGCTGCTGTACCCCCTCACACTTGCAAATAGGTCAGGCTTTTCTAGTCTTTCCCCAAAGAGATATTTGACATTGAGACTCAACAAGATCTAGCATCTTTCTGAAAGAAAGACCAAGGGAACAGTGTGCAGGACTTTATTTTCAAATATATCTCTCACAGAAATTAATGAACATCTGTGCAGACACTGAACAGAAGTTTGGGCAGCAGAAACAAAACTCATCCGAGATTGAGTATAAGGTCCAGGAATGCCTAATGGTAAGGTTCTTTGTCTTTGCCACTTGAGGATTTCTTTCCTTCCCTTTGAAAAGCCAGAGAGGTTTTCAGGTCATGAGCTTCTCTTGCTCCAAAGGAAATGGGATGATAACAGCGTTAGGAAAGATATTTCTGCATTACCGAGGTGCAAAGTTGCTGATGTGTGCCTAAGTAACACAAGTATTTGAATATGAAACATTCATTGATTCCTTTATCAACTATAAATTGCTTTCTTTTTCATACAGAATATTAATGTTAATACAATCCAGCTGTGATCCAAACAGAAAAGCAAAATTCAGGTTAAAATGTCATACTATTATAATTTTTCTGCAGTTGTTATAATTTATCTAAAGGAGTAGGTTTCTTAGTCTAGGTCAATCTTATTTTTGCTACACATACTGAATATCATAAAATTGTGCATAAATTAATACCTGTGAACTTGAAAAAGAAATCTCATCATAGTTTCCTGAGCAGCTGTAGAAAGGCTACCTGCCTTATAAAAACAGCCCCCCAAAAAGAAAAGGATGCAAACTACTCTGGTTCTGCTTTTTTGCTTTGAAGATGTTCCCTTTCAAAGGGCTTCTTTACTCCTCAAGCAGAATTTTTGCTTATAATTGTATTGTTTTTCATATGTGACAAAACTATACATCCCAATAGTCTCAGCAAGTGCTCTTTAGCACTCGTGCCTCTGCTCTCCATCTTGCAGCAGCAGCTGCTGTATGTTCAGTCTAAACTATGTCTCTCCCTAAACAAAAGAAAGCTGGTGTGCCCATAGACCTTTATTCGTGACACTTTAATTTGCTCCACGGCCTTAATAAATACCCCAGCACTAAGTATACTAATGCAAACCACAGCCCCCAAAATAACTCACTACAGACATCTTTCCACTTTGTTTCCAGTACCACTGCTCTTATTGCTAGGAACAATGACTAGCACAGGCAGGGATTTATCACTGAAAAATCACTCTTGGGAAAGCAGCAGGAATTCTCAGAGGTGTAGCAGGGCAGAAACTGAGGAGCCACATTAGCATTCCCTGAGCATTAAAGTAAAAAGCCTGGCAGTGTGGCTGGGCCACTGGGGTGGGTAAGCAGACAGGGGCAGCCCTCCCATAGTCATCATTCTGACACTCAACAGCAGGGCCCATAGGTGAGGGGTGTGGGCAGCAGCCACCAAGCTGCACAAAGTCTCCCCAAAGTACCTGGGACATTTTGCTCCCAGGCCAGAAATTCACCTCCCCTGGTCCAGCACCCTAGGACCCAAGTCTTCCCTGGCAGACACCCCATCTTACCTTGTTGGAAGAAGAGGAAGACTTGTAGGAAGGGATGGTGCAGACTCCCCTTCTCCTTAAGTTCACAAAGACAACCATAACTTTGCCCTAACATAACTGATCTTTCTTTTTGTCCCAATATTCTCAAGAGAACAAAAAGATATATTTACCACAAAAGCTATGCAAACAGCAACAGACCAGGCAGTGAGAGAAGAACAGTCAGCTCTCTTGAAAGATTTTTAAAATCTTAAATGCAATTCTCTTTTTCTTATCCTGAAAACATGCTCACATTTATTGTAAAAAGGAGAGAAAATTGGATATATAGAACTAACCAATGGCCTACAAACACACATAACCCTGAGGCTGAACCTTGAATTTTAAAAAAATACCTGCTAATCATGAAAACTCCAGATTAAATGCCTTAGAGCAGAGGATCTGGGGATAAAATTCTTAACATGGGTGAGCCCTGAGCACAATCTTGACACTCAAGCTGGGCAGACAATGTTGAGATTCATCAGAGCTACAAAAACTGCAGTGTTTCTTACTACACACTTAATATGTGTGCATTTTCCCTCTTCTTCCCAGCTTCTCTTTTATTTTTGGAACCATCACCATCACCACCACCACCCCCTCCCCACCCCTCCCCTGCCCCATCTATTTCTTTTCTTCTTTTTCCCTTTGTTATTTGTGCCCTCAGACAGCAAAAGCTTAACTTTATGCCCAGAGAAGCTGTAGAGGAAACAGAGCCTTTCTCTGTGCAATGGACTGTTGGGCTGATACAGAAGAAAATCGACTTTTTCTGAGCTTGGGTTAAGCTCAAATTTTGCTGCATGCTGAGCTGGCTGCAGGGAAAAACCAAGTGGGAATGGGATGGTGTCACTCAAACCCTTCCTGTTGTGCCTGCAGCTTTTTGGGGCCAGAGTTGTAGGGGCTGTGGAGCTGACTGGCAAAGCCATGCACAAGTTTGCCAACTGCAAACTATGCCCTCAGCATCTAACCTCTAACACCTGAGCAGGAGCTACTTTGGATTTATGAGATCCCCCCCAGAGATATGTTGGTTTAGGGCTGCATCCTCACAGACCATTTTCCCAGCATCACCCTCTTTGGGATTCTCCCTCTACAAACTGCCAAGAAAAGGGCTTGGGTTTAATTGGGATTTTTTAATTTTAGCTCACTGAAACTGGATCCACCCCATTTTTTTCCATCCCAGATACACGGACTCTCTGAGGGGCTCAGTTTAGATGTCTGTGCATTTGGTACATTTACTGCCAGGTCAGGTTTTCTTAACAAACCTGAGACACAGAAATTGTTTTGCAAACCCTCAGTTTACCTTCCAATCCTGAACATCCTACAGCATTTATAACATTAAACTACTGCAACAGGAATTAGCTCTCTTTAACCTAGCCTAGACTTGGCTTTGGTTTTCCAAAAAGACTTCAGAAGAACCATGTTCATAAAAAGAGCTAAATGAAAAATGCCACATTAAAAAAGAGTTCAAGAAGCTGCTTGACTAGTTCATGGAATATAAACGCATCAAGAGCTACTAAATACAAGACATCTCCACTAACCAAGAAAATCTCAGGCCTTGAATTTTTAGAATAAGGGAATGTATTCAGCGGCATCATCAAGGTTCTGGCTGTTGGCCACTGTTAGAGACAGGGTATTAGGGTATGTGACTCAGCCATCATGCTACTTCAAGCCACCCACATAGTAATTTTTTTTTTTTTTAAATTAACATTGATGAAAGAAGTATCTCACATGCTGATGAGTTAATTCGAAGGAGAATAAATAAATAAATAAATAAATAAAAGAAAAAAGATCTGTACTTAGTCATAAGTGTAAAGAAGAATTTGGATGTCATGCTTGCCATAGAAAATGTCCTCAGATCTTCAATAAGGAATCTGTTTTCTGTTTTCTTTAAAATGGATCTTGAAATGTGGGTGTTGAAAATGGCAGTCCTTTCTCTACTGCTTGTAAAAATGAACACTTTCCATTTATTTGCAAAAAGACCATCAGAAAATACATTATTACCAGGGGTTGGTAGGAGGCAACATCAAACAGCATGTCAGCTCTGAAGAAACAAATGAACCATGGAAACAGACTGAATGTAAGAACCAACCTCCATGCAGGGTGCAGGAACAGGGGATCCAATTGAGGCCACAACACAGAAAAGGAAACTGAGGAGACCCTCAGGTAGGCTGAAAGACATCTCCCCCCTCTCCTGACAACTCCACTGCTCCCAGTGCCAGGTCTGCCCATGGCTTGGTGGCCTGGCAATGAAAATTTGATCCACAGCAACCACAGCAACACAAATTATCTAGAGGGCATGACATGGTGCCTATGCTGGTTTTAGGTGTTCACAAGTGCCAGAAGTGAGAGAAGAGATGATATCAGACAAGGGCACAGGATAATGCAGAGCAAACCCACCTATTCTGGCACAAAGTCTTTCAGCACAAAACCAGTTGACAGCCTTCTCCTGAACAGCTTGAACTGGCACAGTGAGTTTATACTGGAGTAGTACTTTGAACCATTTGTTCACCCTGCCTTTGAGCAAGTCCTAGGACATCTAAAGCCAGTCCAGCTGTATTGTGAGACTGTGGCCTCAGTATCCAACCTGCTACAACTGTGCAGGAGTTACTTTGGATTTATGAGTGTGTAATCTTAGTTTTGCTGCCCCACATGCCTCTTCTGTGTCTGTCCCAACTTACCTAACCTCTGCTGTTCTTCCCACATAATATACATTTTCCCTCTCCAGTGTACTAAAACTATATGAATGGGAAGAAAGTAAATGACATGACTGAAATATTACTTAAATATTGAATATCAAACATAAAATTTAAAGGAGTAAAATTCATTTAATAGCAATACTATGTCAATCCTGTAAGAATATAAATGAATAAAAGCCTGCATTACAAGATGAAATATTGCTCTCAGAGTTAGAAGTGCCAGAAATAATATGACTTGTGCAGCTTTATTTTGCCATTATGATAACCTATTTATTTGAAATAAAAATTATTATTTTTCCACAGGACCCCTGCTTTGTGCAGTGTACAGAACAGGCAGTGCTCAGCAAGTGATATGACTTGAATACTTCTTTTTACTGTCCTCTGAAAGACCAAAGTTCAGTGTTTTATTTACAGTGAAGGTACAGAATGTCACATCTCCTCACAGCTATTGCTATCACAATCATCCTTTTATATAATTATAGTCATATCCTTGCACTTTTGCCCACTGAATCTTGATTTCTTTCAGGTCAAAAAGAAACAGCACAATAATATTGGGGACAAATTCCTTCCTCGAAGAGGAAAGAGACACAGAGCTGCAATGGTCTCCTGGGCAATGGGAGAGGTAAGCTTGAACCTCTCAGACAGTGAAAGAAAATCATAGAATCATAGAATAGTTTTTGTTTGGAAAAGACCTTTAAGATCACCAAATCCAACTGTTAACCTAGCACTGCCAAGTCCACCACTACACCCTAAGCACCACATTTACACATCCTTTAAATACATCCAGGGATGGTGACTCAACCACTTCCCCAGGCAGCTTGTTCCAGGGTTTGTCAACCATTTCAGTGAAGAAATTTCTCCTAATATCCAATCTAAACCTCCCCTAGCACAACTTGAGGCCATTTCTTCATATTCTATTGCTTGTTACTTGGAAGAAGAGATCAACACCCCCCTTGCTATAACTTCCTTTCATGTAGTTGTAGAGAGTTATGATGAGATCTCCCCTCAGCCTCCTTTTCTCCAGACTAAACAACCCCAGTTCCCTCATCCATTCCTCGTCAGACGTTCTCCAGACCCTTCACCAGTTTCTTTGGACACACTCCAGCACCTCAGTGTCCTTGTTGCAGCCCAGAACTCAACACAGTACTCGAGGTATGGCCTCACCAGTGCCCAGTACAGGGGGACAATCACTATCCAATCCTGCTGGCCACACTGTTCCTGATGCAAGCCAAGTTGATGATGACCTTATTGGCCACCAGGGCACACTGCTGGCTTATATTCAGGTGGCTCTTAGCCAATACCTGCAGGCCCTTTTCTGCCAGGCAGCTTTCCAGACACTCTTCCTAAGCCTAGAGCTTTGCATAAAAACTCAGAAGAAATCTCTCCCAATTCCTACATCCAATACCAGTTTCTGACAAACACAGATGTGACTACTATGTGGAGTGGGACTCACATCTGGAGGTGCTCCTGGTGCTGCACAGTTCCTGAAGCAAGGTGTTCCCCACTTGTCCTCCCTAAGAGGAACTCATGAGTCTTCTCAGACTCTTCTCAAAGCAAGCAGCTGAGCTGCACACCCGCAGGAAAAAAACCTGAAAGCTCCCAACAAACCTCTCTAATCACAACTAAGGCTTCTAGTGATGGTGGAACTGTGAAAGGTTTTTGAGTCTGAGACTCCCAGCCTTGTTACTTGCTCCTTATAGCTTGTGGTCTCAGACTATCTCATTAAATAACATCTTTGAAAATCAGGCCACTCCTTTCAGTTCCAGCTGTAACCCTGAACTTGAGCAACACTATTTTAAAATATCAGCATCTTGAAGACTTAGAGTCATTTATCTACCTTAAAGTCCTGCTATGTGTACTGACTGCAAGTGCACAGGGCCCAGGGTGATGAAATAGCTATCAGTATAAAATAGCCCATTAGTACTAAACGATCCATTCTCACTTTTTGTTTGGAAATACTTGTCTCTTGTTTTTCATTGCATCTTTCAGGCATTAAAAATCTTAATAAGGAGATGAGTGACATTAATAATGCAGTAATGTGTTTTTGGAGCCATCACTTAGTGGCAGATGCTAGAGATGCTAACTAAGACACGGGTAACAGATAATGGCATGGCTTATTTTTGTCCACATATTTTCCATAAAGAAACATATTACTGAGTGCAAGAATGGTCTCCAAATAATTGGTAGGCAAAAACATGCCTAATAAAAAAAGAATATTTGATACATTCACAAATAATACAAACTTTTTTTTTTTAATTTAGAAGATGTATGGATACAATATATTTTCAGTCCATCAGTGAGTAACTTTAACATGCTCTCAAAATAAATACTTCTCAGCTACATAGAAAAGTTGTTTTACAGTCAGCCTACCACTTTATACTCACTAAGAAGCACAACTTCACAAGCAAAGTTACTTCCAGACAAAAATAACAGTATGACGAGATGGTACAAGGGACCAGTTGGCTATCTTCTCACCGGTACTACCCTGTACAAAGCTAAAGGCAGGTCTGTGCATTTTGCTGAATAAAGAGAGGCTTTAACTGCCTTGCTGAATCAGGGCTTCAATTATTTGTGGACATTTGGAAAGTTATTATCTAATTCATTATTCAGAGAGACAGTCGTGAGCACAGTAAATTAGCTGGATGATAGGTGGACTCTACATGCTCTGAATTAAAGTAATCACAGTTTTATTTTCTCTGATAGGGATTTATTCAGTCGAAGTGAAAATAAATGATGTCGTTATGGGCGAGCAAATAATTACAGCAATATTGCTTCAGTTCTGGAGATGTTTTGCATTCATTTGTGTTTGCAACCTGACAGCTTTGGACCACGAGAGTGTGTGAGCAGGAGACACCACAGCTGGTAGGGACAGAGGAACAAAGGCTACAGGAGCCCCTTTTCTCTCTGAAGGTCTTCAAGAGCCCAGGTTGAAATGCAGAAGTGAAGGTCTGGGTGAACCCAGAGAGGACCCTTGTCCCTGACTCACCAAACAGCTCCTCTGTGTAAGGGTAAATGAGGAGAGGGTAAACCAGGGTGCTTCAAAGCAGCTCGACCCCTTCAGTTTAATTTCTTAGATAAAATGGATGTTTTCTGTATTTACAATATGGAGACATGGCCAGAATACAATCATATGATTCCATGGGATACAATAGCAATGATTACAAATGAGATTACATCTGATTTCTTCTTTTTCAATAACTGGAGATACTTTTTTTTTCTGACAATCAAAGCTTTGGATATTTTTTTAAGCCAATAATTCCAAAAAAACTTTGCTTTCTTGTATTTCTTCTGGTCCTTGAAGTCTGTAGGACACTACCAAACCCTTGAATTTTTATTTTTATTGAAACTTCAGTAAATCGAAATACGAATTTTTGTGAGATCTCCCTCAAACAACCATTTCCCTCATCTACAGACTATTGGCAAAATTTCCTCTCACTCTTTCTCCTCAAAATTGCTGTCTGTGTGTTTTGCCATAAAGCACTGAAATAACTGGTCTCTGTAAACTGCTTTTAGCTTAAATGTCCTTCCTCTGGAAGCCTTGGGAGTGCTTACTGCCAGTGCACTGTGGTGTAGCACAGATCTCTGTGGTTGGAGAACAGCTGGGTCTGATCTTCCTTACCCTTTTGACATTTTAGTTTAATTTAATTATGTGGATAAAAACCTTTGTCTGAGGAGTTTGGCTCTGGGAGTTGGAACATTTATCTATGAGAGAAAATACAACTTCTAGGCATTCAAACACAGATTTTCTTCCGAGATCTCTCATAAATCTTAGCCTGCCCCATTTCTGTTTTCTTTTAGGATTAAAATGGTTATTGTAAACACATTCAAAGTATATTCAGTTTAGCATACTGCTTTTGGACTTCTGCTGATAACCCACCTCCTCCCACAGGATTTTCATAAGACTTATTTCACCTGCTGTCAGCTACTGTGAAACATCTAGTCTTGGTCAGGCATTTCAGTTTCCTCTGCAATCAACAGAGAAAGGTGGGTACCACCAGAGATGATTTATCTCCTTCTAAGACAGCTCTCTGGAAGACATGGAATGAGCTCCTCTCTGAAAGTGTGCTCCAGTTGCTCTCTATACCAACAACCAACTGGTTGGTATAGATAAACCATGCCACAGCCACCATCACCATCACCCCACTCTTGATGTCACTGATCAAACACAACTCAGTGACTGGCAGACATCGGACTCAGTACTGCTACTGCCTCCACTCAGTTGATGCTCCTTTCTTTTCATCAGCTGGTGAGCAACATGTCAACCAGCCATAGTCCTTGATGGCCATATGGCAAAGACTTCTTCTGTATTGCATTACATTACTGCAAAAATCACTTAGTTACATCACTTGTTTTATTAAACACTGACTTGTAAAGGATAGTTGCCTCCTTGTGTTTCAAAAGTTGAGCACTGCTTATCCTGCTGCACTGTTGTGCTGAGTTCCCCAATTTTGTAAATGTAGCTGCTCATTGACCCATTGAATCCCTGGTTGATTGCCATATCATTCAAAATAAATGATGGTCCAACTAATTTTTCAAACTTCCCTCTGCCAGAGCTTTTGCCAAGGTCTTTTTGTTGCTGTCACTTGTCAGAGGAAATTAGGATGCCATTTGGCACGTGTGTGGTAAGCTTGGGGTTATATGGTCCCTTCTCCTTCTGATACAAGCCAATACTATTAAAGGATTTCACTGAGAAATGAAGTGGTGGGTTGCCTGAGCCAAGAGCTTGATAAGAGGCAACAATTTTGCCCGTAAATTGTAAGCTCAAAGACCAAGAGTTTTAGAAACAGAGGATGGAAATTAGGCTTCTAAACCTGTATCTAGATTTCAGTACAAGAAGGCTGACTTCTTGCACAGCATGAACTTGCAGGGATTTCAATCACCACACCACAGATATTAGAGGAGTGCAATCACAGTGCACAAAGTGCTATGAACTCTAGGATTGTTCCATAAATCCATGAAAAAAATGCTAATATTTCTCAGCTGCTGACATGGTCATGTAGACTGGTAATTATATGGTGGGGGAAAAAATAGAAATTAACTTAAATTCTGGAAATACTGAAAGCAGGAATTTATAAGGAGTACTACTCTGGTCAATGTTATCGGATGCAATGTTATCTAGTGTAATATACTATGACTAAATACTAAAAGAGAAAAGTGTGCTAATTGTGACACTGAACTGTAACATGCCGATTAACTGTATGAAAATAGTATGAAGATACTAAGAGATTGAATTTAAAAATCATGTAGAAAAAACATGAAGAAAAATATAGAGTGAAACAAGTATTTTATGGTATGAAAACATTTTAGGACTCAAATATATGGAATAATATGGAAACGGCTTCTTACGTATACAGTTTAGGGAAGAAAGGGATATTTTGTCACTTCACACTCAGAAGTATCCTGTTTTATGGTGTGACTTCTGATTTAAGCATATTAATGTCTGAATTAAAGACAGTGTTTTGCGACAAGAAAAAATACTAACAAGCTGGGGGGAATGACAGCAAAATGCTGACAGAAGAGGAGCAAACCTTTGAAGCTTTATCAACTCTTGCTTCATGAGCCCTGAAGACAGTGGAAGTCAACTACAGCAGAGTGCTCAGGCCCATGTCCAGCTGAGTTTTGAGTACCTCCAAGGATGGAGAGTTCAGAAGCTCCCTGGGCAAGCTGTGCTCAGTAACCCTCACAGTGAAAAAGTGCTTTGTGATGATCAAGGGGACCCTCCTGTCTTTCAGGTTGTACCCAGTGCCTCTGGTCCTGTCCCTGGGCACCACTGAGAAGACCCTGTCTCTCTCCTCTTTGCACCCTCCCTTCAGGTATTTACAAACACTGATGATATCCCCCTGAGCCTTCTCTTCTTCAGGCCAAGCAGTCTCAGCTCCTGGAGCTTCTCCTCATAGGTTCAGACCTTGAATCATCTTAGTGACCCTTTACTGATCTGGCCCCAACATGCCCATGTCTTATGCTGGGGAGCCCAAAACTGGACACACCAAGTGTGCCCTTACCAGATGTGGCCCCATCAGCACTGAGCATAGGGGAAGAATCCCCTCCCTTAATTTCAGCAGTTATAGAATAAGTCCCCTTAAGAATAATGTGATTTTTAAAAATTATAATTGAAAGCATACAAACAAAGCATGGAGATAAGTCAACTAAGGAAAAGTAAATGGCTCAACAATAAGGGAAGACATGACAATAATTTCAAAACTTTAAAAGCCCACAGAAGAAGAGATAGCTGAGTGGTGGAGACACTGTTTTCTCTGAGAAATTATGGCAACTGTACTAACTTGAAGGCACTTGGCATTGCATTAAGCATAGCCAGATCTAAGCACTGGCAACAAGCACTGGCAACAAAACACTGGCACTAGCAGAGGGAAAAACAATGTTAGAAAATGCAGTATGTCTCTTCCATTTTTAACTTCTAGGAACATGTGTTGCTTCTTTTCTGAATGCTAGCAGATGTCAGCACCCTGAAGACTAGTTTCTCAGTGGAGGAGAAATCAGAGTGGATATACTCTAAAGGCAAATGGAGTAATTTACATTTAGACATTCATCCCTGAGTAGAGATTGTCATAAATAACACACAGGCGATTCCTTCTTTAAAGACACTCAGCCAAACCCCAACACCCTGTTCCCAGGGAGCAACTTCAATCAAAGATATCAGCTGAAAGCAAACTCTCTGGCCTCTCACACAGCGATGCCCTCATCAGCAAAGTGTATTAAAATGTCAGCAGGAAAGCGATGCCAATCTCTGCGTTTCCTGGTGCACAATGACATTTTGAAAGCAGTGCCACCTGGTGACACCTGCTCAACAACTCTCTGCTGCTCAGCAGAGCGTGCACTGCCACAAAAAATACCTCAAAGGAGGACATGGAATTGAATGAAACCAAAAGGAAAAAAAGAGGGGAAAAAAAGAGGTGCGTTTTATTTTTTTCTTCTCTATTTCCTTTTATCTGTCCTTGTCAAGTTTCTACATGCAAAAATCTTCTATTTTTTCCCTGAATAATGGTGAGAGCAGGCGATGGGTTTAATCACTGGCATCAGCTCCTGCCTGCTGGCACCATAATTTATCTCAGCAGAGCACAGCCCTCCCCTGTGATAAGCTGCTGTGATACCACAAGTTATGAATCCTTGCCCTAAAAGTGAAGCTGACCCATAACCAACAGTATCCATGTTTGATACAGAGCAGGTTTTGAAGCACAGTGAAGCTAACACAGGAGTTACCACAGAGCCCCTAAATGCTGCCAACACCCAAACAGACTGCACCAGCATCTTCTCCTCCCTCACATGGCCAACACAAAGGTTTTGGGATGCTGGACACTGTGAGAGAGAGTCTTCTGTTGTCAGGAGCAGACCTTAGGCACATCCCTACATGTGTTTAGAGGAGGAGGGTCACCTCTCTTCTGCTACTCCGTCAGAGGAAATCCCACCTTCATTCACTGGTATTCATCCCTCTCTCTGAAACAGCTCCTTTTCTTTTTTTTTTTTTTCAGATTCAGTTCCACATCAAACTATAAACTGTAAGTAAAAGGGAGCCAAGAGCCCGAGAGGCAAGCCAAAGCAATACCCTCTCCATAAGCATCTCAAATATGGCAGGGCTGTTATGCAAAGCAAAAAGCTATTGCTTTAAACTGTCATCTATTTCAGCTGCTGTGAAAGTTGTCTTTTATCTGTCCTCTGGTTCTATTTTTTACCTGCCTATCCCAAGTATCCACATGCAGCTGTCAGAGAGAAGCCTGTTGCTGCTGAAGCTCTATGCAACTGCAATCCCCCTTAGGTCCTACACACACCAACTTCTCTGCCCACCAAATGATTGACACTAATTACTTCAGTCACAGCATGGACACCAGCTCTGGTGAAAGGGAAAGGGATTAAAGCAGGAGCAAATGGAGGAAATTTTCTGTGGGAGGATACAACACCTCCAGATCCAACAGCAGCTTCTGCACTGTATGCTGCTAAAATTAATCCCCACGCTAGGCCTACCTGGATATTTGTATGCACCCAGCCATTGGTGTGTTTCAAGCCCAAGGAATGGATGTGTCATCCCATCCAAGTAAGAATATATTACCTTGTCTTTAGAAAGCGAGGTTAAGTCATCTCCAAGTCACACAAGGAGACTGAGGAAGACAGAAAAACTGCACCCAACTCCCCTGTTTCAGGTCACACCTGATCCATCAACAGGGGCTTCCAAAACCAAACCATTGACTACTTGAAGATATAAAAGCTGCTTTTACTTCATAATTTCCTTTTTAAAGAAGAGGTGGTAGGTGAGTCAATACAGAATATTCCTACCCAGCATGTTTTCCTTTCACCTCTCATAGACTGGTATGAAGTCAAAGATGCAGCCACCACCCCACCTCTCTGTGTTTATACCCATCACACCTGATAGATTTACATGTTAAGTGTAAAACATGGAAGAAAATGTAGCTCACCTAACCTATTTCTCTCTGCCCTTTAATGACAAAACCATAGAAAAGAAGCTTCAGGTCAGTTGGCTACTTTTCTCCATCTTCCAGTTTGCAAATATAAAGACTTGATCATAAAAAAATTAAGAGTAGTCCCCCCAAAAATGGAACACTCATTACATGTGTAAACAATAAAACATCAGAAAAGAAAAATCAAATTTCCCTTAGACTTCTGGGTGGGTTTTTTTCAGAGAAACAAATTTTCACTGAATTGGATTTGGGAGGTGTTTCAGATACATGTAAGCATCTAGCCCCTGAAGGTAAGGCTAAGCAAAGAGAAGCCAGGGTACCACGCTCTGAGGGTGAAATCTCTTCAGGCATTTTCATGGTTCTCTTTAAACTGTTTTTTTTTCCTTTGTATTTAAAAAGGTATTGAAACAAAGAGAGATCTAATGTCAATCCATGCTCTGGATCTAGATATTTTTAAAGGCAAGCAATAAACCTGAAAATATCTCGATATATATATATTGCACCATGAGTTATTGTATTTTCATATTTTGGTGTCTGGCAAATCAATAAGTGCATCGCTATCTACCCTGTGAGATAATTAAGTTTACAAGTCATAACAAATGTAAAATAATACATAATGAAACAATCCAAAAGCTATGCATTCACATTTTCCTTGGAATATTTTCTGATTACTCCCTAGAAAATTGTCAGCTACCCAGTGATAGTAAAATTGTTTGAATAATTTTAAGAGAAAAATCAAACACATTAACTTTTAATAATATTTTATGAGACTCATAATTCTTTGGGATGTAATAACCTCTTATCCTACTGCAATTAGTCACTTGGATCCATCATGCTGGTCCCCTGATACTCAAGACAATTTAAATTTTGAGTAATAGTGGAAAAGGTAATAAAGATCTAAAATTATTATAGTCCTTTATGCTTGTAATGTTATCCCTAATAATCCCTAAGTTTTTTTTTTTTTAAAAAAAAACTGAACAAGGGAGCAAATTATGAAAAGCCAGAGGATGACACAATTTGCAGGAGACAACCCTGTGATGGGCCCCTGGTACATGGATTTCATTATTACCTTGAATAATCACTGTTCTAATGATAGTTGCCTGAAATGACACTAGATACTGAAACTCCCCACTGTCCAGGCCAGCAGCAAGAGGCAGGAAGACAGTAAATCCCTTTTCAACTTGATGGAGTGGTAGGAAATCTCAGGTTAATATTAGCAGCCTGCAGCTGAAGGAGCCTTCCATCCCGGGGTGTGGGAGGAACCCTGTATCCCACAGGAAGCTGCCCCGTTTCCCCTCTGCTCTTGGCATCGGACTGTTCACAAGTTCATCAATTTAACACCTTGGCTGATTTCAACCCAGATTAATGTTTGTTTACACAAATCCTCCGTGGCAAAACAGCTAAGGCTTGAGTGTTTCAAATGTTACCCTATTAATGGGAGGCAGGATGGTGAGAGCAGACGTCCTATAGAAAATTGCCACGCTCTCCAATTGCCTGTGTTAGTCCTGCCTGTCGGTAAGTGGTGATTAACACCCTGCTGGCTGCAGCTGTACTTCTCAATATAGCTGCTTTGAGTAGGAGGGTGCACAGAGAGTACCTCATTACTATGTCTTTAAAGCTGTAAAGCAAGGAATGATGCAAAATAAATGCTTTAAACTTCAGGTCATAGACCAGAATATGTTGGCATGAACGCCTTCTTCCACTTCCCCCTCCCCGATAAAATCACAAAGATAAGTGTTTAATCTGCTTTTATTCCCTTCTCTTTCGTTGCAGGTAGGCAGAGGCCACACAATTGGATGTTAATAATTCTCAGCCAGATTGGTGTGTTTTTATGTAATGCCAGAAGAAAAGCTTAGGAACTTAGCTAAGAGCCTGCTTTTCTGGATAAGACAGCAGAGCTGGCAGTAGCTATTTCCCCTCCTTGCCCCAAGTTTTAGTCCCAGCACAGGGTAGGGGGACCAGTCATCCTGTTCCCTCCACACTTTAAACACAGAAAAGTTCATTCCAATTCAAGGCCCTTTACTGTGCACACTTAATCTGCCAGGTAAAACCTATCTGTACTCCTAAGTTATAAAACCCAATAACCAGAGACCTGTCTGAGAAAAAACTATTGCCTGACAACGCAGAGAAGCCTGTATGGCCACTACCTCAATAGATTTTGGTCTTCTGACCAGGGAGGTGGTTGGTGGTTACACCTAAGTTGCTACCTCTTGCAGGCCCTGACACAAGCTCAGAGGCCATACAGTTACACAAACAGGGCAAATGACACTGCTGCAAGGAAAAACTAGCAGTGCTCTGGTGTGGTCCACCTGGTCTGGTGTGGACACCTCTGCCTTTCCAGCTAGAGGTAAAGCCTTTGCCTTTTTCCAGACACAGCACTACCCTGCACCCTAGACACTGCAGGGACCTGTAGAAGTCCAGCTCCAGCATGTCAAAAGGGCATTATCTGGCTGCAAGCTGATACGGTGTTTTTCCAGAGGTTCTAGCACCTCTTGGAAAATCTAGTCTTAAATATGAGCAGTGAACCTACAAAAAAAATACACCCATAAGTGATCAAGGAGCACTCTGGTTGTCCTGCAGAGGGTATGTTTGGAATAGATGCATCTTCCACAGGTCTGGGACAGCTGGCTGCCACCATCAAACTCACTGTCACCAACTGGCCCAAACAAACTGCGACTCAACACTCCCTTATATATTCACAGTTTCTTTGTAAAAATCAGAGCAGAGCCAACTGTTCCCCAAGATTCTGTTCATGGAGTAGAAGGTGGTTCTGTTCATGGCACTGAACGAGTGTCCTCTGCTGGTCAGTGTGCAGTTGTCCCAGCAGTGAGTGGCAATGCAGAAGTGCCTGGTGAGGTGCCCAGTTGGTAGTGCTGAGTTGGTGGCATCCAGCAGCCAGTTGTCCCTTTCCTGCTTCCACCTCTTCATCTGCCAAAGAGGTGAACGTCAGTCTCGAGCAGACACTGACAAATAAAAATAATAAAAAAACAAAAAAAGAAGAAAGAAAACCTGACTCTTGCAGGTGAAAGAAGTACAGGCTGACTGAGGAGTACTTAGACTTGAAAGGTTTTCACTTGAGTCACTGCAAAGCAAAGTGATCACATCTCCTGCTGCTGCAGGAACTGAGCACAGCACCCCTTTAGATCACAAACACCTCACAGAACAGACAGACAGACTGAGCTTTCTCCAGAAGACACCACCTCTCACTCTGCAGAATTATCCTCCCAGGCGCAGGGTTCACCCACTTCCAGTCTGGCCAAGCAGCCTTCTGAGAACCATGACAGGAGGAGAATTGAGAAAATATCCACCCCGTGCTCCAGGGACTGAAAGAAATAGAATGATGGGGACTGAGCAACAGTTCTGAGAGTTCTGCAGAGCTCTGAGATGATGTCTTAAGTCCACTGCAATGTTTAGGAGTTAAGAGTAGATTTCCCTGCTTGTCTTGCTGCTTAACCAAAAAGATGCCAATTATACTATTTCTGACAGGCTCTCTGATCAACCAGTATCTACCTTCTAAGCTAAAATACTTCATAGTGTTTTCATAATTTCAGAAATTACTATAAAAATCATAAAACACTACTGAATGTATAACCTGCATCTTCTGTTTCTGAACCAGCTTATTTAGAGAACTGGCACAGGAAGTCCTGCTGGGACTTGGAATTATTCTTGGTCAGCTCTCGGGGTAAAGACTGTCACCAAGATGAAAGGTATCTTTTTCACAGTGAAGGAAAACACATCCTGCTGGACTCTGAAAGACTGGCTTCTTCCCTCTCCCAAAGTGCCATTGGTGTTCTATGGAGACCAGCCAGAAAAAGCCAAATTCATGTTAGACTGAGGTATAAACTGAAAGAAAACAGGCAGAACTCTCAAGAATTCAAAACTGTGGATGAAATTGAAGCTGCATGGAGGATACCACTCCTTACTTAATTCAGTAGGTTTGCTGGTATTTCTTGGGATCCAAAGAACCACAGAAACCAAGGGCACCAACTTCACCACTGAAGACTGTCGGAAAGCTCTTTACTACCCACCCAACCTCTCAGCTGTCCCTGCATGTGCTGCCTCTAGGCCAGGTCAATGAAGGTTTCTAAATAAGGAGCTCTGCTTTTCATTCTTGTGAAGCCAGGCAGCCTGGAGAAGGCAGAAGATTATAAAGTTTGGGGGTATAACGAAACCACCACTTAGACATTCTTGCCTGGCAAGCCATTCAGCAGGTAGAGTGATTCAGCTTTCTGAACTGACATTAAATATTTGCATTTCCCTCTAATGCACACAGGATTATGCCTATATACCTGACAAGTCACCTTGCACTCTATAATCTCAATTGCCCACAAGGATAATTAAACTGTCACCTAAGACAGGGAAGCTTATGAGTCCAGGGGGCAAATCTGATCTAAGAGCGAAACCAGGACTCCTGAACATTTTATTTATCTACTTACTTATTTTGTCAGAGATAAGAATAGTCATAAAACACATGCCAAACTTAGCACAGCTTCTCCTCAACATGTCACTTACAGATAGAAGCACAAACCCCCCCCATAATTATGAGAATTCACCACATCTAGAGAACTTTAGGAATATTTTTGCTTTTAAATGCTTGGGAGACACTCAGATGGTTTGGCTATGTCAGAAGATTGATAATGCAAATATGTCAAACTTGTCCATCTGGAGGGATGCAGAACAACAAGATGTCACCAGAAAAACCTTATGTACCAGTTTGCAGCTCAAATCGTTGAGGCGTTCTCATGAAAAAAAAAATTGAAAAAAAAATCTTACAGAACAAAACCATAAAAAGCTCAGACTGAAACAGTCCTTATTTATGCCCAGAAGTATTAGAGGGATAACACCTTCTGTTTCCCATCATTGTATTAAATCTGGAAGTATCAATTGGGCACCTGGGCTGCTCCCAGGCAACTGAGTTTACCTCCTCTGTGCCCCAAAATGCAGAAATCTGAAAGAAAATCTGAAATACATACACTTTTGCATGTACTTTGGCCAAAATGGTGAATTAAGAAAGCTCTCAGGCAGCAGCAAACACCTTCTTCCTGATAAAGCTCCACAGCAAGACAGCAGAACTGGCTGGGAAGTCACCCTGCACTAACACCAGTGGCCAAGGCTATTAGAAGGTCCAGAAGAGAACTTGCCACCATCCAAGACAACTTAGGAGGAACATCAGAGAAATCAGTCACTGATCAAGGCAAATTCCTTCAGAGTCTCCCTGGTTGTGTTACCCCATTAGGAGTCTGTTTTGCCACTGCTCTGTCAGGAAAGTGGTTGGCCCTTCACCAGTTGTGAGGACCAAGAGCAGTGAAAGCAGCCATGCTCATTCCCCCCAAAAGTGGTATCAGACCAGGCTAATTGCATGTTCTTTTGTCAAAGAGTATGTCTCAAAATTACACTAATGCAAAATATGTACAAATAAATGCATCTGTGTAATTTCTGATGGCTTGTAGACATAGCAGAATGAAGACTACAGAAACTATGAAAAAAACGTAACATTTTCTTTAAAAGGGATACCTCCAGAACACATGTAGAGTGTTATTCTCTATATGTATATTCTCCGTAGTATATTCTCCACATGCACAGAACTTAATAAAAGATTTTCAGAAACAGCCTCATTCTGTGCCATGGCAAGAAACAATACAAAACATATTGGTTATTGAACTGCTAGTATGAATTTTTACTGCCTATAAAGAAGCACTAAATTGCTGCATGCAAGTTACCCATCTGCCTTAAGAAGAACAAGTGTGTATGATCACATTACTTTAATTCTGCAATATGGATTCTTCATTAAATGATTCTGCACAATGTTTGTTTATTTGTGTCATGCGAAATACATAAAAGTAAAGAACTGTTCAGAAATAATTACGGTTTGCCAAGTTTAAAATATCCTTTAATCCAATTTTATTTAAACATACTGAATTTTAAAATAGATGCCTACAATCTGTTTGAGAATTTTTTCATTGTGCCGAGCACTGGATGCTGTTTTTCCTTGGGACTGCCTTCAGGAACAGCCCTGCTACCTTCTCACCATGAGTGGAGGGGTCAGCATGACAGAAGGGATCAGGCTGGATCAATGCAGGTGATCGATCCATCTGTAATCCTAGTGTTTGTTTTGCAGCCTGTCCTGCCTGTGTGAGAACAAACACAAACAGAAAGCATAACTTCCAAGCAATTAATTGTATAGAAGGGGCGAGCTGCTTTCCTACCACTTCCGATCTGAATTTCAGAAGCTTCGCTGAATCCACCATGGCATGGACTGATCAGCCCTAGCAGATATGTAAGAAAACAAAGAGATGTTGTGTGCCAGAGAAGTTCAGCAGGAGCCTGCTGCTGGGCCAGTGCAGCAAGCAGGCTGCTGCTGAAGAGCCTGAAGGGAGAGGGAAGCACTTTGTAGCGGATCGGTGCCACATAATTTATCATCACACAGCCTCGGGCTACAGCATATGGCGTTCTCAATGAAGTACCTGAAGGGGGCTTGGTAGGGCTCTATGAAGATCAATGATACACCAAAGAATACCATTAAAAGACACATTCATCTTCCCCTAATCAATAATGGCCTTAAAATGATCTCTGTGACACACTACTCTTACAAGCATTGCTGCTGGGCTGCTTTGGCTCACTTGTCATCCTCTGGCTCAAGTCTTATTACTGGCAGCTATTTCACACTCTACACTTAGTGGAGGAATTTGGCTTCTCCTGAAACCTGAAAAACAGAACAAGGAAATATAAAATGGGCATCAAGTTCAATGAAGATATGGAAGCACCTTAAGTCTCTCTTCAATAGCCTCTCATGCGGTGTATGCATCAAGTGATTCGTTTGATTTGTTGCTTTTATCAGAGCAAAACAGGCTACTCTTAAACACTGTTCACAGATTTTAGCAAGCCATTGCCAAGGGGGTTCAGCATCCTCAGATCTGAATAAACAACAATTAAAGAGAAAGAAGCAGCAGACTGAGAACGCAAAGATAGATTAATACTTTTGCACAGGCAAAGCGTGAGTGTGAATTTGTGTTCCCTCTACCAAAAGGGATTTTTGCCCTCCTGGGATGAGCTTTATCCACTGAATGGAAAGCTGAGGGACAACCCCTCATTCAAGGATGTACTGAAGCTGCATCTCAGGGGTGCCTGAGTCCCATACATTTTTTGATCAGCCTGGCCTGTGTCCAACCTCACTGCTGAGTATAGATGGAATGTCCTCTGCTTTTAGTATCTGGCTAGAGTTTTGTTCTGCTTCATTAAAAGGATCACTTTAGCTAAATAAGTGAGATTTCACTGAGGTCTTGATAGATATTAATCTGGTAGGGGTCAGAATCACAGAATCATAGAACCATTTTGGTTGCAAAAGACCTTTAAGATCATCAAGTCCAACTATTAACCTATCACTGCCAAGCCCATCACTAAACCATCTCTTTAAGTACCACATCTACGTGTCCTTTAAATACTTCCAGGAACAGTACTATATAACTATTTTTCCTGCACCTAAAATACAGTTCCACTCAAGCTACAAAGTTCCAATCGTAACCCACTGTTCTGGAAAGTCTGAACCCCAGGCATTTATTTAAATTCAAAATTGTGCTTGGGAAAAGTACTGATATGGACCAGCTGATAAGGTTCCTATAGCATGCAGAATTAGTAGCTTTGCAACTAAGCCTTTGCCAGAGATGATTGTCCCATCTGACACTGAAAATTGCAACTGTGAAAAGGGTTGCACATACTTAGGAAACAATTAGAGCTAGTGATGCAGAAGTAATTCCCATGCCAAAACTATTTCAGAAATTAGGAGAAAATATAACTCAGTTTTGACTATAATGAGGTTTCCTGTGGTTGGTTAGATATTTTCACATTTACCCTCTCGTTCTACCAGTGTAATCAGTCACCTGGTTCTTTATGAACCATATATCATTGTGTACATACAAAACTGGCTGGAAATAGTCTCACAACCACCTTCTGCAAATGTGATGCCCGAGGCAGGAAGTAAGCATGGGGGACATACATATTAAGAAAAAAATAATAATAGCAATTAAAGAACAAAGCTTAGCTTTACTTTATTGTTCAAAACTAATGTAATTATTCTACCAAGCAACAGGACTTTTAATTCCTAATTATAGTTTGTTTGTTTTTTTTCCTGAACAGATTTCAAAGTTGTTGCAAAAACCTGGATAGTTGTTTCATGGGAACAATTAAATACTAAGACTAAATAAACAATATTCATTGGATAATTCTGTTGAACTCTGTAATTATTTAGGAAAGCAAAAAAGAATCAATAGTTTACACTTCCTGCAATTTGGAGAATAAACTGTTTTGGAGTTTCTTATTAAAAGTGGAAGGATTTTTCTTAACTTGTAATTCTTAGCAGTAAGCTAGTTCAGAGATCTGCTTGCACACCAGAACTGTATTTGCAACATAAAACTTCTAAGGAACATTTCCTGTGCTTAAACCAAACTTTTTTGCAGAAGACTCCTCAGTAAGATTTTATTTTTCCCTTAAAGGGAAAGGAAAGGTTGGCAGGGAAGTTGAATCAGGATATAACAAAAATGAACTTCCTCGAATCTTTATGCATTTGGTTTCATTCCATTACAGCTTCTCTGCTGTGCAGGATCAATTAAAAAAATGTATTCACATTTTTAAAGGAACAGAGAAATGGAGCAGCTCCAGCAAGTGCCCTATCTACTATCAGTGGTACATTAAGATGGGTCTGTGTGATCAGGTGCTTTGTGTAGGCTCCCTCTGAAGCTCACCCAAAGTTCATCAGCACTGCTCCAATTCCAAGACCACTGTCTGCATTCCCACTTAAAATGCTGCATTTCACCTTTACTGAAAATAAAATGCAATGTATGGTTTCATTTGGATTTTGCTTTGGATTCTTTTTGCTAAAAGTTGCACAGAGTGGGTAGGATAGCATCTACCTCCATGGTTCTTACTTTGCAATGCAGTTTTCTGCTTTCTTCTATGCTGTTTATCTCTATAAGCATTCAAACAGCATTTTAACCAGAAGTGTTTCCTAGATCAAGACGCTTATATTTCATTGTATTTATCACTTTGAGACTGGAAACAAATGAAATATACATTTTTTTTAACCTTTAATTGTTAGCTGGCAAGAAAGTAGCATCATAAAACCATGCCAACTACTCCCTAGATAACTTTATGTATTTGTGCCTCCATATGTGTTCATTTCAATATATTATCAGTATTAACCAGCTGTTCTCTTTACTAAGTACAGGGAAAACAAGCAATTGTCTAAATGTGGATGTTGTCACATCTAATTGCCACAAATAAATCTGATGACATTCTGGGAAAATGCACTGCAGGTATCACTACATTGCTCACTGAGGATGTCTACTGAACTGTTAAAACAGAGCTTGGAATGGCAGAAAACACCAGTGTTCTCACCTATGTTCTCAATACCAAAGACTTTTTAGAAAAACAAGTGATTGCAGAATTTTGAGCTTGGAGGTATTCCTCTCTCTTGGCTTCATGTGGGTCTGCACGAGCACAGCCAAGCAACTGGTGTGGTATCTGCAATTACTTTTTGATGAGGAAAAACATTTCAAGCAGTGAAAAATTTTCAAGAACAGGAAAAATTTATTTGTGAAGCATACATGACAAAGCCTCTCAACCCCTAGAAATCCAGGCAAGTTTTATAAGTGTTTTGTAAAAAGGAGGTTAATTTCAAAGCCAGAAACTCGTGAGCACAAACAGTCCCAGACAATTTATAATTCTGTACCATAAATAGCTGGTCCATAATTCATTGACAGAGAGTTAATGAGAATATTCGTAACTAATACCCAAAAGAAAGATAAGAGGTGGTATAATGTGCTTTATACTTTCCTACAATACTTTCCAAGGACAGCAGGGAAAGCTTCCTGACAGCAAAAAGCAACAAGAAATATTGCACTGACCTACCGATTTCCTACATTCCCATCAAAGTAATCCATGTGTAGAGACATTAAAGAACAATTTGTCCCAACTGACAGTTTGCAAATAACTAGATGCCTTTTAATTGCTGGCATCATTAACCTTAATGGTATAATTGTGTAGCTCCAAATAATAATAATAGTAATATAATTCCCCTCACTTCCAAATTGTTCGGCAAAAGCAGAAAAAAATGATGTGGAGAATAAACTCTAAGAAGGAAAACAAAGGGGGCAAAGTTCCTAGCAGATAAGAACAGGAACTTTATCAGTTTTATCTGCCACAGCTCACAACCTGTAAGAAGCTAGTAAGCTTCTTCAGACAAGTAATAAATATTAATAATTGCCAACTGCCTATAGGTTTTAAGTGACCTTTTCAAACAACATGTCAGCTCTTCCCATTCGGAGGACACACTGTGAAACATCAGATAAAACCAGCATTGTCTTGAATGATTTATTCCTGTGCACACTCAGGCTTCAGCAACACTACCTGCTCGAGTAGCCTCTACTGAAAACATGTTGACGTGCTCTTTTATTGATAAGTTTAACAACACATACAAAAAAAAAAAAAAAAAAAGAAAAAGAAAAAGAAAAAGAAAAAGAAAAGGAGAAATGTTCCCTTTTTCTAAATAGCCAAAAAGACCTTTTCTACCAAGTCTGGAGTTCATGAGACACACAAGGTTGGATACTGGTCACAGCAAGTGGCCTCAAGAGAGGGGGGAAGACATGCAGAAATGGCAATTCAGATTCCATGATTTGGAAGACCCACTGAGGGTCTCTCTGGGGGTTGTAGGTGGCTGAGTCTGTACCTACTTGGTGATGAGATGGATTTGAATTAGAAACACCTGTCACATTTTAAACAGAACAGCACAGGTGAAAAGAAAGGAAAATTCATTTTGCCAGAGAAGTCTGACTCAATAATTGCCATTATATAATGGTATAAATAACCAAACCCTTCTATTGCTTTTGCCACACTCATCCTCCTGGCAAGGGAAGAACCCAATAGATCATTTTGTTCTGCAAATTTAAATTAAATTAGCAAATTTAATGTAGCCAGTGTTTGATTCAGCACATAAACATTGGGGTAAAGAACACTGGCTTTCGAGGGGAGATGGTTCCTCAGTGTTTCAATGCTCATAAATGCTGTCCTAAATATAAACCTGATGCCATGTAGTCTCTACGCGAGTTAAAAAAAAAAAAAAAAAAAAAAAAAAAAAAAAAAAAAAAAAAAGAAAGAAATGATAAAACCTGAATACTTTCCTTTGGGAGAAAACCTAATTAGAAAGCAAGGACTGAGGAAGAACAGCCTCCTGGATAATGTATAAGGCTGGTCTTCAGTTCTGTTCCTGTTCTGGCCATTGTTATATTCCTCCAGTTGTCCTTTATCAGTCTCTCCATCATCTCTTGACTCTTTCCTCACACAAAACAGGGATAATGATTCTTAGTTCCTTCAGGTAGTGCTTTGAGACTTATTGATAAAAAGCTATTCATGACAGTGAGGTTTTCTACAGCAATTATATTGTCTTGAAAGAAAAAAAAAGGTATACAAAGAGGACAGTGCTTAAGCTTTGACCTGTAAAGCATGCTTCACAAATGTAATTATTTAATTAAAGTGTTGTTTCCCAAATATTAAAAGGCTTCCAAGTTTTCTGACTGTCATGCCTTCAGTTCTGAATTAGGTACACAGATTTTCCAGTGAGAAGCTGCATCCAACAGCAGTGAACACTTTCTTTTAAATCTGTATTCTCCAACAAGCAGTACTATACTGCTTCCTGCAAAAATATTTCCAGGGAAGTGCCTAGTTTACTGGGGTCATCAATTCCAATAATATCCTTATACTGCTGTTTTTGAGTTTGGTCTGACCCATGCTGGGGCTTCTGTGTCTACCCCATTCTGCTGCATTATAGAAGGAAATAGCATCTCTCCACAAATCTTTCTTCCCCGAAGCAGAATAAAATGTCATTGATAAAACTAGATAGGCACTGGTGTACCCTCAGATGTGCTATTTGAACTCTTGGGACAAAGGCACTAAACTTTGCAGTTAGCCACAGACATACTTAATGTCCTAACCTCAAAAGTTACAGAGTGCATACAGAGGTCTACACACCATCTCGAATTATTTTGAAAATCAAGCACTTTTGCTGAATATTGCATTTTTCTCCCCACTCTATGATCAGAGTCAATGCTTGCACAGGACTCAAATATCAAATGGTGAGACAGATCTATCAAAAATCAAGAGGGTTTGATTCTTTGCCACGGTATATACACATAAACACTTCTATTTCAAACAAACAAAGAAAGAAACAAAAAGCAAACCAAAATGAAAAAAAAAAAAGAAAAATCCCAAACAAAAAACCAAACAAAAAAACCCCACCAAAACCCACAACCCCACAACAAAGCCAAAATTTGACTAGCAGATGTTTCTATAAAGTCTCAGCTCTAGCAAAGCTATCTCCAGTGCACTATGAATATTCTTGCTAAAAGGGACATTTAAACACTGCTGCTCTCTAGAGCTGCCTTGTTGAGATCTATGCAGCAGGAGTATTATGCACAGAGCTCCCAGAAGAGCAGTTGAAAGCTTGAAACATCCCATAGACAACAACTAGCAATCATGTCATCAATCATCTCCAAATTTTATCCATTCCACCCTCACAAACTGTTATTTAATATAGCTTTGTCTGGAGAGAGCTCCTAGGAGAACTTCTGCTTCCAAACAGCAAACAAACAAACGAAAAAAAAAAAAAAAAGAAAAAAGAAAGATCTGTTTTTAATCTTTCATGCTAAGGAAACAAGATTGAACTAATAAAATACAATTAGCAGATCTGTTCAGTGCAGTGAAATCCAGCCAAGCCTACTGCTTTATAACTTTCTGCATTTTTGTTAATGCCAATTTTTGTCTTTCTCTTGGATTTCTGCGAATTCTGAATTATTCTCTTTTCAATTGCATGGTTTAGGTATTCTTTTAGGATAACTGGACATGGTTATTGGGGCATAAACATTCCTCAGTGAAAAACCCTGGAAAAGTGGGACAGATTGCATTTTTGCTTTGCCACTAAAAAACCCTTTTGTCTTAATCTTCTCTATAGACACCCTTAGGACTATGAGAAGAAAGTAATCAAAAAGGAGTCGTCTCTTCTAAAATGCTGATATCAGGAGAACACAGACATCTTGTGCATGTAGGTGTTATTTTCCTCCATGAATACTGCAATCAAGTATTATTGTTTTTTGCCATCCATATAAGTTATATCTTGTTTTTAGGCTGCAGACTAGAAGCTACATATTGAGAGATAGCTGTAGATATTGCATTTACTACGTGCTGCATAGCAAGAGAGCTGACATTTTTTAGGAACGTGTCACCAGAGTCACAGAGCTCTGCATTATTACACTTGATATTAAGAGATGTTGTCCATTAGGTTGTGACAGCTGTTGCCAAGTTTGGCTGTAGAATGCACTGTAAGAGTGAAAGCCTACCTAGATCAAAGGTGAGCTTTATTAAAAATGACTGCTGTAGAAGAGTTAGGAGAGAAAAGGTTGGCTACTAAAAATCACAGAAGACTGCAGGATCAGATAACTGAATCTCACCTTAAACAAGCTCATCTCCCCTGAGATGAAGATGAACCAGAAAACTGACTTTTTGGGACCTCTGAAATGAAAAACATTCTTAATTCTGCAGGCAGTTGCACAAAAGGTACTCTGTAGGGATAACTGATCAAAAAAATCTGCTCTGTGTAAATGAAGGTGATACCATATGTTAAAAACATATTTCTGACAGTTACAATGACCAATTCTGCTACTGAAGTGCTTTAACAAGCTAGTAAGACTAAGACTTTAAAAGGAAGGTTACAAAACCAGGATTAAACCTTGAGGAAAAAAAATGTACACTTCCAGGAGCCCTTGCTTAATTTGATAAAAGCTCAAGAACAGTTTGTCCTGGCCCACAGTGACAGATGAGTTGATCTGGGCAAAAGTAACCCTGAGAGTCATATCTCCTGCCTTTTGGGTCTTTTTGCTCCTTAAAGCTAGGAAGGGTTATTCCACATAACTCTTCAGACAAGCCTAAAGAATTGTACCTTTCTGTAAATCTCTTACCAGGAAACAACTGCAGTTTATGAGACTGACTGAGTCACATGCAGTAGTTTAATTGGTGTGTTACTTCTGCCATCACAACGAGATTTTTCCATCTTCTCCTTCTCCATCTCCTCAGCACACGGCTGCTGTACATCAGTTTATGGATACATACATATTTAAAGACTTGTGAGGAAGTACAGTTTACATTTTGGTGCTGAATGGATCAAAGTCTTTTGCAAGCAAAAGGTAGGTATGTTGTAGGCCTCTTTACTGAAGCTGACCTGATGGCCATGTTATCCAATTGGCTGCACTGGTTCTAGGGAACAAAGAATAACAACAAAAATGCCATATAGAAAATTATGAAAGAAGAGTTAAAGAGAAGGGGAAAAAAAGGAATTACTGCTTGAGGCTGTGTCCAAGAGAATACATTACACCCATTTGCCTATAGTAATTCATAGTATTAAACAGTGCAGCTGTGATGGGGCTTGCTAGCTTCATCCTCTGTTGGCTTCCCTGTGCTGCTGGGATTCCATCAGGGAAGGTACATCACTCCTCATCCAAGCTAGTGTGCCAGGAAACAGCAACCAGCTCACAGTCTGCTCTCTTGTAGTCCAGGGTAGCAAGCTTGCTGTGTATCCTCCTCACTGCTCTAAGTGATCTAAAACTCCACCATCTCACAGTCACTGCAGCCAAGGCAGCCTTTGAGCTTCACATTCCCCACGAGACCCTCCGTGTTGGTGAGAGCAAAGTCCAGCACCTCTTCTCAGAGGCTTTATCACTTGGAGGAGGAAGTTACCACCAATGCATCCCAGAAACCTCCTGGATTGCTGGTGCCCTGCTGTGTTGTCCCTCCAACAGATACTGGGGTGGTTGAAGATGCCCATGAGGACCAGGGCTTGAAGGAAGGAAGGCAATTCAGAGGGACCCTGATAGTCTTGAGAGGTGGGCCCATACCAACCTCATTGTCCTTTTTGGGGACAGGATAGAGCTAATTTTCTGTCTTGTAATTTTGCTTTCATCTAAGTAGTTCAATAAGGCCAAGTGCAAGGTTCTGCACATGGGTCAGGTCAATCATAAGCGCCAATAGAGGCTGGGTGAAGAATGGATTGTGAGCAACCCCGAGGGAAAGGACTTAGGGTGTTGGTTGATAAGAAGCTCAATGTTGAGTGGGCAATGTACCCTTGCAGCCAGAAAGCCAACAGCATCCTGGGCTGCATCAAAACAAGTGTGAGCAGCAAGTTGAGGGAGGTGATTTCCCCTCTTGACTCCACTCTCATGAGGCCCCACTTGGAGTACTGGAGCCCCCAACACAGGAAAGACATGGAGATGCTGGAGCACGTCTCCTGTGAAAACAGGCTGAGAAACTTGTGGTTGTTCAGTCTGGAGAAGACTCCAAGGAGACCTTTCAGTGGTCTTCCAGTACCTGAAGGGGGTCTACAGAAAAGATAGGGAGGGATTTTTAACAAGAGCATGTAGTGAAAGGTCAGGGAGTAATGGATTTAATCCGGAAAAGGGTAGGTTTATGTTAGACATCAGGAAGAAATTCTTGGTGTGAGAGTGGTGAGACATTGCCACAGGTTGCCCAGGGAAGTTGGGAATTCCCTGACCCTGTAAGTGTTCAAGGCCAGGTTGGGTGGGGCTTTGAGCAACCTGATCTAGTGGAAGGTGTCCCTGCCCATGCAGGGGGTTGGAACTAGATAATCTTTTAAGGTCCCCTGCAACTAAAAACATTATATGAGTATATGAAAGTGGTTAGGTGAGCACTTCTACCTGCTCCCTCAATACCCTTGGGTGGATCACATCCAGCCCCGTAGATTTGCATTTCTAAGTGGTTCTAACAGAATTAAATTGTTTACATAATTTTTGCCTTCTTTCCACTAACCTTACCAATCAAGCCTAAGTGACAGAAAGCAGTGTCAACATTTTTATGAGCATTGTTCCTCTAATAACTCAGTGCAGGTGGCACTTAGGTTTTATGAAATACGCCAAGAACAAGAGTGTTCAGGGAAAAAATATCTAGCATTTCTATGTATCAAGCATTAACACTCTTCCTGTTTTTTATGGCTGCTGTCAGCCTGATGGATGGGGTGGAAGAGTAGTCAGCTCTTGTGCAACTCCCTCCACTACAGGGGTCTGCAGGTTCCCGTTGTCTCTGAGCTGCAGCTGCAGGGATGGGGCTTGCTAGCAATGCATGGATGAGACACTGTTTTTTGGAGCATCTGGACAAAAAGTCCTTTTCCCTGGCTCAGGAAAGGACACAATTTCACCTGGCCTCTTGTTAAGATGTGAATCTTAACCAGAAAGCCTCTGTGGTTCCTGTTTTATCTCACCTCCTGCACTTCTGAAGGTAACCTTGTCTCAGGTGGTCCAAGGTCTCACAACAAGTGCCAATCTACACCTGAATTCTCCAACAGTGCCCTGAACTTCAGTTCTTCTGACCACTCAATGACAAAGGACTAAGCACCACTTTCTCCCTTGATGCCAAGCATGTCAAAAAGGATTGAGTCCAGCTAGGCAAGGAAACATCTATTTCAAGAACACACGACCAAAATGAGGGCACCCTGTGAATTCTGGCTTGGCAGCAGCACTGAGGTGGGTGCTGCATCCCCACCACCAGAAAGGGGCAAAGGGAGGCTGAATGGCAGCAGAACACGGATGACAGAATTTAGCACTACCAAGGAGCTGCCATCAAATCTACAGAGAGGAAATCTAGGTGCACCCAATAAAAATTTAGTAAGTGGCATCATCACAATGTCTCTTTACTTTTCCATTTGGAGAGCAAAAAAGACAGGTAGAAACAAGAACAACCACAGTGCATTTTTTTCAGTCTTTCCAGAGGTCACATTGCTGCTAAATTTGCTTGTCCTAAGTTTCACACACAGAACTGTGTCATGTCTGAGATCTGCGTGAGAATTCCTGCTTACCTGGATGAAAATCTGAACAAAAAAAAATTCTTACTGTACAGCATGGGCAATTTTATTGACCATTTTCTAGGAAGGAAAATAATTTTCAATGTTTCTTCAAATATCTTTGTAGCTTTCTACCTTCCTATCACAGCCAAAAATCCTTACCTCTTATGTCAGTGTGCTCAAACCTAGAAAAACTTGAGGTTGCTCCTATGGCTATACACTGTCTTATTTAAGCAGTTTGTTTCTTAGTAGTAGAGACATGCCTTGCAATAGGTCTAATTTCCTAAGATTTTACTTACTCCTTACTCATAAGCAGTATTTTTAGCAGTTCAGACACTTGTTCTCATTGATTGGGTAACCACAGATTTGTGCTTCTCTCTGTGGCTTCCTCAGTTCCAAAACACCTGTGGGAACTGAGACCCTCCTGTGGATGGGGCAGAGCAGGGCTGGAGACAAAGGGTGTTCCTCCAAAAGAGTTCAGTGGCCCCAAAAAAGGCACAAGGAGAAATGGCTTCTCCTCCAGCTCACAGGCTAAAATACTACCACCAAACCAATGAGAACACAGAGCTTGAAATTCTCATTTAGTTCCCTACATGAAGTCTCCTTATCCGTGACTTGAGGAGAGTAAGATGAATTTCACTGATGGAGAATTTCAGGACAGTGCTTGATGCATACTGGCTTTATAATTAAAAATACACAACTGAAGAAAAGATGCTCATAAAATGTTGCCTAGGGCTATATCTAATACATGATGTTGTTTTAGTTTCCTCCTTAAATTATATTTTTATCATCAACCCTGGGAGTTCATTAAATCTGTAAAGCTGTTGGAAGTTATCTGACAGTGGATTGTATTACTAGAGAGAACTATTGATCCAGGCTACTCCATCCCATTACAACACACTTCCATAAAGCCTGCAAGAAGCAGCAATCTGTTGCTCCTGCACCAACCACAGCTATTTCTCATAGATGGAATAATGAAATGTTTTCTGATGTATAATCATGACAGATTTTATCTGGAATGAGTAAAACAAGTAAAAGTCAGTCATAAAATATTGCATGGCTGGAATCAAAGGAAGCAAACTCCTCTGCTCTTCCATCAGGCTGACAAATAACTAACGTATTGTGCAGCTCCTCATATATGACATTAAATTTCAATCGGGTTTTTTCCCTACTGTGAGATTAAAATGGAATTATTTATCTGGAATATCGAAAAGGGCACCACATCATCAACTCTAAGCTTCTTGTTTTGATGCAGTATTTTTCCCAGTAAAGACTAAGCAATGTCAAATAGACTCCCTCATCACTGAAGATGTGATACATGAAACCTTCACCACAGCAAGGAACCACTACAGAATCTTAAAAACAATTACAGAGCAGAGCTTATGTCATACATAATTCTTACACTTGGAATTCACTAACCTGAAATTCATTAGGAGGAACTAAATTTAAGCAAACATAACATGAAGGACTCAGAGGAACTTTTTCAGCAGCTATTACATAACGAAACACCAAACTGTATGTACCGATTTATGTTACTGTATTGACAGATGCCAGAATGACATCCCACTAAAGCAGTGCTGTGCTTCCATGTGTTGATTTCAGTACTTGTAATTTAATCAAATTTGAATATCTGAGGCTGAGATTTTCAAAAGTTAGTATGTGCACAAAGTTGGGTTTTTTCTCCTGGAAAGATAGTGTTAAAGAAAAACAAAAACAAAACAACACTCCCACCTCTATTTTCCCTACTATCCAGTTCACATGTGAGAATTTAGAATTAACTTCATGGAAAAGTTTGATATGATCATGCTTTGGGGAAGCAAAACACAGTTTAGCTGCTTCCCCCATGTCAGGAGCACAAACACAATGTGTTGTTACCCAAATCTGGCCAGGTTATACCACTCCTGTAAAACAGTTCATATGTGCTGATCCATGCAAGACCTTGGGAAGGGAAGGTAGTGGCAGAAAAAGAAGGTAAACTGGGAGCTTGTTTCACCCAGAATTTAAAATTTAGGGATCTTTCAGCAAAGTTCTGTTGGCATGAGAGACCCGGGCAAGCGAGAACCTCAGAGTCCTTCAGCCTGACTGATGGATCAGTCACTAGAAAAGAGTTACCTGCTGCCTCACAAACCAAAAAAGGTCCAGTCCCTGGTGTGAGTGCAAAGGTGTCCTATGATCCTGATTTGAGATAATTTGCATCAAGTGCTATATTATGGCACCTTGTCCCACCTTCTCCCTGTCTCCAACTCTTAACACTTTAATATTTAAATTAAAAATGCCAAGATGGCACAGTACAATTGGTGGATGCAGAATTCTGGGCCACAGCTTATCCACCTCATAACAGATTTGGCCCCTGTGCACTACCTCACTATAAAGACAAAATAATCGGGTGTCATGATGAATATACATAATAGGCACCAGTTTAATACCTGGATTATAAGTCATACACATGAAAAAACAGCCTGAAAGAACCTCTGGCATTTCTTGACTTCCACATGCTTAGTTTCATGCTTAGTTGTCAACTAGGCTGGTGAAGGGACTCGAGCACAGATCCTATGAGGAGACGCTGAGAGAGCTGGGACTGTTCAGCCTGGAGAAGAGGAGGCTCAGGGGAGACCTCATCGCTCTCTACAACTCCCTGAAAGGAGGGGGTAGCCAGGTGGGGGTTGGTCTCTTTTCCCAGGCAACTCTCAGCAAGACAAGAGGGCATGGACTTAAGTTGTGCCAGGGGAGGTTTAGGTTGGATATTAGAAAGAATTTCTTTACGGAGAGGGTGATCAGGCATTGGAATGGGCTGCCCAGGGAAGTAGTGGATTCTCCATCCCTGGAGATATTTAAAAAGAGACTGGATGTGGCACTCAGTGCCATGGTCTGGTAACTGCAGCAGTAGTGGATCAAGGGTTGGACTTGATGATCTCTGAGGTCCCTTCCAACCCAGCCAATTCTGTGATTCTATGATTCACACTGTAACACTCTTCTGAAAGTCTTTTTCTGTGTGCATGTTTATCTCTTACACTATAAAGTCCATTGTGCTCCCATTGCATCCTATCAGTATCTGTTCAGTATTGGTAGACTCCTTAGAACGAAGCATGACAAAATATAATTTTGTGTAGAAAACGATGCTCCACAGCTGTACTGTATGAAAGGAATCAAAATGCAGCACTAGATGTCCAATGTGAGCCTGTAGCACCAGAAAAGAGAAGGAACATAAGCTGTGCACCTGGGCTAGGGCTTGTCTCCAGTTATATCCATTTCTCATCATTAGCACCTGCAAAACCTTTCCCCTCTTCTTTGCTGGAGGGAGCCCACACTACAGACCTTCCAAACAGAGCTCCTCCACCCAGCTACTTCACTTTCATTTTAGGGATAATAAACTGAGACCTTTCCAACTCTATCACATTTTTACGCACTAAAGAAAGGCAGGCAAACATGGCACAACCACAGAGCCTGGAAATGACTTTGATAAAATGCTGTTGGGGCCTGAGCAGAGTAGAACCAGCAATCAATATCCCAAGTGCCACAATTTGACAAACACAGGAGAAGCAAATTTGTGGTGAAAGACACTTGGCTGCAGAGAATTCACACATCTACTGAACAGCATGGTCTCCTCTGTAATTAAAAAAAGTATAGAAACTTCCTTTATAGAGGTGTCCTCAGATGTTACCAAAGAATTTCACAAATGGCTTCCTGATACTATTGCACAGGGTGGTTTCAGAGCTTAGATCACTACTTCAGAGCTTTATTTCTGAAAACTTGACCTCAGACTCAGTGGCTGCTCCCCACTAGGCTTAAGAATTAGCTGAAAATGAAGCACAAATAATTCTAGCAGGTCTCCTACCAACAGTACAGCAAAAGCACATTAACACAATAGATCTTTCCTAGCCATTAAAAGTGCCCATTCCTTCCATAGTCTTTGGACTACTACATTAATTTTTTATTTTCTTCTTTGGAATGTAGTTTCTTTTTTTATCAGAGATCAAACAAAAGATAGCAAAATAAAAGGATATTTCCCTTCTCAAACAATTAATGAAATGGTGTTCCTTTTCTCCTAAAGATGGAGATGAGTGAAGATGTGTCACAGACAATGCAGCAGAGATATCAAATGCCAACCCGAGCTGGAAAAATGGAGCAATAATGAGGAGAAAGGTAACTTTACCTCTAAATATTGCACCAATGAGCGCAAACATCACATCAGATTCTGGCATTTCCCTTTTACACGAATAAACCTGGTAAACCTACATAATGCTTAACCAAGAGTTGGGAAAAGGTGTTAGAGTGAAGGACTTAAGAAGTTAAAACTGTTTTGCTATTCAAAATAGGAGCAAGAAAAGATTTGATTACAGCAAAGCTGCATCTTTTCAGGGAGAAAGTGCCAATATTAAAGGCCTATTTAATCTAATGGGGAATGACATAACAAGAAGCAATGACTAGAAGCTGAAGCTGGATAAATTTAAATGAGAATTAATACCTCTACTTCTAGCAGAGAGGGCGATTAACCTTTGAAACAAACTACCAAAGGAAGTGCTAGATACTCTATTTATTGAAATTTCAGATGAAGAATGTAGGGCTTTCTGGAAAATATCCTTTAGTCAAGCAGGCCACTGGGCTCCACACACAAAGTTTCCCTGTGATTTCCTTAAGAGTTTTTATTCCAAAGATCTCCATTCACTGCTTGACTTTCTACTGTTGGCTATGTTGAATTTTAAAATTTTAGCCCACTCATGTGCTACTTCTGATTTCAATGATATGCCCTATATTTAAAAGGGAGAGAACTGTCATTCCACAAATCATACAAAATATTTTTGTGTTCCTTACTGCAAAATGTCAACTCCACAGCGCTCTAAGATCCCTAGAAATATATTTAATTTCTCTTTGCTTTATGCTCATTTTAGTGCAATATGCTTCCCTCTGCTTTGGCTTGGGCTTTTCCAGTTAACAGTGGCTGGTTATTTTGCCAGGGTTAAAAAAAAAACATTTCCCTGATCTGTCACAAGCAGTCTTAAGGATAGATCAGCAAAGTCTGCCTAAGTAGTACCTCCTCCCCAAATATTTAAATAGCAAGTAATTAATATGCTATAAGAAAAAAATGCCTGATCCTCACAGCTCCAAAGTTTGCAATGCAAAGAGTGCAATGGATGGATAGAAAATTCTAATAATTAGGCTAAAATGCTCAGCAGTTCCAGCATCAAATGACTGCATTAGAGTTTATGCATGAGACCCCCACCACCAATCCAGAAATAGAAGTTTAAATTCTATCTTCCCCTGTGACACAGGTGATTCACTGTCTCTCCAAAAAGCAAGTCACAAAGTATCTTCTACGAGGTTTGACTAAGTTTTCAAGGTGTTGCATTTAGAAAGTCTCTACGTATTCTTTGAGATATTTTTGACCACAGTGACATTTCTTTTGAATGAAAATGAATATTGCTGGGAGGAAAATGAAAATGGAATATTTTAGTGCGCTCATTTACAAAGTCTCCTTCAGGTTGGCTGAAAAATAAAAATGTGGCTTGCCTTGTTGTCAAAGCTAATTTCTTTCAAAATTCTTGAGTATAACTAAAATTCTTTAGTATAACCAAAGTACAACTTTCTTAACCAGAAACTCTGATCAGTGAGTAAGGGACAGTTCACCATACCATCCCCTTCTTCAGCTGTACACCCAACCTGAAGCATGCCCAGAAATCCATTTCTCTGTGCTCTCACCCCCTCCTTCAAAGCCATGGCTTGACTAGGAAGTTCACTGGACATTCTCTAATGGGAGAATTCTACTCAAAAATTCCAGCATAAAGATTTCAAAAAATTTTGTGAAGCTGTCAGTTTCAATGAGGCTCCTGAAAGAAACTTTAAACTTCCCACTCAGCTGAATTCTTTGCATCCAGCTGGCTCATGGGCCTACGTGAGCACCCCAGCACAAGCATGATCCTTCACTATGCACTATCTTAAGTTACCTACGAAACATCTCCTAAATCTCTCACATTCTAAAGATGTCCTGAATGATGATTTCTGCATCTGCAGAAACAGTTCCTATTAACTACAGAGAGGGGTCTAGGTACTATCTGGTCAGTTCTGCAAAAGAACTACCTAGAGGAATTTCCTGTGACCAGGTTCTGTAAATCAACAGATCCAGGATGTAAATCAACTAGTGGAGGCACAAAAGTAGTGCCCATCAGTTGGTGCAGACATGGTAGGAGCTGCCTGAGTAAATTTACAGTTCTGCAATTCCCACTTGAAGAGCTCCTACACCAATTTAGAAAATATTTTGCTATGAAGGTGACTCAGACTTGAGTCAATTTCCTCCTTGTCTCAAGTTGGTCTCAAGCCAGTCCATTATCTTCTATATGTACAGGACTAACTGGGAAGCTTCCAGATCTCACAGGAAATTACTAATTTGGGTGTGCACACAGACACAGTCCTGATACCCATCTATACCACAATATAGGGCATGCATAAATTTCATCCTTGTATCTCTCTTGTAATTTAAATTTCACATCTCCGGCCACCATGGGCATCTTCTCAAAACACAATGAATTTAATCTAATGGAGTTTGAATAGTAAATTATATTTAGCTTTTCCAGAGTATGTTTCACCAACAGAAACCAAAGAATTTACATTATTGCTCCCATTTTACAAAAAGATTTTGTGGATAACTGTAAAAAAGCAGAGACTTACTCAAAAAAATTCCTCAGCCCAGCACAGATACAGAAGGGAGAACATACGTAGCAGATTTAATTTCTGTCCTCTCAAACTTTTCAGTAAAATGATGACAAAAATGCTCACTTTAAAGTTTGATATTGTTACTTTTAATTTGTCAACAAGGGGAAAAGCCCGGCTGTCAAGGGATCTAACTAAGAAACTTGTGGCTGAGTCAAGAAGACCCACGTTTTTATTGACTCTGTTACATGTATTTACTCATTAACCATTTTTCCTACACAATCAGAAGGCATATTAAGGATATAAAAGTACACATTGTGTCCACCTGAGTATAAGACAGACCAGAAGCCAGCTTCTTAGATTTATAACGTTGCCATCACTGAAATAAAGTAACCTGAAGACAGAATACATACACATGAAAATCACTCTTTTCCTTAAAGCAAAAAACGCCTCTTCACCCCCCAGACCCACCCTTCAGGATGCTCCTCTGATAAATAAATTGTAATTTGGCAGTGTGAGAGTCTGACCTCACTGATTTGCAGTTGTCTCAGAGAAGCAACTTTAAAGTGCCCTGGCTAGGGTGGAGAACGTGGCCTGGCCAGAGCTGAGCAGAGGGTGACATTTCGGGAAGAGATAAGAACTGCTGGGTGGAGACTGCTCCCCTTTTCTGAGGGCCTGCAAGGCTGGGGCATCCCTCCAGGCACGACTGAGCCACCTTGATTGTACTGATGCTGATGTACCTGGCTGAGGGGGCTGGAATGGAGCAGGAAGTGGTGCCTGGAAAGAGGTAAGAACTGTGTGCTGGAAGTCCCCTCTCCAGGTGAGCCTGTCTGCAATGGTTCTGATGCCAATGGACCTGGCCTGGGCTGAAGCAGAACAGGGGTGACACCTGGAAGGAGATAAGAACTGATGAGTGGGGTGGGACTGCACCCTTCTTTGGCAGCTCCCCTCCAAGCAGCCTGTCTGCAATGGCTCTGATGCCAATGCCCCTGGCTGCTGTGGCAGCTGACTGACAGCTGCCCCTTTGGAACAAAAGGAACTCAGGGGTATATATGGCTGTCCATGCTGGGGCTGTTTGGTCGTCTCTTGACCCACCGCCATCTCACATCGGGCCCTGTCCAGGATCAGCGCCATCTTGAAGAAACTCGCTGGGCAGCTGGGCCCCTGGTGGTGACTCTGACTCTCTCTCTCTCTTTCTCTCTCATTCTTTCCACTTTCTTACCCTTTTTCTCCACTTTTCTCTCTCATTCTTTCTTACCACTTTCTTACCACTTTTCTCTCTCTCATATCTTCTTTTCCTCTCTCCCTCTTTTGCCTGGCTCTGTATTTTTGCCTGTGTCAATTATCAAATCAAATCTGCTTGCACCCGACCCTTCTACGGTTGGACTTTGTTTCGCGGATCCAAAACCAAAACAAATGTTAATGTTACCTCAGACCGCAACAGGCAGTAACATCTTTTAGGATGTGTGGTTCTTTTATTACAATCTTCCTTTGGGCACTAAAATGAGAAATCACAGGAAATTAGACCCATGCTTCTGCAAACACAGAGCGCTCGCTGATTTACAGCACCGGCACTGCTGCTCCCACCAGCTGATGGCTACCTGCAGGCTTTGCTCCTGGACTGAAACAGCAATGGACTTCATCCAGTGCAGGGGTTTGATTATGGAGGCAATCTCTTCTCGTCCTATTCATTATGCTGATAAAAAAGCAGCTAGCACTTCACATTAGGCGGGACTTCTACTTTAATTACAGGATTGTTAGTAAAGGCAGTCTTTTGGTGACACTTCAGGAAATGTGGAGCCTGCCTGTGTAATGTAAAAACAAGTAATGGACTTGGTATCACTGTGGCTGCGTACTATTGCAATAAATTATGGATCCTGGTATTTAAAGTGTGAAGGTGTATGGTAGTGAGATGTACTTGCTACCTAAGTAAATATTCTATATGTCCAGGCCTTCTCCTGGACAGCAATGCAAGCATAGAATTAAGTTCTTCAATTGCATCAGATGAAAATTTATAGAAAATATTAAAAAAACAATGAAGTGCATTTACAAAAATGCTTATCTACAGATGGTGACAGATTACTCAAGTTTAAAAACTGAATCACATGTAGAATTGAATCGATACGGGAATGTGGTGAGAAAGTCAGATTTATGAATGTTATTTAGAGCAAACCTGCTAGGAATAAAAAAACAATTCCTAACTGGGTAGAAGTGGCACCTCACATGAATGCTGACCTTCCCAGCTTTATCAGAGATAAGAAAGAAATACAGTTCACACTGCAATACGTCTTCTCATGGGCCACTGCTTTCCTAGAAGTCTTAATGAAGGTCACAGACTATGAAACCTACAAATTAGGTCTATACAAAGACTTCCAAAATTATGTGATTTTTTGTTTTCTTCTGAGGCACCAGCCATTTTCAGGAAACAGTTTTAGTTTCCCTCATCAGGCCTTCAAGGAGTCGCCTTGCCCACGCAGGACATCTGCAGATGCATCCACAAATAGCCAAACAAGTCACTAGAAAATGGCACTTTGGGGTCATAAAGCCATTTTGGATGCCTAAAGGCATACTTTGAGGATGAGATGAATCATGCCCTAAAAGTGTCTATTTCTCTCCATAGTCTCTAAGAAGAGCCTAGATAAGAAACTCTAAAGTGGACATCTACTATTAGCCAGAGGAATCCCATCCCTTCATACTGCAGCAGAGACCTCAGTGCAGCAATTTGGATGCACACTTCTACTACAGAGAGGATCAATATTTTCAGGTATACACAGAATGTCTTTCCCAGTCTCACTATTTCCAGTATAACACAGATAGTAGGGGAATTGCCACAGCAAAATACACTTCATAGCCAGGGGGAACCTCCATTTAACAAAGATACAGTCTTTCTCCTCTGGTGAGGGGGTGCAGATGTCTTACAGTGAAGAGGAACTTGAGATTCTTTACCCTTGGGTAGCACAAGATAATTTCCTTAATGCCTTACAGGCAGTACCAAGTATCAAACCAAAGATAGTTCTGTTTGCACTATAATTCTAAACTTCTTGGTGGGTTTAACCCAGCCACTGTTCCACACTCCAAGAGGGATCATGATCACCTCATCCAACACTTCTAGCCAGAAAAAGCAATCTATTTGAGAAAATTACTGATCTAAGCATACTTTACATAAATTAGCAATTACATTTTCAAAAGTGACCTGCCAGTCATACCTTAAATATACATACTAAATGCCCTGACATCAATAGTGACACACAGCACCAGATTATAAATAAATCAGGTCTGATTCTGCCATCCCTTTCAAGAGTGTGACCCAGGTCTGCTCAGCTGCCACCACGAGTAAAATTGCAATTGTCCTAGAAGCCTTAGGCATAACAGCTTGTCTGTGGAGAGGGCCACTGGCCATTTTAAAAAAACCAAACCAAACCAAACCAAAACAAAAAAACCACAAAACCCAAACAAACAAACAAAAAATCCCAAAACCCCAAACAAACAAAAAAATACCCAAAAAAACCTTAGAAACCAAACCAAAACCAGATATTGCGTATTTTTGAAAAATCTTCTGCAAATAAAAAATTAAAAGGTGAAAGGCAACATATACACTTAAGAGCATCACTTCCTTTCCCTCCACCCCTCCAGCTTATCCTATGCTTCAGTGGGCTCAGTGGTGGCTGCTGCCTCACTGGCTTGCTGGACCATCACTTGCAGGGGACCCAGCCAGCCATGGCAAGGATAGACTCATGGGCACTAAATAGAAAAAAGTCAATTTTGAGGTAATTATGTGTTGAATGCCCTTCTTAACCTGCAGCTGTTGGGGGTATTCAGACATACGGTTAAGGCTGATGAAATTTTTGAAGTCACTGAAATTTATAAGGTTACCTTGGCAGGTCACCCAGCTTGAATTTTTTTTTTCTTGCTAGTGTAGAGAAACAATCGAGAGTGAGACTACATTGTTTACTGGTTGTAAAAGGGGAATGTAGTCAGGCTGCATCAGGAACTGCTCATGGACCAAAACTGAACAAAAAACTACGCAGTGCTCCAGGGGAAATGATTGAGGGAGAAGGAAAAGAAAGACAGGAACAATTATCCATTGCCTCCTTTAAAACCTTGTATCACTGTCCTGTCTCTATCCATCGTCCTCCCCCAGCCTCAAGAGAAAGGGAAGCATTTATAAAGACATTGCTTCCCTCTCTGGCTGCTGCACGCCCTTGGATGTGGGTAGCTTCTGCAGTTGTAGGGGAACTCCTTATGGCCCTCAGACTAATTTTTAGCTCAGTGAGGAATTTTTAATATTTTTTTAGATGGAAAATTCCTTGTAAAAGATAGCTCTTCTCTCTCTCTCTTTTGGTTTTTTTTTTTTCTTTTCAAAGAAACACATGGACAAGAAGGGGATCAGAATCTTGACCACTTGCTGTTCCCCTTAAGATTTCTCTCACACATTCCATAACACCACCTGCGTGGTTTCAACTACAGTTGAAGGGAACAGACTTAGAATGTCATTATTACCTGAAACAGACTGAAGCCAGTTGGGGTTCCTATTTCTAGTCAGCTCTCTTCATCATTCCCCACCATCACAACATCACAGAGCTGAACCCTGGGCTTCCAGAGAAGCCAAGCACTGCAGAGCTGTCAAGACCCAATAAGCCTTTGTGGCCTTGGCAGTGCCAGGGGAATTCCCTTGCCTTACTTACCATTCCTTCTTCTGCTCTCCTTTGACAACTGAGGGGCCTCAAACACTGCCTGCAATCAAAGTAGCCATGACCCCGCTCTAAAAAGTTAATGCACAGAAGAACAAACATGCTCTACAAATTTTCTTGCATTTTATTTTCTGAGTTGGTCTATCAAACTACGCCTGTTGTATGCCTACAAATAGGTCTCAGAAACAGACCTGTTCAACATAATACAAAGCAACAAAACATCAGCTGAACTGTGAGTAAAGAACAAAGAGAGAAGTCATTTGGTTGAAGGATCTGAAATGATCTTCCCCCAAAAAAAGGAAGGGGCACCTTTGTATTTATCACTCTGTGGGAAGGCTCCAGTCTTCAACCCTGTGCAACATAAGCTCAGTGTTACTACAGAATATCTCCATTCAAGTCACTGTGGAACTGTGTTGCCATTTTCAGAGAACTAATCATGATAAATGTGTTGCAAGCTTCTTTACCTCTTTTTAATGAGTAAAAATGTAGAGCTGGGTGATTCATAGAAGATTCAAGTTTTGAGTGTTCAAAGTTCATGTTACAAGATTCATAGTAGTGGGACAACTTTACATGATGGAACTAGACCTGCTCTTTGGATTTCTTATCCTTTTTGTACTAAAATTAGTTGTGAATTTTTGATTACTTAAGAGCCATGAAGTACAATAATGTAAACAGTGAATAACAGAAGACCTGGTTCAAGTATGTAAAAAACTTCACTAGGAGCCAGGGTTACTGAAGAAGCTCACAACAAAAAGAGGCTATGCATATGCATGGCACTAATATTGAGAAGTACTTACAGAAGACTCAAAAGCATCCATCTTTACATGCAGCTTGTCCCACTGAACAGTTTCATGGCATTGCAGATGCATGAACAGCAACATACTGGTCAGATGGATGATAAACTTAGATGAGTAAAGTACAATCAAACATGCATACTGTAATCACAGCAATCTGTGTATTTTGACATAACATTGCACTTGAATGAAGTGAAGCTTTAAACATGGCAAATTAAAAACTATGTGTGTAATTTTCCCATTTGGAAAACCAGATTAATTTGTGCTGCTGCTCAGTCTTGCAACACAGGAAGAACAAAGCCAGCCATAACGGCCAAAGGCAGTCAAGCATCTCAGCCATCTGAAAGGAGATTAAAAGATCTTCAGTCTCAGGAACAGAGATTTAGTAGAACATTCTGGACATGGAAAACTTTAAACTATGGTAAGTGAAGTTTATCTGCCTGGGATAACAATCTGTATTAACCAGAAAGTGAATGAGAATCACATTATATTAATACTTTCTCTGCAAATGTTATTAGAAGCCTCTCATCCCACACCCTGACTTTCAAGTGAAGAGGCTAATATCAAGTATTTTTAAAAAGGAAGCCAGGCTCCAGATGTGTAAAATGGCTGATGGAGGTTAACTATTCTGGCTACTCTGCAATAATAGCTTTATTGCAGATCTGTGCTCTTAAGAAAGAAGCAATAAGCAAGCCACTGATGAGACAAAAAATGACACAGGGGTTTCAAGAGACTTTCCCAGGTAAAGTCCATCTAAAACACCTTCTTCCACAACAGTTTGAAGAGCAATACTAAAGTACTTTACATTACTGCCCCAGTGTAACGATGGTGTTCACCAGCCATGTGGCTTAACACCACATCCTGATACACTCTGTGAGGTATAGATCAGACTGCACAATATAGTGTGGCTGGGACTACTTGAAATAATTAGAGTGCTACCTATTGATGGGTTGTTAGTACTGCATATGAGTAAGAGCCTCTAAAAATACAACCAACTATATAATGAAGCTTAATGCAGGTGAAACAAAAGGATTTCCTGACTCAAATGCTACCAATAATTATGACGGACCTGCTCGATCCTCTAAACCCAGTATAGGTCTCCTTACTGGGAGAGCTAGTAGACATACTTTTTGCTTCAACCCCTTCGAATAGATTTGGGATTTAGGTTGCATGATTTACCAAAAAGATGGGAAGGCAATTGGCCTTTTCTATTCTAAAACCTCCAGGACAGTATTTTCTTCTTTTGCACAATGCCTTACAGTATCTCTGCCTTCAGAAGTGGGAGGGAGAAAGAAACTGAACAGCCTTCTCTGTACTTTGTTCCTGACTGACTGGGGCAGGGAGCAATGACATGTCCATGCAGGGGAAAAAAAAGTCAACCTGAGTAAGATAGTAATGGATGGTCTCTTCCAGGAAAATGAACCATCTCGTGAAACGAGATAAGATTAGAGATCTTTTCCCAAGTCAATCTTGAAAACAGAGGGAGCTGAGTGTCCACCATAGAAAGAGTCTCTGCTAGAAAAGGATGAAGAATGTAGAATCACTGAGCAGGGGAGCAGGGCTTGAAGGAGTATGCCAAGGATTTTGTATAGAGGGATCAACCTGGGAAGATCAGAGGCAGAACTGATAGACTCCTGAAAGTCAGTGACAATCAAACAAACTGCAGTCTAGAGAAAAACAGAGCAAGTAAGCTTCATGGTTCAAACCTGCGTGGCTTTTATAGTGCCATCACTCAGTGTCAAGCTATTGTGCCCACTTGGCCTAAATGATGTGTCTAAAATTCAGCATCTTCTCTACCCACAGAAAAATCAGACTGCAGTGAATACTGATTTCTGAAAAAGAAATAGTTAACAACAAAGCAAACCTAGTTTTAGTCAAAGTTCTCCTGCTGTCTACAGGAGCTAATTGCAATCACAGACTTTTTCTCCTTTCCCAAAGCACTAGCAATTGGTAATAAAAACATCTGTCATAATTATCCTTTCTAAAGAAGTCCAAATCAAATAAAATCACAACAACACTAGCTCTCTTGAAAAGGTGTCAAGATGATGTATTTATAAATGTTGATATATAGCTAGAGACTAAAATGAAACACTGCCTTCTCCCACAATATAGTCTTATTTACTAATCACACTGAGACACCATCAGCACCCTCTCCTTTGAAGAACTGGGCAGAAAGAGAAAAAAAGAGAAGGCTGAAAACCCCTCCCTACAGTGATCTTACACTGGGACACTGTATTTGAGTCCTGAGGGTCCTATGGGGCACTTCAGCAGCCCCATATGCTGTTACTCTTCTTTTAACCATCCTTTAAGTGTTTGAGCTTCTCCAATAGTGTGGGAAATGTGACAGATATACAGTCAGTATTCCCAACAATGATACAAATGAATGACATTCTATTCAAACAGTTTAGACAATGGTGGTAAAAATGAAAAAGCACGATACAAAAGAAAGGGGAATGTATGTGTCAAAAAACTACTTGTAGCTTGAACGATGTAGGAATAATTTAGACAGTGCTATTAGAGCAGCACAGTTCAAACAAATGTCAGGCTGATTTGAGGCTAGTGAGCTCGTAAGTCCTTTTCTCAGAATGTTTCACAGAATTTAGCATGTGAGAGCTTTCACTTATTTATGGCAAGAGAAGTAGGATACAAATTATTAATAGCTCATCTCATTCACCAAGTGTTAAAAAGTAGCAGGAGGTAGGGAAAAGCAAGTAGTGTAATGGATGTTTAGAAAGCTCTCCTCCTTAGAAAGTTTTTAAGGAAAATTACATATAGCTCAAGCTGCTAAAATACATTTAAAAGATAATACAGATTGTTGATGCCACTTGAGGACAATCTCCTAGAAATCTTCAAGTGATGCAGCGAGAACAAAGTCAGCATCCCAGCCAGTGCTTTGTCATGTCATTGGCTGTCAGTAGACAAAAAGAGGGAACCAACTGGGAAACAAAAAGCACAAAAGCCAATCAACGAACCATACAACAACCAAAAAAACAAAAGCATGAGAAAATTTGCTGCCTCTAACATCCATATTCTACAAGATCCCTTGGAAGCTTAAACACCGGAGTGGAAAAAACAAATATATTTCATCTGAAGCTGCCTAGAGCCTGGGTTTCAAATTCCACGACTTTAAGCCTCAAGAAGCAGGCCAAAGACATCTATCCACTTCCCATCTTAGGAGCTGTTAGATTAGGAACTGGATGTGAGTGCTCATGGAAACACCTCAGTCATTCACTGCACCCTCTTATACTTAGACTATTCCTGACAGATGTTTGTCCAACATATTCCTAAAGAGCTGTACAAGACTCATATATTTCTTCATTGCTGTTGCAAAGTTTGCCTAATAAAACCTGCAGCTGGCACAAAATACCAATTCTTTCCTCCAAATGGAGACTTAAGCTTGTTGAAAACCTCCACAGGTGCACTTAGATATCTGTATTTACTTGTATTTTTAGAAGTACATCTACTGCTAAGCATGTAGAAACTAAAATGAGCAATGAGTTAAGCATGACTTACATTTTAAGACTCTTTAAATAACAACTCAGAATGCCAAAGATCCTCAAGTTGCACTTTAACTAACTACATAGAAAAATCACTTCATCCACAAGCAATAAGCAGACACCGCTGGGATAAAAGACACCATCTGTTTAACAGAACTCCATGACACTACAGAACAGCTTATGATAAAAGTGAGATGCTGGAAGGAAAGCAAACCAAAAAAATCCTAAATCTTTTGCTCCACAGTTCTCCTCCCTGTGTGTAATTCTAGTAACACCTGCTTTTCTCAGTGTCTAACACTTCCTTTTCCTCCTTCTGGTTCTGTTTAAGAGAGTTATGACAGCAAAAGACCCAGCTCTGGTCAGGACATTATCAACAGAATTGTTAATTGAACTGCAAGGTCAGATTACAGCCTTACTGTTCCAATATAATGAAGCACATAACCTGTGGAACATGAAAAAAAATGAGCTGAAAGGAATAGAAACATCAAATACTTAATTTCTCAATTTTTTTTTTACTTATCTTTTTTACTGGATGAAGCTGACCTTGTGAAAGCCCTGTTAGTTCTAGCATCAGTTTCAGAACAATTTGGGAGCGGGGTCATAAAGGCTGCAATTTTCAACAGAACTTGGCAAAGATATGCAGACTAACTTGCAATTTGTATCAGGGGCCTCAGTTAACAGCTCCAGAAAGCTGAATGGAACCAGTTTGGGCTTGACCACAGAGAAAGTTAAAACAATAAATTCAGGCCAATAAATTAACCTTGTATTATTGTTATTCTAGATACACCCAGCAACTTCCTTAAGAAGGATGAAAACCAAACAATTTAAGACATAGAAAATAGCAGTCACACTGAAAAGACATATTGCTTGATGCTTCTCCATACCTGAAACAGCTATATCAGTACCAAAATCTGTTGCTATATTACATTATTATTATATGTTGCTTTTTCAGTTGTCCACATCACTGATACTTTGAAATTCTTGTAACTGGGAACAGCTCTAGCAGGAAAGCCTGAGACAAAGCCACACATGGATTTCACAGAATCACAGAATAATTTTGGTTGGAAAAGACCTTTAAGATCAAGTTCAATCATTCACCCAGCACTGACAAGCCCTCCACTAAACCATCTCCCTAAGGACCACATCTACCCATCTTTAAAGAACTTCAGGGATGTGATTCAACCACTTCCCTGCTCCGCCTGTTCCAGTGCTTGAAAACCCTTTCAATAAAGAAATTTCTCCTAATATCCAATCTAAACCTCCCCTAGCAACACTTGAGGTCATTTCCTCTTATTCTATCATTATTTACTTGGGAGAAGAGGCCATCACCCACCTTGCTACAGCCTCTTTTCAAGTAGTTCTAGAGAGTAAAAATGCTTCCCCTCAGCCTCTTTTTCTCCAGGCTAAACAACCCCAGTTCCCTCAACCATTCCTCTTAAGACTTGTTCTCCAGACACTTCACCAGTTTTGTTGCCCTTCTTTGGGGATATTCCAGCACCTCAATATCCTTCGTGTAGTGACAGCCCCAAAACTGAACACAGTAATCAAAGTGTAGCCTCACTAGTGCCAAATACATGGACACGATCACTTCCTTTCTCCTGCTGGCCACACTACTCCTGATACAAATCAGGATGATGATGGCCATGTGGAAGAAGTAAGAAGACCTGACTAAAGAATTCATGCAGTTACCCTGTGAAGATACCATCTTATTCCATATACAGCAGACAGCCTCTCCTGCTTTGATCTAAACATTTTGTTTTACTAAGGTTTTTCTGGAGCTTGTAATTTCACTTGGAAGTAGTTGGCTCTGATGAGCAAACACTTTCTAATAAATCACTTCCCAGCATATTCTCAATCTTGTTTTAAATGGATACATGTCACATTCTGAACAGCCATTACGCTTCCCAAACACCCTCAGATATTTTCCCATCTAAATGCTAACTAGAGGTGATACTGCCTACTTAGAAAAGTCAAATGAAGTCATAGCCCAGAGTACTATAACATCAATAAAAGGGCAGGAAAATGAGGAGCTGTGCTGTTAAACATGATGAAAATAATAAATGTTGTCGAGTTTGCAAATGGGCTAGGAAATATTTTGAAGTGCAAGCATTTTTCTTCCCTGTCTAGAACGGAGCTTTGTAATGAGGAGCAAGGTGCCAGTAACAGACACGCTGCAGCAAGACACACTGGAACTGGCAAATCTTTCCTCTGCTTACTGCAGATCAGGCAATGCATGTAATGCACTGTCTGCAGTGCACTCAGCCTTTAAAAACTGCTGCCTACTAGAGGACAAGGTAGATTTCAAGGATACTCTAGTACATTACAAGGAAGATACTGGGATTTTGCTATACTGATCGTTTCTATAAGATTGAAATTGGGTCTCAAGGTCTTTTATAGTCAGGTAATAAAAACACAGAACTCGGTGAGAAAATCTTCCACCATAGCTGCAGAATGTATCTGAAGTCAGGGCAAAGAGAAAACCCAAAACTTTTTAAAGTAGAAAAGGTAGTTTTTTCTTTTTGGGAGAGTTACATCTCTTTTTATAAAAAGAAGGAAGAAGCTGGCTCAACGTCAATACTGTCCTTGCTTAGGTACATCCGTACAAGTTAGATCTACCCTCCCACGATAAGACTGCTTGCTGGTATCTGGCACCAGGCTGATCAAGTATCATTTACATCCTGGCCCTGCTGCAAGTTCTGCTGAGCTAATCCACTCAGCACACAGCTATCCATCTGCTGGCCTCAATCTGCCCCTTCATCTCTGCCTCAAAGGAGGACATGAACCCTCACTACACTCTCTCGGGCCAATCTCACATTAATCACGGGAGCTCTGGTAGGCTGGGTGTTATTTACCTCCTCACACCTTAAAAATGTGCAGTGATACAGATCAGAAATAATGAATCCCTGGAGGTGAGCAGATATAACTCTTCTCTGATACTGTTCTCTCAGACTTTCACACTGGGACCAAACCTTGAGCAGACAAAATATTTCCAGCAGAGGCACTTCGATCCCTGGCTGGAGGGAAAGAATACACAGGGTACAAAATAAAGGCCAGTCCATGTGCCACAATTTTATCCATTTAAAAAACATTGAAAACATGGAAAAAATAACCTGTTTAGCTGCAGTGATGCAAGTTTCTAAGCAGACAAGCTCTAATATTGATCCAGTCAACAAGGGAAGAGACCAGCAGCCGCTTGCCCTGAAAATAACCATCAGATACTCTCCCCACTGTTTTCCACAGCTGCTTTCAACTAATTTGCTCAGAAACCATAATCACCCATCATGTCATGGCAGACTTTGAATTAGCTTAAACATTTACAGAGTTTAATGCTGCCACTTGGATGTTTCAGTTTAGACATGCAATGCAGCCAGGATAAAGCCAACTGATGTAAGCCACTGGGTTTTCTTCAGAAGCAAGTCAGAGGCTGTGAAATAAACTCCAGAAAGACTGACAAATGACTGCAACCCACACCCCACTCTGCTACAGGAGTGAAGCCAGCATCCTTCAATGGATTTGATGAACACTGGCTTTACAACCTCCCTCCCCACAGCCATCACATTAGTCCCCACACCTCTTAACACAATTCACCCATCCTAATCATCTCCTCTCCTCACAGCAGTGGCTTCGTGTTGCAAACCTGAATACCTGTTGCAGAGCCAACATATTCTCACTTGTTGTTAAGACTGACGGAGGAAGCATTTTCTGGCATTCTGTATGGGTAGGGCTGTGTGGATAGATCCTCTGAGGCAGTGTGTTTCAAGACTACAGAGCCTCTGCATGTGTCATTCTAAGATGTAGCAGCCACCTTGCCTCGTGGCATCTTTGGACCTCTTCACCTCAACCCCTTATTTTAGCTGAAAGAAGTTTCACTTCCTATTAGCTTTAATTCACTTCATAAAAAATCAGAATTAATGTAGGCTTAGGAAGCCAGAACAAATTAGAAATGAATGTCCAGCATCCCAACATATAGCCTCCAGGGGAAATACTTGGGCTTGGTCTCCAAGACTGCTACAAGTTGCTAAGACTTCTATGGTCAAAATGTTCTGGCTGTAATTAAAACAAAACATCTGAAAGAACAGAAATGTCCTGCTATGATTTAGGTTTAAACAAGGACATAGACATTAGGAAAGGATTTGATATGTGGTAAACATGAAAAGAAAGGAAAAAAGCATGCGTGTTGCTATTTCACGACCCGCTGTGCAAACATTGCTGCAGACACTGTGGGTTTTATAGCTCATTAGTAAATAATCAAGAAAAAAATAAGATTGTTGGGAAACTGCTGATTGATGAGGAATAAAATGACATGACATAAACATCTGTCTCCTGGACTAATATGCTTTAGCAGAGGAAGACATTGCTAAGGCACTTGAATGCTCAATGCACTGATGGGATGGTGATTACACTAGGAGCAGCTTAATGCAACTACAGCTGCCATTCCCTGTCCCACAGAGGGAACATTACAGAAATGATGGTCCTGGTTGTTTACTTCCAGAGTGTCTTTAATCCCCAAAGACTTCCACATGGTACAAACTTTCTTTCCATATAAACCCCTGCTCCCAAGCTCTACAGCTCCCAGGCTCTTGCTTGCAGCATGACATGAATCCCTCCCCAGACACAGACAGTAACAGCTGACATGTCCTCTCTCCTCAGACATGTCCAAACTTACTTTGTCAAACACACAGACAGACCTGGGCTACAAGGAGCTTGGAAAGCTTAAGGATTTAAAAAAAGACATCCTACACTGATATCCCTACTTCATTAATGAACATCCCTGGCACAGTAGGGGCAACACACGGATTCTTCCACTAAGGCACCCACTTCAGTGGTTATTTCTGCCAGGCTTGGCACCTAGAGAATTAAAATCATTACCAATTTTACTAGTGAACAGGGTAATTTGCTCCATTTTTATCCTCTAGTCATTGAACTCAATTTCTATCATCCAATGAGGATAGAAAATGCTCTTGCTCCCAGACGCCACTTGCACTCTGCACTTTTAGTCAGTCTTCCCATAGATAAGAAAGGCTGCACTTGCAATGCCCACTCCCTGCATTAGTCAAACCATGATGATCACACACAAATACAAAATAGCCTTTCTCTTTTCCTCAACTAAAGGCCAAATACTGAGCCCGTTCTGCCAAACCCTTTCTCAGAGCTCAAGCACTGCTTTGTGTTTTTTGTACTACAAGAAACACAATTCTATGATTCCACAATTCTATGAAATACAGATGAATAAAACTACAAAGCTGAATAAATACATCCTGTAATAGACACAAATAATTTTCAAGATTTTAGCATTTACTTCAGATTATAATACACTTATGAAGACATTTAACAGGCTGATTTCAGCCTGTTACAAGTAAGAAGATACTGATTTTATCTTCAAATTAATTACTGTTATAATAAAAATAAATAAAATTAAAATAAGTTATTCAAATAAAAGAGATGTTATCTATAACATGCTAACTGTAACTATAACTATAGCTTCTCTGTACAAGCTGATGACTCAAGATGGAATCCATTCAATAATGCCTTGGGAAGCTGAACCTCTTGTCACTTGAGAGAAAAACAAAAAAGGTTTTCAATAGCTGCGCAATGGAAATTCCTCCTACGCCTACTGAGAGCCTGGAAGTTCTTTCCTCAGAAGAGGAAAGCTTCACACTGGTCGATTTCTACACCTTTTACCTTTTCTTATGTGTAGGAAGAAGCTATGTCAGAAGAAACCCTGACTACATTGCCAGAAATGCAGTATTTTGTGGAGACAAAAGACTTAAAAGCTTCTTGGTCCCACTAGATAGGGTCTTGCAATGGTGACATTCTGATAGTTTAATGACCCCTTCCTTTCATGATTCCACATTTTAAATTGCTATGTTTTGTTACTGTAATTGATGTTTTTCTACTTTCTTATGTAGTGGGAAATATGTAATGGCTTTTTCCTATTACACTTTTTTACTATTTTTCCTATTTTTTACACTTTTTCCTATTACACTTTATTTTACTATACAGAGAAAGGAAATATATTTGTATCTGTTTCGAGATTTTCTTCTCAAGGTCGGTTTCCCAACGTCTCCAGTTGTCAGTCAGCCCAGAATGCACTTATGTGCAATGCTTAACTTTAACCATGATAATCACCCCACTGTACAGTAATTTCCATAATGAACTCAGAGTATAAACTCTCTCACCAGCTGCCTCAAAATTAAAGAGTTGTGGAAGGTCTCAAATCAACTGTCCAAGTACATAAATTAATTACCATTCTCCTTAAAAATCTATATTTACAAAAGTGAAACTCCTGCAGTCTTAGGAACCCTCTTGTCAGCATCCTTTCCTTCTGAGATTGCCATTTCCCTCCAGTGAATAAAGTTAAACCACCAGAAACTAAGCAGAGTTCTGCTATTAGTGGTGGTTGTGCATATGCTTTGTATTAATAGAATCAGTTGCCCTGAGGAATTAGCCATCTATATTCATGAACTAAATGAAATAGTATTCCTTGAGCAGCTGATGACAGCACAGCTGCAGAACAGGTCAGTTCTTGCATTTTGGAAGAAATCTTTGCTTTCTGATGCAGATGAAGGATATTTTTCTACAGGCTCAATACCACCCAGGTGATTTTCTCCTTTCACCAGTGCTTCAGTCTCCTTCTCAATGTAACTGAGATTTGGGCTGTGTCACTAGATTGAGGTATGCTTCATGGTGACACAGGAGAGTTCAAAGAGAATGCATTTAAGAAACGTGCATTTGTCACCAGTAAGGAAAAATGTAAATAGCAGGTAGCTTTTCATAGAATTATTAAAGTTGAAAAGGACTTTTAAGACCATCAAGTCCAAGTTGTGGTCATTTTGAAGATATATTAGATGCCTTTCACATCTTAAATGCTATCTTCAAGCCAGCCTTGTGTATAAGGATTATATTAATAACAAGGGGTTCAGTAGTTGTCCTTCTCTCAGCTAAAAGGTTCAGTGTCCATTTACAGATCCATTTAAATACAGTGAGGTGTTCAGTGCACAAAGGAGCAAAATAACAATGAACATGTACAGAACTGATATGAGATAAAAAAGCAAGGAAGCTGAACTGTATGGTTAGGTGCTAAGTCAAGTAAGCCCCCATTAATTCTCTTCTAAGGTGTTCACTTCCATTTTAATATTTGCACTACACCTTTTTCTCATTTTCAGTGACTCTACTGGGATGCATGTGAAAAAGCTTCTACTGGGAAAGGGCTTCAAAAGTTAATTACCATTACTTTATTCTGAATGTTCATTTCAGCTGAAAACCTTGCAACAAATTGGAGATACCAAATGATGCAGAGTCTCAACAGAACTTTCATTTCCATCATGCAGAGATGCAGTCATTGCCTGTCATATACTCAGCCTTGATGAAGGCACTTCACCCGAGTGCATTCCTGTAGCAGTTTACTGTGCCAATGGGCTCAAGAGATTCCCTCAATATGGATAAGCTCTACGATGTGGTCTTACCATGGATCCTCTTGTTTGTCTCTTGGAAGCAGACTCCCATGCTATGATTACTCTGCAAAAAAATAAACTCATACCTCATCCAATCTACATCTTCATCTTCAAGACTTGTCCTGTCCTCCTTTGCCCTCTGCCCAACACCTCTGACAAGCACACTTCTCTCCTTGAATGTGACCATCTTCATCTCTCTTGATTAACAGTGTAGTGCCTGTAATACCCTGTTAAAGCTCACAGCACACACCTGGTGCAGGATAAAGAAACACGAGCCATTCTCACACGCTCCCCTTACCATGTTGGAGCATTTTACCAACAGATGTGAGCTCCTCTTACATTTCCAAGTCATGGTGGAGATTGTTTCCAGCACTCTCCTCCTTACCCTTTCTCTTCAGCCCTGATGAGGGAAAACACACTCTTGTTTCATTCCCTGTTGCTCAAATCTTCTGAGCATTCTCTGCAAGTCTTGAGCTCTCACATTCCCAGGTATGGTTTCTCCTGTTTAGTAACTACATTCTTACACTGCTTCTAACCCCCTTCTTTGTGTATCCTCCTAACACACCTGCTGCTTACTCATTGTTTACATTATTAAGCTTAACATCTCATAAGTATTTCTTATCTGCTAATACACGTGGAAGAACTAGCAGGCAATTCACATAGACCAAAACACTCTCTGAAAAAGCTCCTTCCAGGATTTCAGAATTTTGCACTGCTGGTATCTCAGCAGTGATGGTTGTTAATGCTCAAAGAGTAGAAGGTGATACAAAATAGTATATGTAGCATTACTGCAAGAAATACCAAAGCCTCTTCTGTCCTCTAGAGAGAAGACAGAGACACTTGTTTCTATTTCCACATCACATTTTTTTTAACTTCTCTGGAGACACCATACACCCTTCTATTTATTCCCTTTGGAGTCTCAGCCCAGCACCACACACATACTAACACTGAAATTAAGCTTTTGCTGAGTAGTTTCACATAAGTTTAGAAAGCAAGAAAATGAAGTCGTTAGACTTAACCCTAAAAAATTGCCAATTAGATCTTTTCAGCCTTGGCACTGAAGCTTTAAAGAAAATAGAGTACAATGAAATCTGGCTGTACAAAGAAAACAGAGTACAATGACTGCCAGGTAGTTGGGAAATGCAGTAGTAGTAGGAAAGTAGTAGTAGGAAATACCACAGGTAGTTGGGAAATACCCTTTCCACTCCAGATCCAACCAGCTTCACTCTTACTTACAGCTTCCTATTTGATACTTAGAAAACTCTACAACATTATTCATTATTAAGGCTGGATTCAAATCAGTAACCTTGAGATGAGAAGTTACATATCCCATTTGTTACCCAGTTCTCCAGACAAGCACTTCTGCCTCAAAATCATGCATCAGTTTTGAATGCAGAAGTCACAGCTGATGACAGGGAGAAACAGTGTTCATTGGAGTGTTGCTGATGCACTCCTGAGTCTGACTAATAACACACAATCAACTGATTGTCTAACATCAGGATGCCAAATGTTGCTTTAAATCACTCCTACTCGATGGGAAACTTTCCATTGCCTGAAGAGGTGAAAACAGTTAAGTTACTAATGAAAATCAGATCCAGCATTTTCAGAGCAATCTCTTGAAGGCAGCTACAGAGAAATGAAGACCTTTAGCACCATTCCTCTTCCGTCACACAGAAAATAATCTCAGCTAGTGTTTTTTTTCTTTCCTGCAAAACTGAAGAAATGCAAGACATTAAAAACTAACCACATAATATTCAAATGTATGCAAAAACAGTACTGTTAACACTTTTAACCACCAACTAATTTGTACGACAACACATTGCTTGAAAAACAGCAGTCCTGACTCTTATCCAAGGAACACAATTGCACACAAAATTCCACGCAGAACAGAATCAGCCTTTCACAGGTAATCGACTAGGACCATAATCTAAAATCAGCTGTTAACTTCCCTCTGGATGAAACTAATTTTGCTTTTATTTAGAGGTCCCCAGTTGATATTTGATTTCACTAAAATATTACTGACGGTCAAGGCATCTTGAATCACAAGCCATAACTTACTTAGAGGAACCTGGTAGTGAGAAACCATTTCTGTCTTTGTAAATCCCTGTCGATGGCCAACAGATACAGAAATATCAGGATGACAAAGCTAAATAATACAATATCTTATAAAATAGACAAAGGTTAAACTACTGATACCTTCCTAAAACAGACTGTACCACCAACTCACCTTCCTTTACCCTGGCTAAAAGTAAAAACTGCTTATGTGTTACAAATCTACATAGCTAGCAACTTGACCTATATTTGCCAATATGGTCTCCTTTTAATGCTGGAAAACATCAAAAGGAGAAATTTATGCAGTGTGAGGTTGGCCAGGGTTGGCTGCCCACCCTCCAGGATCACCACCGGTGCATTCCTTGACACCCCCCAAACTGTGTCTTCGCCCTCCCCTGCTCTGTCACCCAAGCTGTGCTCCCTGACAGTAGCCTCATAAAAAGATTTAGGCATTTGTAGTGGGATATTGGAGTAGGTCAGATCTTGGCCTGAGAGCCAGGTTCTCAGAAAACCCATGTCTTTGTATTTTATGATTAACAAAGAACACCCATTCTGATACGTGGCATCACACCCTGGTTTGTGTTTCAGCACATAACCTGACCATTTACTGATAGAGTTATTACTGTTCTCTCACCTTTTAACACAGTTTTGTTTTTTTTAAAAAAAACCACTTTATTTCATAATCTAAGAAAGGAGGGGGGAAAAAAGAGCCCCTAAACTCAGACAAGCCAATTCCCCATCAGCTTGGACAAAATCAAGACTGCACCATTTATCTGTTTCCAAAGAACAGCACCTCCATAAGACTCCCGGAAGAGGACAGCAGAGGACATTTTGATGGCTCAAAGCTGGCAAGCAAAACTGTAAAGGTTCAGAATTCAAGATACATCTTAAACTGCAGCCCCTAATGTATCTTCATTTAGGTTGTTGCTGTGCACTGTGCATCTGTTTTGCAAGCAGCAGATCTGTGTGCAACAGACTTCTTCATGCTGTAAAATACCAGCATCATCTATACCAATATCACAGGTACGGATGCTATTCTGAAAACCTGGAAATACTGAATACCACCAAGAACATGTGCTTTACAGCTGCACATGGCATCATGTGCAGTTTTTGGATGTTTTTTTTCCCAGCTCTCCCAAAGGGGATCCTGCTCTGGCAGGGAGGTGGGACTCAATGATCTTTTGAAGTCCCTTTCAACCCAGAATCTGCAATTCTGTGAAAACCAATCAAAATGACAGCACTGCCTGCCATTGCTAAAGGAAGCAGAGCTGCCCTCTTGAAAAACAGGCATCTATTGACAGGGTTTCATCTGTCTTAGGGTCAACACTGGCTGGATACCATGTGCCCACCAAAGCTGCTCTATCACTCCCCTCCTCAGCAGGACAGGGGAGAGAAAATGTAATGAAAGGCTCATGGGTCAAGACAAGGACAGGGAGAGATCATTCAGCAATTACCATCACAGGCAAAACAGACTTGATTTGGGGAAATCTGTTTACTACCAGCCAAATCAGAGTAGGGTAATGACAAAATAAAAACCAAATTTTAAAACATCTTCCCCCCATACCTCCCTCCTCTCTGGGCTGAATTTCAGTCTCCATTTCTCTACCTCCTTTTCCCAGTGGCACAGGAAGACAGATCTGGGCAGTTCATCACACGTTTTCTCTGCTGCTTCTTCCTCCTCACAGGAGGACTCCTCACGCTCTTCCCTTGCTCCAACACAGGTCCCTTCCATGCAGTGCAGTCCTACAGGAACAGAATGATCCAGAGTCCCCTAAAAGTCCACAAGTCCTGCCAGCAAACCTGCTCCAGTGTGGCCTCCTCTCTCCATGGGGCTAGGGGTCCTGCCAGGAGCCTGCTCCAGCACGGATGCTCCACAGGGTCACAGCCTCCTTCAGGCATCCACCTGGTCTGGTGTGGGGTCCTACACAGGGCCCCAGTGGATATCTGCTCCACTGTGGACTTCCACAGGCTGCAGAGGACAGCCTGCCTCACCATGGTCTTCACCATGAGAGGCAGGGGAGTCTCTGCTCCAGAACCTGGAGCACCTCCTCATCCTCCTTCTTCACTGACCTGGAGGTCTGCATAGTTGTTGCTGTCATATATTCTCACTGCTCTCTCCAGTTGCAGTTGCACAGGGTTTTTTTCCCCTTCTTAATTACATTATCACAGAGGCACTACCACTATTACTGATGGGCTCTACCTTGGGTCCATCTTGGAGCTGGCTGGCATTGGCCCTGTCAGACATAAGGGGAAGCTTCCAGCAGTTTCTCACAGAATCCACCCTTGCAGCCCCCCACTACAAAACCTTGCACTCAAACACACACTTGGGAGGACAAGGGGAAATGGTTTCAAACTTGAGGAGGCGAGGTCTGGGTTAGACATTTGGAAGAGGTTCTTTAATTTGAGGGTGGTGAGACACTGTCACAGGTTGCCCAAGGAAGTTATGGCTGCTCACTCCCTGGAAGTGTTCAAGGCCAGGTTAGATGGGGCTTGGAGCAACCTGGTCTGGTGGGAGGTGTCCCTGCCCATGCAGGGGGGTTGGAACAATTTGATCTTTAAGGTTCCTTCCAACCCAAACCATTCTATGCTTCTATGAAACCCAACACAGCTGAAGTCAGGAGTAAGGGCACCTAAAGCAACCCTGGCAGATTAACTTTTTTATATCAGCTTTGCATCCCTAATAACTAGAAATGGAACTGCAGCTTTGTATTTTAAAGGCTAAAGCACTCCATTTCTTTGCTCTCTTTCCTTCTTTCTGCCTTTCCCTTTCCTTCCCTTTTCTCCAAATTAACATTTGAAACACTTGAGAATGCTAATTGGATTTCACTTCATTCAGACAGGAAATAATGACCTCCAGCTAATAAGACAAGTTAATAGTCCCCTGCAGGTAAATTAACACAAGACCAAATGCTTGAAGACCTTGAGGATCACAACTGTTAAACTTAAGTATGCATTCAAAGCAACTCGGAGGTTGCTTTGACAACAAAGCAGGTCACAGATCATAAATCAGAGCTACTGAAAAAATAGTCTTCAGAAAACCAAGGGAACTGTAGAACACATGAAGTTAATCTTCTTTCAGCATCTACTATAACACAGCCAACTGCAGGAGTGCAGGAATGTTAAATAAATAAATAAGTACAACCTTAATGCTCATTGTGTATGTATGGAAAGGATTGCTCAGTGAAGAGACTAATTTATCCCCCAAAATCAAGCTAATATGTTTCAGTAACCCATCTATCAGAGACAGATGCCTTTCCACTGCAATAACATAGCATTTTCTTCTTGTAATCGCTTTATAAGCTTCAAAATACAAATTTGATTATATTATACCCATGAAGACAAACTGCTTACAGAAATCATAATGCTGTTTAAGTCACAAAACAAGCATTGCACAGCCCATAAACTGAAAAGTGTTAGAAAAGTGCCCCCCAGAGCATAATAGTTACTCCACAAATCATCTTCTTGTCAGAATGGACAAAAGTTATGACCTGAAAAACCTCATAGAAAAATATCCTCTCTTTAAAATACAGTTGCTGACAAATAAATGGGTAATTTTGACACGGTAGTCAGGTTTAAACTAACAGTCCTTTGTTAAAACCCCCCAAATGTGATGTAGAAGTTAATATTTGTTGCTGAATCACGTACAAATTAATAAATCATGTAACACTTATTTTAAAAATACACCGATATGAAAAATCCAAATTTGGGGGATCAACATGGTTTCATGGGTATCACTGCATCTGATAATCCTTTAAGCTGCTAAATTAACTTCATGTTTAGAATGGAGAAAAGCTGTTATTTACAATTTTCTAGTTTTTATTTGTAGCTTTTTCCTTAATTCTGGTTTCAGCACAACTGGCAGGTGTCAAGAGTGTATTTTCTTTGACTGGATAAGTTCATCAAAAGTTAAGACATCAACTCTCTGTTGAAAAGGCTGAAAAGCTTGTTCTCCTCTGCCAACACATGAATACAAATTACATGGTAAAAAGGGAACCCTCGTAAATACAAAATTTGAAGGACATTCACAGGTATTCATGGGTGAGCAGCGATACAGGTAGGCAGCTGACAGACCTTTCAGATTCATCTCAACAGGCTCTGAGCTGCAAAGCCATTTCAGCCTTTGGTTTGTTTGGTGTTTCTTGTCAGAACAGCTCAGGAGAAGAGGGAAAAACATAGGATGCAAATGCTCTTGGAAGCTGTATCTTAAAGAAGCTGAGCTCTGTCTGGTTTATTAGCTCTCCTGGTAACTGTAACAACAGCAAGGCTACCAAAAACACATATTGTTTTCCAAAAAATTTAGTCCAGCAATGACTAGAAAAAGTAATGAAATTGAGTAAAGCTGCTGCTTTGAAGTGAAAAATAGACATTGACAACCGCGGTAATAAAGGTAAAATAAATGCAATCACTAAAAAGCTGAATTAAATTTAAGCTTTTTTTTTTTTTTTTTAAATGGGAAGGGCACAAATCATGAGTGAAATAATAAGCAAATACGAAATGTATCAAACAAAATTTTCTGTATAGCAAAAATTAAACAGGATAATTGGATTTGAGCTTGCTAATGATTAAACTGCCTGAATTGATGTTCTGCAGAAACAGTATTCTGGGTTTACAAAGAGAAGACTCAAAACTGAGTGTGAACGATTGTTTCGGTAGAAAAACTGTGTATGAATGGTTACAGCTCTTTCTATTCTTTAGTCTTTCTTCTGGAGACAAATGCAAAAGAAGATTAAACCAAAACACTTCAGACATACTTGCTTATTTTTTCACTATTGTCATTACATTAATCTATCATTAAAGATTTTATATCTTTTCTATTTAAATCAGCTCACCCTTCTCATTTATATGCTTTTTCTCGCACAGCTCCTTTCTGTTTTGCAATGAATTTGTTTTTGATCCTTTCTGTACATTATGAAAAGTACTTTCTGAAAAAGTTTCTATACAGTTTTGCCTGTAGTGGTTACAGGTATTGTAGCAGCACTTTCCCAAGCAACACTGAAATTATCAGAACAAGCTTCTGCAATCAAAGGGCTGCATCATCCATGTTTGGGGTGGTCCCTGAGGAATCTGAATTCCAGAGTTTCCAGAGACTGGCCCAAAGCAAACAGAATAAGGCACTCCAGAAAAGAGCAGATATTTGTCCCAGCATTTTGCTGCTAGTGCCACAAATGAACATGGAAAGCACACGAAACGCACCCCACACCATTAGAGCAGCACTGGTAGTAGTCCAGACATCATTTTAAATCTAAATTCTTGCCTTCTCCTCCATTGCTACAGCCTCATTTTCAAGAAGGGTCATTCCCCAAAATCCTGTGCAGCTTCCCACTGATCTGTTCCTGAATTAAAAAAGAGCTCAGAGCTTCTATCAAAAGCACTGTGGTCAATAACAGTTTTTCAGTCTCTCTACTGGCCAAATAACGAGTAATTGGATTACAGCAGAAATAATACAGGCCAACCTAATAACATTTGTTCTCCACTAAACCAAATGGCTACATTGAGTGCCTTCCAAATGGTTTAATAAAGTTATCTCAATACTTAGAGCAAGTCTCACCTCACAAAAGAGGCCAGCATCATCCATATATTTGGAGAAACCTAAATCCTTTTGTTTTCCAGATGTTATGTCATCACCTTTAATGCTACAGAACTCCCCCTTGCTTCCTACAAATGAATGCCAAAAAGATCTGTGTAGTATTTACAGTATGTTACACTGCCATGTACAGAACACTTGCTAGAAACAGCATCATATACAAACAAAAGGCACTAAGAAAAGCTCCGTTTCATTAATATAACTTGTACACAATTCAGTTCCAGGTGTGGCATTCAAATGCGTTTTAATTTTTCTTACCCTGAGGTATCACAGTTGGAGTTATTCTGATTTAGTGATTTATGCCAAAGAAATACAAGTGCTGCAGCACCTTTCTTAGGGAGAAAGAAAAGAGTACACCATTTCCATGGGGTTCTGAGGAATTATGGATGACTCAAACCAAATTTAATACAGGTTCACGTTGTCCTTGTTTAGATGCACACATGTAACAGCCAAATTTAATAATACCAGAGATCTGCTTACAGAATTTCAATGCTCAATGGGCTCAGTCAACTTGAAAAAAATCATAAAGCTATGTGAAAACAGACACTGTTATCACTGAAATCTTATATGACAGCGACTGAAACAAGGCAGCAAAAAAAGTTAATTTTACTAGTTCTTTATGTAGTTTGTCAGTTCATCTTTTGCTGTTATATTCACAGGAAAGCAGAAAAAATTGTAAAAATGGTAAAAAGACTTTTAGATCCTTTGCTAAAAAAGGAAAAGGAAATCTAATTAATTTCTTACTGTGAGCTCCCACCTTCTTCCTTGCTTCCAGTCACTTTGGCTACCTAGTTTTAAAATTCTTTTATCTTCTGCTCTCCTTAGTTTCCTCCCTTCTTCTTAGTCTTGGGAAGAACTCAGAATGGAAATCACTTGCTCCTGTTCTCTTTCAGCTCCTTCTTTAACAGCAAGTCTTCTGCTGTGATGCACATGCATTACTAAATGTGACTACTTTAACAATGACTTTATGAGAACGGACTTCAGGTTTTAGTGTCTTTGCCTTTCAGTACATTATATTCTTTTAGTAATCTGTTGACTAATCTGTCAAAATTGTATGAATTTGAGCCAGTTTGTATGGTGTTTTACACTGCATATGGTGTATGGTGTTTTACACTGCATGCCTAACTCAAAGACACTTTTCCTTATAGAACAGAATAAAAATATTCTTAACAGGAGCTGGATGAGGGGAAAATTCATCTTACTGCCATGCTGTTTAACTGTGCTTTTTCCTATGGGTCTGCAAACACATTTCACCAAGTAGCAGTGGGGACCTCAGCTACAAGTGGTTGGGAGATTTTCTGAGAAAGTTCGTGGATCTCAGTAACATCCTAGGTTCTAATCCTCACCAGAGTAAGTACTGCAAATGGAAAGGAGGCAGCACTGAGGGGTGTTTGGGAACTGAAGGTACATGACACATCCAGGTCTCTGATGCATCATTCTGCACCACCACTCAACCACTTCCCACATAGATGGCTGCTGTCTCTCTGGGGCCCACCTCCAGCCTGAAGGGACGTGCCCTACAGAAGTCAAATATTCTTCACCTGGGTGGTTTTCAAGCTGGCCAACTGAAGACTGAGTAGAAAACACTCCTTCATTTTTGGTACATACAGTTGGTATGTAAGAGTTTGCCTTTTGTCTTCCCCTTGCATGAGGCTGCCACTCATGCTTGACGACCTGAACTTTCTGCACATACTGGGAATGGATTTAATGTTATTTTTATGTCAGTGTTTGCATCCACTGCCTTCCAGCTATGTAAAGCAAATAACAATATTCTTTTATAAGAAACAGAAGAGCTGAATCCAACTCACAATAATTTTGTGCCTAATTTAATCATGTGGATCAGAGCAAGGGAGCAAGAGCATCCTGTCAGCCCACCACAAGTACTTACATTTCTTCTCTGGAGCAAATAAGTCCATCTGAAATTCAACACAACAGGAATATCTTCTTGCCTCTATTAACTCAGAAGGAACTTGAGCATTTCCAGAGGGAGCCTTTGCCTGCTCAAGTTGTGCATCTATTTCCTTCAGTGAGAGAATGGGGCACGGGAAATGTGAGGCATCTTTGGCCACTCAGAGCCAGGACTGTGTTAAGCTTTTATCAGTAATAGTGTAATTCACACCCACAGTCTGGTGATCCCTGAGCTGGGAAGATCAGTTTGGCATTCTCCTCACTCATTAAACCAGTGTTGGTCTTATCTGCCTCCTACCTAGGCCCAGCTTCCTTCAGCACAGAAGGTGAAAGCTCTTGCTGAGGGAAGCTTAAGACCTAATAATCAGGACAATTCCTTTACCAGGAGATTAAGTCTTTCTCCTCTGTATTTATCAGTAAGCAAGAACCTGTCCCCCACCCCGTGGCTGACTGCTCAAACCATGAACAATGATGTAGAAAGAAGTGCTTACCATTAAAATCCATCTCAGACCTGCTCGTATCTTGTTTCCCGGGCATCTCTTCAAGACTTACACACCACTTTCCTAAATTCATCTGATAATAATTACATAGCCTGAACCTTCCCAGGCCACTGGAGTTACGCATGTAGAGATCTTAGTGAATAAGTAAAACCTTCAAGAATGCAATTAGACAGCCCTTGAAAGTCATCAGACTGGGTTTCTGTCTGGGCTTAAACTCTAGGTATTGAATTCTTAACCCAGCAGGGTAGTCTAATCTCATACTGATTCATGGACATCTAAAAATTGCAGAAGCTGCATCATAAACAACACATGATCTAGGACTCACCTGAATTTCCACAAAAGCAGAAATTATCTGAAATCTATGGCTTCAAACTGCGCATCTAACCCTGAACTACCTGTATATATAAATTGTGGTGAATAAAATCAATAAGTAACTCAAAAAGTCATCTAGCCATGAATATGCACGAGTGCCTTCCTGACAGATTTTTCTTAAAAACTTTCAGCACTCCTTATGGAAACTGTGGCATCACCTTCTGCATTCCAGTGTTTTATCACCCTCATTGTTAAAGGTATTCCTAATATCTGATGCAAATATTATTTTTTTTTGTAATGAAATTTCAAGTTTTGCTACCCTGTTTCCTCCCCTATGCAGCAGCATTCATGCATACAGTCTACATTTTTATAGAAAAATTTCCTTGATTAATTCTTAAGTTTCCAAAGTATCACTGGTGCCAAAATTATAAATCTCTGCTTCATAAAGCGTAATAGCTGCTTCATTAACTCAGACAGAGTAATTACAGTCATTTGAACAAGCTTGAATTACACCCATCCAACTAAGCACACCAGCATGATCAAAAATTCCCAGCAGCAATTCCCTGTCATTCTCTGCACCTGAAAGTATTGTGACCATACTGACACACATGAAGGTTGCTGCTCAGCTCCCCAGACCAGCATCTGCTTTACAAAAAGCACCATAAAATATGGGAGTCTCTTGGAGGGCATCTGGAGGTCACTTTGTCCCTTTTTTTTTTTTTATGATCTGAAGAAAAACCGGAGGTTAGGAATGACAACCTGCCACCTTCCCTAAGCTTAAATTAATATTAAAAAATTATGGAAAAGGTGATACTTGCAGGTGGGGAACACTCTCTACTGGAACCTGGAGGAAAGCATGGAAGATGCAAAAATCCTACCTCTGCTTATTAGCATGAATCCTTAACTAATCAGGATTTCTGAAATTATTTTTTTTTTAAATTTTAAGTTAATAAAAGCCACCTGATGCAAAAAAAGCAGATCTCTGTGTCTTGCATCTTGAGTGTGTCTGCCTTGAATTGATAACAAAGACCAAACAAAACAAAACATGCAGTACAGGAGGCCTGGCTATAAATTCAATCAACTCTGACCCTTTGCTCTCCCACTTCGGAACAACTAGGGAAAAGGGAATTGAGCTGTAAAATTTGTTCTGGGCAGGAAATTGGCATCTGCTATCAAGTCAGAGTCCAGAGCAAATTAAAATCACAAATTTCAAATAGATTCACTTAACTCACATAATGCAAAAACACAGCTTTGATTTAAATCATAAAGGATCTGCCATGGTTAAATCATGTCCTGGGCTGCATCAAAAGGAGTGTGGCCAGCCAGTCAGGGGAGATGATTCTCCCCCTTTACTCCACCCTCAGGAGACCCCCCCTGGAGTACTGCATCTTGCTATGGAGCCCTCACCACATGGAGCTCTTGGAACACTAGAATTAGAAATATTTCTTGTCTTTAGTAGATCAATCTCAGCATAAACAGGCAGCAGAACGGGTCGAAATACTGAGATTCCTCACTAAAAAATTATTAAAAACACCAGACAATTTTACTTTTGCTGAAAAAGGAGACATCTGTTTTGTAACATTACAAGACACCATCATTCACAGAACTTACAATAAACACCTCCTCATCAGTATTCTTCAGTGCTTTGTTATCTGAAATGCTCTTTTCAAAACACTTCTATCAGTCATCACAGATTACAGTCTTTAGGGCAGAAGAGAATTAATGTGGCACTTGCCTTACCTCTTCAAATTCATACTAGCAGAGTTCTGACATCTCCTGTGTTAACTTGTACACCTGGTGTTGGCTCAGTATCAGAAGAAAACACTACTAGCTTCTACACAGTGAAAAAGTATTTTGGTTTCTGTATTTTCAAGAAGCAGCCAGGAGCACTTCAGGAAACCTGCAAAAGGGAGAGGATTTCCAGAAGGGGTCGGATTCCTGCATGAAGTAAGGCACATCTAAAAGACTGCTCAGCAGTCAGCTGCTTGGAAAAGGATCCATCATGGGATGAAGAGCTTAGTCTGGGGTTTTACTCACAATATTAAATACTATTTTAGTAGAAGATTTTGTAGAATTGTCTCCACCTATTTGCAGAATTGTCACCTTCCCCAGAATATATGTATGACTGAATTTATTTTAGCAGAATAATTCATGGTTGGTATTCCCAGGTGCCTTGCTTTCTCTGTACAGCACCACTTCAGGACACAAAAGAAATAACAGGGCTGTCAGATTACCTACAGTCTCCTTCTCCTGCCTGTCTTGTCTTGGGAAAGAGCTCACTCTGTCTTTTGGAAGAGTGTTTTCTAAGATGAGTCAAGAATCAAGGTAGGACTTGGAGATGGAAATTTAATTGAGGGAAAAGATATAAAGTTTTACTTATAATTAGACAACCACTACAATCACATTTGTAAGCTCCCAAAAGTTCTTTCTGTACCTATATATTTTTAGGCAAAGTGATTTCAAAGAGATTTTGATATGTTGTGCATGTTTTGCAATGCAAACACTGGCATGTAGTTATCTCCCATATTTAAAATATTTAAAATAGTTCACATTTTCATTTCTAAAAATTTTACATTACATAACCATACAACTGGAATCATCATATATGATCATATTGTTTAATTATCCAGATTTTCCTAATTTCCCCTACAATTCAGATTTTTAATTAACATTTTATTGTTCTGAAACTGACAGTAATTACTAACATTTCACACGAAACTCAAACTGAAACAGAATATTCTAATAAAAATGCTATCCTGTAAAGAAACACAGTGTTTAATAATTAAGGATTTCTTTGGCTAAAATCCTAATCCCAGATGAAGAACTAATTCAACAGTCCAGCAGCACAGCCCTTCTATGCACAAAAAGCAAACACAGCAAATTGAAGTTAAAAGCCCAAGCATACAGCAGTCTCCTTCAGAAACTAAAGTAAGGTTTGTTCTCACTTTCAGCTTCTGGAAGATATGGAAGGCAGAGTTTTGACTTGGTTGAAGATAAAGGCCATGAAGAATATGCCTAAAGTCATGGTGGGAAGCTGACATTTCAGAAGGTGGCAAAGGAACTGATTTCTGTATCAGTGGAAATGCTTAGGGGACAACCCAAGCTTTGGGAGGTATTGCAAGAGACCATTCCTATGGAAGAAGCAAGCTAGTAGAGAAGCCAGTATTTTAGATTTTCTGCTTCAGGGCAGTAATTGGAAAAATGACATGGAAGCCAACTAACCAACCAAAACCCAAAATAAAATAAAACCACTAAAAAAAAAAAAAAAAAAAAAAAAAAAAAGGCCAACAGAGGAATAGTACCACCATGTAGGAGCAATGCAGAATAAGCTATAGTTTCTGAGGAACATAGTAGGCAACAAAAAAGGTCAATAGTTAGAAGAAATAGTCGAAGGAATAGGGAAATAGAGTTTATTTCTGTTAGGGGAAAAGAAAGCATGTAATGGATGATGCAGGGAAATTGTAACTATTCAATGCCTACCTTCCTTCATTTGTTCTCCCCCACCCTAAATGATTTAACCCAGATGTAAAAGCTAGACAGGATCATGAAGAAATCAGCTAGGAATTACTGAGTATTTGAGTTCAGGTAGCCTCTGAACTGCTCCTTACACTCATCTAGGAAGCTGCTGAAGATGACTCAGAACCTTATCTATGCCAAAATTTTGTCAGGGTAATGTATTTGGTTAAAGGCAAAAGATCTGGACTAAAATCCCTTCTCAAAGTAGTTCAGAGTAAGAATTTCTGCCAAAGTCTCTCTTCTTTGTAACTATCCCAGAGCAGAATATTACATGAGAGCCCAAAATAGCATCCTTAATATTTTGTTGGATCTGTTCCTTTTTTGCACAAAAAGCTTTATCAGCAAATGAAACAGAAAGCAAGGAGAAAAATATTCTCTAGTTTATGTGATCAGATTGCAGGCATACAGGTCCTAGTCCTTGTCACAGTGGCTGTCCTCTCATTCACAGTAAAATCATGTTGGTAGGAAAAGTGAAGGATGAGATCTGTTGCTTAGGTGTATTTCAGATTTAGAAAGTTTGGGTTTGTGCCCCTGAGGTAGAGGGGAACTGAAAAAAGTTCTCCCACATCAAGGGTGAATTCCCTAATCACCAAATTAGTTGTGGGATTAACAAAGAGAAAACTTCCAATTAAGCTTTGGATTTTTTTCCAGCCAGTTATTTGATGCATTCAAATGCTTCTGAGACTTTAAATCACACTGTTCAGCAAATTTGCTGTTTCTGAGTAAATATAAACACACTCATACAGCTCTAATGATTATTGCCTGAAGGTGAACAGAGAAGGAGAGGGAAGTTATAATTAGCTGAACCAGGATACAACTTTCAGATAAAGTTTTCAGCTGGCAGTTATGGCCTTCATCCCTGCCATCCCTCTTCTCTGGCATCTTCTGCTGGACACTCTCTGCTGGTGCTGTCAGATGGGAAAGCACAGTGCTTCCCACGTGGCAAAGCTGGAGATCAGCAACAGCTGCTTCATTGTGCTACCATTTCCATCACACAAGTATGGAGAATCAGAGCACCTTTTTCACCAGACATGTTGCTACCACTGTTCTCCCTCAAGACTTCTCACTCACTTGTCCCTCTTGTCACCCTCTCATTTTCAAAAGCATCACCGGGTTATCATTCAGTCTTCCCTACATACAGCACACAAAAACCACCAACTGGTAACAGAGGGCAAGAACAGCATCACAGCTAAGTCTTGAGAATATTTCCTCATGCATCCATTATCTCCTTTTACCAAGCTCACATCTGAGTCAGTGATTTTGCCCAGGATGTTGTTCTGGGACAAATACAATATCCTAATGTCAACAGTACCTTCCACACCATCTTCATATTTGAAGCTCAAGGAGAAGGAGGGGAATGAAGCCAGATTTAAGCCCAGAAAACATCTGGGGACAGCAGTGTGGCTACTTGGACTTCATCAGCACCCCTCCTGAATGCAAACCATCAACATATTGCAGGGGATTGAAGCCAGCAATTCAAGTACTGACAGTACATCTGTCCTTTTTCTGTGGCTATAAAATAAGTTACTAAAGCTACATTTCCATGTAATTTCCTTAAGAAGACTGGGAACTGACAGATTTTGATGGATTTATATTTTTTCTCCACCCTTCTCATTGCTTTGCATGAGGAAGGAGTTGCTACTGCTTTTGTGCCAGAAATTTTGTATTTTTCTCTTTATATTTAAAGCCAAGAATCTTAAATGTTTCTGCTTCATGCCAGCTATGTTTTGCTTTGTGTTTGATTGCAAACAAGTCGTTTAAAAGAAGAGTCTGAATGGTCACATTTTTACTAACCCATAGGCTGAGAATACATTGCAGCTTACCTTTTGGCTAAATACATTATTAGAAAGAATTTTGAGGGTTTTTTCCCCCCAAGCAATATTTTTTGACCATAGTTTTTAGGAATTCAAAGTATATCATGTGCCCATCAGTCTGATTACACAATGAAGATTTTTTTCACCACCACTATGAAAATCTTTGTAACTGCTTCATTTTCCAAGGAGGTTTACAGCCATCCTCTATGAGACTAACTGAAAAGAAACTCACCCCCATAATTAAGGGGCTATGCAACGTTCCACACACAAAACACTGAAACCACCAAATCTCTTATTTTCCAGTGTAGGAAACATCATGACAAAACCATCCTCATGGGAAGAGAAATGAGGTTCTTTGAGCAGCAGTCTGAAATTTTAGATCTTTGCATGTCACCTTGGACAAGGGCACAACAGAGGCTCTCTAAAGAGAATCACAGAATCATAGAATTGGCTGGGTTGGAAGGGACCTCAGAGATCATCGAGTCCAACCCTTGATCCACTACCGCTGCAGTTACCAGACCATGGCACTGAGTGCCACATCCAGTCTCTTTTTAAATATCTCCAGGGACGGAGAATCCACTACTTCCCTGGGCAGCCCATTCCAATGCCTGATCACCCTCTCCGTAGAGAAATTCTTTCTAATATCCAACCTAAACCTCCCCTGGCACAACTTAAGACCGTGCCCTCTTGTCTTGCTGAGAGTTGCCTGGGAAAAGAGACCAACCCCCACCTGGCTACACCCTCCTTTCAGGGGCTTGTAGAGAGCGATGAGGTCTCCCCTGAGCCTCCTCTTCTCCAGGCTGAACAGCCCCAGCTCCCTCAGCCTCTCCTCATAGGGTCTGTGCTTGAGTCCCTTCACCAGCATAGTTGCCCTCCTTTGGACCTGCTCCAGGACCTTGATATCCTTCCTAAACTGAGGGGCCCAACTGAGAAGCCCCACTATACTTCATGCCCTGTGTGGCCTTTTCCCCACAGGAAAATTTCTGGCTTAACAAAGCAGAAGCTTTGCTGTTGTTTTCAGTTCAAGCATTAGAAGATGCACCATTCTGAACAGCCACCTCTGACACTCAGCAGCCATGAGATGATCCTTCCCAACACAAAAGTGTTTGCATTAGTGATGGAGCAAATAGCAGTATATGACTACATAAACCTGTATGGCCTTACTCCTAGGCCCATATGACAGGGGATCAAGTGAAAACTAAGGGCCATGAGTGACAGCTCCCTGAACAGCTCAGACCCATGCCAAACACTTGCACTGTGCTGTCTGACTTGTACCTCAGTCACGCAGTGTGTGCTAGAAAAGGGAATTCAAATGGGAAGAGTGAACATCTGCTGCTAAGTGGGAAAAAAAAATGATTAATATCCACATAGGAATAAATGTATTTAAAGAATCCCTTATGGAATTTTTATATAGTTTAATTGTATTTGTTCGTGATAAGCAGCAGCACATTACAGGCACCCTGTGATTAATATCACCTAAAGAAAATGAAAAATTTGCAGCCAGCTGCAATAGTTGTTAATAAAATGGAGAGAACAATTTGTTTTAATGAAAGTTATCCTCAGCTTCAACTAGTTAGAGAGACCAAAAACCCTCTCAGGATCCAAACTTGCACGCTCATTTTAGGTGCCTAGAAAAGCACATCTCAAAGCAATGTGAGGGGGGCAGGTGTCCCTGAAGGCTTTCAGAAAAAAACCCTCTCTGCCTGACTTTAAGCCTTTTTGTTACAAGGCATGTTTGCTTAACACATTTAAAAAGCTTCAGCTCTAATCCCAGTAGTTAATGCTTTCCTATTAAATACTTCAGTATAATTATGAAATAAGTACTTGTCAATCTTCCTTGCTTTCACTCTGGATGCAGTTTCTCTGCCAGGCCTCTGTCACTAAAAATTAAAGGCTTGATTTCAGAAGTTGGTGGATAGCTTCTGCACAGGAAAGGACCTACTACCAATAGTAGAAGAACAATATTTAGAAAAATACAGAGAGAAGTTGTAAGGAAAACTAAGAAGAACTTAATACACTGAGGAGAATGAGAAAAAAAAAAAAAAAAGGAAAAAAAGGTATATTTGGTATGTAAGATTTTATCTCATTTTATTCTGTAGAATATACCAACCTATTAAAGTTGAGAGAAACAGAGTAAATAAGCATTCCTGGCCAGTCAGCTTCAGTTATTGTAACCAAAAATAACTGAAGTTAACAGAAAAAAGTGACTTTAATTTCATTCTGACTTAGAAAGAAAATGAGGTTCACCTGTGTTGTTCCTGAAATTCTTCCGAGCCTAAAAGCTGTATAAGAGTTATTATTAGTGATATAAATCTTGAAAACTTGTTGCAATCCAAAGACTGTGATCACTAATGACTATACAGCAAAAATAACAGTAAAAGTTCAGCAATGAGGTGGTTTATCTACCCCAAACATTAATAAGCTGCCTCATTCTCTTCCTAATGACTTCAACCTGGACCTGCCCTCCTGGTTCCCATCACCAAGAGATCTTCATTTGACCTGCACCTGTGGTTTATCTCCTTCATTCACCAAAGGATTTACCTGCAGCACACCCACTCCCTGCTGCTCTCCCTCCCCAGGCACCCCCAGTGCTCCCGCTTGCCCTGCTTCCCAACTTGCACATCCTGACATCCAACTTGTGTGTTGGTTGTAATGCAATAGGTCTGATGACTTTTTAGCAGGGTTCAATTCTTCATGCCCTTCCAGTGACAAAGCTGCTGAAAGTGTTCATCTGACATTCATCTCTCCATCGTTCTCTTCACAGAGCTCATGCTACCAGTCCCTGTGCATGATCACTCCATTTTCTTCTACTGCACTACTTTTTACTATTCAAGGCACCTACAGTATACACTGCAAAGGATCCCTAGTGACATTCCCCATTCTTGATCATCCACTCTTTCTTTAGCTCAGCCAAACTCCACTTCCTTTCAATACCTTCATTTTAGAATCATAGAATCATAGAATCGGCTGGGTTCGAAGGGACCTCAGAGATCATCAAGTCCAACCCTTGAACCCTTGAACCCTTGAATGCTTTGGGTTGCAAAAGACCTTGAACATCATCCTGTTCCAACCCCACTGCCATGGGCAGGGACACCTCCCACCACACCAGGTTGCTCCAAGCCCCATCCAACCTGGCCTTGAACACTTCCAGGGAGGGAGCATCCACAGCTTCCCTGGGCAACCTGTGGCAGTGGCTCACCACCTTCATAGCAAAGAATTTCTTCCTGATGTCTAACCTAAATCTACAATTTCTAAATCTATGATTTCCCCTTAAATCATTTCCTCTCTGGCCTTAAATTTAGGTCACAATTTCTTAGAGGCAGAGGTAATATTTCTATTCTGTATTTATCCAGTGCTTCTTGGAACCGTGTACTGTATCATGAATATGCCTTTGAGGCATTATAAGTATAAACAAGTAACAAACACACACTAACACAATTACATTTTGGTTTTGCTTACAGCTATGTAATTATGTTTGGGCATTAAGAAACAGAAAAATTAGACTTAGCATATTTAAATGTATCTGTGAGACCTTCTCAAATTATAGTATTTCTTTATATTAGAAATGCCATTTAGCAAGTAAGAGTAACAGAAAAACATTAGCAGACTTACAAAATGAACAAACAGCACAGATACAATTGTATCTATTTTATTGTTAAATTGTAGGGCTCAGAACACTTCTGTACATTTGCTTTGCTCTCTTTTCCTGACTCTGTTTTACTTTCCTTCTTTTTCAGTGGCTCATGCACTTGATGGATTTGACAGCACTGGAGAAATAAGGTAGCCTATAGTCAAGTTGTTTTTTGCAAATTCAACCAACTCTAGGAAAAATATTACAAGAATGCCCTACTTATTTTGATATTTTGCAGCTGTAAACCTCTCCAAGTTTTAAAAAGTAACATTTTAAGAGCAATGCCTTCCATTTGTAAGAGGTTATTTAGTCATTCCCATCTGTCAGAGCAAAATCACAAACTGCCTTCTTAGATGGCAAGAAAAAGACCAAGCAAAATCACTGTTGTAATCTGGTCTTTTAAGATCTCTTAAGCTATTTTACAGTTCTTATAATCAATCCTAAAGTAACAGGAGATTTTTGCCCCCAACTTAAAATCATTATCTTAATGCTGAAGATATGAATAGAGCACACAACTTTTCACTACTTCAACTATGCATTATCATAATTAGCTACATAGCTACTAGGTTTATATATATATATATATGCTAGCAGGGCCAGGCTTGTTTTCAGATCTTCAGTTTGATGCTTTTCTTTTTCCTTCTTCTCTTCTCTTCTCTTCTCTTCTCTTCTCTTCTCTTCTCTTCTCTTCTCTTCTCTTCTCTTCTCTTCTCTTCTCTTCTCTTCTCTTCTCTTCTCTTCTCTTCTCTTCTCTTCTCTTCTCTTCTCTTCTCTTCTCTTCTCTTCTCTTCTCTTCTCTTCTCTTCTCTTCTCTTCTCTTCTCTTCTCTTCTCTTCTCTTCTCTTCTCTTCTCTTCTCTTCCCTTCCCTTCCCTTCCCTTCCCTTCCCTTCCCTTCCCTTCTCTTCTCTTCTCTTCTCTTCTCTTCTCTTCTCTTCTCTTCTCTTCTCTTCTCTTCTCTCTCTTCTCTTCTCTTCTCTTCTCTTCTCTTCTCTTCTCTTCTCTTCTCTTCTCTTCTCTTCTCTTCTCTTCTCTTCTCTTCTCTTCTCTTCTCTTCTCTTCTCTTCCCTTCTCCTCTCCTCTCCTCTCCTCTTTCCTTTTCCTTTCCCTTTCCCTTTCCCTTTCCCTTTTCTTTTTTTTTCTTTTCTTTGACTATTGTTGATTGAAATCAGTGTCTTAATGTTGCACAGCTTTGTCTTTTGATTACTGCATGTTATTAAGAAAGCCAGTGGCACCAATTTTTCACAGCACTATCAACCAACACAAAATAACACTTCCCAGTTCTTCATTTATTCATGTGACATAAAGTATAGCTAGAAATTCACTTGGATTCCAATAATGCAGTTCATATCCAGATGACAGCCAGCCACAATCACAAGAATAAAGCTTTACCACATCCTTCCCTCAACACGAGAGAATCCTATGTTGGTTATAGGATATAAGGGCATACTTATTTTCAAGTTGCCCATCCTTCTGCTTTTGTGTAACCATATTTCAGAAGCTGGATGGAGCAGATTTTCCAAACCATGGACACTGAGTACAATTACCATCTAGTTATCAATTCAGTTTATTAACAAAGCAGTATCCATAGCCAAGCCGGACAGGACTGATACAAAAAGCTATCAGGGCAAACAAGTGTCTCTCTGGTTTGCTGTTAATGATATGTATAAAGATTGCTATTCCTACAGATGCATCATCTCAAGCCTGACAGGAAAAGAAGTATTTATAATATGGAAATTCTATAGTAGTAAAATAATTACAGTAAGGTACATATTACAAATGCTACTGAATAATTTGCAACTTGCAAATAATAGCAGAGTGCAAGAAGCAATTTTGCAGAATAACACACTTTAAAAAACTGACTGCTGTGTGGAAATAAACTCTGCTTGGTAAAAGGAAAAGTCCACAGGACTTCTATACAGATGTCCTGTGCAGGACTGAGCCATGCTTTTCAGAAATGAACACTTCAGCTGAAAAAAAAAAAAACCCAGATCTATTTCACTGTTGATTACTGATCACCTGGCTTCACTTCAGGGTGGCTTTTTTGTTTCAGTAGCCAACAGGCACTTGTCCTCAAGCAGCCACTGCTCTTTGCCCAATATTCTTCACCACTCTGCTCTGTGCACCAGCTCCCTATTTCAACCCCTTGGAGGCCAGAAGCAAAGCACCTCTCAAGCATCTGAGCAGCTTGTGACACATGTATATGTCTTGGCTGGGCCAAGTGACATCAGAAGGCAAGGGTGCAAATAAATGGCACAGTTTAGTATAATGTCAAACAAAACTGAGAAAACACGAAATCAGACCAAAGCAATTGTCAAAGATCAAGAACACTTCAGCTGTGTGTAATGACCACCTCTTACTCCATCTCTCATTCCTTCATCAAGCCATTTTTCTCCATGCATAAAGAAATACCTGACCCTAAACACTCCTGCAATGGTGCTTCCATCTCAGCCTTCACCCTCCCTGATCCTCACTGCTAAGGCATCTTCACAGTGAACTGGGACCTGCTCTGTGAGCTCCTGACACCCACTTCCATGACTCTTTCTATACTTTTTTGATCAAACTTTCTGGATTGCCAATAGAGAAAAAAAACATGCCCACAAGCATTCAGAAGCCAACACGCTTTTGAAAAGTGTTTTTGTGACATTCTGTATGTCACATTCAACAGGAGAAGTTTTTGTGTGCTGAGATCCATTTTATTTTTCTTGCATTTCCTCTCCCAGGTATTTGCAGCACTCCTTTTTAATGACTTCTAATGCTGAGAGAACTCAGGAAATATAATGCAATTCATCCAACCTGCATTTCACAAACTTCAAAAGGAATAAAAAAATTGTTAAAGCTGCATAAATGACAACTTAATCCCACATATGATAGAGGTAAACATAGCAAGAAGCCAAATTAAATGCCATCTCTTTTTCTGTTTTTCACCTTGGACTGCCACACACCAAACATTTAATATGATCTATGAGGTTTCCAGGATAATAAAGCAGAAAGATACATTTGTATAATTCTTTTTGTATTTACAGCAAGACAAATTGTCTTGTTTTGAAACACCAGGGCTGATTGGAGTTGTACAATAGGGTATAAAATTGTCATTGCAGCAGCCTGTGTTTGTGTATAGTCAAGTATCATGTTGACAGTATAAGAGGAGTTGACTGCATTTTGAAAGAATTGTTATCTATACATTGTTATCCAAACTAAACCTTTCAAACATTGCTTTACACTTCTAACGTTCCAATTTTACTTTGTTTGCAATGTGTACAGACTGAGGTAAAATGCAAATATGGAAGAATACCAGAAAGTAACTTTTACCTATGTTGTGCTGGCACTACTGAGATATTTTAGTATGTACATAAAACATGTTTTATGTAACTGCAACTTTTCTCTGGTTTGTTCTGTGACAACCTGAACTTCCCGTGTTTTCAGTGGTGGTGTCCGAAGTGATCCTTCCAGATTTAAGTGCACACCCTCTGTAAGAGCAGACATATCTTCAAAGACATTTGGAACCATCCTATTTTCACTAAGTTTATTATGACCTGAAAATCTTCCATCTCATTGACCTAATAAGAGCAGCCACTGACACATGCCACTGATGATGCCTTCCACTTACACTGCCTCTGAATCACAGACAGTGCCCTCCAGCATCCACAGGGAGAAATCTCCAGGGTGTTCCCAACTTCTCCCTGAGACCCTGAGGTCAGGGGTCTTGCATCAAACACTCAAACCCAAGTAACTGCACCTTCCACCATGTCATCCCCTTTCAAGCAGTAGCCAGGATTCAGGTTGGGAGTGGGACCAGACAGATAAATGCAGAGGCCACAAGCAAATGTGATCTAGAAGATTTTAATCTGTTTAGTGTGCCTATGCTTTAATTCTTGTTCAGTATAAATGGGATTTTGGTTAAGAAAAAAAAAAATCAATAGCTGCCCTGCCTTCAAGCCTTGTTTCTGAGGGCTATTTCTGAGTTTCCCTTCAGCCTGGTAATCCATAAACAGCCTCTTCCCAATTCTTTTCTGTTTTTCATTTCATACCTTTGATCTTCTCAAAATCTGTTTTCCTCGGGCACTTACATCCGTGATTAATTTGGTTATTTCACACTTTGCTGTGTGTGGAAGTCAGGTTTACTTACAGTCATAAATGAACTGGGCTATAAATAAAGTCATCACTGCACAGTCTGATACACAGAGCTCTTCTCCTTTTCCTGTTGTTTTTTGGTTTTTGCTTGATTGTTTGTTTGTTTTAAATATATAACTAAGGCATCCTTATTATGAGCTGTTGGTCCTAATTAAAAGGTGGAGAACCACAAGGCTGGTTTCACCTTGTGTTGTTATTTGCCACCAGACAAAATAAATACAAAAATTGCAGCTACTATGTTAGGGTACAATTTTGAAACTTTTGCACCCATAGATCTGGAGCAGCTGAGTCCCATTATTAGTTTTTAAAAATGAAGGGATCATTACTTTTCTCCTTTAATAAAGTCATACAGAATAATGCAAAGTTTTAAACAAAATTATTATCTACTGCCTGGTTTCTGAATTAAACAGTCACAAATGCCAAGATCAGTCCAAACATCTCTTTTCATCATTATTTCAGTACTAGAGAAATTAATGAAAAACTTCATGTTCACTTCTGTTTTGCTAAGGATCATTGAGAATTTCACAGTGTTTTTCAGAGAATCACAGAGCAGCAAAGCATCCCAAAATGTTTGCAGAGGATAAAGCACTCTGGCAACAGACTGCTGTCTGCTGATCCAGCAGTGTAAAAGGTGAGAAGAGTAGCTCAATAATTTGAGAAGAGATGGCTAAGAGATGAGTTTCAGCAGCTCATCCATTTTTTTCATCCATCAGGTGAACTAATAAAAGATATCATCTCCCCCTGAAAATCAAAGCTCAAAAATGCATGGAAAAAATATTCAGGTATGAAATGAAGGCCCACAGAAAAATGCACCAAGAGGAACAAGTGAGGGGACTTTGGCTTAAAAAATCTGTATCACATTAAAAAATGCATTTTCTGTATTTGATTACAAAATGGGAAGGTTTTGTAAAACTCTCATCAGAAACCAGATATTAATCTTTACTTACTTGTCAGGTGGGGGTTTTGTTTTTTATTATCTTTTTCTCAAAAGTGATAAAAAAATCATAAAATGCAACTGGGGAGAGGATGTGGGGAGGGGGCCAACACATTTACCTCTTCACAGGCTCGTCTTGGGAGTCACTTCAGAAAGCACAAAGAGTTAGTGGCATGTCCTGAGTTTCCCTAGAAGAAATCAATAGCATGTCCTAAATTTTTAACACAGCGGAGGTAATGTACATGTACCTGCCCTCAGTAAGTTCCTATAACAAAATTAAAGAACTGAAGGAACTTCTTGTGCAGAAAGGAGAATGCAAAGGATGCTCACTGCAAAGGTAACATTGCATTTTTCCATGTATCAAATTTAGAAAAGATTGATTCAGTGTCTACATTAAGCTTACTGAGGCACAAATTCCAGCCTGGGGAAAAATTAGGAAGTAGATCCTTTTCCCAAAGATAAAAAAAGTAAAGCTATGCCCTCATTCAGGAACACAGAAGGGAAATGAAGAAACTGCAGGGAAAAGCAAGAAAATAGAACTTCAGTAAAATAAATAAGAAAAGGCTCCTAACCTTGCTGGAAACCTTTTGCAGTTATAAACTTATAAGATTTAAAAAAGGAAAAGATAGATAAGTGTACACTTGGTTCCATCCTGCAGTATTGGATAGAAACTGCCATAATTGAATATGAAATATGCCAAGTGCACTCTAGAAAAAAATACTTTAAAATTAATTCTAATTTACCTTTACATACAAAAGATTCATATTATAAGGATATGTTAACATCCTAGGTTATTAATTTCTTCTAATGTAAAACCCAAATGCAGGTTCCTCCATGTCCTCCTGACCATTCAGCAATACTTTTGAGTTGCTTTTTTTTTGGCTTTTGGGGTTTCTGTTTGTTGTTGTTGGTTGGTTGAGGTTTTCTTCCCTCCTAAAAACAGTCTTGCAACTTTAAACATTTATGCAAAATCTTCATGGATGTTTATATTTGTGCTGGAAATGAACCTAACATTCAGTGTTATTCTGGGGCCAAGAACACTGGAAAGTAATTCAAATACTCATGTGCCAACACATCAGTGTCCAACTGGAAAAGCTTCCCCTGCCAGAGCTAAAGAAACCTAAAGCCATTTAGCTCAATCTAGCACTATTAAAATCTGTACAAACCCCTACTTGTGTTCTATTAGCAAATGATAATTTCATTCAAAGCTTGTAATTATTATTTTTTAAGATATTTCCTGAAAAGGATAATACTTCATGCCACTGCCCACAGAATTAGTTCAGCATAGGAGGCTGCTCATTGATCTGATTTAACATTATCCAAGAGTATCAAAAGAGAACTAAATCTTGCCTTGTTTAGCTTTTATACACCAATATATTCAATCATAGCCTATCTCCTAAAAAAAAACCCAAAAAAGAAAAAACAACGCAAAGCAATCTACTCACTGATAACCACTCCTTATTTCACTATTTATTTTTTAGGCTTTAGATACCAAAGGTACAGAAACAGGAGTTAGATCAGATGTTATTTTGCTCATTCCCACTCAGATTTTTATTCTGGTATCTCTTACACACACAACTATCTCCTAACTGGACACACTGGAAATAGATGAGTAGTTACATATAAACTATATAAGGAAGTGATTCTGCCCCTGTACTCAGTGCTGGTGAGGCCACACCTTGAGTCCTGTGTCCAGTTCTGGGCCCCTCAGTTCAGGAAGGATATCAAGGTCCTGCAGCAGGTCCAAAGGAGGGCAACCAGGCTGGTGAAGGGACACGAGCACAGACCCTATGAGGAGAGGCTGAGGGAGCTGGGGGTGTTCAGTCTGGAGAAGAGGAGGCTCAGGGGAGACCTCATCACTCTCTACAACTCCCTGAAAGGAGGTTGGAGCCGGGTGGGGGTTGGTCTCTTTTCCCAGGCAACTCTCAGCAAGACAAGAGGGCATGGACTTAAGTTGTGCCAGGGGAGGTTTAGGTTGGATATTAGAAAGATTTTCTCTACGGAGAGGGTGATCAGGCATTGGAATGGGCTGCCCAGGGAAGTAGTGGATTCTCCGTGTCTGGAGATATTTAAAAAGAGACTGGATGTGGCACTCAGTGCCATGGTCTGGTAACTGCAGTGGTAGTGGATCAAGGGTTGGACCTGATGACCTCTGAGGTCCCTTCCAACCCAGCCAATTCTATGATTCTATGAACTCATGCTCATGCTACTTGAGTCAAGGCCAGCAGATAGCATGGAGAATGATGCTTTGGAGACCTTCCCCCAGCAAGGTTCTTTTAAGGAAGAAGGAAAGTTTCATGACATTTTAAAGGCCCAAAAACATAGCAGGCAGTGACTGTCATGTTCTTGTCTCCAAGTAGACCGGGTTGTGTAACTGCTTCTAGAACCTCAGCACACAGATATTACACACTAAACTAAAAATACAGGCCTCAAAAGAAGAATGTACCTCTTGGACCTTTTTGCTAAGGTGCACTAATAATTAATATTTTAAGAATATTTTAAAGGAAAGCAACTGAGTTTCTATGTTTTATGAAACAGACAAATCACAATGCAACTCCTCTTTTATTACAATATACTGTGTACATTAAGTCCTATAACAGAATGAAAACACAGGAAAGTCATAAAAGTCACTAATTAATATTTCTAGATTGCAGAAATAAATAAGATTATATTTTATGCTGCACTAAAAAGGCATTTATTTTTCTCATCAGGAGAGTAAATTAAGTTGCATGTTTAGACAGCTGCAAAGAAGTTAATTCTTTTTTTTCACAAGTTCATGCAAAATTTCAACATGAAATATGGTTTATTCAAAACTAATTATATGGGAAACCTTCCTGTAGCTCTGTCACTAGTGCTGGTTCTTTCAATAAAACTGCTCACTGCTGACAAATAAAATACCACCTTATTATTTTAATCTCTGTAGCATCATTCCCAAAAATATTTAGGCAAACATCTTAATGTTTTGCACCAATGTGAGCTAAAGGGTGCTTGAAATCCTTAAATGTTGAACACACTGAGGCCAGCATGCTGGTGCTTGGTACAAATCTCCCACTTTCCTCAATTTCAGGATTTTAAGAGCCCACCAGGTTCAACATTTTCTGTTCCTTAAAGCACAAATAGCTTTCTACACAGGAGACTCACAACAAAGCAAAGCACATACACAGAACCAGTCAAGCAAAAGACCAACAAGCAAGCAGTCCCATTGTGTAACAGTCTGTGTTGGGCTGGGAGAAAATTTGCACTTAAATTCTTTTTCTTCTCTTTGAGGAGTGGGAAAATAGAAGCCAGGTGTGAAGAAGCAAGCAGGAAAATGGCTACATATATATATATATATATAAACCTACAGACACTGTAGAAACATCACGGGAAATTCTGCTATTTTTTGTCACAAAACTTACTACATGGGAATTTTCTTAAATTCCGGTTTCTAAAGGCAAAGAGAGAAACTCAGCCCTTGTTTCCTGCACACACATATATATCCCAGATCTACAGCTGCTTCTAGCTTCCATTAAAACCAAAGTTGTATGGATACAGCAAAACATATTCATTATCAAAAAGCCAGGGGTAATTTGTGCTCGAGGGTAAGCACCAGCCACAATATCCTGTGATAAGAAGAGTGTTTGCATCAATCACAGCTGGATTCTTGGGTGGGAGGGCAGATACCTTGTGTGCTGCTACCACCCTGATAAATCAGGTCTTTTACAGACCCTAAATTTTAAAGTCTCCCTTAACTCTAACACTTTTCTACAATGCAATAGGTCTTGTTTCTTGTGTCCTCTCTTTGCTCCTCTCCAGGTGTCACGGTTTAACACTGGCCGGGCAATTAAACCAAATAACAGATGCTCTCTATTAATCTCTCTCTCCTCCTTGATAAAGAAAAGAGAGAGAATAAGGGAGAGAGAGACTTATGGGTTGGAAACTAAACTACACAACTTTAATGAAACAGTAATGATAAATAGGAAAAATTACTAAATATATACAAATATACAGGAAAATGGAAACCACATCCCTCCCCCCAGTAACTCTCACATCACCACCGAGGCTGCAGGGCAGCCCTGGGAAAGTCCAGGCTGGACTCCTGGAGTCGGCAGCAGTCAGGAGCTGGAGGCAGGAACACACAGATATGGGCTGGCACGGATCAGGACCACAGGCAGATGAACGGACGGAATCCTTCCAGGATGCCGGGTGAAGGAAGGGAAGCAGGAAATCAGGAAATCCCTCAAATTTATACTGAGTATGACGTATATGGGATGGAATACTCTGTTTGGTCAATTCTGGCATCTATCTTGTCCGTTCCTCCCCAAAGCAGGGCTCTTTACTCCTTCTGGAGGGTAAAAGCTTTCCTCAGAGCTGAGCAGTGTCCTTGGCTCTGCACACCAGTCTCCAGCAGCAACTATAAACATCGAGTGTTATCAGTCCTAGAAGCAGACACTGTCTGAGAAACTTGCTGTTCATTTCAGTAAGTGCAACTACTTAAAGAGACTCAGCTAAAAGCAAAAGTACAAGACAGAAAATCACCTTTATCCTGGCCCAAACCAGGACACCAGGTAAGCAATGGAAGTACCACAAACTACAAGTTTTATAAAGTGGTGAGCAGAAGCAGACATACAGTGTCCCCCAAAATTAAAAAAATAAACTTTTAAAATAATCACAGAGTAATATACTTAATCTTGCAGCTGCCAGCCAAGAAAGCCATGTGGGAAGTCAACTCTTGCATTCTCCCAGCAAATGGACTCACCCCACCCTTTAGTTCTTCCCCTCTATTTATGCAAAGTAGAAATGAGACTCCCCAAAACCACAGCAAATAAACCCAAAGATACAGCTGGAAAAGTTCAAAAAGTGAAGTAATTAGTGATGGATAAGCTGAAAAAAATCCTTGCCAGTAAACATTCAACCAGCACCCTTAGAAAATCCTCAAGCCTGGTCTCGGAAATATTTGTATTAAGACTTCCTTTCTCATAGAGCAAAACATGCTGTAGAGTAGCCCTCTCACAAAATGCATTTGAATCTATCTGTGATTTCACCAGGTCTGTGAATCTATCAGAATCTTTTATTTCACCAGGTCTGTTATTTCATTTCCAGGTCTGTGAACAGACTGACGACACTCACACTACCCAATACTCTGACATTTTGGCAAGAGCAGTCAGCTGAGCTCTGCTTTACTGCCTGTCTGTTCAAAAGCCAAGCTGCCAAAATTATGCAGCTTTTCAACACCAGACCTGGTGTTTCTAATTTAAATAATATACCGCTTATGTCCTCAAGTATCTGTCCCCCCTGTGCTCCTCTTGCTTTCCCTGATGCTCGTGTGGCAGATGGCACAAATAGCTTGACATATGCTTGTTGCCTCCGTGCAGAGAAGGAAAGAGACCATGGCTGGAACCCTGGACAAGGCCCTCCAGAGCCAAAGCTCATGAGCTGAGAAGCCCAATGTCTGAATATTAACTTGTGAAGGTTTGGATGACTCCATGATTTTTGTGGTTTCTTTTCTCTCTCATTTCTCAGAACCCTTCTGCCTGTCCTCAGCTTACAGACTGAACCCACCAGATGTTACATTTTACTGCCAGCCTGGAAGACAATTTGCAGATCAGAGTGCTTATTTCTGGCATGTTACTCCAAATCCTTACAGAAATATGGGTAAACATGTTCTCTGATAATTTACAATCCGATTGTCTGCCTAAAGAAGGTGGATTTCGAAAGATTCCTTGAACTAACTGAATCCAGAGAAGTTCAGTGTTTAATGCAGAGGTGCTCCTAGTAACAACATGAGAACTCTACATATCTGACTGAAAGCTGCCCCTTCTCTCAACTGGGACTAGAGGGAAGGGCAGTAAAGCATCAGTGTCTTTGGACAGCTCTGATTAAAAAACTAAATGGGAAATTATCATCGAAGCTGCAGCTTCAGTGTGGTCTCAAGACTGAATCATAGAAAGAAAAATAGAATGGTTTGGGTTGGAATGGACCTTAAGATCATCTCATTCCAACCCACCTCCCACTAGGCCAGGTTGCTCAAATCCCCATCCAACCTGGCCTTGAACATTTCCAGGGAAGGGGCAGCCACAACATCCCTGGGCAACCTGTGCCAGTGTCTCACCACCCTCACACCAGACAATTTCTTCCTTATGTCTAAGCTAAATTTACTCACTTCCAATTTAAAGCCATTACCCCTTGTCCTATCACTACATACCCTTATAAAAAGTCCATTCCCAGCTTTCCTGTAAGGCCTCTCCAGGTACTGGAAGGCTTCTATAAGGTCCCCCTGGGGTCTTCTCCAGGCTGAACAACCCCAACTCTCTCAGCCTCTCTTCATATGAGAGCTGCTACAGCCCTCTCATCATCTTTGTCACCCTCCTCTGAACTCACTCCAACAGCTCCATGTCCATCTTACACTGTGGCTCCAGAACTGGACCCAGTACTCCAAGTGGGTTCTCACAAGAGTGAAGTAGAGGGGGAGAATCACCTCCCTTGACTTTCTGGTCACATTTCTTCTGATTCAGTCCAGGATAAGTTTGGCTTTCTGGGCTGCCAAGTGCACATTGTCAGCTTATGATGAGCTTCTGACAAACGTACTGCCCTTGGCAGGCAGATGTTGAGCCATCTCCAGGGAAGCCAGGGATCCATCATGTGTAACAGTTACTTGAGAAGACCCAAAGCCATCACTCCAAGTGTCCTGCCCTTCCTTCTTCTTCCCCCAGTTTTATATATTGAGCATGGCATCATATGGTATGGAATATCCCTTTGGACAGTTTGGGTCAGCTGTCCTGGCTATGCTCCCTCCCAGCTTCTTGTGCACCCACACACTAGCAAACCTTCAGAAGTTGAAAATTCCTTGATTTCTTAGTAACACAAACTTACTAACACAAAACCATCAGTGTATTATCAACATTCTTCTCATATCAAATCCCAGACTAAACCCAAAACACAATGCTATTCTAGAAGAAGAAGAAAATTAGCTATATCCCAGCCGAAGGCAGGACAGACAGTAACATAGGTACCTTGTGATTAGCTAAAAAAAAGTTTAAAAAAAATCTCACATTGGTTTGCTGGTCAAAATTGAGAAGAGAACTGGCCAGAAATCTCTTCTGTTGTAGATGTTGGTAGGGTTTTTTTCCATTCAAAACCAGACTCATTGAAATGGAAGTGCCTCAAAAAAACTTCTAAGAGGAAAGAAGAAGGTTTAAGTTCAGCTGGTTTCCTGCCAGCTCATCTGGTGAGATGCTGAACACCCTGGACTTTCTGGAAGTTCAACTTTGCCTTGGTATTCAGTATCCTGGGGTCTTTCAGCTCCTTGTAAGAGAGTGAGGATAGAGGAGGATGGCTTTCCAGTGGGGATACTAACAGCTCTGGAGCCACAGACAGTACCAGAACTTTCTGGGTGCTCAAGCACTAAAAGAAGCAAGGACTCTGGTACCAGATGTACAGAAATTGAGCTGCCAGCTCATGCTTCTTTTTTAATTTATTTTTTTTTACTGAATATTTTAATTCTTTTGAAATCCCTATTCCTAGCAATTTTCTTCAAAGGAGGATTTTCAATTTTACACCCAGAAATATGAAATTGAAAAAGACTGAATAAAATACATCATCCTACTTTGAAAACTGACTGTTAACCACGAAGCAGCAAATGCACTAAGCGTTTAGATTTGAAAATAAAAATTTAAATACAAAAAGAAAAACCACTAGATTGTATTTTAGCTACAGTTTGTTTTCATTCTCCACAAACAACCTAAGCCAGCTCTTTGTTTCTCAAACCCAGTGTTCAGTGACATCTATTTCTCTATATCTTAAGATATCCAAAACAATTCACAAAGGAAAAACCAACCAAACAAACCAACAAACCCCAAAGGAACACAGTTTTTTCAGGGCTATATTGAATCTTTTATCTAAACTTGACAGATATAAAAATATACCAGATATAAAAATACTACCAAGACCATCTACACAAGAAGTGGGGCAATTTGAAATGTGAAAGAGGCAGAATAGTTCAGCAGCATCTATTACCAGGACACAGGATGCCTGCCTTTGTGAGTTGATATCTGTGTTAATAGTTAACTGTATTAAACAAAATCTTTGCAGCTACAATTACCTGCAAATAAAATATTTTAGGGAATCAGATGTCATTTTGTTAATACAAGCATTTACATTACTTTTGCATTACACATGCAACTCCACACTTTCCCATTTACTAGATACACAGTAAAATCTAATTGAAGTCAATGCTATACATTAGTAGCCTCCGATTGTATGTTTACTAAGGTATTCTCAAGGATTCAGTGCATAGAATGAACATTTCACAAACCATTTCATCTCAGTGTGTATTATTTTCTTGCTGGCAGAAAGGCAAGTCAACAATCCCAACACCTAACACACACACTGAGGGGACATTCTTTGTTTTCTAAACCTTGTCAGCACTCATATGCTGGAAGGCATTGTGGGACCAACTGGATCACATTCTTATCAACTTTTACCACCACATGGGAGAAAAGGTGATGTGCTTTTTTTTTCTTTTTTACTTTTTTTTCCCCCTTTGATGGAAAGGCAAGGCTCCCCTGTTAAACCACCTTTGCCAGAGACTAATTCACTGGAAAATTGCTTCTCGAGTGCTAGCTCCTTCCCTCCCTGAATTGCATCTGATATTCTCCTGTGGCCGATTAATACACAAACATGACAGACATGGCCAAGAATTACATTACCTTTTCTGATTCCAAATTACACATACTAAGAATTGTTCTGTATTACTCTTTTCTACATCTGAAGCACATTTGTGTGTTTTCTTCCTGCTTAGTTCTGATTCTCTAAGGTTTTGAAGCAGTCGGTCACTGAGGTCAGAAAGAACTTCACATAACGAACACAGAAGCTGAGGGGCAAAAAAACCCTTTCAATTACTCTACAAAGAAATGGGAAATTTCTTTGGATGGACTGAGGTGTGCAGATATTGAGTAACAGAAAAATGTTTCCCAAAGAATAACCAAATTAGCAGCTTTCTCCAACATCTCAAGAACTTTTATACTCATCTGCACACAGCATGCCACAGGTCTTGCTATGGATGTGGCCATACAGTTTTGTGGGAGTCCTCAATTAAGCTATAGGCAGCACATCACTGAAACCACTGGTGTTACTGATGGACCTCAAAAATACTGCTGGATCTCAAAACCAAACTGACATGGAAATAGATGATCTTTGCCTGGCAAGATGCTAGACATCTGCATCCCTCATTGGATTTGTATGCATTTTTGTGTCATGGAAGTGACACAACTGAGAGAGGAAACTTGGTTGCAATGGTCAGGTCTATTATTTTCTCTAACAACTTATGACAGAAGTACCACAAAATTGTATGCCACAGTGCAAAAATGCACCATGAACAAAATAACCAGTACATGTTATTTATCTCTTAAATAACAAGAAAGCATCTAAATAAGAGCATCTTAGCAGATGTCACTACAATAATTTCAGTGACAGCACATGAATTATCACTGGAAAAAGTTAAAAATAAAATAAAATTCTTTTAGTACATCTGATGTTGTGTTGTCTCTTTCAATGAAATTTTCATTTGCCAGTCATTACCATTTTGGTGGAAGACTAAATTATTTGCTGCTTGTCAGCGAGGGGCAGAGTGTAGATGAAATGTAAGAACTTGACAAGTTAGATGATAGAAAGGAATAAAATTTATGTTCTTATGAACCTAATGGCAAGTAATTATCTCTGAACCGGCAGTACAAATGTGCTTTTTCATCATGAATACCTGACGTGTATTAGAAATTTCCAGAAGACATATTATTTATACAGTAAAGCAACAGAGTGGAAAACTTGTTAAATATATGGCTTCTGCATCCAGCATTTAATAGAAAAGTCTAATTGAGTGGTGAACCTTTTAGAAAATTTTTATGCCACGTTAGAAAGCAGATGCTAAAAAAAAAATGGCAAAAATATCCCCTTAAGTCAACATCTTTTTTATTCTTTTTAACATTTCCCTGAATTTGAAGCCACACCTAAAATATTATATTCAGTTTTAGGGCCCCCACCAGAAGAAAAACACTGAGTTGCTGGAGCATGTCCAAAGAAGAGCAACAAAGCTAGTGATGGGTCTGGAGCACAAAAGTGATAATGGAATTGGGGCTGTTTAGGATGGAGAAAAGAAGGCTGAGGGCAGACCTTATCTCTCTCTCCAGACACCTGAAAGGAGGCTCTGGTGAGGAGGAGGTGGTTGCTTTTCCCACCGAACTGGTGACAGGACATGAGGAAATGGACTCAAGTTGTGCCAGGGGAGGTTCAGATTGGATATTTGGAAAAATTTCATTACTGAAAGAGTGGTCAAGCACTGGAACAGGCTGCCCAGGGAAGGGCTGGAGTCACTGTCCCTGGAGGTGTTCAAAAAACGTGTCCACAGCACTTCAGGACATGGTTTAGTTGGCATGGTGGTGTTGGGTTGATGGTTGGACTTAATGATCCTAGAGGTCTTCTCCAACCCTGATGATTCCATGACTCTGTGAATCCCTGATCTGGCTGCATCATACGTTCTGCTTACAGACTCCAGCACTAACAAAGCTGGTTATAAGAGGATGCATGCATGTGTATATAGGTAGTACAACTGACTATCCCAAAATAAAGCACCTCATAAAACAGTATTAAAGTTGTAAGTTGGCAGCTAAAAAATTGCAGATAACAGAATTATGGTAGACTGTCCTACCTTTGTTCTTTTTTACATGCTTCTGTACACTGACATACTTGGCACAGAAGTCTCGATTTACACTTTTTTTCTAAGATAGGAGCTCTGCCTTATTTGGATGCATACCTCACTATTCAGCATTTTGTGTATGACCCTGTATGTCATTTAATAAACAATAATCAGATCCTGCTAGAAAGACAGAATGTTTAATTTCCTTGTAGACTTTACCACATTACTCATCCCTTAAGTACTTAAGCGCTTCACTAATAATTTATCCTCACAATATCCCTGAAAGATGAACAGCTGGTATTATCAAAACTTACAGATGAGAAAACAAAGCACAAAGAAATCAAGGTCGAATATACCTATTAAATGTTGGTGCCCATTCTGAGTATTCAGATCACGTTTATCACAGAAGACACAGCACAGCACAGTCAGAACTGCAAAGGTTCAACCACAGCTGGAAAGAAGGAGCCTCCCAAGGAAGTCTCTGTGAGTTCTCCTGCTCTGAAATCAAAGAATTGGCTGGGTTTGAAGGGACCTCAGAGATCATCAAGTCCAACCCTTGATCCACTACTGCTGCAGTTACCAGACCATGGCACTGAGTGCCACATCCACTCTCTTCTTAAAAACCTCCAGGGATGGAGAATCCACCCCCTCGCTGGGCAGCCCATTCCAATGCCTGATCAAATGAACTCTGGTTGGGCACCCTTGGTGACAGCCTAGGCCCAGCCTCTCCAGAACACTGTCACAGGGCAGCAGAAACAGTGCAGCAGCAAGGGGGGGACCTGGACCTGTGTCCTTCTAAAGTGGCACCGGACCTGGCAGGCTGCACCACAGCAACTCAGTGAAACTGAATCCAGCATGGGGGGCAATTGCATTGCACCTACTAGTGGTCTGGAGTATTCGGTTTTCCTTAATTAAAAAAAAAAACAACTGGGAGAAGATTTTTGCCATGAAAAGCTTCACTTAGCAGCTCTTTATAAAAGAAAATAGTTTTCATGGTAAGACACATTAGCTTCTAAGGACATGTGCCCCTGCTTACTGCAGGTGGGATGGACTAGATGGCCTTCAGAGGTCCCTTCCAACCCAAGTTATTCTCTGATTCTACCATAAGTTTCTTAGCCCTGTGCATTGGTCTACTGAGAACTTAAATACATATGCCTTACAAGTTTTAGGAAGCACATCAGGCATAGTGATTACATTTGTTTTCTACATACAAGAACTAAGTATTTTAAAATTATGTAGGAGTTCTACAAGCTCAACTTGTATAAAAATTATCTCAAAGAACATCTTACTTACAAGTGGGAATGAACTGCTGATTTCTAGAGTTGATACATCCGAAAGTGACTAAGCAAGTGTGTCTGATACTTTGGTAGCAGTACTTTAGTTTCACAATACTTAAAAAAAAAAAAATCTCTGAGCACTGCCTTGGAGCAGAACAATGCAGAAGAGGACAAACAGTCCTTCACAGAACTGACAATTCCAAGTGGATATAAAAAGCTACTTTGCCCAGATTGCCTTGAGGTCTTCAGCTAAATGGTGCTGTGTCCTTCCTTCCCCTGAGAAAGGAGGTAGGTGTGACTGAAGAAAATCTGCTCTGAAAGTTCTTTCATAAGCACCACCCCATCGTTCCTCTTCTCCCTAGAAATGCCTACGCTGTCCCATGAGCTGGGAGGAAATTTCTGCAGGAAGGAGAAACTATGACCTCTACAGAAACAGGAATTAAAGAATTAATCATGCAAAGTAAGTATCCAACTGAGAGGCTAAAAGGAAACAGCAGCAGTCTTCAGAGAAAGTAAAAGCCCTTTTCTGGACCCTAACAGAATCAGCTGTGAAGAGCAAAGATCTGATGCTCAATATTGCTTCACTACCTAAAAACTGGAGGTTCTGGAGAACTTTCACCAAAACAAAGAAAGATGATTCATTCAAAGAATACTTCGGCACCACATAATTTTAGCATCAGAGGTGAATCTCACTACCCTTTGGGGATGGAATTCCTACGAGGATGTGTACAAAAGTTAGACAAAAAGACTTGGTCCTTTCTACAGGGTACAGCAACCCTGGAGATAATGCATATTGTTTACTTGCACTCAACTTAATTATCTGAAATACTGTATGCTCAAAGTGTTTACTGTCTAGGTTCTTCCATATTGGGGGCTAAGAAGAGGGTATAACCCACTTGGATTTTCCCACACTTTACTGAAGCTCTCCAGCTCCAGCATTAGCCCCAGGACACAGCACTTATTAAGATGGCAGCTCAGAGAGAACAACGGAGAGAGCTCAGTTACATGGGGGAAAAACTTGGCAAAAGTTAAATTTTTTCAGTCATCAAAGAAGGAAATGAGCTTTGCTGTAGTATTTATCTTTACTATCTGTATGATTATTAACATTTGCTGAATGCTGATATAGAATATCCAACTATATTAGTACAGCAGTCTGAAGAGATTCAATGTCAGAAGGAAAATGTTCTGAAAAGCAGAACCTCCTCACAGCTTTCTACCCAAAGCTGGTGCTCTAGGATGCATTTTCTATTTTAGCTTATGAGGAACACTTCTTTCATCAAGTTTGATTTCAGTGCATTATTAAATAAGATACAGAAAATGCATTTTATTGACAACCAAACTACAGAATTTATGTCTTTTAAACACATAAGGTTTCATTTTGTTATCTGTTACATCCATCAAACATGGACAAGTATCAAAAAGTATCAACCACAAGACAACAGCGTTAGCACACATGCACATTCTGCTAATAGAAAAGTTAAATATTAAGCATTTCCCACCCAGAAATATCTCAGAAATCAGCCTATATTTGCAACACAACAGAGCCTGTATATTCCTTGCTGGGTTTAGTGTGTGTGGGGTTTTTTCCCACCAGCAGAAGGAGCTCTTCATTAAAGCAAAAGTGTAGTTATTCAGTTTGCTGGAGGTTTATAGCCTTTCTGGGCTTGTCCTGGCTGAAGAACAACTGGCAAAGAATTTAAGGTGCACGGCTAATCTGGGGGAAAAAAGAAAAATTTCAAAACAGCAACCCACACCAGAGCAGAAAAGACAGTATGCTTACCCCATCAGCTTCTGAAAAAAAAAAAAATTACAGGTCTAAAACATGTATTTGTGGGCTTATCCAGGAGGACTGTCAGTACTTGAAGCATGTACAAATAGTTACTGAGCTAACTACCCGAAGTCACAGAACCTGGGGTTTCCCCCATACACAGCAGAAAGAGCCAAAGAAAGTTCATTTTCTGAACTTACAACACTTGTCTCATTAAAATAATCAGTTCAGGCATGCTAATTATAAAAATTTCTTTTTAAAAAGTCTGGCTTCTACTATTAGGTGTGAGAATATGGGCAAAAGGAAAGCTTGAACTGGACACTGCAAATGAATCCTCAGATTCTGAGAAGTGAAACATTCCCTTGAGATTTCTATTATGGTTTCTCAGCAGGCCTACAGCAATTCACTGCTCCCAAGCAAAAATACTGGAGGTCTAAGGTCAGTTTCTACTGTTCTAGTCAAAGAGAGAGAGGAAAAAGCACTAAACAGCAGCTACCCTCAGTTACCTAGGATTATATAAACCTGAAGGATTCCCTTGTATTTCAAACCCACGCTGGGCAAATTGGGTTATTTTTTCAATCAGAAGACTTTCTGCAAATACATCATTACGGCTGTCCTTACAATAATTTTTTTTCTGTCTTCTATAGGAACCATAGGCAACTGTACAATTTTAGGAAGGTTCTTCTATTACATATAGATACCTGTTACTCTTCCCTGTGATTTGAAGGACAACAGATAAAATCTCTAATTTAAAGTGAATATGTGATGCTTTCACCTTCTCCTTTATCTTCAAGTTTCTGTTTTTTCCCCTTGCCCCCAATCTTTTTTAATGTTTGTTTCCCTTGAGATGTTTCAAAATACAGAGTTTTGCTGAGATTATAATGTTTAAATCACATAAGCATGATCTCAGACTGCATAACTGTATATGTTCTCTAATATTCCTCTATGTTTTGAGCAGAATACTTTTCACCCAACTACACACAAGTTTGGTACAAAATTTAAGTCATTCAGTGGTGGTGCACAGAGACATTGGCAAGGCAATTAATCACAGTTACCTCTAATGTTCACATGAGGATGGACAAGAAATGTTCTCTCAAAAGAGAGATAGTAGGTTAGAAATTAGGAAGAAATTCTTCACAAAGAGGGTGATCAGATGGGCTGCCCAGGGAGGTGGTGGATTCTCTGTCCCTGGAGGTTTTTAAGAAGAGAGTGGATGTGGCACTCAGTGCCATGGTCTGGTAACCACAGTGGGAGTGGATCAAGGGTTGGACTTGATGATCTGAGAGGCCCTTTCCAACCTGTTTGATTCTCTGATTCTGTGAAAGGCCTTCCCTCTTTCTTGCTCAGTAATGACCACAAGAAGTTGCCCAGATGATGAGCTCAGACCACTGACTTAACACTTCATACAAACACCTTTGAAAGTACCAGTCCCATCCATCCTCATCACTCCAGAATGAGGAACAGTCCAGAACTCCTACAGTCCCACCTAAATACAGACTAGCAGGGCTTGTTCAAGAGCTTTTTTAACTCACACCACCAACATCAAAGTCACCACTTGACTGTCAGAGAGTGCACTGCCCCATGCCCATTGCTCTTATCTTATTCACCCTTACCTATCAAACCTATTACCTGATTGCAGCATGAGCCACATCTTCATTCTGCCTAATGGCTCACATGCCATTGCTCTCTGAAGTTCCTTCTTCCTGTCTGCAGGGAAGGAAAGTGCAACCAATGCCTTTAAATAGCATCCCTATCCTTCATATTCTTCAGGAAAAGGTGCACTTCTGCCATACACAACACCTTTGCACTAACTTGGCCACTGGTAACCCATGACTACTGATTTATACATGTGGTTCGTCCCTCTACTAACTTCAAAAAAACCCCTCCCTTGTCATTGGGCTTCTCAAAGCCACCTAGCTAATGCATTTTGTCTACCTGTTGGATCCTTCCATACTCCTAATCTTGAAGCTCTCTGGTTGGTTTAAACTTTATTAATACCTAGAGCATTTAAGATTGCATGAGCCTCTCTCCGACAGCTACTGCTGTGCACATTACTACAAATAGCTGTTGCAGTCTAATGTTCCTGGATTATAAAACAAACTTGTTTTCAAAGAAAAGATTAAAGTATCTCTCAATCATCCCTATAAACTCAAAGTATTTATCTGAGGCTGCGAACATAAGAACACATAAGTGTTAGCAAACCATGCCTGGTGTAGCTACCTCCTTTGAGGATTTTCCTGCAATTTCAGTAATTCCTCTAAAAACTCCTTTCCAAGTTAAAATCATTTGAAGTGATCTCTCCTTTCACAGGAAACAAAGAGGTAAGCACGGATTTAGCTCACTAAAGCTTAATCATTAAATTACAGTGACTAATTTAGCACTGTAACTACCTCCAAAGTGTCATTCACATCTCAGTTACCTAATTCTGAAGGGACCTATCTTCTTCCATATACCAGAAGGAAAGCATAAGCAACTGCACAGCTAATGCAGGTACTTCAGTGAAGTATATGCTTCGTGAATATATGCTTCATGGCTGTGGTGTGAAGCTTGGTAACCCAAAGTCTATGTGTTTGACAAATAAGAGACAATTAAAATCTCAGCGTTCACTATTTTTAAAAATCTTTCCATTTTAAAGGTGGTGCAATAATTTCAGATCCTGCTCCACAGTTACTTGTCTGCCACATTGTGCAGAAAAATAATAAGGCATGGTGCTTTTGCAAAAAGTGTGATGGGATAATTTATGTCTAAGGAGACATGCTGAACACACGTCCCTTCTGTGTCACTGCCATTTAGCAAGTTAAAGCAGATGAAGAATGGAGGTTGTGAGAGTTGCTTGTTCTGCCTGTGAAGCTGAGCTCATTAAGACATGCCAGAAAATTTCTTGTTTCTAAGCAGAATTCTAGCCTGGGGTTATTTGTGTATATTGCACGAGACTGTGAGTGGTGCCATTAATTGAGCCCACTGGCCTATTCCTTTTTTTCTGGGTTTTTTGTGGTTTTTTTTTCATCACACATACAGAGCAGCTTCTGACCCCATTTGGATTATACTTTTCCTCACAGTTGACTTTGAAGAAAAACTGTATCAGTGTCAATAGGCAAATTTACTTGTATTCACTTGTGCATGCAAAAGGTAAAGCTCATGTTTCCCTGCCCTGACATTCATCAAAGCCAGAGGCACACAGACAAAAGAAAGGGCACACTCCAATGACAAATACCTAGCAATGGGAAACCTGCAATAGCATCAGTTCAGTGCTTCTCAGATACAGTACATAGCACTAAAAGGGGCTGCTTAGTTTGGCCCAAGGAAACTTGTTCATTTGTAATAAACTCTAATTAGCATCCACTTCAAGAACCAAAGTTTGCCCAGTGAGAAGCTAGTTTAGTGATGTCCACTTTTTCTCTTTAACTGGCATATGATTTGAAAAAGACTGTCAGTATTCAAACATGTTTGATTTCAGATGGAAGGGGGAAAATGGAAGTATTTCAGCGTATTTCTATTTTTCAGGAAAAAATGGAATAGAAAGGAGAAAACAGAGTAAAAAGAAAGAAAGAATGGAATAGGATTAGAAAGTGCTGAATATGTTGGTTTGACACCAGTGTTTCTATTTTGGGGATTCTGCTTATCTGATTGAGGATTCAGAGAAGCTCCTTTTTTCATCTTTTCTTGTGCACTGTCAGTGGTGGGGGAAAGAAAAAAAAAGGTTACTCTGCACTGTTGAGCGCATCATTGATTTAACATGAGAAAAAGGAAAAACTGACAACTGAAACTGGGTGTCCTGTTCAGAAGCAAAGCCTCTGATCTGTGCCACCCTGCAGAACCAGGGAATAGAAGTACTCAGATATCTCTGCAGAGAGCTGCTCATTAAAAGTATCTGTCTCAAAACAGATGGAGAAGGAACAGGCAGAAAGAACAGGCAGAGCAGCTCAGGCAACAACAAAAGAGCTACTTCTGTGACTTGCAAAAGAATAGATTTCTTCTCCACTCTCTCCCCAAAATTAATAATTTTATAGGAGAAAAAAAAAAGAAAACAAACCACTCTGGATGAAGGAGAGAACAGAGCAGTGAGCTAATGAATGAGAGCTAATAAAAAAAAAAGAAGTCAAGAAAGGCAAGGTATGAATTAAAGGATTAAACTGAAGGATTATTCATGTGCATGGGTGAGATGGTTCAGGATACAAACCTGCAGAAAATCTTAGGGGTTCTTCAGAGGGTCTGTGGAGACAAGTTGGGCTAATTCACAGGCAGCTCAGGTCCCTAACCAACATGACTGTGTGGCCTCAAAGGAGTTCACGCTACTAGCATTGCACAGGGGGTGAAAGAGCAGAAACTGCTATTTTTAGTGGCAGAGATGGCTGCACAGCTCCAACTCTGTGCTGAAAATGTTCTATTTCTGCAGCTGGCAGTGGCAATTTCAGGTGCAAAACAGAGAGGATGTGGGAGCTAATGGCAAAATATTGGCTCTGCAGACTTCAAGTTAAGTTGTTCCTTAGCATCGCTATTTAACATTGTTGCTAACACCTTGAAACATTACATGCTATCAAACCTGCAATTTTTTTCCCCTACCACACTTGCAAATCAATATGCATTGAGTGAGTGCTCTGTAACACTTCAGCAATGATGGCTCCTGTCACCTCATAAACTCATCTCTGGGCCCCTTTGCAGGACACCTGCACGAGTCACACACACTGATTTCAGTCAGAGACCGTGGCACAACCCCACTTGTACTCCTCAATACTAAGATGTTCCTCATGCATTACAGAATCACAGAATCACAGAATGTTAGAGGTCAGAAGGGACCTCAAAAGATCACTGACACAACCCCCTGCCAGAGCAGGATCACCTAAGTCAGACAGGAAAGCATCCAGGCATGTTTTGAATGTCTCCAGAGCAGGAGACTCCAAAACCACCACCCATTATTGTCTCCTTCTCTTTTTTGCTTCATGTATGTGGCACAGCTCACTAAATGTAATGATGCCTGGGACCCTGGAGGAGGGGAGAGGTTGTGGGATTGCTTGGAACTACAGCATTGCACCCACAGCCTCCTACCATCTGGCTGTCACTGTATCTCTAGACATGGACTGACATGCTAGGACTTCATGAAATAGAGAACTTCAATGTGTTATTTCTTAAAAATCATGAGATCTGACACTTGGTCCTGTTCACCTCCTTGCCACTATGATTTTCAGCCCTAGTTTGTGACAAGGCACCAACCAGCAGATGCTGAGAAACATCACACTGTTATACACTACAACACCATGCCAAACCCCATTCAGCAGAGCACCCCACGGAAACGCCCAGAAAAGTGATCAGCCTTCACCTGAAGGGAAATAAAATGGTAAAAACTATGGTGAACCTGGAATGGCTTTCCCTAATGGCAGATGCAGCCATTTGCTGTCATTTACATCACTCTCTTCTTGGTTTCATAGCCACAAGAAGCAAAAGGAAAGGATGCACTTTTGTTCCAAATCTGTGGAGAGATCTAAAATTAAAAGCCTAAAGTAAGACTGTAGCACCCAGCAGAGCTGCCCACAAAAAGTGTGCATGGGGAGGATGAGCCCAAAGCTCTGCTGCTTCCAGTTAGGGCCATCTCCTGACCCAGACCTCAGCCTAGAGACTTCAGGAGTCACAACTAGTTATTCTTGCACTTAAACCCACCCAAAGGCATAACCCAACTAAATTCTCTGGTTTAGCAGCCTATCTTTTGATAACAATCTACAGGGGCCACACTCCTGGGACAGGGGGACACTTGGGTCCCCTAAAACAGCTCCCACCACCCAGCAGAGTGCTCAGCCAGAGCCACGTGCAGCTGCACAGGGATTTACCCCACTCAGGAAGATGGGCCACTCTATGGCTCCAAACTGCACTTCATGGCACCAAAGGCAGAATCAATGTGTAAATCTAGACTCTGATTCCACGTGTGCATGTGCATTATATATACTACTTTTTTTTCTACATATGTCAAAACCATATTGATTTATCCTATTCTTTGGGACTCACATGACTGCAAAAGGGCTTTACTTCTTAGTTCTACGCTTCAATAACCTTCATCTGTCTGACACCATTTTTTTTTTTCATATAGTGCTTCTATAACACCATATAGCTGATGTGTAGGGTCTTGTGCTCACACAAACCTCACAAAACACTTTTTTATTCTCTGATTAAGGAAGCTGTATGTTTAGTGAGTAAGGACAGGGCTCTATCTGTGTTCCAGATGCTAACATCTAAATTCTCTGCTTCAGAGAAAGCAAATAATCCACAAGCTTGTGCTTCTCTTCAATATGCAGGAAGCTAGTTGCCCACTTAATCATAAGCACTTGTGAAGTCCTTCATTTGCCCATCTCACCTCTAAGCAAGCTCTTACCCTCACAGAATTCCTCACCCACCTCCCTCCCACTGGGACACAACATGCTACACTTAAGGATTTGCACATTAGCAGCAACCAAAGACCATGGGACATTTCCTGTATCTTTCTTTGGTCAGAGAAATAGATTTGTTGTCTGTTTTGGACTTAGTAATTAGCCCAGGTACTGTGTCGGACCTGAATGAGTAGCAGCAACAAGACCATCTAAATTTATTTTTGATACAGCATTACCAGAACCAAGGGCATAATTCTGAGCAATGCTCACGATGGCTCACGGTGCACTGCTGGGCAGCAGCTGGCTTGCAAATTGACCACGGGTCTGTAGATCAAATCAAACATTTTAATTATCTTGTATTTTGCATTAAATCATTATATCTCCTATAATCACCACCTGTAAAATTACTGTAGGGATAGGGAACTCTATAACCATCTCTGAGGCAGTCAGGCATTTCACGCTGCCTCCTCGGCATCATTCATGTCTTACACCCCTATTAAGCAGCCAGGTCTGACACCTGTCTCTTTAACCCCCTCCCACAGACAACCACACACATCTGCATGTCCATGATTAACACTCCCCTCTCATGAAGCCACACACCTTTGTGCTCCAGTGAGAATAATTGCTTACACTATGGCAAACAATAAAATATGTCACTCAATCCTTGTGATAAAAGCTTAAAATCCAGTGTGAGGTGATGTAGGTGTAAGTCGACATGAGAGAGTTGGACTCAAAGACAGTTTAATGGTATTCGTGGGACTAAAGATGAGTAAATCAGCTCTTCTGGTTCTTCCTATACCCTTCCATCATCCTAGGATTCAGATTTCTACCAAGAATAACATATTACACAATACACAAATCCCCACAGGTGATCATTCCTCTTTGTCTACTCCTCCGTCTTAATTCTGGCATATAAATAACTTAACCTTGGGTGACAAGGGAAAACTCAATGCTGATGCATAGATCAGTATAATTAACCCATATTTAATACTTATCAATAAGCTTATTTCTTCAGTCATCTTTAGTAGTCTCACAAAGCAGTACAATAGCCAGGAGACGTTTACCAGTGTACCCTTAACCTATTACATTGGCATTATACTCCCATCTTTAAACATAGTGAAGGTTCCCAACATATGTAAAGGCAAATATTCTTCCCTCCACTATAGATTTCTAACCCTAAAAACCTAAGCTCCAGAGGTGCATGTTTCTCCTAACTGCATCCTACTGTGTGAGATACCAATATGAGCAAAGAAGAAACTCGGACGAAGCACAGCTAACATTTTAAATTGAATTGATCTGATAATATTTAGTTAGAAAACAGATTTTCTTCCTATTTCTTCACTCTCTCAGGACAGTATGATTTGTTTCTGGTTATAAAAGTCTATTCATAGGATCATGATGCATCACCTACCTCCATTCCACTAGAATAATATGATCTTAAGCAGAGCCCCCACTATATTTTCCTCTTCACAACAGCTGCTAGAATTGTTCTTGCTCTTTTCCCAGGATTAAGCAAACTTCTGCTATAGGGAATGCTTAAAGGCACAACGAAACCAGATTTCCTAGCCTCAAAGCATTTCTGGATGCAGTGGTAGTGACATCCAGTTCATCCAACTCCGTGAAGCCATTTCTTTAAAGCCTGAGCTACAGGAATTAAGCCACACTGGTAAATTTACTGGAATAACAAAAGGAAGGGACATTCAGAAAGATAGGCAAGTATCCCCTTACAGGGAGGAAGTGCTGTACCAAAGCATTTTAAGTCTTACACAGCTACTATTTACACAGACCTTTTCTGTGAACACACTCTCATAGCCTGTAATTTATCAGCCTTGCCCAACCTACCCAAAAGGTGATCTAAGGCCTCATATGCCATTTCCATGGGAGATGGGACATTAAAATAAAATATATTCCAGCTTTTTGATTCCCATTGATTTTGTGGGTAATACAATAACCAGAATGAGATAGCTGAAACCAATAAAAACTGATTTATAGCATTAAAGGCATTCTTTATAGCACTTATTTATGGTACATTACATCTGAAATCCAATTTCACAGGCTGCTGTTTGAAACTTTCTGTTCAATCATAAATACACCACACACAGCATAGCTCAGTGCCACAGAGTCAGATTATACAAATGCCTGTGTTCCCAGAAGGAACTGCACTTCTGCTGCAATTGTGGTAAATGAGTTTGACAGTAATTTTTCCCAATCAACTTCCAACCAAAAGGTTCCAGTCAGCACTCAATAAATTTAGAATATACAGTTACCCCTTTAATCATAATAAACATCTATTTATTCATGCACTTTAGTTATTGAAAAGGCATTAACAGAAATCACGGAAAACAAACTTGGCATATGTTACCCGATAAACCAGTAAGTACGTGGAAGCATTCTAGCAGGGACTCTGTTTCAAAAAAGCACACAGAAGCAGGCACGTGTCCCACTCCCATCTGTGGGGATGGGAACAGAACATCACAATCCTCCTATTTTAATTTCCCAAGGGTGAAAGGAAGGAGCTTCCTCAACGCTCTTCAAAGCTGCTCACTTCAAGAGAAGAGACCGCATTCAGGTCACTTACTATCATCATTGTCAAGAAAAGGGCAAAAAATCAGATCTGACTTTTACAGAGGCACTGTCATCTGGATCTGATGCAAGTTCTTATTTATTTGAAAGGGCTTCTCCCTGAAAGTAAAATCACTGCAAACGATGTTTGTCAGGCTTTATACAAATCTAAGCTGAAAGATGTTTTCTTCCTGTCTCTGATATGAAGGCAGACTTCGTCTTTGTGTGATGTTTTCCTCCTTGATTATAAGAGATTCTTTTCAGAGATGTAAGTCACTGACATGTTACAAAACAGACTACCTGTAGTGCTCCTACTTAAAGAACTAATGAAAAAACTCCTATTGTGGCACATCGTGCTTTGCTCCTCCAGAAACACCACTCCACGGAGAAACAGAGCGAGACAAAATTACACCTCCAAACATACAGTAATATTCTTGGTCTTTGGTTCCTCAGCTATAAAGCCACAGACTCCTGCAGGGAACAGTAAAGATATCAATATTGTAAAAGCAGACAGTGGCTGGAGACCTAGTGAGAATAATGAAAAACATGGCAACTTGGTATACAGCTGGGGGCAGGGAGGGGAGAGCAGGGAAGGGGAACCTAAATCCCAGCTTGCCAGTGGAGAACAGACCTGACCTGACACGTGCATTTTATTATGCAGAAAACAGAAGGGAGGGAATGACACTTTCAGTGAGGGAACTTGAGACTGCAAAGCATTAATAATTTAATATTCAGTCTTTCACCTCCACTAATTCAAACCCAATTCACCCAATTGGTGACCCAAACTTATTAAGTGGCCTTCACATCGAAGTGATGTGATAGACTTAATTGGTTTCCAGTAGACACAAGATAAAGCTGGCCACTACCTTTGACACTCATAGCAAATACATCTTTTGAAGGAGATAAGTGAAAAACACTCCCCCAGAACTGACCCCCTACTCCAGTGCAAGTTGGGACAGCTCCCAAAAGGAATACTCCCTCGTGCTGTAAACAAAAGGAATAGATCTAAAGTTAAAGATACACTAAACATACCCTGGTGAGACTCTGTTAGCTTGTGGCATGTATTTTTCCAAAGTCTTATTGCTGTATAATATAGATATTTATTTTATTACTTTTTTGCCACTGAAAGGAAGGTTTGGCCACTAAAAGCAAATATTGAGAAAGATCATACAGCTGGCTGACATGGACATGAACAATCACTTGAAGGCTTGTATTTCTCTAAATGATAACCCAGATCCTACAGCTATAACATAGTGAATCCAAGAACAAAAAAAGGCAGAATGGAAAAGAACTGCAGATCTCATTATCCAGGTCCTGGTAACAGGCAGAGAAACACTCTTCCATTTTCCTTCACATCAGTTAAAATGACTTGTCTTTGAACAAAATATCTGGATACCACCTTAGAAGTATTCTGAACACAAAAGCCCTAGAAGCCTCATGGAAAAAAGCATTTATATACATTTCACTGAAATGAAAGGATAACATAGCACTTATTATGAGTTTTAATTAAATAAAAATCACTAGGCTTAATAAAAAACTGTCCACATCTACATCGAGGTTTCACTTCAAGAAAAAACCCTATCTAAGTACAGTATTTCCAAAAGAATAACATTTTCAGACCAAGGCATTTCCACAGTTTTCTTACATAAAATGAATAATAAAGCTACAGAAACTTTTTTTTCCCATTTTTTGAGCAATCCGGTGTGGTGCTTACACTGCAATTGCATTTGTGCAAGAATTTGTGAAGACTCTGCTCAGAATATTAAATGCAACATGCTAGCACTTTGATGACTTTTGACATGGGAAAATACTCACAATCAACCCACAAAACAACCCATTTGAAAACTATAAATTCTGTAATCTCTTTCCAGGAGAGATTAATGGGGACAACAAAAACTGCAAATTAGAGAAAAAAAAATCAGTTAGGTAATCAAGACAGATTTAAAAAGGACAGAGCTCATTAGAAATACTTCATTCAGATCAATGTACAATATTCAACATATAATTGTATGAAAAGTATAAAACTAGAAAATTACTTGAATCACTCATAATACTAAATTCTTCAATAAACTCACTCCAATATGAAAGAGTGAAATTTATTGTGGATAGTCCACTGGAAATCTCTACTTCAAGCAGAGCTTCAGCTAAGAAGATGGAATAAATTTGAAAATGAATTAAAATATTAAATCTTTATTTTATGTTGCAGACTGCAAATACGCATTAAATTGCTTTGTGCAGTTCCACTACACTCTTTGGAAAAGAATATACAAGCACTAAAGGGATCCAAAAATATGGTGAGAGTGGCAAAAGATGGTAGAACATCTCTTTAAGCAGATAAATCACTGGTGGTAAATTATGTTTGCATTTGCATTTTATTCCCATAAAACAAATTCAAATTCAAAGGTAATACATTTCAGACTGATTAAAGGAATTACTTTTTTTTTGTTGTTGTTAATTATAATAGATGTCCATGACATAAACTGCAAGCTAAGCTGATAAAAAGAAAAAAAACACAATCCAATTATTTTATGGATTATGACAAGACCCCAAAATTACCCTAATGACTTCTTGTTTGCTTGCTTGTTTGTTTGTTTTAAATGAAATACGTAACTCCTTAGGCCTGCAGAAAGTGACAAATATAATGCTGATGCAGGTGCAATGCTTCACATTGACATACAGCTTTTCTCTGAATACCTGAGTAGGAAATTAATAACACAACAGACACCAAAGTAAACACCTCATGAGATCTAGATCAATCTGGCTAACTACAGAAAAGCAACAGAGACTCATGGAAGGAATTTTGCTGCAGCAGGAATTCAAACTTGACTCCACTGCCTACAGGGTAGCTCAATGGGTGGACAACAGGACACACTAAACCTCTTCAGAAAACCCTTCACCTCCAACATCAAGGTAATTAAAAAGTACAGGTGTTTTCCCTGTTTATGCACAGTGCTTGCTGTTATCTTGTTTCAGAAAACTTACTAAAAGCAAGCAGAAAAATTACCTAAATGGAAACATATGTCTGGATAGGACCTCTTGGGTTCTCAAATTCAGTTCCCTCAAATAACAGCTGTCTCTCCTGTGACTCCTCTCATGAATGGATTAGGCTCCATTTCAAAAACAGCTTAGAGGGTGATTAGACATACAATAGCTATGCAACCTAGGACAGATGCATAAAGACATGCCATATGCATCTCTCCCAAGAGAAGTCACGTTCAAGGACAAAGGTAGGAGGCATGTTGTCTGATTTACAATGAAGGATGGCACACAAATCTCAGCCTACATTACCTGTAATCCCACCTAACCTTATAGATGTTTGAAGTAAAAGGAGAGCCTGGGTCTGATTCTGATACATGAGAGTACCAAGTCTTCTCAGAAAGTGTCAGAGAACCTCAGAGTGACCTTCCAGAACCTGAAGGGAGCCTACAAGGAAGCTGAGGAGGGACTTTTTATAAAAGTATGTAGTGAGAGGACAAGGGGTAATGTCTTTAAGACAGAAGAGAGTACACTCAGGTTAGACATTAGGAAAAAACTCTTTCCTGTGAGGGTGGTGAGACACTGGCACAGGTTGCCCAAGGAAGTCGTGTTTGCCCTCTCCCTGGAGGTGTTCAAGACCAGGTTGGATTGGGCTTTGAGCAGCCTGATTTAGAGGAAGGTGTCCCTGCCCATGCAGGGGGGTTGGAACTACATGATCTTTAAGGTCCCTTCCAACCCAAACCATTCTATGGTTCTATGATCTGCACGGAAGAGAGGAAAATGAACGTTATGCCTTTTTGTCCATCACATTTTCTGCAAGCTGTCCCTACAGTGAACTATCCCTAGGCAAGGTGAACCCTACCTGATGAAATGATCTGCCTTTAGGAGTATGATGCTCACCCCAGGAATGCCTCCCTTCTGAAAACATAATGGGTAACTGCTAAGACAACCGTATCATCAAAACTAGATGCCTTAGAAATGGGACAAAAGTTGGAGAGATGGCCCAGGTTCAGCATGAGAAGAGCATAAAATCAATGTAGAGAAATGTTTTTATCACATTTATCAGCCCCTTGTTTCATGGTCTCAAAATCCTCTGGGATGGCAAGGAGGAAAGGGGCACAGACTCCAAAATGGGCCTGCAGTGCTCTCCTGCCTTCTGTTTTGAAATGGCTGGAATCTAACAAGAAATCAGCTGGCAATAAAAATTCTTTAAATCTGGTTTGTTATTTGGTTCTTTCAGGGCAATTCAAAGCATACTGTTTTCCCCATGTTCTAAAAGGCAACCAAAAGACCTCTGCTAATGTTTTCCCACTGGTATGCAAAGAAAAGGCTGAAAAACACAGTACCAAAACTACAAAGCACTCAAAAGTCTCAATTCACAGTACTTCCACCTACTATAAAAAAGATCCTTCTTGCATTAAAACAAAAGGAAAGATGAGGTAATGCAGTAAAAAGCAATTTTAAAATGGTATACCAAACACTGCAAAGAAAATATCTTACGATGCATATTACACATTTTCCTAATTTTTCTTTTTCATAAGAATCTCAGAAACAGGCATTTCATTACTGTGCAATCCACCATAATTCAGGCACCAAAGAAAATGTCAGTCTCAGCAATGCAGAGACAAGATTTAGTAGTTTAATGTTGAAGCATATGACAAAGAATTATAATTATTAAAGCAAACTAGACTTTATATTCAGCTTTCATTTATCTTACATCTAAAGACTTTATTGTGGTTTATTTACTAATTCATCAATTTTTAAATTTGCAAAGCATTTTAAATTATTGATATGACATAAGCTTCCAAATATGCTTTACATCTTCCTGGCCTCACAGTCTAAATCCTAGAGGCTCCTCATTCATTCATATTAACTCCTGCCCAGCTGTGCACATATGGAAAAAAGAACAGAGACTCAACAAACCACCCCCCACCATATATGAGACCTATGGAAGTTCAACCTCATTTTTTGAGTCTGATGTTACAAATCTTAATAACTGGCACGGGGATACAACCCCTGCAGCCTGAGGACAGGATACAGCATATTTGCTTTTGCTTCTGGAGCAGACGTAGCCATAGAGAACATGAGAAATCTTGTATATTGGGAGGACTTCATACACTCATGTAAAACATTAAGAACTTTAAATGGAAGAAATTCTACAGAAGTGTGTTTTCCTCTTAGTATCTGTGACTGACAAACAAAATATAGTTGCTGTGTTAGCTCTAACTCCTTCAGAGAGCATGTGGCATACTGTGAAAATTAGAAATTCTCACTGTTAACTGACTTTTGTCTACATAGTAATCAACATGCTTCTTATGTTATGACTATTGCTAATGAAGTCCATGAATTCACTGCAACTGGGAAAGTTATGGTATGCCAGAAGTGCCTCATAATTATCCTAAGTTGATTAGTAATTTTTATGACCAGGTAGATTGAAGCCAATTAATTTAATTTTCAGTTAGAAGTATTTTGCAGTTGTACCAGGCAGCAAGCAAGACACTCTGCTCTGTTTTCAAAGTTCATAACATCCCTTTCATCAATCATCTTCTCTATTGTCACCCAGTATTATATGTATCTGAGGCTTTCTTTGACTGAAAGAATAAGTCATAGATGCACAAATATAATCTAATATGTGCAGTCTTTCAAACTTCTTGAAATTGGATCAACATTGTTTCATTTTTTTTTAAGTTAATAGTTCATGGTTTTTTAGCCATTAAGCTCATAGGGGCTTGCCTAGATTAAAAAAAAAAGAAATGTGGTGACCCACATAAATAGCTCAGAGGGGTGTAATCCTTACAACTGAAGCCAGTACCCGAGAAACAAATCGTAGTAACCTGCCAAGCCCTTCCATGGAATTGTGCAGCTCTACGAAGCTTTCTTGCATTTAGGAAAGAGAAATCCTGTTCTTGTTACCTCCACACAACACAGTACAATTTATTTGGGTGCTTTAACTTTGACTGTAGGAGCAGAAGGGTATAAATAGTCAGGTAGAAGCTCACATTGACTGTGCCTTTCTGATGTGACGTGGTGTACAGCAACCTCTGGAATTTTCAAGGATCTTTGTACTGAAAAATCACATCACACGTGCAACCCCTTTAGATATTGATGATGTGCTGCCAAGGGTTCCCACTCCTAAACTCTGCAATTTCTTGACTTCATAATTAAAGATACAATCAGGAAATTGCCCACCTTCTCTCATTTCTGTAAGGTAGTGGGTGATTTCCACACCATGGGCTCCCACATGTTCCTACTTAAGTTCTCAGAGTCTGGGAAGGACTCACCTTTGAATTCTTGCTCTCCCTAACAGAGGCCCAGCAGAATAACCTGGGCAGAGATGACAAAAGGCTGACAAAAGGCATGAGCATTATAAGCCTCTCTTTCTTAAATTGGAAAAAATACATTTTCAGGTAAGTCATTTTCCTAAGCAAAATGAACACTAACCAGCCCATTACAAGAGGAAAATGTCCACACACATAGCAGGGAGTTTTGGAAGAAGCATTTCAGCCTCCACATTTTTTAGTAGTCTTTTCTCCAAAACAAGGAGAAGGAGAGTAGAAGAGCTTGAGTACCTGCAAAACTATCTTAAACTTGGAGGATAAGTCCTACTTCAGAAATATGTGCAGAAGTCAGATGGCAAGATAGCTCAAACTGAGCACAGATACCAAACGGCCTGCCTCTGGGCAGAAGCACCATGAAGCCAGTAATTTATGCTGTGAGGAAAGAGAACTGCAGAAAAACTTCACAAAACTGAGCTGATAGTCAAAAAAATGGCAAGTGAAACTCGGTGTAAACAAATGTGGTGCACACGGGGAAAACAGTAATCTGAACCATGCATTCAGCATGGCAATGAGATCTTAATCCTGCTCAGGAAAGAGACCATGAGATAACAGATATTTTTATGAAAACATAAACTCTGGGCTGATCATCTGTGTACACAACAGGGCTGGTGGGTCACCTAACCAGATGTTTTTCTCTTTCAAATAATGTATTCATATGTCTTTCTGCAAAACATTTCTGTTGCAAACATCACACTCTGGGGCTTTGGCTGTAATTTGCTTTGTGCTTCTGCACTGTTACCATAATCACACTGGAATGGCTAAAATGCTCTATTAGGTCTATTTAGATAAATCTTACCATGCAGTTTATCGTCTTGTAATATTATGGTATCTTGTTCTTCAGCCATCTTCCCATCTTAAAAATAGCACCATGACACTCAGTATCATTTCCCCCCAGTATCGCTTCCCCTTTTATAAAAAAAAAAGATCTGCAACCTTCCTTACCCTTCATGGAAAAGGCTTTCCCCAGTACTTAGAAATAGTTATTCCCCAAAACAACACCCTCTGGAAACACCTCACAAAAAAAGTTGCACTGCTTTTATTTGAATAGGCAGACTGGCAACACAGTATTTACAGAACTAAGAGACTCAAGTATTTTCTGCTGTTGTAGAGAAGCGAAAAGTCAAGGTCCAGTCTCAGCACTCCCTCTGCACTGGCCCTGTTTGGTACAAAAGAGGTGAAATAAAAAGAAATGAAAAATATTTTGCACGAGCTTCATGCTACTCAGCCTGTCAGCTCTGTTAATCTCATCAGAGAAGGGTCAGCACAGCCTAAGAGCTATTCAGAGGGTTCAAAGTCAGGCTGGATGGAGCCTTGAGCAACCTGTTCTACTGGAAGACATCCCTAACCATGGCAGGGGGGGCAGGACAAGATGATCTTTGAAGGGCCAGTCCAAACCAGCCCGCAATGCCATGATATTATTCACATTTAGACTTTGGCATCAACAACACATAAGCAGCCCAGAATAACCACAACAAAGCACACCTTTACCATTTGCTCTCCTACTCACAGCACAGGCAATCACCCAGAGGAACAGAAAGAAGGACAGTGATAGGACCCCACAGTTTATTCCTTCTTTGCAAGCCCACAGTAACATAAGGACTTCTGTGCTGAAGACAGGAGAGAGTACAGGAAAAAACAGAATCATGGCAAAGGTTAACAGGAAAGGTACAGCTCGTGCCATTTGCCACACTGTACAATCACAGAATCATTTGGGTTGGAAGGGACCTTAAAGATCAGCCAATTCCAACCCCACTGTCATAAGCAGGGACACCTCCCACCAGACCAGGTTACTCAAAGCCCCATCCAATCTGGCCTTGAACACTGTCAGGGATGGGGCACCCGAAATTTCCCTGGGCAACCTGTGCCAGTGTCTCACCACCCGTACTGAAGAACTTTTTCCTAATACCTATTTTGTTTTCCCTCTTCCCCCAAAACTGTCCCCTCCCTACACAGGAAGGAACCCTTTTTTATAAGTTTTGTGGTATGAAAAATTTAATGAGCAGATGGAACAGTAATCCATTATCCATTAAAATATTGCAGTGGGTTAATACAGCAAATAAAAATGGAGAGTGAAGCAGATGGCTGTTTATAGTTCTCTTGATTTCTTAAATACTCTTTCCCAGTGCACAGCCATTCTTGTATTTAACATGAAATGCACAGTTCTCACCATGTGCACATTATGCAACCATTCACATGACCTCATAAACATTACATCTTATAGTCCTATTATTTTTTATGCCTTTTTTAAAGGAAAAGCTGTATCATTTCATGGGAAATTATTCCCAGATCTCAGATATCTTGAAATAATTTGAAGTAGCTGCCAACAGCAAATGATAAATCCACCAAATGCAAATATTTGCTCAAGATATTTTTTGTCTGTGTCTTCATTTTCTGAGTTCAAGAAATAATACAGGAAAAGCACTCTGACATGGGATTTGGGCATAATATTTCAAGTCTTCAGTATTTTGTCAAACGCAGTGCCAGGAAAAGTGGTATCTGAGCTCCTTTCTGAGTGTGATAACAGGAAATAGCTACTTCATTACAGCGATTACAATTCATACTGAAATAGCAACTGAGTATAGGTGCCTTACCACTTTGGATTTCATAAAAATATATTCTCTGCCCCTAAAAAAAAGTGCATATGAAATCAGTGATTGTCTCTTAGTTGTCTGTGTAAACACCTTGTCAGGCTTCCTTGCCAAAAGCTGGCTGTGTAAATAGCATAAACGATACAAATCTTCTATTCTGAGGCCCACATAAAGTTAGCAATTTCTAAAAATATTTGGGATGCACGAAGACATTAACACACCAAGTGCAATTAATGTACTGCAAATTGAACATGCTGTGTGCAAAGAGCCAGTATCAGTCTTACATGTGAGCAGATCTCATTTATACTGATAGGTAAAGCAGAACTTAGAGACATGGTAACGGGGCAGTGGCCACTAGGTAAAACTCAGAGTGTAATAATCATCAAGTTTTACATTTTTATTCATTTTTTCATTATTGCTTTGGTAATCTACTACAGTGTAACCCACTGTGCCACCAGGGCAGCACTCAAAAGAGGACAGGAGTGCCAAGGCACTCCTTCTTCCTTGGAGAAGGTATATTCCTTCTTACATGGAGAAGAGGGTGGAAGAGGGAAGGAAACAACCTAAAAAAGTAACTAGGCAGAAAGAAAAGACAGAGCAAGACAGGTCAGAAGTGCTTTGGTAAAAGGAGCTGAGGACTTGAACACCCAGAAGCACATTTTGTTCCAGAGCTGGAATGAACCCTGACTTTTCCACCACGAGAAGCCAGTTTGCATGAAGCTACAGGGAAAGGGCAAGTCATTCAGAGGATGCAGCTGCTGACTGCTGAACTAGGTTATACAGATAACTTCTGCACAGTGAATATCAAATTTCTCAGTTCTAATGATGACCTGTGTGTGCACTGGCATATTTGCTGCCTTCTTCCCAATGGATGTCCTAAAATTCCTGGAAACTGCATGCACAAAATGATGCTGAAACAACCTTACGATGACTTTAAGTCATGCTCTGGAGCCCTCAGTACAGGAAGGACATGGATCTGATGAAGCAGGCCCACAGGAAGGCTACAAAAATGATCATGTGGCTGGAATACCTCTCCTGTAAAGCCAGGCTGAGGGAGCTGGGGTTACTCAGCATGGAGAAAAGAAGGCTCTGGGGACACCTAATAGTGCCTTTCCAGTACATAAAGGGGGCCTATAGGAAGGCTGGAGAGGGACTGTTTGCAAGGGCTTGTAGTGATAGGACGAGGGGCAGTAGTTTTAAATTAGAGAAAAAGCAGATTTAGATTGGATGTTAGGAAAAAAAAATTTACTATGAGGGTAGTGGAAAAATGTAACAGGTTGCCCATGGAGGTAGTTGAGGCCTCAACCCCGGGGATGTTCAAGGTGAGGCTTGATGATGCTCTGAGCAACCTGATCTAGTTGAGGGTGTCCCTGCTTACTGCAGGATGGTTGAATGAGATGAATTTTAGATGTCCCTTCCAACCCAAATTATTCTATGATTCTATGAAATATAATGGCAGAAAATTATTTCCCTCTGCAAATTTAACTTACTTGCCTGCCTACACACACACTATAATTCAGTCTTTAATTATCCAGTCACAGGAGTTCAAGGAGCTTGGACTCAAATGGTGGATCTGTTTTCAGACTGATGCCCATCAAAACCCTGAAGAAGGTCTGGAAGTGATGGGTTTTGACGGGCACAGGAGGAGGTATTTGGCTTTTTAGGCTGACAGTGTGCAGTGGCTGAAGACCATAATGGTCAACTAAAAGCATCCTTTGGATAGGTGAAACCATCTGATGGGCACAGCAACTGGACCGTGCTGATATTTGCCCCAATATACCTCTTCTTATGAACTACACAGAGCAGTCTACAAGCCAGTCTGATGCACAGGAAAGAAAGATGTTGCATTGTAACAAAGGCATATAATGACAGAAACAATAATAGCAAGGAGTGAAAAAGAGCCACTGTGGGTTTGGGGTGTACAAAGAGACATGATACTCCTGATGTACCTATCATGATTGCACGTTTAAATCCAAATAGCATTAATCTAGGTCAGGAAGCCCTCAGTCTAGCTTGATTCCTGAAACACACCTCTCATGGTTGTGTTTGAAATAAGCAAAAGCTCTTAGAATACCTGTAGCATTACATCACCATTTACAAAGCAAGGACTTTAAAAACCTAGATCCTACATGCCTGATGAGGGTCTACTCAAGCATAACAATCTTCCCCATAGTTACTCAGGGGTTCCTTACTTCCTTAGCTATACCCCAGACAAACACTGTTGTCTGAGGCACTGACAACACACATCTGTAAGGCAAGCAGATCTTACTGTAATGAGGAAAAGTAATTAATTCTCACAAAGCCAAGTTTAAAAAATATTAGTGAAGTAAGATATGGAGAATAGGCTGAACAAGAATATTCTAGTAAGTTATTACATTTAAGGGAATGCCATGCAATCTGCTGAAGGAGCAAGTAAGAGGTTCCGTATGAAAAAATAATAAGAGACCATTTAATTGAAGACTATGTCACAGGCATAAAAATTAAGTTTGTATGCTGCTTTTGCGAGCTTAATATGGTCTTTTAGCAATTTCTCTATTTGCAACAAATTTACATTAATGTTTCATACTATACTGGAACAAAATGGATGAATTTAAACGGGAAATAATCAGTCTTCTGTTGTATTTATTTATATTCAGCAGTTTATATTTGTTTTTCTCTTTCATATATTTAATTTGAATTTAGTCTGGATAGCACAGAATATTTTAAATGGGTATTACAAAGTCAAAGATATTCTTACAGCTTGAAAGAGATTTTGAGAGAAAAAAATTGTCGGTTTAAAATTGGAGCAAGCATAATTGAATAATGAGAAGAAATCTGAACCATCTAAAAGAATTATAATTAGAGCCCAAGTCAAATATGACAAATTTCACCATTTAGAGCTATCATGATGAAAATGGTAAATATGAGTTGTCATGCTTTAATTAAAAAGGAGTGGAAATGGCATGAAAGCATTCATTGTTAAAATGTTCTCAGCCCTGTAATTATTTTTATTGATTAAAGCAATTATTAATTCATGAACAGGCTCTAAAATGTTGATACTGTAATTCATGAAATGAAGAAAGGAATATGCCATCTCATTTATTCATGAAACTCTTGGATTTCTGTAAATAGATCTTTATAAATGCAGGATTGCTAAAAAAGGCATACCCCAGCTTGAGACAGCCTTCTGAAAACATCCAGACTTTCACAGCCAGAGGTCCACTGTGCAGCATCCCTCCAGTAAGCCCAGTAAAGCTGCCATTTGTTGTGCATCTACACCAATACATAGAGGGAGGCTGACACAGCTGGGAATTACCCTGCTTGTGGGCATCACCGCAGTTTTTATCCAGAGGGTCCTGTTCATCCAGACCAGCTTGTGCACGTATGGTGGGTTTGAAGTGTCATAGATATTATAGAAATCCAGACACAATTTTTGTTTTTCCACCAAGGCACAAATCTCCAGGATGAAGACCAGGACAAATTCTGGGGGAAGAGTGGCCTGTTTTTTGTAATATATTAACAGTACTCCTGCCACCAGGGCAATGCTTTGAAAGCAGTTCTGCTGAAAAGCTATTTAAATGCAGTGGTGTAACTTCACGTTGAACAGCAAAGGGTAGATTTCTCAGTGAAGTTACACCACTGCATTTGAATAGCAAACAGACAGAGTCCTCTCAGGACACTTGCTATGGAAGAAGAGGGCTTGACCCTTGTGATCCCTCCAGTTTACCTCAGTATGACATGTATGGGATGGAATACTCCATTTCGTCAATTTTGGTTACCTGTCTGGTCCATTCCTCCCTAAAGGAAGGTTGCAGGTGTGACCCCTTTCCTTCCTTTTGTTTCTAGAGCACAAGATGTTCATTAAATCATAGAATCATAGAATTTTTAGGGGTTGGAAAGGACCTTTACAATCACTTAGTTGCAACCCTCTGCCATGGGCAGGGACACCTCCCACGAGATCAGGTTGCTCAGAGCCCTGCCCAGCCTGGCCTTAAAAACTTCCAGGGATGGGGCTTCCACCACCTCTCTGGGCAACCTGTGCCAGTGTCTCACCACCCTCATGGTGAAGAACTTCCTAACTTCCAATCTAAATCTCCCTTCCTCTAGTTTGTATCCATTCCCCCCAGTCCTATTACTACCTGACATCTTAACAAGTCCCTCACCAGCTTTCCTGTAGCCCCTTTCAGATACTGGAAGGCTACAATAAGGTCTCCTTGGAGCCTTCTCCTCTCCAGACTGAACAACCCCAACTCTCTCAGTCTGTACTCATAGGAGAGGTGCTCCAGCCCTCTGATCATCCTCGTGGCCCTTCTCTGGACACGCTCCAGCACATCCATGTTTCTCAGAACTGAGCAGTGTCCTTGGTTCTGCACACCATTCTCCAGCAGTAACTATAAACATTGAGTGTTATCAGTCCTAGAAGCTGCTACTGACTGAGAAACTTGCTGTTAATATCAGCAAGTGCAGCTAATTAGAAGAGACTTAGCAGAAAAGTAGAATCTCTAGATAGAAAATTGTTTCTATCCTACCTCAAACCAGGAAAATCCTGAAGGGGCTGACACAGCTCTTTTTGGGCTGCATCTGCGACACAGGAAAATGAGCATCCTTTCCACATAGGTCATATTTGCCTTTCTTGGCTAGTGAGGATGCGTAACAGCTACAACAGCTAAAGGCAACATGCCCAGAAACAAACTTAAAGTAGTCGCTGGATCTCTGTTCATTTGTTAGTGCACTTATGATGTATATAATGTGTGTGAAAAATCAATACATTTCTACCTATGAAACAAGAAGACAAGAGCAACTTGTTTTAAATTAAATGCCTTTCAAGAGGAAAACAAAACCCAAAAGAGCTCTTGCAGCCTACCAATCATTACACTTGGCAGGGACTGAAAAAGTATAACCATGATGACATTTAAGGTCATGAGTTTCCCAGTGGTGTCTGATATGAGGAGAGTGGGAACGTATAAAGTTTCATCAGCTGTGAGCCAGATGGATACCAATCCTGTGAGAGGATGCAACTGTAAGCAGGATGTCAAAGTGATTTAAATTATGCAACAACTTAAATCTAAGTTAAAAAAGAAAACTCAGGGAGGAGGCTCATTTTGGGGATGTCAAGAATACTTTGTGTGACAGATTGCTACATTCTTTTGTTTAGGAGGCTAGACAAGGGTCATAAGTGGGAAATGGAGAGAGCAGAGCAACCACTCCTTAATACTTCTTAATACTCTCAATTTTTCTAGCAGATTTGCTTTTCATCGTGCTAGAATCCTCAAGAAAAGAGCCAGAGGGGTGTTTTGTACAGCATACCATGCTCACATCCCTTGTGATTATCTATCTAACTGCTTCCATAACACAAGCACCCTAATAAAAAACTGGGAGAAGAGGGTGAAAGCATGGTGATTTTTGAGTTTGACTGGGTTTTCAGAACTGTTCTGCCTATGTACTTCTCTGGCATAAGACAGTAACTCCAAGCCATGAAACACCCTGAATATACAAAGATATCCTTTTTGTACATATGCTGGGTGCATTTATGTACTATACCTACACCTCTGACCTTTAGCATGCAGCAAGTCAAACATTTACTGTCAAGGTCCATACTACACAGCACACTACCTAGCCTACCACTGCTAATACTGACAAAATAAGGAATGCAAAGAACACCCAGTGAGTTACAAGAAACAGATGCTCTCCAACAGAATTTGTTTGCAAAGATGATACTTGGACTACTGCAAAGTCTGTCAGAGGCTGCCAACAAACCACTTGATGCCCAGTGCAATGCTCTCATAGAAGCAAATGGCAGACCAAGCTGGCAAAGACCCCAACATTCAACCTCTGTCATCTAAGCCTAACAACCCTACAACCATACAACTGTAACCTCTTTGAAAAGCTGGAGGGATCTGCTTGCATGCAAAGAAGAGATGCAGAACAAGAATGGATCCCGTGATCTTTTGAGTCACAGCAACACAGGAATAACCTGTGTCATGTAAGACAGACACTATGAAATCCTACAGGGCCCTGCTTCACTGGGGACCATTAGTACTGTTGAGTACCAGTTTTCCTAGCAAGCTCTCTGGAATCCTTTCCATTTTCCATCAAGCATCCTCCATAAGGATAGATACCAGAGAGGCCTCTGGAGATATCACTGATAGCCCTGGGGAAGAAATTCCACACTAGAAGTTGATTTGTGACAAACTGGATGACTCAAATAATTTTTAGAATCTGCTTCAGCCCCTCAAAGTTTCCATTGATCTAATAATGCAAAATAGAGGGAGAAACTTCACATGTTTTTACAAGAAATGAAGATACAGCCTTATTAAATGGACATGATTAATCATATATGGAAACATTTTCATTTCTGACAGTAAAGGAAAAGAAAAAGGCACTAGGAAAGATAAACTGTCTTATCTTTTCTGCAACATAACAATGTATTACCATCAAGACTTGCAGAGAAGTCTGCTGTAGATGCAAGATTCATTCTGTTGAAATTGAAGAAAGCAAGAAAAACTAGTAACAGTTCTTCAGCTACAACCAGCTTTCAGTTTTCGGAGGTGTTACTGCAAGGGAGAAGACTCTGAAGACAGAGACTGGCAAGAAAAATTTCATGCTACACGTCTCTGGCTGTCATATGAGCAAATCTCACCCTTTACTACATGGTCTGTATTACTGCTATCTATAATCACTTTGCTTTGCACTGGAATTTTTTAACATTACTTTTACCTACCGGTACTATGATACCTGTAGCCATATCTATTTCTTGTGGGCAAAATTTTACCTGGGTAACCCACCCAGACCCAAATTTGGGGATTTTTTTTAAAAGAAATCCTAAGATGAAATGCTTGTGTATTGCTAACTTCTCTCAAAGTCCTAATAGCTGTTTGGGTCTGCATTTAGGATAAATACTTGATTGCCTACAGTTTCTGAAAAAAAAAGTACTAAGGAAATATAATTTTCCATTTTGACTTGAATTGCTCCACAAACAGAAGACATTATTCTATCTGTTCTCTTCCAACATGTCATTTTTGCAGACTTCTGATTTAATTGGAAATATAATCTCCTGTGATATTTCTACTACAGATTTTAAAGACAATTACCTGCCAGGCCCTGAATCTCTTCAGTAAGAATAAGTGGTAAATAAATTCAGAGACTTTTTAAAACTGCATTTACCGACTTTTAATTGTCATAACAGAAAACATCAGTGAATAAAGTATTCTAAAAAGAAACAGCTAGGCCATCACATTTCAGTGTTCATTGTTGCACACACTAAATAAAGATGGTTAATCATTTGGACACGAGCAAAGTTGGATTCTCCTATCTTTTGAAAAGCATCATTGGAAATGCATATGATCCCACGAGCCCAAATGTACTCTGGATCTTATAGCATGTCACTAACACACACTCAAGCATCTCCATATCCTACTGGGAACACTCAAAGGCATCTTTGCAGGGGTTTGGTGGCTAGGAGACAGCTGCACACAGCAGTAGTGTGCTCCTGCTGCCATGGTTAGAAGCAGTGCTGACACAACCAGAGGTCCCTCTGTGGCATTTCTTTAATTGTTATCTGGCATTGTTTTCTAAATGGTCTTAAGCAAAGAGGATGCTATGAACATAAAGATGCTATTGCTCTTCTTCCAAAGCTCTATCCAGCATCACTTAAGCTGTCACGTGCACAAGAGCTTAAACATGCATAGTCCTAACTCAATGGGCTATTCATTATATTTTAAAGTAAGTAAAAAGCACATAGTTTGCAAATTAGAATTCTAGAATTGCAATCAAATCTCACAAAAAGAAGGTCCTAATAGGACTCTAAAGCCTTTGCAAGTTAGAAGCCTAGCTTCTGTGTGAACCCTCATATCAGAACAGAAATCAGACTCATAGCCCTTCAAGGACACAAACATCAAGCCAACTGAATGATCCCACAGAATTTACTGCTATAAATGGCTATTGAAATTAAATTGACTAAATACTGTGATCACAGACCCATCAGTGTGAGTTAGCACTGAGTTAGTCTTTGTATCTTATTTTACGATACATATAAACCAAAAAGCATTTCCTTCTAAACTGCAAAAGTAGATTCCTCAGATTGATAGGAACACCTACAAAATTGTGCTTTCAAATTGAATGAAATTACAAATGCACCATCATTTAATTTGACATTAAATGTGATTAAGCTCCGTGATTTAAATTAAACAAGAAAAAAGAATTGCAGTCTTGTGCTTTCACTGAAAAAAACAAGGAATCTCATAGCACCCCCTCCCCCCACAAGGACATCTCCTCCCCATCTGCACCCTTATTTAATTATTGGATTCTTGAGGTACAAACTGTACAACAGACACAATGCGAAATAAAACTGCTCTATAATATATTGTCAGAACAAGAAATTCTTCCTAAAGTATGAGCTATTTTTTGCTAATTACTAGTTATCACTCAAAAGAACACTATGAGATAGACCAAAGAAGAATTCAGGAAACTGAAGTTTAAAGAAGTCCAGAATAGCCCAACACAAAAGCAGCAAGTGAAAAAGGACCACTCATTAATTTCTTCTCCCAGTTTTACCAGCAAAGAAACCTAGACCAATTATTTTAAAGCATAACAACTGTCAAGTTGTGCATTAATTCAAGTTCTATAGCATTACAAGCATCAAAAAGAGATCTGCAGTGTGGCAAGATGTATGTTTGCAAACCTTGGCAGGCAGTCACATGGCTGAAAGGAAAAGCAAGTGTAGTCCTGGTCACAATCTGCTGGTCTTTTGAGAGACCAGAGTCAACCAAAACAAGGTGAGAGCAAATTTTAAAGGGAAAAAGTTTTAAAGGCTTTGTTTTAAAAAAATCTCAGTGTCTTTCAAAAGTTTTAATGATTTCTGTGAACACAAAACTAAAATTATCAGGAAGAAACAGAATCATTCCTGTTTCCTTCCTTCCTGCTAACAAGAAGGTTGATACAGTCATCTTTATGGCCATGATGTTGAGTGCTTATGAATCTATTTTGATACAAAGGAAAATTCTAATTACTAATTTAATTGGATTTAAAATGTATGTTTCCTTTTTATAGAATCCTTTTAATAGCTTCAAAGACTAAAAGGCAAGAAAAATATGTAGACTCACCATAATTTAACACTTTAGTAAACCATGCATCTGTTGTGAAATCCTCAAGAGTTTAAACACAAACATTATCTCAATAAATAGCTGCTGAAAGGATTTGATTTCTAGGCCCAAAAGACCCTTGATTAACAGCTTCCTCACAGACTTACTAGCTAGCCTACTATATTGTATTTAAGTAGCAGAAACACAATGAAAAGGAAATAAATCATTCTGGGTTTTTTCTAATGATTGTCATTTTTATACATTGTCCACTTTGTAGCCACATTTATATGGAACACAACTTGCAGTTTTTGTGTTATAATCCAAGCAAAACCTCCAGCCTCCCCGTGCTGGTTTTGGCTATACAGAGTAAATTTCTTCGTAGTAGCTAGTATGGGGCAATGTTTTGGGACTTAATTGCTGGAGGAGCTTTGTTTCCTCTAAAACTTTGGTGAAAACAAGTAGGAATTAAATTACCACTTTAGCTTAGCTGTTTTTTTCCTGAATGAGGTAGAAAATCCCACTCCCTTCCTTCATGAGTATTTTTCAGGAAGATGGCTTTAAGAGAAGGGAAAACCACTAAACCACCTTCCCCAGGGTAAGGGACCTTGCTTTATCTTTCTTCTCACCTCACCCCCCCATAGCAAGCAGGCTGGGGATGCACAAGGATGTGGTAGGGGACAGAGCCAGGATAGTTGGCCACAACTGGCCACAGGCATATTCCACACAATATGATGTCATGCTAGGCAGAAAAAGTTGGGGGAAAAAATAGGGGGGGACATTTGGAGTGATGATGCTTGTCTTCTCAAGACACTGTTAATTGTGATGGAACCCTGCTTTCCTGGAGATGGCCAAACACTTGTCCTGCTAATGGGAAGTAGTGAGTGAACGGCTTTAGTTTGTTTTGCTTGTGTGCATGGCTTTTGCTTTACCTATTGAAGTGTTTTTATCTCAACCCATGAGGTTTTTTTCACTTTTATACTTCTGATTCTCTCCCCATCCCACTGCGGGAAGCAGGCAAGTGGCTGAGGGGGGTTGGTTGCCAGCTGGGGTTAAACCAGCTACAAACCTTGTTTAATGGGCAACTAAAACTACCTTTGAAGAAGAAAGAATAAGTTCAGATGGTGTCACTTTGAACACATTCAGTATGTGGCCACAGACACTGTTGTACAGAACCCTTGCACCACTGGAGATATTTACACACAGTCTTTTGATGGCTTCTGTTTACACCACCACCTAAGTACAGACCAAACACAGCTACAAATGACAGTTTTCCAAAATAAGGTCACAAAATATAAGGTGCTTGGAAAAACAGAATGGTCTGGATTGGAAGGAACCTTAAAGATCATATTAGTCTCAACCCCACTGTCATGGGCAGGAACACCTCCCACTAAAAAAGTTACTCAAAGTCCCATTCAACCCTTGAACACTTCCAGGGAGGGGGCAGCCACACAATATTCTCACTGATGAAGGTGTAGCCCCACTGCACACTCCCTGCTCACCAGACACTGCCTGCCTTCAGCAAGGAGTATTATATTCCCCTTCTAGATGGTGTTTCACAAGGAAATGATAGGGCAGTCAACCTCCTTTCAAACAACGCTCTCTCCACTACTCAGAAATAATTGTCCTTCCCATATTGCTGCTAAAAAACTGAGAGGAATTACATTTATCAAAAAGCAAGTAGGGTGTGTATTACAAAGGGAAAAATAAGGACACATGTTCTGGGCTCTGTGAAACTGTTACACTCCAGATGTACCCGCATTCACTTTCCAACATGCACACTAAATAGAAAATGGGTCTCACTGGAAACATGTTCTTAAGGATTGCAGCATATGGATGTGCAACAGGAAGGAGCAGTAAAGCAAAGCAGAGAATTCTGTCTTTATGTTTACAGCTTGTCAAGTTTTTCATCACAATCCTGAAGGAGGATTGTGATTAGAAGTCTTGTACGTATTCCATACAGAAAACTAAGACATTAAGAAAAAAGAAACCTCACTGTATTCCACAGCTCTACAAAAATCAGTGGCAACAGTGGCTGAGAGGGACGTGGGAGTACTGGTTGACAATCAATTGACAGGAGCCAGCAGTGTGCCCAGGTAGCCAAGAAGGCCAATGGCATCCTGGCCTGTATCAGGAACAGTGTGGCCAGCAGGTCCAGGGAAGTGATTCTGCCCCTGTACTCAGCCCTGGTGAGGCCACACCTCGAGTACTGTGTCCAGTTCTGGGCCCCTCAGTTCAGGAAGGAGATTGAGGTCCTGGAGCGGGTCCAAAGGAGGGCAACCAGGCTGGTGAAAGGACTCAAGCACAGATCCTATGAGGTGAGGCTGAGGGAACTTATTCAAAACTTCATCATTTTGGAAAAGTGCTTAAAAATAAAACCAGTATGCAAACTTAAGGGAGTATTTTTTATTTTCCATTCAACTTTGAAAGACAAGGTAACTTACTGAAAGGCTTACGTTAGAAGTTGATGACATGATTTCTGAACAATTCCTATCTGTTTCTGAACCCCCTTTCTTCTCGCTCTCTTGGAAGCACAACACAACCAGAATGCTACCTTCAGTAACTAATAAGCTCACAGTTAACAGATAGAAATCTTCCCCTCTCTCCAGCTTTTAAATGATTTCCAAAAAAGATGGCAAAGATTTCTTAAATTTGTGTCATTGACTCAAAGAGAGTCATGTTTGCAATTTATAAAGAATCTTTTTTGGCAGAAATTAAACATACAAACCAATGAAGAGTTGATGAACAATGAAAGAGTGAGCCCACAAAAATGAAACACAAAGTATTTATTTTCCTACGAAAGCGAAAAATACACTGAGGTCACAGAAATATTCCAAGTTCATGCTTGGGCATCTAATGGATGTGGTAAATTGTTCCCAAAACAGTCTAAGTTTGAGAAATTGTAGATTAATGAAGATGGACCTTGAGATTGGAAGAATGCTTATTTAATCTCACCTGTACCTCACACTAAAGCTTTTCCTGAAGTCAAGGAGCTTTGCTCAGGACAGACGAATATATACAGCATCATTTGTGCATCTCTATAGCCCCTGCCTACCCTAATCTATTCTGGCATTTTTGGGAAATAAGTATTATCATATTTTAGCTAGACATACCAAGCAGAAATTGAAGTCACTTATATGAAATGTCTTGAGCAAGTGTAGGGAATTAAGCAAGTAAAATCCTGCAATGAAATTCCATCACTGTTGCACCCATTACTCTCAAGATTGCAGAGGTTATGAAACCAGTGAATGACATATTCCATATACTCACAGCAATGCAAATACTTCCATCCTCCATAATGAAGTTTTATCTTTGCACTGAGTTAAGATATATCTATATCTTTCATCTTCATTTCATGTATTGTAACATTTTGCAAAATCTGCTGGTTTTGGTGGACTTGCTACATCTAGAAGTCTCTTTTGACTTCATAAGAAGTATCAATGAAGAGCTCTTTCCATAAAGAGCTTTTTGACTGATGAACAGATGCTTAGTTCCTAATGGTATTTCTCAGGTTAGTCTATTCTAAATGAAACATACTTAAATTAGCTAATTTTTGGTGTCTAAGGAATCATCTTAACTAAAGGTCACTGAATATCTCACTATGCAATTAATAAAGATTCAGCTAGTAATTCCTTGATCAAATATTAGTATTTTTGATTGGTCCCAGAAGAAATACCCTTTTCTATGTAAACCTGGCACACAAATTGGAGCCACAGCTGCTGCCTGATATAATCAGTGTACAATATTATAATCACATGAACTCTGACTCAGCTGGCATCTGCTTTTGAAATAAACTTTATCAAACAGGTTGGTTTTTTTTCAGAACTAGTTTTGTCAGCCAAGGTTTAAAAGGAGACAGATTTTGAAACCTTTCACAGAAGCACTTTGAAGTCAACCACTGTACTTCAACATCTTTCCAGAAGATGGTCTTGAGGAATTCAAGTGGTTATGATAACGAGTCAGTGTTTAATTACTGAAGAGAATACTGTTAAGTTTTATTACTAACACTTTATACAGGCTACAGTTAAGAGGAGTTGTTGGATCTACAATGTTTGACATGCAAGTTTTAAATGCTACTACTTTACTATACCAATAGTCTCCTGGATAATAGGAACTGAAGTAAATGTATAACACTTGCACATGAGAATGTACATTGATTATCTGTCTCCTTCTAAGCACACACAAAGACATAAATAGTGGGGGTCCAGGGCCTAAGACAACAGCTGCTGTTCTCTGCTGACACTTTGCAATTAAAATCACAATTTTGTGACTGGAAATTTCCCACACAGTTTGCAACTTCTCATACAGTTTGTACACTGAGAACACCAGCAGAAAAGATTTTCAGTTGCAGATTCTTTTAGAAATGAACAATATTCATACCCAAACACATGGACCCTGCAGGTGAGGCATAATGTAATTTTATTTTTCTCATCTTTTTGCATTAATGCTTTCTAATGTGCAAACATTGGGATTGCAAATAAGCAGTAAGTTTATTCTCCAAAGCTGAAGGCAAGGCAGAAAAGACTTCACAGCAACATCATCTAAAAATGAAAAGCACAAAATTGAAGAAATGGTGTCACACCGCCATGTAACTCTGAGGTCTGTCCAACCAGCCTACCACTCAAACCAGGACTATCACCAACATTGTAGCTTTATTTTGCCAAGTCTTGGAAAACCTTCAAGAATGGAGACTTCACCACCTCTCTGGGTGACCTCTCCCAGAGCTGCAGGAGCCACCTACAAAAGATGTTTTTGCTGATGTCCAACCTAAACATCCTCATGCACCATCTGCCACTGACACTTTCTTTGCTCTCCAGAACTACTCTGAAGATCTTGTCATATCTGTAATGTTTCAGTACTGTTTTAGAGTGCTCTAAGCCTTCTTTTCACAGCTGGAGAAGCCCTGTTCTTTTAACATCACTGACACAGGATGGATCCCAGCTCCTGCTCATCATAGCAGCCCTCCACAACACTTTTGCATTTTTACACCACCAGGGAGTTCAACCAAAGTGTCCCAAGTGCAGCTTCACATGGTGACTGAGAGATGAATAAAAATTTCCTCCCCAGCTCTTGGACACACTAGCTAGAACTAGCTAGAACTTTTGGGCTAGATATGTACAGCAAAACACTTTTGCACTTTTGCCTTATATCCTTTCAGTTATTGACAGGTTTGAAGATGCACTACTATGAAAAATGCTTACAGACAACTTATTGCTATAATTGGTTGAAATATTGTTTTCTACTCAACATATTTTATATTAGGAACATTTCATAAACATTAAATCAATAATAAAATAGCTGCCAAGTTGAGATTATAAAGCCATTTTCTAAACAACAACAAAAAAAATTGCCTAATAATAGAGAAAAGCTCCACTATAAGACTTACTCTTTCTCCAAGTATTACAGTTAAAATAAAAACCTCTGTATTTAAAACTAAACGTAAGAATTAGCATATGAAGCTATAATTAAGGTAGCAGCATTAGAAACATTATTCCCTATTAGTTCTAATAATTTCTAATAAGGTCAGAGTAAAAGTATTCTGCACTAGTTGAACACCAAAATTCAATTATCTAATACAAAAACAAACCAGTTAATTTTAGTGGAGGAAGAATTCTGTTGCAGTGCCATGGGATGAGAAACATCACAGTCTTAAGGGTTTTTTGCTTATTTAAGTAGTATATTTCCATTTTCAAAAAGATTGTATGGGCAAAATTTGGTACTTTTATTAAAACTTTTCTTCACCTGACTGTTACATGCCACATTAGTTTTACTGATTCTGGTCTACATTATTATTTTAAATCTACTGCTACACACTCAACAGCTTCTGCAGGTCTGTAATTGTAAATGACAAGTTAATAGCTGTAGTTTCAGGCCTCATTGAGCTAGACCCAACTAGCAGGTCACACTTCAGGTCATACCATCATCCTCACTGGGGATTTAAATCTCACACAGGTCCAAGAGGCAGAGATAGGAGTACGATGACTCTTCTGACACGGTGCTCTTGGAACAGCAAAGGTAAGGGGAACATCATGGCAGGGTTCCCAAAATACTGCCTTTATGGAGGAAAAGAAGGAGCAGCTGGAGAACAAGCCTTGAAAATACCCAGTTTTCCTTCAGACTAAGCAGTCTGAAACAGCAGGCGTTGTAGGAGCCAAGGTGACTGCTCTCGGGATGCGTGCTCTAGCATGGAACCCTAGAATAAGGGCAAAGATGGGGTTATGGTGGGGGAAAGGAAGACTTCAAGGAGTATGTGGGTCACAAAAAAGGGGGGAAGGAAGATTCCTCTGGCTAGCAAAAGCACAAACAGAAGAACAAATCAGAGGGAGAACAGGTAGAAAGGAAAGAAGACCATCAGCAGGGGGTACCCACAAAGAACATAACAATCAAGGATAATCATATACTGACAGGGAAGAAAAGTAAATGGGGAATTACAAGGGGCTGGGGTGGCAGGAAAGGGAGAGACTGAATAAAACAACTAAAGACCAGGAAAGAGAAAGCCACATTAAAGTCACAACATTTTATTTATTTCAGATTTATGCAATTCTATATTCATTCATTGAAGGCGAGATTCCTTTTGAATCATCAATCATTTTTGCAAGATGTGACAAGTAGTTTTTCATCTCAACTCCCTTTATCCATTTCCTTTTTTTGTTTGTTTGTTTTTTGTTTTTGCCTATTCAAAGACCAACAGATCACTTCACTAAGCTATCTATCACCAGCACTGTACAGCAAGGCAGCAATCCTGGGTGCACAAGCAAACACACACACTCTTCCTCAATGACACAGCTGGTCTGCTGATCCACCAATATCTTCAGCTTTATAAAAGTACCAAATTTCTACATCCTTCTCAAAGCCATTAAACACAGCTTTTGCTCTTTCCTGTGCATATGATGACCATACTTAACTTTTGAGTCCATGAGTGTCTAAAAGACAGAGAGTGAAAAGACTAAGTGCACACACAGAGATCATGAGAGGACTCCAGTCCTCATCACCCACGGCAGTAGAGCAATAATGAGTTATAAGTCAATTACCAGGTAGGTTCTCAGCCTGACACTGGGAACTTTCTCAACCAAATACAAGAGTAGCCTGGAACTCTAATAAAGGAACAAAGGTATCTGCCAGAGGAAGGAAGCTATTTGTCTGGAAATGACTTAGTTAAAATTGATACAGCTTCTAGCCATTCAGCCTACAAAAGAAATGGAGGGCATGAAAGACTTTCTGCTAGGGCAGAACCATAGGATTTCAGTGATACTAAGGGTATTGAGCCAGCCTGGACCTATAATGTGGATTAGGGAAAATTATCAATTAAACTGCAAAGCTGCAGAGTTAAATCTGTCAGCAATTTTTATATCATCTCTGTGTAATGTTGCCTCAGAAGATTCAGACAGAAGGACTTCCATGCTATTTAAATCCTAGAAGATATGATGCATGTGACAAATAGATGTTTTTACAAGCAAGTTGCTATCAGTGTACATAAGATGCCCTTCAATCAAAGACTGAAGTGAGTTTTTAGTGAGATGCAGTAGCCTTCTCAAGACAGAAGTGGATTTTACCTATTTGTGAATGGGGATGAGAATAGTTGACATTGTGATCTTGAAGAATTTACATATTAGATGAAGTATTTCTCTGACTTTTTAAGATGGAAGTAGTAGTTCACAACAATTTGTGTTTTCATAAGGAGGTACCTGTGGCTGTGACTGAAGCAAATCTCCATTAAATAAAGCACATGACCCTGGTGAGTCCTTTTCTGAAGATCAGCAGAACACTCTGAACTGCCAGTTTTTCCATGGACAAAGCTGCTGTTGTGGAAAAACTAGAACAATGAACCTGGCCCCTACTATAGATATGAGATCTCTCATGCCTAGAGGTGGGTTTATCTTTTTACAGACAGAATGACAAGGTAGATGAGCTTGAACATTTCATCTGTCTGAGGCTATGAAAGATTTTGAAATGGCCTTCCTTCAGTACAAACTTTACTTCAGTAATGAGAGGAGTGTAGGAAAAGTGTATGTCAGATCTTCACAGGAAAGCTCAAACACAGGTGAATGTTTGTATTTTTGCACTTGTGTGTGATGGTCCTTCAAAAACAACAGTAAGGCACAGGGAAGGAGGGGAGACAGTCTTTTTGCTGGGGCACTGCTGAGCATAGATAGAAGGAACCTGTCTTCCAGAGACTGCAGTGCCTGCTGAGAGTAAAGAGAGTCACACTCAGACTGGGGATGCTGCAGCTCACACAGAGATTGCCCAGAGCCAGGAGCAAACACGCAGCAGAGAGGCAGCTGGTAAGGCAAATTCCTCAGTATCAGAAGAGTCAGTACAGCATTTGCTGCTATTCAGAGCCCTTAAACTGCCTGGGAGCAAAAACTTTTGAGTAGATACAGTGGGCAGCAAATTTTTTAAATCAACAGAAATGCTGTATACCTTCTTTTCATGCCATCTTATCTAGCTATTATGGATTTTCTGGATTCAAGGTTGAGTTATTCTAGCTTTCAGACAGATAAAATCTTGCTTGAATTCAAAAGCTTTTCATCTTCTTCAGGAAGCTTAGCATAAAAGATCTGCACACACCTACCTCAAAGGTCTGACTCAAGGCTTTATTCACAGTGTAAATGAGGAAACCAGAAACTTCAAATGGAGGTGACCTTATTTTGACATGAACAGACTGACATTAGGATCTCCCAGAAATTAACTCTGTCACTTTGTGACCCTGCTAGAGCATCCTGCTGCATAAGCATGCATTAAGAGACATGCATGCTCTTGAAGGACAAGAAAGCTAGAAATTAACCTCACTTCAACCCAGAAATTCTTGGGAGACTTGAAGACCTGAGGCAGAGCAGTGCAGAATACAGTGAAGCTGTCCAGTGCCATTTGGTCCCCTCCCATGACTTCCCAAGCAATGAAGAAATGATGACAATTTCCAACAGCCAATTTGGGAAAAAGGGCTCAAGCCTGACTAATTGACTGCCCTTGAAAATAGCAAGTACTGGCTGTAAGAGACAAGAAATGACAACAGCTGGAACAGGAAGAGGTCCTCTTGATGACTGGGATCATCTCATGCAATTCACAGCACACTAGGCCTGACTAAGTTGATGGTTACTCATGAGATGTTGCCTCATGGAGCTTATTCAAGTGAAGTAATGTATAGGGACCAAGGATGGAGGGTATCAAGGAAAGCTCTGTGACCTCCCATGTTTAGCAAAAGGAAAAAAAAAGTCAAGTCTAGACAGTGCCTGAACAATATGCTGTAACTGAGGAGAAACTGTAGGTATGAACTTCTGTGTGAGATAGAGATAACTTAAAGGCAGAGGCAGAACAGTGCAGTACCAGTCATCACACACTTAATTGGAAAGAGAGTAAAATCCAGTACCTTTCCTTCAAATTTAATTACTAAGGAGGAAAGAATGAGTCAGAAGATGATTTTGGTTGAATTCACCTGCCAACACACAGCACAACTTCTGTACTTTTGGAGCTTCTTGAAGAGAATTCAATACAAGAGAGAATTAGTTCAAAACAAAGATTGAACACTCTGGGATGACTTGCATGAGAGGAAGCAACCAAAGCCCAGACTTCTGAAATGCAAGGGTCTGTAATTACCAAAACAAAAACTGCTGAGAGATTTCTTTTCCTTTAGAGACACATGATAATATAAATCATGCTACACTTAGATCATTAGTTATATTAAAAGTCTTGGTGCTCTCCTCTACAATAGATGTGTGATTTCATTAAAGTTTTACATTTTCATTCTCTGTGTCATAAAAAAAGACAACAAAAAAAGCTTGAACTGGCAGAGAAAGCAACACTTTGCTTTCAAAAAAACCCCAAAGGCTTCCAGGAGCAATCAGGCAGCTATTTCTGATCCCAGATCTCCATCCTCCTAGGTTCCCCTAGCATCTTTTCTTCCAGAACCATGGAACATACAACTAAGTTGTATTTGTTGTAATTATGAGATTGCTACTGGAGCAAATCAGGATGCCCTAGTCTTCAAAATGTATTTACCCAAGTGATAATTGACAAGGACTGGCTTGTAAATGTTTACTGCTCCTTCATGCATTACTCCTCCCTTGTTAAACTGCTGTAAAAAGACTGCATATAATTTAAAACTTGATGGATGTATACGTATGAAAGCAAGAGGCATAAGAAATTGTTACGTTACTGCTATAATGATTGAGACTGTGTGCTTACAGAAAGCTTCATAAAATGATGAAAATGCCTTTAATTCACTAGATTGAAATAATATCCTAAATAGGTACCAGCGTCATGTTGTTCAACTGGACTAAACTAAAAGACTAAGAAGAAAGTGTAACACTTTCACTTCATTCAAAATACCAACTAAGCCTTTTCTTCTCTTTTCTGCACTGCATATAAAGAAGTTACAAAATCTAAAATAGCAACTTCAATTTTTCTCACTCAGCAATACTAATAAAGCTTTACTATTCAAGAAACTTGAAAGTCACATGAATTTAACAATTTGGGGAGTGTAAAATACTTAACCATGTCTGGAAAGCTTTCAATAAAAATTTAAGATATTTTTATTTTTAAAAAATAAGGCAGAATGAAGTTATTTATCAATACAATTCAGCTCTATTATCTTTGTTTTACTCTATTATTAAAAAAAAATGAAGCAACGCTTATTACTTCTTTTCTAGACTGGATTGCTACAATCAAAATGAATTTTCTGTCTCAACTCATCTTTTTATACTAGACTATTTTAATTAGGCTATTCTCAGGAACAGAAATGAGTGAAAAATGCAAAGTAAAAGATATCTTCTCTCATATCAAAGAAAAAAAAAAGCATGTGTGCATGGTCTCAATAACCTTAATATGCTGAGCAAGACAGCAATCCCAAGCACACAGGTCCACGACCATTACAGACAGTTCAGAAGACAGTACAGAGTTACTATTGCTCAGTTGGAGGGTTTTAGACTTTGCATCAACCAGTTGATTCAGCAGCTGAGCATTTTCTCCTCAATGTTTGTTCCCAAAGCAGCAGCCTAACAGTTCAGGCATTCATAGAGAGATAACTCAATAGATTTTCATGTTGGGCAAGATCAGGAGGCACACAGACTAGGTCAGCTGTATACGGGAACTATTGCAAGGGGGTGGAAAATCAGACTGTGCTTGGCACTCCCAGCCCACACTTCACCTCTTATTTAGGATCATATACCATGGCCAACCATCATCATAGCTCATTTAGTTGTCTAAAAGTCAGGTCTCTAAATTTTGAACTATTGTTATCACTTTGAGTATACCTTTAAGTTTGTGTGTGTCTGACCTCACTGATTTGCAACTGTCCCAAAGGAGCAATTTTAAAATTAATAGCCCTGGCTATTCATTTTAGCCTGGAGGACCTGGCTGGCCAGAGGTGAGCAGGGGGTGACACCTCGATGTGATAAGGCCTATTGGGTGTAGGCTATTCCTCTCCTCTGAGCACCAGTCTTCAATGCTGGGACATCCCTCCAGGCACAACTAAGCCACCTTGATTGTACTTGCGAAGCACCTGGCTAAGGGGGCTGGAGCAGAGCAAGGATGGCACCAGGAAGAAGATGAGAATGGATGAATGGGTGGAGACTGCTCCCCCTTTCTGAGGGCCAACCTTCAATGCTGGGACGCCCCAGGAGGAACGATTATGTACCTGCTAAGGTGGCTGGAAGAGAGGAGGAATGGCACCTGGAAGGAGATAAGAACTGATGAGTGGGTGGGGGACTGCACCTTTCTGCTCCCCTCCAGGCAGCCTGTCTTCTAACAACCCTGGCTGACTGACAGCTGCCCCTTTGGAACACAAGGAACTCAGGGGTATATATGGCTGTCCATGCTGGGGCTGTTTGGTCGTCTCTTGACCCACGGCCATCTCGCATCGGGCCCTGTCCAGGATCAGCGCCATCTTGAAGAAACTCGCTGGGCAGCTGGGCCTCTGCTGGTGACTCTGACTCTCTCTCTCTCTCATTCTTCCCACTTTCTTACCCTTTATTTCTCCTCTCTTCTCTCTCATGCTTTCTTAACAATTTCTTACCACTTTTTCTCTCTCTTATATCTTACTTTCCTCTTTTGCCTGGCTCTACATTTTTGCCTGTGTCAATTGTCAAATAAAATCTGCTTGCACTCGACCATTTGTTATGGTTGGACTTTGTTTTGCGTATCCAAAACAAAAATAAATTTTAATGTTACCTCGGACCGTAACAAAGTTATAAGACCTACACAGAAGAAGGTGGATGAAGAAGGAAGACTTGCTGCCTGGTAGATGTGTATCAGTCCACTCAGATAGTAGTCAGACCCAGTGACAAGTAATTATGAATTGCAATCAGTGGTAACACAAGAGACTCTGGTTTGAAAAGGACGATCTGATAGCTAGCATAGGAACAGGCTCATCATAAATCATGCAGACTGGCAAATCAGACAGCAGAAAAAGTCATAAATCTCAAACATCCCTCGGCCTTTGGGAAGAAACACCTTTTGGCGTTGAAAGGTAAGCTATACTTCATCAGCTTCATATTCTTCTAAGAAAAACAGAAATAAACCAGTTTGACAGAGACAAAACTGTTGCACCCTAAGGGATCGATTAGTTCTTGTATGTATTCAACTGTCACTCCACACAGATGTCCCTGATACAGATGTCCAAGTGTAGATAAGAGAAAATTCAGAGCGATGTCTGGCAAGCAAGTACCTGGGAGGGAAAGAGACAAGTTTTGGAGCATAAACCTTTAAATACAGGTTTGGCTTGTGTAGCATCAGTGCAAATCACAAAATTAGGGTTGCACACAACTTTCCTTCCTGGTTGCAGGTGTGCAACATCTGTATTGTGCCAACAGTCCCAACCATACATCTATATCCCAGCACACATCAAAGAGACGGTGTTTGTTTGGCACATTTCCTCCTCAGATTCTGCTATTGCTTAATGTTCCCAGGTACTTTTTAAAAGTCAAGAGAGAACCAGGTGACTTACTTGGCCTCTCTTAGGTGCTTGCCTAAGAATGGTGAATCGTCCACTCAGAGTACCTATTTCTCCCCCTTGACTATAAATAAGCAAACAGTCTCAGATGAATTAGCCAACTAGTTCAGACTGACACCATCACATCCAAACTTCTAGAGTTACATGAAATAAATATGGCCATACGTTTTCATTGAAACATTGCTTTAGATCCATGGAAAAGAATGTTCATATTTTAATCAGCATCAATAGCTTATCACCATGCACCTCTACATATCGTGTTCAAAGGAAAGAGACAAAAAAAAACATATTTAGACACTGGAGTCAAAATACTGACACCACTAATAGTAACACTTTAAAGGAATGCAATTTAGAAATTGTATTGTAAGAATAAAAATGTTTATAAAGCGTTGAATATTGATGCTTGAGGAAATGTAGAGACACATCATCTGAACTCGCAATCTGTAGGCAAAATATTTCTGAGCAGTGCTGTAATTCAAAATAGTACATGGGAAACAATTTTCAGAAGACCTGTTAGTGATTATGACCTTCTCTGAACAAAGGACATCATTTTTTAGGACATTACAAGAGGCAAAACATGAGAATCATAGCTCAATAAGTAGGAATTAGAAAAATTGTACTGCTATCTTCATGTCCAGAAGAAAAAGGCTTTGGACTCACAGCTATGGTCCCCTTAACACAACAAATTGAAATTTAACAAGAAAAATAGCAGTCGTGTAGTGGAACAAATCACATGCTTGGACATTCTAAATTGATGAGGAAGGGGGGAAAACAATCACCACAAAAAAGTATTAATTAGTATTTAAACTCGAATAGTTTTGGTGTCTGTGGTAAATTAAAGGAGATTAAACCTGTTTTAAGTTTTCACAGTGAGCAGAACTAATACTTGCAATATTTTAAGCATTTTGTGTAAATCTGCACACTTAAAATGCTTTCTACTGTACCTGAGGCAAGAGGTTGCATCTTTACGTGTCCTCTGTTTTCATTCCTTAAGTTACCTTGAGATTACTTATAAAATAATTCCTACCCTGGTCCTCATGAGGCTACGAAGAGATGCAGTCATGTAAAATTTCAGAGCAAAACCTGGAATAAATTAAGAATATATAGCAGAGCTGGTCACTAAATGCAGGTAGCAAGGCAGATCTGAAATTTTGAAGAATAAAAAAAAAGGAAAGCAGTGTCTGCTCTGCAAAAGCAATATCCGAAAGCCTACCCTACATCAGGAGGAGTGACTGAAAGCCAAATGGAGTTAAGTCCTTGCTCCTAGATACAAAGCTATTGGGGATTACTTTAACAGAGAACACTTAAGTAATCATGTTTGATGGGTGAGACTGCATCATTTATCAAAAATCTATGGTAAAATTTAATTTTCCATGTGAGTCAAAGACAACAGTGGCAGCACTGCTTGTTGTTGCTGATCTGTGCCTGTTGATGCCTTCTGAAGTGGAAATGATGGATGCCACATGTTCAAGCTGTGATTAAATTTGCTTTGACAAAGCAGCATGGAAATCTGATTTTCAATAGACTTGCGTTTCACCCAGTGCTGAGTAAACAGATAGACAACATAATGCTATAGGGTTGTCAAGCTGATGGCTAATTCATTCTGCCAGTCCAATCAATCTATCCATTAAAATATTACTTGTCAATATCAAGTGGGTTCAGCTCAGAAATTACATGCAAACGGGAAGCTGTTTAGAAGCCAAATGCTTCTTAAGTTATTTCTCCAGGTCTTCCCAACAGTCCCAGTAACAAGGCTGGCAGAGGATTTTTGCTTCAGCGTGACTGGCACTTTGCAAACCTGGAGACATCCAATTATGCCCCAAAATGAAGGTACAATGCACCAGAAATCCTCCCCTCCTGTGTTACTGCTTGAACAGAAGGAAGCAGAAAACCAAATTAAGAACACAGCTTACCTAAATGCCGTTGTCATAATAAAAACTACTGCTCCTACGCTGCACTCAGAAAGGGACATCCTTCATATCTTGACTGATAGGGAACAGGAGTTGGCACAGTGAGAAGAACACAGTGACAAGAGATCTTTGGCTGCACTGAGCTCAGCACCCTTACATAACATTTTAGTTTTACCCTTCATTTGGAGGAAATGAGGTTATTACCCGCTAATACTTATCAGCAGCAGTTCCGTGGACATTCCTGCCCTCTCCACAGTGCCTGAGCTCTCCTGTCAGCTGTCATAACCACACATGGGTGATGCTCCAAATATTAACTCTGCTTTCAACATTCAGCTCATCACCATGCAGCAAAAAACCATGGCAAGTGGTATGTGAGTATATAGTGAGTATAACCTGTAAAAAAACAGTCTAAAACATCAGTGTAAGGGCTCTTTCTTTCCGTTCCCTCCTTTCTTCCTTTCTTTCATTTTTTTTTAATTTTTTTTTCAAAAAAAAGGATGTCTACAATCACAGTACGGTTGCTCAAGTGCAAAACAACCCCCAGTCCTTTGACAGTGTCAAACAGAGCAGTAATTAGAGAGGGTTATTTTAAGCTTAACTGAATCACGATGAAAAGGAAAGAAAAAAAACCCAACCATGCTAATAACCACTAACAACTACTTCATATTCTTCCTATTTCTTTGCTATTCAGACCTTCAGAATTTCAAAAAACCCCAATCTGATTTAAGACAATCTCCTTCCTAAGAGAAAGAAGAAAGGAGAAGATCTAATTCAAATTATATGAAGCAAAAGCTGAAAGCCTTTGGCTCATGATCATATAATATAACAGGAGTCACATGCAGTGGTTGGCTTTGTCAAAGAAACATAATGGAATAAAGCTTTTTATTGTTTTGTTTTACAGAAAATGAAAAGATACTCCAGGTTATTTTAAGTTTATGCAAGGACTTGTGCTGTACACATAAGAGAAAATAAGACTGTTGTCCTTCTTGCCAACACTGCCCTCCAGTCCAAAACCTAATTATACTGAGACAGTTTCTCTGTCCACAGTCTTGCTTAACACACCTAGAACTGTTATGTTTATCGTGAATAGAAAGGTTCAAGAACACTGAAAAAGTGGCACCACTGAACAGAATAATAGTATCTCCGCTGTAATCAAGACTAAAAATCTACCAGTCTGATTATATGGTTTTGTTCACACACAGAAAAAAATGACCAAGTCTTGAACCCAAGTATTATCATGCATGTTTGAGAAAACTGCTTGAAATATAGTAGCCTCTGTGAGCAATACATTCAAATTTGCATAATTCTGAAATACCTGTTTTTTGTTTGCTTGTGGTTTGACTGGCACCATGGTACTTGGAGCTGAAACATAAAATTCCATACCAGACAATGTCCAGAGTCATCTCCTGAACAAGTCTATAAAAATGACAGTGCAAGAGCAAAATTTTACATATTAATACAAATCTTAGAGAAAAGTTTTAAAATATTCTCTAAGTAAGCTTAATCTTGACATAAAGAATTCCTTTCAGAGCTTAGTGTACCAATTCAAAAAGATGAACAGATGAGTCTTATCTAAGCCCAAAACAGGAAGATCGCTGTCAGTACCCTTATTTGTGAAACAAGCATCATAAATTATAACAATTTATTTTAGTTTGCTGATTTTTTTTTTTAACTTTTGGAAAAAAAAACTGTTGTATTTATAGAATTTATGTCAAACTTCTCTAAAGCTGCTGAAAGAATCAACCTCAAGTAACACATTACGAGATGCAGATGCCTAAGGCAGCTCTGAACTAATCTAATATATCCAGAGCACTTATGATAGTTAGGCACATTAATTTGGGGTAAAAAGGAATGTAGTTCTGTAAATGGGGAGGTGGGTAAGCTGGTAAGCTCTATGGTAAACTCTACCTCTTTGTAATTGCACTGCTCATAATTCCACAGCAGCCCTGGTTGAAAATTTGCCCAGATATTTTAACTTTGGTAAGGACAGGTCAGGTGCCCCATAACCACTACATTCTGGAGGTTTGCTCTGTAGAATATTAATCTGTTTTCACAAAGAATCTGGTTAAACAGACCATTTCTCTGGATGAAGCTATGGGCTGGTGAAAGTGCAGTCAGTTCTGCTTATTATTTGGAACTTGAAAACATTTCTTCCTCTCCTGACTGGGCATCCTGATGCATATATCTTCTATGAAGGTGGCAACATTTTCATCCACTTTGAAGAATGGTGTGGATATACCTGGCTCTTCCCATACAGTAAATTTTTTGTGCAGTTTGATTAGGACATTTGATTTGTTTTCAGCTGATTCTGTTGAAGTCTCTCTTTATTCAAGGATGAAGTTAAATAAAAGTATTCATTTAAAACATTTGAAGTAGTCAACATAGTTAGAAATAACTGTTAGAACAAATGTGAGGAACTGAAGTAAAAAGAGTATAAAAGCCTCCCTACACCAAGATCAAATCTGACACCTTCCTCTCCCCTTTTACACAGGTGTCTTCAACACACACTATGAGGCTTTCTGCATACCCTGTCCCAAGAGACAGCCTGAACAGAAAGCTTACACCTAGTGGCATGCATTCATTTTCAGAGGTAACATCCTCTTTGTAGTATCCTGGGAGCCCAGACAGAATTAGGTTTCCTCCCTTTAAATGTATTTACTACTTTCCTCCTGGTCCCATAACTTAATTACTTGTAATTTACCCAGGAGTCCTGCAGCTTCCTGGAAATAACCCTCCTCTTGCTTCCTCAGATAAGCAGAAGCTTCATCTTAGATTTGGGGTCATCTCTTGATCAACAGATTCCCAACTCAGTCAGAGTTGCCCTCTTGCAGCCTCCCCCGCTTATATAAAGCAAGGTACATGCTTCAACTTGAAGAACCTCCATCCCCTGAAGTTTGTGCTTTGTACCTGTGTACATTCACAAACCTGCCTGGAGCAAATACATAACGGGGAGAAACATGGGAAGGTCCCCATGGGCTCCCTCAAATAAGACAAACAACAGCAGTCATTAATTTCTCTGGGATGGCAATGGGCTGATGGTGCTTGCTCTCCCCCAGCAAAAGTAAATTATTCCTGGTAATGCTGAGCTGGTGCAAGTTCTATGGGTCCAAGCTGGTCTTGCGTGCCTAATGCCTACCAGTGATAGGACAAGGGGTAATGGGTGTAAATTGGAGCACAGGAGGTTCAAGTTGAATATTCGAAAAAATTTTTTTACTGTAAGGGTGACAGAGCCCTGGAACAGGCTGCCCAGGGAGGTTGTGGAGTCTCCTTCACTGGAGACATTCAAAACCCGCTTGGACACGTTCCTATGTGATGTACTCTAGGTGGCCCTGCTCTGGCAGGGGGGGTTGGACTAGATGATCTTTCGAGGTCCCTTCTAACCCCTAGGATTCTATGATTCTATGATTCTATGATGTTACACAGGATAACAGAATAAATCACTCAGAAACAATGTCTTGAGGGCAAGTCTAAGAACTCTGTTTTTCTAGACTGTTTACAAGGAGTTACATCCTGGATCACAAGTCTTACTGCTTTGAAGAACAAGCTCAATATCACTATCCATCCATCCCAGCTTCTGGTAATGGTCAATGTTCAAGAAGTACCATACCAGCAGATCATTCCCATCTGCCTTCTTGGTGAGATTTCCAGCTCTTTATTATACCAAAAGACTACAAAAACTGAGCAGTCTGAACACATAGTTGAATTAAATATTTGAGGTGGCTGATGTTTCAGTGCTGAGTGACACACCAGGCAATATCGAATCAGGTACCTGAAAAGGTTCCAGCAGAAGTAATACAGATGGGGCATTTTCCTGGTGTAGTCCAGTAGTGTCATACAGAGGAGAGACAGCATGTTCAAAGGTGTAAAATCAAGTCCTCAATCTTATCTAATATTCATGGGACATGAGAAAGAAACTTCATTATCAGTGATGTTATAAAGACTGTTATAAAGTTTCTAAGTAGCAAGAAATTGCATGAAAGGACATGGTATAGGCAAGAAGCTCTAACTGGCATGAGAGGCATAGTTTGAACAGCACCTAATTCTTTCACTATTAAAATATTAGACTTGATTCCACCTTGTTCTGTTTTACAGAAAACATCTAAGATCTTTGCCCAATAAATTGGTACTGAAACTTGAGACACCTCCCTTAGGACTTGTGCAATGATAATTGAAATGACAATTGAAAATTCTAATGAAAATTTTCACTCCAAAATGCTTCAAAAGTTGGTTCTTAAATTCCTGTGCCATTATGCAAGAACACTTTCATAAATATCTACACCATTTGCCTACACTTCTGTGAAAAAATTCAAGTTGTAAGTATTGAAAATAATTTTTGAAGAACCTAAACTACTGGTAAAGAAAATTATAAAACTTCAGCTCTGGGTAAAATATAGAGCAAGCAGGAGTGAGTTAATTTGAGTGTCAAAATAGACTCTGGACAGAAAAAAAATGAGGCCCAGGGAGTATTGTTAATCATGTCTTAACTAGATTACCAGTAAAACTAAGAGATAAATTAACTACAAGACATGAAGTAGTAATGTTTCTCCCCACACCAACACAAACAGAACTGACCAATTTATCTTTGACAAAATAGAAAACACCTCCCATAATTAAAGGGAAAACTGGGTAATGTTTAATGAAAGCACAACAAAACACTATCGCCAGTGGCAGATGGAAGGAAAGACAGAGGAAAGGAACAAAAAGAAGAAAACTACTATGTGAAAAACTTAGAGATAAGACAAAAACTTAGGTTAACAAAGAAAAAATCCAAATATGTCAGCTGTAAACGTTTTTCTTAAGGACACTTCAAAGGAGTAAACTCACTAGAAATGAGCCTCTCCATACAAGACTTACAAAATAAGAGTATCTGTTCATTTGGTTAATAGGAAAAAAAAAGCCATTTAAAAAAAGAGATCTGGAGTAAGCATGAAATATTATTTTGTTGATAGGAAAAACAATATAGTAATCATGCCAGCAATATCTGCAATAATAGGTGACAGCTGTTTGCAAAAGTAATTTTTAATAATTCCTTCAGATTCAATACTTGTTTACAGCAGCACAGTCAAATTGCTGCAGAAATGTCACAGTAACACTAGGCCAGCAATTAACCAAATGACAAATGATTTCTATTAATCCCCCTCCCTGATAAAGAAAGGAGAGAGAATAAGGGAGACAGACTTAGGGGTTGGAAACTCAACTATACAGCTTTAACAAACAGTAATAATAAAATTGGAAAAGTAATTAAATACATACAAATACTCAAAAAATGATACCATGCTCCTTCCCCATCTCCCCCAGTAACTCTCACGTCACCACTGAGGCTGCAGGGCAGCCCTGGGAAAGTCCAGGCTGGACTCCTGGAGTCAGCAGTGGTTGGAAGCTGGAGGCAGGAACACACAGATTCAGGCTGGAAAGGATCAGAACCACAGGCAGACCAACAGACAGAATCCTCCCAGGATGCTGAAGGGAAGGGGAAAGGGAAATGACTCACAGAATCCCTCAAATTTATACTGAGTATGACACATATAGGATGGAATATTCTGTTTGGCTAATTTTGTCTCCTATCTTGTCTGCCCCTCTGTAAAGGAGGGTTGCAGGTGTGAACCCTTCACTCCTTTTCTCTTTCTGGAGTGTAAAATGTTCCTCAGAGCTGAGCAGTGTCCTTGGCTCTGCACACCAGTCTCCAGCAGTAACTATAAACATTGAGTCTTATCAGTCCTAGAAGCAGACACTGACTGAGAAACTTGCTGTTAATTTCAACAAGTGCAGCTACTTATGAGAGACTCAGCTGAAAGTAAAATTATAAGACAGAAAATTCACCCTATCCTGGCCGAAACCATGACAAGGAATCAAGATAGCTACTGGTCATCTCTGCTTTGGAAGGGGTAAATATGGAGCTTCACAAATAAAACGGAATTACTCTTTCCCAAGAGACTTGAAAATTCTGATATTCATTCTGAATTTAGAATGTCTTACAGTTTTTTAATTTGCCACAGAATCACTAGACTAAGCTTCGCTGACCAAAATGAGTATTTAGGACATGCTTTTGAAGCCTGTCACTGAGGATGAGTGTAGCGGGAGGAGCCATTCTTGCTCCTGAAGCTCGACGAGCTGCTGGTCTCTTCCAGGACTCCAGCCACCACACAGCGCTTCCAGGGTAGAAGTGTAGTGGGAAGAGCCTTTCTTGCTCCAGAGGCTCGACAAGCTGCTGGCCTCTCCATGCCTCACACCAGAGTGAGCTGAGTTGCCTTCTGTGGGTGTGTGTCCCACCTTTATTGGCCCTCTGGTCTTGCTCATGCCCAATAGGGGCCTGTCCTAATCAGGCACAGGTGGACTCACACCCACTCTCTGGCAACTCAAGGCACCTGGTTGACAATGTGTCTCTACAGATGAGTCCATTCAGATGTTATGGGCAAACCAGCCCTGACTCAGGGAATTTTACCTGGTATTTTATCCACTGCTTCTTCCTGCTCCTCTACTTCTCTGTGGCTCCTTTGAGTTTCTTCCATGGGTCATAGGCCCCTTGGGGGTGTACATGCACTGGTGTGGGTTCTCCACAGTCCCATCAGATCTGTTACCTTCTCCAATGAGGGAGGTGGCAATCCCTTTGGGGTTGTATCTGCTCCAGCATGGGTCCTACAAGGGCTGCAGTCCCTAAAGGGGATACTCCTAAAGGGGTGGTATCACAGTCTACTAGGAGAACAACAAAAAGAGGGGTCCTGAAAGACTCAAGAGTGAACTGACAAGATGTCCACTGGTTTTGACATCCCCTCAGCTATTTATTACTGCTTTTAGCTTTTAATATATATATATTTTTTAAGACACAAATTTCCATTCTAATCATTTCATAGTTTAGGGTTCTCCAAAAACAAACAAATAAGCCTTAGCATGTAGGCTACACCTTGGAACATTTGGTATGTTCATTTTTCATTGCAAGTTATGCACGATTTGTCACCAATTAATATCCTACTGTTTCTAATTGATTACCAAATACTTTAGAAAGCCAGCAAGACTGAAGTAGCTTGGGAGTTGAATTTCAGAAGGGAGAGGAAGTGGGAAACACTATCCAATGTTTTTGTCTTTAAAAAGTACATTATAATCTCTAGTTTTTTACTTTTTTCAACACGTATCTACTGCCAGGGGCAGCTGACATTATTCTTGCAGCATCACATACCATTAACGTGTTGAACTCTGCAACAAATTTGTTGTCATCTTGGTTCCAGAGAGTATGATGTGTTTCTCTGGAATTCTAACAGACTTACAGTGTTTTGTACAATGCTTGTTTTGTTTCCATTTTTTTGACTCTGCAAGTAACCTATCTGCTCAGCTGGAAAGACCATACACAATTTACCAGTATTACTGGCTCCCCATGTCAAAAATAACCTGTAAATTTAAACTGTTCTTGTCATTATGTCGTGGTAATACAATGTTCTGAAACCATCCATAAATTCAGAAAGCAGTTTTCCAGCCAAAAAAAGCGCAGACATTAGAAAAAATGTGAATAATTGAATCCAGAAAGCATGTAGGTTCACTCTTCCACAAAGATTAATTTGATTCTAGATTATACACTCCTTGAAAAAAAAAACAAACAACCCACTAATCAAAATAATGTATTGATTAGCAACAGACTGTGAAGGAGGATGAGACAACGTTAATGCATTACCAGTGATAAGGAAAACTAGGAAATGCATCATGCTCCTCACTATGATAACAAAATAAAATAACTTTCATATCAATTTTTGCTTTGACCCACAGCATTTTGATGGGTGGCATTGATTAATACATTGGTTGTAGCTCTGAGTTTTCATCTGACCATTCAAAACCAACAGGAATTTTATTATTATTCAACTACTGTCAGGCAAAAACATGAGTAAACATAAATCATAATGTTATCAAAAGCCCACAGCAGTTGGAGACTGAATATATTTATAAAAAAAAAAAAAAAAAGTTTTGTGCAAGAACAGTTTATCAGTGATAAATAAGCAATATGCCACCATGGCCTGCTACATAAATCAGGAAAGAACTGGCTGAGACAATGTTAGTCTGACCAATACCTGAGTTACCTGTCCACATCAGAGACCTCACTTCACTCCCAGTGTTTGCGACTAAATATTTAGCCCTTCTGATCTGCCAGCCCCTGTCAAGGTCAGGCCAGGACCTCAGCCACTGAGATGCCAGAGGCAGAGGAATAAGGGAATCGTCACATATATATTGTTACCAGTCCCTGTAGAATCTGCTTGTGACACACATCATTATCTTTTAATGTAAAAGTGTGGGAATGTTAAAGCAATACACTGCATAGTGCATATGTACCACAGTGATCCACACAGTAACACACTCAGGCATCAGATACAGCTGGATAACTCTTGGCTGTTAGCGTTGGGTAAACTCTGTTAGTTCAATCAAGAGGTATTTTGCATACACAGTTTCTAATTACAGTGAATTAATAGTACAATTTTTACCAGCAGATAAAATTAATTCTTTTGTCAAATATTAGCTCTCTGCTTCATCTTTAAATTCATGCATGAAATACTTACTGAGGACACAAACAAGACTTTCAGCCATAGCAAAAGTATGTTAATTCCATCAGACATTGTTTATGTTTTACAATTAAAAAATATGGGACAAATCATCTGCTCAGTACTTTCTTCAGATACTTGTTCACTCAAAAAACTCAAACTTGAACCCCAGTTAACTGAACATAAGGCTTTAAAGTTCCTTAGTTAAATTAGATCAAAGTCTCTGATTTGGAATACAAGTGAGCACACTTAGGTTTGTCTCAACTTTTAAACAAATTTAAAAAAAAAAAAAAAAAAAAAAAAAAAAAAAAAAATCAAATTAAGGCCACTGCAATTCCAAACCAGAAAGGTTAAGCAAGGATTTGATCTAATTTAACTAACTTAAATTTGGCCATTTATTGAATTGGAAGAGATGGAACCAAATTTAATTAATCTTCTTTAAAAATCAATTTGGATTAGTTTTCCTGAGTGACCCTGTGTAGACAAACTCCAGTTCTCCTAACACAGATAAAAGTATTACTGTGCTAGCCTGCTCATATTGATAAGAGATTATTAGCTCTTAGGCAATAAAGTGCTGAATTAGCTAACAAATATCCCAGGTGGCAGCAAAATTATTTACTTCAGCTAGACTGACCAAACTGCTATGAGTTGTTATCAGCAGAAGCATGCAGAGAAGAAGAAAAAAATTACTATGGATTTTCCAAGCTCACTGTCCTGGAATGGTTTTCATTTTGTACTGGTTATTGAAATAGCAATGGAGCAACACCAACCAATCAACACCAGCCAAGAGTGCTCCTTGTTCATTAAGTCTTGGTCAGCATCAGTGAGAGCTTTCAAGAGAGTCACACAAAGAGCTCAGGTGGAGTAATGCCAAGAGCGACCATGTCCTGACATCCTCATGTCCTGGATGTATAACTCCATGATCTGCATCACTCCCTACATGTCCTATACTATTTGAGTCTTCATCAAAAGCCAGACTTGTATAGTGCACCCACACTTGTATAGCTTTGTCTGCTGGAGCACAGAGAACTTTTTCCTATGTTTTTTCACAATATCCTATACTGACTGGAACAGCTCATCACCTGCTGCAACCCACTCTGGATCACCAAAGTATGAGTTAGAATTTTAATGCCTTCTGTTGAAACTGTGGTGTTGAATAATATATAAAAAAAGATTCATTCTTGATTCAGAGGCAGTGACATATATGGGACCAGGACACTACAATCTGCAAAAAGAATATGGATATAACCAGGGGTATCTGCATGAGAATGCCTGAGAGCAGGACAGCCCCTTTCTTACTGGTGAATGTCCAACCATTGGGCTTCAGAGCCACCGTCCATACTGAGTGCTTGCTCTCCATCCAAAACCATCACTTCCTACCCTGTCTGTATGAGAAGCAAAAGCAGCCCAGCTGCAGAGATACACTGTTGTTTGGCTTTGCTTATCACCAGTATGGTATGAAAACCACCACAAACCACCTAGGTCCTGTTCACTACATATAAGATGAAGGCACACAGCTCCAGGTTCTGAATTCTGTCTAGAGGGTCAAGTGTGACAACCTTGTCCAGCAATGCTGAAACCCATAGGTTTCAAAACATGAGGGGTGTAGACTAGAGAAGCTCTCTAAGGCTCAAATTACTCACTCTGATGCCAAGAAAATCAAATGAGCTGGTTGGTCCACACTTAATGATGGGCCTAGCAGAACTGCAGAAAAAGACAAAACGTAACTGATAACCTTGTATTGCAATGAAAACAGATCTACAACAACTGCAGAAAATAAGTTGTCAGTTCTGGAGACAACTGACCTCATACTTCAGCATCTCTGCCTTTCTTAAGAGGCCAGCATACACCTGAGTATTTGCTCTGGATTGCTGTTGCCTCATAAAGCTATTGTTTATATTCAGGAGTTTCAGGACTAACAAACATTTATATAAAAACAGATGGGTTTTTTTTCTGTCTCCTTGAAGTAGGCTTTTGTAGTTCCCAAAACTGACACTTACTCCGTTGCATACCTAAAAATACAAAAATAGCTATCTCCAGTTTGACAGAAGAAGCTGCAAGAGACCACCAGATATTTACTGCAGCAATCCTCTTCAGCTCTGTTCTCCTGAGTCACTGCCTGGTGCAGAGCAAGGAGCACAAGACTGCATGAGACCTCCTATTTTTAGCTACAAATAAATCCAACTGCTGTTGTTTTATTCACCGTACTAAAAAGGATCAAGTACCAAAACTTCCATGCAAGAACATTCAAAATTCAACACGTTAGAGAAGAATGTTGGGAAGGTTTGTGAAAACTGCACTGGCTTGTTTGAGAAGTGACAATCACCATTGGAGACACTTCTGTTGAGATGATTCCCAGGGAGTCTGAGGGTTCTTGCACTTTAACAGAGACATCTTCAAATACACCTTTGCTACTTACTGCCTTTCCAAAGTATGGGAATATTACCCTGCTATTCAGTTGTTTATATCTAGATTTCATGGGCTTAGTAGGTTGTTCTTTGAGTTTTTTAAAAACTTGCAAGAATTTAACCCCAGAGTGTGGCTGCACAGCTCTATATCAGTGTTTTCTTGGTCCTCTCCTCTCAATCTACTAGCAACTACTGAGTTTGAATTGTCTTTCTCTCCTTGTCATGTATTTGCTTTACTGCTTCAGAAGTTCCCAGCAGAAATATCTGCACAAGCCCTTGGGCGCTGAACCAAGAATAGTGCAATACACATAAACAAACATACTTGCATTCAAACACTCATTATCCTTTAATTACGTTAGCCATTTCCTTAAATCATTAGACTTTAAGTTCCCTCTACAGTAGGTTCTTGCTGGTTTCCTAACAATTTCTCCCAAACATCTTCAGATGCAATTACAACCCGTTGTTTTAAGAGGAGCCAAGCATCAAGTACTTGTGTGCCCATACACCAACTTGCCCAATATTGTCCCATTTCCCTGCTCTGTTTAGTGATCCAAATTTTTAACACATACATTCCAGAAAACACAGATGAATACAAACAGGACTCAAATTTTCTTCCTCCACTTTAAATTCAGCAGATGTAAATATACTACAAATAAATAAATATTTAAAAACTAACAGCATTCAGCAGCTAAGATGAATCCTTGTTTACTTTTGCATTGTGGGCCTTATGGCTTGCAACATCTTTGCACCATGCCTTGCCTGTTGCATACAAGAAGAAGGTGGTTTTCTTTTTCATTATTAATTCAAACAGATATAATTGATTTAATGCCAAAAGCAATCGTAGGGAGGCCTGCAAAGCCACATGGAAGCACTTAAACCAAAAGCTGCTGAGAGTTAAGAAGGCTGTGAAGGGAAAGGGCTATAATGTCCTTCGTACCTTTTCCTATTGGATGAAGACTGAAAAAAAGGCTGCATTTGAGCTAGATGCAACTTTTCTGTGACATTCTAAATGTAAAATGCAGCAAGAAAAATAATTTTTATGTGCATTACCTTACATACAAACACTTCTGACCAAACATACATTTCATATTCTTTTGATTTCCTGGTTTTCAGTTATTATCATTTCCCCAAATATTTTGGGGTCATCAATCAAATAATAAAATCAACAGGAAAACACTTTACTCATAAAGAAGCAAATTATTATTTAGTGAAGCAGACCACATTTGTCTTTCTGACACTTATTTTCAAACACTTTTCTGAGAGTAACTCAGATCAAAACAGATGACACCAAAACAAATGTGTTGCAACACATCCTCCAGAGATCCAGAGTTTAATTCATAGTCCATACTGTCCTTGTATAAATACCCACAGTCTTAGCAATGCATTATTTTGCAGTCCTCACATGACAAGGCACAAAGCAGAGTTCTAAGCTATGCAAGTCAAAGCATAACATGAACACGAGTGGTTTTTTTCCTTGAGTTTAAAATCCTTACCATTTTAGAAGCTCAAACCAACTCATGACTCTCTAATGTTTGTAAACTACAGTTAGCATTTTCAAATACTCCAAGATACACTTCTGAACAAATTATGTGTGGCAAAGAACCAAGGAAATAAGCTGAAGAAAGAAAACAGTCAGAGATAGTCCACATACCAGTTTAAGCAGCAGCTTAAGCTTTCACAGTCAGCAGCTCTTTACTACAATTGCTTTAATTGAAACAATTATATATTTTTTTTTCCACAAGTTATCTGTCTGAATGTACATCTATACACATGATAAGAGCTGTCTGATCTAAATATGATCATAACTGTGAACGACAAACTCTTTCATTGCCTCTTACAGAAACAAAAACGTAAGTGGAAGCAATAAGGATGCCCAAATGGCAATTTACTAACTGGATTCTTTCACACTTCTTCAGAGTATTATAATGACAGTCATCAATTCTGGCACTCAAGGACAGTGAATGATTCCTAGCCAACTAGACCAAACTAATTTAAAACATCTTTCATAGTGCAAAATGAAAACACTGGCATTTGCTCTAAGCAGGGCACAGGTGAAAATTATGCAGCAGAAATATTTACAAGAAAGTTTATTACCTGTTAGGATTGAGTACATACCAAGAAAAAGCCAATGCTCCTACTGTTCACATGGATAATAGGTTTGTCATTCAGAATAATCACATCAAAGGGGACAGAAGATGAAGTTAAATTAGGAGTTTTATATTCAATATATCTATGCTCCCACACAGCACTTTTCCTTAGTAAATATAAAAGTGTCTGATTATAATTATAAAAAGCTAACAATTAACCCATTTCAGGGTGTAATTTGCCACATGCTTTTATAGTTTTCTATGCTAAAAAGACCTGCTGACTTTTAATGAGGCTAGTGCAAATAAATTTGGACTTTTATCACCACTTAATAACACAAAAGTGAGGGGAGGAAAATAGGATGCGGATGGCAGTGTCCCTTCCTTTCATCCTATACACTTAAGGTCTAACTTAAGCATCCTGTTGGCTTCCAGTCAGCAAGTACCCACTACCTTTCCTTCAAAAGGTGCAGTCCTGCCCAGGTCTTGCTTGATGCCATCAGTAGGATTCACAGTCAGAGGCAGAGCCTATGTGCTCTGTGACCTGGGGAATCAAGGAGGAAGGCACCCAAGCAACATGAACAGCAAACTTGATTTCCCAGGAGCAGTGTGCAGCCAGGCTCGCAATTCAAGATAGGGGAAGGTGAGTGCAATGCTACAGTACTACATATGTGCTGCTTAAATTCCCTAGGAATGCTTATGAGACTAAGCAATACTTATTCCTGAGCCTTAAAAGCACATGCAAGAGGCTGGGTAAGATCGTTCTGCTATTGGAAAAAATATCTAGTCGGTGCAGTAGAAGAGTTCCACCCCCTTGAAGCTCCAGATTTCTTAAACTGATCAAGATTTATCATTCTTTTTTGCAACAGAAGCTGTCTGGGGTTTCCAGCTCACTTTGAAAACAGCTCTGAACACAACCTTTTAAAAATCTGAACAAAGAACCTTTAAATTCCCCAGCAAATTATTGAGTTTGTTGCTCACCTTTTCTGTGAACTTTTGTGTAATGTAGTACATAATTTCTTTCCACCTACAACAATTTATTTACCAAGAATTTGGTCAGACTTGGCAAATGAACAAATCTAATTCTGAGTCCAGTTTTATTGTGCAAGTCAATATGGAATAAAGATTTGGTATTTCTTGCCATAAATCTCAAAAATGAAAATCTACCACAGGCAGTATGCAAAATTTAAAAGTGGGTAATGAAAAAACACACAGGTATTTCAGGTGCTTCTTAAGGAACAGAAACCTGAAAGACAGGAAGTACAGAAGTAAGCAAAGTAGGGTACATAACCAATGCAGAGTCAATACACTGACTGTTTTGTATATACAATCTCAGAACAGCAAGGGAATAAAGAATTAAACTAAAAAGTAAAGGCAGTACATATAAAATGAATAAAGATATTCTAATGTTAACATATTTTATTTAATAAATAGAGTTATTTTATTTCTGAATTGTGCATAATCAATTGTGGAAGTTGTTCTGTATGAATACATATGGAAAAGATATTGATCTATGATTTGTTATCCAAAATACATAGAGGGATTTGAAATGAGATTCCATACTTAGAAAGATGGGAATAAACGATTACAAGAATAAAATATAAAAAGCATAAAACCCTGCACTGCTTCACAGAATAAATCATGACAGATGCTTCTTGTGCAGCACCACCAGATTTGGGATACTGGAAAAAAGATGTTACTGGTTTGCTGAAAATCAGGGAACAGGCAAGTCCACTTACTGTCCCAGTTAAACTTGTTAATTTTAGTTCCATATGAAAACAAGAAAAGAACCACCGTGTGGCATTTCAACAATTTTTGCTTAGATTATTTGTCATTATCAGATGGCCTTGTGTATTCTCAGAAATTTTTAGGATCCAATTCCATGCACACTTTGCTGGCCCCAGCGTGGATCACCATTTTCTGCTTAAAAAGGAGATGGAAAACCTTTTCTGGAAACATCCCAGACAAAGATTAAAAAAGGTTTTAAAACAAACAAATGCAGGAAAGGGTAATACTGTGTTGAAGCACCCAAATATAAGCCTTTTTTAGGCTGCAGGAAGATCTGCAGAGACAAGTTATTTAGCATCACAATAATCAACTTCAGAGTTGTTGGGAAAAGGACAGTAGTTTAGTTGGATGCTAGGGCTGCTCGAAGATAAGAAAAAAAAAGCTTTTGAACCAACTGGAAATCTGTTAATTATTGGAAAGCCTGAAGGGATAACAAAGAATTGATGGCAGTCCACTGAAAGCTGAAAGGCAGCACTTGCCTCTCAAATGAGGTATTTTTAGAGGTGTCATCAGCAGAGGAAAGCCATGGGGCATTGCTGCATCCCCCCAAAAGCCCTCAGTCAGGCCAGAATCCCTAATCTACCCCAGGAATCCTGCCTGCTTCCAGCCCAACTAGAAGGCAGAGCAGAGGCTAAGGACTCAGAAGGATACAGGAGGGTGTTGTGCCAGGAAGGGACTAAGTCAGAGTCTTCGAAATCCCACCCTGAGTTTTGAGTCACGGATCCCTGATACATGAGGCAGCTGATTTCCATAAAGCACATGCCAGGAACTGAGGAAAAAACTTGTGATGGTAGTGAAACACAGTTCTGGTTTCAGTGTTTTCTCTCAGGCTGGCCACCTCTGCCATTCAGTCAGGAAAACACCAACCACACGTCACCCAGAGGAGCCTGGGGACTAAAAGGATAAGGATGCCATGGTTCATGAAATTGCAACCTTTAACAGCAGTTTTGCCTCCCACATAAAATGATGGCCCTGGGAGGCAAGAGATGTCTGTGTGTGAGAGTGCTAATAGGTGCTGTAAAAAACACACTGGCTTTCTCTCAACTATAGACCCCTCCAGCCTTTTTTTTTGTGAATTCATGCAGTGCCTGCATATGCACCAAGAGTGGCCAATAAGTAGTTTGAAAGATGAGAGGCACAGCTTCTCAGCCAAGCCAGCACAGGCAAATCTAATGTCTTATTTGGGAATCAAAGATGACCTCTAGAGATGAATTACAGCTTCAGCCTATGAAATCTACAGCATGGACAGCAAATTGTCCCTATTTCACTACTGCTTCTCTAATAATCTCTGCACGTTTCCATGCTACATTTGCAGCTATAGTGAAATTGTCTGCTGTCCCTCATAGTCACACCCATGCTACAGATCTCCAGCTCTGAAACTCTTAGGCAGATCATGCCCAACACACCACCCATCCCTCACATCTATGTTTGTTGCTCTATTGTTTTAATGCATAATTCAAAATTGCATTTTCCTCTTTTATGAATTCCTTGACTGATACATGGCAACCAATCTCATACTGTGCTGCCCTTTAAAGTAACCCTTCTGTTCCCTTCGCATTGGACACTGAAGATGCAGCAGGCGTGAAAGGTCACAACATCAGAATTCCTTATCTTTAATAAGACCTCCCTTTCTACCTCTCTGCTTTAATTGCTTTCCATCTCATTTCAGATCTCAGCAGACTTCTCTCCTCCTTCATTCTTGTGAAATTTTCCCTTTCTTTAATTAGCTCGTGATAAGAAGCTCATCCACACACACACACACACACCTACTACTACTACAGATTTCTGTAGCTATGCTATTTAGGCCTGCACAAGGCCTTCAGAGTGTAAATTCCATGAACTATAATTATAAAAATGTCTAATATACCCTACAGCCTCTTGTACTACGTTACTGAGGACAAAGAACAGAAGTTTAGACTCATATCTGGTAATGAATAGAAGTAAGAAATGAGAAGGCTCTGGCCAAGAGACCTTGATGAGCCCGTGCATGGCAAAGATCTGTTTGATGTTTGTTACGACTGAATGAACCCAGCTGCACTGCTCTTTTGAACTCTAGCCTGCCACACACAGCAGAAGAAGTCTGCTGGAAGACCAAAGGGTGTTCTAGCTCAGGATCTTCAGCAAAAGGACAGAGTGTCTCTCAGAGGCACACTGTAGTGTGGTCCTGCCAACCATACGCACACCAGGTACATCCCAAGACCCGGGCCTGGTGGTACCTGTGTGCTTTGACAGAGATTTTTCTGCTTTGTAACATTTTTATTCCATCTTACCCAATTTCACTTTGTTTCTGGACCCATGTAAGTGTTCAGAACATACCATATCCTTGATCACACAACACATGATGTATCTTTGTTCTGAACCTGCCATCTGTTAGCTTCATTTGCTGCCTCTGGGATCTGATGGGAGGCAAGCATCCTGAATGAAAACCATTTGCTGTTCACTTCTTCCATTTGTGCTTGTTACTTCCACTGCTTAATCCTTTCATTCCAAAATCAGTGAGTCCTGGTTTATTTAATCATTTACTTGTGCAGAAGCTCTTCCATACCTTTTCTTGCCTTTATTGCTCTGTGTTGCACTTTCTGCAGTTCTACTTATTCCTTTTCAAGAGGGAGTGACAATTCCTTCCCTAACCCTAACCCCCCTCAACACACACCTTCATATTTCATGCAAGAACTGAATTTCACCTGCCATCTATCATCCAGTCACTCAATACTTTTAATCATATATTTCAATTTATTGTTAACCGTAAAAAACACACCCTCTTACATGATAGTGTTCACTTAGGGAGCTTGCACAGCATAGGTTACATTAAGCAGAAAGCAAGCCTTCAAAACAAATAACAAATACTTGTTTCTCAGCTGATTTATTACTCACACACTGGTATTACACAGCACTCTAATACCTTGGCATGTTCCATTCTGTCTGGGTGCAATCCAGGTAGATTTTTCTTTCTTTTGCCCAGGTAAATCTGTTCAGACAGGCTCAAAACAAAACTAACAGCTTACTATTCTTACTTTATCCAGTGGATCTAAGAATCATACACAGATATGATTTCAAGTACTTATAGATGGTTTGTTTTCCTTGTGACTGTTTGCAATACATATCAGCAACTGACACGCTGGAAGAAACTAAGCAGGTAGTCAACATATATCAATAACAAAATACACTTGTGGGAAGATACGCGAGCTGAGCTAATAAATAGATTTCCTTTCTGTGACCCTCTAAAAATTAATATAATATCTACTCTTATTAATAAATAAAAAGGTATCTAAAAAAATCTGGTGACTGACCATGTTTTTTATTGCTTTATTTGTGGAATCTAAAGCTTGTTTACTTTTTTTCCTGCCTGAAAGGCTGAGGACTGAGGCATTTATTTACAGAATCACAGAATCAGCTGGGTTGGAAAGGGCCTCTGAGATCATCAAGTCCAACCCTTGATCCACTCCCACTGTGGTTCCCAGACCATGGCACTGAGTGCCACATCCACTCTCTTCTTAAAAACCTCCGGGGACAGAGAATCCACCCCCTCCCTGGGCAGCCCATTCCAATGTCTGATCACCCTCTCTGTAAAGAATTTCTTCCTAATATCCAACCTATATCCTAACCTATATCCTTCCTAATATCCCCTGGCAGAGCTTAAGTCCATGCCTTCTTGTCTTACTGGGAGCTGCATGGGAGACGAGACCGACCCCCCCCCTCCCCCCTGGCTCCAGCCTCCTTTCAGGTAGTTGTAGAGAGTGTGAGGTCTCCCCTCAGCCTCCTCTTCTCCAGACTAAATTCTCCAAATTAATTACTTATTTGTTTATTTATTTCTTTCATCACACCTGGGAGTTTCTGGGAATATTACAGGTTTTGAAATAATCATACAGGCCTTAAGACCATGCCTGAGATGTCAGCATCACAAGACCAAGCTAAAATCATGAACTGTCCATCTGGGCTGGGTGCCACAGCCTAGCAACAGGGGTTCAGGAGTAGCTGGGTACCTGGCAGTGCACGGTCTTACTGGGCAACTCTTATGACCATCCAAAGAAGCACCTCAAATGCTGCCCCACTTCCCAGCTTAAAACTTGAACAGTAGACCCAGGCTAACTAATCTGGAGTGTTGCAATGCACACATCCCTCAGCCACTGTTCTCTGCTTACAGAGATACAACCCTCTACAGTCAGAGAGAGGGCAAATGGACAGCCCATTCATTCCTGAGCTGCTGTACAATCACTGCCCCTTTGCCAGGAGGTGAGGAGGATGGGGAAACGCAAGGGTTGTGAACTCCAGAAAACACTGAGTTTCTGGAAGAGAGCAGAGCCTCCTCTGCCTTTTTTTTCCAAAGGACAAATTCAAAACAAACTTGAAGCTCAACCTGAAAGCTCGGCTTTCTAGGGGCTGGTAGAGCTGCTGGGGCAAATGGCAAAGTGAAAGCAGAGAACCACAGAACAGTAAGGAAAATCAGGCCTGAAGAGGTTAGAAAGATGGTTCATTTTAAACTGAGTAAAAAAAAAAAATTCAGTAGGCAGGGAGCTGATTTAGCTGCGGGATTGATTTATTTGTCTGAACAGCAAGCAGAAGTCCCAACAAAAAGAATTCACATTTGTTATTCCTGGATTCCCAAACCAGGCACTCTATGAATGCAGCAGAATATGCAAGATCCCAAGCCTGTGAGTTGATTCCCCCAGGAAGACACACCTGGCATCTGTAAAAGAGGTTTCATGAATGTGCAAAGTCACAGACTGAGTCTGCCCAGGCAGCAGACACAGAAACTGAACAGGGAACACCATTGCCCTTTGCCATTTCCATGCTCCACCACTACACCTGAAGTGCAGAGGTGCCTAGAAATGAATACTCGACAGGCAGAAGCACCTGGTTAGCATCTGGCCAGCTGTTCTGCTCCATCTGCACATCTGCTGAAAATATGAACGAGCATGATGTGAAAATTGTATCATGTCCCAGTTTAATTGCTGGACAAAAGCCGAACTGCCCTGCCTCTAGCAGGCTATATTAAAATAGAAATCTGCTTCACAAATTACTGAACTGTTAAGTCACACTATATGTACGTGGTTCAAAGGATTAAAGGGTTGGAACACAGGAGGGTACAAATATATGTATCTTCAAATTCAGGTTAAGATGCAGGCTGCAAATCTAGGGAACAAGATTAAATCTCTGATACCAGCCCTCCGTATCTGTCAACTTCTGAATCCATGTGCCAGGGGACACCCCAGCCCTACCATGGTTCACACAACATGTCTGGTTTGCTGTACCTGGCCCAGTCTTCGTGGTGAGGAAAAGCCAGTGAGCACAGAGAGGAGCCACGGGCAGACACATCCTGTGAGGGTCTTTGGCTGTAACTCTAATAAAGCAATTCTGCAAAGAAATGTATGTACTGGAAACATGCAATGGGAGTAAGGAGATCCTGCTGAAGTAAGACATCTGAAACTCAGGTGAAAACCACTATGTGTTTGTCACTAACAGCATTTTTGTTTACAAATGCAGATTACAGAGTTTCTCCTATTTTAATATCAAATTACATTCCATTTCCAAGAATATATATGAAAAATCGAAGTCAACATCACTCTCTAACCATTTTCCCTTTCCTCAGACAGCTCAAAACTTCAGTACCTAGGAAATAACCACTGGTTTGCTGCCTACAGATGCTCAGAGAAATACTGTTTTTATTCTAAACATATGCTGAATTTGTTAAGTTCCTCTGCCTGCAGCAGTGGATGAAGTGTAGACAAGGAGAGCCTCAGTGATTTCTGTATGTGCTGCCCAGATGTTACCCACTACAATAGATATGAAAATATCTATGAAATAGCATTATGAAAATAATAATGGGTTTTTTTCCATTCTAAAAATATTAATACTTGAAAATCTGGCCCTCAGGGATGTTCAGTGATTAAACTCAGTGTTAGACATATGCAAGAATATTAGAGAGATTTGGATCCTAGATGTGTGGATCAGATTCTGCCATGGACTACCTTGAAGAAATCTTGCATATTCTCTTTGTGCTCTGAGTTCCTGGTTCTTGCAAAACCCACATTAGGGCAGCTTTAAATCTGTAAGCTCTTGCTTTTAGAAAGAAAGTTACTGGATGTATTTCACTTCAGAGGAAGATGAGTTACAAAAACTTCAGGAAGGCGCTCAAGCCTCTGAGATTCAGCTATCACATCTTTTACTGATTTGCATAAGTTCTTCCTTATGATAGGCATAAAAGTGTTATTTAAAAAGGAGAGAAAAAACATAAAAGAGAAAAAAAGCATTCCACCTACAAGTACCACAGACTATCCAAAGAAGATAAAATGGCAAGCAAATACCACAAAGATTTAGGGAAAATAACTTCCCTTAACATAATATTCAACTGCTCCAATGTAACCTTAATTTCCTCATAAAAATAATAAACTGCATTTTGATTTTAGTATAAAAGTTCCTAAACAGGCTGTGTAAGTAAAAACCAACCAACCAAAAACAAAAACAAACAAAAAACAACACTACCAATCTTCTCTACAGCTATTATCAGGTAATGCTTTAAAATAGAAGTAAGTGACCTAGCTGTAAATGAAAGGGGGAAAAGCCATTAGTGGAACAGGAATACTGAAATACTAGTAAGTCAAAATTTTCTACCCAGACCAATTTATTTTCTCTAAGTGCTTCATTTAACTCGTCTCAAAAAAAAAAAAAAAAAAAAAAAAAGCAGCAACAAAAAACACACAAACAAACAAGCAAACAAACAAAACCCTAACAAAAAACCCAACAACTTCGTTTCCCTTGCCTAATATATAAGGTTAAAAGGTGGGCAACATTTCACGTGTTGTTTTACCAGGGCAGGGAACTCCTGAGACTGGAGCGTAAACAGGGCTGAGTGATGACTAGCAGGGCACGAAGACAGCATGAAGTGCCTTCTGCTCTGTACTTCTTCCTGAGATTGAAATTCTCTTGTCTGCTCTTCCTCTGGCTAATAAATATGCAAATACAACCTGGTGGTAGAAGTACAGAATGTAGGAGTTAAGTAAGACTCATGGTGAGAGCTGGAGAAGCTGGTTACACAGCAGCCCGGCCTCGCTGATAACCTCCTCTCTCAATGGGGATGGTCTACTGGAGAGCACATTTTTATAGAAACCTACTAAAATAGCATGTGCAGCCATGGCTTTACTTCTAATGTCCCAGCATAGATCAAAAAGAAGGACTCGACTAAGTCAATGATGGAGAAAAACTAATTTCATGGTAAAATAATTCTAAAGTATACTTAAGGTACATTGGCAAGGCTGCTTTAAAGGGAATCTGCAATACAAAACACATAGGGGAACTGAAGACTATATTCTGGTGTTCTTCAGCAGCTAAAAAAATAGTTATTCTTTATCTCTTTCTCACTATGGTATTTTATGTAAACATTTTTCTGAGAATACTTCTTCTTTTCTTCACTATATTGCTTTGGATTTTTTTTTTCTTTAAATACAGCATAGAAAGAGCTGGGACTTGTCTGTCATCCAGAATTTCTTTTTTTCCTCTTACAGGGCACAAATAAACAGGATGGAGGGAAAGCCTGAAAGTAACATTTTAACTAAAAAGGCAACTGTCAAAATGTGAATCCTGAAACCCGATCACTAGAAGTTATTTAAAACAAATGTAAAATTGTGGTTTGGCTTTTACAATGACAGCACCAGGAGCCACCACATAAAACTTGTCAAAGCAGCTCCTACTGAACTTTCCACACATAGAGAGCAAGAAATGAAGGACTTTTCTGTACTCCCTGCTGCAGCAAAATGTTTGCAGGAACAGCAGCTTAATGTCAGACAAAAAAAATGGAATAGCTGAGTTTTCAAACATGTGCTTCTCCAAGAGCAAAATATTAGATATTTGAACAACACCTGGGATCCTGAAACGAGGACATCAGCTTTTAACTAGAACACGTAACACCTGAAAATATCAGTAGAGAACGTAGATTTCTACAGTATTCACAAACAGGTTAGAAGACACCAATCTGTTAAAGATCAGTTTGTTAGTACATGAGTATTTTAAACAGAAGCATGGGATATTTTTATTCAAAAAGCAGAATTATAACAGAAAAAAAAAAAAACCAAAACTAAGACCAGCAGAAAAGAAATGTAAATGCATCTAACACAGCTTAATTAAAGCACACTGTGCCATTCAAAATCGAAAATTCTGGTTAATGCTCATTTATGTTTGCAAAGCCAAACTTCACTGCAAAAACTATATACAGAGAAAATTTTAAATATACTATTTCCCTCTCATTTATGCATCTTCTAACTAGAGAAGCAAGTCCTTGGGCCAGAGAAAGCTAATTTAAAATCACATTATTTAAATTATATCACTTTTCTGTAATTGCAAGGTTACGTTATTATTAAATGTGATGCTATTAGATGCAGAGCAACTCAGATGCAGCACTGAATTTGCAGACCAGAGTGAAAAAAGAGTATGAATTTAATTTCCATAGTTTAAAAAAAAAACAAAACAAAACTGAAATGAATCACGAGTGGAAATAAATTGGTTCATTTTCATTTCATGCATAATGTGAAATTTAAATGATCAGAAAAAGAGAGATGAGCACAATATGACACCACTCAATTATCAATTCTTTAACAACATTTACTTGTGAGCAAGATATATTTTGTTCCATGAATTTCAAAATTATTTAAAAAATCAACAGTGAGCTGCTCTACAAAGGTTCTTTTTGGAAGCACACCGTAATAGAAGGAATAATTTTCTTTTAAAAAACCAAAAAACAAAAAAACAAAGCTAGTTTAAGTCTAGTCTTAAGTTTAATAGGCATAGGCATATAAAAGCAACTTATTCTGTTGCTTTCTGTACATTCCCCCCTCATCACATCTGCTCATCTGATGCTGCAAACATTTATGAAGGAAGTCGCATGAATGACAACCTGTACTACATCTTGCCACCTGTGATGTGATCTGCACTGCAGCCAAATCAACCTTCATTTGATTCTTGGCACTGACCCATGTCACCTATCCAAGGAGCTCCACTGATCACTACAGCAACACTGCTAAAAACCAGTTTTACTTATGCTCCAAAGCCATAAAATACAAGCATCTCTGCTCCCAATGTCCCCCACCTACCACAGACCTTTTACTTCCATGGTTTTCTTGTTTCTCAGAAGGAAATTTTAAGATTACAGTTATTTTTGTGCTTATAATTCTGGTTATTATCAGCTCCCTGTATTTATCCCCTCTAAGGCATTTCTCTGGTCCTAACAGACTGTGCTCAAGCATCATCTTAACCCATGGCCTGCAGTGCAGTCCTGCATTACCTGCTTCTGGCTCTAGTCTCTGTTTTCCTAACAGACTTGCTGCTACAACATACAGAAAAATAATAGTAAAATGCTCAGGGAATTTCGAGTCCCCAAAATGCAATCTCAAAACACTTAGATTTCTACGCTGCATTGTTACTGAAGCAAGTAAAGAGGTTCCCAGCTGAGTGGATGTTGCATCTTGAGCATCAGATGTATCTGTACGTGAATCTCCACCTATTTGTATTTTGTGTGGTCCTAAAAAAAAACCAAGCACCTATATCACTGATTATTCTGAATTTTAATAATTCACTTCAGATTATGAGAAACTACATCACACAGATGACCTCTTACTAGATTGATAGACCACCTATGCAAAGCACTTCAGTCCTATCCATTGTGGAGCTTTACTTTTGGACCCCACGACAGACTTGAATGGTAGCCCTGGGAAGAGCAATTAATCTCACTTTATCTCCATTCCTCTCCAAGTTATACTAATACTCTTTTCTCTCACAGAATCTGTAAGTAACATTGGTAAACACTCTGAACGTGAAACTTGGCATCAAAGACCTTCCAAATTCAAACCCAGCATTAGCCCAGTGTTGTCCAGTTTCCAGCTCTCCCTGTGACATATAGGAGGGATGACACACAGCTCTTGCTAAAAATGAATGGGTTTGGAATCATTACATGCAGCTCAGGAAAAATGGCTAAAGCTTGCCAAAACAATACCAAAAATTATTCTCTCTAAAAAAAAATAACCAGAGAAAATTCAAAAGACCTGGATAGACTTGTACATGTGTAACCAAAATTTGTTTTCTGTTCTAACTCATGGGCACATAATGATGTTTTTTCCAGGGCTAAATTAACACAGCCAACATTCTGCAATGTAAATAGGCTCCTATTGATTAAATGAAGAATGGGGTGAACTTAAGCTGGTTTATCCTACGGTCAGTGAATGTTTTGCTGGCTGGGAATGTCCCCAAAGAGGAAAAGAAGTGCTTGGAATCAATACTGTCCAAGCCAATTTTTTCTCACTGTTATCAAGGACAATCCTGTAATTAAGAAGCAATTCCCCTAAACTGTCCACCACAGTACACAGGAAGGAGAGTCTAAGACAGAATCTCTGAGATTCAGTTTGCACCTTGCCTGGTGGCTTTGAAAAATGCATCACCCAGGCAGACTCATAAATGTATATAAATAAAAGGCCTCATTGCAACTGAATTTTATTTGCTAGTTGATAGAAGAATGTCTTTCATATCTACCTTGGTTTAAACAGATGTCTCCCTGAAGAACACAGGGCATATTAGATAAATTAAGTCAAATTAGTCCAAGTTTTTAGTTTTGTAAAACCTTAATATCTAGGAAATCCTAGCTGCATTGCAAAACTATAGGAAATTTACTCTAATCCACAGAGATAACACTGCTTATCCATCAGCCTAATAGCTACTGTCATGTTTGACTCCAGAGATCCTGTCTTGACACACTCCAAAAGCATATTCTGTAATTTTGCTACAGCAGTAACTGTGAAACATCCTCACAAAGTACCTGTTCCATCTGAGGTCCCATCACAGACTTCCCTACCAAGATCTGAGACTATTGTGTGTGCTGGTCTTATTTTTGTACCTCCTCACTCTCTCTGCATTTATATCAAGGTAGGAAACAATCTTCCCTGCCAAGAATCCATAAAGTTTCAAGAAAAAAACATCCTGAAATTGAAATTACAGTAAGACACTGAAATGGTTGCCAACCACAATAAGAATCAAAAAGTTTACCTTGAATTTCTAAAAGAGAATTTGAGTTGAACAGCCTTATCACAAGTTTTTTTTCTTTTTTTTAAAATATTTTTGATCTTGATCTAAAATCTTTTGGTTTTAGATCTAGTTTATCCACATGGAACACAAATGGCTTTATATATCACCTCTAAATTTGGCAGAATTTGGAGTAATTCAATTTCTAGTCATTTTACTAGAAAGAAGCATTAAGGTAGAACAAATAGAAATAAACCAAAATGATGTTCAACTGCCAGTACAGTACACAAAACCAACTGTATGACAAAACATTTGAATCAAACAATTTTGTCCACAGTAGATATTATTTATTAAAACCACCACCTATCATGCCAGAAATTATTGATGATTGAATAACCCTCACAAATGAATTGTTCAGTTTCAAACACAGTAGCTGGCAACTGATTTTTGGTATGTATACTCCTTGTTGAGAAGCTGCTTTCATACTAACAGATAAATTTAAAAATATATATGTTTTCAGCTAAATTTCCCTACAAACCCAACACATTTCTGCTGTGTCTCCTAGATGGGTACATACACAGGATTTCTAAGAATAAGCAATAAAGTTCAGCAGCTTGCGAGAAATGGAGCACTGTAGTTTTGCAATGTTATTCATTCATATTTCAATGTCCTGTAAACCTGCTTCTTCTCACTAAGCTTTTGAATAATGTGTGGTTCCTGAAGTCCTGAAGCTCCTTCAAGGAACATAATAAACTTTACAAAAAGGAAAGGGGGTTTGGGTAAAGCAATTGCTCAAGTTAGATGGTGCTTTAGGAGTTATTTCAGCTCAAAGACAGTAAGAGTGAACTATAAAAATGTTCTTTAAGAAAAGAGATTGAACATCATGAAATTGTGTAAGACCTGTACAACTGAGATATTTTTCATTTATCAGGACAGATAAACAAGGCAAAGGAAACAAGAATTAGAGATTAAAACAAAAGACAAAGTTCCTTCGAGTTCTGAAAGCATTTTATGTGACTATCATTCTGCAACAATATTCAGTCAGCTGCAGGGGAGGCCCCTAGCAAAGCAGAAGCGAAGAAAAGCTGCAATCTGAAACAAATAAACCTAAGCCAGTATTTCCAGTTAACACCAGGCCTAATAATCATTTAATACTATGACTTCACTAGGAATTAATCCAAGTTAACTAAAGGAGTGGAACAGTTATTCTTACTCACTGTGGGGAACAGAGCAACACATACCGAGTCTTTTAGGCTTAGAATATGCATTGTTGTGAATTCAGAATGATATCAAAGTCATAAATCTCAATGCAAATTAGTTTCAAATTTGGTTCTCTTCTGGCTTTAGTATTTGCTTTATAAGTAAATAAGGGGTTAGAAACTTGAAGAAAGATTAGATAGATATCACTTGCAGCTCTACTCTATATTCTAAAGATGTTTAACAGAGGACCAACACCATCCTATCTCCAAATCCTACAGAAACCTTCAAGATACAGAATCATAGAATTCTTCTGGTTGGAAAAGACCGTTAAGATCATCTACTCCAAGCATTAACCTAACTCTACTGAGGACAGTACTAAACCATGTCCCTAAGCACCACATCTACAGGTCTTTTAGACACCTCCAGGGATGATGATTCAACCACCACCCTGGGCAGCCTGTTCTAGTTTTGATAACCCTTTCAGTGAAGAAGCTTCTCCTAATATCCAAGCCAAACCTTCACCCTATCACTTGTTATTAGGGAGAAGAGACTCACACCAACCTCACTAAAATATATGCAGGCACAGGGGGAGAAAATAATGAGCCTTTTGCTCCTAAGGCAGAAAGTTATACACGCAAGACTTAAAAAACAGAGGGGCAAGGTCAGGGAACAGCCCTCAGTAGGAGATCAAGCACTCTCTGAACACCTGAACTGCCTTGACTTATTTATCACCTGACAGCCACCTTATCAGAGAAGGGTACAAATGGATTTGGACAAAGAAATGGGGATGGACAACTGCTCCCTCTCATTTTATGGCTCCTAAGCACTTGTAAGTGAGACTACTGAGCTGAAATACTTATGGGAGTGTCTCTGCTTCTGAGGCAGTCACAGTGAACATTTTGTGTACGTCGTTCATTCTGCCACTTGCACACAGGGTGATCTGTACACACTTCAAAGGTTCTTTAGAAAGGAAAATACTCAAAAATATTCAAACTGTTGTACAATGCACAGACCTCTGCCAAGAGTGCTTGCACGGCTAGAAGTGCTCACAAGCGGACTTTCAGGCACTGAGGATTTCACTGGAACTGTATTAGCTGAAAATGGATTTGGGTCTTGATGGAAATTTTGCAAAGGTTAGGATGACACAATTAGATTTTGATGCTTAAATTCCTCCCAGGTTCCACTTCAAATCTATCAGCCGTGCTTGGATTGAGCCCTCAGTTGTTTCAGGAGAAGAATCAACTTAAAATTATGTTACGATTAAAAAGCAATGGCTGAATGGAGGAAGAGGCAACTCCTAGAGCAAGCTTAGCAGGGTCACTAGGAATGAAAAAGAACCCTTTATTCAATATAAGAAGATATACTGAAACCTGTGGAGGAGAGTTCATGAACAACTTGCATTCAAGACAGTAGAGTATTTTTAGACTAACCCAGCAGACCTGAATATAACAGAGAAACAGATAAAGGTAGCAAAGAACAAATCAGAAATAACCTTAGAACAAGGTGAAATGTTGCTGTTCCCACTTTAAAGTCGCTATTTGAGCTAAGTAAAAGGAACTGCAAGAGCAGTGATGAAACTTCTGAAGCAAGTATGTAAGGCAGAACCAAGGACCCTACCCTGGGCAGGTTCCACGTGCAACTTCCTGATACGAAAAAACAAATCAGCAAATTGATGTGAAAAAGCCAAGTAAAGATATAATGAGCAACCATAATGCTGGCTGACCTTTACTCTTCTGAAATCAAATGCAGCTATTGCTCAGACAAAGGAAGATGCTGTGCAAGCCCAAATCTGCTATCCTGTTTCTGATAGTGTCCAGAGATAGAGATCTAAAAGAGATAAAAATAGGCCAGACTTGTAATGCTTTTTCCATAGCATGTCCTTCCAATTTCAGTGGAGATTTTCAGCTGAGGGACTTCCTGAGCCAGAGATGGTATCTTTGTGTTTAATAACCCGCAGCAGATTTTTCTTCCATGGGCTTGTGTTTTTCAATACATGAAGACTTCAGGCATACAGAAGCATCCTCTTGTATAAAGTTTCACAATTTGCTTAATTCACATGAAAAACTATCTTTTTGTGTTTCTCTTGAGCCTGTCACCTGCTGACATGTAATAACTCTTAGTTCTTATATTACAAAATCTAAAGACAATCACATCCCATATAAAGTATTATTCAACTACAATATGTTTTATAAAGTACTCAGAGGATCCCTTTTTCTTCAAGCAAGAAACTTAAAGAAGAAAAATGGTGCAAGACAAGTAATAGTGGTGGAAGTATTTTTTAACACACTGAGTTTTTCTCCTACATCACTCTAGTTGATCACTTGGCACACAATCCTACGTGTTTACTGCATATTAAGATGAGAGTTGCCCTGCTACTCTGTACCAAGGGTTTTTCATCCTGCAAGCAGTAATTGTAAAGGTCATCCACAGCATGACCACCCTCAAGACTCCCATCAGAGAAGTAATAATCCAGTCTTCTTAACAAGGGGAGCTTGCAGGAAAGGAAAAAAAGTACGCTATGGATGCCATAAGTTGTTCTTTTTTTTCTTGTAAAAGCTAAAAGTTTTATGTTTCCTTTGCTTGAACAGAATTTATTTGCAGTAAACTTTTGAGACTTGTTTTATTAAGACAGAAAATTGACTTACTCCATTTCCAAATTTTGAGAGGCTGCAAAATAGCATTAGACAGGAGAACCTAAGCTATGTGCTATTGTAAAATCACAGCCAAGTGTTAAGTAGTTACTACGACCAAGTTGTTTTCTTTTTATAATTTTGCATTGCAACTTAGGTTTTGGTTCTCAGTGTATAATAAGCACTAAGACCTGACAAAATGTATTGTAAAAGTAACATACACATTATCTCTCTAGTAGACTATTTTAGACTTCAACCTCTGATGGCTTCGAAGTTCTTAAATGTGAATAATAGTTGTTGCTTTTTTCTTTTTCCAAGAAATATTAAGCATCTTTTCTCACTTGATGAATGATGAAAAAACACAAAAACCCACAGGGAAAAGTATCTATGGTAATAATAAGAAGTATTATACAGACTTCTGCATCATTTCAAAATGTCAAAAACCCTTTTAGCTACCTTAAGAACTAAAAACAATTACAAGTATGCAATTCATTTCTCAAACACATTTAGACTAATGTTCCTCTTGGCACACTATATTTTTTATTTGAAGGTTGCAAAGCATTAATTAATCCAGCATAATGAATCATCCATTGCAGCATCACAAAAGTAGTTTACATGATCACATCGGACATGGGCAAATGCTTACATTTCTTTTGCAAGAGGAAAATCAGCACTGTCTAGATTTCTCAAATTTTTTTGCTTTGGAAAAGAAAAGTGATTAGAACTCAGTTTAATCTCATACCTAGGAATTTTGCTTTTGTCTTCCAGTCTCATTCTACTGGTCACTGGTCTGATGTTTGTAAACATATAGATAATTTTGCATGGTAAAATAAAATAATGCACTTCTGCAGAAACTGTAGCTTATCAGTGAGAGTAGAGATGGCTCCTGAGAACAACAGCTTCATAATATCAAGTGAAACTCAGATTGTGTAAGAGTTTCAGACAGCACCTAACACTCAAAACAGCAACGCACGAGCACCCATTCTCCTAAAATCTAAACCATAGACACAAAATAAAAATAAAAAATCAAATAGTAACTCTGCTTTGCTGAAATGACCCTTAATGCTTACCCAGCCAGCTAACCTGGCTGCTTAGCCCACCCTGAGCTCTGCTGCAATTCAAGCCCTCAAAGCACAATATGAACTCCACCAGCACAGAACTGGTGGACCTCTGAGATCATCAAGTCCAACCCTTGATCCACTACCACTGCAGTTACCAGCCCATGGCACCGAGTGCCACATCCAGTCTCTTTTTAAATATCTCCAGGGATGGAGAATCCACTACTTCCCTGGGCAGCCCATTCCAATGTCTGATCACCCTCTCCATAAAGAAATTCTTTCTAATATCCAACCTAAACTTCCCCTGGCACAACTTAAGACCGTGCCCTCTTGTCTTGCTGAGAGTTGCCTGGGAAAAGAGACCAACCTCCCCCTGGCTACCCCCTCCTTTCAGGGAGTTGTAGAGAGTGATGAGGTCTCCCCTGAGCCTCCTCTTCTCCAGCCTGAACGCCCCCAGCTTCCTCAGCCTCTCCTCATAGGGTCTGTGCTCGAGTCCCTTCACCAGCCTGGTTGCCCTCCTTTGGACCTGCTCCAGGACCTCTATCTCCTTCCTAAACTGAGGGGCCCAGAACTGGACACAGTACTCGAGGTGTGGCCTCACCAGTGCTGAGTACAGGGGCAGAATCACTTCCTTGGACCTGCTGGCCACATTGTTCCTGATACAGGCCAGGATGCCATTGACCTTGGCTACCTGGGCACACTGCTGGCTCATGTTCAGCTTCCTGTCAATTGTATCCCTAGTAGTGGTTGGGATTGGATGCTTAGGAAAAGAGCATGCCATCCTGTTTCATAGAGCAATGCCTCCTTCCCTTTGCCCAACCCTCCAGCAACCTTTCATCTTCCCATAAATTGTAGTGTAGGGATTCCCAATTCCCATCAATGTGCTTAATAGCCCTAGATGGAAGTATCTGTCATGAATTTGTCTAATTGCTTTTGAACCTATTCAGACTTCAAGCCTCCACAACACTCTGCAGCAATGAACCCTGCAATTTAATCATGCACATCATGAAGAACTACTTCCCTTCATTTATCCTAAAGCTACTGCTTAATCATTTCACTGGATATCCCTTTGCTCTTGCACTATGAGAAATAGCAAATAATTATTCCTTTTTCACCTTCTCCATGACTTTCGTGTTTTTTATACTTCACTCCCATTTCTCTTCAGTCATTCCTTTTCTGGAATGAAGAATTCTACTTATTTAAAGTCTCTTCACATGCAATTTTTTTCCTTCCCCATGATACAAGGGCACAATGCTTTGGGTTTTTTTCTTTTGTGCTCTCTGCTCCTCTCTTGATCATTCCTAACATTATTAAAAGCCTCCTACAACTCCTCTTTTTCAAGATGAAGAACTTAATTTAATCTATTCTATCCGTTACTTAATGCTACTACATCCTTTCTGAGAAGATGTAGACCTTTCTGGCATTGCCAAGAACAGTAGCACAATGACATTTGTTTTGTTCAAAGGCTGACGTTACCTGGAACTAATCTATTTTTATCTCAGATCTTACAATCTAAGCTTTTCCTTCAAGAAAGTACAAAGATGTTGAAATAATAGGAGAAACAGCCCAGGTCACAAGAAAGAAAAAGGACCTTAGTTTCACTCCAATCAATAGACAATTTTTTAAACTGATCTCCAAACAGACTGGAGATGTTCCTAGACAAATACCAGCCAAAAGGTTCATAGAAATTATCAAAAATACCACCTAGGACATCAGTGCCTGTGTTGGACCATTCACCACCACTAAATAATGTAATGTCAGAGAGTATGTTTTAAGATCTTGTTTATGTGAAGTATGAAAGCAAGCCTTTAGCTTAGCCACACACTCACAAACCCAGCTCTCCTTATTCTGTTAGCTTTGGCAATGTGCAGTACACGACAGAAACTGTTATCTGGGTGACCAAATTATCACTGCAACAACATATATTAGAACTAAAACATGGACTCTTTTCACAGACGACCTTCAACAAGACAAGAGGACACAGTCTTAAGTTGTGCCAGGGGAGGTTTAGGTTAGATATTAGAAAGAATTTCTTCACGGAGAGGGTGATCAGGCTATGGAATGGACTGCCCGGTGAGGTGGTAGATTCTCCGTCCCTGGAAACATTTAAAAAAAGACTGGATGTGGCACTCAGTGCCATGGTCTAGCAACTGCTCCGGTGGGTCAAGGGTTGGACTAGATGATCTCTGAGGTCCCTTCCAACCCGGCTAATTCTATGATTCTATGATTCTATGAAATACTATTTTACCAGCACTCATCTAGGGAGTACTGTGTTCTGTGGACAAACTCAGGTTGTGAGTTTTAGAAAGATTTCTTTAAAACTCCAGTCTTTCTCTGCTGTACCAAATTTCAGGGCCTTCATGTATTGGAATGAAACAGAGAGTTATATCCTACTACTATGAATACTTTTTTAACTACTTCCTCCAGATGGTTTGTGTATAGGTCTTTGAAAAATTCCTTCTCACCTAGATAGAACCTGGTCCACAGGTGAAGATCTGGGAGGTTCCATCATCTGAGGATCCCATGTGCACGCCCTCTCAAAAGTTCTGTGAGCTCTCAGAATTAAGCAAGCTTAAGAAACACAGAGAGCACAGAATATTTTACAAGTGCTCCTCCTGCTTCTTGGGTGTCACTAGCACTGCCCCTTGAGAGCAGGAAAGAGGATAAATAAGCACTTCAAACAAAAACTCAGAATGAAGAATGTGAACAAAATAAACACATAACACAAAAAGAACAGAGACAGGAAGGAAGGGAATGCAAAATGGCAGTGGTAAGAGAGTATGAACACAACCAGAGCAAAGAAGGATGGGATATTAAGATGACAGCTTGCAAAAAAACCTGCAGAGAACAGGGTAAAAGACAGTATTATATAAAGAAGAAAAAAGAAAAAAGCTCCTGAGGAAAGGGGAACAGGTGAAAACTGGAGAGCACTTCATAAAGTCAGACCTATTCTACTGGAAGGTTTGTGACCTTTGCTGATCTCTCTGGGATGGTCGATCATTCTCCAGCTATGCTGTCTAAATTAGGGAGATTTTCCTGACTGGGATACAATAGGTAGGTGCCTGAGCAAAGTCACTGCAACAACATTTTCTTGCCAGTTTAGCTCTCCGCTATTTTCTAGGGTAAAGTCCATACAGAGATTACATTCTCCTCATGCTAAAAAAAAGACTCAGTGACAGGCCCACTGTAAAAAAAAAAAAAAAAACAACCTCAAACACCTCAGATGGTCCATCAAAGGAAAGGAAAGGAGAATCCATAGAGTTTTGACATATTCAGATTTTCAAACTTGGACATATAGAATGTTAAAACACAAGAAGGGTGTTAAAATTTCAAGTCCACCATTCAAAAATCAGGAGATGAGAAAACAAAGCCTACCTAAGAGATATGTAATTACAAGATCATGTACTCTTTTCTCCATTTAAAGGACAGATTCATCTGAGAATGTTGGTGATACCTGTCTACAGATCCAGCCATAATGCTCTCCTTATTTTTGCTGACACAAACATTAGAAAGTAGATAATGAATCAAAAAGGAGATTTCAGAAGACAAGCAGATCATATCTCCAGATCTGGAGAACTGTATGCCATTCCTAACAATGCTGTGAAACCCAGATAGATTCTTCTCCACTAGTGGGAGGTATTTAGGTCAGGTATCTACCTCAGATGGTCAGAGGTGGAGAGGTGGGCTGGCTGCTCTCTTGTAGGGCTTTTCTCCTCTACAGACTTGAAAGAGCATGTTGGGCACCCATCAGCCTTGATCTAGGTGACTTTCTGCATCTTTACTACACCCAGTATGACAGCTTGAGGTCTGATCCAGTATTTAATAAATTAAATAGCTATAACCACTTTTGATATAAAACCACATTTAAAAAATCCAGCCCTGACATTCTCAAACTCTTCAGTCAAAAAATTATTATAATCTCTGTGCCTTATTTCCTCATGTGTAAGCAGTGATTATGGCACAACCTCACTTCACAGGGATGCTTCAAAGATTGTTTGCAAAGATCTAAGAGATTGCTGTAATCAGGGAGGAGAGGTTTTTTTTTCTAATGTGCCTTTGATAACCTGACATCCTACAGTGATGGCTACAAAGAACAGGTCAGGGGAAAAAAGATTGTATCTGCTGTAGGATGTGGTTGTCATACATAAATGACACACAAGAATGCACAATGAAACAAGAAAATGGCAAACATGACTAATCCTCTGAGATGAATTGGATAGGGATTTTTGCTACTGACAAGATGTTTAAAGAGTCTTCATATTTTCCAGAGTGTTTTCAACTTTTTTTTTGTAATAAACAAATCATAAAAATCATCTTTATCCCTCTACACATGTAGTAAAAAAAAGGTTAAAAAAGCCAAAAATCTCACCAGTGATTTTTTGTCATAACACAAATGTAATTTCTGTACTACTTGCAGAGTGGAGGAAAAAAATGATAAACATTAGCAAGCCAGATTCATTTCACCTCTCCATAGCCCATGGAAGTCATCCCCCAGTGGAACAAAGTTATGCTGTAAAACCAAAGGACCCAAGAATAGCTCATTAAATAGAACACTGCATGGCTTAAGTACCCATACTTGATAAAAATAGGTAATTCCACCAGTGAATCCAGACTTTCTATTACTTTCTGAAAAATACATCAACAAAATGCAACAGGAGTGAATACACAACACAGTGAATCAGCTAAGCAATAAACTATTTACATTTAATTCTTTAGGGTTACTTTATAAACTAAGCCTGATGAGATGTCTGAGTCAGTAGTGCTAGAAACAAAGGAATATACTTGCTTTACAGATTTTCATAATTTTGAGTTACTATGCAAGTATGTCCAGTTTTCTGTTGTTTTTATTTTATTTTTTTTAAAGCTGTTCCCAAAGTGTCTGCAAGCATGTAATACTATATTTAAAAAATCATTAATAAATAGTTCCAGTGCTTTGTTTTGGACAAAAAGGTAGTCACATAATTCTCAATGTCTTTTAGGGCAGCAAAAGTGTAACTGATTATTAATTCTAGACTACAGACCTCAAATATCATGTCTCTATAAATACTCCATAACATTACAAATAAAAAGTGTTATTTCAAAACAGACTGTCTGAAAATAGTTAACTTCTATCTCATTCTAAGAAATGGCACGATCTTTCTCTAGTGACAGTGAAAGGGGAGAACACACTACCCCACTTTCAAATCACATTTCTCATTTGAAAGTGTGTATTGCCTCTTTGTAAGGAAATAAAAATGACTCAAAGCACTCGTGACACATGTAGCTAGGTCAGATGGTTGCTTATGATTAAACTCTGGCTCAGCTTACTGACTTGAATAAATTCTAAGGTACACAGAACAAGATGACAAATTCTCACCCAAGAATACCAACCACTTTCTCTAATAGCTGGATGATGTAGAATGATTCAGTATTACTCACGGGACATTTTGAAAGATAATCTGAGTCATGGCTTGTGTGCATTGATGGGACAGAGTAATTTGCAAATTTACCAATGGAATTGTGAAAGGCACCTCGAAACATTTGTGATAGATTACTGTAAAAGAAAAATAACCTAAGAAAAACCTTGAAGAGTACTCTCTCCTGTCTCTAAGACTCCCCAGTCCTTAGCAGAGTTCAAAGCCAGGCTGGATGGGGCTTTGTGCAAGCTGGTCTAGGGGAGGTGTCCCTGCCCATGGCAGAGGGGTTGGAACTGGATGATCTCTGATGTCCTTTCCAACTCAAACCATCCTGTGATTCTGTGATTCACAACTACCTGGTTCCTTTCACTTTAAAGAACAATCTGGTTTCTGTCATACAGAATGTGCCAATCATGCTGATTTATGCCTCTGTACTATCAGGTGATCCTGGTTCAGCACTTCACCACACAGAAAATGAGTCTTGCCAGATTTTATATTTGTTTTCCTTAATCTACTTCCTTCCAGTTTCCACAATGCACTCACTATACCATCTGGCATCATGAAGGCACCCTAACTCACTTTTGAATAAATGAAAGAGCACATACCCAGATCATTACCCATTTCTAAAGTTCTTCTTATTTTGTGGGTATGTTTTTAAGATCTTCCCACTGAAGGTTTTCTGATTTCATAAAGCATGCTATTGGCTATCTATTTTTTAAGGAGAATAAAGTGCAATTTACTAAAATCAAAAATTTTCCTTTAATCTACTAAAACATACTACATGAAAAATTAGTCTCCTCAATACCTTTTTCAACCTTGATGTAAAAATATAGTCCAAAACTGACATAAAATTCCAGTGGTACACATAAAGATGAAATACTGATACCACACTTGAAAGATCTCAATACAAAATTTAAGTTCATACGTAGTGTGTCCATTCCCACATAATCTATTCAGTTACTTCCATACAGTAATGAACACCTGCTACTAAAATAATTTGAAAATTGTATCTAATATACACTACTGCATAGATAAAATGGCTTTAAATATCAGTGACTAATACTGCTGGGACAAACTTCATAATTAGAAGAATATAAAGGACCGAAAAATTGGAGTATTAACATTTCCAGTATTCTGATACTCATGCAATTATTAATATAGTTCTGCTTTTACATGCAGGTCTGTTTCTTTGAGAATAACATTAAATGTAATATATACAGAATAGGAAAAGAATCAGAAATTCTACAGCTGGTAGATTCAATGGAGCATTTTGTGGATTCTTGGTGCATGAATCAAGAGTGTGATGCAACACCCACTTTCCATCCTCTCCCTGCATTGCAGTGCCTAAATTCACTGGGTTTTCAAAATAAGTTTCCTTAGTATCAGTTTCTCCTTCTCTCCAGAGTCGATCCTGCCCTTAGAGGTTACTGCCCTTCCTTAAGTACATTGTTGCAGAGATGCCATATGTTCCTCTGATTTATCTGGTTTTGATAGGTGATGGTCTCTTTTACCTGCTGCTGAAGTGGCTGTGACCAGCACAGGGCTGTTCCCAACATCTCTGAGGGGAGAAACTCACATGGGAGGAGGTACAACACCCGAAACAGACCTGTGCCAGAGCAGCTACAACCCCTGAAAGAGACTGCAGATTATGGAGGAACCCAGACAGGAGCAGGCAGAGCTTCTGAAAGGGAATGTGGCCATTGGAGAAAGCCACACCACAGCAACTGATTCACAAACAAGGAGGGGCAAAAACCTGATGATCAACATCACGTGGACCCCATGCCTCTGAGATGCCTGGAGCCTCAACATGAAGCCAGGGGGTGGCAGAACAGGACAGGGTCAGGAAGGGTTTGGAGGGAGGCTGAGGCATTTTTTCTAAGAGTTTAATTTTTCATCTTATTTTTTGACACTGGAATCAGAAGTTGATGTAAATAAGCAACAAACTAGCTTAAGTAATTTGCTTAACCAGTTTCCATGACTGGTTTTGCTCATGATGGGGAGTGACTGATGAGGGAGCTGGGGCTGTTCAGGCTGGAGAAGAGGCGGCTCAGGGGAGACCTCATCATTCTCTACAACTCCCTGAAAGGAGGTTGTAGCCAGGTGGGGGTTGGTCTCTTTTGCCAGACGACTTTCAACAAGACAAGAGGGCATGGTCTTAAGTTGTGCCAGGGGAAGTTTAGGTTAGATATTAGAAAGAATTTCTTTACCGAGAGGGTGATCAGACATTGGAATGGGCTGCCCAGGGAAGTAGTGGATTCTCCGTCCCTGGAGATATTTAAAAAGAGACTGGATGTGGCACTCAGTACCATGGTCTAGCAACCACAACGGTGGTTCAAGGGTTGGACTGGATGATCTCTGAGGTCCCTTCCAACACAGTCAATTCTATGATTCTATGATTCTATGACTGCAGGCTCCCCTTTCACATGGTCATCTGCACTCTGGGCTCTGCTCAGGTTCTGTGCTTGCGGAATTGTATGAACAAGTGAGATGACTTTTTTTTTTTTCATGGCTTTGATAGATGGCCTTAAGTTATAGTCACAGCACTAAATTACTGTGGAAGTGCCATCTTTTTCTGAATTCATTTGAATACTGTAGCTGTCTTGATCTAAAAGACGTACGTTTGGATGGTAAGAAATACAGCAACTAATGTGTGGAACAGCGTCACAGGAATTTACTGGGCAGTTACAGGAAAAGTACTGAGAATATCAATTCTTCAGGCTTCTGGGCACAGAGTGAATCACCATTTAAGATCCATAAGGTTCCATAGGGAACCATAATCTTCCACATAACATATCGTACACAAAATTTTCCAGTCGGCTACATTTCTCCACAGGTAGCCTTCCAATTTTATCCTTTCAAGACAAGTTGAAAAATATGAATTCAGAGTAATGAAAGTCCAAAGCAATTCACCTCTTGGTTTAACATTTCTATCAAATAACAAACACCATGTTCCTTTCTACTGTTTTTTCCATTGTCTTCCACTTCTCAGTTTTTTCTGTGTCATTTTTGAAGCTTTATTTTTCACACAACTCTCTTTCACAATGTATTTGGGCAGATGGGCTGGACATCCAGCTCCATACACTTTAGGTTTCCCCTCATATTCAGGAAAATCTGCCTTTTGAAATCCTGGCAAATTTCTCAGCTTTCTCTCCATTTCTACTCCCCAGTCTTCAACTCCCATCGAATTACAAATACTTTTCTTCTAAGCTGATAACTGGAATAAGAAAGACATGACACAATCTTTAAAAAAGCAGACCTACATTAAACTCCAGAAACTTCACAGAATTTGCTTTGTCAACAGCCAAGCGCAGAGTAAATGGTAAAGCTACAAGCGTAACACCTTCTGCTTTAAAGTTACTGCATTTAATTGTTTCTAATAATCATGACCACTACTTACTAGAATCAAAGCTTTTTAAATACACACTGAATTAGTTTCTAACCCTTGTCACTGTTTCACCTCTTCAATTGCCCTTCACTTTTGTCTTCAAACACTATGTATTATATAGACTTACTGGTCTGGACAGAGAGCCACCAAAGATGCATACAAGTACTATTTGTTCCATCTATTCTGCTTAAGTGCTGCTAGGAGACTATTTAGGCAGTAATTTCTATACCTATACCTCTTGTACTTAAATGTCAACCTATGTGTAAGACCAGCTGTAGTGGGTAAAACCAAATGTCAGCCTAACCAGCCTCCTCTCTCTCTCTCAGGTGTAGGATACACTGAAGCAAACAGCATTTAAAAGGGGGAGGAGGAGGAAGTATGCAACAAACTCTCCCTATTAGAATCTGTACACATCCTTATGTTTATCAATCCTTGATTTACCCTCCCTGCCTAATCCATTTGGTAGACATCTAGATGTTTTTCCTTTGCAAAGTTATCCATTAAAGAATTAGGTACAGTATGAAAATTATTTCCATTAATTTATTTTAGAGATGCTTCCCATCCATTTTACTGAATATTCCTTACATTAGTGTTCTCCAAGACATTTATGGTTTTCTTTTTAATATATTCATCTATACATATAAAATCAGTTTCTCCTCAAACACTTCTACTGTAAACTGGAGAGCTCTAGTCTACTGAATCTCTCCTTGCATAGTAGCTGCTTCCTACTCAAGATACAAGTATGCAATACAGTTCTAAATCACTTTCCATTTTGCTTTTCCTCTCCCAATAATTTTTAACACTGTTCTAACTAGTACTAAGCACAGCAACAGCATTTTTAGCCTCCTATCACAACAGTTTCCAGACCTCTTTTCTGAGTGCTCATGGATAATTTACAGAGCATCACTGTGTTAGCAGTGATAGTTTTATCCCCTACGTACTACTCTGAATTTATTGCTACAATTTCATTTGTTGCATTATTGCCCCGTCACTGAGTACTATGAGATTGTTCTGTAATTCTTTTAATTTAATGCTTTAATTATTTGATGCTACATAATTATGCCCTTTTACTATTTGCCCTTTTTCCAGATTCAGGAATACATTGAACAGCACATATTCTGAGAGATTCCTATTAAAACCCAACCATGATCTCCTGCTGGATTTATAGTAAGCTCCACCCAACAAAAAAATATCATGTTAACTCCATACAATGCCACACACTATTCCCAAGATGAGTTTTCTAACAAAACCCAGCTCTATAGACTCCTGCTCAACAAAATAATGATGCTATCTCCAAGATCCCAAAGTCTCCTAGAAATTAATAACTGGAAAAATGGAATTCATGACCCCCTGAAAAAAGAGGAGGGAAAACACATGATGAGTGTATTCCAGTGACTGCTGTGATTCCTCAGAGCTCTTCAATTGATCCTCCTTCTTTCTCCAAGTGATTTCTCAAACAGGATTTAATACTTCAGACAGCACCAGTATGAACAACTGGCTTTTGCTTTTAGAAAGTGTCAATCTTCAGACAGAAATGCTTTGGTTACACTGGCCCAGAGTAAGGCAGAAAACCCATAAGAAAAAAATAACCTAGCAGCTCCCTAGTACTTCAAGAGTAAGTTTCCCTCTTCCCCTACTCACACACAAAGCTTTGGCATTGACTCCAGCAAGTTTTACATTTTTTTATCAGCTGATTCAACTCAGCAACCAGAAGGAAATCCATTTTATATCACTGGTCCAGCTTATTTCCAGGCTAGTGACTGCAGTACGGTGAGCATCAGAGACACCAAGAACGGGCACAGCTGCCTCCTTTGAGACACATTTCTCCCATGTCACACAGCTCAACACCATCAAGGGCAGGGGAGAAAGCAAGCTGCAACAGGAGGGCTGCCTCTCCACTTCCCAAGTTTCATATGAATTCACGTGCAATTTAAGAGACTCAAAAACAGAAGTTGCCTTTTTCAACTGAGTCTTCTTTAGATAATAAATAACTAAATAAATGAGAAGTATCTTGGAAATTGTATTAATGAATTTCAGAATCATATTTATAATTACTACATGCAATTAGAAATCCCCAAATTATCATTTATTCCTCTAGGAAATACAAGGATTAATTGTCCGTAAATTCCATAAACCCTGGATACTAATAATATCACTATTAACTTTACAATTACTTAGTGCCTAAGATCTGTGCATCTCAGAGTGAATTCACACTCATCATACAGTCTGATCCTGGTCAGATTCAGAGGGAAGCAAGCTTTGGAGTGATTCAGGCTGCTACAGGAATCATCATCTCTACCAAAGGAATTATTTTTTTCTTTCACTTGAGTGAATGCATTCAATATGTAATTCCATTCCAGAACCATGGCCTGATGCCTACCAGCTAAAACCATGACATCAAATATCCCAGTCCCAGCTTAACTCCATCCTTAGGTGGGACACAGACAAATCTGCTTAGAGCCCCAGTGACCGTCCTCTGACTTCCCAGAGCAGTTGTCCAAGCAATAGTTGCCTTTGGCTACTCCACAGTATTCTATTAATCACATTCGACGGCTGATGCTGCTTCAAGTTATGCCAGTTAAGTAATAACTCCTTCATTCTGCTTTCAGCAACCAGGCTCTAATGCAGCTAAATCTCTCAGAAATGTGCAGCCAATTGTTATTAGATTATTACTTGAGCTTCTCTGACCTTTGGTGTCTTGAAATTAAGCTGCTCAGGGACTGTAATAAGCATCTCATTTAGGTGCGCAGTAGTAATCTCATCTTAAAGTATAATGACTAGAAGCCATTTATAAGTATTTTCTGAGGTGTTTGAAACTGTTACTTAGTAGCTGACATTTCCAAATTACACACCTCCTGAACTATTCCATATGGGGTAAAATGACACCTAATTCAGCTTCTCATGCTCCTAGCTATATGGAACTTACCTTGCTTTCTGTTACAAAACTTTGCACACACATTAATCAGGTCACCTTCTGAGGGGCTGTTAAGCATTTTCCTTGTACGCTAAAAATGTTTTGTGCAAAACATGCAGAAGTGTTCAAATTAAAATAATTTAACTGTTGAAGCACATTCAGTTGCCTCTCAGGTGTGCACGTGGATATTTGCTGGAAGCAGAAATCACTGTTTTTCTACACATCTTAAAATTCCAGTAGGTAGTTTTTAGCACCCCACTGCACCTGATCATCGGGGGTTTCAGACTTGTCTGGTCTGGAGATAACATTTGCTTCCTCGTATTTCATCCACCTATATAAGTAGATATGTGCCAAGAAACTGTGTTTCTCTAACTTTTCAAATTTCCACTGAATTTCCATAGAAATAGTGTAACGAATTTCCCAAATCCCTGCAACAGAGATTAAGGAAAGTGTGAAGGGCAAATATTGCCTGCTTCACCTATAAAATGACAAAATATCATTACCTACATTTATAAAACTTTACAAACTACAGGAAGAAGTGTGGAAGACTATCGGTAGTTAACTTGAGAGGAAGACTTTCTGAACTGAATTCCTTTCTAGCAGAGGAATAATGACAGAACTCTGCAAAGCTGAGAGAGTTGATCTGTAAGACAGAGAGAATGAATGGATAGCCAGGAGTTCATGGCCAGATTTACACCTCACAGAATCCACCTCAATTCCAATCAGTTGTGGGGTTTTGGACCTATTTACTTCAGAGATGAGCTTACACTAATGCTATTTTATCTTCAGTTAAGAGATTGATACAAGCTGTTTATAATTTTTTGCTGTTTCTGCATATATCCATTTACTTGTTTAAGGTATTAAAAGACACTCAAATCAAATCTCATACCTTGCGACCTTTCCTACCCAGCTTCTTTGGCAAAATCTGAAATCATTTCTTACGAAGTTTGGCAGAGAAAACAACAGAGCTTTGAAATATAAAAACGACCTGAGTTTAAATATGTTTCATCAATTTGATAGCCACTCTGAGCATCAAGTACTTTTGCAGAGATGCTACAGACATACACTCATGTTGTAAAACCATCCATAGGTGAGAAGCTCCCTGAGACTGCCACTGCTTCCTTAGAACATTTTATCACTTCCCCACCTTAACTTTCGGTTTACACTTTATTTATCAAAATAACTAAAAATAATTTTAAAATGTGAGCAGAGGGCACCATGTAAAGGTGGAACAGGAATGAATTCCGCAGTTCCTGTTATTTATACTGTTAGAAACTGACAACACTAAGGTTGTGGTTAAAAAAATCTACTGAGGCTCAATACCAAGTGAACAAACATAATCACCTTTCCTGCCTCAAAGATGATCCTCCAGAGACAAAAGTCAGAAATTCACTCTACATATTGCAACACATCAAATGCAACACTTGGCTTAAGACCTCCTTGAATGATACTGTCATTTTGTATTTTCAAAGTATTCAATATTCTTATACCAAAGTCTTCAAATTAAAGAGAGGAGTCTAAAGAATGATGTAACTTAGGAAGTCTAGTTGTGAATCCTCTTTTAGGTGTCTACCTACCCAAGAAATACAACACATCCTGCTTTGACACTAGGGACAGGAATGATGACTATCCAAGGAAGATTTTCTGTGACCTCTGTCTATATCATGATTTCAAATTAGTTGTCATTACACTTTCAAACCTTAAAGAAAAAGAGCAAGCTGCTATTAATGCCATGACCATTCAAAGCAATAGTGAGACAACACACACAGACAGAAACACAGTTAAGTGGTAAGACATTGTTAACTGAACTCTACTATAAAAAAGACTTTGTCTTCTATTTCTCTTGGGGGGGAAAAAAAAAGAGGGAAGTTTTCCTGATGTGTCTAAATTTTCTAATGAACCTGTTCAGCCTTTGGCAAATATGGTCCACAACTGAGCTTCATTGTTATTACACAGACTACAACAATTATTTTTTTTACCTTTCATTATGACCCAAGATGCTGTAAAGTCATAACATGTAAAAGGACTGTATACTGCTTAACCATCAGATGGTAACAACATGACCAAGTGTGGGCATGTTTGACAGACACATGCTCTGGAGGTCCTTCAACAGAAATATCATAAAAGCAGGATGAAAGAGTATATATATATATAAAAAAAAAAGTTGTTTTTTATAGATCAAAACTAAAACCTACATAGATGCTATCTGAAGGAACATAAGGAAAGTAAACAACTGTGAGGAGAACAAATCGTATCTGTAGGTATTGCATAAGTGGCCTCCCTCTCCCAGAAACAACAACAACCACAAAATTTAGTTTCAACTGCCTTGCCAACCCTCCTACAATCTCAGGTAGGAATCTGATGAGGTGTCTTGGACAGCAGAATAATTTTAAAGCCTGGCCTTAAATGAACCAGGGCCATCCCATCCAGACCAAAACCGGAACAAAAATTCCACCCAGCCATCTGTACTCTCTGCTCAGTTTCAATAGTTTAGAATATGCAAATGCAGTATCCTGTTGTTCATATTAGCAAGATATGAAAGTAATTTTCCTCTCAGTCCAGACTAGAAGAAATCAAGCTGCTGCTTTCCTTTCATAATGAACTAACTGGTCAGTAACCCAAAGGCTCAGCTGTAACAACTGGCAGGGGTACTTGCCCAAAGGTTTCAACAGAGCAGACTCGGCACAAGGCCAACAGGCATGTGGTACCACCAAAGGACAGACTGGAGGAATCAAAAAATAAAATCAGGAGGATTAGCAGACCTGAGCTTTGGAAAGAGAGAAGAATCAGATTGTCTTTTTCTGACGTGCTCCTTAACTGAGATTTAGACGTATGCACAACAGGTATCTGGTTAAATACACATGATTTTATAAAGATGCTGCCTGCCATCTGAAGTGGCACTAGAGCATCTGTCCCACTCCCTGCCTGAGGCTCAGGACTGACCTAGAACTGAAGCACATGCCAGGCTGTGAGGAAAAATACTCATCTCTACAGTTTGTTTGGCAGACATTTCCAAGTGCATCTCTTGTTGATAGATAAGTAAAACGCACTTGATGTAAATAATTGAATATTTCTCCCTCCAGGGTAACTGTAATGCAAAGAGGATAGCAAACAGATGTTGCAATAACCATATGGTAGCAAGTGGTGGGGATTAGGCAAGTGTTCATTAGTATGCTGAGACCCAATTACAATCGTATATAAAAAACTATGAACTGCTCACATCCACCAGGTCAACTCATCTAAATGAATCTCCATGACCAAGGCAGGGAGTTCATGAAGCCTGCAAATGCAATGATGCCAGAGAACTTGGAAGCCATTTCCCTGTAACTTGGAGATAATTTCTTTATGACCACTAACCAACAGCATTAAACTAAATCTAGTTTACTGCTCCAACAACAAACAAACAAAAAACCAAAAACAACAAAAAAAAGGAACCAAAATAGAAATTTTACATAGACTGGAATCGTAGAGATGTTTATGTTAGAAAAGACCTCTACGATCATTGAACCCAAACACAATGACCCTTCAGAAAACTCAGAAGTATTCCCAACCATCTTGAAAAGTTTTCAAACCAAGACAAAACGGCAATTTTTTTTGATCACTCCTCTAACTTTTTGCTACTCTTACTTGCTCCTATTGAGTGTAAATACATGTCCCATAGACACTGAATAAAGAAAGATTTATGCTGAATGGAAATGCAGGAAAGTTGTCCTCTTATTTTTCTAAGAAACGCATATTGAAGCTGTAATGTGGATACATTGAAGATAAAAACATTGCCTCAAAATGACACCCAAGCTAGCATGAGGTGGTGCTGACATAGTTTGCTCTGTTTAAAATGTATAAAAGTTACTTCCATCAGTAAAAACCCCTCCACACCAGCACCCCTTTCTCCTGTTTGCAATCATTAAAATGTATCAAGGCAAATATCATCAACAGACCCCTCTATTTTGTCAGGACTAAACAGACAAAGTGCTAATGACTCCTGATAAACTGCCAGACCAGTAATGCAAATTGGTGTCAATTACAAGAACTAAACAATTCCGGGAAAACCTGAATTCTAAGGGAAGACCTGCATTTACCAGTTTGCAACCTCTGGCAATCATTGATGAGAAGAAGGAGCTTTTTACTATAAAAAATTCAGAGGAAATGGGTGAATTCAGAAGTGAACAGAAGAGAATCAGAAGAAGGCAGTAGCACACCAGAAGCAAAAAGCAGCAGAACACCAGTGAGATCAGTGACTTCAGAGGGACCAGGAGGTGACACTTCAGAGGTTGAAAAGAAATCTAATCCTTCTCTTTCTTTTCTTAATAGCCCTCTCCCTGGGGTGATTAATTTGTTTAAAAAGCTGCTTTCTTCCCACTATTAACTCCTTCCTGAGAATCCTTTCAGCGACGTGTCATTTTCCCTGAAAGAAATCATAATTCGTTCAAACCATAAACCTGGTTACTTTTGCAATTTGTAGGATGCATATGAGCAGTGACTAATATTTCCTCACACACAAAAAAATAAATTTATAGTTATGGATTGTGACAGTAGCTTAGTTTGTAACCATCCTACCACACTGGGCATCCCGTATATTGTTACTCTCTTGAGAGTTGTCACTAACATGTTATAAGCAGATACTTAGCATTTTCTTCTGCTGAAGAAGAAGCACCTTAATCTGTGAGCTTTTTAAGAATAGGTCTGCATGACCCAGTAAAAAAAGGGAAAAAAAAGAGAAGAGAAGATTCCAGGCATTGCTTGGAACTGCATGTAAAATATGGCAGAACTGCATGTAAAATATCTGTATGAGACTAGGACATGCTCTACTTCTGACTCTAGTCTACCTACATAATCCAGTTGCTGGGAGTATAATGCATTTATGGTTCCAAAATATATTATTTGGGGAATATACCTGCAGAGCTACAATGCAGTTTTTCTGAGTTGTTTTCTTGGTGAATTTAGTCCTTTCAAGATTTAGTTTGATGGAGTAAGAACTCATCATTCTGCATTTGTTCATAGCTGGCCAAGCTGTGTCTGTTCAAAGAAATACTAGCAGTGATTTATTTTTATGCTAATATTATTTTTTTTATGCATAGAATAGTTGTAGACCTTCAAGATGGGGTTCTTGTGAGTCCCACAGAAACCTTCAACAAACATTATTGTCTTGGCAATTTTTTTTCCCCAAAAAGCACTGAAACTTTGAAGCACATGTAAGACAGAACCTTTTGAGTGATTTAATGCCTTTTGACCAGTCCAATAAACAACTGCAATAATTTTCTGTAGTTTTGCTCAATCTCTTGTTCTAGCAATGGTGCAGGTGTAGCAGCACTTTACATTCCGAAAGCCTAAGTTATTTATCATCACTGTTCTTTGTGATACTAAAAGATTTGAAAAGGTGAGGAATTTCTGCAATCTCATTAGTACATCCTTTGATACACGCTTTAAAATGCAGACAGAAAATTAATTCCCATTCTTGCCCTTTTTTTCCTAAAATAACATTAAGATTTTTCCACCTTTTTCTAGTCATGAGCCTATAACAATGTACTGGAATGTAGAAGAAAAACCTCCCTGTCTCCCTCCAATTCCCAGCTATAGGTATTTCCCATGGTTTTGTCTCCTTACTCTTTCTGGAGGAACTTACAATTTTCTGTCTGTATCTTCCTCCCAGACAATTTCACACACAGTTCTGGGAAATTAGCCCTTTTGATATATGCTTGTGATTGGACTTGTCCTCTGTTTGCCTACACTAACTATAATCAGGTCAGGATTACTTGTCCCTAGGCAACCATCAGCTTCCAGTCCAGTGGTTAGTTCATCTTTGTACATCAAAAAGAAACCTGGAATTGACTTATCATACATTCAATGCAATACCTTTTTGCTTGCTTTAGCAAATTATCCTCTATTTTCTAGCAAAAATAGCTTGTTTTATGTCCAGCGGCGCAGATATTCCAGTAAATGTCTCTTAAATTGAAGTTCCCCCATAACACCACCATTTTATTAACTTTGAATTACAGAGGTACTTAAAGTAACTCTTCTTTTCTGTAGCATCATTTGATGGTTGGTAACAGATCCCTCTGGCAGTATATCGATCAACACACATTGAAAAACCCACGGTTACGTTCTCAGCAACTCCAAGAAAGGTAATGAAGTCTTTAAAAAACAAGAGTGCTACCTGACTTATTATTCTCTCTATCCTTCACAAAGTGATTCTAATTCAGTTCAAATATACTACTTGTTAAATACAACTTCTGATCACACCCTTTGCTTGTCCCCTATACGTCTGCTGTTATTGAGAAAGGAACTGAAAACAAATATTCTCCGTATTACATGGAGCTTCACTGCAGTTTTCTAGATGCACCACGTTGGAATCTCTATGTATGTGCCTTCCTTACCAGCTTCTTGTGCAAATGGTAATTTAAAACCCTCCTGGGTTTTTTTGCATGAAGTTTTCAATCATGACAACTCATCATCCTACAACATGCAGAACACCTTGTTTCTGCAGCTCCCCTGACTCCAGATTCCACAAAAACAGACTTCCAGCTTTTTCTCCACCAGAGTGCTTCCTGCTTAAACACCAGCATTTTCAGGAGTCACAAAGAGGGAATGCATAAAGAGCTCCAAAAAGATCAAAATAATCCTGAGAGTTCTGGATTTTTGTTCGCTTATTTGTTTTATTTTCATTATAAAAACATCCATTTGTCTTACTAGGACAATCACTCTGGAAACTACTGAGAAAATTCATGGTGCATACCTTTGACCTTACTAAGCAAAAATCACAAAACATCAGTAATGCTCTTTTTTTCTAATTCAAGCTGAAAATGCTCATTTAAAAGAACAGATAGTTCAAAATCTAGTGATAATACAGAAATTCATTAAAAGGCACGGGTCTTCTGTTAAATTAGTCTTCCCCTTATTTGTAGTATTTAAATAGAATGCTACAATGGAAAAAAATCCTGTTTTCTATACTGAACTATGTTACACATTTTTATTTAAAAGTTACACTTAAATAATGTTTAACTTTTTTTTTTAATCTTACTTCTCATAAACCAGTGTTACCAATTTTTCAGAAGTCCAAAATACAGAAATATAACCCCCAGTTCCGATAAGAAAGTATCTAGCTTCATTTACAGCTTTTATTTCCTTGACTTTGCTGTTCTCTGAAAGGAAGTTGGCTGTTGTCCAGCTTAACTCATGTAGCATTTTGTTGCTTATGTGTAATGTAATTGCAAACATGACACGCATTCATGATTAAGCCTAAAGGATAAGCCTGGAGCTTGAGACATGCTGGGAAATGCTAAAATAGGAGCGGCTAATCTCTTCAAAAGCAAAAAGTGGAAAATCTACTAATGAAAAGAAAACAATAAAAATATCTATTATAGCTTATACATGCTGCAACACCATTGCCCATGACATTGAAAAGTATATAGGCACTTTACTAATGAAATTAAATTATACTAGTTATAGCAGGCATGAGTCTACACTGCCAGCTTAATGAGTCTGTAAATCTAATCAGAGGAACCTGTGGTCATCTGGTCCTGTCTGGGCAGACCTGTAAAGCTGGAAGGTTTTCACTTCTACACAGCAATAAATCTTAAAACCTTGCAACACCACTTCTGATACTTGTCTCTTCCTCTTCCTTCATTCATGCTGCAAATTTAGTATCCTACACTATTACCCCATGAAGCCTTTCCAAAAAATTCCCAAACACTTGAGTAATGTGTATGTGTCCACACAGACCTCCTTTGACACTAGAGCCCCGCCAGAGACATATTATATATAGACGTCTTTAGAGGCTTTGGCTATAAGAAAGGAGGAACTAAGGCAGACTTTAAGCATGAGTGCTAGAAGGGAAGGAAACCATTGCCTGCTGATGGCATCATCCCAAAAGTAACATGAAGAAATAACCCCAATGACCAGTACCAAAAAGTAAAAATGAGAGAGTAACCAACAAAAGTAGAAAATGGGATATGAGAGAAAATAACTCAAAGTAGTATTAGATTCAGAGACTTATATACTGCTCAGGCAAAAGAACTGGTGACATTACCCAGCATGGTAGAGAAATTCTGGAAGAAGAGAGAGGGAAAATTCTCTAAAGACCTGCAGGAACATCATTCAACAGGACCACAGCTCTGCAGAAGATCCTTTTCCTCATTGTTGGACCTTGTACAAAACTGTGTTGGTCCATGACCTAGGTCGTGGCCAGCACAACCCCATCCTGATCAGTGATGGGAGCCCAGCTTGGGGTTGCCCCCCTCAGCCACCCATTAGGATGGATAAGCAGGGGGGTGACCTCTCTGGGTAGCCCCAGCATGGGAGAGTGGGCAACTGGACGCAGCCAAATATTATTATTTGAATGGGTTTGTGTAGCTTTTACTCCAGCTTTGCTGCTTTACTAACTTTGGGTACTTTAATCAGTGAAGAGGATACATATTTCAATTAAGAGAGGGTTTGTCTATTTCCCTGGCATCGCCACAGGCATGTTCATAGAATCATAGAATTGGCTGGGTTGGAAGGGACCTCAGAGATCATCGAGTCCAACCCTTGAACCACTGTTGCGGTTGCTAGACCATGGCACTGAGTGCCACATCCAGTCTCTTTTTAAATATCTCCAGGGACGGAGAATCCACTACTTCCCTGGGCAGCCCATTCCATGTTCATCGATCGGCTGTCACAGCCCTGCTGTGACAAAGTTCAGGGCAGGCAGGAGCCACTGAAGGTATCCAGAGCTGCAAATCCATCCCTGTGCTCCACTGCCAGAGCTGCTTTCTGACAAACCCAGGCAGAGGAGCAGAGGAGGTGTGAGGCTGCCCCTGCAAGGGATAAATAACCCATCCACTAATGCAGTGCAAAAATGCAGTGCAGAAACCTAAATGCTGCTTGGCACTTCGCCCCCATGCCACGGAAGACCTTGATATCATCTGGGTGTTTAGTTTACAAAGAGCAAGTAATGCTGGCATAGACACTCATGTCCAGTTTTAGAATACACCATGAGATGTCTTATTTTCTTCTCAGAGCATATAAACAATCAAGAGAAATTGTGCCAGTGGGCATCAACAGTTACAAATAATAATAAAAAAAAAGAACAAAACAAAACTCCATAGCACATCTTTGCATCTGGGTGACCAAAGGGAAAAATAATATATATATCACCTACAGCCCCATGGAATAAACTCTTTAGATTTCTCACAGAGCAATGGGAGACTAATTACCAGGAAGATATTAATTGGTGCTTACGTACTACAGCTTAATAGGCATAACAAAGCCAATCCTTCTTCCTCAGATTTACAAAACTGAGGGATACAAAGATGGCAGGAACTCCAGGAGAAAGTTAAAAAAAAAAAAAAGGATCTTCAGCTTATGATGACCTAGAGGCTAGAGAAGAAACTGGAATAGATTACAATATTATGAACTTATAAATTCACTGCAGTAAAAAGATGAGAAGAAAAGCCTGCCCGTATGAAGTATGAACTAATCATATTAGTGCAATAGTATAACCATAATCAGTATTGAGCTGGATGTTACTGATCATTCCCATCCATATCTAAAAGAAAACCTAAAATGGAACTAGATTAATTTTGATGTGGGACAGATTCTGATGAAGAATCTAATAAAACTGCAATACACGGAGGAAGAACTTGACAGCAACTGGTATCAGTCTATCCAGGCAATATTAGGAGAAGAGACTGTAATACGTGCACAAACTCCCTTTTCCCATAATGTGCTGCTTTTTCCCCACTTCTATAGCTCCGGGTATACAAAACCTACAGTTTTACAGCAAGTACAAATGATTTAAGAGCTGTTCTGAGACTGTAAACTGAAAACCAGACAAACCCAACCTTACAGCTCTCACACAAGAGCACAGTCTTTAATACTGTGAAACAATGAACTCCAAGAAGCACTGGACCTGAGGAAGATGGCCTGAATTCATTTTCCAGGAAAGTTTAATTTTTAAAAAATTAGGTATAGCATTAAACATCTCTGTACATTTTCTGTACAAGATTTTTGAAAATTAATGCTAAATAGTTTGGAAGTTAAAGTAGAATAATAAGGAAAAATAAAAAAGTATATGAGAAACAAATATTGAAACTGCCAAAAATGGACAAAAGAAAATAACCCAAAACAGCCAGGCACAGCAGAGCAAGCGAGCAGCAATAGGGCTGATTACATGGGGACTGAATTACCTTAAACACTGGGTGGCCTTAAGACCAACATGGCAAAAGCCACAGCTTGTCTGAGGCTCCTAACTCTCCCAGCACATACAATTTTAAAGAAAAACTTAAGAAAAATCGCATGTGCCATCACTGTAGATCTGTGCACAGTGTATTTGTGAAATATGATGTTCTCACTTGGTAAACCCTGCATGTGCAAACATAAAACTCAGAATAATCCACTAGCAAGCAGAAGTACTAACATTTACATTTTGGGAATACACCGAGAAGTCTCATTTTAACGGTATGATCACTGGGTATCTTTACATTATCAATTTTACAACATTTTCCTTTGTTATGGAAAATCAGCTGCTGATTGACAGGGTGTCTTTCAAAAAAATACTAAACAAAACCAAACCAAAGCAAATTTTTGCTGACACCTTACAATTCCCAGCTTCAGCAAGACTAAAGAAAACCAAGGAAGGTACTACCAAGCCTGTAGTTCACTGTTCAGTCTGCAGTCTCCCCTCTGCCTGCTTACCTTAGCAAAAATCAACAGACATCCCATTTAAAGAATTTTATAATATATATATATATATGTAAGAAGACTGCATGAATACAAGTGAAAAGGGCAATCAGAAAGGCAAGCATGACATCTCTCTGCATCTTGCTCCTCAGCAATGATGCCAGGCAATAGCTGCAGGCTTTCACACAAGAAAACATGACAGCTAGCAAAAATGGAAATAAAACTATTTCACTTAAGTGCAATTGGCCTCCTCACCTTCTTATTAGGCAGTTGAAAGTTAAGTGAGAAACAGCAAAACTGTATGCCTCTTTTTCTATAATTTCTTCCCAAAGCATATAATACAACTATATTAAACAATTATGCAATGTACAAGTATTAAATAGAATCATAGAATCAGCTGGGTTGGAAGGGACCTCAGAGATCATCAAGTCCAACCCTTGATCCACTACCGCTGCGGTTACCAGACCATGGCACTGAGTGCCACATCCAGTCTCTTCTTAAATATCTCCAGGGACGGAGAATCCACTACTTCCCGGGGCAACCCATTCCAATGTCTGATCAAATCAAAACAATAATAAAATAAATCAATTAGAAGACATTGTAACTTATGCAAATATTAATATCAAAGCATTTCTCATTCATATTTTAAACTAAGGATGAAGAGAGCAACCCAGTTATTCACTCAATCTGCTCATTTAAGACTCCATCAACTAAAGAGATTAATATGCCTTATGGTTGTGGAACATGAGACAGGGCTGTCACTGTATCTGCATTAGTCCCATTAATAAATGAATTCTTAGCATGTATTAACATTTCATAGCTGTCACCTGTGAAATGACCCTGAATTTGAGGTAATGAAAGCATTCAACTTTCACCTCTCCTTTGTATTGTACGGTAACTACAGCAAGGAAAGCCAAATCAAGCAATCTATTTTTAGCAAACTAATCACTGTAAAAAGGTTGTTCATTTTTCTTCAGGGGTCCAAATAATTTAGGTGAGAGAATATTTAAGTCACACTATTTAAAGTTTAACTGTGTAATGATGAGCCTGTAACCAGAGGTACTCCAAAACACAATTGCAAGTGATTAGAAGAGTAAGAAGATGGTAGTAGGTAGCTTCTTTACCTAAAAAAAAACCCCACACCCAAAAATCCTTTTTCATTCACTGAAAAGACTAAAGAAGAATTATCCAACTGAAAAACAGCTTTTAACCCCATACAACAATATATCCCACAAAGAACTGGGAAAAACAAACAAAAACCCTAAGATTGCCACTTTCTACTCATAAACTCCATTCATTAGCCCTGCTCTGTCTACTACCAGGCCCCAAACCAAGGATGGGCAGAGCAGAGGCATGATCAGCATTTGCTCTTTGATGAGAGGAGAACAAGTGCATCTCAAACCCTCACTCTGAGCCCATTGCTTGAAGAACATTTCTATCTCCTTTGCTCCAGCATTGCCCTCAACCACATGGGAATCCCAGCACTGCTCAGGAGGAGCACTGCCATGCCTGGCCACAACCTCCACCCTCCACACACCTGTACCTGAAGCAAGGGGTGCAGAACAGGAAATTAAAGCAACATGAAAAAGTATTGATCCAGACTGCTTCCCTCTGGTAATACCACCTTATTTATAAACTATGCTAAAAATGTGTGTCTTACTTAGCCAGGACTATGTAAATAGTGTTCTGCATAACTCACAATAACTGCTGGGTTACTTCACTGCTGACTCAAGAGTACAACTGGCAAACATGCATCTTAAATTTAGCAAAATTTCTTACTGATTTCCAAAGTGCTCAATCCAGATAAGGTTTATAATAGAAATCTAATCTGAATTCCCACAGGGTGTGCAGAAATATAGCCATCAGGATGACAAAAGTACAGGAGGGCAGAAATGCATTTAAGTGCCTTGACTGTAACAGCCTAGAGTATTGCTATGGGAAAGTGATTAGGATACAGCAAGGTCTCACCTTCAAAACCAACTTCAAAGAACAGGCATGCTAAAAAATAGTATGAAATAGTCATAGCAATTTCTGTATCAAGGAAACCTGAAGAAAGGCATAGTTGTAAAGTGCATCTGCATGAAAACATTCATTTTTTAAAAGCATCTAGGAAACATTGTTCATATTTCATGTCAACAGTGATGCTAAGCAACACGTCAATCCAATATTCATTCATATAAGTCATAAAAACTGACTCTTTTCCTGACTTTGCCTTCTTTCATATTCTATAACAACAGAGCACCACAGCACAGCAGAAATCCTCACAACAGGATCAGTGCTTCAGACATTTTATTTCCAAAGATTATTTGCTGAAGCTGTACTCATGCCTGCATCCCTTTTCTGTACAAGTAGAATACATAAGCAGCATAATGAGATTTCAGGAAGATACACATCTGATCTACAGACTGAAATGAAGGTTGTCTCAATTCTGAATGAGAACACTGAGTATGTTAACTGGAAAGTTCAGAGAGTGCAGTTTGTAAGCCTCTACACAGCAAATTAAATGTGGGGAACAGTAAGGGAAGATAGTCACCACAATATGTAGCCTAGGGTGCACTCTCTACACAGGGTGGATCCAGATCCTGCAGACACCTATGGAGGAAGCTTTTCTTTACAACACCTGTAGTGTGTAAGTGCATATCCCAGGCTCTTCCTTTGGCTTTACAAAGATAGCAAAAGCACCGTGTCATTTTTCCCCTTGATCCCCTCTCACCAGGTAGCTCTCAGGACTATCACCTACAGAGTGTAAGCCTTGAACTTCCACTCAGACTATCAATTCTACACTAGTTTCTGTTGTTTACTCATCTTCTTTTTCTGTGCACCTTTTTGCTTCAGGTAACTTCAAGTGTGATCCACTCAAACTCAGCCTGGGATATAAATCTCAAAACCTTTTGGAGAAAAAGTGACTAAGACAACTTACTCAAGTGGAACAACACTCCTCAGTATGTTAGCACATTAGCACTGGTACTTACAGGGGTGGCTGGAACTAATTTCAGCTGTAAGTGGCTAGGATTACGAGAAAGGGCAGCTTTGTACCTATCAGGAATTAAAGCACTTTATATACCCTGAGCTCCTGTGAGGCACAGTATCACTACCAGAAGTCACTCCATCTTTGCAGGTTCTATGATGCCTTGAACAAGGCTGCTTTCTCATTAAATACCTACTGAAGGGAGATTGCTGAACTGCCTTGTTTACTTAGTCACATACACACTCAAGAGGAAATCCAAAAGGTTTGATCCTGGGCAAGCAGAAGGACTTTTTACATACACAGGATATTTGACAAGCGTGGGTGAGCTCCACAGAAGAAGACCTGGAGAAAAGCAGAAGTGGCTGAATTTTGTGGCAGGGAAAAAGAAAAAGTCAGGCATGACATGAGAACTGAAGATGGACACAGAGAGTTTACTCCCTCTGGATATAGGGGGAGGGTGTAAGGGAAGACAGACATAAATCTTTCAGTCACCTGGTAACCACAAGAAAGAACTTCTTTCCTAATTTTGACCCAAAAGACAAGTTCCCAAGACAATCTGTCAAAAACATTTAGCAATCCCAGGAGGCATATCAAAACCAAATACACTGAATTTGGGTTATCCAGAATTCAAATCCCTTGAGAGAAAAAAAAAGGGTCTTGCACCACTCTGTCAGCTGATGCAAAACTGAATCCATGGAAAACTGCAATTGGGTAGCTCAGAGTGCCCTGAGCTTTAATGCAGCAGTGGGAACATTGGTGTTCCTGAACACCAGCTCCTCAAGAGAAAAGCTGTCACAGTCAGTATGGGAAGGTGAGAACACTTCATACACTAAACTGCCCTTACAGTACCTGCAAGGAGGATCATGTTGACCTTGGAAATAGGAAAGGTCTGCTCTGGAAGCCCCTTTGCTATTTCCTGAGGACAGGATAATTCAACTTGAAGGTGAAGCTAAGAACTGGTTGCTTTATAGGTGTGAGGTTGTCTTTCTTCCAGAGCTGGAAGACAAGCCCTAAGAATCATAAAATGAGCCCTTACAGCTAAGAAACTGTCTTGTGACAGACTTCTGGTGTGACAGAGGCTTCTGAATTTACAGAAGGAGTAATTATTATCTTTGTAAATTCATCAGGAGACAGAAAAATCTATATTGCTTGGAAGGCATTTGAAACCTCCTTAGATGAACCCATCCTTTGCCACCAAAACAGAGATACAGGCCTAATTCCCCCGGTGATTAAGTCTTAGACTGGCGATCCCACACTGAGCTCACAACTCAAAGATCCAAATTCTCTGTGTAATCTGCATGTGGTCCAGACCCCTCTCTCTTCCTCCCTTTCAAAGAGTAATACTGAGACAGACATGTGATAGATAGATAGATAGACAGACAGATGGACTGAGAGATAGAGAATTTCTTTGTCATGCTGTTCAGTTCTGACTTTATAATTTCATTTTGTCCACCAGTGAGTCCCCTTCAGTCCATGCTGCCATTCATGAAACAATCTACACACACTGCTCAACTTAAAATATGATTAATTTGTTTCTAGGACCTACTCAGAAAAACACACTCCATACATAGGGTAAGGCAAGGACATTCACACGGGCTGGTTTCTGCTATCCCACCTGCACTGATACAGGAACAGTGACACCCTCCAAACCAATGTTCAGCCCTGCCACTGGGGCAGCTGGATCCCAATATGCACAACAATGTTTGCCAAAAGAAGTAAAAATGTGCAGAGATCACATACAACAGAGTGATCCATTGGACGATCACTCCCTAATATGTCTGGCATATTTACAAACCCAATCCAGGCAAACCCTCAGTAGGTCTACTTTGTCCTATTTCCATCAACATCAATGAAGCTAACAAAATTTGAGGCAGCAGAGGATCTCGCATCAGACTACTATATGTCATCCTCCTCCAGATACTACACAGTGATCCACATGAAATAAATCATCTCTGCATACCTCAAATGTTTAATATCCATTTTCCTCTGCTCTTCATTGTGCTTTATATGACAATGGAAATCACACAACACAGATGTTTAGGCAGGAAGACAGTACCCTCAAGGGTTTCACTTGATGTTCACTACAAGCTTTAAATGCTTAACCAAACCTATAGAAATCCCTTGTTGCCTCGTAATCTAGGCACAGAACACCTGGACACAAACAAATTTCCACAACTACTTGTATCACTGATGAAAGAATAAGATGATTAGAAAGAATATTCAAAGGTTTTAGGTCTACTTGGATAAAACAGACATTAACAGTTTGGACTCTTGGCCAAAACTGCTTTGAACATTATGGATTGTATCTCGCAAGGAATTTGAGTTCACTTCACACAAAAGCTTTGTGCATAGTACAGAAGACAATAAATATACTTCCCATTTTAAAAGAATGGGAAGGTTTAGGTTGGATATTAGAAAGAATTTCTTTACTGAGAGGGTGATCAGGCATTGGAATGGGCTGCCCAGGGAAGTAGTGGATTCTCCATCCCTGGAGATATTTAAAAAGAGACTGGATGTGGCACTCAGTGCCATGGTCTGGTAACTGCAGCAGTAGTGGATAAAGGGTTGGACCTGATGACCTCTGAGGTCCCTTCCAACTCAGTCGATTCTATGATTCTATGAAAACAAACAAACAAAACCAAAACAAACAAAAAAACCAAACCCAAACTATTTGTAAACAAAGATGTCATGAACACGAGACCAGATTATTAATCACTTTTACAAGGTATTAGTTAAATACACCACAGAAAATCAAAATGGAGAACTCAATGTGGATACCATTCCTTTTGAAAAAGCAACAGACACTCATAGACCTAGAAGGGAGATCAAAAGTGCCAAAATTGTCAATGAAAATGAACCCCAAGTGCTGAGGAAAAAGGCTTCCGTCTCCATGCTTTGACACACATTTTGGCACAGAAAGTTATAAACACACCATCCTTAGAACTGGCCAATGAAGCGAGTCCATCAGTTTTGAAATTTTTCTTTTCCTATTCAACCCTGAGGTTGGCTTTCTCTTTCCTTGTAAGACCATGGGTAGCCTCTCTGTGATGGTGGCCTTCCTGGGTGACTGTTTGCATTCTGAGGTTTTGGAGGATATTTTTTTTTTTTTATTCCTTTTACATTTTTAATGAAAGTCTCCTCTTCCTGACCACCATCCTAGTGTCCCATATGGGTTACCTGTGTCTGGGGGTTAAAATGTTTGTGGCAGTAGTAATGGCAATGCTCAGCTTCCCCTTCTCCTTTCCTTCTTAAGGCAGTCTGCAGATTTCAGAACCAAACTAAAATCCCTCTGACTCAACTCATTCAGCCCTCAAAAATACCCTATAAGTAAAACACAGTGTAAGTGGACACAGATGCATACAACAAAACACTTTTGTTGTGTCATATGTCCATTCAGTTGCATAAAACAGACCTTTACCCAACACCTACTTCTTCCCATTGAGTGCTCTCTGCCTACACCTGCTGCTGTTTCCTCCTATAAGGACAGAAGAGTCAGAACCTTTGCAGTTCTCTCAAGAGAGGCTTTGAGAACACAGTAATATTCCTGTTAAATGGAGTTATTTAAGGCAAAAGATTAATCTAATAACACAACATGCCAAAATTTTTCAGTTTTCTAGATGAATGCATTATTATTATCAGCATGAACCAACTGAGATACACCACTGATACCTATGTAAAATAATGTGTCATTTAGAGCCTTCTTTAGTTTTTACACAAATCTTTCCCATGCTGTTTGATGTCCATCTGCTCTAAGAACAGGAACAAGACACTAGAAAGAAAAGCATGTACTAAGTGAAACACTGCAGTACATGCTGCTTCCCCTTACTAGTTAATCATTAATACAGTTTTCAGATCTTGATTATGCTACAATTACCTCTGCAAAGTGAACTGGAGTTTGTATACTTTCTCTCATTCTATGAGAGGAGTTTGAAAGTATTCAGAGTTACTGTAAATTAGTCCTTTGGTTCATCAGCACTCCTACATATAACATTTGCAAATAATAACTATTATGACCGCTTTTAAAAGCAATAAGCCACTAATGCACACTTCTGCTTGATTAATTTTGCTTTACAGCTTTTTATCTTGCAATAAGTAATTTAGATAGGTGAAAACAAGAAGCCAAAAGAACAGAAGAATGAAGCATAAAGGGGGGGTAACTCTTCTTGAAACCACCATGATCCCTGGCTAGTTCCACAGTATTGAGGTTTTACATCTACACAGCAACCAGACAGAGTGAGGTTACTGAGCCAACAGGCAGCATCACAGTATGGCAGAGGGATACTCACAGGGCTGAGGGCTGAGCAGCCAACCCAGACATGACCCCAGCCTGACGTTCAGCATCTGAATCTGTTGACATCACTGCAGATTGATTTTCTTGTAACTCAAAAGCTGTTTGATTACACCTGCCCACGCCACAGTCAATTCTGGCTTCTGGCTGGAGCAGCCTCTGTGGTATCAGCAAATGGCAACTTGCCTTAACAGCAGCATATAGGCAGCTGAGATGGTGCTGGGATTGCCACTCTGAACTTTGGCAGAGACATATAGCTACAAATGCTGGTACATTTCTGAGTGCTTCTGGACCCTCAGAGATCTGAATACAGCCACTGCCTCCAGTCTCTCATTAAGACTCCAGGAGACCCTATCCTGACCCCACTGCCAAGTGACCCTGACCCCCAGATCCACCAGCCCCAGCATCACTCTTCAACTCCACTTGTCTGCCTTCACTTCTCCTCAGGACTGGTAAGAAGCTCAGACATACACACCATACTCCAGCTTCCATTTTCACCATCGTTAGCTTACAAAGTAAACCTAACAGAATGAAGGCTGTATGAGCTGAGAAAGCACACTTCACTGGAGAAAATTCTGTACAGAAGAAGGGATCTACGGACAACCAAATCTGACTGTGTATTTCAAAGCTATCACACCTTTTACTTCTCCTCTGAAATTCGATCACTGCCTGTTCAGTGGACCAGAACTGCACTGAGCTCTCTGTTGTATCTCCTGTTCATCTAATTTTCTTGGTGAGGAGTACCACTATTCTGATGGAGTGCTGTTGCCACAAAGTTTCAGTTCTCCCTGTGAGGTTTCTTCAATAGTCCTTATACCTTGACCAGACAATCCAGATAATCCACTAATTAAGGTGCATCTGTCTTGGTGACCTCCATTTAAAGATCTTTTTACATTAACAAAAAACTTCAAGACAAAACAAAGACAAACAAAAACCCCACAACCCAATAACACTCTTAACTCTTTACAACTTTTTCCTTCCATGAACTTCAGTCTTCCAAATGAAAGCTCAAAACTGTGAAGTTCTATTATGTACCTGACACATCAAATTCTTGAACCTTCTCAAACTTTGCCTCCACACTGAAAAAATAGCCATCTGCTACTTTTCATTGAACTCTGACTTAAGTATTTCTTTAATTTTAAAAATCCACATTCATACTCCACTGATGCACATGCTCTTATGAAGCAGGAATAAGCCTCTAGCACCAGTCTAGACCTGAGAACTCTGCCAATCTTACATGTCCTTTGGGATCACGTTGTGACCCTGGCGATTCCTACTCATGCTGGTAATTTGAAGCATATACACGGGCCACAATCTCTGCTAAAATCATAGAGAATTCAGGGGAGACTATGAAATTAACATTAAACACGTTTTCATTATTTCTCTCTAGACAATATGTGAGAGTGTCAGCCAAGGACAGATCCATCCACAATCCCAGTTTCTGTGCTCTGTTAACAGCACAGACATCACTCAAGGATGCTTTTCTACACAGTGCAAGTCCTGCTACTTCAACAACAGTGGGGTCTGTTACAAATTACAACATGTAAGACACTCCAAGAAAACAGGACTGCAACACCAACCTCTGTAAATCTCCTGGGATTTTCTCTCTGTTGCTCCTAGTTGACTGCTCCTCACTGCTTACCCCAGCTGAAACGCCCATACACAGAGCAAGTGGGGTGATGATAAGTAAAACTACCTTTTACAAGAAAGATGTTAAGGAACACAATTCACCAATATCCATAACAAGCATTTTTACATTGTGCTAAACGTGTTATGAAGATCCATTCCCCACTAGCTACCAACATATTTCTGCAGAGCATATGGTGGTGGTACGCAGACAGGAGTTAGAACTGGCTGGAGTCCCAAAAGCAGGAAACTTGCAATATCACCAAGAGGCAAAGAGCAGCCCAGGTGAGAAAAGCACAGCACATTTATTCATGCCAGCTTCAATGCACTGCAAAGTAGCACACAACACTGATGTGATGCCCTCGGTGCCCCTTTCTCAGAGACCAAGTCACTACCAGCTTCCAGGATAAAGAACTGCATCTTCATTAATAAAAACACAGGCATCAGAACATTACAGAGGTACTTTTCAAAAAAAAAAAAAAAAAAAAAAATGTATGCATGCACACAAATCTACACAAATAAATCTCATTTTAGGTAAAGGAGATAGAAAGCTACGAGTTGAAAAGTTGCCTAAAGTTGGGACAGTATCCATACTTTTCAGTGCTAAATCAGAGAAACTGGTGATTAGTTTAATAACTCACGGGAACTTAGCCTACAATATTCTCTATCTTATACCACTCAAATACTTTAGGTGGAGATGTCAGTCTCTTTTTAAATATCTCCAGGGATGGAGAATCCACTACTTCCCTGGGCAGCCCATTCCAATGCCTGATCACCCTCTCTGTAAAGAAATTCTTTCTAATATCAAACCTACACCTCCCCTGGCACAACTTGAGCCCATGGTCAGCTCAGCAAATGCTGGGACACACTCAGGAGAAAACTCAGGCCCAAAATTTAAATATTTATATTGTGTCTAGACAGAATTCTTTTAAGATTGGTTTCTAAAATTTTGCCAGAGCAGCACTTTAGTCATCAAAATGGATTATCAGTCTCCAATCTATAGACACTGTGCTATGGCTCTTTAAAAAAAGTAATCTCAATGCTTAAAATAGGTATAGAAATGGATGCTGCATTTAGTCAAAAAGAATCCTACAATGAGAAAGTACACTTTTACAATTGCAACACTGAACATTTCATTAAACACTTAAATTATTGATATGTTTATATCCATTCTTATGAAAGTAAAACCTCTTGTGAATTTGCTTTTCTGATGTTTTGAGAACAAAACAGTTGAAGATTTAAGGGTATTTTAGGGTGTAAAAGTTTATCATTGCGGTTTATTATTTCCTCATCACAACTGAACATGCACTGCCATACAGAAAAAGAAACACATACCAAAAATTCTGTTAAGAGAAAAATCACACAATCATAGAATGTCAGGGTGTAAGGGACCTCAAGGATCATCAGGTCCAGTCCTTCTAATATTGTTTATATGATATGTCTCAGCACCTGCCAAGCTGAGACTTAAAGCTTCCCAAAGTGAGAGAATCCACCACTTCCCCTGTGAGACCATTCCATGTCTGACTGTCCTCATAATGAAAAATTTTCCTCTTGTGTTCAAAGGAAATCTCCCCAGAGGGGAGCATCACACACCATTTAGATATTAATAATGAAATCACAAGGATTAAAATAAAATCTTATACAGTGCAAAAATCTTGAGCATCTTACCAGTAATCAATGTCTACAAAAATTCTAGGAGGAAAGAGAAAGAAAACAGCTTATTCATAGCAGGAATCAAAAATCATTGTTATGATTCAGGCCTAACCTGTGAACTACAGCACTAGCATTTTGGGGTTGTGTTTGCATCCCTGCTGTCCACGTTTATATGTCCTACTTGTGAAAAGGAACACAGAGAATCATTTATTGTATGTCGGACTGGAAAGGCAATCTGTTACCTTCTCCTACCAAACTGCAGGAACAGCCAAAGTCTGTTTTTTCATGTTCCTAGCTTAGTATCACTGGAAGGGGGTGAATAAAACTAATAATGTATCTTTACTGAATTTCCCAGAGGCAAAGCAAAGCAATTGCACACATACCTTACATCAGCAGCTGTCCTAACATCAGAACTACATATGTTAGTAATGAAATTGCTAAAATTGATATACTCGAGTGAGAGAAAACAGGTGCTGTAAAAGTTAAACTCATACATCCTGTTAAAGGTGTAGATGGGTCAAAGATTCAAATACGATTGCAAACAGATTCAATACATGACACTGCTTGAAAATAAAGATACTTCATAGGAGCAGGGCTGGTTTGTTAAGAAACTAGAAATTGCTCTATTTTTCCATTACCAGAATAGGAAAAGCAAAATTTAGTGTTCAAAGGAAACAACTTTTTCAGTACTTTCCAGCTCTTCCCAGTGATGTCCAACAATGGAACAAGAGGCAATGGGCACAAGCTTGAGCATAGGAGGTTCTACTTAAATATAAGGAAAAACTTGTTCCCTGTGAGGGTGACAGAGCACTGGCACAGGCTGCCCAGGGAGGCTGTGGAGTCTCCTTCTCTGGAGATACTCAAAACCCACCTGGATGTGTTCCTGTAGATGACTCTGCTTTGGTGGGAGGGGGGGGCTTGATGATCTTTTGAGGTCCCTCCAACCACTATCTTTCTGTGATTTCTGTGATCTTCGCTGCTTCAGGGTTCTTCAAATATTCTATTCAGGGCTGAGCAGGCAACTTGAAATAATCTGACACAGGTCTTGAAATATTTCAACAGATATGCTAAGAGAGAAGCAACCTTGCAACCTTTTTAAATTTTGAACTTAGGAAAGTGAGTATATAAAACTGCACTGCATCCCTCTTCAGAAGCAGAGTGTCACATATTGGGGCAGCAGGGTCTATGGGAAAGTGAGATTTGCTTTCAGAATTTAGAATTTTGATAGAGAACTGATGTACTTCTCAGGACAAAGTATCAACAGCCAGTTTTTAGATGTCCACAAAGTCAAGATTTGCAATATGTAAGCAAGGAAGAGAAACTTAGGAAGACTTCCTTAGACTGCAGTTTAAGTCAGATCTGGTAATTCCATTGGAATATTACGGGAAAGACATCCATGCATGGCACAGCACAAGAGGTAATGTCTGAAAATTATCTGACATCTCTTTCTGTACTTCAAATTTTGTCCTCCCTTCAGACATAAGAGGCAGAAAGAGTATCTAAGCAGATCAAAACTGGTAGTTGATAAGCACTCAGAACTCTACACCAAAAAAACTATTCAAGACACTTTCAGCTCACTGCCCCAAGAATCTTACTGAAGAAGTATTTTGGATACAAAATATTAGTTTGGACACTGAAGCAACTATTAATGCTGATTCAGCTTTGAATGGTGAAGCAAGAGGGCTTTAGAGAGTTGGACAGGGAGGGATAAAGAAATAAAAATGTCCCTTATGCAGGTATTGTGATCACTACTTTTGCCTATGGATTTTTAGAAGACTTTACACCAACAACATCAATTAGAATTAAATTTAGAAACACAGTTAGAAATATTATTAATTCCAAATGCAAACCAAGCTATTAGATGGAGGGAAAAAGGGGGAAAATTAAGTTTACTTAATGGTGGTTGCATAAAATAAGACAACAATCCCTCTTGCTTACATTGGAAAACTAGTTCCTGAAGTAAGGATCAAGTATCGTAACATGGCATGAAAGAAGAATGAAGAGTAAATGCTGCCTACTGCCCACCCCTACTTGATCTGCAAATCTAAGTTGTAAAAGACAACTACTTCTCATTGGAAACTGTAACAAGTTATTACTTAACTGCAAGAGCCATATTGAGAAAATAAATACAGATTTATTAATCTCATAGAGAGGAATTAGCATATCAGGTTGAAAAAAAATAAATATTTAGAAGAGGCAGGTTTTACTTTGATATCTTTTCAAGGGAAAATAGATTTTAGCAATTTTTTTCCAGAGGAAGATGAGAAAAAGAAAGCACCAACAGAAAGGCAGTATCAGAAACAGTGCTGAGGACTTATTTACCTGGGAGGTACGAAGCTATTGATAAAACCTTTCAGTGATTACTCTCAGCTGGGTGTGCCAAACAGTAATGCAGCTGCTCCTAGTGTGATAATTGTGACTGCTAATGCTCTCAGTCAGATCTGAGACTGAAGGGTATTACAGAGATACAACTTAACCACACCATGAAAGCAAATGAGACCTGAATTCATTCTCCTACCAGTCAGGAAGAAGGTCTTACTAATGAGCCTTGCATTGCAGGAGTTCATTGCTGGACAGGTCTGTTGCTTTTCAATTTATAGTCCTGTCACAGTGTAACCTGAAAATAATTTCAGTAGAAAATACAAACCTATCTCCTACTGCTTGCATTCAAATCTCATCTTCACTCGACAAGAAGCAACTCCCCACCGCGACCTTACTATTTACACATGGAGGTGCAGAGTTTCCAGCTGAGAGCCACCAAATGAACTGATAGTTTTCCTAGATACAAGCAAGTATAAATTGCTCCAAGGTTCACTGTGGAGATGGTATTTCAACTGTAACGTGCATCACTCCGATAGAATAGATGACCCAGAGTTAAGGACAGAAGATGAGGGAAGGGAGAGGAGACACAGTGGCCTAGGATGGGATAAAGGTATTATCAGAACCATTTTTGCAGGAGATGCCATTGTGCAAATGCTTAAACCCACCTTTCTAAGTCTTCATGCAACTCATAACAACTTTCACTGTCATATGTTCACACATACATATTTTAAAAGTAAATTAAATTGTGAAAGTTTTATGTTTGTACATATTGTTCCTAAAGAGGCCAGAAAGCATTTATCTAAGGATGAGCCATTCACTCCCTTTCTCCCCCACAACTATTTGACCCCTCTCAGTAGGCTAAGTTCAGAACAAGTCCCTGGGAAAATGGCTTAAAGGGAACATTGAAGGTGACCCTCTCATAGAAGCACAGCAAAGCTGATTTGAGATCAACTGTGTAACAGTACATGTGTATCACTCACAATCCTTTACTCATGTTCACTTACTACTTTACATGTCCTTTTAACATCATAACATGGGCAATGTACCAGGTTCTGCACTGTATCTGCTCTATAAACAGAGAAGCACTCCATAAACAAGGTTGCCTAAAAAAACAATAAACTCATTCAGAACTAGATGACTTTTCCACAAATAAATAAATATTCCCTCATTAAATAGCAGAAATGAAAATTATTAAAAAACCCTGCGAGTTTCATCTGATCATATGACCTCCTCTGAGCCCCTTCTCTGATATCAGTTCAACATTTCCTACAGTCTCCTAAGAGGTCAATTAAAGCCACCAGCTTTAGACATTCACCAAGACTGACCACGCCTCTCATACTACATCACAGGAAATAAAATGTGTTATGGTATTAAAATCCTTTTAAAAAGAAACTTCTACTGTCTTTAAGCAATCAAATCACCAGGTTTTCCCTCCTGCTGTAGTTCATATGCTTCGTAGTGGAAAGACAAGAAATGTACCCAGATGACTGGGTTTTGCACTTGATGCCAATATGAGTGTTCTCAAAGTATACTAAATCTCTTAAACAATAATTAAGCACCAAATGAACCATTCAAAAATTCACCGCTACCATTAGAACAAATTAAATTAAGCCAAGATTAACATATTAAGTTTGCTCAACCCAAAAGGAGATTATTTCACATAGTTCCTGTTTAGCTATGTGTGAACTATTTTTCAAAACTTCTGACTGTAAAAATGGGCCAACAAATAAATGAAAATAAGGAAATGAGTTAACTGGGTAACATATTTAGAATACAACTCTGAGCCAGCACTTTATTTGTCTTCACTTTTTTTCCCTACAGTAGTTAAGATGCTCAGTATCCAGGATTCTGCTGTTTAAAGATAAATTCATCATCTTTGTTGAAAGTTATTGTTATCAAAGTATGTGAGCTGATTAGTTCCTGACTAGGTGCTGACTATTTAAAAGGCTGGCCCTGTTTAGCTTGCTATAGGAATTACCTGCTTGCTTGCATAGTAAGGAAAGAAAAAAATACCGTGGAGTAAAAGGTGTTGAACCTATACATATTCTTGCAAGTAATTACTTCCAGTTTATCATTGCTATGATTGCTGATGGGTAAATGATACTGGTTATCCAAGAAAAAAGTTTCTTCCTCTACTTAATTAAAACATTAAGTTATTTAAGTTTGTAAGATGTATAAGCATATATATGTATCTGAAAATATTTGAATCCAAGCATTTCCTATGTTCCAAGTGTCTAGAAACAGTTGAGTTTGTTCTCCATTTTATCAAGATAAAAAAGGGAAGTTTCTTAGTAAAAAATTCCTAGTAGGGCAAGTTCCCATGAGATGATTACTCACAAATATGGTACAGTTCCAAGTTTTTAAATGAAAAAATGCTTGGCAAGAGACCAATTTTCAGGAGAACTACTGTTTATCTTATTCTATACAACTACAGCCTCTTGCATGTACAATTGCCTCCCAAAATCACTCCATTCTTTTCCTACACAATTTCAGTGTAAACAAACTGAATAGTAACTAAAAAGCCAGGCAAAATATAAAAGCTGAAGGCTTCGGTACTGTTAACTGCAATTCATGCTATTGGTGATGTCCAAGAGAAGCTACTTATGCTCCTTGTTCCCAGTTGTAATGTGAAGAACAGAGAATAGCGTAATTGCTTGCTAACCTGCAAACCTCCTCACACGAACTGACTAACATGACATTGCAAATAACATTATGATTTCAAAGGCACTGCAAGATAATCTTTTCAAGGAAGTTGAACATGGCATTTTATTTTGACTGACATGGCCTTCTCATTTAACATTACTTGCACTTCTGTATTTGCTACTCGGGAACCTAATTACCCAACCCAGTTATTCTAACCTAGTCTTAAAGCTACCTAAAATTGAATTTGACAGGTATATAAAAAATTCACCTAATTTTCAATTCAGCGACTAATTATGTTACACATTTCTTTAGACTGTATTTGGAAGATAAAGAATGATATCAATAGGATAGAGGATATTGAAAGCACCATTCAAAGTTTCTATTTAGCAGAGAGAATAATGCAAATAAATACACATCCATTTTTATGAAAGAAAATTAACAACTTCTTTAAAGACACCTGAGTGCCGGATCCTGCACTTTGGCCACAACAACCCCATGGGGAGCTCCAGGCTGGGCACAGAGTGGCTGAGAGCAGCCAGGCAGAGAGGGACCTGGGAGTCTGGATTGACAGGAAGCTGAACATGAGCCAGCAGTGTGCCCAGATGGCCAAGAAGGCCAATGGCATCCTGGCCTGGATCAGGAACAGCGTGGCCAGCAGGTCCAGGGAAGTGATTCTGCCCCTGTACTCAGCGCTGGTGAGGCCACAGCTTGAGTACTATGTCCAGTTCTGGGCCCCTCAGTTCAGGAAGGATATCAAGATCCTGGAGCAGGTCCAAAGGAGGGCAACTAAGCTGGTGAAGGGACTTAAGCACAGATCCTATGAAGAGAGGCTGACGGAGCTAGGGGTGCTCAGCCTGGAGAAGAGGAGGCTCAGGGGAAACCTCATCGCTCTCTACAACTACCTGAAAGGAGAGGGTAGCAAGGGGGGGGTTGGTCTTTTTTCCCAGACAACTTTCAACAAGACAAGAGGGCATGGTCTCAAGTTGTGTCAGGGGAGGTTTAGGTTGGATATTAGAAAGAATTTCTTTATGGAGAGGGTGATCAGGCATTGGAATGGGCTGCCCAGGGAAGTAGTGGATCCTCTGTCCCTGGAGATATTTAAAAAGAGACTGGATGTGGCACTCAGTGCCATGGTCTGGTAACTGCAGCAGTAGTGGATCAAGGGTTGGACTTGATGATCTCTGAGGTCCCTTCCAACCCAGCCAATTCTATGATTCTATGAGGGTTTGGGTGGGGGTGCTTCCACTTTCTTGTGCACTGGTCACAGTCACAGACTCCTCAGGCATGAATGTAAAAGTTGCATTTCTTTGTAGTTCAATAAAACATTTTTTCTTGGTGCTCTATGCTGTTGCAAATTGTCAATTAACAGATCCTCTTTATTAACAGATCCTGGTTTTTTTTTACAATGACACTCTAAGGCCAGAAGCAAGTGTAACACTTATTGTCACCAGCTGATATGATGTCTATAATCAAACAGAAACAAATTAGAATTTCCTAATCAACACCTCTAGTCTGCCACAAGAAGCTGACTACAACCATTAATAACTATTTCACCAAACTGGATTTTAAGGGCTTTTTCCCAATGCTCAAGAACACATCTCTCTCCCACTATCCTAAGAGATGCTCATGCACAGATTTGTTGGGAAGGGAAGGTAAACTGCTACAGATATTAAGAAAACACATTCATTTACAATATACACCACATATCATTGTCTTTGCTGACAGCTATCATACATGATGAAGCTCCTATTTTTTACCAGGAACTGAAATACTACTGTACTTCATCACTTCACATTATAGCCCAAAATACTGTTGACAAGTCCTGAAAAACAAACAGCATGCCAAAACTACCCAATAATGAATAATTTAAATCTTTTGCAGAGCCATGACACAAATCAGTCATTTTTTTCATTGAAGTAGTTGACTATACATCTGCTGGATGGCAAAACTTCCTCTTTAGAAGCAATTAGACTTCCTTGTGCATCTGCAAGGTCAAGCACATTGAAAAAGATCTATTGGACTACAGGTACTCATGATGTTAAATTGGTAAAATTGAAACAAGCATCCTGTGGCCTATTTCTCTTTCTCCTTTCATGAGAAAAAGTTTCTATTGCCAGGAGATTCCTTTTTAATCTTGTCCTCACTCTGAAGTTCACTTAGTCTTTGTCAAGGCTAAAAATGCCAGAGCAAGAGTACAAAATTAGGAGCAGCCTCTTCACTTCTAGCTTAGGGTTATCAGGCACCCATGCTAAAAGCCTTCTAGCATTACAGTTAATTAGTCTGCATCTTAAAGACACTGAAGCATAGAGTTCAAAGCAACAAAGCCTCTGGAGTATTCACAATATGTACTGCACTGAAGCCACTCACAAACTTGTGTTTTCAAGCAGTGCAGTAAAATGGAAGATGTGAACAAGCTGCACCAGTGCTGGTTATGGCAAAAACTGTATTGCTTTGGTATAGGTGTCACAAACTCCCACTTTGTGAATGCACAGAAGACAAGGGAGAACAACATCATTAGTTCTGCTCCAGTTTTTCATGACCACAGAGGCCAGCACCTCACACAGGTAGTCAGGCATGACAGCACGCATGCCCCAGCCAAAAAGGAGAATGCCTAACAAGGTTGAAAACTTAAATATTTGTAGCAAGACAAACCTCTTTTAGGGAATGGCGCTTCAGGGTCCAACCAGCTGTTCCAGCAGAGACTCACAAGTAATGCCCTAAGCCTACGGCTCTCAGAGTTGACTAGCCCAGATCGGTGCTGCTGCTCCAAGAGCAACTGAACTCTCTGCTGGCTTGCTCAGGACTGAGCTGAGTCTGTGAGTTTGAGCCTCACCTTTTATTGGCCCCCTGGTCCTGCTCATGCGCAGTGGGGGCCCACCCTAATCAGGCACAGGTGGGCTTAACACAAGCTCACGCCCACTACCTGGTAATTAGTGGCACCTGGTTGCCTCATTTCACTACAAATATTGGTCAGCCCAAGGTGACAGCTCTTCACCTAACAGAAGCCATGGGCAGTAGGAGCAGGGGTCACACGGTATGAGCAGGGCTGTGAAGTTTCTTTTGCTGGGCAGCAGAATTTGAAGATCTAGAAACAAAGAGTGATCTCAGGAGAGGAACAAGAATGGAAAAATACCCACAAAGAATTCAATTCCTTCCCTACACAGTAGCAGGGTCTGAAGTAGAACCACAACAGGAAATTCTTCCAGAAAGCAACAGAAATTCAGCTGAAGACTGAGACCATCAGGTCACAGAGACACTGGCATTGAAAGCAGCTCCTGGGCTTTTTTCCGGTCCCACACAGCAACCACCAGCTGAGTGTGCAGCTGTTCAGCTGTTCCAAAAGTTGTTACAAGAGAATAACTTATATTGCCTACACACAGAAATTGAAAAACGAATGAATAAATGAAGACTGGGTTTGTTCAGCCTTGGGAAGGCTTAGGGGTGACTTTATTACAATGTTCTAGTACTTATAGGGCAGCTACAAAGAAGATGGGGACTCCCTATTTACCAGGAGTCACAGGGACAAGACAAGGGGCAATGGGGACAAGTTGCTCCAGGGGAGATTCCAATTGGACACAAGAGGAAAATTTTTCACTATGAGGGCAGTCAGACACAGGAATGGTCTCCCACAGGAAAGTGGTGGATTCCCCCACTTTGGGAAGTTTTAAGTCTCAGATCAATGGGGTGCTGAAATACATCATATAAACAATATTAGAAGGGTTGGACCTGATGATCCTTGAGGTTCCTTCCAACCTGACATTCTATGATTCTATGAAAATTACTGAAAATAAGAATAGTCAGAAAACAGAAAATATAACAGATGTTGTTCACAACATACAAGAGACCTACAAAAATACAGTCCAGTTGAGAAAATCCCTATTAAGGCTCAAACTGAAAAGTTACCACATCTCAACAGAAGAAGTTGAAGCAGTTTTTAGATGTAGGGATGTAATGACTATTAGGGAACAGAAGAACATTAGAACACACTTAACACAGCTGAAATTTTTAGTATTCAGAAGGAAGCCTAAGCAGCAAGACAGATCACTCAAAAGAACTGGCAGAGTGGATTTTGGGTGCCCAGGAAGACAGAACTCTGCCAAATATTTTTTCTCTGATAGGTCATAATCAAAAGGTTTGTTCTGAAGCTGCCACCCTGTAGTGCCCACCTGCAAGACCAGTGCTCCTCCATCACAGAGATGCATACAATAAGGAAGAATTTGGATTTAAAGAGCAAAACAAGCTGACATGTAAGTGTAAGAAGGCGCCTTCCTTTTTGAAAGTCCAGAAAAGTCTCCAAAATTAAAATCTCTAATTAAGCTCCCAGGCATTTGGATTGCAATTATTTTCTTATATTTGAAATGCAATGCTGCTTTTTCTTTTCTTCTCAGCCAAAATGAAGTGAGAGGGCAGTATTTCAACACAATTAGCGCTGCTGCTTGGTTAGTACTAGAAAAGGGCACTCTCACTTTCAGAGGAGGAGGTTAAGTATAGAACTGAGCATCAAGGAACTTATTCACGCACCAAGGGAAGAAAAGAAGACAGAGAGAAGTTGAGGAGATAGATGTTGAAAGACATCTCCAAGTGGAAAAGAGACTTCAAATGGGACTCTTCCCCACAAATGCCAGAGTTGGGAAAATTTAATGAGAGAATATTATAAAGAAAGAAATGCTACAGACCAACAAAACCCCACTGTTCTAAAATATTAAAATGATTAAAGCAAAAGATTAGTTTCCCCTTTCTTTTATTTGTATTATGTGTAGGGAAAATAATAGCATAAGCTTATTGCTTGATTACAATAATAAATGAGGCATTAAGATTTTTAAAAGTATGCACAACAGTAGTGGTATTGTAAAGTGAGATTTTTCTCCTCTTTTCACCGTTCTTCATGTAAAGCTGTAATTAAGTGTTAAGAACTTCAGTATCAGTTGATCATTTTCACAGTTCTTTTGTACAAAATCAGTTCTGCTTTTTTCAACAACTGGTGATGCCAATCCAAATGAAGCAATTATGTCAGGAATCAAGTAACATAATTTTCCTGTCTATTCACTGTAACAGTCTTTAAGTGTGATTAATCAAATCAACCTTTCTTTTCCAGACAGAGCTGTAATTGTTAAGTGCAAATTAAAGCATATTACATATGATGTACGATACTTAATCTGAAGACAGATTTTTATTAAGGTTTAAATCAAACTTTGTTAAATAATTTAAAGATAGCCACTGAATGTATCTTGACATTACATACATGCTAGGGGAAAAAGTATTACAAAAATACTTTAAACTCGTAGGTAATCCAATTGCTTGAAAAACAAACAAAACCCACAAAAAACCAAAAGGCTGACAGTAATAATATATTTTAAGACTAAGTGGAATATCTTCACCATTCCTGTCATGCAGGTTAAATGGGGTAGAAGATAATTCTCCATTATTACAAAAACAAAACAAACCATCCCAAACCTAGGATCTCAAGACTAATTCTTTTTCAGGACAATGCACAACAATCCTTCATGAAGATAAAGGTTTATATTGCCTTCTTGATTTTGCATTTACTGATAACCATATCAATGTTTTCTGCTGCAATTAAATACAATTCTTTGTCTCACTGTTTGCATGTAACTGTGCACCTATTTTATTAACTGAATGATATTGTCTCAGAAATGCAAACAGGAAGAGGTAGCCTGCAGGACCTCTGAAAAACTTTCACAACCTAACAGGAAAAAAAAAAAAGCAAAAATAAACATGAAAACATGACACAGGATATTGCTTTTGTAGGTTTTGTTACATATAATATCATGATGAGTGATATTGCTTTGGTTGAAAAGGAAAAAAAAAAGCATTTGAGCACATAGTGTTTATAGCAGAATCTGTCTTTGGTGCTGGACAGTCAAAATGCAATATATTAAAGGACATACAATTATGAAGAATACATTGATTACTTTTAGGACAGTGTTTTGTCCTATGATTAATCCTCTACAGAAAGTGTTTGCCCCACCGACACTAGACTTCATTGTTTAGGTCACAAAACAGTAACATCTCCATTAATGAGACTTAATAATATATATTCATACATATATATATATGTATATGTATATATATATATATATATATATATATATAAAAATCAAAAGACTCTTAGTTAGTGTCCTATGCTTTTTTAAAGCACACCATTAATCTTCTTTTAAAAAATCTTACCTGGAATAACTACACTATTCTGTATCAGAGGAAAAAGTGTTTTATCAGAAAACATGATTTTCTATCCAATTCACATTTTAAGCCTTCCATTTAGAATGGAAGCACAACAGTAAAATAATTTAAATTAGGTGTGAGACTGTCATATACCAAGATGATTCCAAGGCTGTATATCTTCTCAATTTAATGTGAACTAGGACTGAATGGAAAGGGTTGTTGTGCATCTCTCAAATAAATTCTGGAAAGCTTCCTAAGTTCAAGTACATCTCGTGTCACTGTGTCATAGCATGAGCAGTGACACAAGAGAACTTGGTCTTCTCTGTCCCATGAACTCCAGCAGGGCTGCTCCTGAGGTCACCTTTCCTCTCCTGCAGCCTCTGACATCCCTGCTGGGCAGTGTACTCTGACACCACACATCCTATAGGGGATCCAGATGCTGGATGGCCACCAGCCAGCTGGCTGCCTCTGTATGGCGCAGGGCACAGGCTCAGCAACCTCTTCCTCTAGAGGGAAAAAATGCCATTTTATTTCTTACTATCAACAGTCACAGAAGGGGTAATCTAGCACCTTTGGGAAGCCTGTTTTTTTTTTCCAATCTGACAGTTTAGCCAATAGCTTCGGAAATTATTTTGTGGAAAGGAAGATGAATGTGATCAGTCAGCCGACAAAGAATGAGCCTTTCTTCTCTACCTCACCATACCACAGACCCAGGATGAAATGCCCCTGTGGGTGAAACTCACCTAATCCAAATGTGAATTTGCTCTACTCAATTTTCATTTTTCATTCAGTAAAAGCAGTGTTTGCTGTAGGATGGATATATCCAAACTGACCACACAATGAAAAATAAATTAGAAATGCTAAAAGTAGTAGAAAGAAGACTTCAGTGCTAGGAGCCTTCTGGGTGTGAAAGCTTAACACGGACTTATCTGTTCTGCTGAATAATATCTAGACTCTTTCTGGCACCTGAAATACCTTTTTAAACTTAACTCAATGCACACCTAAACCATAATGCAATTGCCACACTTCTCTTTTGCATTTCCCATTAATAATTGAATAGCATTTCTAATTGGCTATAACTAGTTTAAAACCTTGATACAAAGCAGAAACAAGTTTATCATCTTATTCTATCCATGCTTTGCTCCTGTCATTATATACATTTCAAATTACCAGTTTAATACCTCATCTCACTTGTTATCATTTGCCATAGGCAGCAGAGTATGAGGAAGGGGAAGAAAAGAAAGACAAAAAAGGGAGAGAAAAGAAATAAAAATAAAAGAAAAAAATATTCAGGTGACCAAGTAGCATAGGAGACATTTAGCTCTCCATACCATGTCAGCACAGCATTTCATAGTCTACCTTTGAGTCCAACAGTAAATATGTTTTACTCCTGAAATCAGCCATTTTAAAATTATTTCCTTGCACTGTACATTTCTGGCAGCTGCATATCTAACTGCCTTTATGACCTGTTATTTTTCCCACCATAAGCAGTCACATCTTTGAGCTAACCACATTATTTAAGAAATATTTCAAAATAAATAAAAGCTATGAAAGTGATATGATGTTCACTCATAAAAAGCAATTAATAGCTCATCAGTGCAGGCAATGCAGGGTTCCCTCACCAGAAGTTTTATCCTGAACACACGTTCAGTGACATTACCTGTTGCAGATGCTCCTCCTGCCTCACTCCTGATGTGATGGGAACAGAATATTCCTCCCCCACCCAAGCAGTGCTTAGGATCCAAAGCTTAAACCACATCTTCCATGTGTTAAAAGAAACAGTGTCAGATCCTAAGCCCTCAGTGATCAGAATGACACCTTACATGCACCCAACACATTTATTTGCCATACCTGCAGAAATAATTTTCACCCTCTGGAAAATTTTCCCTTTTGTGACACAGTCTATCACTACTGCTGTTTGTTGTAATATTCTATGTAGAGTATCACTTTTTGCTTTAAAATACCCAGACACTTCCTGAAGTTTTCAGATTTACAAAGGTTTCCTTGAAGCTGCCTTATAACAGGAAAGTTTTGGGCTTTTTTTTTAAATGAAGAGTCAAGAGAAGCCAAGGACAAGATGATCAGTAGTCACAACCTTAATCTTTTTTGCTGTACTTAGCAACTTCATTTAGTGTTTAAGATACAAACCCTTGTGGAGCTGCTGCTCTGTTGAGCTGAAATTGATGTACTTGCTAGGAAGTCAGACTTCTAACTATTCTGCGCTCCTCTGAGATGTAACAGATTTGCTCTCAGGAAACTGAATCTGATAGGAAACACTCAATGACTTCAGTGAACACTTACAAGGCTAAAAAAATAAAAATAAGCTTCATAAGTGACAAAGGAACCCCATACATTTAAATATGAAGACTTCTCTGGCCATGAGAATCCTCTCTCCATCATTTACTAACAATTTAGGTCAACAGGGGAGGTACCAGGGGAGGTACTGGAGGGTGGCTAATGTGATGCCCACCTACAAGAAGGGCCAGATGGAGAACTACTGGGGAACAACAGGCCTGTCAGCCTGACCTCAGCCTTGGGAAAGATGATGGAGAAGATCATCTTGAACGAGCTCTCACAGTAAGTACAGGGCAGCCAAGGGATCAGGGCCAGCCAGCATGAGTTTATGAAAGGGAGGTCTTGCTTAACCAACCTGCTTTCTCTTTATGGCCATGTCACCCACCCACTGGATGAGGGAAAAGCTGTGGATATTGTCTACCTGGACTTTGGTAAGGCCTTTGACACTGTTTCCCACAAAATTCTCCTGGAAAAGCTGGCAAACCATGGCATAGATAAGTGTACTCTTCAGTGGGTAAAATAAAATGGCTGGATGGCCATGCCCAGAGTTGTGTTTAATGGGGTCAAATCTAGTTGGCAGCCAGTCACCAGTCGTGTCTCTCAGGGCTCAGTTGTGGGGCGAGTGTTGTTTAATATCTTTATCGATGATATGGACAAGTGGATTAAATGCACTCTCAGTAAGTTTTCAGATGACACTAATTTGGGTTAGAGCATCATCCTGCTTGTGGATAGGAAGGCTCTACAGAGGGACCAGGACAGGCTGGATTGATGGGCCAAGGTCATTTGTGGGAGGTTCAATAAGGCCAAGTTCCAGGTCCTGCATTTATGTCACAACAACCCCAAGCATAGCTACAGGCTTGGGGAGAAGTGGCCAGAAAGCTCCTGAGAAGAAAAGGACATGGGTTAGGGTTAGGGTTAGGGTTAGGGTTAGGGTTAGGGTGGACAGCTGGCTCAACACGAGGCAGAAATGTGCCCAAGTGGCCAAGAAGGCCAACAGCATCCTGGCTTGTATCAGAAATAGTGTGGCCAGCAGGAGAAGGGAAGGGATCATGTTCTGACACTTGGCACTGGTGAGGCTGCATCTCAAGTTCTGTGTTCAGATCTGGGGCCCTCACTACAAGAAGGACACTGAGGTGCTGGAACGTGTCCAGAGGAGAGCAGCCAGGCTGGTGAGGGGCCTAGAGAACTGGTCCTGTGAGGAGAGGGTAAGGGAATTGGGAATGTTTAGTTTGGAGGAGGCTGAGGGGAGACCTCATTGCCCTCTACAACTACCTGAAAAGGAGGTTGTAGGGAGGTAGGTGTTTGCCTCCCACGTGAATAATGACAGGGTGAGAGGAAAATGTGGAAGCTGCAAAAGGGAAGGTTTAGATTAGGAACAATTTCTTCACTGAAAGAATGGTCAGGCACTGGAACAGGCTGTCCAGGGAGGTGGCTGAGTTTCCATCCCTGGAGGTATTTAAGAATAAGTGCAGATGTGGTACTTCAGGGCATTCTCTAGTGGCTGAGATTGTAGGGGGTTTGGTTTATTTGCTTGTTGTGTGTGTGTGGTTGGACTCAGTGATCTCAGAGGTCCTTCCCAACCACAACGAGTCTGTGATTCTGTGAGAAAGAATTCCCTCAGCAGCAATGCGATACTATCATTAACGCTTAAGAAAGGTGGTATTTTGACAACTACCAGGACAGATTTTACATATGTTGCTTTTATGCTTTTATCACTGGAAAGGAGTAACACCACTCATACAACACACATTAAATAGCAGACTACAGCCCTTAACTTCCCAACACAGTTGAGCAGCTTCATGCTACATTAATCTGCAAATGCAAAGGGAAACCAAAAATAGAGATATTTTTAACCTGGACTGTCTAAATCTCCAAGGAAATGAGGCTTAGGCAGTCCCCCATCTGTTCACTTGTCACATTTAACTTCTAAACTTGCTGGCCAATTTCAACTCCATTTGATAAGAGGTTTGGAGACTCAAGAACTATGAAGTTTCTGCAAATTCTACAAAAATGAGAAACTGAGTATGAGGGACACCTACATAATACTCTTACTTAAGGCAGAGGAGTTTCTCCCAATCTGCTATCACCTATCTCAGTGTGTGTATATATGTATGTCTAAGTGCATACACTGTGTGTATATATATTTGAGTATATATACACTGTATGTAATTAAAACCTGTTGTGAGCAACCTTATCTAGTTAGGTCTGATTGAGGAAAAGGATCAGACCAAATGATTTTTAAAGGTCCCTTCCAACCCAAACCATTCCGTGATCTCAAGAGGTTCCATCCCACTCAAACAAATTTGAGGTGGTGGTTGTGTGTTTGTGTGTGTGGCTTCAGAGAAGCAACATCAAATGATATAATAAAAGGATGCTAGCAGAGAAATATAAGGGAGAAAGGAAGAATAATTCTTTGAAAGGTAAAGAAGATAAAAGTAAAGGCAATCTAGCTTTAGAAATTTTGCTATTAATGATTCTTTTTCTTTTGTGACCTTCAGAATTTCACTGAAGACTTGTCACTCCACTGCTTATGTGCTATTAGTAGAATCATTTTAGAAATCATCTCCAAGGATGCAAGCTACATAACTGTAATTACACTAGCATAAAAAAATACTTTTTGGTAGCAAAGATCATCCTTTTAACCTTTTACACTGATATAAATGTACTCACATCAGGAGTTACACAGCTTTCTAAATCATATATTCTTTATGAAATCATTAAATTAATACAAAACTGTAGAGATAAAGGTTAAAGTAAAATTAATTTTGACCTGCCAGTTTGGTGGATGAGAGTATCAGATGACACATTTTGAAACAACTGCTAGGGAAAAAAAATGAGAACCAGCAAAACACAGCAAACGGGGCATTTAGGGAGATGACAGAATACATCCCTGACTAACTGAATGCCACAGAAGAGACTTGTACAAGCAAAGGAGCAAGACTGGGGTCTGGGGAACATGGATATGGATACCTCTTAGACAAAGGGTGCACTCCTTTTTAGACAGGAACGGAAGGAAGCTGAGAAGAAGACATTGTGTAAACAACTGCAGTTGAAACAGCATGAAGCACACAAAGCTTTTGCAAAATACTATGAAATGGAAAAGCTTTTGTTGGTCATTCCAATACTGCTTAACAGCACTGTACTAAAGGGTATCATCTATCCAGGTATTTGAGAAAATAAAAGCAAAAACCATGTGGGTGAGCAAAAGAATAACGTATGCTATTAGAACCACTTTTTTTTTTTTTTTTTTCCCCTAATGGACCTACTGAAATTACAATTCTGACAGACCAAAAAATAAAAGATAGTAAATCACGTCCAAAAATATTTAAGGAACACTCTGGAACAGACACAAAAACCAGTAAGGCCACTTATCAACTAAAACTCCCACCATACGAAATAACTAACATGACTAATGGGGCACTAACCTTTGAGGAGAATTGGGTAAGTACAAAACAGTAAGCTTTATAAACTACTCCAGAGAAAGCAGGAGCAACTGAAAATCAGTATTAATGACTATAAAGACAAACAGAACATAGTGCAAAAGCTTAAACTTTTGTAAAGTGGAATAATGATCGACAAATCTTAAAAGAAGGTTCCGCACACAAGAAAAGCAATCCACATGAAAATCCATCACGTACTACAAACAGAAGAAAGCATCTTTAAGTGTCCTTCGAGAGAAAACATTTAAAGACACCAAGCTGCCACAGCATAGGGGTAACGTCCTTGCTTGTACAGATAACTTTATGAAGTTATTACGAAGGAAAAAGAACTGAGCAGTATTCACCCTGGAAAGACATTGCCCAGCAGTATTTCATGGCAATCTGCTCAGATCCACTAAACTCTGCCTTCCATAGACATTCAAACCATTCAGCAGCAGGAGCACAGAAAATGATGTTCTAGAATAAATTAATGGAGTAACCACATCTGCAGTGATCTGGGCATTTCTGATCCCTCTTATACCTAAAAAGATGTGAATGGGAAAGTTACTGAGCAGGACAGCAAACACCTTCAAACACATGGAGCAGCTTAATCTGGGGAACCATTAAGACACTTGGACTCCTCAGTGGAGAAGAAGAGATCACTAAGATGTGACAGTCATTTATAAGATAATGAGTAGCATGAAAACAGAGACAGAACAACTGTTTAGTGCATGTTCCAATTTAACAACCAAGGAACACTAAATGAAACTAATGCGTGGCAAGGTCACAGAGGGCACTCCTCACTATTTGTTAATCCTATGTTCTTGCTTAAGGACCTAAAATAGACCTGAGAAGTTTCTTAGTTTCAAAAGGAACTGGACACATTTTGTGGATTGAAACTCCTCCAAGCTACACAAAACAAAAATCACCACATACTGAGAGAGTATTCCAGGGACTTTGTCCAGTAGCATTACAAGTCACCATCCCACTGCCAACAGGAGACTTCAGTTTCAGTAAGTGTGCCCATTTGTATATTTTACTGGCACATTTCTAGTAAAAAGCACTGGGGTGACGACCACGTTCAGACACACTGACAATGCAAGATCCTCTAATTTCGTTCTAACCTCCAACAGTGTATTCACTGTGTTCAGAATAAGACCAAAAAAAAAAAAAAAAAAAAAAAAAATGCCCAACGAAGAGACAAAGAAAACTTGGCTTTCATATATGAATAATTCAGGAGACAGACATACTATGATGATTTATATCACCACAGATTTCTGTGAAAATCTGTACATTGCACATAAGTCTTTATAATAAGTTTCTATTACATAACTGAGCTGTGTGATCCACTTCAGAAGGTATCAAAAGAACTAATCTCAGATCTTTATATGCAAAGCAATGCATTAATTACATTTCTTGGCCTTAATTTTCCAGGAGGAGTCAAAGTAATAGCATATGCACAGCATCCCAAGTTTACACCTTTCCCTGTAACTTATGAAGCATAAATGTAATAGCACAGAAAGAAATACTTTAAAATCTTAATATATTCTCCATGAACAAAGTAAGGCAGTTAAATGAAAATCTGATGTAGTAAAAGTAGCTGGAGGCACAAAGGGGAGGAAGGAGCAAGGGGAAGCAAGATATAATACTATTATATATCCCCAATTATGGGAACAAATATATATATTTTTTGTATTTAATCTCATTATGCTCTTCTTCCCAAGCTCTGAATTTCATTTGTCAACGTATGCTGGCAAACTGTCTGATGCACAGGCAAACACTTTCATACACTTTTGTGCAAGAACAATAAAAACTTGATCCCTACTAGGGCTTCTTGAAGGAAAACAAAACAAAACAAAATCAAAACCAGTAATTTATATTATTTTTATTTCTCATCAAATAGAAAGGGAATTTGTTTCATAGAAACTGAGTATTCAAAGTTCGCTTTGGGGCAGGATGGGGAATCTTAATAAAACAGACAAAGTGGTTGGTCTGCAAAATGCCATACTAGGTTAACCAAAGTTTTAACTGGCAAAAGTTGGCATAATACATGGTTTATAAGATGAGAGAAAAATTGAAAATAGTTCAGAATTACCTTTTAGTGGGATCCATATACTGTTATTTTAAATATAGCTTTTCTTTAGGAACCAGTTCTGAATCAAAAAAATTATTTCAAGAACACAATACAAAATCTGCCTATAGAATTTAATAATATCCATAAGAGAACTCACTTATTTCCATTTTTTAAAGAGGTTAAGAAAATAGTTCCTCTCCAGTACAGAAGAATAAGAGGAATAGAATTTCAAGACTAACACAGACTGTGTGGCAGATATAAGAGTAGAAGAAAGAAAAAAATCTTTAAGAATTCTAATTCCTACAAAGAAATATGTATTAAAAATATGCTGAAAAATTAAGCCATACAGTAAAGCTGTTGGAGAATACAGACTGTTCATCATGCCAACATTTGTAGGCTAACGGCTGAGTTCTTTGGTAACAGTTGAGAAACTCCAGGTTTTTTGACACCTTCAGGGAGAAATCTCCAGAAAAAGATATAAAAAGTAAATACCTTTAACACTGCAATGAGGACAACAGCCAGAGCTTGCCTTAATATGTTCCTAGGACTGACAGAAGTAAAGGAGTAGGTAGGAGAACCATTCCATTAGGTATGCAATATAGACTTCTATGTGCATCCTTAACGTGCTCAAGTGAGTGGCACATATGAATGCATCTATATAATCATTTATCTGTTCACAGATTATGAACAGACTATGAACAATTTACACAATTAAATGCAGACATACAAGTAGACACTACTAAACCAAAGATAAATTTCAAGTACGTTATTGATTCACATATTATATTGCAGACAGAGCATGTTGGGGAAACCTCTGCATTTTTATCTATTAGATCTTTTCAAGTGTTTTTCTAGCCCTCAGAACCACTACTTGGACAAAGTCTTAGAGCACCTTAGGATGGGTTTTGATGACTCACAATCACATCTAGCTAGACAGTAATATATACACCCAGTCTGAGACTACGTTTTTCTGCTCAGAAAATCAGTCCAAGAAACTCTGTCATAACACTGCTTGAATAGATTTAGAGCCTTCTCATATTCTGAAGGCAGCCTAAAGAAAAATAAACTTTGCAAAATACAGAAGTCCAAGAGGGGAAAGGTACATCACATCCAACCATTCTTTCAGCTGCTGACAGTGATACAGGAGGCACTGGACCTGAGATGTAGCTGTATCCACCACACTTTGATTTGGCTGGAAGGAGAAACTTAGCTTCTCCTCTTTAGTGGCAGCTGTTCCTAATTTCTAAGCAAGACACATGACACATGAGAGCTCCTGGGAATAACAGAATTTACCAAAATGATGAACCTTATGCTACCATCCCATTAGGCCAGAGCACTTTCCAAGAGGACACCTATGACATCAAGATACACCTTCATCTTCACAGTTACTTAGATCCACACGACAAGGTAAGAACTATTTCTCTGAGGCTGGGACCAGCACTGGTACTAAATTTAAGCTGCAAAAAGTGCTGCTACAGCAACAGGAAAGGGGTGAATTAATTGGTTGGGGCATTTTCAGCTGTTCTTAATTGCCAAGGAATCTGTCAGACTGGCAGCGCTGAGAGTCACAACACCAGAAAAAAGGATGCAAGGATGTTCCTGCTGCAGGTTAGACCTGTCCTCAGTGTCAAGGGGTGACCCTGAAGGACCTGAGCAGGGAAAGAACCTGGGAAAGATACTTGCCACTGCTGACACACAGCAGGCAGAGCAGCTCCCCATGTTGCAAGCACAGCAAGTGAGTTAAATACACACAGAGTTAAATATGTTATGTTTGTGTAGAGACTGAGGCAGAGTGGAAGTGGTCAAGCACAAAAATAAAGAACAACCTTATCCACACCAAGCCAGAGCTAACACAGGACTTCTTAATGGAGCTCTGGAAAGTGGACTGTGTAATGAGTGTGGCATTTTACAGTCTTTAAACATCAGCTTCATTCAAATACTTCACGGTCGCATTTACATCATTTGTTTGAATGTTCTGTTGATGCACACCATTTTGTGGTGGTTTTCTGTGTCAGTGTATACTCAGTGTTAAATATACTCCATGTTAATCACAAAATAACACCCAAATAACATTGAAGGAGAGGCAGTTTGTGTACTCTATCACAAAAAAAGAACCTTTGAGACTTAGCCAAGCTTCATGCAGTGCAGAGCAAGTGATAGATGCAGCCCATTGTGTCCTTCTCATCTTTGTAGCTTCAGCTTCAAAAGTGAGTTTTCAGTATACAAAAATTAGTTTGAGGAAATTCCTAAATTGCTTCTTCTAACTCATTACACCCCATGACTTAGAGGATACTGTTCATTAGGCAGGTACAGCTCACATTGTTATGACTTTAAACTGTTTTTTAAAAGAACTCTCAAGTAGATGCTTTTGGATCCCTGTCAAGAAAATCCATGCATATACACAGCAGCTACTCAAGTGAGCCCATAGTCCTAATGCAGATATTTGCCACAAAATCAGTCAGATACAACAGTTACTGAATTTAATCAAAGTCTCACAAAGATTTCTTCATTTAGCTTCAGTCCCTGTGCACTACACATACCTTGTTTGTATTCAGTAACCATTTGGTTATAACCTGCTTTACGTCAGAGCATATGATATACAACATGATAAAGACCCACACATGGAATTTACTTTGATGGTTTAAAAAGCAGGATCTCAGATAACAAATCAATTAGCTTCATCACCAGCCAGATTAACTTAACCCATGTGAAAATACGCACAAGGCTTCCAGTACTCTTGCAAAATTATTCAATTAACATAGTCAATTTGGAGTGATTTTTGCATGTGAAGATTTTATTGAAGTCCCCAAACCAACTTATTTCTGACTTGTGCTTGGAAATAATCTGTTGCTTACATAGACTCTTTCTAAAAAACAAATAAATAAATAAAACATGTTTAATTCTACCCACAAGCCTGCCAGCTTTAATTTGGTCCTAAGAATAGCTAAGACAGCACAGTAATTGTGTGAGAAGTTAGGAACAAAAGAAGAAGAGTGAAAGGAAAAGAGGTATCATTTTACAAAGAACATCTATGCAGAAACTCTTTTTAGACAAAAAATAAGTAATAGAAAAAAGGTTTTGCCTGGCATCAGTTTTACTGACCTGATTTTCTTTGGAATACACTGCTTTAAAAGGTAACCTATCATGTGCTCAGTTCTCCTCTCTTTTTATCTAATAATACACACAAGCAATGGTCTTTTGAAACTTTTACAGAAACACTGTCAGGTCCTTATTTCCTACTGAAGACAAAGTATTGATCTATACAAAAGAAAACCAGTGTGATAAAAGTTATATACGTCTTAACTTTTGGGGATAAGAAAAAGGCAGGAATAAATAGCCACAGTAAAGGGGAAGTAACACAAAAGATGATCACAGGCAAAGAGCTCTTACCAAATACAAAAAGATACAAGGCATCCTTGACAACAGTTGAAGCATTCAAACAGCTGAGTACATTCTAAATTTTGGGGTTTCTAAAAATCTCATAGAATCTTACATACAATAAAATAATAATTAATTGTATCAAATAGTCTGAAAACACTTGGAATGACCACTTATCTATATTTTTCTGCTTAATGAAATTCCTTTAAATAAAGATTTTTACAATGCCACTTGGCAAACAGGGTCAAAATATGTTCTGCTCTTAATGTAAAACAACTCATGAAGTAGTAAAATATCAGCAAAAAAGTTAATAGGGAGGGGATCATTCCGTTAAATTTAACATTTTAATTTAAAAAATGAACAGGTAACTCTTAATTTTCTAGTCAACTCATCTTCACATTCAGGTCTCAAGTTCCACCAAGAGATGCAACAGCGAAGAGGACTGGAGGAGTCAACAGACTGACAATAGAAGAACAGGGTTTTTCTTTTCTTTATTAGTATTACCATTTTTTTTCCCCTGCAACCAAATGGATTATGCACACATCCCACTCTGGAGATCATCAGTCCCTAGAACAAAGCCTTCTTTTACCTCTGTATTAGTCCTCCAGGGGGACACGAAAAGAGGGGCTGCATGTTTGTCAAGCCAGCACTTCAGAGTGAACAACAGGGACAACTTTCTTGTTCTGTGGTACTCAGCCACAACTCAGCATCAGTGCAAGCTGAGAGCAGAGATTGCTCTTTGCAGCTTTTCTATGACATATTACATAAGCAAATTATCTGGATTTTTCCAGTCTCCTTTGTCGTGTTCCAGACTTTGTCCCAGATAATGAAGAGCTGAATGTGGAGCTGCCTTGCTATTTCAATCCCACTCCTGAACAGCTGACTGGGGTGGAAATACAGACATTACCTCCTATTACTCAGTTAGGGTAAAATGCCATCTTATAATTCAAACCTTTGTCTTTAAAAAGAAAAAAAGAAAAAAAAATAGGCTAAGATATCTATTGCCATTTCACTGTTAATCTAACTAACTACTGAATAAAAGACAGAAAACTACTTCCCATTGTTAAAATAATTTTAATAAGTGCAAAAATCAGGTTTTCTTCCTCTGTCACACACTGCTTGAAAAGTGCAGCTGCAACAAGAGAAAGGAGAAGCCACACAATCAGCAGGATTCCTGAGAAAACACGCTGAACACACCTTAACAATTCTTAGAGAAGAGCTCCTGAAGAAGAAAAAAGTACTCTCCAGTACTAAATAATTGCAAAAATAATAGTACAGAGCAATTCTGAAGTGTCACCATCTGTGTTTTGAAGTCAAAATCTGCTATTCAAAACAGCTTTTGCATTACGCACTCCAACTAAGACAAGGCAAACCGCCCCTGTCATAACCACCGTGGTGCAAGGGGAACATGGCAAGAGGGATCAAATTAAACCTGGCTGCACAGTTGGTTCTCTGCCTCAGAAACCTCAGACTGAACAATCTCCCTCAACATTTTTGGCAACAACCACTGCAGAACAGCCCTTTGCACAAAGACTGAGTTCCAGAACCAAATGCAAACAACACTTCCCAAGCCCAAGACTGAGATAATAAAAATATGAGCAATAAAATCTGGGTGCCTTTACACACATCCAGCATCTCCAAACTTTACACAAGGTAACTCTATAACACTTAGCTCCTGTTACCTACCAGCTCTACATGACTGTCTCTTTGCCTGGTTGGAACAGTGACCAAAGCACCAGGCTCAACTAGGGAAGCAGAAAGCCCAATAACAGCCACTTGAACAATGACCTATTTGGGCTTCATAAATTATTTTTAATCATAATCCCAAATTATTCCATTTAATTACATATTCCTTTCACTTAATGCTTAATAAATATTTCTCCAGATTAAATTCAGAAGGTTAAGAACACTGGCAATTGATATCGGTCCTCACTGCTGCTTTCTCCCAACTTGTGTGTGCATAAATAAACATATAAAATCAGTCAAAGGGAAAGAATGGCCTTAAAATAGCCACTGTTTCAGCACAGCATCACCACTGGTTGCACCTGACAGCACTGGAGAACTGTGTCCCTCAACAATTCCATGAAGAGGTTCATGAAAGAGTTTCCTTTCATAAAAGGAAATAATCAGAATTATTTCCTTAAACATCAGCTTTCCTCCACAACTCTCCACAGCACACATGAAGAGGTGAAAGAGGTAATTTCTCATAATAATTCCTTTACAATTTACAATGCAGGTAAGGGGTTTTTTTTAATGACTGGTCCTCCAACAGATTCCTTTTTACATTATCAACATCTGCAAGTCATTCAGACATGCTTTATAAATATGGACAGGGGGAAAACTCACAGCAGACTATAAATCAAACTGTATGCTCATTTATAGCTGGAAACTTTAAAACTTTGATCAAGCAGTAAGTGTGAAAAAGGCCTTTTTCTCAGTTGCAATGACACACTCAAGTTGGATGATTCAGTCTTCATTTTTCTAATTTTCAAATTTTTTACATTCTGGAACACTCAGTGTAAAGTTCAAAACTAATATTTCCTTATCATAATTTCATTTCAATAGCTTGCAAGAAGCAGTATTTTTCTCAGCTCCATTTTAGCAGCTTTGATGATGTGCACAGCACACAAGAAAAACACAGCCAAGAAAAATGACAAAATCCCAACTTGCACAGACTCAGCATCTCAGTTCCTGTGAAAGCCCTGAAAGGCATGAGAAATGAGAGGACTCAGAGAAAAGGTGTTAACTTGTCATTATAACTGCATACAGGAATATGACTGTTGCATATATGTAAATTGTAACCCTATCCTGTCCCTCTTCCCTGCTCTTGTGTTTTGGTTCAGTTTGTGTTGCTTTTGGGGTTGTGTTTTTGGTTTGGGTGGTTTTTTTGTTTGGTTTTTTTTGGGTTTTTTTGGCTTTTTGTTTGCTTTGTTTTGTTTTAATAGAAGTTGAGATCAGAAATTTCAGTAGTAGTTGTTTGGTATCCTCCACAGCACCACAGAACACCCATCCTGCCCAACTGCACAGTGTCTTGCAGACACAGGAGCTGGAATACTGTCATTTCCCTACTTTGTAGGGCAATTTGCCTTCTACATCCCTATGCACTGCACATGCACACATTGGTGTTCAGACTGCACAATCTTATTCTTAATGAGAAGGACAACGCTGGCAATACTGAGTATTTCACAGAAGAGAAAAAAAAGAATAGTATCAAAGACACTTAAACTGGGAAGAAAAATATAACAGAGATGGAGATCCTGCTTTCACTGCTATAAAAGGTTAAATAACCCACTTGGTATCTCCTTTCTTCTTTATCAGAACCATACTACAAGGTCAGAGCAGCTAGAACAAGGATCCAGCACAACTCTTCTCACACTACCTATTCTTTTCCTCTGGACATACCAAAATAATGATAAAATCACAAGCAAGTACAAGTAGATCATTTTTGAGGCACACAAAGAGCAGGCACATGGAGAACAAAGAAAACAATTCAAGATCCCAGAACATGGACATTGCCTTGATGAGAATAAAACCCTGGTGTTCTATAACCCAAGGTGACCTAATGTTTCAAGAGTGCAGCTTAAACCCAGGCCATTTATGCTATTAACCTGAGTACAGCTGGAGTTACTAGAGACCAACTAATTCAGATTATCCAACACCAAAATGATGTGCATACAAAGTTCCTCATTGTGGGAACCAGGGTATGTGTTCTTTGCAGAATAACACGTACATATATCTCCTTTCTTTTCCTCCCCTTCATATATAACAATATTAAGAGTTCTAGATGGCAGACATCCCAAAAACAGTGACAAGGAAACACCACTGCATTCTGACAACTAACTTGTACGTTGTACCCATTGAGAAGTCATTTTGAATTCAAAAGTTGCCCTGTAATGTACTAAATTATTGATAGATACATCAGCTCAAAATGAAAAAAGAACAGAGTAGATGCAGATTAGAAATGTACAGAACATGGTAAACGTCAAATGTCAGCATTTTATCTGACAAATTTTGCTTTGCAGACATTTACATACAACTCTTACTGACCTGACTACACAGGAATTTCTACACAAACATTTTTCCTTTCTTTATTGAGCTGTTTTTACTCTGCTTAACGGGAAAGAAATTATTTTAGGTGAAATTATTTGCTATCTACATGCTTTATACATTATCCAAAATTAAGTAGTCAATTTTCTATAAGGAAGGAATATCAACAACCATGTGAAAGCATACTTAAAATCTGCTATTGTGAAAAATTTTTGTTTGTTGCTTCAGGGTCCAAAATCCCTAACTAATTACTGGAAAGGCCCACTGCCATCTAGTTGTATAAACACAAATAAGCCTAAGATAATACCCCAAGCACCAAGAGTAATGACAGAGGTGGAAGAGATAGCCTAGTCAGGCATGAAATTGATTTTATAATAGCAAATATCTGTTTCCTTCCATGTGTTAAGTAAATAATTCTAAAGAAGAGGGTAAAGATAATAAAAACAAAATCATTAACTGTTCCTATTAAATCAAATGAAAGAGTAAGAAACCTGTTCTCACATTGACCCTGAAACCTGTTTAATAGCTAATTAAAGCAATTACTCCAAGCAAGACCAAGTCCTTAATCATGAATACCTTCAGATGCAGAGATTTGATTCTTTTTTTTTTTTACTTCCTTCAAAGATCCTAATCTTTTATTTAAATTAGAATATTATTCCAACAGAACTTTCACCCATTAGTCACTACATTGTTAACCACCAACACAGTCCCCAGACTTCAACTACTCTAAGAAAAGATATTCTGCAGACTTTCCCAGATCTGCCTGCTCAGCAAAAGGAAGATTACAGTATAATTTCTGTGCTTTTATAAAAAAAAGGTCTCTTGAAGCTAGCCTTAAAATTTACTTTCTCCCTCACATTCAGAAACAAACTTGAGAGCCAACAGAAATGCAGTATTATTGCAAGGCAACTACAAAACCAACTCAGCGAGACACCCACCTCCCACCCCCTCAGCACCTGGAACTCTGCACTCCTTTGCAGAACTTACTCTTTTTAAGTACTTACTCTTTCTAAGTATCTCATTTACCTTTCTCCTCTACTCCAAAGCCAAATGAGGAGTCTTCACTTGGATTCTTTCATTTGGAAGTTCCAGCCACAAACGATGTTTTGGTTTTAATAAAGCTTTATATCCAATAACTGGATGTTAATTAAAGGCTATGAAAAGTTATCTACTGCCACTCTTAGTGCTCTACTGGAGTTAATTAGGCTGCTGTTTGGAACACTGATCATTTTCAAGTTACTAAATACTTCTGTGCAGTACACAGAACAGTATCCTGAACTAAATGGCTTGACCATTACCCAGTGTTCAGCTTGATAGTTTATCCAGTCATAAATTAGATAACTAAAAGGTTAACATAACAAGTTATTTCAGAAGAGAAGACTCCCTTTAACAGCCTTCATCAGCCTAAGTTGTCCCCAAGTATTCCTAAGCTATTATCCTATTTCTCTGTACACTTCTAAGGATACTCTTCCTTCTGGATTTTGCCAGGTTATTCCCAAAAAATAACCATAATTTTTTGTGTATATTAAATATAGACATCCTTAGCATTTATTGTAAATAACCTATCATCTGGCTCCCTACAAGAGAAAAATACAAAAATACTGACTGATAACTGCTTCCAGTAACTTTTGAGCTCACTGACAAGGCTCAAACAAGTTTGACAAAAAGAATGTCCTCAAACACATTGCTACACATTTTATTTTAAGTAGTAAAGCTTAAAATTTCTGTATATCTTTCCCCTTAAAAAGGAAAAGTTATAAAAAATATCTGCTGATTTAAAAAAAAATGCCCCAATGTCATTTGCCTGAAGCTTAGTTCTTACCATGTATTTGGACTGCGCATACACTCTAATGCAGTTATGTTGGATGTACCATTATAAAGAAATCATGGTTCTAAGGTTACCCTGGAAAGTGGAGAAAAAAAACCACTTTACTTACATCTCTCCTTTCTGACCTCTACCTCTACAACAGCAAGGCAAGTGGTTATCTTTAATAAAACAAATATTTTCTGCAATCATTCAAAATGACTCTAGTATGCCCTGAAGTTGCTGACCAAAACCTGAGGGACAGCTGATGCTATCCTCATCATAGAAGGGACATTTACTTAGACACAAACTCACCCCAAAAATGGGGAAGGAGGAGGAAGGGAGCAGGAAACCATTTTAAAAGTAGCACGTGAATGTTTTTCAGAAAGACTAAGTGTTAAAAAGACAGGCAATAGTGAGCTGTAACTCATTCCTCCTTATGTACAACATTAGAAGACTCTTTCCAGTCACCAAAACTACTTTAAGAGGCACATAAGCCTGCACTCCCATAAGAAATAAATAGCATCATGTGATAACACTTTGTGCACACACAGACATCTTCTTCACTAAGGGATAAAAAAAAAAATTAAAAAAAAGATTGCTGAAACAACGGTAAGGTCTTTTCTACTTTTCAGTCCATCTGCTGTTTCATTTTTATACTTTGGAAGAACTCCAGGGGCCACAGCAAAGAGAACAACAAAACACAAACTCAAAGACAAGCTTGAGGTTCCCCATTTTGTTGTCCAAAATGGAAAAATAAACCAAAGTTTTCTGAGCTTGCCTTCCTCAAAGCCAAGTGTAATAACCATTACAATTACAAAATTCACAGGTGTAGTTTCAGCAACTGATGTTTACTATGACAGACAACTATAAGCTCAAGCAAATATCTGAAAAAAAAAAACAACAAAGCTTTATGGTTTCAGTGCAATACAAACATGCCTCAGGTGTAATTTTTAATCTGCTGCATCAAACCTTTCAGCACTCCAAAAAAGCCCGAGTCATTGCTAAAGAGTCCAAAGCTTTTCCTTCTCTTCTGCCCATGAGGGGCACAAGGGCTCTTACTTGTTGGGGCCCAAGTAGGGGATGTGGTTGGTTCTTGTGTAGGATTCCCATGATAACTTTTCCTACACACCCACTGCCAGTAGATACCATACACCTTCCTAAAAACATAAAGATGCACTCTACAGATTCCAAATAGAACTGACACTTCCAGTTAATGCATTTCAGAAACTACAGACCAGAAATAATGCTCTTGTAATACCTCCTTTACCTCACAGCCATCTACTCTGTTCCCAGCAACACCACATTTCCAATGCCAGTACGAAAGAGGTTTGTTGTCTTGTTTTTTTTTATAAAAAGAAAAAGCTTTGTAGAAAAACTGCCTGTACTTCAGAAGAGTACTACTTGAGCTGCCAGCAAGGGTTGAGATACTTGGTATAAAAGCAGTACATTTGGCTTGTTTCATATAGGATAGAAAACCTCTTGTTGCATTGACCTGGACAAAACTACACTTGCTACACCCTGGACTCAAGTATTTGTATGTGCTCTGAAGCACTTAGATAAAATAGTGCTCACTTGTAGACTTACAAAAAGTTAAAAACTGACCCTCAGAGTCATTTTGATGCATCTAAGGCATCTTCTCTGGGAACTAAAACGATCAGGACCATAAGAAAAGATCACAATTGGAATGCCCATACAGATATAAATGTATAAATAAATGCCCAAGTACATATAAACTTTGTATCTTTCTGCTGCTTTCACATCCTTTGAACTCTCTGCATTTTTCATCTCTTCAGATACAGCTCTCAGAGGAAACCACACGCCTGAGCTTCAAAAAATAAGGACAACTGTCAGATCAAGATACACCTACATGCTTGTGTTTTGATCACACACACCACTCCAGGTGTCTGGTTCAACTCTAGACTTGCCAGTGGCGGCCTTCATCCACTCAAACAGACCCACATGTAAAATTTTCAATAAAAACCATGAATACCCCAGACTGTGAAGACAGAGAACACTATAAAGAAAAAGCAGAGAGGGAAAGGTGCAGAGAGGGTTCACAGTGCTTCTGTCATCCATCTAAAATTAAAGCCATGGTAGAAAATCAAACATGTTACTGAAACAAATTTCAATTGTTTGTTTGGGGTCTTTCTATTTTATTTTTTTTTCGTTCAGAAGAAGTTTGCCCTCAGCAAGCAAAGTTTGTCCTTCTTTTCTATCTGGCATCCAAGCTACAATGCTGGCATTTCTCTGATGGCCCGGACTGAAAAGAAAACAAACTCTTCAACAGAAGCCAAGCATTCCCCAGGGAGATGCACAGCTACCTCTTATCTCTATCCAGAGAAATTCTGTTCCTAAATTTACCTGGCAATAACTTAACTGTGCAAACCTCTGAGCTATATGAAACTTTTCTGTGTTTGGTTAGACAGGTGAGATACAAAACTTCACAACTCATCTGCTTCTGGGACTGGGAAGCAGGAAACAGGACAAAAACCCAGAGGCCTTTGTTTCTTGATAAAAAGTATACACCAGGTAATTTAAGAATGAGTTGCCTATCAATTAAAGCTCATTTATCTTACAAAAAGAGTTTAGAAATCACTTGTGGCTAAAAACTTAGCATAGCAATATTCACAGGTTTTGTGACTAATCTGAAATTGGGATTTGTGTATAGCTGTCTATTTACTGAGCCAAATGTAAAAAAGTCCTGAATTCAATTGTCATCAACTTTGAATTCAGAGAAAAAAATATCTTCAAACTTACTGGGTAAGTAGCTCATACTCCCAACTGCACTGTTTTTTCAAAAGCTATGACACTAATCCAGTACCCAGAAGTTAAAGGTGCAAGGATAACCTGGCACCCTTTTTGTAATCAGAAAGAATGAAATACATTCCATTTGCTACCCCATTTAATAAATACATTTCTACTCCGTTCTCTGTATCTCTAAGGAAGAAATGTTCTAAGAGACTACCACATTTTAACAGAAAGACAGACATTTCAGCAGCCTCTGCTCAGTGGTCTGTTTTTCCATATCTGGCAGGTATTTATGCACAAGCACATTCCTCTTACAAGCTTAGAAGTATTCAAGAAATTCCAGGTTGGAAGGTAAATGTCAAAACTGTACAGAAGACTTTAAAAAACAGTAACATGTTTGAGGGGAGGGAAGTCTTGCTTCTTTTAAAGTAAACCATAACTACATCCTTATACAGCTCATAGCCATCAACTGGAAGTTCAGCACTTGAAACAAGAAAGGATCAAGACATGAAAAAACAGATGATTGGATTTAGCTTTTAGTCAAAGTTATCTCACAAACTAATGACTAGTGAAATGCAGTGTCTGAAGCTGATTTAGATAAATTCTGTATCATACCCTAACAGAAAAAAAAAACCAACAAAAGGCACAAATTACAGAACCACGCTAACAAGAGAGAAGATTAATGAGGCAACACAAACCCTCCTTTGTCTTTTGTCTCTACCTCATTCTTGTCAAGAATTCCTGTCACCCCTGCCTTGACTTGCAAGGAAAATGAGAACATGTGGTGGTTTTTCAAAGTACTCATGTTATGTGTAATAAAAGCAGTAACAAGTACATCAAGAGCTGAGGTTTCCTCAGACTAACAGAAAGAAATCAGGGGAGTATGGACACCAGTCCTGAGGATGGACTTTCTCAAAGCTGTCTATCAAAGGAAAGAGACGGAGATTCCCTGAATCCCTCAGAGTGCACAGAAGATCAGCCTGCAGGGTCATCTATGGAGGGAATTCAGAACAGCTTCAAGAAATGGTAACCAGCCCTCCAGCTAATGGTCACATAAACTGTACCAGTTTACAGATTTTCCTCAGCTCCCTTCTTGACCTCTCCTTCCTTTCCAGGTATGTTTGCCCTTCTAAGAGGCAAGCAACATCCCAATATGTACATTCAACCACCAAGTGGCATCTCCAGAAAGAGGCATGAATGAGGCATCAGGAAACCCTGAAAGGGATCAGCTTTCGGCAGAACAGCAACACTTCCATTGGCAACAAATGCACTTTTTTCAAGAGTTTCTGTACCAAACACCTTTAACAGGCACCTAACTCCTGTTGCCTTCTCCCTTCTCTTTAAAATCGATTCATCACAGCTTCTAATTAAGCGAATGGAAATCTGCAAAGACATGTAAATGTTAATCTGAAAAAAACATTAAATACTTTTTAAAAAAATCAATAACCATCTTTCTCTATTACAGTCACCCCTCGGAAAAAAAGGAAAAAAAAGATTGTACTCTCCAGAGAGATCCATTACCTTCTCCATTCCTGCAACAGCAATCTAAGAAGACAGTATAACTAATAATACAGCACATATTGTTCTCCTTTCTTCAAGCTAGCTGGATGTTTCTTCATTTTTTAATTGTTAAGAGCAAAGATTTCTTACGCTTCCAAGCCAATTTCTTCTAGTGAAATGCACACTGTAGACAGACGTAAAAAAACAGGTTCAGGGTTCCTGCACCTTATCTCCAAATTACAGTTCATTTAAAACCAAGTTTTTCTCTTACTGTTTCAGTAACACCATGTAAGTACCATCTACAGGAAACCCCAATGAACTTTCTTTCATAGCAGTAATGAACATCAAAAATACTTTCCTAGTACATGAATTTCACTGTAAAAGTTTAGTACCGCAATTACATGGGCAGGAAGTTAATTACCCCCGTCTCTATCATTTCAGACATGATGGCTTTAGTTATGAATGAAACTACTGTTTTTCATGAGAGATGACAATAAACATAAGTCACTAGATTTTCCACTACAGGATGCTCTTAATATGATTAAATTGTTTTAATTTTTTATCAAAATTCAGTGATCACCATTTTACACCCCCACCCCTCCCCATACAAAGCAGCATCTCTGTCATCCAAATTCAAACTTTCTTGTTACCTCAGGTTTTACTGGGCAGTGTTTATTTTAACAAGTTAGGGTCTCTCTCCACTTCACCCATTCCTTAAATTCATACTGGTGGCAATGAAGGTTGCTTTTCTATGAATGCATGAGTGTTTACCTGAAACAGCAAGGGAGGAAATAGGACAATCAGTGGTACCACAGAAACATAAAATGAGAAAACATTTAGGCATTAAGATCAATGAAGGAACATTCTGTTTTATGTGTTTGCAGCTTCCCATAGGGAACTCAGAACATTGGACAAAAAGCATGTTTTTGTGGTTAAACATGGATGAAGTATTAAACAAGAACTCTAGTTAGCGGCTCAAACTTTTTCAAGGCAGAACAAGGCAATCTGCAGACAGGATGGGGCTGCTGCACCCCAAACACCTCTGGAAGAAAGATTTTCAAACTGTAGCTACTTCATGGATTAAAGTATTCCATTTAGTCATAAAAATCTCTCTGAAAAGTTCTTATGCTAACACATTCTGGTTGACAGAAACATTTCAACACATCAATTATGTGCCAACCAGTGACCCCAACTTTCTGGGGACTGCTCCTGATAAATTACTGGTTTTCATTGCTCTCAAAACTTCTTCTCCTGGACCTGCAGACCACAGACTGCAAACAATACAAGACACTTGGCCTCTGAAAGCAAAAGCCAAATGTATTTTCGTAAGAATCCACTGAAGCAAGCAACTGCTTTTTTCCCCCAGATGAATTTCTGATAAATTTTGACGACTGGCAAAGAACTTGTGCTGCTGCACTACCTATACACAATGCAAAGTTAATCCTGTGTCATTTAGGATGGCAAAAGACAGACCAAATGGGCAGGACTGATCTGGAAGCTACTTATCATCATGAAGGATGACAAATTACAAGGAAGGTAGTATATTAGTTAATCTTTGTCTTAGAGACCATCTTTCTAAATGGCCTTTGCTAGAAAATGGTTTTGGAAAACAAGAAAATGTTTTCTTTGTTTCACTGCCGATAAACACAATGTCAAAAAGCAGACTATGCACTCCTGATGAAACAGTCTGCCAAGACAATTTAACAGAATAACCTCCTTCAGCAACATCTGGATTTTACACACCCACCAATACCCAAAGTCATCCTAACCAAAGATATTGAAATCTGAGGAGCATTTTTATAAGATCTTTTCCTCCCCACACTATCAGAGACAAGAGAAAGAAATACTATTCCTTGAATCCCCTGCACTAATCCTTTCCATTAGAAAGTCATCTCACATGCATTTTTTTGGACTCTGGTAAACAGACAGCGTGAAGAGGGATAACAGGACAAATGTACCTGAACTGCAAAATGACACTATCTGTTTGAGCAAATTTTATAGCTTTTGGATAAACAGGGGGTTCATGCCATGAATTGTCATGACCAAAGCTTAGTTTCTATTTGTAGATATCATCCTGTTTATCCATTAAGCAAATACCTCTGAAAGGGACTTTAAAGCTTTTTCAGGTAGTCCAAATCCAGCCCCATGATATGATGACAGCAACACACAAATCTTAAAAACAGAGAGCATATTGCTCATGTTTTAGACTCTGTTCAACCAAGTGTATCGTTCTAAACCTCTGGTGCTGGTGGATTTGCATTCTGGAGGATTCCTATGAAGCAAAATGGATCTGTAACATACTCAGTCTTTCCCAGCACCCGCAGACCCAGTGGAAAGTTTCAGTTCAAGGCACTTGCAACTGGTCAGGCTGCTCATCTCTTCAAAACATCACCCCTTGTTGCTCAAGAAATAGGACTTATTCCCAGTTCTCACATTGAAGAACACCTCAGTGAGTCCAGAGTCACAGAATCATTTTGACTGGCAAACCCAACACTGCCACGTCTGCCACCCTAAGCCATGTCCCTAAGCACCACATCAGCACATCTTTTAAATACCTCCAGGGATTAAGACTCAATCATACAATCATAGAATCATTTTGGTTGGCAAAGACCTTCAAGATCATCAAGTCCAACCCTTAACCCAGCATTGCCAAGACCACCATTAAATCATGTCCCTAAGCAGTACCACATCTATACATCTTTAAGTGTAAGGGTGGGGACAGGGATGGGGACTCCACCATTTCCCTGGGCAGCCTGCTCCAGTGTCTGACAAGCCCTTCAGTGAAGAAATGAATCCTAATACCCAACCTAAACTTCCCCTCACGTAACTTGAGGCCATTTCCTCATGTTCTATTGCTTGTTACTTGGGAGAACAGACCAGCACCCACCTCGCTATACCCTCCTTTCAGGGAGCTGTAGAGAGTGATGAAATCTTCCCTCAGCCTCCTTTTCTCCAGCTTGAACAACTCCAGTTTGCTCAGCTGCTCCTCATAAGACTGTTCTCCAGACCCTTCAACCAGCTTGGCTGCACTGCTGCAGACACAGTCCAGCAATTGATACGGGGGACACTCCAGGCACTGGGCATGTGAAAAGCAACACAACAAACAAAAGGGCTAAAGTTTCTCCATAAAAAGGCAAAAAGTGTAGGTAAACAAACATCAGTACAGAAAATTTACCAACAGGGTAATTCATGGAATGATGTGAGAACAACAGAAAAGTCTCTTCTGGCAGTTTCGATGCAAATTCATGCATTGATGCAATAGGCCAAACAAGCAGCATGGATATTGCTTCTTCTAATAGTTTTCTAGGGTGAATTCATATTTTCCTGGAAGGAAAAAATAACTGAAGGGAAAGAATTAAAAATAAATAGGCCAGAACAAAGCATATTTTCAATTTCAGTTGCAAAACCAATGTAACAACAATTATCTCTTCTTTTAGTATGATAAATAGTGCTGGCAAATTGCAATGTCACCAATGTAAAAGAAAGACTGAACACCAAACAGTTTGGGGGGCTTGCTTTTTCTTTTTTGTTATTTCAAGAGAAAGCTGTTTGCTATACTGTGAAGTTTCTTTACGTGTAGTGGAGGGAAAGTAAAAAAACCAACATGTAAATCCAATATGCTCAAACTCTAGAGTGGAGTTTCCACTGAAATACAACAAAGTAATCTTCAGAACTCCTGGAACAATTAAAGAAGTCTCAGAAGCAAGGCTCAAAGTTGCTTCCAGTCACTAGGACTTTGTTTACATATCGTTTACACTTTGTTCCAAAGTAGGCCCCAAAAAGCAGTAGTTTATGCCATGAAGGTCAAATAAAACTCAAAGATCAAGCAAATAGATTCAGAGGGGACTATAATCTATCCCAACACATGCATTTTCTATTTTGTTCCTAAAGATCTCAGACACTGGAAAAAAATCTCTGGGCAAAACATGTCACTACTGCTGTTAAGGTTCTGCCAATCCTTAAAAGAAAAAAAGTTTTATTTCAATATATTGTTGTTACTTCTTGCCAGGTCTGTTAGAAGCAAATGGAGTTCTTTACTCTCTACACTGCAATATTATTACCAAATTGCTTCTGAGATGCAGTTTTATATGTTAGGATAAACTATCTCTGCTCTCCTTCCTTTGGAAGTCATATATTTTACACATTTTTCTGATGTAAGGTAATGTTTTCTCTTTAAAGATGAGGAGTTCAGTGATGGGAAAGAGTCCATTTCAGAGGTGAGACTCGAGTTTCCTGACTTTTCCTTGGTTAACATTAGTGAAAGCACAAAAATAAGACTCTGTATGTCAGCTCTATAAGCTCTTAAAATGGAATATTCACCAGCTAAGCATAGAAAAAATTGCTCAGATAATTGCATAGAGTAAAAATATATAAATATGAATATTTATACAAATATACGTATTTCTATAGGCTAGGATAAATTACTTCTACTCTCCTCCTTTGAAGTCACATAGTCCAGACCACGAGTATTCTTATTCGTCTCTTCTGCACTGTGGTTACCTGGTACTTATCTAAAACAGGGTGCCCCAAATGGGACAGAATAATGCACAGCATTTTCCAAGGCTGAACAGAGAAGAAAATTTACTTCATGTACCTCATGTCTGCAGTCAATATTCCTCTTTATACCACCCAGTAGTATAAAACTTACTGCTTTACACCAGTGAATTACCTTCAACTTGCAACTAGCTACAGCCTCATGCCTTTTTCTGCAGAACTGATAAGGAAATCAGTTTACTAATGTTTCATCTGTGGGCTCCATCCTAGCAGCTTAGGCTAGCAGGATCAATCCTGAACTCAGCCCCTCATTTACTTCAGACCACATCTTCAAACTACCAAGTACCCTCAGAATTCTAAAACCATCCATTCAGCATCCCAGCAGAGGCTCTCAACTCTGTCACAAACATCCATATCATTAACTACTGCTGTCTTCTGACCACTAAGCCTCAGGACTATACAGTAATTCCCCAGGAAAACTGAATGATGGAAACTGTGCTGGATACAGTTTGCAAACCAATTTTGGACCTGACTTTCATCCCCCTCCTTTAAATCATTCTCCTCCATGTTTACCTTTTACATTTAAATTTCAAGAATTTACTAGACATCATGTGGACAGTATCTGGTATTTCTTTTCATACCTTCACTGAAATTTGGTAAGCAAAAGTCATAAGACTCAATCCCACCTCTGAAACTGAGCCCTTCCCACCACTGAGCTCCTGAGGAAACATTACCTTATTCAGAATGGCAATGCTCTGCTTTCTCTTTTAGTTATTTCTTTTATTAGTTTTACTCAGCCACCAGCTGATCCTACCCACTTCTTAAAGTTCAAATTCTGACTTATCAAGGGAACTGGAAGGCTAATAGAGTTACTCTGACCTCATAACCTTAAACACACAAGCCTAAAGACATGTAAGTCAGGTCACAGGTGGTGTTCAGATGATAGTATTCAAACAGGTTTGAGCTCATAGCACATGACATTAGCATTAGCAGAAAGGGATCCAAACAGATTTCACTTTAGAGAAACCTGGCTACTAGGTACAGCCTTCATTCAAGTCCAAAACCTAGGAAGATAACAGACATTTAACTCCAAGTCTCCTCAAAAGCCATTAAAGTGAGTAAACACATTTGGAAATTTGAGCCTTGTCCTCTCTGAATTTTAAATCCCCACCTGAAAAATGTAGGGAATTTTCCCCTGCTATTTCCCATTCTGTAAGGGCAATCTAGTCAGATGAGATGATCACAGAGACTATTTAAACAACCGCATTGGTTCAGGTTTTGTGTTTTCTTTTAAAGATTTCAATACTTTTGGAATGTCTGGGCTTCCTCTAAGCAGTACAGTTTCATGCAATGTAAGCTATGTATTCATACACCTTTGTTTCTAAAAGTATTGCTTTTAATGCTGGTAGAAGTGCAGCAGAAACAACAGTAATCAATTTGATTTGGCCTTATGAAACAAGTGTCATTTTGATAAACGATCCTAATTACACTGATATTTCAGGTAGAAAGTGTATTGAGTTAATGTGTGGCACCTCTCTAGTTACAGTCAGACAAGTACAGATGTTGCAATAAAGTAGCACTAGTACATTATTAACTTTGCAAGTAGCTCGGTTTGCATTCATGGAGTTTGATCAAAGCCACAAAACTCAGCAACTGAAAGAAAATGCTGATTTCAAGTTTTAATTATTCAACAACATGCACAAGTAAGTTTCAAAGCTATAGGTCATTCCTTGATGATCCCTCTCCAGCATGGAAATGATTAATTAGCCTAAAAGCAGCACAGTACTTAGGGCAGAGAGACACATTTGTTTAGAAAACCTTGCTCAAACAGCAGAAGATGAAACCTGTGTTTCCTCTCGTTTACATAATTCTAATTACAGAATGTCCTGTTAAGGCTAAAAGACACCATGCATTTACATAAATCTAATTACAAGATGTCTTGTTAAGGCTGAAAGACACCATATGCTTGTGCAGTGCTTTCTTACACTGTGGAAGTCTTTTGACACGTGGCTCATGGTTGGCAAATACAAGTTTGCTTTCCATTTAGCAAAGGTAATAGATAAAATACCACACTGTAAATCTGCTCTGCAGTCAAAGCAGCCTTACATTTTCCCCATTTTTCTACTGAGTCCTCTGTAGCCCTAAACGAAATTATTGCACTTACCAGTTTATACAGACTCACAGCCACCTTTGCTATTGAAACACTGCCCTCTTGCAGTGAGGGAGCTGCTTTCTTACCCAGCTCTTCCACCAGAGGTGTGATGTGGAGGACAGGCTTGCAGCTCAAGCACCAGTCACAAGGATGCAGCCAGGTAGATAACCACAAGCATCAGAGAGACTCCAGGCAAGGCTGTCCCTGCAAGCTCACAGCACTGGTATGAGCTACCAGAGCTGCCTCCCTCGGGCATCACAGGACCACACATGCCACTTCTGGAGCTGACATCCTGCTGCCAGCCTGCTAAGCAGCAACCTCACTGGAAGGCTCCCTCCCACACCCAAAACACATCTATCTTCTTGAAAACACTTCCAGCAGCATAGAGACTGGAAGGGATGAAGAACTTCCCACCTGCGGCAAAGGAGTTTCAAGGACCATGCCACAACTACTCAAACCCTGGTCCTTTGGAAAGTGTCTTCCCTTCTTTTATCAAGTTTGGTGTGCTAAAAACAAGCCTGCACTGAAAATAATTTCTGATGCTTCTTGTATCCAATTACCCGTCTCCTCAGGGGCTTTTTCTTGCAAGACAGCAGAGTGCAGTGGTTTATTGTATTTTCTCCAGATCCACAGAAAAGTTCCCTCTGGAGTATTGAAAAACATTCTATTCTTGATATCCACCTGTCAAAACTCAGGATATTCTCCACTAGGTGTCTACCCCACAGAAACAATCCTGACACTACATCACTCTGCCCCCATGGTGCAGACCATGAGGCGAGGGTTGGTCGCTGTGGTTGTGACATCTTGCAGGCTGACACATCAACTAGTCTAGAAATGGATGTACCATGGTCATGACAACAGAAGAACATGACTTCAGGCAGCCATGCTTCTGTCAGATGCAGACAACTCAATTAAAAAAAAAAAAAAGAAAAAATTACACACCACAGAAAAACACACACGTCTCCACTATAATGAAATCAGCCACATAAAGCGCAGAGACAGGGAGAAAATAACAACAAATTCAGTTTAATATGACAGTAAAATAGTCTTCTCTGGTCACAAAATAATGGAATAATCAGGAATCATTCTAAAAACACAGCAAATTGTATCGCTATTTCCTTGATGAAACCATTTAATTAGTCGCATTGCCAGCCTTAATGTCTGTAAAAATTATTTTTATGCACCAAGTGACTATGAGAACACCAAGCAAATGTCATTTGTAAACAGACAAGGAATGACATTTGCTCAATTTTCCCCGTAACTGGGTGTTCTAAGAAACTTCATCCACACACACAAAAAAAAATTCTAGAACAATCAGGATGCACAATATGAAGAAAAGCAGACATCTTGATATACTTATCATAAGATGAAAAAGACATGAAAAAAGTGTCAGGTGTATTGATCACCAATATTTGCAGAAATATAGCATGAGAACAGACAGGTCATCCAGTTGGTGCAGAACACAAAAGTAACCTTCAACTATGAAGAATCATTCTAGGAGGTATCAGTATCTTAGTACTCCACCTAGGTTTGAAAATCTCTATCAGATTTTCAACAACAGGAACAAGTCAAATGTATTAAAATAACACAACTCCATGGTGGTGCCTACTCTCTCTTCAGAGAAAAAAAATAGAAAAAAAAATGTTTTTGCTGGTCACTTTGAATGTTTAGCACAAACACAAATGCCAGCTGGGCACTGGAAGCCTATAAAACTGATCAGATTATTTTTCAGGTTGTTTTGTTTTTGGTTTTGTTTTTTTTTATGTAAGAAAGAAATTAATTTTTCCTTTTCCAAATTTTGCCAAAAAAGGCAGGGTATCTAACATCACCATAAAATCTTGATGAATGGACAAGGAATGCTTTGAGTAAGAAAGAATATTTGTTTCCTCCTATTCCTTGTCCATCCATCAAGATTTGTGATGGTGTTAGATCTTGTAAGGCAGTCAAACAAGTCTTACACTAGTATTAGTCAAAGAGACTGACTGACATTCAAGAACATAAGCAGTCCTAACAAGTTACTGTACACCCATATCCACTCTTCAGATACCTGTTCATATTCACTCTTGCCATCAGATAGGGAACTATAAAGAAAAGCAATAAATGAAGTTTCATTCAACAGCTCCAAAGCACTGCAGGGAATAGTAGATGAAGCTACCTATGTTGTTGCTATAATAACAATTCACGTAAGGATTTCCAACAGTCTCATTTACAAAAGTGTTTCTGCCTGACACACCTGTGTGCTCTAATCTCAGTATTTTTTTTTGTTGTAGTTGTGTTTTATCTTAGCTGTGGAAAAGAGAGCACTCTAAAACAACTGATTTTTCTATGGACTGAGGATATTTCTTGGTGCTTTTCTTAGGGGGACTGATCTTCCTTACATGGTTGTTTCCAGCAAGAACTAAATACTAGGCTCTGCCAGTGGTAATGATACCACTGCTGATGCAGAGAATTAAAGAATTATGACCATCAACCACAGAACTCAGCTAGTGGTGCCTAAAATACAACTTGAGGGAAGCATGTCATGTAGAAGCTGATGTGGAGACTGGACCAACCCTACCAACCACTTTTACAAGAAGCTTTTAACTGTTCCAAAGATAAACATTTTCACTTCTTTCCAGACCAGCATCAGGTTACATACTCATCCAACACACAACTTTGCCTGGCTCTGATGCAGAGATGGTGCCAGTCTGCAGTGCTGGAGTGGTAGCCTGCAGCAGGGAGACAAGAGTGGTTGTCAATGTTTGCTCAGTGCCAAGGATGCTTTACTGACTCACAACTGTTGTCATGAGTTTTGCAGACACTGGGTGGCCAGAGTCTCAGATGAACAGTATTTTTCCCAAAACAAGACCCATCTGAGTTAAGAGTTGGAATCTCCTCCTGTGGAGTATGAGAAAACAGAGGTGCTGATAGCTACCTCTCAACTTCCCTGTCTTCACTGAGGACAAAGACAGAGTCCAATACAGGAAATGTGTTAAGACAGAACACGCAGCTTTCTGTGACTATATGGAAGTGAGTTAAAACAGCACTGAGGGGCTAAATTTGATGACAATCTGATAAAGCAATTTTACAGAGAGGAGGTGAACACTACATTAAAAAAGTTAAAATAATACAAAAGAGTTATAACATTATTCTAGTAATAAAACTACTGAGGAAGAAGACACCACAAGGATCATACACTACCATGATAACAAGATACACTTGTCCTCAGGTGGTACCGGCAATGGGGCACTCCTGTGTATCAACCTGGCCCAAAATCAGCAGCTGTTTCCCATCTTACATACAACAAAGAGCAATTCATAAAGGAAATGCACAGTAAAGAACTGGTTTATTAATTACAAAAATAAAAATTACCAGGGCCATAAAGATACATGAAGAGAATTTGATATTTAGAATCTAGAAGAAAAAAACTTTGATATTGCAATCACTTAATCGTGGGTAAGTATATCTTAAATATTCATAGAATCATACAATGGTTTGAGGAGGAAGAGACCTCGAAGATCATCTTATTACAACCCCCCTGCTCTGGGCAGGGACATCTTCCTTTACACACACTGCATATATAAAAGGGACAGAGTTCAATAGCAGTAATATTTGATGCTTAAACAAGAATCTACTATTAAATTTTGTTATTTTACTATGCTAGTTAATTACTTTTCAGCAGAAAGAGCATCCCTGCACCAAGTGCCACTCAAAACAGTTTCTAAAAACGGGGGACTATTACCTCTGGTTGTAGTTTTTACAAACTTTCTTTTGAATTTTTTTTTCCATCACAGATTGCTGAATACTCCTGTGTTAGTGACTCAGAAGCAAGAACACACGAAAGTTGCAATTCACTTTACTGCACCATCTTGTGGCTAATAGTAGCAGCCACACAAAGAATGATCTAAACAAACACAAGTGTTGACAGACTTGCTGCTCTGCCCCATGCTTTTGGGATTAAACCAATACACAGAAAGCTTTCAGGACATTCCCCTCAGTCAGGATCCAACAGAGAGTAGAAAACACTGCTACTTCTAAGCTGATGGATGTTTATTCAGTTATGCAACAAGATTTAAGTGTCCACATTCCTCTAACATGCTCATCTTTCTTAACTCAACATTTTACCTTCCCCTTGAGCACTTCACACTCCCAAAAGAAAGCAGCACATTACAAACCCCACCAAACCCACATCTGACCCAAGTTCAGGCACATATTTCAGTGACATCAAGTTAGAACCTGGCCTAAGTGGCAGGTGGCATTGGAAAGGGGTGGAGAACCTTACACAGAAGCTGAGGTCTGAGGCATCAAAGCAGAGGTCCTATCTTAAGGCATTTTGTACACGATGGCTTCTTGAATATTCACTGCAAAGAAAACTGCAGGATGTTTCCAAATAGCCACAGACCCTGCCTAAAAACAAATACACTGAGATTACATTCCCTGCAAGAAACTCCTGTGTATGGGGGAGGAGGCAAGGACAAATTTCACACAGGTACCATCAGCACAAACATATCTTAAAAACCAGTCCAGCATTTTATATTGCTTTCCAGAATGCTCAGGCCAGACTGAAAAAAATAAGGAACCAGCACTTTCACTGCTGCATTTATAGATGTCTTGATGCTGCTTCTGAGATCAAGCAGGCTTGTTAAAAGGAATGGAGCTATTTTACTGTACAGGGCAGTCACGGGGATGAAAACTAGTGAACACTTGACTACATCAGTTGATACATTCTTTAAAAGATGAGCTTTTGATTACTATTAATGAATAATTTAACTAGTTGATACTTGGAAGACATTTAAGCTTTGCAATTAATTATGAAGAACTGCAAAGAGTTTGGTATCTTTCAATAAAATTACTTCTTAAAATTTAAAAAAATATCAATAAAATATTAACTTCCCAGAACTGGAGAGCTATTAGCTGTTCCAATTAGTGAATTTACAACATTTTCATCTCCTCAAAAAACATTAGCCACCAAAATATTTATGTACAAGCTATTATAAAAGTCACTTTACTAAAACTAGATAATTTTACTATTCAACAGTGGCCAGTGAAGCAGATCCCAGTATAAATGAAGAAAAGTGCTGCAAAGATCACTGAAGGGAAAAATAGGGATCATTCCTGCTATTGATGACATAAATGAAGGCCCCTTAATAGGCTAAGTTTTAAATGGCACAGTTACCCATGGAAAAATTGCTAACACAGTAAATCTGTAGAAATAACTTTAAGTGTTCTAGTGTTGATTCAGTAACACTTGGTCATCAATGAAATTACTAGCTGTTAAACCTGAATAATGAGTTCTCATTTAGTCAACAAGTACAAATGAAAAAAAAATTCTCTATACTAAAGTAGGTAATTTTTTTCCTCCTTCAACACACCAGTCAATTAACAAATATTGTTTCAACATGGCATTGTTTCTCCACATAAATTGCAATAACTTTCAGTTAGTCTACACACCTCCAAAATCAACTTTTATCTCATAGGCCTGCTATTACTTCACCTTCAATATTCAAATCACTCAACTGAAAGATTTCATCACTCTGTTGTGTTCCTGCTCTGCAGAAGATGAAGAGCACAGCATTTGTTCAGGAACACTTGAACTTCCCTTTCAGCTGTAAACATCAAAAGCACCAGCACAAAGTACTGCTCAGACCTATAGTATTGCTCAGACTGCAATAGCAAAATACTCTACAGTCATTAAGCAAAAAGTTACCATCCCTACTCCATGACAGGCTACGTTGCTTCATGAAATAAGTCTGGCTTAGATATTTCTTCCTAGAGTTCACATCAGCATCCTTGATGTTGTATTAAAATGCTTGTGCTGCCCAACCAGCAAAAAATGAATGAATTTGTATCTAAATTTATTTAGAACACTCTTTTAAACTAACCAAACTAAAATTACACTTAAGATTATTAAAACCTATGCCAGAAGCTATCCTAATTAAAATCTGGTCTAGAAAGCTTTAACAACATATTGAAAACCAGCACGTCTTCTAATAAAATTGTGAAGTTGCACCAGTCACACACACACACAGAACAGTATGAAAACATATGCCTGATGAGAAACAATGGAATTACAATAGTGTAAGTTTAAGGAGACTTTTGAAAGTCAAGGTAAAAGCAATTTCACAAACAGCAGAAAAAAAAAATGCAGTGTTCTTAGTGTAGTCTTAGCAGCATACAGATATCATACAAGAAAACAAGAGGAACTGTGAAAAAAGATTTCCAAAAAGAAAACGTATTACTGAGTACAAAAATATAGGAGAAGAGGAAAGTAATTTATTTTTTTTTAAGCCTGATATACTTTCAAAAACTAAGTTCAACGGGAGACAAAAAAAAGAAGACAGGTTTAAGTGGAAGGAATGCACATGATAGACCTTAAGAGTTTGGATAGAAATGCAGTTTCTCAACTTGTTAAATTTTCTGCAAAGATAGATAAAGGTTTCATTCACTGATAAAAAGCATGTGTACAATTTTTTATCTTAATATATTTCTATTTAGGTTCACACCATCATGGAGGTCCAGCAAGCACTGTAAATATTTTGCATGCAAGTGAACACAGTTAATGAGAGAAATTGATTTTACAGCACCTTCTCATTTTAATCAATCCATATAAGTTTCCAATATGGATGTAAAGACTATCTCTGAATGCTGCTGAAAAGCCTTACTTGCTGAAAAGACACACATACAGCCCAGGATCTGATGGACATGCAATTAAATAAATTAGACTTTCAGAACGGGAGAATAACTCCCAGTGTTAAAAAATGCATTTAACAACAGCAGCCTACCAGAAAACCAATCCTTGTGTGGGCATTTTCAAAATGAAGAACATCAAAAAGAACATCTGAATGTCAGTTAATTTGCATCAACTAAAAAGCTGTTTCATTGAAGTAGCATTATTATGGCCCTGGCTTACTCTTCTGAGTTTTCTGTAAATAATGTGTATACAATCTCTGACAAACACTTTGCCTTATGGTTCCAGGATCTGGACTAGGATGAAGAACATTTACAAAATTCTTTGGACAAGTAAAGGAGGTGGGGTAAAGGGAACCAAGCATCTAAAATAAGGCATTAGAATAATCTTATCATACAGCTCTTCCTTTCATGGCTGGTACGGGACTGAATTTATTATTTTTGCTCTTTTTTACAATAAATAATTCTATTTTTGGTATTCAAAGTCCTACTTAAGATGAACAAAATCCCTACACAAAGCTCAATAGATGAATGTTCAAGACTGCTGAATACAAAATAAGTTCAGAGTTACTTTCATAAAGTAAGTCTGTAGTTTCTTATTACCACATATAGATGTGCAAACTTATGTTACTGGCACTTTTGGTCCTCCCCACCACCTACTACAGCCATTAGCATATCTGGAAAGGAACGAAGCATACATGTAGGAGGGAGATGGGAGTCTAGATTCCAAGCAGTAACCATATTGAATTAAAAATAAAACAACTTCAGAGTTTTTATGCTTTATGGCATAAAATTTTCAGTATCAAAGAAGCAGCTGTGGATCTCTGGTTTGTTAAGAAGTTGCTGCTGCTTCTTGCCTGAATTTGGATTACTTTATCCTATACACAGAGCATACAGTAGCAGTCAAAAATAAACACATTGTAATGTATTTAGGAGAGTCACTGTCCAGACATGAATTATGAAAACAGACATATAGGCACACTATATCAGAATTAATATTAATCTTAACTATCTCCAGAAAGCAACTAGCAAGACAAATGACATCCAAATGGGTAAGACATTCCTACTTCTTAATTCTTTCTGACAGTCCTGAAGGCTTCTTGGAGTGAAAAATCAAGATTTTATAGCCTATCAAAGATTATAAATTTGCAGTTATCTAACAAGCAAAAGGACTTCAGTTCCCATATGAATGGCTCAGTGAAGTACAGTTGTTTAAAACAAATCAGAATAAAGGACTGGAGGATAACAGGGGATGCACATTATGTAATCCATCGGTAAAGCCTCCTTTATGATACTACATACCATCAATCTCTAAAAATACTGACAAAATTAATTCAAAGAAATGCCACATGACAGATCTAACATGGACTGAAAAGAATTACAATGGTCTTCTGCCTTTTTTTTCTCTGGTTTTGTTGTTTGGGTTTTTATTTTCCTTTTTAAGGTCTGGTAGTGTACACAGCTGTCATCTAGAGAGCCCAGAATATTTCAGCCAGCATGGCAAATTCTATTTTTCTGTACTCTTTTGTGTGCACTAGAGTGCATCTTGCCAACAATGACGTAACTTGCCATCATCCATAAACCAAAGTTGTGTGTGTGACATTAAGAAGCCCTGAAATCTGAAAGATGCCTCCAAAAATACAACCTAACCAGCAAGTCTACTTGTTACAACACCAAATCACAAAATACTCTTGGTTGGACAGGACGTCTAGAGGTCACCTAGATCCAGACAAACCTGCCCAAAGCCAGTCTGATCAGATGGCACAGGGCAGCGCTCACTTGGGAACATTTCCAAGCACAGAGAGAGACCCCACCACTGTGCCAGTATGGGGAGGCACTCCTGACAGCACTCCTATTCCTGGCCCTGGAATAGGTTACCCCACCAGCAAGCAGGATCTGAGGCTGTCCTGGCACCGTGCCACTGCTCCAGGAGCCTCTCAAATCCTGCTCCTCTGACTCCTTACCCCTGAGACCTCCCTGACAGCCCAGGGGCTATGGTCACCCCCAAATCCCTACACCCAACCTCTCCAGCTGCCCTTATCATAGATTCATAGAATCGGCTGGGTTGGAAGGGACCTCAGAGATCATCAAGTCCAACCCTTGATCCACTACCGCTGCAGTTACCAGACCATGGCACTGAGTGCCACATCCAGTCTCTTTTTAAATATCTCCAGGGACGGAGAATCCACTACTTCACTGGGCAGCCCATTCCAATGTCTGTCCACCCTTTTGGTAAAGAAATTCTTTCTAATATCCAACCTAAACCTCCCCCAGCACAACTTAAGACCGTGTCCTCTTGTCTTGCTGAGAGTTGCCTGGGAAAAGAGACCAACCCCCACCCGGCTACAACCTCCTTTCAGGGAGTTGTAGAGAGTGATGAGGTCTCCTCTGAGCCTCCTCTTCTTCAGGCTGAACAGCCCCAGCTCTCTCAGCCTCTCCTCACAGGATATTTGCTTAAGTCCCGTCACCAGCTTAGTTGCCCTAACTAAACCTTGAAACCCTCCTCCTGATTACTGACAGCTCTGGGGCACCTGCCTCCCAAACACCCCCATCCTGAGCCACCTTTCCTTCCTGACAACCCATCAGCCCACCCAAAGGCTTCACCATTTCCCCTGCTTGCATCCATGTCGCCAAGGTGCCACCACAGTCCCCCTGAGCCCACCTCAGAGCCTCAGGCCCACCCCCTGGCACAGGGTTCCTAGGAGTTCTGAGAAACTTTTCTGTTTCACTGAAGTAGCAATCTTGAAACATAATTAAAGTACATAATAACAACAGCAACATCAGCACAAAACAACAGAGAAGCATCTCCCCTCATCAGAGCTCCGCAGGTGGTAATGAAATCCACAGAAAGCTCTCCTTCATCTGGAAGAGCTGATGGAGATGGGGGGGGAGAAAACATATTTGTCTATGATGGCCCAGGTATGAGAAAAAACAAATGAACAAAAAACCCAAACCTAAAAAAAAAAAAAGAAAAAAGAAAAAAGAAAAAAGTAACAAAAAAAAAAAAAAACCACAAAAAAAAAGAAAAAAACAAAAAAAAAAACCACAACCTCTTGCTTATGAGTGAAGGGGGATATATACTTATTAACCAGAAGTGAGGAGAGTCTGAAATTGCACAGGATCCTCACTTTTCTGACAGCTAACAGAAGAGGGTTGGGGTTACTTTTTTTGTTGTTGTTGTTGTCTCACTCCAGCATTGCTTCTAGACAGCAGAGCTTTCTATTTAAATACCAACTGCATCAAGCCTTCAGTCTGGTAGTCTTTTCAAACCCTATGACTGGGTGGTGGGATTGATGCTTGGGTGGGTGGGAGATGCATGGAGACAGAAGGAGCGGGGAAATAACAGGATTAAAACAGGAAATATGGGTGAGGTAGGAACATGACAGAAAACCAGGGAAAAAAAAAAAAAAAAAAAAGTAATAAGTGCAAGACAGCAGCATAGAAAACCAAGGAAGAGATTCTGCAAATTTTAACCACAAAGAGAAAAGAGGAGGTAGAAAAAAGTGCAGAAAAGTGCAGGGTGTCCCAAGAGAGATGGGCTTGGGACACAACAAAGAAGAGACAGCAAAAATCTAAAAATCTTTGGGCATAAATTAAATAAGACATTGTCTTGGTACTGAAGTTGATTTACAATGCCACCTATTTAACACAGTATTCCAAAACCAATTCAACCATTATATTCTCTGGGGTAGGAAAGTGTAGCCTCTTTTTTTCCCCTTGGTATTTTGAGTCTATTTCTTCATGGTGAAGGAAGAGATTAGACAGAAATTTTCAAGAATAGAAGACCTCTCTAATGCTTTTTGATCCCTTAGGAATTGTATGCCAGATGTTTCCATCCTTCTTGAAAACATCACCTACAAAAACTGGTGAATCCTAACTGCACGCTGGGCTGGCAATTGCTAAAACAAGACAGAGGAACAATTTCATCCCAAATTTGATCTGAGTGTGAGCTAAAGCTTCACTTGTATAGAATATTTCTACAGCTACTAAGCTCAAGTGATTGATTGTAGCCCACAGGACTAATCAAGCTGGCAGAAGAAACAATGGTCTCAGCCCTCCAAGACCCAGTTGTTCTCCTCACACTGTCTTCCTTCCCTTACATTCAGCTGCATGAACAAAAACATAGATAATTTTCATTGAGATTCATCTCCAAATTAATTCAAGTCACAGCTACACAAGCTTCAGGAAGTTGGGGGAGGTGGAGGAGAGAGAGACAACCATTGGCACAGGAACTGAGATGAGGGAGATGAGCACAGGGCTTTTTTGAGAGAACCACCAGTTTATCCTGGCTTGAAGTCTTCTGCTGTAGTTCCATATCCATTTTAAAGCACCTCACAGGACTACCATCTAAATGAATACCTACAAGATCTCCTCTGAGACTGTAAAGATACCATAATGTGCTTAACCACAGCAAAAACACTTTTTAAAAATGGAATAGTAAAAAACACATCTTGTACTATGTACCTATCCCATGCTAACTATCAGCTTCCTTAATTTTAAAGACCTTCCCTCAGCAAGACAATAGTTCTTGAAGCAATTGTGAATAAGTAAAGGTGTATTAGAGGTCAAGGCATCTAGTTGTCTAGAAGTCACGAGCACAGATAGCCTGCTTCCCAGACTGGTAAGAGAAGAGAGAACCTAGAAAAAAAGAAATCCATGTATCATATAAAACCTACATAAATTAAGCATAGTGGATTTTACATATTAGGCATGTAAAAGTATAGCAGAGAAAATCAATGTCAGTGATTCTACTCATAGAGAAACACAGAAATTCCTGAGGTAGTGTTATGACAGATTTTGTATTCAGAAGCAGTTTTTGACCAAGCAAGCCCTACTACACCTGGTTTGTAGAGAAGATGTGTGACCAACACTGCTTCTCTCCTTTTGAATCACTTGCCATTCTGAGGCTTGCATGTGTTGTAGGAAACAATCTATTTTTTCTGCACTGACAGTGTATTTCATTCACACTAGCATAACCCATTCAAGTACTTCTGAAAGAGAAATAAATGAGAGAAGATAGAATATGTCTTCATCCGCACAGAAGGAAAAAAAACCAAAACAAAACACAGTTTGAGTTTTAGGGAATCACACAGGTTACTACAGCCAAGTCTCAGGAAAGTCAAAAACACATTGAGCTCAGCAAACATATGGAACACTTCCAACTGCAAGCTTTTCCTTCTAGAGTCATAAAAAATAACCACAGTTGTACAGTAATGGAACAGTTGTATTGGTCCTGCAAGCAGCCACTGGTTATCCAAACTCTTCATATTGCTACAAAGCAGATCATTTCCCCCAGCTGTATGACAATGAATAAGGGAACGAAGGGTTGAGTTTTTCTTTTCACACTATGAGTGCCTTGAACTTAAGCTAAGGAGACATAGAATGTTTTTTCTTTCTTATCATAGGCCACCACAATGAGGGGAGTCACCACATACAGTCACACTGATACTGCTCTGGGGAAGCAGTTCACCAATGTTTCTTGAGGTAAACAAGAACCTTACTAGAAGTAAGAATGTTTCTTGAGGTAAACAAGAACCTTACCTTACTAGAGGTAAACACAACAAAACTACTGCATCCCAGCAGTTTTGTTTGATCTACCAACCCAATACATAAAAACACTGCAAGACAAAACCAGAAAAGCTGGGCTGCAGGGTAACTCCTGGAGCAACTCCTCCGCTTTCTTCTTTACTGACCTGGGTGTTGGCAAAGTTGTTTATCTCACGGATTCTCACTCCTCTCCCCTGGCTGCTGCTGCACAGGGCTTTTTTTCCCCTTCTTAAGAGAGGTGCTACCACTGTCACTGGTGGGCTCAGCTTTGACCAGCAGCAGGTCCATCTTGGACCTTGGTTGCCAACTCGGAGCTGGTTGGCATTGGCTCTATCATACATAGGGGAAGCTTCTAGCAGCTTCTCACAAAAGCCACCCCTGCAGCCCCCTCACTAGCAAAACCTTGCCAGGCAAAACCAATACAGGACTCTTGAGCACATGAGCTCCAGAGGACCCTCCAAAAGAATCATAAAACAGTTTGGGCTGGAAGGCACATCAAAGATCATCTAGTCTAACACCCCTGCCATGGGCTGGGACATCTTTCAGTGGACTGGGTTACTTGAAGCCCAAGATCATTTGGTAATACTAAATAACATCCATAAGATAAGGTTTTAAAAAGCAATGAGCAAATGTAATAAAGCTATACTGTGTAAAACAGAGAGAATTTATGTCACTTCTTCAATAAATGCTTAACCATTCATTTTTCCAAAATCAAAATTAAAATTTTAAAATATCAGAGAGAGTATTTGGGTCACATGTATTCGTAACCTTGTAGTTTCTTCATCCATTAGTTAGTGCAAACAGATTGCTTCAAAGTTTGACTAACATGTTAACGATGGATTCACAGAAGAATGAACATGTAACAGATGTAACATTTAATTGGATTTATCTGCTTCAAGGTGTAAAAAAAGTAGCTGCCTATCCATTCGCAATACTGACGACCAGAATCTGCTGTTTGTAGCCAAAAGAGCTAAAGAGCAGTCAAGTAATTTTAATTAATATTATACTGAATCAAAACACTCAAAAAACCACTACCTCAAATTTTATTTCAGACTTCAGCAGGATATTCAAGTTACAAAAAATACAACACCTACATAAAACATAAAACAGACAGAACAGCCACAGTATCTTCTTAACCTTAATTACAAACACATTTCTCAAATATTAAACTCTTTCAAATTTATTGCCCATTGAATCAATTCACTTCCTGCTAAGATCTATTCAGTAATTTGAGTTCCACCAGAAATGGAATTCACTACTGATACAAAGACAACTTCTAATACAATCATGTCCCATTACTTTTCATTTTAGTTTTTAACATGGTGTGGTGTCTAAAACATAGTAAAAGCAAAAGATTTCCCAGACCTTTCTTTTCTGCAAAAACACTATGAACATCTACCTTATAAATTCAGAAGATAATTTGGTCAAATTGCCTTCAAATGCATTTTATGCAAAGAAAGATTCTCTCAAATATAGTTTTATAAGTTTAAATTAAATCCACATCCAGTGATTCTGCCAAAGAAGTGCCTTGAGCACGTCTGGCACCTTTGTACAGCTCTCAATGAGTTTTCTTTCCATTACCTTGCCTAGTTACTTTTTAAAGGTTGGTTTCAAAAGAAGCAAGTCTAAAGCAGTTATCTAAGCTATTCCACTTTTTCTCACAACACTAAACCCAGTAATTTTTAAAGCCCCACACTGAAACTGGTGTTTTCTTCTTTTAAAGTTGCACTGAAGTCTTCATGCAAACACCAGGGAAGTTTACAGCTGGAAATTTGCTTTGGTTACTCCCCTGTTAGATTTACTTGCAGTGATAGAAAGCTTGCTTCTTTCTTGAAGTGTTGTGATGGCATTAAAAACTATTTTCTACAATATACCTTTGACAATGTTTTATCTGATCATAAGTCTTTCTGTAATAATTTCAGGATGATACTCTCACGAGCATAGGAAAATGACGATGTTGTAAATGATTACTAACAGCATTTCTATCAGACAAGAAATAAACTGCATGCTGTTATTCATGCAACTCCTAATCAAAGGAAGATAAAAATCTCCTAAGAACTGCCAAAGAGAAAACACTCTTGTTGGTGAAGTATAAAGCTAAGAAATATAAGTCCTTAAAACGCAAAATAGCTGGGAGATGGAAGATTTTCTATGAATCCAATATGACAACAGATTATCTTTCAAGCAACGCCAAGTCCTCTAAAGAGGAATACCTTCCAGCTTTAAAAAGGCTGTGGAAAGGCTTTTTACACTTTTCTTCACTCTTACAAACAGCATATTCTTAGTACGTCTGTTTGCATCATGACAGACAACAAGAGAATAAAACATGAACAGTGGCAAGAGAGCTACCTGGTATGTACCACAGTCTGGGGAAGAGGGAGGTAGCAGGAAACTTTGTGAAAATATAAAGATGATTTTGAACTAGTAATGTGGGCACGACAATGACTCACTATATTCAAGTCAGTTTGTCTGACCTGGAGAAAAGGGCTCAACCTAGTTACATGGAAGCAAAGAAGAACCGTGAAATTTATTTTTAAATTGTTTAGCTGGCCTATTTAAAAATCTACACATCTAACAGCTTCACACATATAAGAAATATTTTTCTAACTTTTCAGAATACTTAAGGCTACTATCCTCTTCTCTTTTGCATATTTTCTGGCTACACATGAGATAAGGTAAAGATTCACAGGCATTTTGATTTAACTTCTTTATCCAACTTGCTTCAATTGCTGACAACACACAAACATAAGACTTCCTTCCAGTTCTTGAAAGAACATCTCTTTTGGTCTAAAGGTATCTTGAGAAGAACACTCCAACGCTCCAACCCATCCCCACAGATGAGCAATATAGATATGACATACATAGAAAGGTCTTTCATGAAAGATACAGATCAGATATTTACTGAAGCATCCATTTTCAATGGTAATTCATTTATTCTAACAGGGATTGTTTTCACTCTCTTAAATACTTAGTGGCAGAATGTTTAACAGTATCCAGTAAGACATGGCAAGGAGTATCCAAGATATTAAGTCTAACAAAACAGGTTCATATTTCTGATTTGGCAATGAAAGATTAATGGGAACCTCTTTTAACTCCAGGTTGTACGTGTCTATTTATTTGGGTCCCAACGTATTAAACAAAAATTTTCTCAAGTAAATGAAGATATCTCAGCATTTTAGCAGCAAAAAAACTTTATACAGTATGGCTGAATGACTCCTATCTTACCTCATTATTGTTTGCTAATAAGCTTTGTCAAGATTTCACCAATAAGGCTAAAATTTATCTTGCTTAATATCTGTACTAGGCTTCGGGGATATTTTGAGGAGGAAGAACAGCAGAGCAACAAAATGAGAGACAGACACTCATCAAGTAATATAAGGCAAAAAAAAATTCTGTGAAACCAGTTTTTTTTTTTCCTTTTTATCCCCTATAGAAATATTAATAAAATTTTAAAAAAACCTGCCTGCACTTAAGAAAAAACTTGAAATCCCTAAGCTATGAGACAGGAACTTTCATAGAAAATTACTTGGTTTTCAGAAATTTGTCTTTTTCTCATCTCACTGAGAAGGCATACAAATGTGACAAAGTCTGACAGATCAGAGCTGACAGATAGTCCTCTAAGGCACCTAGAATTTACCACCATCTTCAGATATTTTCAATTAAAACATATTTTTATTGAAACAAAGCACCTGTGATTACACTCTGGCTTGCCAGAGCTTTCTTTTTTGGCAGCTGGTACATCAGGTCCCTTTTTGAGCATACGGTCTAGACACCACCACCCAGTACAGAGAAACAGAAGGCACACTACTTACAGCACTGGACTTAGAACCAACTCTTCTCCTCTCTCAATCACAGAGTCATTGAACTTGACCTATGATGGTTCAATACCCTACCAATACGTGGGGAAAATGTCAACATGTAATTCCTCTCTGTATCTTTACTACTATTACTCTTGGTCCCAGGTCTACACAGGTGAAAGCTAGGCCACACACTGTGTCCACAATAACTTTTTACCAGCTGCATGATGGAAAGAAGTGAACTGACTATGGACAAAATTTGGACAAAAGAGGTTTGTTTAAATGTAAAATTAATGAGAAGCTTTATTAAGATTACTATTATCTTGAGTTCCACCAGTACACTTTCTTGTATACACCTAAATCTGACCCTCTGTGCACTTGTACTTTAGGATCATCCTCTACAGCCTTCAGAAAGCCTTTGCCTTTTTCAGTGATTAGGAAAGATCCACCACAGGGATAAACAGGAATTGAACAGACGTGGAATGTGATGCTTTTCACTTCTCTTGACTCCCTGTTCATAAGCTCTTTAACCTACTTACCTTTTCTTCTTTTACCTTTTACTGTCTGTGATTTAATTGGAGTCTTCTTCAGGCAAGACATTACTTCTCTCCCTGTGAGTCTAAAACTACAAAGGCAATCAAAAACAGCATCTTAAAAAGCCAGATGCTGCAAAAAGTTTGGCAAGTCTCCAAGCAGCTCATAAAATATTAGTCTGTGCCAACCTAGGCCAGACACTGTAAAGGGTCAAGCACTGAAACTATTTCTCCTTTTAAGCTTTCATATTGGATTGAGAACAGCCCTGCAGAGAAGGACTTGGGGATACTGCTAGATGAAAAATGAGCCAGTTGTCTCCCAGGATGCACAAAAAAAAACCCAAAAAACAAATCAGGGCCAGCAGGTCAAAGGAGGTGGTTCTTTTCTTCTCTTCTACTCTAAGACCCCATCTGGAGTACTGTGTGCAGCTCTGAGGAACCCAGTCTCCAGCACAACATGTGGGCCTGTAAGAGAAGGTCCAGAGGAGGGCCATGAAAATAAGTGAGTTAGGGTTGCTCAGCCTGGAAAACAGAAGGCTCCAGAGAGACCTCACTGCAGCTTTTCAGTACTTAAAAGGGGCTTATAAGAAAGATGGAGAGAGACTTTTCACCAGCAACATTGGCATTAGTTGCAGAACAAAGGTAGTTTTAGATTGCATATGAAGAAATGAGGGTGGTGAGACATCACAGGTGTCACAGAGGAACAGGTCACCCAGAAAAGCTGTGGATAGCTCCATACTGGAAGTGTTCAAGGTAAGATTGGACGGGGCTTTGAGCAGCCTGATCTAGTGAAAGATATTCTTGCTCATGACTTGAGGGTTCAACTAGATGGCCTTTAAATGTCCCTCCCAATGCAAACTACTGATTTTTTATTCTATATTATTGTGCTTTCCAGATATTTGACCTTAAAGGGATATTAATTTTTAGGGGGAAGGAGTTGAGGTACTAAAAAATTACAGCAATGAGTACCACAGCAAAGTCCACACAGAACTTAACATCATAACTGGGCCTCAATAGCCTCAGTAAAAAGAGCCTGAGAATCAAAACAAACAACCACGCTGAACTAAAATATTGATCAGTAGCTTAGGAACTCAACACTGTCTCTCCTCTTCATTGAATGAAGCAGAATTGTGAGGGGAAAGAAATGCTCAGCTGATTCTGCAACTGGAGGTTGAATCATGCACAAGGGGATTAAGGAGTAAATTAAAAACACAACCATCATTTCAGTTGCTAGATTTCTTAAGTGTCTGATGTCAATTTGTCTGCCCTTACAGCACTGCTGCCCTTCTACCATCGAAATATATCAACAATGAATTTTTAAAATTCTTTAATCATCTCATATCATCATTGACATGATGATCTTGCAGGTCTTTTCCAACCATAATGATTCTGTTTATCTTATTATGCAAGCAGGTGGGAGATACCAAAATACTGAACACCATATTATTTGACTCAATTTATATCAACATTTTATCCTTCAGTTTTAAAAATCTCCAGATGTATCCTAAAAAAAAAAGTATTTTACTAGAGCTCTTGTTTGAAGGGAGAGACTTCAAGGAATGTATACATGCAAACATTCAAACCATCGCAATGATCAGGCATTAAAGAGAAACAAGTACTGCAGGTCTCCTAGAAAAACCTCCATCTCCAGAAGGAAACTGGAGCCATCAGCTAGTGGGTTAGGTGGAATACCATCAAACCACTTTAAAACCCTCTCAACAGCATTTTAATGTAACAGATTCCTGTCCTCAGCTCTGAAAATGGAGCCCCTGTTTGAAGCTGGGCACCTACAATCTCTACTCACTTTGAAAACAAATTACATTAAAAAAAAAAATTTGAGTCTTATTCCCACCTGTTCTTCAAGCTATTCCAAGCCTGGTTTACATTTCATACAGTAGATTTTCTTCCTTGCTTAGTACTTCTGCCATTTATTTTCTTCTGTTTTGTTAAGCAGCTGACTCTGTGTTCCCCCAGAGTGTATTCCACTCCTTTCTCAAAATCTCAACTGCCTTTACGCTTATAAAAAGTTACGCATAACAGACCATGATCAGTGAGCAACTACACCACATTAATTCCACATATAAACAAAATACATTCAACGCCTTCTAAGCCTACAAATCCAAAGCATAATTGCCACTTAAGTCAATATATACGAGTCAAAGCTTATATATGTTATGAAGTCGGCTTTCTTAGTAATGCCAAACAAGGATAATTAAGTATATAGAAAAAAAAAAGGGATGAACATTTCAGGAACTGTGCAAATCAGTACTGATTTTCAGGGGCAGAAGCTATTCATTCTCACTGTCAGTCTTCAAGAAACCAGTCTTCTTCTCAGTCTTCTTCTCTTGCTGACCCAAGATGTCTGCCGAGTTCTAGAAATCTTTGTACTTACAATTATTAGCTTTTGCAACCATAATGCCATTCTTTGTGGTCAAAAGAGTAGATTACCATTAACATCAGTTCACTCTGAATTAAAAATAAAAACCAATTATTCAGTATTTTGCTTTTTATAATCTTAAAAATTACAGAAAAGCTACGTCATTAGCTCATATCTCAACACTAATTCATTTCCTGCTCTATTCCATAAATAATGTCCAGCAACAGAGAACAGACAAAAAGTGATGTGATCGCTAGTTTAAAAAATAGATAAAAGCACATTTTCTACAATTTTCTATAACAAGAAAATAATTACTGTTTATGTATATCAACTAGACCTTCTAATAGTAGTTTGCAAACTTCATTCTAGAACAGTTCCTTGTTTTTAAAATGTCAGATTAAAAACAAAATAACAAAAAAACCCCACAAATCAAACAATAAAAAAACTCCCACGAAACAAAAAACAGAAAACAAAAAAAAAAAAAAACAAAAAATCAACCAACCAACCAAAAACTTGATTTTAAACCTGGAACACTATAGTACATACTGAGAGAAACCTGCTGAAATCTTTAGCACTCTTGAATGAACGAGCATTATCCTTTCTTTCCAGCACAAGAAAGGGACAAAGCTTCATTCACTGCATTTCACCGCACTGTTCACTGCATTTGTCACTCACAGAAACTTCCCTGCTAAAGGGAGGACAGCAGATCTTTGTGTCATTAGGACTATATTTTAAAAGTTTGTTCTGGGTTGATTTTGAAGTACTCATTTTGGAAAAATTCCAATAGATTTTAAACAAATTCAGTTGTGACCATAGGTCCCGCATATTCTTAATACACACAAACCCTTATTTCAAGGATTATCTTGCTGCTGGTATCACCCACAAGTCAGTGGAGTATGAGCCCCTCCTCATTTTACTGAAATGCTGGCAGCAGGTCAACACTGCCAGTTGCCATCTAGTCCCTTGTCAAAACAGTCAGCTTAAAACACAGATTGACAGAAATCTGTAGTTTCAGCACCCCCCAGAAAACTGTCAACATCAGAGGAGCTGGTCAACAAAGCATAGGTTTAAAAAAGCTGATGCTCACTCATAGTTCTGGGCCCCTCAGTTCAGGAAGGATATCGAGGTCCTAAAGCAGGTCCAAAGGAGGGCAACCAGGCTGGTGAAGGGACTTGAGCACAGATCCTACGAGGAGAGGCTGAGGGAGCTGGGGGTGTTCAGCCTGGAGAAGAGGAGGCTCAGAGGAGACCTCATCACTCTCTACAACTCCCTGAAAGGAGGGGGTAGCCAGGGGAGGGTTGGTCTCTTTTGCCAGACGACTTTCAACAAGACAAGAGGGCATGGTCTTAAGTTGTGCCAGGGGAGGTTTAGGTTGGATATTAGAAAGAATTTCTTTATGGAGAGGGTGATCAGGCATTGGAATGGGCTGCCCAGGGAAGTAGTGGATTCTCCATCCCTGGAGATATTTAAAAAGAGAGTGGATGTGGCACTCAGTGCCATGGTCTGGTAACTGCAGCGGTAGTGGATCAAGGGTTGGACTTGATGATCTCTGAGGTCCCTTCCAACCCAGCCAATTCTATGATTCTATGATTTTGGGTCCTACTTGAGAGGGTCAAGTTGTGGAAAATTTATCAAATAACCTGAAGCCCATGGTTCTGTAATACCTCTGCTGTTCCAGTAGTTAGGGTTTTAAGAAGAGATGCACAAACAGATCGCGTCTTGAAAGTAAGGGGCAAGTTATTTTGACTAATTGGCAAATTATTTTTGGATCACTGCATGAAGATTTCTATTAGAAGGTCAGTATAGCTCATTTTGCATCAAGCAAAACAAGAAACTGCAAACCTCTAAATTTCTTTATTTATAGCAGGTTTCCTTCCACCAGTATCACTCATGGAGATCTCAGGGAGGCCTCTGAATCATCACAGCATAAATTCTAAGTTTAGTTAATGTGATTTGCTCCAGATGAAGCATTTGAGTCAAGGAGTCTGAAACACCAAGATAAGTGGAAGCAAGCAATAAAGCAAGCGAGGATCGCTCAGTGACCTGACCTCCCCATTTATTACCATTTCTCAATAGCAACATGGGAACATGGGATGATACAGATAAAAATTCTTTCTGTCTCCTGAGAAAAGAAGATGCTGCTGACATCGTGACTTTAAAACTTATCCAACTGTGGAAATTTGCATTCTATGCTCCATGCAAGAAGTATTTTTAAGAAACAAAACAAATCTGCCTTTTGAGGAAACTATTTCCCATTCCCTTTCACCCAGCAGACAGAAGATGCAAATGTAGGATATCCTACTCCATAGGCCTGCACAACATATGTGACTGAATGGCAAAGGAATGGGATGCTTACACAGTTGTAAATAATACACTGTGAGAGTGCCAGGGAGAATAGTTTGCCCACAGGCTAGGCAACAACAGAAAGACATATTTAGCATTTCCTAAATTAGAACAGATGAAATTCAGAGTGTTTCATTTACTCATTTCTATAAACTTGAATGGCCCTTAATTCCATGTGAAGCAGAATTCATGTTTTTCTTGACTTGTCAGCATTGAAATGCAGTCTTTTTTCTGAGAAGTTCTGCTGCCTTAAAATACACCAGCAGTGTGCCAGTAAATACCCAGACATATTGTCTCTGTGTCAGTAGGGGTTTATATAATCATTCTTAAAAATTACCTGTGATTTTGTAATTTGCTCACTTATGTCTTCTTATTAAGAACAAGAGGGAGGAGGGGAAATAGGGGTTTTGCCACTGTTAAACTGCTGCTACAAAACAGTGTGAAAGATATAGGAGAGCTATTTCACTATGGGTGCAACAACTGTCAATCGATTTGTCTTTTCACAGCAGACAATATTGTTCCTTCTTTTCTGAAAGTTATAAAACTGAACTCTATAAAGGGGTTTTAAAAAAACTGCATTTTTCCAAATCTGTCCCAGATGTGAAAAGCAAGTAACTACACTAAGACAGTTATGACAAAATACCTCAATAATTAATTGGCAGTCATCCTTCCAACAAGATGATGCTTGGGTGTCTTCCTCAAAACTGAAGATCAAATAGCCTAGGGTGTGACAACTCTGTGAGAATATAGTCATTCTCAAGCTTAAACAAAATTAACTCCCAAGTTCCACAATACAGTGTTCATGTCATTTTTAATAAGTAGGGTATAATGTAATTGATTTTACACCCACTAAGTTTATAATTTAATTGTAGATATGATTCCTCAAGAATTTTAGTAGGCAAGAACTTGTTGCAATCAGTGGAGGCATTAGACATTAATACCATCAGCTGCAGGTACAAAGTTTGCTTCCATTAACATCAAATAAAAAATTTAAATAGCAGTGTTGTAATGAAGCTATAAAACATCTAAAACAATCATTAATGATGGCAGTACATAGGTTGCAGTGGAGAAAAGGATATAAAGCAAGAGATTTCTCACCTAAGTTCCTAGGCAATACAAAGAAGCCTTATGCTATCACCCCAGCTCTGGAGCTGCTTCCCCATCTCTCCTGCTTTGGCTGATCCCTCTGCAGGCAATTCAGATTAGGAAAGACATACTGTACAAACAATACTAAGAATTATTTTGTCTAGAAAGTGGCAGCAACGAAGTACCTTGGCCCTTTCTACCTTATCCCTTCTTTACACTGTGAGTAGCCAGTCACTTTTATATACGAAAATAATAATCTCTTATTTTAACATGGCCAAAATCAGTCTTGACCTGCTTTAAACAGAAAAAATTGAATGAAACATCATTAGCCTAAAATTCTTTCCTATACACGTGCAAAAATATTAAGGAATTATTTTGTAACAAGTTGCTCTCCACAACACACTTCTTACCTATTCTCACCAAAGTACATACATATTTGTATAAAACGAACATAAGAGGTGCAAAGGAATATAAACTGTCATAACCTGAGTAAAAGGAGACCTCACTGCTTTGATCAAAGTTACAAAGAAAAAAAAAAAAATCACCTAGCTGTAAAAAATGTGAAGCCACTGGGGGAATCCTGAGAGTAAACACACACTATTTTCGTGTGTGTAACCAGTGTGAATGGGACAAGCATCTGTGGGCAAGCACACAAGAGAACAGGAGCATGGCAAACCCACATTCAGTGTCACGCTAGGAGAATGCAAACTCATCTTCATGCTTTACAGAATTCAGTATTCTTCATGATTTTGTGTGGTTAGATTTTACAGAACACTGTTAAATTGCTTGCAATTCATAAAATGTCAGGACAAGAAAGAGGGAAACAGCAGTTTTAGGGAATGGTTTGGTGGAGAATAAAGGAGACCAGGGAAAAACGGAGACTCCCTAAACACTGAGCACTCTTTGTCATTAAAAATACAGAAAAGAAGCACGTAAGTGACAGAGAGGGACAGATGGCAAGTAGGGAGGCTACAGGGCAGCTAAGACTGACAGTGTTCTTGACAGCTTCAGAAAGCAGAAACACAGTCAAGCCTCAAAAGGTGATTGAAAAGCAGATTTTCTCAGGGATTCTACGGAAAGAAAAAAATCTCAAGATAGAAAATGCAGATTGTCTCAAGCTGAGCTGACACTGGTAGAGGGAAGAATAAGCAGGGTTTGAAAAGGACTAGGGAGAAGCCAACAGGCTTGAAAGAAAAGTGAAGGAAGCAGTAATTTGGTTTCCAGTCTTAAAGTAACTCTCCCTCACCCTGAGGTCTTCATATTTTCACCCTGGTCATATTCGTTTTGTTTTAATAAAGTCTTTAGTTTCAGGGATTGAATGTTTATTCTCTTTTGGCATGCTTGATATAAAAATAGAGAAGGGGAAGCATAGAGGAAGCAATTCTACCTAAATGCACTGTCCCATTCAGGATCCTAAGAGACTGCACTGCAATTCTGAAAAATGAAAAAAAATGGAAAAAAAAAAATCACCATTATTTCTGAAAAGCCTTATAGCTGAAGTTGTAAAATTACAGTTTCAAGAGCCAGTGTAGTTTATCTTCAAAGTGCCAAATGAAGGTAAAGGATTTCTTTGCTTTATACATATTTAAGAACTCACAGGTAATATTTCTAAGCATTGCAACCACATGTACCTATGCTAACAGCTGCATCCCTGCATAAAAAGCTGTCAGAATTTGCAGATTCAGAACTTTAGCTGAATGGGATTTACCATAGGAGATGTATCTAAGTGCATCTTTTTATGTGCAAGTACTTTTCATACCAACATCTCATCAAGCCAAAAATACCTTTTCATTATGGAAAGGATTAAAAGGTGCATAAAAATGCAGCTCACAGAAATTTCACACAAAGTTTACTGTATTCCATGATGAATATTTTGAGTCAATGGATTTATAATCCACCTATTGCAATGCAAGTGTCTGCGTAAGTCTGAGTTTGAGTGCTATATGGCCAAGAAGCTTGAAACTGATGTGACAAAACAAGTACCTGTAAGACATGAAAGAATTAGGGCATGCAGAAACTTCTTGCCTCCTTCACTCAAGGGTTTGCATATATCCTGAAAAGTTACAAAGATTTCACTGCTGTTACTTATAAACTGTTTAACAATGACTCTCAAAGTCACTGTCCTACAAAGATCCTCTTGATGTACAAGTTTTGTACAGGCAACTGCTAAAAGTCCAAGGGTTTGAGTTATTTCTGAAGACAGGAAAATCCTGAGGCTCACCTATTGTGGGTCTCAAAAGCTGGAAGGAGCAATAGGATTCTACCCTGCCTCTGTGTTCTATGGATGGCAGTCTAATTTGTATTGAATTGCCTCTTTAAGTACATAAAATACTAAATCGTAGCCCCAGCAGTCTCCACTTCCCTTCTCTGCTCCTTGTCCCTACTCAATTTCGGTTCTAAAAGGCCTCAGCCTCTCAGTAACACCCACAGCCCCTGATTCCATCCCTGCAATTCCCTGCATTTCCAATGCAGTGCATCCCACCTCCTTTTGCTTTCTCTTTCACCATTCCTCACTCACTCACTCCTAAACCAAGGGTTCTCTGGACAGCCTGCACTTAACCAAAGTTTGTCAGCTTTTCTGCCTGTCCACTTCTTCCTCTGGACACACAAATCCCCCAGAGTGTACTTGCAGTAAGTTGGTGAGTAACAAATCTCTACATTACACACCTAGAGATTTCATCCTGTACTTCACAGACATTTGAAAAGTCTCACAGAGAAGGAGCATACAACTTTTTTCAGTGTAGGACATGAAGATCACATCCAGTCCCTAAGAAAAAATGAGATTCTACCGTATCAGCTAAATTCTGCATTTGCATCCCATCCCTTGCTTAAATCACAAACTGACACAGGGCAAGGAACTCTTCCCTGTAATCATTTCACCTTGTATTCCCACTGTAGATGTTAAGCTTACCAGAAAGAAGTGGTGGTCTTTTTAAAAAGGAAATTAAAAGAAATTAATTTCAACATTCCTGAGCTCCTGTAAATACCATGCAGTTCTGGCAATTGTTACCTTTAAATACCACTGGGTTTATGGCTACCTGATTTTTTTATTTTTTTTTCCTCAAAAAAAAAAATGCACCAAAATTTAAAGATCTTTTGATACCTCCTCCATAACAAAAAGTTCCAGATCAGAACTTCAGCCTAAAGATGAACACAGATGCAAGAGGTAAAACAATAGCTGCTTTTTTGACAGAGCTTTATTTCCAACCATAGGGCAGGAGAAATCACTTATTAGTCCTATACATTCTCTAATAGGCTTCTCATTCCAGTATGCACAAAAAGAGCAATTTTACACCTTCTGCAGACTGTGCCTCCAACAATTTTCTTAGATGTACTACATTTGCACTTAATTCTGCCAGAATGTATGAATCTTTGTGCTTTGCTTTTGCACATAAAACTTGACCTTTTAAAAAAATAGTGGAAAATGCTTTGTATAACTACCTCTCTTACCCTGCTGTTGGGCTATGCCAAACCAGTTTCTTTTTGGACTTATCTTTGAAGGGTGTATGCATTTTCACCAAGGCATCTTCCAGTAGTTCCTGTGCTACCAGCAAGGATTTTATCTTTATAAATCATCTTCAAAATTGCATTTAATTTTAAATTGTTTTCTCTAACACAAAAAACCTCCAAAGGAGGGTTTTCAGAGGTAAAATTGTAAGAGGTAAAATCCAGTAAGAGATTTCAATACAATATACATAACAACTGTTCGACAGTAACATTTTGAACTGGATCATAGAATGATTTGGGGTGGAAAGGATCTTAAAGACCATCTAGTTTCAAACCTCCTGCATGGGCAGGGACATCTTCCACTAGACCAGGTTGCTCAAAGCCCTATCCAACCTGGCTTTGAACACTTCCAAGGATGAGGCATCCACAACCTCCCAGGACAACCTGTTCTGGTGTCTCACCACCATCAAACTAAAGAATTTCTTCCTAGTATCTAATCTGAATCTGCCTTCTTCAGGTTTCAAATGGTTACCCCTTGCCAAAAATCCCTCCCCAGCTTTCTTGTATCCTTCACAAGATGGTCAGAACCACATTAAAAAATCCTTCTCCAGATTTTCAGGCTGATTGCTCCATGAAACACTGACTAACTGTGTGTCTAGCAACTTAGTCTGCTCAACAATCATTGCTACAACCACCAACGCTACCATGGCAAGCACCAGGTTGACCAGGGAGCAATACAGCTAAGGGGCCAGAAGAGAATGAAAGGGCTCCCAAGTGAAAGAAGTGAAGAAGAACAAACACATCACAAATTCAGCTTCTCTGCATTTATATACCACATTGCTCCTGGGGCTCCATGTCCTGGAATTAGACATTTATTGTTTTTCATGAGCTGCTGTTTCTCTTAATTTCTAATCCACGATTGTGCAGAAAAAAAAAATAATAATCAGGTGTGAATTAAAGAAACAGAAAGTAAACAAATTTCTGTTAAAACACAACAAGAAAGCAAAAGCTGTGTAAAATTAGAACTAAAAAACTTAAAAGAATAAAAAATTTTACTACAGAGATTGAACAAGCCCTGCAGCACCAAACCACTCTCTGCAAATAGACTTGATAGAGCTATGTGCATTTCTGCTTTTTGATGAAAATTTATGTTCTATTTTGATCTCCTTGCTTATTGCTTCTACCATGAAATCACTTTTCCCTCTGTGTACCCCAGGTGTATTTCCCCCTCAACAATTGTACCTAAATTCTCTTTACTCCATACCTTTCTAGCCTCATCAAACCATCACCTTTTTTCTCCAGGTTAGAGAAGCATTAGCAACATTCCTTCTTTCCCTCTGGCAGGGGGACAAAGCCAGGACCTATCTACCTTCCTTTAACTGCTGCAAAGGCTTCCCCTCCTCAGGATGAAACTGATGGCTCACCCTGCAGAGCTGGGTTTCAGTACTGCTGACCTACAGCTGATGGTAAAGCACAAAATTTGTATGCCAACGCTGTCAATCTTAAATACCTTCTTCAAGACATCATAAAAGCAAATGACTGAGGCATGTACTACAAAGACATCTTGTGGTCATTTCATACTTTTTACTAGGGGAAACTGAATACAAATCAAAGGGGAACAAGTATGCAAGCCCTCTGAGCAACTCTGAGAGCAGACAGAAACACAGAGGAGTTACACAGAAATGCATCTTTTCTGTCCCCTAACTTTTCAGGTTGAGGGAAGAGAACAGTTATTTTAACTTTTCAGTTTTTGTGTACTGCTAAGAACAGAGGGAACAATAAAACAAAGAGTTTAGCACAGATTAAACTATTAAATTCTGTTAGCCCTTGCAAGCTCAAACAGCTAAAAATTCAAAAGCCCCTTTGAGCCTCAGCAAGACAAGGTCAGCCTGCAGCTTGCCCAACAAGCCAAGCAGAGATGAGCACCACTCCAACCAGCTCATTCTGTATGCAAAGCAAGCAGGTACAATGCGAAGGTGGTAAGAGTCACAGAAGGAAAACACATAAAACAAAAGCAAAAGACCAGGCAAGATAGAAAGGACAGTGCTGTGGTTGGCAGAAAGGTAAATCAGAAGTGTTGGATGTAACTGGGGTAATACAAGAAATAGAAGGCATCTTTTTAAAAAAAAAATAAAAAAGGGAGAAAATGTCACTGTGAAAAAAAACATTTTTACACATGGCCTTTTAAGCTCTTCTGTTATCTACTTACATAGAAAGTGAAAATCCTCTAGGTGTAGAGTACCAAATTTAGCTACTGAAGTGATACACAGCTTGTAATTTTGATTAAAATACCAATGCAACTACAAAGAGCTTCTTGCTATGAATACTTCCCAATTCGCTTGATTTTTATTTTTTGTTTGGGTTTAGCATTTTCTTTGGAAACAACTGATAATCGACTGAAATGTAAGTAGCAGAGCATAAAACAAGAATGATAAGTACCTACCTTCCCCACTGCACTCCTAATCAAAACTGCAGTTCTGTGTGACCACACAAGGTTCCCAGTCTATCTGCTTGCCAGCTGCAGTCCATCAATTTTACCACTACTCCACACCAATGCCCAGCAGCCATTTAGATGCCTGCTACTGACCCACATCACAATGGGATTCTTTATCCCACTGTCAGATACCTGGCAATTCAATCAAAAATAAAAGAATTACACGGTAATAAAAATTAATCTGCCATATTCAGAGGCTGCGCTGCAAAACCCAAAACGTATTTACACACTTGTTGGCTTTTGCACCAGCTTTGCACAACATATGCAGGAGACTGAAATCAGAACGAAGACTTTGCTCAAGGTTATGTGCTACCAAGGACCTGGGCTTTGTAGGAAAAGCTATTTTCAGTTATTCCTTTCATTCGGGCAGCTAAATTCTTTACTAGGAGGAATTCATCTCAAGGGGCATCAGGTTTTAAAAGCAAATGGGAATTTCAAACCCTGACTTCAGAAACAAGAAATTTTAAGTAGTAAAAAAAATATATACACACACAAACTGAGATCTCTCCCCAGCAGCTTAATAATTATGCTGATTAAAAGGAGTTTTGAAGATCACATCTTCTGAATTTTTCCTATTTTCTCATCATTTATAAGTCACTTAAAAGAAATGAAAAAGTATAACCACCAGTTCTTTGCATGTATATTTGTTCCTTTTTTTGTGGATTCTATTTGCCTACAGAAGATTTAATACCGAGGTTTTGAACCTTGAACAAAAAAAAATTACCTTATTCAGTCCAATAATTCAACTTTGGAACACGAGAAAGGATGCCAAAACAGTTACAGTCTTTCATTGTAAACTCTGGGAAGTTATTTCATGTTAACACATGACAATTAAGGTTTTGCACTATAATTTAACTGTGAACAGTTTAATAAAGAATGTTATCACTCTTGACAGAAGTTAAAGAGCTCTGAAAAACACCGTCTGCAGTGTGAATATGGAAAACTATAGAAACGTTATCTTTCTGGATAAAAAAATAAAAGTTAAACAGAAATGTCTGACTCAACATACCCTGAAACTGTATAAATATTACAGAACAATAAGAGCCCAAGTATTAACAACAAAAAAGACAAGTATGTGACCACCTCTTTTTTACTGGACTGCTATTCAAGTTCTGTTTTATCTACTATGCTCAGCTTAATAAGAAAAAACAGACCCTCCCTGGCTCCAGAGAAACATAACATCTCAATCTTTAAAGATATGTACAAAAGAACATACTTAAAACACATGCTTGAGGCCAGCATTACACTGTATGCCATCATAACACCTTAAATAAGCTACTGCTGGTAATTGGTCATTTGTTTTGAAAGGCCAATGTAATGCTCACAGGAAATAAATAATCACATCTTTTTTGCCTTTATTTAACAATTACAGCCTCTGATTTTGCTCAAGCAATTCTTAAATTGAGGAACAGGGAGTATCTACATCAGCATGTTGCAGCATCTTCTCCACTGTCTTTTTTTTCCTTATTGTCCATAAGTAAAAAGCAAATCTCACACTTACCTTCAAGAAGAAGGATTAAGGAGCTACAGGCTGGTCAGTCTCACCTCCGTCCCTGAGAAGGTGACAGAGCAAATTTTCCTGGAGTAATGGATGTTGTTTGCATTGACCTCAGCAAGGACTTTGATGCTTTCACCCATCATGTCACTTGAGCCACAACAGTGAGATATGGCATAGGTGACAGGGTGACATAACAAGATGTCCCACTGGACTGCAAGTGGGGGGAAGGGGTGGTACAAAATCCAGCTGGTGGGTGGTTACTTGTGGGTGTCACCCAAGAACTTACAGTGGGGCTAATGCTGCTTAAAGGTCTTCTTTTATGTCTGTATTAATGCTTTATCCTTTCTAATATAAATCAAAATCTTTCAATTTAAAGGTCTTTTTTAATGTCTGTATTAATGACATGAATGATGGGACAGAGTATGGTCTCAGCAGGTTCATGAACAACCCCAAACAAACCCCAGAGCGACCTCAAGAGAGGCTGAGACATGAGAACAGTGTTGATAGGAACCTCATGAAGATCAACTATGGCAAGTGGTTATCTGTGAAGGTGGTGAGACACTGGGACAGCTGGGACACTGGGACAGGCTGCCCAGAGAAGCTGTGGATGCCCACTCCTTGAAAGTGTTCAGAGCCAGGCTGATTGGGGCTTTGAGCAACCTGATATAGTGGAACCAAGGGGATGGAACTAGATGATCCTTTAGGTCTCTTCCAACCCAAATCATTCTACAGTTCTAAGTAAAAGAAAAATCTTGCCCCTGAGGTGAGGTAAAAACACACAAGACAGGCTGGGCATCGAGTGGGTAGGACACAGCTCTGCAGAAAAGGATCTGGGGCTCCTGATGGACTGTGACAGTCTGACCTCACTGGTTTGCAATTGCTTCAAAAGAACAATTTTAAAGTGAATAGCGCTGGGTAGGGTGGAGGACCTGGCCTGGCCAGAGCTGAGCAGGGGGTGACATCTTGGGATGTGATAAGAAGTACTGGGTGGAGACTGCTCCCCTATTTTGAGGGCCTGCAATGCTGGGACGTCCCTGGAGGCACAATTATGTACCTGGCTAAGGTGGCTGGAAGAGAGGAGGAATGGCACCTGGAAGGAGATAAGAACTGATGAGTGGGTGGGGGACTACACCCTTCTGCTCCCCTCCAGGCAGCCTGTCTTCCAACAAACCTGGCTGACTGACAGCTGCCCCTTTGGAACAAAAGGAACTCAGGGGTATATATGGCTGTCCATGCTGGGGCTGTTTGGTCATCTCTTGACCCACCGCCATCTCACATCGGGCCCTGTCCAGGATCAGCGCCATCTTGAAGAAACTCACTGGGCAGCTGGGCCCCTGGTGGTGACTCTGACTCTCTCTCTCTCTCTCTCTCTCTCTCATTCTTTCTTCCCACTTTCTTACCCGTTTTCTCCATTTTTCTCTATCATTTTTTCTTCCCACTTTCTTACCACTTTTCTCTCTCTCATATCTTCTTTTCCTCTCTCCCTCTTTTGCCTGGCTCTATATTTTTGCCTGTGTCAATTGTCATATAAAATCTGCTTGCACTCGGCTCTTTCTACGGTTGGACTTTGTTTCGCAGATCCAAAACAAAAATAAATTTTAATGTTACCTTGGACCGTAACATGGACACTGTGTTGAGTAAGTGCCAACAACTTGCCCTTTGCATGTGAAGCAGGATAACCATGTCTTGGGCTTTGCTAGCAGGAGCTTGGTCAGCAAGTTGAGCAAAGTGATTTCCCTTCATTAGCCCATTTAGGATTGGTGAGACAGCAGCTAGAGCAATGTGTCCAGTTTTGGATTCCCCAGTAAAAGACAGAGCTTGGTACAATGGTGACTGTCAGCAGAGGGCTGCCAAGATGATCAAGGGGATGAGGGATTTGAAATGCAAGGAGTGGCAGTGCAAGCTGCATTTGTTCAGCCTGGGGACAAGGCTGCAACCAAGCAGACTTTACTGCTTTGTTCAGTTTTCACATGGGAGTGTATAAAGAAGTCATAACCAGACTCTTTTGGATGAGCACAGTGATAAGGTAGGAAGAAATGAACACAATTTTGGAAGATGAGAAATTTCAGGTGGGTGACAAGAAAAGCTCTTTTCCCATGAAAGTGGTCAAACACTGGAAGAGGTTGTTTCTGAGACACTGCAGCATCTCCATCCTTGGAGTTAACTCAGAATTTCTGGGCAAGGAGCCCGGAGCAACCTGCTCCATCAAGAATGATGTTTGAGAAGAGGTTCAAGCTAAATGACTGCCAGAGGTCCCTTCCTCCCTACACAATGCTATAATAAATCCAAACAACTATTAGTAGAGAACAACATAAAATATTCCATAAAGTTACTCGCCTTATCTGAACCTTGTTAAGTCAATAACAGAAAAGATACAGTTTTAGCCTGGCAGAGGCTTTTCTGGCATGAAAACAGAGTTTTTGCAGCTACAGAAGTAATTCATCACTCACACTTGAAGCTTCTTGGAAAACAGTGGTCCTACTCCCATCACTAAAAATTAAGGTCTAGTTAAAGTATGAAAATATTACATGACAACTCTGGTACTGAGGAGCTGAGGATGCTGCATTTTACATTTGGATCTTTCATTACAACTCTTATCTGACTTAAGAAACCTATGCCAAAAAAGAAAAAGTCTGTGTAGGACAGGAACTCTAACTAGCTAGTACCTGAAGTTTCTCATTATGTCCGTATCTCTCTTTTCCAGCAAGTACAAAAGAACATATGGAAAGCTTTAAATACTAAACTAAGTTTTATTTTGGAAAAAAAAATAAACATTCAAGCTGCATAATTTTGATCTTTCCTTCACCTCACAAGACTGTAGCTTTATTTCTGCTCCCTCCTCTCTTCAGCTGTGCTCCAGACTTGGCTCTCACTTTGGGCTCACAGCTTATTCCTACACTGCTTCTCTTCTTTCCTCTCTTACTCTGAGGAGTCCCCTCAAGCAAACACCATCAGCTGCTATTCCACCCACCCCTACATTCTCAGCCATAGCCTGTGTGCAAAAAACAGGTTGAAATAAAGTAAGCAATTGCAAGTAGCTACATTTAAATGTAAAAATATGCAAACACTGAGATATAAACGTGTTTGCTAATTAAAAGCCAACTCAAAAAATAAGTTAGAAATGGGCTACTTGGTTAAAGAGAAGAGGGAGGGGAAAAAGAAAAAAGAAAAAAAAAGAAAAAAAAAAAGGAAAAAAAAAAAAAAAAAAAAAAAAAAAAAAAAAAAAAAAAAAAAAAAAAGCAAGCGCATTTGCCCTTCATTACTACCCCTAGAATTTAGCATATATTAGACTTCAGATAAGAACTGGGGGGAAAAAACCGACATTAGTATTCTGTGAAGTAGGCCTCCTTCCTTCTTTCACTCACCCCAGTTTCAAGTTTCCTTGCTTGCAGGAACTAACTGGTCTCAGAGAGGCCATTTCCTTCCAGTACCAAACAGCACCAGGAACCATGGGACCAGCGTTCTCATCAGTGTCAAGTTACTTCAGAGCTAGGAGGTGTACTCTCAAGTCACAAATATCATGGTTTGTGTCACCAATCCTACATTATTTAGACTCTAAAAACTGAAGTGGCATTTGGTCATCGCTTTCCCCATCCCAGCATTTTTCTTTATATGGCATTCAGTTTCCCCACTGCTAAGCCACTATGTTTGGCATCCCTACCAGTCTGTAGCCACTCAGAGCCACATTTCAACCTGCACTAACACACTTTTACAACTCTCAGATAAACTGTATTAATACAACATTTCAAGTATTTCTGAAATCCACTTTAGTTCAACCATTTTCTAACATATTAGTAATTTTTGAAGAAAATTAAGAGGTTCATGACATTAAGTTTAAATCATTAATTAAAACCCAATCTCCCTCTCCCTTCTTCTAATATGTCTTAAAGCTGTGGGACAAACTCCAGATTTTTATATAATATGCATAAGGCCACCTCTAACAGTAAGTTTCATTGCAGAACCAAAGTCCTCAGAGCTTGAAGATAAAAGGTCCTATCCTTACAATAAAACAATTTTATACTTCTAAGTCAATACATATTGAGATCTCGAGCACTGATCACATAATAGACTACAAATATTTCAACAGGTTTTTACTTCCCACTCTGGAATTTGTTTGGAAAGATCCATGCCATCTTGAACAAAACCCCAAAATAGTTCTGTTATTTTTTTTTTCCTCCTAAACCAGCACTTGTTTCAAGGCTGAATCACTTTATCATATAGATAGTCCAAATTATACCCTCAATTCATATACTCAGCCTCCTACACAGAATTTAAAAACATTGTTCAGCAATAACAGAACTTTGAAGGGACTTTAAGTTACCTTCCAAAGCAACCAGGATATATTAAGACACCCAACGTAGTTTAGCACTAGAAGTTTGGGTCATAAGTACTTCCCAAGAACAGGCAGCAAACTGAACCCAACACTAAATACACTGAAACAGGTTTCCTTGTTTCATCAGGTCTCATTCTGCACCAGAAGTGGCAGAATCTTTGTTATTAGCTCAGTTCACTACCAAGGTTGATTCCATCTCTGGGAGGAAACGCTTTACTCTTGCTGACACAGAAGGCAAAATACAAAAACTGTCCACCCACCTGACCAGACAAATAATTTGGTTCAAACAGCTTTTTACACTTTCCATGGAGCTTCTTTGTGATCACTAGTGCTGAGCTGACAGATTTTTCTTTTCTTCTTCTTCCACAAAGTGTTCTCAAAAAAATCAAGAGTAAGCCCACAATTTTATCTCTACAGTTTTCATCTCTATCAGTGTAATGGCATCACAACTTTCCCCCCTTACAGTTAACTTTTACCACTCCAGTTCAAAGCAATACATAGCCCAAAGCTACGCAAGAAGTTATTTTAATCAATAGCCCATTCAAGGGAATTGAAAATTACTCTAAATTAGGTAATTAGATAATATAAATTAAAAAGCATTTCAATAACAGAAGAGTTACAATAGCTGCTATGTCTTATAACACTGTAAAGCCCTAGGGGATGCTGCTCTCACTTCCACTCTTTCCTCCCCCAGGGTTTCTCTGCCTGGCTCCTGCACAAAGAAAATAGCTCCATCATTTTAAAGAAAATCCTACTAGTCATCCAGCATGCAATATCAGAAGAAACCAAAAACCCACTGCAACATGATACAGGAAACCAGATTGAAAAGGAAGCAACAAGGTCTGCATGAAAGGAGAAATAAAATATGCTTGGGTAAATCACTAAGGTCTCTTCGAGGCACCTAGAATAACTGCTGCTCACGTAATTACTTTCCTAAGATGCATCTCTCCCTATCTCAAAACTTAACTCATGTTCACAGTTATCTGTAAATCACAATGACAGGTGAACAAGGACAAACAATTCCCCATCTAATTAGTGCTGACCACTGTTTTACCAGTACTAGCAATTGGCAGCAAACATGAGCTCCAGTCATTTTTGCAGTCCCCAGCAGAGCAACCTCCTGAAATCTACTGCAGCAGCTTCAGAAATCCTAAAGACAACATTTGCATTTAAATCAAAAGTTTTCCAGACCTGTGACAACTGTGAAGTTGTATCCCCATCAATCATTTGCCTGCTCCACCAGATGAGGGAAATATCACAGGAGACAGGTACAGTGCCAGCTGTAGTTAAGGAGAACTGCCACTTGTTGCCACAAGTTCTAAGGCAACTTATCTTTAAACTCATAGAATGCAGACAGCCTTACTATTTCAATCAACTTGGATCAAATCAATCTAATTTCCCTCTAAAATATAGTAATTGACTTTGAACAGGAACAGTAGTGATTAATTCTTTTTTAAGAAAAAAAGTATGACTTCGAACAATGTTTCTGATTAATGTTAAAAAAAAAATTTAAAAAAACAAAAACCAAAACAACACAGTCTAGAAAAATAACATGTTATGGCATGAGCAGAACTCCCTGGAAAGCAATCCTGACAGTTATACCAAACAAAAGTTTTATTACAAAGGGATTTCATTCTATTCAATGTTTACAACATAGATGCTGAATACAAAATGCAGTTATTAAATATGCCAATGATTAAAAGCTATGGAGGATAAAATTTAAATTAATTTTACAAATTAAAGAAACTGACAGAAGAGGAGTGAAATCCAGTGGGGATGAGCACAAAACTCATATAAAAAGACAGTGAGAAATAGAAGTAGAAGTCTTTAAGAAAATGAATAGTGTCTAAGTCCCAGGCTGAACAGTCAATGCCAAGCAACTGCAAAATAACCAAACACCACTGAAGTGTACAGCCACAAGCACAACTTTCAAACTAAGCAAATTAATCTTTTGTGCTTCACTTTCTACTACACTTCTAGATTAAATACTGTTCCTGCACTGAAGCATCACACTTCAAGAAAGAAACCGACACAAATCCAAAGAGGATGAACATTAAGAATGGCCTACAATAAATACAGAATGAGTTGAATTTGTTTAGTTTTTAAGAAGGGAAGATTGAAAGAGGATTTCCTAAGAACCAAAGTACCTGGTAGGCTATTGTAGAGAAAAGGGGATCAATTTGTTCTGTTTCTCAAAAGACAGAAGATGCAATGGGCTTAAAATTGAAATTAATAATACTCACACAAGCACTGGGGTGTGGGGGGAAGACAACACCCCTTTTGCATAGTAAGGGCAATGAAACCCTTGAGTAGATTACCAAGGTTCTTTTAAATCATCTCACACTGGAGGCAGTGACAGAAGAAAGAAAAGCACACTGTCAATATCAGGACATCAGGAAATTGTTTAACCCTTGCTGTTCCTTACAAAACTTTATAGAGCTTACTGGCTCTACCATTTGTTCCAGTAGAAGATACCAAAGTATGGTAGGCAATCTGTGCTTTTCCTCAGACATTTGTGCCTCTTTATTCTCTTCTCCCCACTACCTTCAGCATAGGTTTAATTTTCAATTAATGCTCTTAAATTTTTATGATGATTGTAGTTACCATGGCTGCAAAGAACAGAGTCCATCTTTTGCTCTCTTATTTCTGGAGCTTAAAAAACACTCAGTAGTCAAATAAAGAACGACACAAGAAGAAAAAGGAATCCTACTAATAGTTTCTATTCAACTCTGTTAGTTCCATGACTCATGGGTTTACTGCTGTTCTGTACTTCCATAGAATAACAGAGCACACAGTAAGTTAAACAGACATGAGGAAATCAAGAGTATAATGGAAGCAAATTAATGAAAATCTATAGTTGCAAAGACTAAACTGCACTGATAATAAAGCTTATAAGGGCTTACAGAATAAGTCTGATTTCACAGTTTCATATAAGAAAAGTAGACACTTTCAATGCAGTGTTATTTCAGGTGTGTAGTTTAAAAGATTACCTTCCTAGTTTAATGAAATTTGTAACGAATATTCATTAGTAATTATTAATTACATTGTAGCCACACCAGCAAAAAAGAAAACACACCTCGATTAGGACTCCTAAGGTCCCTTCTCAGTCTCTCATACACAGAATAGAAAGGCAAAGCAAGCTCTACCTAACAGAGGCAACCAGTTTGGACAATGTATTTTAACATTAGATGTGGAATTCTTCCCATCTAGTGTCACTTGCCTTCTCATCAAGTACCATTTAGCCATTCCAGTCTTCCCCTGTAATCATGAAAGGAAAAACTGCCCCTCCAGAAGTCAATTCAGCAGGTCTCAGACCTGTCTTAGACCATCCAAAGAACTGCCTGTATTAATCCATTTCTCCCCCGTCTACAGAGGCAGCCTAACATCACTCACTCAAGAGCTGAGAGCAACTCCTCCCTGGCATCCCAGGAGCAAGCATCATCAATGTCAGTGATTTCCAGAGAGGGCAAAGCAAATACATAAAAGACTGCTCCTCAAAGATAAAAAACATTAAAAAAAAAATTCCACATGAGCTCCAGTAGTCCAGTAATGTTTTGTCACAATTGTTATTTTTGTAAGGCAGAATACATAACTCGAGATGCAGACACAATGTACAGCAATAAATCTTCTCTTAACTGCATGACTGATGTAAGAACATCTATATGCACCTTCAAAGGAACAGTCTCATTGCTTCATTTGCAGTGTTGATCTGAAAACTACATTAATACAAATTTAATTTAAAACAGCATCAGCTGCATACCCTTCTCAATATCCTCACTATCCAGACAACAACTTTTGTAAAAGTGAAAGCTATACATTAGCACAAAAATTTAATAGCCTAACTCTGGAAAAACTTGAGCCAGTATTTCAGAACATCTTGAAGCTTGAAAATGAAAACAGATGCAAATGTTTGAAGAAATAAAATTTAAAGTTGTTGTTTCAGTTTGTTGGTTGTTTACAGTCATTCAATTTGTAACTTCGATTCTTAGCAAAAAACAAAAACAAAAACAAAAACCAGTCCTACAACTTCACAATAGTATTCAAATAATTAACAACAAACTACTTTTCATGTCAAAATACCTATGCTGGGACATGGGCACTTCATACCATTAAGTCATGCAGAGGTAAAGGTCCAGGGGACATCAAAACCAGAGCTGTCACTTGGGCATCAAAAACTTCAAAATTGCTGGAGCACAGCATCAATATCTGCCCTTTGTTCCTTCTTGGGATCCAAGACTTCAAACCTCTAACACCAGAAACAGGAAATCTAAGATAAAGTCTCTTCAAAATCTTGATGAGATTCTGGAAGTAGAACATCTTTTAAACACTCTTCCCATGAAAGACAAGGAACCCAGGGTGAGGTATCACTTCACACACTTTCTAAGACCCTTAGGGCCATGATCTACTCCCTCCTTTCCATCCCACCTAGCCCCTTCCCCCATGAATTGTAATCACAGTTTCCTCATGCCCTATTCTCAAGACATGGATTAAAAGGCAGGGCTCAATCTAACTTACTCAAAACAAACAAAAAAAAGTCTTTCCAAGAGCCAGTTGTTTAGTTTTCACTTACACTACACTATTACCAGCCTCCTAAGAAGCAAATTTTTAGAAAGTGAAGGCTTACACTCTAAATCTCTTTTCCCTTTACATCTGTTCTTTCAAATGTCTACATAACACCCTACCATGAGGAGAAACAGCAACAACAACAACAAACTAAATACACTTAACAACATCCTCATTTTGATTCTCATTGCATCAGATCTATGGCACAAGAGATCAGACACCAAATTCGTAATATGGTTTGTCCTGCAGCCCTTCTAACTCCCCAAAAATTTAATTGCCAGATATTTAACTAATTAACTCATTTTAACTAATTTTTTTAACTATTTTTAACTAATAAACTATTTTTTAACTCCATAGCTGAAGGGTGAATGAGAAAAAGTCTAATGCCCATTCAAAAGCTTTAAAGGGTGACTTTAAAATAATCAGTATGCTTTACGTTGGACTCATATGCTAGTTTCTTGTCTTAGGTATACAGCCTCCTCACTCTCAATTCTCTGTTCAGACATAAAAAAAAAAAAAAAAAAAAAAAAAAGAGAAGAAGAAAAAAAAAGACTTCAATCTATGCCTCTAGTACTGCAGTCCTCCAGCGAAGTATTTTTGGCTTGATTGCAACTTTACTAGGAGCAAGGACATTCATAGCAGAAACAATCATACTCTGGGGTTATCAGAATAATTTTACAGCTCTCCTTGAGAAACTGAAGTCAAGCTACATGATTATAAAAAGAAAATGAAGGGGGAAATGACAAGGTATCTGTTCAGAACAGGACATAATACATGAAGGAACGAGTACTAGGATAATTCACAGAACTTTTCTTACTTACAAAAAGATGAATCAAGAAGTGCAATGTCACACTAACCAAATAATTCACTAACAAAAAAATATAAGAAATCACTATTCAGCTCTAAGAGTAAACCATGACATTTATTTCTTCAATCAAAAGTTACTTTCTACCAAATAACCACTATGACCTGTTTTGAAATTCAACTCAAAGCTTTAAATTCACTTAATATAATGAAGTTTTTATTCAAAAGTACTGAAGCCACTACTCAAACTTTACTGCTCATTTGTAATCTTTGAAATTTAATGTCCAGTTATTTACCTAGCAATATGCTTCATGAGAGGGGAAAAGAACTATTGAATATTACTTAAAGCTGTACAGTTACCAGTAAGTTATTTTGTCCTTGAAGTTATTCATAGCGTTTCCCTCCCATTTGCACACAAGAACATACACTTTATCTTCAGCCACACATTTTTCACAAAATTGCCTAATTACCCTAAAAGTTTTTTGCAAGCAGAGTGCAAGTCCACAGTGGTAACAATAAAATTAAATTATCCAGGTTGGAGTCATGCCAAATGTGACTGACTTTGAGGTATAGGAGGGCCTTTGATGCTCACATCAAAAGTTCTTCAGATGGTTCAACAAGAACAATAATCAACTCCATGGTCTTGATGAAAATTCCCTGTGAAAATCCAAGTTTTGGTCCCCACTATACAAAAAGGACATGGACAGGATGGAAAGGGTCCACAGTGAAGAGCCACAAAGATGATCAGAGGACGAGAGCACCTGCTATGTGAGAGGCTGAGAAAACTGGGTTTGTTCAGCCTTGAGAAGTGAAGGCTTAGGGGAGACCTTATTACAATGTTCCAGCACTTAAAGGGTGGCCACAGAGAAGATGGGGACTCCTTATTTACCAGAGTCACATGGACAAGACAAGGGGTAATGGGCACAAGTTGCTCCTGGGGAGATTCCAATTGGACACAAGAGGAAAAATTTTCACTTTGAGGACAGTCAGACAGGAAGTGGTGGATTCCCCCACTTTGGCAAGTTTTAAAACTCAGCTCGACAGGGTGCTGAGACATATCATATAAACAATAATATTAGAAGGGTTGGGCCAGGTGATCCTTGAGTTTCCTTCCAACCTGCCATTCTATGAATCTATGATTCAGTGTCCACGTTTGTCATGGACTGTATGTGGTTTTAAATAACATGACACAAAACACAATATGTGAGAAAAAATTTAACTTTCTTCATCCATAAAATTAAGATGGATAGTAACATGAAGGAACATATGTTATCTGGAAAAGACACAAAAATATGTATGTAACAAAACCAAAAAGGAGTATTTTTCCTAGATTTTTTACAGATGTTGAAGTCACAATCATGACAGAGCCCAGAGAGAGAATTCATCTCGTAACTTCTTACTAGACATTCAAAATCTATCATATAAATAAAGCAGTATCTGCTATCAGCCTGAAATCTGATTTAATGGCAAACAGACCATAACAACGCCCAAACATTACTGAATCACCTAGAGATATCTCGCAGTGAGAGAGATCACTCATCTGAAAACCAGACAAGACCTTTTGCAAGACCCAACAGAAGCGTGGCACAATATACCACGCAGAGAGGCAGCAAAACCACACTAAATTCCTAAGTTCCCCACCAAACGAACAGAAACAGCGTGACTGTTGTTAGTGCTGCGTTCCCAGCACAGAGCTTGACCCCCCATCGTCCCCTGACTTTCCGCTCGCCTGAAGAACACACGATGGAGGTAAAGAGCCAACAAGAAACACAAGAAAAAGAGAGTTTAAGGGCTTCTGGATGGTTCAGACTCCACTAGCGACACCATTCAGCACCTGCAGCGATCCATTAGGTTCTGCAGAGGCACTCTCCTGGCACAGACCAGCGTTGCGTTTCGTTAAGAACAAGTTTCGAGAAGACAAACGGATAGGAGAAACTTGCATAAAAACGACTTTGTCTTCCCTTGCACTAGCCTGTCCAAAAGGACATTAAAAAAAGCCGCATACGCGGTACGTGGAATCAGCACAAACCGGAGGCGAAGAGAACGCATTACGGGTAACAAACAGGGAAGGGAACAGTCCAAACCAGAACCTCTTCCCCCAACCCCGCACCCCCCGTTTGCTTCTGAACTACAACGGCGGCGGACAATTCTCCCCCAAATTACCAGAGAGGGGGATCCGCTTACAAGGAACCTTCCTACCGCGATGGGAAACGCGGGATCGGATTTCGAGAGGGTGAAAACGGAGCCCCACAGACTAGACCCTCGCACCGGCGTGGGTCCGCACCGACGGCGGCCGCCACGGGGGCTGGGGGGGGTAAGGAGGGGGTGGCTTTCCCGCTACCCCGCGTCCTCGCCCCCGCCACCGGCACTGACCTGAGGGTGCGGTTGCCGGCGCATCCGCGGCGCTCCATGGCGGCGGGCACGCAGCTGGTGAGCTCGGTCCAGTCGGCGTGCAACCCGCAGCTCCAGCCGGTGGAAAAGCGGGAGAAGAGCCAGGTGTCCTTGTCGCCTCCCGGGCGGTGGCAGGCGCACTTCTTCTGTCCGGCCCGGCAGTAGCAGGGTTGCTCCAGGCGGATGTTCCGCACCAAGTGCCGCCCGAAGGTGGTGCCGCCCGTCTTCTGGATGTGGAGGAAGACGATCACGTCGCGACCCCGCATGTCGAACCGCACCCGTCGGCACAGCTCCCCCTGAGCGAACGGGAACTTTGCCACCAGCCGCGGCAGCGCTGCCGCCGCTTCCTCCTCCTCCTCCCTCTCCGCCGGGTCCCCCCCACGGCGGGCGGCGGAGGCCGGCGGACGGCGGGGACAGGAGGCGCCGGGGCAGGCGGGCGACACGTACTGGTAGACGATGAGCAAGAAGAGCAGAGCCAGCAGCGGCGGCAGCAGCCACCTGTTGAAGCGCTCGTCCATGGCGATGCGCGGGGGCAGCGCGGCGCGGGGCTCAGGCGCTGCCGGGCGATGACAGGGCTGCCGCGCCGGTCGGATCCCACGGCCGAAGGGCTCCCGGCTCCTTTCCCGACGACATGGTCCTGGCCGGTGCTCCGCTCAGCCCAGCACGCCGCGCTCCAGCCCGCCCGAAGCGGCCATCCCGAACCCGCACCCCGCGGCTCAGCAGCTCCCCAGCCCGTTACGCCGGCAACTCTCCAGCCCAAACACACCGCTCGGCCCCCGGCGGGGCGGCCCCGCCCACCAGCCAATCAGAGCAAAGCCGGCTGCCCCGGCAGCCAATGGGATGGCCTAACACGCCGGCTCGACCGCCAATGAGAGCGGGAAGAGATTTAAGGCGGGGAGGGGGAGATAAGCTGGAGGGGGGGAGGAGGGAGCAACCAATGGGACAGCGGGGGCGGGGCCTGAGGCAGCCAATGGGGTGGGCGGATGGGCTCCGCCAGGTGAGCGGGGGTCGCGGTCGCTGCGGGAGGCGGGACGCGGGGTGCCGGGAGGGTCCCACCGCTCCGCACCGCTCCGGTGGGGTGGCACCCTGGCGACGGGTGAGTGAGTGAGTGAGGTGGAATAAAATAACGTGTTGGGGTTTTGTTTGGGTTTTTTTCCTTTAAATACCTTAAGACCCCGTTAGTTTTGCTTGGGAGGGCGCGCGTCCCGCACCGCTTGCGGGTCCGAGGCCGTGAATATAAGCCCCGTATATCCAGGCTGGAGAACGACGCTTACAGTGCTGGTGAGCTGATCAGTTGCAGGTGATCCAGTATGCAGGGCTTGGTGGTGGCTCTTGGGGTTGTTTGAAGTCCCCAGAACACGAAGTACAATTGCTGAACCAACGTGGCAGAAAATTTCCTCGAGGTACTAAAATCCATTTCTCTCCAGCTCCTTCATTTTAAGTTTTCAAAAGTTAATTTAGTTAATTTTACAACCCCCTTCCCCTATTTACAAAAGTCATCCCTTTGAAACCGTGTTGTTTTCCTCACTGGATTTTTTTTTAAAATTTTTTTTCTTTTAGTAGACATTAAAATCTTTAGGTTGTGGGAAATACCTCCCTGAGAAGTCTTGGGTAAAGAAAAAAAAAAAAAAAACAACAAACCAAAAAACACACAACCTCCCCCCACACTGTTTTGTCTGTGATGAGTCCTCCCTATTTTTAAATTATTATTTTTATTATTATTTATTTATTATATTATTACTTTAAAATATTTTTTTGTGTGGTACTCAGTGCCATGGTCTAGCAACCGCAATGGTGGTTCAAGGGTTGGACTCTATGATCTCTGAGGTCCCTTCCAACCCAGCCAATTCTATGATTCTATGATTCTAAAAGTCTGCTACTGACACTTCATATCAAAACAGAAGCCTCCTGCAGCTCCTGAATTATAATATATCAATATGCAAAACATTTCATGTTAGAACTGATTGCACATCTCGGGTTATTTAATTACAGAATGTCTTTATTTACTAAGGGATTAATTAGACATCTGACACTTGCTAAAGCAACTTTCTTGTTCAATGCTAAAGACAGCTTCACCTCTGGAAGATGAATAACAGAATAGTGCTTTCCCAGGGGACCATTTAACTTTAGAATGTAAAAAAATAGTTAGGTAAATGTATTTTTAGGCTGAAGATTTCTATATAGAAAGTAAGACTAGTTGGACTCTTGGAAGAGAGTATCAGCTGCCATTAAAGTTTACCAGAAATAACATAAATTACCAGAAAACAATCTAAGCAAATGGGAGTTAAAACTCTGGAGGTTGTGAGATATTCCAAGAAGCTGCTACCACAAGAACAACAGCATACACCACCCGACTTCAAACACACAAACATCACACACACACACACACATTTGCAGGGTCCCACAGCACTGTTAAGTTATTGTCATGCTGGTAAAAACTTGAGAGGAGCCAATTCTCAGGTCTTGCCAAGACCTGATCAAGAGATGCATTTGTTACGATTCATAAAGAAAACATTATTTTACATTAAATTCACTCTCATATAACCACACACCACAGCACTGGAAGCCTGCTCCCTTCATCCTCTAGCAAAAGAAAATGTGAGTCTGGTGTCAAACACACCTGTTTTAGTCTCCTTCCCATAATGACAAGAGGTGTGCATCCACTCACTCTTACCAAAGTAGAATACAGCATCATTTCTTTTGGAAAATCACTGTGGGTTTTTTTGCCAGGAAAAAGAAGCAGAGCATCCATCTTCTCTCTAGGGAGACCTGACCCTCTCTCTGCTTTGCCCACTGCCATACTCACCTCCTTTCAGACTCCCTGTGCCTCCCAAGTGTGGACTTAATGAGGTGTCCTCTTTAACCTCTCTCTTTTACTAGGTGACAGGAAGCCTATACCAGAGAAATGTTAAGTATTTATACATGTAGGATACAGGAGCATTTTATTCTCATCTCAGCCTATTCATTACCTAAGGAGCAGCCATTAAAAAACAAACAAACAAAACCCAAAACTTAAATATCACCTTGTTTTGGTTAAAGTGCAGCACTAGTAAAACTTGTGTGGAATAAAGACTAGGTATATGGCATAAAAGCATCTCTCATAATACTTTAAGAGACAGAAATGCTGTTATAACTTAGTATTTTCTCATTAAATACCAGATGGTTGACACTGTACCATGATGTCCCTGAAAAGGAGATCAAAGATAAATTTGTTAAATGGAGAGATTGTGCATTTCAGTTGAATATAAAATTCTTATTTATTTAAACTTACTCATGACAGTTACTAATTCATGAAGATTGGTAAAAATTTTTTTACTGGACAGAAAAGATATACAAGAGAAGTAAAAACATTTATAATGAGTTTTAGATTAAAATCTCAACTATTAAAAACACTCTAATTTTTCTGAAAAGTAATTTTCAGTAAAAAAGCAATTTTTCAGTAAAAAGTACTTAGCAGGCCCAATGTGTTTATTCAGCTTTCAAACATAGGCATGGACTTACAAATTTTAATATTGTTTTGTAGCCTATGCTTTCTGTAGCATCACAACCCATGGTACCTCCAACCATCACCCCTTTCTTCCTATCTACACCCCAAATTATACTGAACTTGGCCCTGATTTGAAGAGCAGCTGGGGTCTCCAGAGTGACCCTGGGTCCCACGAGATTCAGCAGTGGCTCAGTATCCCTACACAGAGAATATTTTCATTCAGTAGCATTTTATTTTCACTTTGTAGAGGACCACCTTACCGTGCAAGGTCCTGTGGGATTAAGCTTTAATAAAACCAGTTGGTTTCTTTAGAAATCAATGGCTGTAACTCATTAGCATCGATGCAGCACTGATAAAGGTCGTTTTGAACACAGTTGTGTTGCCATTGATTCCATGGAAACACCACTGGCTTCAATATGAAGCCCTAAAAATTGCAAACACTGTTCAATCCCAAAACTTTCCCTGGCAAATACAACTTGTCTGCAAATCTCCAATAAGAATTTAACCACAAGAAAAGTCTAAAATCAGTTTCAAGCTAGTTTTGAGATTCTCTTAAAAAGTGAATGTAGTTTCTGTGGATTTCAACATAAAGTACAAGTAAGACTTAGGATTCTCTTACTCCTAACACAACAATTCTCCAATATCCTATGCCATTAGCCTATAGCTCAGGGTTCACCAAGAATTCAAATAAAATCATCCTGAGATGACCTATTCCTCATCACAATTTGAGGCAGAATACTTCACCTGCTAAAATTTATGTGCCAGCTCTATTGTCATTTCTACCAGAGATTCACAGGCATGTGAAAAAATACACAAAAATTATTTTAACGTTCCAACACAGTATGTCCCTTCTTGCCAATTCTGAAGTAATACTCAAGACGTTTTCTGAGTTGCTAAAAATAAAAATCAGCATACTTACTCTTTATTTTAAAGGTCAATAGAATTTTCTTGTCTGAAGCAGTGGGCATGTGAAGCGGTGTCAGTGCCAACATCAAGGTTTGTACAAAATGGATGAATAAGCAAATTAGATTATGAAGCAAAGGTACAAAAGGATGATTTCATTTAGCAATTACCTGTCTGACAAGGTAAACATCTAATAGATCTGTTAACGTAAAATTAAAGTGACATCTACCTCACACTGGTTTCTTTAAATTATTTATCACCACTTGACCTGAGCTGTAGCAACACTTGTAGCCAGCTGAGATTTCCAATAAACCAGTTTTTCATTGTGCAGCAAGTCCCAGGTGTCTCCAGGATACAAATTGTTAAAATAATAAATATATGCTAACTTGAGTCATCTTTCTAGGATTAATTTGCTCCAAAGTTTATAGGATAATCTGCCTTTGGTTTTTGTCAGAAAAAAAATTGGTATGTGCATTAACTGAACCTTCTATTTCAAAGGCATAGAGTGCTGTATTCCTCCTTTTTAAAAAATTATGAATTACACTGTCACCAGCCCATCATCTTGTAAAGTTGCAATTCATTATGAGGATTGTTAATTTTCACTTCTCTTGCTTGCCCTTCTTTTTCTCGAGGTAATAACTGTGTTAAACCTGTGACCCCCTTTTATTTCCTTTAGGCAGAATGCAGAAAAGAAATATTTCCTGTCTATGTCTCATAAGTGCCAGCCCATCTGCAGCAGCTTCTCCGAGTCATTCTGTACACATTGCTGTGTGGTTCCTTATGAGACAAAGGATCAGCTATATTCTGCTTTGAATATTCATAATTCCACCTGTGTAAGATGCTGACAACTAGAACAATTCAAATCACATGCAGCATTCTAGTCATTTTTCCGTTGTTTAAAACAATATAATTGCACATAGAAGCATTACCATTCTCCCTCTCTCTCTTTTTTTTTTTAATTACAGTTGTTGGGTAGATAATTTCTCCCCCCCCCCAAAAAAAGGAACAGCCCTGAAAACTTTGAGCTAGATTTTTAATCAATGCCAAAACTAAATATTTTTATCTCCTTTATACCATGCAAGCTTGGTCATCTTTTGTTCTTACACTGGGGGATCATTCCTGGGCTTTGCAACATGGACATCTGGCAGAGTAAGGAATAAAAAAATGCTATAATCATGTGTGGGCATGTCCCAAGGACCCTCTCAAAGAACTCATGGACATAGCTTAGGGGTCAACCCATTCAGTACATAATTTCCAACCAGCACTCAGTGACCAAGATTACATCTTCAGTGTATCTTAAACCAGGTCAGGCTATTTCTCCTCAGTATCCAAGGAAGTTCCTGAACATGTTTCATTTACTAATGTAGCCAATACCACTCAGCATTTACAGTTTTTAACTAAAGGAAGAAAAAAATGTGGTTTTTCTTGCCTTTTGCACTGTGACATGTCTAAGTTACACAACAAAACTCTGTCTGGAGTTACAGTATGTTAGCTAGCAAAGAAAATCTCTGGCATATAGAGCCACATACTGGAGGGCTTACTACATTCCACTGCCTTGAGGATGGGCTGGCACCAGGGACAAGCAACAGCAAACCTTGCTGGTGTCCAGCTGTCATCAGAACCACAGGAAGAAGGATGAAAGGATGTGACCACTGCCCCAAACTAGCCAGAGCTTCTGGTACTTCAGGAAGTACAGGAAGGTACTTCAAGTGGAGTTACAAATATTCCAGCTCCTGAAAGTTGCATTATCAAACGCCAAGCAGCAAACGCTGGTCCTGCACCAAAGGGAGAAAGCAAAGAGTAGAAAATGCATATATGTTTATATTTTCTAATAATCCCCAAAACCATAAAAAGAGGGTTGTTTGTGCATGCTCTCCACAACTGGAATCTGCAACATGAGCACAGCCTGAGAAACAAAGGATATTTATCAATATGGCAATAGGCACTTTATATATATAAATATAAATACAGATACAAATACAAATACAAACACACATACAGATACAAATATAAAAGCATTTAGCAGGGAAACAGTAAATTGCTCTCCCATTTCTATCCTGTGCACAGAAGAACTTAGACCTACTTATACACATTCGTTCCCTCCAGCACCTAAGCCTGAATCCTGCAATCTTTGTGATGCAAACTCTATGGTGTAGTGCAGCTTTGGTGGACTTACTACAGATCATGGGCATGTCATCTGAGCCACACACATGTAGCAAGACAAACCTCTTTTAGGGAATGGCGCTTCAAGGTCCAACCAGGTGTTTCGGCAGACACTCAAGAGCAATGCTCCAAGCCTCCGACTCTCAGAGCTGACTAGCCCGGATCAGTGCTGCTGCTCCAAGAGCAACCGGCCTCTCTGCTGGCTAGCTCAGGACTGAGCTTGTGTCTCAGGCCTCACCTTTTATTGGCCCCCTGGTCCTGCTCATGTGCAGTGGGGGCCTGCCCCAACCAGGCGCAGGTGGGCTTGACACAAGCCCACGCTCACCCCCCGGCAATTAATGGCACCTGGTTGCCCCATTTCACCACACGCACACATTTAGTTTTTCATAGTTGTGTTGAAGCAAAAATGCTACAGACCCAGTCACTGTCAATGATATGAAGGGTATCACTACTGCATGTGCAGACAGTCTTTTGTTTTTCCCAGTAAAGTACAGTCTTAACAGCATACAATAAATTCCCATCTTTAAAGATTGAAGCGTCCAAGTCAATGCCTAGCTCTCAGCTTCTTCCCAAGGATTGATTCTGATCAGGGAGATCAATGCAGAACGAGAACTGTCTCTTCTGCAGCTGCTATGTTTCCTTTTGCTTCACAAAAACTACCAAATATCCCTATCAGTATTCCTTTTAAGACCCCAAAATTTCTCTTGTAGTAACGTATAGGAATTGCAAGACTGTGTAACACTGCCACCTGGTGATATGCATCACGGCACTATTTTCTTCCTCCTACCATCACTCAAAAACCCTTCTGCTCCTCTCAGGTTGTCTAGATCTCCAAGTCCCCATCAAGCAGAAATTATCCCACTATCAGTTTATCTTGAGCACTTCTTCTTCTGTCTAAGAGTCAAATTATTAAGGTTTTCGAAGTTGTGCAGACCATATATTGTCTTTTTCTTCAGCACTGACTTTTAGATGTGCTATGGATAGACACAGTCTAACTTGATCCAAAGCTCCATCCCAACTTTGTATGAAATCTAGAAACTTCAGTATCTTCTGATAAATGAATCTGAAGTAATATTGGCAAGTATCCCCCAGGCTTTCCATCCCCTCCTTTTTTTCTTCATCTTCACAGTCTTGGGGATATGATGTTAAAAAAATAAATAAATAAAAATCAAAACAAAAAAACCCCAGTAGCAACAACAGAAAGTCTTCCAAGAAGTTTCCCTGAAGTTTCCCTCCCCAAGATGGAAAAAATTATTTCTGTAGTATTTGATCTCAGACTCTTTCATCTCTTTCATCTGATCTCTGTGGGATGCAGATGGAAAATGGAGAGAAGTATTGCAAATGGTAGATGGGGCTCAGCTTCCAGCACCCCTATCTGGTTTTCACAGCTGTCTGCAGGTCTGAACCTTTCCTTTGTAAGTGACCTCCAGCTCCCTACTGAAAATCACAGCAAGTTCAGAACTGTTACCACTTTCTGGTTTGCCACTATTTCTTAGTAGACCTTTCTTGGATTCATTTCAGCAGGCTGACCTGGATGCTTTGAAGTATGAATTCAAGAACTGCACTTTTTTATGTGCTGCTACAGGACTACTTAAAACAACCCAGCCTTTCTAAGAAGGACTCCAAGTCTTATGGGGATTTTTCTTAACGTTTTCTTATTTAGCTATAGTTCTGTAAGCACCTAATGGTATGTAATCAGTGATTCTTCCCTAATTTATAGCCATACAAAGATTAAATGTTGTGCTTTTGTGTATTTGTAAAATATATGAATGGTCATTTTTTATTATCTAAATTATCCTATCAAGATGAGTGAAATAACCAGTCCTGTCATTAGTTAAAAGTTCAGTTGGACTTCTGGGAAATGCTGTGAGGAATCCAGGTTTAACTATGGAGGTAAGAAAGCTATTTCGTAGTTGGGGCTGCAGTGGAATTACTCTTTTTATCTCAAATCTGGCCAGCCTACTAGAGCCACAGTACAGAGAAGTCCCTAGTACTGTAGGTGCAAGATTAGGTACTCATACTCAGTATGAAGCCTTGGTTTGATACATCTGACTCAAGCACTGATTTACCTTATGATCTTGGACTACAGTGTACCAGGCACTGTAATTACCATAAGAACTGCAAATTTTAACCTATAACAGCAAATTCTGGCAGCAAATGTCAAGATATGAACAGTTCTGGTAACCCTCAGCAGAGAGAAGGATCTGTTGGCCTTGCAATCTGTCTGTGACAGACCAATGACTACGAAGAAATAGGAGAAGGAAGAAATACTGTTCAGCACTGTGGCAGGTTTGAGATTAATAAACTGTAAATTCAGAGGGAGAGCTGTGGTGCAGGTTAAGAACTGGCATAAAAAAAAGTGAGGGAACATTTCTACAACTGGCAGAAAAGGAGAACAAAATACAGGTTGGTCCAAGATGCTTGTTTGGCCAAGGGATCTTAGGATACCTGAAACTGAAGTGGTTTAGTGAGGAGAATAAAGTACCTACAAACTACCAACAGTGAATATCATTTTGTGGCAAAAGCAAAGCTGAAACAGAGTAAGAGTTGCACTGCTAAGAGAAGACAGAGGTGGCCCACAGTAGTGTAGTGACACTGGGGCTTGCAGAGCATTGACGGGGAATGAAATATCAGAATCTGGTCTGTAAAACATCACTGCTCACTCATCTGTGGTTATGTGAAAGCATAGCTGGGAATTAACAGGTATAAAAGTATTTTAATTGATGTCTATTATAATAACATAAAAAATCATATGCCATAAAGCTGTTTTCTTTAAATACAGATGTTTTTCACATAAGTATCATGCCTACTCCCAGCTGCTAAGACATAGCAGTATACAAGTTGTCCAGAGATTTTATAATTGCATTCTTTTAATTAAGTGTTTAAGAGTTCTAAGCTTATAGCAAAAAATTTGGAGAAAATGGGAGCTTATACTTTCTTTTGGTAGGCAGAATCTTAGAAACACTCTTGGAAAAGTTTTATGGGGCCTCCAGCAGGCAGGATCTCTCATTTCATTCTTTAGTATCAATAGAGTAGACCTATCATTTAATCTTAATCCTTTCAGGAGGACTAAGTATATGGGTTTAATATAATATAGTAAATTATTTATGCTAACTGTCAGAGTTCTCAAAATTATGGTATGAACAGCAGTTTAACAAATGTGAATAACCTCTACCAGCAGTGTTCTTCATGTAATCTAGGAAGTCATAATCAAAGAATAATGGAAAACTGAAATAAAGCCATTTCCAGCTAGCTTTATTACAAACTAATAGATAAACATAAATTTCCCTTAGTTTAAGATATTAGTTGATCATATATAACATTTATACCTGTGTATAATCCTAGAATTGAGCGAAATATCTAAGGCTAGATGCACAATCATTTCACTCTAGTGACAAAGATATTGTACGTACCACAATAGCATGCATCTAGAATTAATCCTACTGCCTTCTTTTTCTTTCTCCCTGTGTCTTCAGTGTCCCAGAGCCTGGAACTGCACACCACTGCTCCAACAGCCCCAAGGAGGGGTGAAAAAGCCTTCACAGCACATCCCACCAGGTCTTAACCACTGCGGTAAGATAGCAGAGATGGGAATCCCTCTACCAGCAGAAGGAAACAGGAGATGGCAGTAGCAGGAGGTAGCACGTTAGGGGTTAAACAATTTGCACTTCCTTAATAACACTTCATTTTTGCCCTCAAAGTTTATCTACTTTAAAATATTCTAAATGTAGTGTGTTTCTGTAAGTCTAATTATATGCGGTATGTGAAAACACATTTGATAATCACATTGCTAATTATGTGCAATCACTTCAATACACAGGTGCAAAGCTCCAGAAATACACATATTTGACTCTCTTCATAAAAAGATATAAATCACAACTTTGCAGTTAATTTAGTCTGCAGTGACCTGTTATTTCTCTGGGACAGTATTTCTTTGGATTTTTGAGTGGCTAGGGCCATTAGAAGCAAAAAAATGTGGTGGACTAAGACTGAATTTCCATCTGTATGTTCCAGTGCTAAAAAAAGTGTAATTCCGGACCTTCCCAAGGTTTCTGAACATTTTGAAGAATGAATTTTGTAATTTATTGATAGATACATCATGCTGACTTCAGAGATGTGGGAATCATAATTTTTAATCTTCTTCTGGGAGTTTTAATTCTCACAATGTTCCTCTACTATATATTTGCCTGGAATAGCATTTATATGTGCATGTGAATGTGTCTTTTCCAGTTTGGATTAAACTTAAGGGACCTTCTTAATGGTTTAATAATAGAAGGTAATAAAAGACCTGAGCAATAAATCCATTTTCATTATATGTGTAATAGCTTGTGGCTGCACTTTTTGCTTCTCTTTCATTTATGTGTAACTGTTATTTTTTACATTGATTTTTAAAGCTGTCTTCACAATGGATTGTAATTAGCTTTGTGTATAAATCATAAAAATTGAAAATTTTATATACTTATATTAACTGAAAAAGACATAAAATATTAATTTGCATCATTCAAATGTAATACTTCTATGTTCCCTCTCAAGATATTCAGCATAAATTATTGGAAGGAATAGCTCGAAATGACATGTCCATAAGTATTCTTTTTCACATTTGGGAAGTGAGCTGAAATGAGCCCTGACAGGCAAGAAATCTTTCTACTAGTTTGCTATTAACATTACCAAAATAATAGACTGATGAGGAGGGACATAACAAAATATGAAAAGCAGCACTGGAATTTGTTCCACTGGAAAAAAAAATCCTTTGCATTTCACACAATAAAGCAGCATGAGTTGTTCTGTTCCACTTTAGCTACACACAGCTTTAATTAAAATAAATTGCACTTGGAACGACATAATGCAGAGGGGACCATCCTATTAAAAAGTGGATTATCTTCTTATTTCCTGCATTAGAGGTGCACTGGCAAGACATTCAGTAGGATACCTTTCCCAAAGACACAAGATTTCTCTCGCCAGCTGCTCAGCCACATGCAGCCTTCAGGCCAGCTGGTCCAGGCACTCGTGGCCCAAACACTGCTCCACACACAGCCAGGAACAGGGAGTTACCATGGAACAGGTTACCTCTCAAGGAGCTTGTGCCTCCTCAGGTGGCAGCTGCATGGCTCCTGAAGCATCTGTCATTCATCCTGAGCCAGGATGAATGCATCCAAACACCCAGAGTATGCCCTCTCTGATGGACACCAAAAAGCTGCACGGATGAAAATACAATTGCAATTCTGAACCAGTTGTCACTGGCCCAGCAATTAAACTGAATGAGAGATGCTCTCTATTAATCCCCCTCCCTGATAAAGAAAGGAGAGAGAATAAGGGAGAGAGACTTATGGGTTGGAAACTAAACTACACAGCTTTAATGAAACAGTAATGATAAATAGGAAAAATTACTAAATATATACAAATACACAGGAAAATTGATACCATGTTCCTCCCCTCTTTCACCCAGTAACTCTCATGTCACCACCGAGGCTGCAGGGCAGCCCTGGAAAAGTCCAGGCTGGACTCCTGGGGTCAGCAGCAGTCGGGAGCTGGAGGCAGGAACACACAGACTCCTGGCATGGTCAGGACCACAGGCAGACAAATGGACAGAATCCTCCCAGGATGCCAAAGGAAACAGGGACAGGTGAAGAAGGGAAGACAGGAAGGGAAAGGGGTTTGACCCTCATGCTCCCTCAAATTGATACTGAGTATTACATGTATGGGATGGAATACTTTGGTCGATTTTGGCCATCTATCTTGTCCATTCCTCCCCAAAGGAGGGCTGCAGGTGGGACCTCTTTACTCCTCCTGTCCTTCTGGAGGGCAAAATGTTCCTCAGATGTTCTGCACACCAGTCTCTGGCTGTAACTATAAACATTGAGTGTTATCAGTCCTAGAAGCAGACACTGTCTGAGAAACTTGCTGTTAATTTCAGCAAGTGCAGCTACTTACAAGAGGCTTAGCTGAAAACAAAAGTACAAGACAGAAAATCACCTTTATCCTGTCCCAAACCATGACACCAGTTTAAAAAGGAGAGAAGAGTTCCTTTGAAGAAAAATTGCCCTTGACTTTCAGGAGACAATGTCATGGTTCTGCAGTCCTTGCTTCTTTTGAAGGTGACTTGGTTGAGTGGACATCCAGGACTCATTGGCTAATTTTCCAACTTATGTTTTCTGAGGCAACCTGGAAAGGATTCAGGGCTCGATTCACTGAGCTGACTAAAAAGGAAAAATCACTTATACACTTTGTTGTACAGCTATTTTATCATTGTATTTTCCACCCTGCATGTAGCAAAAGCACTTTGTGATTCATACATGATAGGGCTACTTGTCAAATACTTCTCCTCTGTTCTGGGAAATACTATAGATTCTCAGTGAATGCACCTGTACCTTCATACTACAGTCTTCTTGTGATGCTGCTGTTGCAATATGTAGCTAGAACTGTCCTGAGGCACTTCATTGCACATTTCAGGTTATGAATTAATGAAAAATACTTAACTTAGTAATTTGTATTTATAAATATTCTTATCGACTGAAGCTATAATACTCCAAATATTTCCATGTCATAAACCATGTCTAAAATACCATATGGCTATTATTTGAATCATTAACAATGGTGATTTAATAGCTTTATTGTACATATTAGGCTAATTTTTGTATCAGTGGTACATTACTTATGTTCCTTTCACCGAGTATGTAGACAGACTCACAAGTTACAATTGGGTAAAGAAGGAAAAGTGTCCTTTTTCTCAACACCTGAGAACCTCACAGGGCTCTGTAAATTAGTGAATAATTACAAGACCAAACCAGTGTTCACAACCAAGGTTGTCAGTTGGCATCAGAAGTACCAACTCATATTACATGATGGGCTTGATCCCTTTAGCAAAGATTTAGCACAGTCAGACTCAGAAAAACATGCTATGCTAAAGATAAGCTCTATTTTTATCCATTGGTAGAGTCAGTTGCTCAGATTTGGGATGGTAAGAGCCAGCACAGTCCAGAAATTAATACAACCTCACTATCCTTTTGGCACAGCAGAGCAGTGCTGTTCCTTATGAACTTGAGCTGGCAGATCCAAAGGAGCTGCATTCCCCATTACACACCCAAACTTTACTGATCTCCACTACCATGCTGCAAAAATGTCCAGGGACTCATAGGAAGTTTGCTGATCTGGCCCAGGAAGGGTATTCTTAACATTTCTGAAGGGGGTCATTTTAAATAAGAAGTTGTCACTCCTATGTTTATTTTACAAAGCAAAATGTTGCTTTTGTTTCTTTTTTTAATGAGAGGTGGAAAGAGCAGCATACTAGAAAGCACTCTTTACTGTCACTGCAGCTGCATGAGAGGGCATAGCAAAGCAGCATGAATTCTGATTGCCAGAAAGTCGCCACTGAGCAGCTTCTCTGAGCTGTTGAGCCCAGGTTTGTTACTTCTGCATGTTTTTCTTTCACTTGCTTGTCCCTTTAAATCAAAATGAAGAATTAATAGACTATAAAATATGTTTTGCATTGCTTATTACATAATACCACTACACTGAACTATACTCATCAGGTCATGAAGGTTATTCTGCATTTTCAGTGGAATGGATGAAGAGCATCATTAATCTCTTCTGGGAACCACCTGAAATATTTGACATAAGAGTGACACTGACAGGTTTTGAAGAGATCAGCCCCCAATTTTGCAGCAAAATAAAAGGATTCCAGAAGTTACTGTTCAAGAGGCTATCAATTAATGACCAGATAATAGGTATATCTTTTGACTAGCATTTGAAATTTATATTACCTCCAAGTTAAAGAGAAAGGGAACTTTCCGGCTTGAAAATTGTTTCCTATCTGTTAAAAAATAAAGTTTCATTTTCAGCTAACTGAATACATTGATGAAGCTCAACTTATTTTCACTTATTGCTGCTACTATTAAATAGATATAGCTCACTGTGACTTACACTATAAAACTTCTGCTTCTTACTGAGAAGTCTTCATTAATCACTTTCTCTGTTCACACTGAAATAGCTATGATAATCAATTCTTATTTGCACAGCTGTGATATGAATAATTTTTAAATTTCTCTGTAATTGTTTTTCTCTTCTGCTGAAAAAGGGCTTCAGAGAACCAAGGGATTTTTCCACTTATATATGGAATGTACATGCAAGAATGGCCAAGTGTTATTGGGAATACTTAAAATTCTGCTGTAGAAATTAAAAAATTAAGTCTGCTCTTCATATTCTATGTTTGCACACTGCTTGAAAGATTAACATCTGCCTTTGTTCAAATATAGAGATTTTTTAAAGCATGTATTGGCTCTTTGCAGCTAGATTGTAAGTAAAGTAGCAAAGCAAAGGGAAGGTGGATAAATATGCAAAAGCTTTTATAAGGAAGAAAATGTTCTGTTACAACACTGTAGTTCTTTCTGAGAAGCAGCCAGAAAGTGCATCTTAAAGCAATGGATCAGGTTGCACAGAGAGGTTGCCAGTCCAGGTTATTTCAATACTTCATTGGAGCTCAGAACTGACCCTGCTCTGAGCAGACAAACATGACAAACGTGACAAAGACAAGACAAACATGAGGTCCCTTCCATTTTCATTTAGCTTATCTATGACACTGAATTTTAGACACCTCATAAAACAATAATTTTAGGATTATCATATGTATGTGCGAGAGAGATATGTGTCAGGAGGGAGATTAATTCTGTCTAATGGAGATCTCTGAATTTAAGCAGAAAAGTTCTTTCCTCAAGACAAAAATTCAATCAACTATTTTCTGCAGTTCACCCCAGACTACTTTTTGAACTTTGATTCAGAGCTACAACTTTATTCTGACACTGAACTCGAAGCTAGTTTTATTTCCACAGCCAGAGCTAAAAAATTTTATATATCTTTTTGTATAGCAAATCGTAAATTGTCACAGCACAAGTACAAGCTATTAAGAGTTCACATTTAAAAAACAATAGCAGCCTCTTCAATATCGATATATAACAAAACATAACACAGCACCTTTATGTAGAAAAGCAATTGATGGATTAGGGTAAGGTATATGCATCCATCATCACAAATACATAGTATCACATGGAGTTAGGAAAAATGCAGGGTAAATGTATATAGATTTAGTGGAATCTGCTTCGTAAATTACAGTTTTGGCTGAAGAAACACCAAAAAGCAACCATTAACCCACAGAAAGACTGTTGAGATTGAGGGGTTTTTGGTAGATGGTCAATACAAAACAGCTATAGCCCATTCTGTGGGGAACAAGCATAGCATGAGTTCTACCAAGTCCATTAAATGCCTTCTGAACTTTTCAAGGGAGAAGTGGACGTGTCTTCTATAACTTCATCACAGGTGTTTTTACTTCTGTGGGTGCAAGGGTTTGACCACATACATGGGTAATTTACACAAAAACACAAGGGACCCAAACTTACTGACTGATACAGTACTCTGGCTGTGATGTTCCTGTCTGCTGAAGCTTCTGAACTGTCAGTATGAAAGAAAAAAATTTGCTTAGGACAGTGTATCATAGTATTTCTCCATATGGAAGATGCTGAATTTTGTTCTTTCTAATGACCTTACACATGAACCAAGACAAATACTCCTGTGGTTTTCACTATTGGTACAGAGGGATACGAAGGCTGTACTACCAAGCCTTAGGTACAGTTAACTTACATCAACTGGTTTACATTAAAGTTCACATCACCAACGTGTCATAGTGGTACCTGAAAACTATCTGAAGTCGTAGAACAGCCCAGATTTGTGAAAGTAAATTAAAAAAAAAGATCAAACACAAAGGCCCCAGACTCACAAACAATCCTCAGGGATGTCTATACATTAGTTTTGGATGAAAAGGACCCACTAGCATGGTAAGTACAGGTATTTTGTTGGGGCAGTTTCTCCACTGGCAAACAGATTCCTTTTGTTTGTACACATGAAGTTCCAGTGACCAGTCCTAAGCACTGACAAACCAAACTATACAATACTCCTCCCCAGGATAGTGCCCTGACCGGCTCCTGCCATCCATCCTCACAGCAGCTTTAAAGAGTCAGGATATGATTGTCAGAAAAATTAATTCAATAAAATTCTTCAAGATTCAGCTTAAAAGTTCCATGAGTGACATTTGGGAAAAGGCAGCACTCCCTTATTTTTAATACAGTTTGAGGATTCTTGGAAGCTGCTCTGTATTTATATCCCACAACAGCTCCAGAAGCACCCACACCAACCTCTTCAGCTTTTTTGGGGGGGGAAAGTCTAAGGAAGTGCAGCTTTGCTGCGGACATAAAAGTATCTACGAGAACTTCAAAAACACAGTAAAAGGACCAAACCAAACAAAAAAAAACCTGAAACAAATGAGAGAGCAAAAGCCTGAAAATTGTAAGGTAGGTAAGGCAGAGATTGAGTTCCTGTGAACTTAATTCTCATTTTAGGGAAAAATTATATAGGTAGGAAACATAACATGTCAAAAAAGAAATCAGTTTGGAAAACTTTCACTTTGAAGGGGAAAAAAAAAAAAAAAAGAAAGTATCCAAGTACTTCCCCCTTTCAGCAATCCCTATGCATTAATACACGTGTGTTCTGAATGAAGCTGCTCACACTAATTAAGCCCTTAACTACTATTTTAAGCAACTGTTTTAAGAGAACAGAGACTTACGACCGAGCCCAGAGGTCTCAGTAGGTTCGGGACAGAGCAGCGCAGCTCGGGCTCGAGGATAACACCGCCCCGTCCCTCCCCACGCTGCCCGCAGTGCGCCCAGGGCTAAGGCAGAGCCCCGCGGGGTACGAAACACAACACTCGAGGGGGATGAAAGAACCTAAGAATCCAAATTTATTCAGAAAACCCCTCTCAGACCCTGCCGAGGTTGAGACCAGGCGCCTCCCCTGCGCTTGCGCCGAACTGAGCTGAGCTGAGCCGAGCCGATCCCTCGGCCCTGCCCCCAGCGCCGCGTGTCAAGGTGGGGGCCCGGAGAGCCCCGCTATTTATTCGGCGTCAGCCCCTGATTGGTCTGCGGGCTGGCCAATAGGCACATAGCGAGGGCGCATCCCAGCCAATAGGAGGAAAGCAGAGGCCGTGTGGGCGGGGCCGCCGTGCGCACACCCAGGCTGAGGGAAAGGGAGCTGGGCAGGGGTGGCGGTGGCTGCTCCGGGTGTGCCTTTCTGCTCCGTCCTCCCCATGGCGGGCTGGGCGCTGCCGCCTGCCCTTCTTCTGGTCCTCCTGTGTGCCCAGCCCTGCCCCTGCGGCAGGGTTCCGGCCTCCTCACAGGCCGTGACTGCCCGGCTGGCGGCGAAGTGGCCGGCGACCCCGCTGCTGCTGGAGGCGAGGTGCGTGCAGCCGCCTCCTCCTCACCCTCCTCTCCCCCTTCTCCCTTCCTCGGCCGCCGCGCGGGGCTCTTAGGCCGGCGAAGGGGAGCGGCGGGGATGGCTGCCCCGGGTCCTTTCTGGGGGGCGGGGAAGCCTCGCTGGGCGAGGGAGGAGGAGAAGGAGGAGGAGGAGGAGGGTCTCCTCCCGCTGAGAGGGCAGGTGGGGTGTGAGAGGGGGGTGGCCGCGTTTCCTTCCTCGATTCCTCTACCCGGCTCTGCTGAAGTGCTCCTTTGGGATAAGGCTTCGCTGTTTCCTCCCCTCGTAAACGTCACGGCTGGTGCTGGCAGGCGTTCCCGTCTTGGAGTTGTGCTTTTAAAAGTCCTGTGTTAAAAGTCTTGTTTTAAAAGACCAGAGGAGATGCCATGGGCCGCACCACACAGTGCAGACCTGACACTGATTAGCAGTCTCTGCATCTCAACCCAAGTGGTTTACGTTTACTTGTGAATTAAATTATTACATTCAAAAACATTGAAGATGTGAAGCTCTAGTAGTAAAACATTTGGGGCTTTTTACTACCTTTTTCCTAAAAAGGTATTATTAACTTGAAATTTCTAAATAGTAAGTGAAGATGTTTTCTGGTATTAGGTGTTTGTGGCTCCCTCAGCACGTCTGTTGTGTGAGGTACTTGGCTGCTGTTTGGAGAACTCCCATGGAAGGGAGAATTGCAAACCTCGGGAATCAAAGGGGGTGGCAAATTTCCAAAGTAAAGAGTGGGAAACAATGTGCTCATGTTAGCAAGTAGATCTTTTGGCCAGTCATGAGGGGAGAAAAAAGCAACTGCCGTTCCCTTGAGAAAAAATACACAACTAAAAAGTGTTATCAGTAAATAAAAGAGTTCTATTTGACATAAAGCAAACCTTGCCTCCTATTCTTTGTTAGGATTAACCCATCTTTAAAAGTGTTTCAGCAAGTGCCCCCCCACACCCTGCATAGCAGAGTAGATACTGTCTGTAATTTAATTAAAAACTGCCAGGGGGTGCATTCTTATTCGTAGATTTAGCTGCTGTTAAAGCTTGTGTGGTGATTTTATTTATAATTGTATATTGGTCTATCTGTGGAAAAATAAAGTGAAAAATCATGTTTATTTCTGTATCAGAGACTACTCTGTTTGCTTTACAGCTCTGATAGTTGAGTTCATATTTGTAGTAGTTTGATCAAAATTTCTTTAAACCAAAATACATTGCTATTCAGTGGTTTATGCTACAGGGATGTTGGTCATTGAATACTCTAAAGTTTGGTTATTGCTGGGTATTTGTTAGTTTAAAGAACTGAATATTTTTACTGTGGTACATCTTTGGACAAGGTCAACCTGTGGACAATTCCTTTTTATTTTTAAACAGTGAATTTATTGCAGAAGATGGTAATGAGAAGTTTTGGCAGTTCTTGGAAACTGTACGAGAATTAACAGTTTATAAGCAAAGAGGTAAGTTAAACAGCATGCTGGTTTTAATATATTGTCTTGAGCTGTGTTTAGCTTTTAAGCATCAATCTAACACGTTAACTAGTTCTGGTCAGCTCAAGCCTAACTCTTCCACTGTTATAAGTACATTATTATTAGTATATATATTTTTAGTAGTAGTAGTAGTATAATCATTGAATCATAGAATGATAGGTTGGAAGGGACCTCAAGGATAATCTAGTCCAACCTCTCTTGGTAAAAGTCTAATTTAAGTGAAGTGGTCCATCACCCTGTCAAGTTGAGTCTTAAAACTGTCCAATGTGGGGAAATCCACCACTTCCCTTTGGAGATTATTCCAATGTCTAATTTTTCTCATGATGAAAAATTTTCTTCTGGAGTCCAGTCAGAATCTCCTCAGAAGTCACTTGTACCCATTCTCCTTGTTCTTTCTATGTGACTTCTTCTAAAAAGGGAACCTTCATCTTAGTAGTTTTCTTCCAGAAAGTTATGGATACTTTCCTCTGAAAACTCCACCTGTAGAGGAGTTTTAAAAGCAGGGAAGATGATATGGGCTTAATTGCTGTTACAGTATGGAACAGAAGAGATCAAATAAACTTAGGTCTTAAATGACTCAGCAAAAGCTTATAGAATATTCTTAAACATAAAATCCAGCAAATAAATTGTAAAAGCAAACCACCCTAGAAGATCACTCCAAGAGCAGTTTACTAGAAATTACTGTGGTAGTGAAAAATTTGGAAACCTACCAGGCTTTAAACAATAGGTTGGTCAATATTAGGCCTATTTGGTAGGTCAGTAGATAAACAAGGTGAAAAAAAGCTTCAGAAGAAGATAAGGCTGTTTTGTGTTCCTCTTCACAATAGTACAGTTCTTCAGGCATGAGTGTGAGGATCTAACACTACCACTGGAAGAGACTTCAGGTACACTGAAAGTTACATTAATAGCCAAAACCTAAAAAATTGTAGAAGGATCATGCAGGCAGTGAGGTGAAAGAAATTAATCCTTATGTGAAAAATGCTGTCTATGAAATGGAGAACTTAAGAAACATCACACTTCAGCAATTGTGACTGACTGAATGCAGCTCAAAAAGAGGTCGTGGTGTCCATGTGGCTAGGTCAGTGAGAGTGTTATTTAAGTGCTCAGCAATGCCCCAAAACAGCTGGGGCTACTTAAAACCTTCTAGGAGAGGAACAGGGATTCACATGGTAAATATCTTGTTGCTTATAACTCTATTATGTGCTTTTTCATTAAGTACATCATCATGTTCACTGATTATTCCTCTGAATGTGGTACTTGTAAGACTGCCTCTGGAGTGCTGGGCTCAGGTTGGGGCACCTTGGGACAAGTCTAGGAGAGGATCACCACAACAGTCAGGGAGCCAGAGTAGACTTCTGAGGAAAGGCTGAGAGAGCTGGGGTTTATTCAGCCTGAGAGGAGTAAGAAGAGACCTTGTATCTCCAGTATCTCGAGCTTCTTAGTTGAAGTGTATAGAGAAGATGGAACTAGACCCTGAAGTTACACAGGAATATGAAGAAACAAACACAAACAACCTAAAACCAAACAAGAAAACAAAACACAAAAACCCAAACAAACCCCCCCAAAACAAACAAACAAAACCAAAATTAAAAAACCAACAAAAACCCAATAAGCACAAGTTAAAGCATCTAAGTTTTGGTTAGGTACTAGAGAAAGTGTTTCTCCTAAGGGGTTGGGTAACCACTGGAGCAGGTTGCCTCAGGAGGCTCTCTTCTTGGAGATACTGAAAACTTTATTGCACAGGGCTCTGAGCAGCACAACCTAGCATTGAAATTAGAGCTCCTCTAAGTGAGAGCTTCGATAAGGTGACCTCCAGAAGTCACTTTTGACTTGGATTAGTCTTTTTTTCCTAGGAGTAGTTTAGACGCAGTTGGCATTGCCTTGAGACAAGACAAATGTATTGACAGGTCAAGGCTTTTTATCAGCTACCTCTTGGCTACTAGCTTGGACCAACTTTCCAAGGAATGTGCAGATATCTGTTGAAGTTAACTGTTAGGTACATACTTTGCCTGCTTCACCTGGATAAACTCTCTGATTGAGAATAAGTCAAGTGCCAGTAGAATGATCTGCATGGCCTGCCATGCCAGTGAAAAAAAAGGGAAATCTTGAGAATGTACTAAAATATGACTTTATTAAGCACATTAAGCATTGATATATATATATATATATATATATATTTACCACTGTGTGCAACCAACTCCTGTGTTTATTTAAAGTTTTGGCATCAAGTGGTTTTCCAAAAAGTCTAATTTGTAGTTGAGGTAGCACGCAAACCAATGCCCTATATGAATGGGATGAGAAGGAAAAAAATGAGCTTTAGGCCAAAAGAAAGTGGTTCTTTACTGACAAAATTACACTGGTATCAATTCTTTCTTCTTAGTATGTTGTCTTCTGTAAGATGTTCTTAAGCATGACAGAAATCTGAGCATCATATATATCCAGCAAATAATTAAGCCACTTTGCAGGGGAGCCTGCATCAGACACCTGCAAGAACATGGTCAGCTAGGGTGAAGAGGAATCATTGAATCATAGAATTGGCTGGGTTGGAAGGGACCTCAGAGATCATCAAGTCCAACCCTTGATCCACTACTGCTGCAGTTACCAGACCATGGCACTGAGTGCCACATCCAGTCTCTTCTTAAATATCTCCAGGGACGGAGAATCCACTACTTCCCTGGGCAGCCCATTCCAATGTCTGATCACCCTCTCGGTAAAGAAATTCCTTCTAATATCCAACCTAAACCTCCCCTGGCACAACTTAAGACCGTGTCCTCTTGTCTTGCTGAGAGTTGCCTGGGAAAAGAGACCAACCCCCACCTGGCTCCAGCCTCCTTTCAGGGAGTTGTAGAGAGTGATGAGGTCTCCCCTGAGCCTCCTCTTCTCCAGGCTGAACACCCCCAGCTCCCTCAGCCTCTCCTCATGGGATCTGTGCTCGAGTCCCTTCACCAGCCTGGTTGCCCTCCTTTGGACCTGCTCCAGCACCTCAATCTCCTTCCTGAACTGAGGGGCCCAGAACTGGACACAGGACTCGAGGTGTGGCCTCACCAGGGCTGAGCACAGGAGATATATGAAATACTGTTGTGGCACAGTTACTGAGGGGTGTGTAGCAGCAAACCTCTGAGGAGAAACTGATTCTCTGGATGGCATGGAATGGATTCTGTCTCAGCTCTTTCACACCAAGACACACTGACTGAGAGGGATCTTGATGCATTAAAGCTGAAGTTACAAACTACCTGAGCAGGTGAAAGGATTGGGCTAATATAGGTTGGGTGAGGTGCCTGGCTTTTCAGTTTTGCTCTGGATGATGTTAAGAGTAGGTAGGATGGGTAAGTGGGAAATAAAAGCAATGTTTTTAAACAGAAGCATTGTCACAGAAGGTAGTGTGTTCCTGCAACTTAAGGTGAAAAACAGGGTTTGTAGGAGAATTGGATGATAGCTTTTTATCCTACTGTTGAGTATTTCAGAAGCATTATGAAGTATTAAATCTGGAAGACAACTGAAGACAAACATCATGTCCTTTCTTTTAAGTTTTTTGTGTGTTTGTTTTCTTTTAAATCATCCTTTTGATGATTCTCAAACCTGGTTATTTTAAATTTAGGATAATCAAATAAGCATTTGCTTATAACGCACTTGTTTAAAATATTTAACCTTAGCAATTTATGCCTAGGTTTAGCTGTGATATATGTAGCAATTTAATGGATTTGGTAGGAACAGCTTAGGTGGAATTTGATAGAGTGTTTTCTGGTGATTTATATGGTTGCTTTAGTGTTTCCTTTAATGAGAACTTTTATGAGATAGGCATTGTTGTGATGATACACCATGTAAAACATGAAATTAATGCTATTATTATGCTATGTTAAATTAGAGTGAGGGCTTCAGGTGTCATGAACAGCATTGTGTATGTCTAATAAATATGCAGCATACTTGTTACCAGGCTTGTGGAAGATTTGAAAAAGCAGATGATGCTGTTTGGGGCTGCATTTACGTTATAAAGAAATCAAAGCTGCAGAAATTTCATATTTAAACCAGCAGTTACAAAACACTGAAGATGGCATTTTAAACTTGCTGCTGTTTTTAAATCTCAAAAGGTTAATTAAGAAGCAGAGTGAAGGTAAGTAGCCAGTTCCCTGCTGACTAATTATAATTTCAGTGTTTACTGTCTACCCAAGTGGTTCAGTTTATATATTGAATTTTCAGCAGCCTCTTTAATATATAATTGTTTAAAAAAAAATAAAAAAATCTCCCAAACCACCGAAACATATCACTAGGAATCTGTTTTCTCTGAAAATAGTGTAATATTGTATAACACATAAACAAAAATCAGGAAAATTACTTCTTGTAATCTGGAACACTACACGTTATTCACAAGTAAATTATTGAAGTGCTTTTTCATCCATATCAACCTTAAAGATTTAAGAGGAATCAGTGTCACAAGCATGGCACTTCTCTAATAATCATGCAATAAGAAAAATTATTCCATCTCTGCCATCATCTTGCGTGAATGTCATAGGGATTTGACTGGCCAGTGATTACTTGAGCTGCTATTTACCTGGGATCTTGAATTCCTTAGCTGATATATATCTATAGATATGTATATCTATAGATATACATATCTATACAGTTGGAACAGTCCCCATACTCTCTTGGCTAGAATAGAAGCTTATAGTTATGTAGCTCATACAAGTGTTCAGATGTCTGAAATCTGGAGCTGTCTCCTATTAATATTGTCTCATTTATTTGTTTTTAAATCAGCTTTGCTAATGAATTCAGTACTAGTTTGTTGTCATGCAGCTTTTTATGACCAGAAGCATCTGTTTCTCCGTGGTTCCCTGTAACATCCTAAGAAATTTATTAGGGCTTCTACTCATTGGCATAGAGTGCTGTGTTAAAATGTGCTTGAGAGGCAATTAGTTAACAAGTTTAAAGGAGCAGATACGATGTAAAAATAATTTGCAAAACTACAGCCATAGTTCTGTATGTGATAAAATACAAAAAATGTTTTGCATAGGGTGCATTATGTAGCATTTGCTGTGAATTAATTTATTAGGCTGAAATTTAAAGTACAGTTGTAGTGTGCGTGAAGACAGCAGTGGTAGTGGAAGCTGAAGTAGCTGGAATGGATGCATCATATCATAAATATAACCTTATGAAAAATTCCCTATTTCTTTTTTTTTTACTCATTAAAAACACTGTTGTCTCAATAGTCTTTCAGAACAAAAATATAAACTGTTTTGCATGCCGCAGTGAAAGCACAGTAGGAGTTCGTAAGCCAAAGAATTTAAAGAATTGTGGTAAAAATATTTTATTATCTTTATAATTGTATATATATAGTAACTCTTTGTTGTGTCTGGGGTTGAGTGGAGAGGCAGAAATTTCAGATTGAATTTTTACTTCTATGAAGGTAATTTGAAGAAAATTTGAAAGTCTGGTTATTGGAATTACATTTCAATCTGGAATTCTTGGCCAAATGATGAAAACACAGAAGACATGAGGGGTTTGTCCTTTGAATTTAAATGTTGGACAGTAGTGATCACATACAATTTATGTGGAAGGCAGCTTTCTGGAAATGGGGATCATACCCTTTTATAATATTAGATTTGGGTTTTTTTCTAGAGAATTATAGTAACTCAGCCTTTCTAAATAATGAGTTTTAAAGAGGTAAAGGTAGAAAGGAGATCCTAGAGGCTTTAAGAACAAAAGAGGGTTAAGGATTGTAAAATGGGAGGAGAGAGGATAGAAAGTGCTTTTTAATGAAAAAGGTATACAGAGGTGGCTGGAGCAGTCAATAGTTATTTCTACAGCTATGTCCTGCTGGGCTGTTTTATGTAGTCTAATGTTTTGCTGGAACCCAGGCCAAGATGAGGGAGCAGAAGATAGGTAAAATCTGGCAGGTTAAATCATGAAGGTGATTTTCACACTAAGTAAAAATTTGGTGCCACTTTGGAGTCCTTAAAAGGGGTTCCCTGCTGGGATGATCATTCCACTTGCACAACAAGAGCAAGCACCTTTAAAATAAAGTGCTGACCTAAGAACACAGATAAACTCAAGCTGAACAGCTTGGTTCTTCCCCCAACTCACTTTTTATAGAAGAATATTTGAATTAAACATGAGAGATTTTTAACCATTGCAGTTTCCAGGTAGTGCCTATCGGTAAGCAAAATAGATGCTTACTACACAGATTTTTTTTTGTTACTTTTATTTTATATATATTTTGGGCCATAATTTGGCAATTCTGGACTGCTTTATATGTGTTTCAGCTGTTCCTCCTATGGAACAGGGGTGGTGCACAGTGCTTGGTGTGGTCACAGCTTTGCTTCTCTGGCTTTGATTTGTTTATGTTCAAGAATATAAAATAGTACAGTGTATACAGCCTGATTTTAAACTTTTGGTGAGCATTATTCCATAAACAGATACAGGTATTTTTCACAGCTTGATAAAACAGTGCTACAACTTCTTTCTAATTAGGCTTCTTTGCCTCACACTCCGATGACAGCGTGATAATATTCACTTGAATATGCCTCTAGAAGAAGAAATGAAGGTTAATTGTTTCCAAGCAATGTTCTTTATTATTTCTTCTGTGACTCCTAGACACCATCTACCTTCCTTCTTTCTCTGAATCTTAATTTTGGCCTTAAGAAGACAAGATATGCAGGGAGGGGGTGGGGGGAAAGCCACTTCATATGTTGCATCCATTCTCATTGTGTATCTTGTATCTTCAAGGAGTAAAGCAGATATGTGAGAGTAGCCCAAACAATTTTACCTTCAGACCATTACTATTTTTTATGTTAGTTGCATGGTTGGAGTGTTCCAAGACTAAATGTGAGGAAATTAGTTGTAAAATAATGCTAGTAAGATGGTAAGCAACCTTCAAAATTTGTGTTAAAAAGCTAGCATGAGCTTGACAAATAGAAATTAATGAATAAGCTCTTATCAAGGCTTCCCATATGGGTCTGCAGAGAGACATTATTGTGTTGAGTGGATTTTTGTACTGCTAAAAATAATTCAGGTGTTAGCTAGTGCTATTGAACACTTCTGTGGTATTTTTGTTGCATTAGGCCTTTAGAATTGGTAGTAAAGGAACCAATTATTGGTGGAAACATCCAAGACCTTTTTTGTACTGCCAAGCAGTGCTCACATAATATTTGCCTATTACATATCACAGGTAGATAGGACATGTCATTTATGACTAAATACTAAAAACTTGTCTTCTTTTTTTTCTTCTTGCACAGATTCAGAGTATTCCTATTACAACTTGATCTTGAAGAAAGCAGGACAATTTTTATCCAATTTGCAAATCAATCTGTTGAAGTTTGCACTTTCCATACGGGCATATTCTCCAACTGTTCAGATGTTTCAGCAGGTAATTACATTATCTGATCTATTTGATACATGATTTTACGTGGTGTTCTGGCTGCAGAGTAAGGAATGTTCATTGTTACAGTGAAATATATGCTGGCATTATTTGAAATCAAGCATAATCCATGTATAAAGATGATGCTTTATAAGCTGTTTATATGGATAGGAACAAACATTCTGTATGGATAGCATTATTTTTAGGGTTAAATATTTGGAATAGTTAATTTTTAAAACTCAGATTGTGGAGGGGGTTTGCATTGCTTTAAATAATCCCATGAGAATACAGACATTCCCAAAGTAGCAAGGTTCATGTAGCTTCAAGTAATTTATATGTGTTACTTAGTAGTCTTCTCATCTCTCATGGTTTTAGTAATTTGAAAAGTTGAAAGATAGAATTGTCAAATATCCATTTTGTTAAAGAAAAAGTGGAATGATGTAAATTTATGATGCCTACACCCTGAAACTGTTCCTCTTCCTTTTAGCAATGCCATCTTCAATATGAAGTGGGAAGTCAGTGTTTCTGGAAAGTAATAAGCTTTAATGATGTAAGGGGGTTTTGCAAGTGCTATCTGGAGGAATAATAATAATAATTATTATTATTATTATAATCATAATCTCAGAATCATATATTTTCTTTTATCTTTTATCTTGTGAATCCAGACTCATTGAGATGCTGTCATATGATTCTCAATTTCCATGAGCTGAATAGAGTTAAAAAAAAAAAAAAAGAAAAAAAAAAAAAAGGAGGGGAAAAAGAGTGAGAACCAAAATTTGTCACTAATTGTTTAGGTTTTATTGGTTAGCAGTCAAGTCTTTGTACATTAACATAATTCCTGATAGCAACTAAAATTAAAAATATCTCAGAGTGCAGGCTGTGATTTCAGCTCGTGCAGTTGACTTCTCAGCCCTATCTTTAAGGAACATAAATGGACTTGCATTTTCTGTAGTATTACTGCATTTGATAGGATACATTTTATATAAAGTCTTAGTCTTCTAGTATTTTCCATTACTTTTTTCACATGTACCCAGTTTTGAATGGGTTTAATTAGACACACAATTCAATGGCAGCTGTTGAGTTATTTTAATCAAAGGGATGTGTGTTTAAGTTGAAGTGCAATCAGAGCATTCTGGTTGAGTATAATTGTTGAAATATTAGATTGCAGCTGATGAACCTCCACCAGAAGGCTGCAGTGCATTTGTGGTTATCCATGAGAAGCACACCTGTAAGACTAATGAAATAAAAAAGCTGCTGAAGAAGGCTACTAGGAGGTAAATGTAATGATCTGTTTTAAGAGGGGAAAAATAGATTACTGAAGAGGAAAATGTATTATTGCATATATACTTGTAGTATTTTGAAATTTTATGTTCTGCTTGATAATGCCAAGCCCATAAACCCTCATTTAATGGATATTTAAAGACATACCAATTCAAGGCATACATTATTTTTAAAGTTACTGTTGGTTTTGAAATATTTTAAACACTTACTAGTATGAGAATTCATCAGTTACAAATCAAAGCAGAGTTTTAAAATGAAAGCCTAGAGCTTTGCTCCTCTAGCCACGTGGATAATTTTGTATGTCTTCTCTTTTGTTTTTTAAATGGGATAGTCAAGTTAAAGATACACTATACTTTGTATACTATCTTACCATTGAATGTGTCTGAGACAGTGATGATGCTGACAGACCTTTCTGCATAGTCACTTCCACTGCATTTCAGGTTTTCTGGATTTTAAGGGCTTAGCATGGGAGTGGAAGAGGAGTCTGCCTCACCTTGTGTAACCTTTCCTAACCTCATGCTAGACTGTACCCGTCGAGACTTCCTGCAGGCTTTGTCCTGTAGGAACTAACATCAGTCTAGAATTAATTTGGGCTGTGAGGTAAAATACGTATCAAAATGACAAATAATACAAAATAATGAAAGCAAAATGTTCAGTCTCTGTTATAAAATAGAACAACATTGGTACTTTTTTCAAGATAAGAGTTTCTCAGCACAAAGATTTCTGGGACTGCTGCTGCCAAGAGCAGTAACATTGATGGGAGTCACATTTTGATCAAAACAGTTGGTGCCTTAAGTGGTTTGTCCGTACCTAGGTCTACTGTCTTCTGTCCAGTTCCTTCTGCATCCCATCTTAGCAGCTATTCAGGCAAGCATACAGTTGCCTGCACTACCCTAGTAACTGGTTAACAAGTGCCGAACTCTGCATCAATGTATTTCTTTTAACCTTTCTTTTGTCTGTCCGACTGCTGTTCCTTCTCTCCCTCAGGCAGCCTTCTTGTGAGACTCTTATAGCAGGAAATTAATTAACTTTCATCAATAAAAGCAAGAGAATAAATTCCTTCTTGCTACTCACTACTCAAATGGAGAACGGAGGTTTATCTTGGATTTACAAGGGCTGAACACTTTAATTCTCCAATCCAAGGTTATTGTGGTAGCCTTGTACAGTGTTATTTCACTACAGCACTTACTTTCTTAGCAAAGCCTGCTCATTGTAGTATAAAATGCTTCCTTTGAGAAGCTTCTTGAGTAAGGTTTTCTGTAGTAGTTCTTTCTCTGGATGCTAGAAGAAAGTTGCACAAATCACATTCGATGTGTTGTGTGTTCATCGGGGCAAATCTAAATCTGTTCTTGAACAGAGCTTACTCATTCAGGAGGTCTTGCAGGCTCCCTGTTGATGTGTGCTTTGTCTGTTTTGTCCTGTGAGGACAGTGGGAAAGCTTGCCTGATAATTCTCTGACACATGGCTGCCTGCACCCAAGTTACTTCTCAAACCAGGCCCCTCGTTTTGTCTCTCCCTCACCAATGTGGTCTTTGAATGCATACCTAGCAAGTGGGCATAGGATGTTGATGTCAAGGCCCTGAGTAATCTGATGAAAATTGATCCTGGTTTGAGTGAGGGTTTGGAGCAGATGGCCTCCGAAGGTCCTTTTGCAGTGTAGATTACTGAGAGATTATATCCTGAAGGTATTCCTAAACTTTGCACCACAGAAACTTTGGTGTGTGGAGTTCTGTTCACAGCTTTTAAAGAATGAGGTTTCCAAATTTGTCTTGGAGAGATTTGGAGGGAGTTTACTGCTCTCACAAGTGTGACTATGTGAAGGCAACTTTGAAAAAGAAGTGTATGCATGAATAATTGGCACCTGCAGTATATAACTCAATCATATCCTCTGTTACTTTACCATCTTTCCCAGGTTTTAGTCTAAGAGTGTTTGCAGTCATCTGAGAAACCATTGCAAATATAGAAAGCATAACTTTTCAAGTCATTGCTTTCAGTGAGGAGGGTTGGTGGGCAGTCAAAATTATCTAAATTAATAGAACTTGATTGTGTTAAAGACATATAGCCCTGGTTGGTTTCCCTGTGTGTTAGCAGCTTTCTCTGACTTCACTGAATATTATTGTGCTGCTCAGTTCCTGACTGATTGCTCTATACATCTCTAATAGGTGTAATGCACCATTTAATTAAAACCTTCAAGCTATAACTGGTTGTTAACACAAAATCTCAAAGTGCTGTGCTTTTCAATTGCTCTTAGTTTTGTGATTTGATAATATATATTTAAATTATTTCTAGCTGATGCGGATTTTTCGGTTTCTTAGACTTTAATTTGCAAATTTTCTGTGCTCACAAACAAACTTGGAAATTATGATTGTTTTGTGATGATTTTAACATGGCTTTTATACTTCTAGCATATAAGCCCTTATTAGCTTTTTCAATTATGAAGCAGAAAAGCTACCACAGTTTTAATTTCTTTTCTGAACAAATCACAATTATTTGTTTTTAAAACCAGACCCAGGCCATATCTTTTTAAGAGTGATCATAAATTCCCAGCTCTCAAAGAGGATGGCCCAGTTGTTGTTCTTTATGCAGAAATGGGTACAAAAGACTTTGCCAAATTCCACAAGATTTTATCTGAGAAGGCACAAAAGGAGGAAATAGTTTATGTTCTCCGGCATTACATTCAGGTATGAAATTCAAATTAACATTGATTCAGTAAACTGTTACTAGTCTGTGTTTATTTTGTTTGCTTTTTGACAAAACACATTTTTGACAGTTATTTGTGCATTTGCCTAAATGATGTGCAATAAATATTCTAATTTAAAGACTTTCCAGGTGAAGTGATTCTTCTAAAACAGACTTTGAATCTAGGAAAGCATGATAATATTACCTAATCCTGCTTGAAAGTAGGATTTTGTCCTGCTTGCAGTACTGATTGATCTTGAAATATCTCTTTTTTGGTTATATGTTTGGTGTTTGTGTATTGTATGAAGATCTTGGGTGAATCTCGGTGAGGCAAACTGAATGTATGGGTAACAAGAACTAGAAAAATGATAAGTAGAACAGAAAATCAAGTTGCAAAATAATAAATTGTATTTATGAGAGTATCCTGACAATATAAAAAATTACATGTTTTAGTACAGCAGTATGAACTATTACAGTCAACACCACTGACCAGTTTTTTGAAGCTCACATTCCACAGTGACAGTATTTTAAACATGATGCTTCTGAACGTTTTTCCTAACTTTCTTTTATCTCTGAAACAAACAAATTAAAAAAAAGACAAATAGAACTGTATTGTCCACAGTTTTGGTTATCAGAAGGTTTTTGTATTTTGTAATCAGAGTACAGCTCGTAAATAGTGTGTCTAATACAAGAATAATCTGATGGTGTGAGAGGTTGCTGTGATAGGACCAGGCTCTTCAAAGGATAAGATCCATAGTTTGCAGATTACTTTGATTTGTTTGCTCGTAGTACTGAAATGGAGATTTTGAGGAAAATGGTCTTAAATTTTAAGGTTTTTTTACTTTTATGTACTTATGTACCTTTATGTACTTTTATGCACTTATATTTCAATTAAATGCCTACAGTTTCCTTGCACTGACTGGCTTATGCACCACAGTCCTCCTAAATGCCTGTTGTCTCCCTTAGTGCACTTTTTCTCTCTTAAGATTGCGCTTAACCTTTTCTTCCTTCCTTACAACCACCATCTTCAGTATTTGTTTCCTGCTGAGACAGATCCTCACTCTTTTTTTTTTTTTACACTAAATGCCAGAAGAGGGAGCATTGGGAGCATAAGAGGTACAGCTTTCTGCTGTCATTATTTTCCAGTGTTGCCAGGGCTTCTTAGAGAGTGAAGAGCTCTCCCTGGGCTCAGATTTTCTTACAGGACCAGCAGAGAAAACCCCCACCCTTGATGGTCTTTCAGCTCAGTTGTGGGCTGGAGGATTCTCAGTATGAAATGACTCTTAGAAAAATTGCAAGCTAAAGCAGAAAGGCTTTCAAGAAGTTGCTGCTGTGCACATGCAAATTGGATTTTGGAAAAGGGGTTTTCATACACTTTGGTCAAAGTAGTTCACATATTCAGAAATAAGTGTGCTCTGAGTAATCACACTACTAACAGACAAACTTCCACTCCAAAACTAGAAACACTTTTTTGGTTTTAGTAAGTGGCAGCCTGTTTTTAGCATTCATACTTTAATTCCTATTCTTAAATCATCCTTGCAGAAAGAGATTAAATCTTTCCTCAAAAGAATCAGCTGTTTGAAATGTGACTTGTAAGGCATCAGTAGTTCTAGAGGGTTCTTTGACCTCTGCTTGTTCTAATCTGTCTTCCAATATTATGTGAATGGACTCTGGTTTTGACATAGCATTTCTGTAGTCTGCAGGAGATGAAGGAAGACCCTTCCTGCTGTTACAAACCCTCTCAATGGGCTGTCAGTATGCCTTACATGACTCTTCTAATTTGTTTGGTCTACCATTGTGTACTTCAAAGCATAAATTTAAAGACAAATTTAAGTTATGTTCATAACATTTTGAAGTTATAGTACTGGATGTTGTTAACCTCTTGTAAATCCAGTTTTTAAGTTATTTTTAACTTTTTACTTAGTTATAAAATACTGCAATAACATATATTCCAATAAATTACGTTAAATAATAAAATAATTTAATAAATTATATTATTATAAAATAAATTAAGTATTTTAGCTTTTATTTAATTTTTATTCTGTTAAAATGATATCATCACACAGAAACCAACTTCCAGAAAAATGTATTTGTCTGGTTATGGTGTCGAACTTGCAATCAAGAGCACAGAATATAAAGCAGTTGATGACACACAGGTTAAAGGTATGTGGGTTCTTTATTTGTTTGTGATGTCTTACTGGTAGTACTATTGGAATACATTACAATCTTCAGTTATAAAGTAGCAATGTTTTGAAGGTTTTACCTAATTTCTTTTTATGGAAGGAAGTCTCAGGCGTTAGGAACTAAGACATCAAAATACATGTGAGCATTTGTAAACAGATGTGCTTAGGATACAGTTCACTCCCTAACCTCTAGCTATTTTCTGTGGCTCTTCAAAATGTAACCCATTTTTCCTTTCAATAAGTATAAGATTATTTAACCTTTGTTCTTCAAATACTGATATGCTGCTTATACTTATCTGCACCTGTTTCAGGGGTGATGGGGTTTTCTTCTGAATGTACATGGAAATACTCTCACAATCTTCTGTAGGAAATATGCTGGGTACATACAATTTGTAGTGTATGGTACTGCATGTTGAACTTAGATTTTTATCACAAAAAGTTACACCTTATCACTTTATCAATTTGAGAAATGGCTGTTTTGGGAAATTAACTGTGTAACTATCGATTTAATTCATATTAAAAATGTAGCCCTTTGAATTACATTTAAAATTAATTTGAGTGTTATTAAGTTATGTGAAGTGATTCATTCTGATGTGAAAATATGAACGTGTAAGTATAAATCTACCTGAAATTACATCTGGGAACAACAACTTCCTGATCTGTTTCTGATCTCTTTGTTTCTGACCTGTTTCTCTTACCTGCTTTGTAATTCATTAGCATAATACATCACTAACTTTCTTGGTTTGTATTTCCTACATCTGCTATGAGTTCAGGAGCAAATGAGACAGAAGAAGAGGTGGAAGATGATGATGAGGAAACTGATATCCAAGGTTTTCTCTTTGGCAAATTAAAGTGAGTTGATAAAAGTTATAAAAAACTTCTGCATTTTTTTCTGAAACCTGAACCAAAAATAAAAACCAAACCAAAACAAAGAACCCAAATACACAAACAAAAACCCACAAAAAACCCAGCCAACCAACAAAACTGAAGGAGTACTGGTTCAGTGTTTCTAGTAGAAGAATCTTCAGAAATCTCATGGAGATTGTTTGATGTTTGAAGGTGGCTTGTAGCAGGCCAAAATCTTTGCCCTCAAAAATTTGTGGCCCAACTACAAAAACAAAATCCAAAAACAACAACAAAGAACCAAAACACACAAACAAAAACAAAAAACCCCCCAACCAACCCAAACACACGCACAAAAAAACCCACCACAAACCGCCCCCCCAAAAAAACCCCAAGCCTTTGGGCACCATACTACTCTTCAGGTCTGACTCATGATTTGTGTGCTCAGTAGCTTGATTTCATTAGTGATGTTAGTTTGTAAAAGATTTTCTCAACATTGTCTTGCCTATACCTTTTGTAGGTAATACAACATATTCTGTGTCCAGTTGAAGTTAATCTGTAGTACAGTTAGGTGTACATTATGCTGTACAAAACTATGTGGCTGCCTGTATTTTATGTTAGTCCTATTTAATCTTTGATTTCATTTATTCCGTCAAAATTTATTCAGCAAGGTTTGAGACAGATAACTGCAAAATAATTGAACTCCCTATTTCTAGTCCTTCAGAATCACCTCTTCTGACCCCAAATCCTCATTTTTGGTTTAAGAATGAATTAAAATTTTAATTATTTCTTAAAGATACATCTTCATTTCTTAAAGAAAGCTGTGAAGATAAAAGCAGAAATTAGTGGATGTCATTGATTCTGCCTTTTTTTTAAAAAAAAAAAATGTTATTGTAGACAGATGCATCCTGATCTGAAAAACAATCTGAAAGAGTTTAAAAAACATCTAATTGAAACTACTAACAACATGGAACCTCTGAAGGTTTGGGAGCTACAAGGTACGTATTACATTTGTCTGAATTAACATGGTACTCTTCAATTTTCCTTTGTTATGTTGATGCATCAACAGATGAACACTTTAATTCTGATTTTTATCAGTGTACTGGAGTTCAAATTGATACATAATAACATCAAATGGAAGAACATACTTTTAAAAGCTTTCCTATGGAAAAGGAAATGAAGTATGTAGAAGCTGATTTCTAAGCAGCTTCTGTGCTTCTGACCTGCAGGACATTCTGTAGCTTGAATGGAATTTATAAATCACTCTAAAATAGGTCCCAGAAATGTCGTGACACTTAAATTATTTGCCTGTTACATTCTTCAGCTTTAGGGGTAAGTTGATCAAATAAGTGCAGTGAGGAAGACTGCACTTCAATCACTTGAACATCAGTTTTCTTTTTGGGACCTTGGGTGTTACAGAGCATGCTATCAGTATCCAGCCTGAAGCTAGGCATTTGAGATGATCATAATTCATTTGCAGTTTTTTATCATTTAACTCCCTTTCAGCTGCAAGATTTATCTTGGTGCAAAATTAAAAAAAAAAAAAAATTGCCTTTATGTTTTCCTGAGAAATCTAATGTTCAAACAAAAAGAAAAATCTCTTGTTTACATGATTAAATATCACTCTGTTGATCTTCAAGCAGAGCAGCTGTAAAACTTTGGTTGCCTCAGTGTTTACCTTTAAAAGCCAGTACAAGGTCTCTATTTAGTGGTGGTCTTTTCTGCCATGTCATGGGTACATAAATAAAAAAAGAAACCAGTGGTGATCTCCAAGCCACCAGTTCATGCTGTCTTGAAAGCAGTCAAGCACTGGGATGCAGTTTGTTCAGTGCCAGGGGGACTGGTGCTGGGTTGTGATAAGTACATTCAAGGCCTTTTCAGAAAGGGAGTCTTAAGCCCCCTTTTTGTATTGTGCCATTGTTTTGGTACTCTTAGTCCTGATAGGACTGGGTGCTTTTGGTAGTTCATTCTAAATGACTGATTATAGTGGCTTAGTTTATGGCTCAGCTGTTCTCTTATATCCTTTAATGAACCTCCAAGTAAAAATTTAACTACATTTAATCAAAAATCCTTCAGCTATGGGGCATATTTCTATTTAAAAATGACTGTAAACACCATTCAGGTGTTGTCTTTCCAGAGCCTTTGTGTTTTAGGTAAATAATTAGGCTTATTCATAGTGAAAAATGATGCACAGGGTACCCATGTAGTATTCCCTTTAATAACTCATTCTTTTATCTGTGTGAACAGCTGCTTGATCTCCAGTGCTTTCTTAGCTTTCAGAGCATACTTTGAGATTTGCTTTAAGCTCAGGATCATCCTTTCCCCAAGGTGCCCTACACTGTTCTCTCAGCTGGGTGCCACAAGGGGAGATTTGTGACAATCACTGACCAGAGATAGCCAAGAAGGTAAAAAGACATGGTAGTTTGCTTTAGTGGGATTTGAATAATCATAGTATAGCTGTGTTCAGCATAAAATGGAAGTGCTTAACTATTTGTGAAGGATTTTAAGTGTATGTCCTAAGTGCACAGCAGGTAAAGTATCATTATGTGTAGCAGTTGGGGATTGCTTCACCTGATCACAGCTTATGTGGCTGTTGAAATGGATCTGAAGCATTATTTTTGAGAACAGTGTTTTTTGTTTTTTTTAAATTTACTTTTTATATACTTCTTGTTAATAGTATTAAGAAATACCAAGCTGAGTTCCCTCAGACTCACCTTTTTTTTCTAGCCAAGATGTACCTTATCAGGCTGAACTAAGAATGTATGCTATCCACTTCAGTCTTTTTTTTTTTTTTTTTTTTTTTTTTTTTAATTTTAATTCCTAATTGCAAAAATACAGTGCAAAGTTCCACTAGGCAGCAACCTCTACAACTTTCTGCTTATCACTTTTTACTGTAGGTGGTATCAGTTTTCCTGTAATTGGATAACCTGAGGTCTTCCAGTTCCTGCTCAAATGTCTTAACTAGCAGATTATGAGGAAAAAGCATCATTGCCCTGAGGTCATGAGACAGACTATATCCAGAGTACATGGAAGCACCTGCTATGTTATTGCCTTATCCTACTGATACCAAAGTTGGATTTTCTGCAGACTCATGTGCCAAGATTTGTCACACCCAAAGTTATACACCAGAGGAGGCTAACCAAATTGCATTATTATTTTCCAGGGATAGGCAAATGAATCATAAATTGCTGATATATGAAGATTTACTTAATTGTGAGAAAAAGCATAGAGAGAAGAATGGGATACCTTTAAAAATTGTGCTATACACTTAAGAGACTTGAAACTTAACAGCAGATTGGCCTTTCTTTCAAGAGCCTTCTTTTTTTTTCTTCCTTTTAAATGGGTGCTACTCTTGAAAATTGTACACCTCACATGCACAATACAGCCTTTCACATTTAGTGTATCTGTTCCCTGAAAATCCTGTGAAGTGTTGGAGTTGGAAAATCAGATTGTTACTGCAGTTATGGATGTTGATGGGTTGGTGTATATCTGGGTTTGAACATGATCCCCTGGTGATACTGGCATAATACCACATGATGAATTATCTTCTCTTTTCAATGTGTTTTTGTACACTTAGAAATTAAATGCACGATGTGTATCTTCCAGACACCAGAGCAGAATTCCGAAGCAAAGCCTGAATTTGCTGTTTTGGACTTTGATGTGCCTGTCTTTTTGACCTTAATAATGTTACTTCATAATCTTTGACAATGTATGATTGAAACATAAAAAATGTAAATAGTGAGAGTGCATATATGAAGAGTTGAACACTCTTCAGATTGTAGGCAGTTTGATTGAGAGTTATTTGCAATTTTTTTTCCAGATCTTAGCTTTCAAGCAGCTGCTCAAATTATGTCTACTCCTGTTTATGATGCCTTAAAGGTAATGAAAGACATAGCTCAGAACTTCCCAATAAGAGCCAGGTATGATACTTAACCTTGTTTTTCAAATACTGTTTTAATATTTGCATTTGAATTTAATTTAATGTCAGTAATACAGATTTATATCCAAATCCTGCAGTCAGAAATTTGTATTTTACAGCTTGCCTGATGGATTCCAGGCAATTTGATTGAGTAGAAATAATTCTTGGTAGAGCTCATGATCAGTCTATTAAATGCTTCCTGTCTGATGCAGGAGATGCCATGAAGGCATCCTAATCCTACAGGTGCTTAGGGTTGAATTGCTAGTGCCCTTGACTTTCACTAGTTTGATAATTTCCCATGTGGAAAATTATGTTGAATTAGTGAGAGATCTACTCACAGCAGGAAGGGGCAAAATTCTATTAATAAATTTTTTAGGAGATCCACCCACATCAGTTACAAGCACAGCATTGCTGAAAAGATTGGGCCCTGGCTACTGTATGTTAGTGTTCTTACTGGGGAAGATCTGCCTCCCATAACAGATTATTTAATAAAAGATCAAGATAAATATTAAGTAACTGAATAACCTTCTCCTCTGTGTTAATATTAACACTTGCTCTTTCAGTAAGCCGATTGTGTTCTAATTGAGAAATGCTTTTCTTTTTATTTAATAATTTCTTCATGTAATCCTATCAGCAATATCTGCTTGAATTATTTAATTAAATATTATGCTAAGTAGCATTCTTAACTCAGTGTGCTTTCATGTTTTACAGCTCTTGTTTAATTATCACAGTAACACTGTGATAACCGTAACATCTCTGATTAGAGAGAAAAATCTACACTGTAATGGCAAAGCTACCTTTGTGTCATCTTCTTTCAGGGTAGAAAAAGTACTTTTAAATGGCTGAAACGTAATTATTCTGACATAGTAATGTCCAAGTTTATACTGATTAGCAATCAGGAAATGCAGCTTTCCACTAGAAGAGAGTAGAAACATACGTGATGTTGACCTGCAAGGGCAGTGTTCTTTAAAGAACAAGAAAAAGTCAGTTTGAAATATGCTAGGTGACATTTAAATCATGGATTTAAAAAGTCATTAAATTGTTTCATCCCACTCAAACTCCCACCGTGTATTTGTGGCCTTAGAGCACAATTTACCTACTCTTCAAACATTTTATTTTTATGGGTAGAAGCATAAGAATACTCCAGAAATATTAAAAGGGGAACTGCAGTTCTTTTGTATGATTTATTCTAATATGCTAGCTTAGCATGTTACTCTTAGATTGCAAATATTTAAATAATTTAAAGTTAGTAGGTCTGCATTGACAACAAACTTAAATCAAAAGAACATTGTGTAACAACAGTCCAAAAGATACATTTCCTTAATAAGCTAATAATGCTTAACCTGCTGAGTAAAAAAATATGTTTGGAAAAAAAACCACCCTAGAATAAACAAGAAATTAAACAGTATTGCTTAGTCAATTTAGATAGATAACTGATCACTCTAATAGTAGGATTTAAAAGTTGTATAAATTTCACACAGCTTAGATATGAGAACATTTATTAAATTATGCAAGTTTTAGTTCAAAAAGACTCTATAAAAATTTTAGAACCATAGTTATGAAACCAAAAATTAAATATTGTATGTTCCTTTAAAATGGAGGGGTTCCTGAGACTGTAAAAGAAATTAATAAACCATTCCTCTGGAAGCTTCCTTCACTTTTTAGTTTGTAACTTGAATGTTTGTGTCTTAGTATTTTCAGTTGAAAAGGTTATTCTGAGGTAGGTTTTACAAAATGTTATCAGATCTAGACAGTCTAACACCTGATATATATCATGGTAACATTTTCATAATTAATTTTATGAGGTTTTCCAAATCTTTGCTCCATTGTATATGCGTCATAATTACCTGCTTTTTAAGAATGCAGTAAGAATTATATAGTCTATTTAAGAATGCAGTAAGATTTATATGGTCTGTTTCTTGCTTTTAATTTATTAGGTATGAATGTTAACATTATGAAAGTGTGAAAAGTTTCCTTTTTTCCCCTGATACCCAGTACATAGCTGCATGCCCTTCCAGATAAGAATAAATAAGCATAAAGTTGTATGATAGAAAATACAACACAGCTCTACAATTAACATTTCTACTACATGTAGACTGATAAATAGTATCCATTTATTTTCAGGCAGGGAAGTGTCTCTCTTTAGTGAGTCCTTAGGAATTAATACTTAGAAAAAAACCCACACATAAAACTTTGTGAAGCTCTGAACAAAGTGTACAAATGACTGAACTCAAAACAGATGTCACTCACAGGTACTTTTACACTTGTTACCTCAGATTCTCAGGATGACCTTCCCAAGGGTCCACTACCACACTTTCTCCTTAAAATCTTTCTAGAATTCTGCTTTGCATAGACAAGGAGCTAGTTAACAATTCTTTAATCTATTGCTTTCTTATTACCAGTAAAAATTACCTTATAATGGTAAGTATTTTACTTCCTTGCTAATGTTGGGCCAGCTTTGTCTTCTTTTTTCTACCTTTTAATTATTTTCAGTCTCTTTTGTTGTTGTTGTTGTTCTGCCTCACTACTCTAACCTACTTGGGAAGATTTAGGTTCTTTTTATCCGTGCAGGTTTTATTACTGTGTATGGAGAATGAAGTATTGATTCAGAGAGTTGCAGGCCCTTCTACTACTACCTATGCTGAGTTTAGAAAAATCAGCCCTTTTTTTTCCCCTACTTAGAACTATTGCTATGAAGTCAGAATACTAGTTGTGGTAGTACTGCTATACACTGAATTTTTGTATTGCTATGGAGTCCTCCTGTTAAATAGGTTTTTTGCTTGCTGGCTAAGGAAATTCTCAGTAATAATTCCCATTGATTTCTTTTAATAAGAAGTTCTGTATTGTTCCTGAATCCTGTCTGTTGCTGGTAGAAGGTCCCTTAAAGCAGTGTGCTGCATAGTCAACTTTTGAAACTTCTGACTTGAGTGTTTTTTCCTAATCCTTCTTAATTTTTCCAAATTTAAATTTGGCTTCAGATATTCTTTTGTTTGTACTTATGCTTTCTTTTAGTATTTTTTTAAAGTCTTAACCAGACATGTTTCTTTTTCAACAGGAATGTTTATAGTTTCTTGCTCAGTGCTCTACAATTTTTATTTCAAGATTAGTGAACAGGAAAATAGTAGAGTGTAAAATACATTTACTCAGAATTTGAATACACTTACTGTGTTCTTTATGTGCCTATAGAGTACCTAACATTATGATCATAAAAGCTTGCACTTAGTAAGTGGTCTCTTTGATCACCTGGAAAGCCTGAATATTTCTTTATAGTTAACTGATTTTATGTGTCTTATTTCTGATGTACTGTGAAAAGTGTGGAGTGTACTAGCATGGTTATTTTAAATCTGTTTCTCCTTAGAGAGGAGGTGAGGTTTTATGTTATTAAATAACTGTTTCAATATCCATAATGAATTTGCTTAGGATCATTCTCTGTTTGGGTAACTTTCAGATTTAAGATTCAGTTTCTCTTAAATTCCCATACAGATTTGCTACGTGTACAGTCATGTTTTGACAACATAGTTATGTAGAGTATTTATTTTTACATTCATTGGAAGAACCTGATTTAGGTTAATATGGCACAATGTTTCTTAAAACACAGAGAAATTAATTTGCCTCTGGGAGTACTTTAAACTAGCTTAGTAATTATAAACCTCGCATACAATGCATTATGGCAGAGGAGCTTAAAATAGTCTTCCACGATGTTCTTGAAAGGTAAAAAAGACAAATCAATGAATTATCTTCTATAAGTACAATGACTAAGGAAGCTAAAATTTTGACTGTCTGAGAGTACTTAACATTTTCAAGGGTCTCAATCTGTAACTTGCTTTTCTAATCTCATCTGATTTAAATGTGGTCATTCTTTGCATTTATTCCCTGCCTTTGGCCAAAACATCAAGTTGTATCCTTGGCCGTCTGTGCTGCTATATTGAGTAGCATTGAATTAGTAACATTAAATTAAAATATACAAATACAGCATTTATTTAGGTGATAATGTAGATAATCAAAGAGCTTTTTTATTATATACTTGCTATTTTCCAGAAGAATAACAAAAACAAACACACAAAAAAACCCCACAAGATGGAAGATAGATTGAGAGTGTTAAAAAATATGCTGATAATACTACTTAAAACCTAGCATAAATTTGAAACTTGAGTTTACTAGAGTAATACAGAACAAATATTTGTTTTGATAATAAAATATTTAGGACACTGTGCTGCTCTTCTCTCCTAGTCTTAATTACAGCATTATTCACGATGCATCAGATATGGTATTAAAATACATTTCACATTGTTTAATGCGTTTTTAAAATTCAGTGGTTGAGTGAAAACAATACTGTATCTTTGCAGATCACTGACCAGAGTGCCAGTAGACAAGAAAATGAGAAATGAAATAGAAGAAAATCAGAAGGTTTGTTTTTATTAATGCAAATGGACATTTGAGTGACTATCACATTACTGCTTTTGGAGATTTTTAATTAGTGTAGCAACTTTCATATGGTTTCTACTGGAGAGAAAAAAAGATCTAGTGGTTCTAAAAATCTTTTTACTAAATAAATCTCATTGAAATATTCTGTTCAAATTTTTCACTTTCCGTGGTTCTTGGTACTTTTTCTTTTCCCTCTTTTGATTTTAAAGAATTAGGCAAGGACAAACAATTTTTAGAGTATTGTGTTAAGTCATAAATTGTGTTCTGTTAAAGCTAAATAGGTATCAGTTAATTTGTCTAGAGCTTTGGTGTTGAATTTAGGCCTCCTGCTGAGATCATGGTCAGCAAACAGTAGTTTTGAGCTTTCCATATTCTCACAGATGCAACTGTTCTGCAAGGTATTTAGAACACTGTCTATGGTTGACAGTCATTTTATTTTCATCCTTGATGAGCTGCATCTTTTGTGCCTTGTGCCACATGAGAAGTCATTGTTCACGTGATTTTGAGTGCTCTGAGATGTATACTGAGATCCCTCCATGGGTGTGTCAAATCCATGACATCTCTTGTGTTTTCTGTCTCAGTTCAGAGTTTACATTTTTTTCTTTCAAATTAAGTGTGAAAATTAAATATTAGCAACCATGCTTTTAGGACTGGTCACATAAAATGACCTGTCCTTAATCTTGATCTTCAGAACCTGTTTTTTCATATGGTGTTAAGACTGACCAATGACTGCAGTGAAAGGCAGTTATTTCTTATGGCACTCCTGTAGTTCTGCAGAATTTCCATCAGTCATTTTGGTTTGTATCCATGCAGACCTTTTCCTGTCTTCTTGACAAGACTAGTATCTCCAGGGGAATGTCTTGCAGTTTCTTCCACCTTCCTAAACAGTGACAGTGGACAGTGTCCCTCATGAACTGGTGCAGCCTTCTCATACAGAGCTTCCTATCTCTGTTTTAGCAAAAATTTTGCTTCAATGTTGGAGCTCTCTGCCATTCAAAAGTAATGAAGATCTTTCCAGTCTTATTTCCTACCATACAGGGACAAGCTCAAGTGCTATGTCCTTGTAAACAGGCAAACAATTGTAGAGGGCTTTTTTTTGTCCATAGGTGAATATGTGTGGGACTAGTGTATTCAGAACACATTTCACATATACCAGCAGTTCACCTTCTGGAGCTGTTCAGCTTCCCTGTGTGCAGAATTCATGTTTGATTCTTGGGTTTTCAGAGGGGCCTTAGAGTGGTGTCAACGATGTGCAGGTCTTTTGTTTCTTGCTCTGGTCCCATAGTCCCATAGTTCGTACTCAAGGGAGGAGATCATTATCTGTACTCTGCTTCATTGCATTCTGAATAAGCTGAGGTACATGTTTTCCTGTGCCTCTTTGTAAGGGTTATATTTAGGATAAAGTAGAACAAAGCCCTGATGATCATAGTTTGTCTAGAGTACAAGTGTTAGTATCAGGACTTTCCTTGTTTCTGGATGAAGTCTTTACAGTGTCTCTCTCAAATTGCAGCACTGTTAAACTGCTTAATCAAGAACTACTCATCTCACCCAAAATGCAAAAAAAGTAAAGGGATATCAGCAAGTTAAATTGCTATGATTACTAAATATAAGAACTAACTAAATAAGATTCGGTTTGAAATTAAGATGTCTGCATTTAGGCACAAATCTATGGTATCTAAATTCTTGTTATGATAATGAAGGTGTAGCCAGTGGAGGTCAAACACATTGTCTCACTCAGTGGTTGTCTTGTGGGGCATGATTTAGTTGCCTAAAACTGAATTTCTGATCCAAGATACCCACACGGGTCTGGCAGATGCATCTGCTTGGGACATTCATTTCCTTCTGCCTGACCTGTACTTTGCAGTCCAACATACCTTATCTTGAAGCAGATGACACTGGATATCTATGTGGTTGTTTAGCTGAATCACTTCTGTGACAGTCGTAAATCCACTAACTAGAACAGGATCACAGATACCTATCACTCCAAGTTTAAATTTTTACTACATCCTACCTGTAGTCTGAAGACTACAGGTCTTTAGGCAGCTAAAAGCTAATATCTGGTGAAGAAAAGCAGGGAAACTTGCTGAAGTTGCTAGAGCACAATAAATTGGCATGTGTGTTCTTGAACTGCAGTGCATCCATCTAGCAGCAGGAGAGATACAATCTCATGCTGTGTGTAACTGGATGATTCCCTCTCAAGATAATGAAAGCTGAATAGCAAATGCAATGAGAGGAAATAAAAGTATTAAAACTTGAAAGGCATGTGATGATATAGGTGTAATGAATTGACAGCTAACTAAGAAATAGACAAAGAAGAGCTATAGAAAAAAATAAAACCTCGTTCAACACAACTTGCAGCTTCCAGTGCAATAGTTTTCTGACGGTTTAGCAAGAAAATACCATATAAATATTCTGAATGTTAAATTCTAGTCTTGGATGCCTTAATACTCTTTCCATCAAAGTTGTTATGGCAAAGGGGTGCTCTTCTGAACAATCAAATGCTCAGCATCAAATCTGAGTAACTAGACTCAGGTCTGATTCATCTTGGTCCTTTTACTACTGCGGTACTGATGGATTTGAAAAAAATTTTGGACTCCCATTTCAGTACCCAGTGGCTGATAATTCTCGTCACTGTTCTTGCATTCGTTTCAGTTATTAAGGTTTTTATGACCTACATCAGCCAGCTGCAGTCCTTCTCAGTCAGGGTCTGTTTTTAGATGAGTATTTAGGCTCATAGCAATGACCACTAGGCTTTCAGTAGTAGTAAGAGAAATCTTACCCTGAATATTGATTTCAGAGCTTCAAGGAAAGGGCCTATTCTAGCTGATATCACAAGAGCCCTGAGGGATGCTGATAGGATTTCTTGAGATACTGCATTACTCTTTATATAGTTCCTGTTTGCTCCTTGAGTCCAGTAGCATTAAGGGACATTTTTTTGTGATCACAGTGCCTCATGGCAAAGCACTGGTATTTAAACTGGAAACCAAGTTGTGTCTGCTATCTACTTAAGAACTCCAGGTGTAGCTTGGACTTCGGGTGCTTCTCTGCCTGGTGCAGTGAAATCTCATTGCCGTGTGCCTGGCTGTTTGATATTACCTCATCTGCTTGTTTTGGTTGTGTCTCAGCATGAAGCTCTGTGTAGGTAAAAGTAATTTCACCTGCTGCAAAAGTACTTGGCATTCAGTCATATATTAATTTTGGCTACTTAAAAGGGGTGTGTAGAGTGAGACCTTGAAGGGCATGTAATTCTGTGTGAAGCTGTTGTAGGAAAAATGCCAATGTCTACTTCTGATTTTTGTTTTAATGGTTTCATAAGGTTTTAACAAAGATAAATATGAAGTCCTGCATTTTGGTCAGAGTCATCCAAAGCAGCAGTTAGTTGTAAAGATAAAAGTCATTCCTCTTCTGTACCAAGTTTTGGGACATACAAAAAATCCACACAGGTACATGAATAGGAATAAAGTGAGTTTTATTAATCAGGAAAGTAATTAAATTATCTTTCTTTTTTTTCCATATCTGACCACAGGAAACTTACTGCCATGCATTTATGCTCCTCATTTTTCAAAGCCCACTGACATCTATTTTGTAAGTGCCTATTAAAATTTTCATGAAAGATAATAACTAATTCAAATTTTTTAAAGTCTTCCTGGCTATTTTTTTAACATTAGTGGGATGCAGTGCCTACTAAAGGCACAATATTCTTTACATCATATCTGAGCTTGAATACATGTATTTAGATACTTTATACAAGCATAAGTGATTATATCGTTGTTTTTATATCTCCATGAAAAAAAGCACTACAGAGTTCAGGTTACACCATTAGAATAAATTAAATTTACAAAATTCAAAAGCTGTTTATCAATGTCAGAGACAGATTTTGGGCTTCCATAGAAATTCTTTTTGTGTTAGGCTTATCACATCTGCATTTTTCCTTCATGTAGAATGCCTCTTACGGGCTGGTATTAGATGTCATTACATACTTCCATTCCATTTTGGATTGTAGAAATACATAGATATACTAGAGAAAATGGTATCTTTTCAGTGAATGATGACAAATATGCCTGTTTGTTGAATTACAGCTGTCATCTCACTCATATGGTATTGCACTGGTAATGCCACAAATCAGTTAGATTTGAGTTTACTTTGAACTGTGTGAAGGTAACCACACTTAGAAATAATGCTGCTCTCAGTGTTTTCCCTTTTCTTCTCTCATTCTTTCAGTGACAGCCTTGTAAGTGGAGTAATATACACAGGCTGAGTTGCTTGCTCCAAGTGTGCCTTTGTTCAAAGAGCATTTTTTGTTCACACTTCTTTTGTCCAGCAAGTGGGAGCTAAATGGGAAAAAATGTATCTTTCGCAGCTTGCTTTTTTTCTGCATATTTTTCGTGCTTTCCACTCCTCTGTTGGGAATTAAGACAGATCTGGAAATCTGACTGCTCCTCATGGGGTGAGTTGGAATAAACTGCTCCTGTTGCTCGGGTTTCTTATCTTGCTACAGCCACCATAGATTAAACAGTGGGGTGCCTTGCAGCTCTCTGAGATAAAAGAAGGCATACTTTACATCCTAAATACCTCTTTCTTCTTGTATTTGTTTATTGTGGATTTTTTTTTTTTTTTGTCTTTGGAAAGCAGGAGTATGCTATGCTATCCCTTCCTGATCTATGTTTTTTCCAAGGTCCCTTTGTTAGCTGAGATTTTATGTTTCTTGTCTCTTTTCTAATTCTCCATAACAATTATAACTTTAATTTTCTTTGGAATTATGAGAGATACTAAGCTATTGAGAAAGCTAGTTTCACATGGAGGTCTGAAGGACACATACAAGGTCTCTTTGTGTTGAATGGATATGTAGGAATAATTTTTCAAAAACTTACAGGCCATATTTCTGTATGTGTGTGTATTTTCACTTTCTTTTGCTGGGCACTGAGATTGTGTTCTTGTCTTTACCTTGAACAGATAGGGACCCTATAGGTTGTTGGGGGAGGGAGGGGGTCGTGTTATCAGCTCTTTTAATTTGTATTTGATGTATCTGTTTTTCAGAATTACTTAATGTTTTATGTCTATATATGCATATAAAAATGTGTGTTTCTGTACACTTATTTAGTTGTATGTCAACACTAATATATTCATATAAGTTAGCAGTACTTTTTCCTTTTTAGCATTTTCATGAAATACTTGGAATCCAACCTGGAGAAGCACGCTTATTTATAAATGGCCTTCATATTGACCTGGATTTTCATGATCCTTTTAGGTAAGATGTTACATTTTGTTTGAAGATTACAGATTCAATAATCTGGAAAAGTTGTTGTCACGGTTATAGATAATCTCACCTGTTGCATTTTGGGGGACCAGTATGGGGAGAATACTGGATTACAATGGATTACAATGGATTTGCATCGAAAATGAACATTTTGTAGTAGTTGAAAACAGTATTATTTTCATGGAATATCCTTTTTAATTGGCCTATAATTTTATGCCTCGCCATGTAAAATTTGTTTGGAAAATGGAAGAAATCCAGCATACGTATAGAGGAATCCGACATATAAAAAGCTGGGAAAAGTACTTCATAAAAAATAATCTAAGTGCTTTCAGATTCCTTAAAAATTACCAACAAAAATGTAGGCTTTAAATTTAGATACACAAAACCTTGGGGTTATTTTTGGCTGTCACGGTTTAACACTGGCCCGGCAATTAAACCGAATAACAGACGCTCTCTATTAATCTCTCTCTCCTTGATAAAGAAAGGAGAGAGAATAAGGGAGAGAGACTTATGGGTTGGAAACTAAACTACACAACTTTAATGAAACAGTAATGATAAATAGGTAAAATTACTAAATATATACAAATATACAGGAAAATGGATACCACATTCCTCCCCCCTCTCCCCCAATAACTCTCATGTCACCACTGAGGCTGCAGGGCAGCCCTGGGAAAGTCCAGGCTGGACTCCTGGAGTTGGCAGCAGTCGGGAACCGAAGGCAGGAACACACAGATATGGGCTGGCACGGATCAGGAGCACAGGCAAACGAATGGATGGGATCCTTCCAGGATGCCGGGTGAAGGAAGGGAAGCAGGAAATCAGGAAAAGATCTGGCTCGGCCCTCGTGATGCCTCAAATTTATACTGAGTGTGACGTATATGGGATGGAATACTCTGTTTGGTCAATTCTGGCATCTATCTTGTCTGTTCCTCCCCAAAGGAGGGCTCAGGTGGGACCTCTGTGTCCTCCTGAACGGTAAAATGTTTTCCTCAGAGCTGAGCAGTGTCCTTGGCTCTGCACACCAGTCTCTAGCAGTAACTATAAACATCAAGTGTTATCAATCCTAGAAACACACACTGTCTGAGAAACTTGCTGTTAATTTCAGCAAGTGCAACTACTTACAAGAGACTTAGCTAAAAGTAAAAGTACAAAACAGAAAATCACCTTTATCCTGGCCCAAACCAGGACATTGGCATGTTTCTCTCTGGCCACCTCATTATAAGACCTGTTAAGGCAGAACTAATGCACTTTTTGGTGTAAGAAATCTTCTTCTGGTTTGCATAATTACAGTATAATCTTCTGACTGTGACTTGCCCCTTTTTTGCAAGCACTTGTAAACTGAAAACATTTTTCCTTGTAATTCTGTATGTTGTCATCAGCAGGACAGATAAGACTACTTCAAAATTGTCTTTGGTGGCCTGCAAACTGTCAGTAAATCAACTGATCCTAAAATGGAGACTTTTTTTCCTGTTTCTATGATTTGTCAGCCTACAGTTTTTTTACTTTCTGTTTTTTAACTCAAAATGTCTTCTTCTCCTCCATTGAGATTCTTAAACTTTCTTGGGTTTTTTTGTTGTCTTTTTTTCTCAACCAGAGTTTTAGTATGTGGTCACTTACATCTTTTTCGGTGATGATGCAAATATTAATAACACTTTTTAATGCTACTGCCATGTTTAATTTCAATATATTTTAGAAGAAACCTTTCACTTTTTGGAAGAAACCTTTCACTATTTTAGAAGAAACCTTTCGCATTTTGAGAAAACTCAAAATGAAGCATGATAGAAATCAAAGCATTGGTCAAACTTGCTTGCTGTGTTCTTCTTGTGAGTACTTCAGGTTTTTTTCCATTCCCAAACTGAATTTTCAGACTGCAACAAATGATCCAGAATCCTGTTGGGTCTTTGGGCGAGAGTCCTCTTTTAGGGCTGTAGCTCTTTGTTTCCTCTGTGCTGTTTTCAGGCTTCTGCCATGATGCAGATTTAAATCTTGTCTGTGTCTCCATCCCTTGCTGCCTTCTTCTCTGAACACTTGGAATTCTCCCTCTTAGGGTGCCCCCATCTTGCATTTCTGCTCAGCCAGGACACTGCAGCAATCAACCTTGCTCTCTTCTGTCCTACCACATCTTAATAAAGATGGACAAATTTCCTTCATATAAAATAAACGTGAATTACCACAAGAGTTGTATAAATCTGTTAAAATTCTGTTATGAAATAAATTGGAGACATAGACTGTTATTAATTGATTTTGTTTTAGGCATTTGACTGCAGGAAGATATAGGAATAATGTTTAATACTAAAAATAATCTTCATGTCAATGGTCTTTGAAATGCTTTTTCTTTTTCTGTCATGGCAAGTGTTCTGTATGGACGTTATGCTTTTTGTCTTCCCGAAAAAGTATTTTAGAGACTCTTAAACTGGAAGGAAAAGTGATGCATGGTCTTCATGAACTTGGAATCAAGGAGGACATCCTGAGCAAACTTATGAGGTTGCATATACATCCTACAGGTGACAGCTATGCACTAGATATTCGTCACTCTTCAATAACAGTAAGTAATTAAGCAATTTTAAAAATACATATTTGAAAATGTATGAGACCATCTGTCCTTTTGTAGTGTAGTTGACGTATTAGGTGTAAGACTGTATCAACAAGCAGTTTAAAGTATTTTGGAGAATGATAGCTCTTGAGTATATTATAAGAATAATTTTCTCTTCCCTATGCCTTATTAAATTTTTAATGCAGGCTGTTTAAAAGAAAGAATAAATGTATCTCAGAGTAGTTGCACACACAGCTATAGAATTTGACTTCACAGCAATTAACCCAGATATGTAATATCTTTCTATTATGCAAGACTGCTAAATGTACTTTACAAGTATAATAAGAGAATTGTGGACAGCTTAAATTTTTTTCTTTTCCAATTGTACAATGACTGCTTTTTTGCATCTTCAAAACTTATACAGTTTTCATTACAAAGTTTATATGCCAGTGAAAAGGCACTAAAAATACTAATTTTTTTCACAAAGAACTTAATTTCACTGTTTACTCTGCCAAGTATACTTAGGCTTGCACAGAAAACAGTAGAACAAATTTCCCATATATTATTCGGTTATTTTGCTATGTTTAAAGTGCTCCTCCAGGTTATAAAGAAATACTGTATTTATCTTACAAGATGATTGTTATACACATATCTGTGTGATACATTATTATGACCTTTGTATTGTGAAAGTAGTTTCCACACTTGAAAAAGTAGCTTTATTCATATTCAGATACAGAGTGCAAAAGTTCTTTTCTTTTTTCCTTCTCCATTCAGTACTTAATAACCCTGAACAGTTTGATTGGAAAAAAAAACATTTTAGATGCTATTTTCTGTTGCTGCTTCAAAAAGAAAGTAAAATATTTTACTCTTTCCACATTTTTGGTATGTTTTAAAATGTGTTTTTCACATTCCTCCCTTTTTTGTTTTAGTGGGTTAATAATATAGAACAAGATCACAGCTACAGCACATGGCCTGCAAGCTATCAGGAACTGCTAAAACCTTCATTTCCTGGAGTTATACAGCAGATTAGGCGCAATTTATATAATTTGGTAAGTTCTAAGAACTTCGTTTTTGCATAGTGTATGTATTGGTGTGTGGACAGTTTATTGAAGAAAATGTGCTCTATTCATTGTTAAGATAAGACAGAATCTCCTGTTTTCTCTGTGGATCTGCTAATAGTAATGAAAATCTTTCGTCTTGTGAGTCATATGTGATTATTAGTCTGATTTCCAGAAGTGGACTTGGGCATAGCTCTGTCAAGAGCTTTACTATTCCTTTCTATGCTACATGTAGATAATTTGCTACTATCAATGAATTTCCTTCGTAGTACAGGTGATGACCCATTTCCTTGGTTTACATGGTAAAGTATGCTAATTAGGGAAGTGTAGCATAATTTTTCCTTTGTACATAGTATTCTTTATCACATAGTAAGTCAAGGAAACAGCAATTGCTTGTTTAAATTGAAATTTCAGTTACAAAAGGTAATTGTAGGAATCACAGAATGGCCTGGGTTTTAAAGGACTTTTAAAGACCATTTAGTCTCAACTTCCTTTAATGGGCAGAGACATCTTCATTTGGATGAGGTTCTCAAAGCCTCATCCAACCTGACCTTAAATGCTTCCAATCATGGGGCCTCTGGCAAGCTGTTTCCCTTATGATACCCATGGTATATCAAGACCCTCATTTCTTCATATCTAGTCTAAATCTACACTTTTGATTTAAAACTTACCTCGTGTTCTGTCACTACTGTGTCACCACCACTGGTAACAAACTTCTCTCCATCTTTTTTATAAGCTCTCTTTAATCATTGAAAGGCTTCAATGAAGTCCCTCCTCTTCTGCTGCTCTTCTTCAAGCTAAACAACCCCAACTCTCTCAGCCTTTCCTCACAGGAGAGGGGTTCCAGCCCTCTGATAGGTTTTGACCCACTCCAACAGTTCCATGTCTTTCCTATATTGAGGAATCCAGAACTGGATACAGGCAGGGGTCTCATGAAAGCAGAGTAGGGGGGTAGAATCACCTCCCTTGATCTGCTGGCTTTTGAAGCAGGTCAGGGGAAGTTTTTTTTTCTGGGCTGCAAGCTGACATTGCTGGATCATGTCCAGCTTTCCATCCACCAATACTGCCAGGTCCTTCTCTGCAGAACTGCTCTCTATTTCTTCCATCCCCTGTCCTGTACTGATTCCAGAGGTTGCCCTTACCCAGGTTCAGGACCTTGCACTTGGCCTTGTTGAGGCTGGTGAGGTTCATGTGAGTCCACTTCTCATCCTTGTTCAGATCCCCCTGAATGTCATCCTGTCCCTCAGGAATATCAACCACACCACTCAGCTTGGTGTCACCTGCAGACTTGCTGCGTGTCCACTTGATCCCACTCTGTGTTGTTGATGAAGATATGAAACAGTTCTGGTCTCAGCACAGATCCCAAAGGGACACAGTTTGTCACTCATCTCTCTCCTGTTATTGAGCCATTGGCCACTATCCTCTGGATCTAATTTTCCAGCCATTTTCTTATCCATCTAATAGTCCAACTATTAAATCCATACCTCTGCAGTTAGAGAGAAAGGTGCTGTGGGGGACTGTGTCAAAGGCCTCACAGGACTGGATAGATGACATCTGTAGCTCTTCTCTTGTCTACTGATGTAGTCACTCCAAGTGACAGGAAGTTCAGTGTATAAGAAGACAATCAAAATACAAGCCATAAGTAATTAAAAAAATGTGTTTATAATGAGGCATCAGATGTGTATAATATGATGTAGATTGCATTATGTATTCAAAGTTCAATAGTGGCATAGATGTGCACAGCATCTGTATCATTTAAGTGTAATCTGAGTGGGAGGGAGTGTTCAAAATTTTGAAAATTATTGTGCTGCATCGTAGCCACTCCAGCAAATTTATGATAAATTCTACAGGGAGTTGCAATACAAAACTGAATAAATAAGGTGCCAGTGTCATAATTAAATTTGCATAAGGATAGTCTACCTATGAAGACAGATCCCAGTTTTAGATTCTGTTCATACTGGAAAGTTCTGATTTTGCTCAGCAGGCTACAGTAACTGAAAGGGTGAGTGCAAAGATGTGTGGAACGGGAGAAAAGAACTCTTTTCCAGTGCTTCATTTTTTAATTAAAAGTCTTAAGTCAGTATATTCTGTTTATATATTTTAGTTTAGTTTTCACAACAGAATAGAGTTAGTTGAAAGAATAATAGAAAGATCAGCATTAATCATCATTAGATCATTTTTAAGTAAATAGCAAATTCATTAATGAACACAAAGTATTGGCACAAAGTCTTTCAAAGTGGAGTAGTGATACCATTTGGTTTGAAGTTCAAGAAATGGTTAAATCCTGTTTTCAGTGTTTGGTCCAAGTTCATTAGTTCCGAAGTTATTTTCATTTATATTCTTAATGTTTTCTTACAGTGAATGCCCTAGGAAATTGTAAACAGTTGGGGCACGCTGCTTCTTTGGAAATTTCAGTTCTTAATTTGTGTTTTGTCTGGAAAAAAATATGAAAACAGGCATCAAGAATAAATGCTGCCTGTATAATATGTTTTCTCTTCTTAGGTACTTTTTGTTGATCCTGTCCAAGAAGATACAGGTGATTATATGAAACTGGCAGAATTATTCTACCATCATAACGTACCTCTTAGGTAAGGAAAACTGCAAGTCTTGAAGGAAAGTCTTAAAAGAAGGTTGCTTTCCTTTTTTTCTTCATCTTTTATTCTACTAGGCAAAGATGTGAAGTCCAATGCAGCAACATTCCAGTAAGACACATTAGTTACCTGCTTGCATTAAGCTTATGTGTATTATGTATTCTTAAGCAAGTAGGTTGCAAGTGATGATACACCTCAGTGTGTGGATCAGCAGTGTGTGGTAACAGCAAAAGTGTGATAAAAAAATATCTTGTCCAATAGTCCTCCTGGATATCCATGTGAAGTTGCATTCTAAGCAAAATATTCTAACTAAAACTTAATTTGAGGCAGTTTTAAAATTCAGTTATTTAAATTGAGGATGTTCTACTGAATTTTGTCTTTTATATAAATACTTAAAGACCAAAATGAGACCAAAGACCTCATCAAGTTTTGAATTTCTGAAAAGTAGTTGTCTGAGTTTGAGCTAGTCATCATTTGAGAGACACTTCAGAGTAAGAATCTCATTGATCTGATATGCCTATTTTAAGAAAAAATTAATTACACTCAGAAATGCCTGTTATTTTGACAGCTTCTAAAAGAAGGGTGTTCAGACTAGATCCAAGATTCAGCAAGATGAATTCCGTGTTGAATATTTAAAATCTTCCTGTGAAATGGCTTTTGGTTCCTCAGTAAATAACAGGGTTTTCATTTGCCTTTAAAATTTTACTAATTTTTATAATTTTTTTTAATTTTTTTTTTGATGGTTTGTTTTGGTTTTTTTCATTTAATGTCAAAACATGGGAAGAGAGATGTTATCTGTGAATTTTGACACTGATGTCACTGCCTGGCAGACAGTAGTACTTCAGTCCTTAAGGAGAATATAGCGTGGTATCTAATTTGCCTTTTCTGATACATAACAGTGTAAGAGCAACCAAACTATATCAGACTAAAGGTCCATTTAAGATCAGTCTGTCTGCAGTAAGCCACAAGGAACTGCATAGGTCTGATGAAAAGACCAAGGCCACCAGATACTTTGCCTTGGTCATTTCTTGGCCTTTGCACATTTGGACATCAAAGAATTCCAGACCGAGAAGTAGTTTCTAAAATATTTAGCAACAAGAAATGGGTTTCTCTTCCATAGATTTTCTGTTTTCCCCTTAATTCATGTACAGTTTCAGCACCCACAGTATCTTTTTTTCACAGTTGAACTCTGTGGTGTATGAAACACTACTACTTTTTTTTTTTTTTTTTTTTTTTTACCAGATTAGTATCTTCATTTACTGTCTCTCTAGCTCTGCCATATTCAGCTGCAATGACTTCTTTCTCTAGGCTACTAATTACTTCGTGCCTAGAAGCTGCTCCGAAGGTTGTTTTTGTTTTCCCAGTTCTTCTCTGCACTTTATTACTTGTAATATAACTTCTCTGAGGTGAGAGTAGCAGCCGGGTACATGGTAATCAAGATGTGGGCAAGAGACGGAATCTGTACTGTCATGCAGTATTCTGCTTTGCTGACCATTCCTATGGCATCCAGATGACACCAGACTTTGGGAAAAGTTATTTACAGTAATGAGAGATGTAAAAAATGTGAGAAGCAATTAACTGTAGAACACGGTGCATCTTTATACAATATTATTTGTATCTTTTTAGAAAACTTGCTATATTTCTTACTTTCCTCTGTCTTTTGATCTAATGCACACGATAATGTTCTGAACGTCTGTTTAAAAATTCTTTTGACTGATTTTAAGAGTTTTAAAATATCTCATGTGAAGTGGATATCCAAATGCAAAGTGACTTCCTAAATAAGCTCATTGAATTATCACTTGTAAATCTGAAGGTTGTCTGAAACACAGCATTGCAGATTGTCATGCTGTTGTAGTAGGTCTTTCATGGTTTTGTAGCAGTCATGATGGAGCTGTATGCTTGGTGGGAGTATTTGCAAGATGCAGTGTTTTGCATAGCAGCAGCCAGCTTTGAGTCTATGGGGTAGTTCTTTAGAAAGACTGATTCCCTTGTTCTGTCTTACAGTTAGCTCTTTTCTTGATAGTTGGGATAATTTTTGGTCTTTCAACCCACTGCTGCATGTAGAACATTATCTAGTGCTGTCGTGTGTAGTTAGGAACAGACAGACAGCAGCTTATGATGCTTCATTGCATAAGTAGCTGCTGTTGTGTAATTCAGATACCACATTTTTAAGTGGATTTGGTTGCAGTTTGGCATCTGGAGACAAACCTACCTGTAGGTTTGCTAAAAAGTAGATATAGAAGAGAGTGAAGTTTAATAGCTTCTTCAGTAGTGATTTTTCATGGAATAGCATTTTTGTGCCCTTTGGAGTGTGTCTTTGGAGAAGTGACAGCTAATAGTAGAGGATCTTGCTGCAGATGTAGTATAAATAGCATTACCTGCAGATCCTCAGGATGATTCAAGGATGTGCTCTGGAAAAATACATGAAGTCAATCCCCGAGTTGCTGCAACAGTGAAGTATTAACATAAAATCTCCATTTCTGATTCATTAAAATATCTGCTTTTGGCCATCTTCTTCTTGTTGGTCTCTCTCATTATACAAGCAGGGGAAATGTTCAAGTACAGAGGGTGGAGAGAAATACCTACATTCTTTGAAGAAAAATTATTGATACCAGACAGTGGAAGGTTTGAAAGCCTTCAAGGCTTTTGATGGCTTTGCACTCACAAAATTCCAGGTGGCTTTCAGAATCCATGTTTCTAGGCTTCATATCTTAATTCAGGGATCTCTGTTGATGGATGGGCATATATTTCTTCTCTTGGGTATTGGTATGTTCTTGGTATGGATGTACACAAGTTCCATCATGTAAGACTCAACAGAAGGATCTTTCTTGTCATATTCCTATACCAGCTGACTAATGATAAGAAGTCCTTTCCAGAAGTGTAGTAGATACCAGAAGTTTCCTTACGTGTTCTCATTGGGGAATATAATTTCAAATGCCTTCAGTTTTAACTCTCATGGGTTGTCAGTTTGTGAAGGACTTTCTGCGTTAGTCATTGTGCCACTATTTGTGGTCTGTCTGTCAAGATTCTCTCATTGCTTAAAGCCTTTGTTCCATGGAGAAACAGGATCTTCATGTCAAAGTCTTGGAGTTCTGGGCTTTCTGGAGCATGTGCCAAACCTTTCAGTCACATCTTCATGAGTTATGTGTGCAAATGATGATGCTTTGTTTAATCAAAATGTTTTCTGTAGACAAATAAGTGGCTGTTAGGTTTGAATTTCCCTTGCTATGACAGATCACCAAATCTGTTACACTTTATGCTGTAAAGATATGTATAATATATAAAGATACATATATATATATATATTTATACACATAAAGATATGTAAAGATATGGTCCAGTCCAGATTTTTTTCATGAAAACAAAGAACAGAGGGAAGTAAGACCCATGTCCATGATGAGTTTTTTGGGCCTTTTTTCCTCTCGAGCCTTGTGTTTCCAGGACTTTTTTCATTTAATGGAAATGTAGGGAGTTGCAGTAGATGTCTTGATATTGGTGTGAATGGAAAATGAATGACAATGTGAGAGTGGTGAAGGCCAAGATGGTAAGAAAAGGGTAGACAAGGGCTAGTAAGAAGGACTTGTGCTGATGACAGGGAATCAAGACCCTAGCATGTCTACATGCAGCTATTCAAGGTACAATGTGCAGACTAAAACAGAGACTCAAACCACTAAGAAATTATGGCAGCAATGTAAAGAATGTCATAACCTTCTAACAGATAAGGAGAACCTAGGCATAATCTCGGATATCTAATGAAAACTGTATAGCTGGTATCTTCAGTATCACCACAATAGTGATAGTGTTACTATCATGTAACACCACCTAGGTACAGGTGTTTTCATCCCTGCATGCTGGGCAGATTACTTAAATAATTTCCTTCTTCTGTGTTGGTATTAGAATGTGTGTGAAACTGATACTGTTTTTAAATGTCTAATGTCTTTTTTGTTTGTTTCTAGAGTTGGATTTGTTTTTGTTTTAAGTACAGAAGAAGAAATTGATGGAAACGAGGATGCTGGAGTAGCTCTTTGGCGAGCTTTTAATTACATGGCAGAGGAATCTGACACCTCTCAAGCTTTTACCTCAATAATTAATGTTAGTTCTTTCCTGAGAAAACACCTATTTTTAAAATTATTTTCCTACATAGCTAGGAGTTTGCTACCTTATGACAATGCAATACATTTCCATTTACTTTACCTGGAAGTAAAGTATTAAAACATGGATAGCTTTAATACTCTATAGAATCATTTGCAGAAATACTTCTCTCCTCTGGAAACCAACTTGCTCTTGTCAGTTTTACGCATCTACTGACTTTACTTAAGAATGTAAAGAGGTAGATGCAGTACTAAAAGGTAGCTTTTAGTATTTCCTTGTGAAAAATGATTGTGTTATTTCTGTTAATGTGGTGCCTGTCTTTGTGTTCTGTATCTCTTGACATACAGACATTTTAGTATCGCTATGGCAATCCTGTTAGCTTTGAGGAATCCTTGGTTGTTTACTAATGTAGAAAATGAAAGAGAACAATATAAGTTCTTGAGTTGTTCATGGGTGTAGAAAACAGAAATATCCCAGGTTTGCAGCTTAATGGATGAGAGGTTTTCTGTGTAAGAAAATGCAGGTTCATGTACAGACAGGATTTCAGAGATGGGAGATGAATGGAGGGAAATAAAGTGAGCAGTCTATGTGAAGGCTCTGCAGGCAAAATTGTACCAGAGAATGTGGAATTAATAATTATTTTTTCTTACTTTGGTTTTCTACTATTCTGTTCAGTCCCTAGAAACTAATATCATGGACAAACACAGCTTAAGATGAAAGGAAATTAAATTACAAGAAATAGAAATCTACAAGTGTTAGGAGGCAACATGCATGTGTGTCTGTTATCCATGACCAGATTTGCAGTTTGGTTTTTAAAATATTTTTTTCCTCTATTTACTTTTTGTAACATAAGGAGATAATAATTAAAAGATAACGAAAATAGAATCACTAAAATATATTTTTTTCAGAGCTGTAAAGGGGAGTGTATCATTCCACATTTGAAGAGAAAGTGATTGAATAACTTACACTTCAAAATTCTTCACTATCTATGAAAGTAATGAAAACTTAATGCTATGAAATAAAATGGCATTGGTAAGGAAAATCTGTCACTGTAGGAAAAAGTATCACTGACAGGATTGGATTAATTCCATAAAGATTCAGGTAACTATCCATGGTTAGGTAGTTTATAATAACAATTTAGGTTCCTTCTCTAGTTAGTCGAGAGAAATAACCTTTCACTTCCACTCATGTAAATGTATTTCCTTTGCCACTTCCCATTTAGAGTAAAGGTATAATAATAGATTAATCAGAACAGTGCTCTGGAACATGGTCTTTGTCAGCCATGGCTTGGCTTCAAACAAAGATGGTGATAGTTACTAAAGCAATAGGAAGACTACAATAAAAGTAATATAAAAGTATATTGATACAAAATTTACTAGACCACTATAAAATTATATTTACTTAGTAGTTTATTGACTTTTGCTGATTTGATTGTTGACAGTTTATTGGGTTTTTTAAATGTTCTTTGTTATAATTTTTACAGATGTACCATGGGGTAAAAGATGGAAACGTTCTAGCAGTAAATCATGTGAAAGATATTCTCAGAAGTGAATACCCACATGCTGATATACAGAGTATACTAGATGTTCATTCTGAATATGATGAAGGCAGGAAGGTATGTTGAGACTAAAGTGCTAAGAAGTTTTGTGGTACTCAATGTATTACATTTACTAAGCTAAATGTTATAGCAGGTCAATATAGTATCTTTGAATCAGATTTTTCTTCAGCCACCATTCAGTTATTAGTGGAAATGTTGGAAGGGTTTCTCTGTTACTACTCGGACTATTCAGGGGGACAGTTTTTTGCTAACAGGCATGCCAAGGGGTCTCTCTCACACTGCAGGAATTGTTCACCTGTGTCTTCTGGGTGAGGACCTGAGGCCTGTCTTGTAGGTGAATCAGTATTTTCTTTGATTATGTTTTCATGTTATAATTTCCTTTGGGAAAGACAGCTATGGATTTTGATTTAAAGGCCATAGAGATTTTTATTTTTTTATCTATAATTGATTATGTAGAAAATTTCCTGTTAATATTTTAGACGATTTTCTGTCATGTATCTTCAGCCAGTCCATCTGTACAGTCTTGTACAGATCCATTTTTTACTTTAATTTCAAAATTTGTTACATAGTGTATATTATGTTCCTTTAATGAGATGCATCTGGTGCAGCCAGAAAAAGAGGGTGCTGTTCACCTTATTGCTCCTTGTTCCTCACAGGGTTGCATAGAAGCTTTGTATCAGTTTCAATCTACCCTGGAAACTGCTGGATACATTTGGGGAAGGAGAACTTGCCATAGAGAGTATTAAAGAAAGGAAAATAGAGGGACAGCCACCAGTGGGAAGCCCCCCATATGACCAGGGACAGTGAGACTGGGATAAAGATCAGGGAGGAGACAGTGAGATGACAAGGATGGACGCATAGGTACTGCCACAGAGCTTGTAACCATCCTGAAAGGGACATTGAAAGAAAATGGGAAAGGTTGCAGAGTGGAAAGAAGGAATTACTTGCAATACACTAGTTCTGTTTGTCTCATCACATTTTCTCTGAGGAAAAGTCAACTCATTCTTCATTCTTATCAAGAAAGGCGTGGCTTCTGAATATAAAAGCTTCTTGAGGATTGTTTGGGGTGTTGTCTTTGGTTTAAGATAATCCACCTGAAACTATGGCTGTCCTACTGTCCTTCTCCAATATTATTTGCTTACTGTTTTTTCCTAAGAATTTTAAGCAAAAGAGAATAATTTCTCTCAGTAGGATGAAAAAGCAGAAGTTAAAATCACCATATAAATGAGTCCCAGGTGTTGTTTGGTTTCCAAATAGGAAATGTTTGTCCCTGCTACTTCTGAGAAGGTGTGACAGTGAATAGTGCTGGGAGATTCGAGTTTGTTGTCTCTTGATATTAGTTTCATTTTTTGCTACAGTCAACAAGAGTCTACTTAATCCTGTGATATTTCTGATATGATCAGGCAGGAGCAACCTTTTATAAAAAGACTGGCCTGGGTCCATTGCCTCAAGCTCTGTTTAATGGCGTGCCCTTTAACAGAGAGGAGATGGATGCTGCAGAGTTAGAGACAGTGATTCTTCAGAGGATTATTGATGCCACGGGGTTCTTCCAGAGGGCAGTGTTCATGGTATGTTTAACATTTCTGAATGAATGCAAGATGAAATATTTGGCAGGGAATTGTCTGAGTCATATTTATACGTTAAATTTTTTATAATGCAATGGCTTGAGATTAATAGTACCACAACTGAAATGATATTGTTACATCAATTTGTGATCATGGTTTTGAAACAGTGTATTTAGATTATTGAAGAGTAAAGGATCATCTAAATATATAGTAACTATATGGAATTTTTCAACCAAAATGTGCTGATTTTGTTGGATGAAAAATGTGTATCTGATATTTCAAAATACTACCTGTGTGATATTTATACATATTTGAGTTGACATTGTCCATAATTTGGTTTATATAGAAGCTTTAAATTCAGTTGAAAGATTGTATAAATACTTGGTCTTTGTCTTGAAACTTTAAGAGTGCAGATTTAGTATTTTTTTTCTTACTACAGGGTTTGTTACATGATCATATAAATGCTATGGATTTTCTTATGGATCAACAAAATGTGGTTTCCCGTATAAACCCCTTGATACTTGGAGCAGATAGAAGATACATACATTTCAGATCCACATCTGGTAACTACTTTTCTTGACTGGCTGCTGTTACACTTTTCCTTTTTTTTTTTTTTTTTAAGTCTAACATAGTGTTTCACATCTTGCAGTTCCTTTTGGTGTGGAAGACTTCTCTACTTTCTCCTTTTTGGACTCACAAGATAAAAGTGCTGTAATTTCAGACAACATGAAGTACTTAACAAAAAAGGGTATGTTCATATTCTGTGTGGGTTGAGTAAATACATGGGTATTACTTATTGGTGAAATTTGCCAGCAGAATATCCCAAGTAAGTAAGTATCCTGAGGATCCTGGGTAGATGTAAATTTCCCAATATCCAAAGGTATCTTTCAGGACCCAAATCATATCCCAGTATTATAAAAATGGATTGTAAGTAATAGGACAGTTATTTTAGATCTTGTCATTTTGAAATGGGATTAATGTTGCAGCTAGTGGTTTTACAGACATGAAGTTAAAAAGCTTTGCAAGACTTCTGAGACATCAACAAAAGACTCAATTTTCATACTAATAGGGTTTTAATTGGGAATATTAAAGGGAGTATATTCAATTTTCAAGTGACTCATAGTTGCAGCAATAGCAAGTGAAGAACATACAGGGTTTGTACTATCCGTACTATTTACCATGTAAAAATTAGACATTTCTACCATTTGAGGAATATTTTATTCCTTATTTATTAGCATTCAGTGTCTATTTTTCTTACTTTGATACCCAAAGCTTTGTCTTTCTATAGAAAAGAAAAAGAAATATAAAAGAAATATTCTGATGGATTGTCACTCATAGTTTTTACTTCATTTTCAGTAAGAAATGTCATAATCCTACATTTCTTTAGAATAATATTTTTTACTCTATTTGATTCTCTGTCTACAGCCACAGAGACATCCCATCTAGTTGTCAGGTGGTGACTGGCTTTCAATCTGTAGATTCATTCACATCTCTTGTGTAAAACCCTTAACCTTTAAACTGTAATCTACATTTCGAATTCCTGTCCTCAGTGTGTTTCTTTAGACAGCAGCAGCACTTATAATAACCTCTCCTATAATCTCAGCAGGAAAAAGGGAAATTTCCTGCATTCACACTTGTACAGTAGTTTGCTTTCTATGGACTGTGTTTGGTATATTCCCGTTTGGGTCCAGAAATGGTTAGTTTTGGCCTATCTTTGGTTGAAGGACTCTCCCCTTGCTGCTGGGGAAAGTGAATGGCCTAACTCATGAATTCTTGTAACTAAATTATTTTCATTTCTGACTATATGACCAGGCTCCATAAAATGTTCACCAGAAACCTCTGGTAAAGCAAGTCTTGTTATTTGGAGCTAGCTTATTGTTTAGGGCCATGTTGTTTCACTGGTGCAATGATACACCTTGGTGACTCTCTTATAAATAATGTGATAAAGTGTCTCTTAAGAACCTTATCATAATTAAGAGGGAAAGGATTCTAATGTAGCAAAGATCAGTCTTAAGGTTGAAGTCAGCAAACATACCCATAAACCTCTAAATCTCAAACACAATTAGTTCATTACTCATTACTTGTGAGAAGATTCTCCAGAATGTGAAGGAAGATTGTCTTTCATTTTCAGATGAAGATGCATTATATGCTGTTACTATCTGGATTATTGCTGATTTTGATAAACCAGCTGGGAGACGACTGCTTTCTAATGCCTTGAAACACCTGGTGAGTTTCTAGCATTTTTTATTAAAATAATTATTAATACACTCTTAACAACACTGTGCATGTTAAAAAATTATGCTCTTAAATAAAGGTGTAACATGTTGGGTTTCTTTCTGGGTCAGATGCAGCCTTATGAGACTGTGCTTTCAGTTTGCTGTCCTCTCCTGTAGCACTGGACATCTTACAAACCCACAGATGACCATTTTTTTGTTCATGGACTTTTTGACACAGAAGACAAACTATGATGCTGTTGAAAGAGTGAATTTCTTCCCAATTACAAACCTTCTCCCATGAGATAACATAAAATGTTACCTGAGCTAGGGAAGATAGAATGACGCCTCTTGATATCATGCAGTGTTCACCTGTGTCATATGGGCTATCTGTGGCCATGAAGTGATAATTTTTCCATGTGCTCTTTGTATGCTTCTGAGACAGATTAAATTTTTTTTGTATTTTAATATGCTAGGAGGATCATCCACATGTATGAGTTTGCTTATTTTTAAGTTTGTCAGTATTAATAATAGGATTTAAAGTATAAAAGTAAATATCAAATGAATATAAATTACAAAAAAGGCTAAGGAGGAGGTTAGAAGAGTAATTACATTGAAATTGGGAAACATCTAGATTTACTAATCAGGGATGAAACAGACACCATGCTAAGGGAATTATAAAATTGTTGTGATGCAGGGAGCATGTAATACCAAGTAGCAAATAGGTCTTAAAAAGAGGCTTTTAAAACTGCAAAGAGGAATATGCAGTTCAAGTCCTTGTTGCACAAAAACATTTTGTTTATCTGACTGCTTGATATATGACCCCAGCTTGACAATATTCCCCCCATAGTTTCATTTATTTACCTCCTCCAGCAGGAAAAATAGGCCATAGCTCCCAACTACAAAGTGAGAACTGTCTGGACAAGTCTCCATCTGTTAGTGAGGAGAATCTAGAAAAAATATTAGAAAAAGCCATTCTGAATGAGGTTTGTTGGATATTCCATGAAACAGTTTAATTGGTAATCTTCATTCTGACTGATGTATTTGGTTTAGGTGAACTTCATGGAAGGTTCAGTCTACTGATTGCTGAGTTTCATGACAAAAGACAAAGACACAGTGATTTTTAAAGTCCATTGATTTGTATGGAGATTCCTTATTCCGTTCCAGTCCCTTTTATCTGTCAAGTCAGGGTCTAGTAGAACTTTTGCTAAGTTAAGAACTGGCACAGACAACTTTTGTACATGGCTTGCCACTGGCATTTGAAGAAAAGTATTTGAGAAACTGGGAGGGCAGAAGGATGAAGCAAACTCACTTTTAACTTTCCAGCTAGTGTATAATATCTTGAAAACCAGTGATATATTTTTAATTCATTTGAAAAATACTAGCGATGTCTTAGCTAGAAGAGACCTCTGGAGGCTATCTAGTTCAGCCTCCCATTCAAAGTTGGATTATTGCCATCATGAGATCAGATCAGCAACAAGGTTTGTCTGGAGGAGTCTTGAAAATCCCCGAGGAGACAACTCAGTCCTCTGTCTCCACAGTTTGCTTTGGTGTCTCACTGCCTTTCTAGTGTAGCTTTTCTTGCTTGGACAAGATTTGGCTTAATTACCCCTTGTTATTTTCTTCAGTGCTACCAAGAGGAGTTTGGCCCTATCACATTTTTCACTCTCCCTTCAGCAGCTGTTGGTTGTAACTGGGGTTCTCCATCACATCCTCTTTGCCAAGACTGAGCTGCATCACAGGCCTCTGATCCTCTCAGTGTATGCAGCACTTTGCTGAAGCCTCTCCAGCATCTCAGCATCCTTACTGCACTGGAGGGGACCAAAAGCAGGCACAGCTGTCCAAGTGCAGCCTCAAAAGTACTGAGTGGAGGAGAATGAAAACTTCTTTTGACTGACTTGCCATATGTCTCCTGAAGTAGCCCAGAATGCCCTTCTGTCGGGTTTTTTTGCGGTGAAACATGTACTCAGGAGCAGTTTGAAGGACACATTTTCAAGCTTTTCAAATAATATTTTAACAAAAATTTTCTCAAGGGCTGCAATTTAAAAGTTTGCTGATTAAAAATGCTGAATACTAGTTATTTCATTCCTTATTTTTGTATGCTTTACTGCAGTAGAGACCATTCAACTTTTTGTCAGTGATGCTGCTTTGATGCTACCGCTCTCTCAAAATTTAACTGGCATCACTGATTCTAGCAAGTGAAAGATTTTCCTCCTGTTTAAGATTAAAGGGATATGTGGACAAGTTTTCTTGTATTTATCTTCTGCTTAGTTTGATAGTTTTTAAAAAATAGAAAAACATCTATAAAACAAGCCCCGAGTCTTGTATGAAACAATGTGTATGTCTTTTTCTAAAAGCACACTTCTGCAGAATGCTCAAGGGCAGTTCTTCTATTAAAAAAAATTATCTATTTAAAATGTATTACTGAGTAGGTAAATTCTTACTATTAGCATTTTTATTCCTAGTTAAGGTTCTGAATTAGGCATTGATGTATATTTTCTAAAGACAAACAGCTGCAAAAAATTAAATACCTATGGGCATTTCAGAGATATAATAGATATGAATACATTAGGTAACCACAGATTATAAAATTGTAAACATTGTAAAAAAAAAGTAAAAATGTGTATTATTCTATATTTTTCTTTGCAGAAAACCAGCAGTCATACACGAGTTGGGATTTTGAACAATCCTTCATCAAAAATAAGGGAAGATAATACAGCCATTGCAAGAGGGATTTTGACCACTTTTCTAACACAAAACCACAGCAACTTAAAAAGTTTCCTAAGTAAACTCAGTAAGGAAGAGACAGCAAAATCCCTTGCTGCTGGAACCAAAATTGTTAAATTTCTCATCCCAGTGAGTGTAAACTAAATTAGACTACATTCTTTTTCATTTCACGTTTTTCATTTATAAGCTTTATACAGTTTCTGCTCAAGCTGATTTGGATTTATGACAACCTTTATGTGATGGAAGAACAGAGAGTTTCTTTAAAGTAATGGAAGAAAATATGATGGTACTGGAAAACACAAAGTACAGATAGATTATTGATACTAAAATAGTTTAGTCTTAAATAGTTGTGTTTTTTTTTAATAGTTCTCCCTTAATTAAAATCACATTATTAATGTTTTTCAACAATCTAGGCTTCAGAAATAACTGATTTTACCTTGTTTTTTTGGCTGTGAGCAGTAATAGGTACAGACTTAAGTGTTTGAGTTTAACAAGCATCCTGTGTTTCTGGCCAACCTATTCTGGTGTGTTTCCATGAAAATTCGTTAGTTGAAAATACAAATGTTGGTGATTTCTAAGTTCGGACATAGATAGGACCTGACTTATCAAAAAGTACAGTTTTTTGTTGCAAAAGGAGCTGTAAATTGTAGTATTTTTAAATAGGAGGATTTGGAAGACTAAAAGAACTCTCTGGCACCATATTGAAAAATTACTTGTTTGGTTGGGGTCTTGCTTTTATTTCGTTGTCTAATAAAATTTCAAAGACATAAAGGTTGCTAATTAATCAGTATGCATGTTACTAATTTATTTTGGTCCATTAATTCTATCTGCATTAATCTATTTGATGGTTCTGTAGTATATCTCTAATGAAGAAATGCTGATCAGTGGAGTTTAATATAGCAAGATAATTTTGAGAGGTGAGGCACGGTGCCATTGTAAGCAGGGCAGAGTTGCAGCATTTTTTCCCACTTTGTACATGGATTTGTTTTGTGTCTCACTGGGTGATGTTGGCTTCCCCAAAACGTGTTTAAGCTGTATTAAATGACCACATTAAAATGACTGCTAGTTTTTTAGAGTGCTGTGGATTTTTTATACCTTTTTCCTAAAGGCAAGAATAGAGTTCAGTTGCTAACAGAGGATGTAGATTTTTGTGCAGGTGTGTGCTAGGCTGTAAAAAAGCTTTTAACCTCAGGCTCAACTTTCTACTCGTGGTTACTCACAGTTGCCCAAGGGTAAAAACTGCACAGCAGCTACCTGGGGGACCATGGCTCCACACCAGCAGTCATGTACTTGCATTGAAAACAAGGTGGTTGTTGTATTTTGCTTTCTGGTTACCACAGAATGTGAAGAAAACCTTTGGTTACCTCAGCCATTATAAAATTTGTATGTGGTGATTCATTCCACCATCTCATGCTTTGCCTTCGCTCTAGGGAATGGATGGCGATATTTTTGAGAAGAAGTACAACACTTTGGGATTGGATTTAATCAAAACCCACCAGATGTTCTGCCAGGAGGTTCTTAAGCTGCTCCCTGGGCAAATGGCTGTTATGAGCAATGGCAGGGTAAGAAAGAAATGAAGTAATCCCTCAGTTTTTATGTGGGTATTTTTTACTCCCGGGAACTTTAGTTTCAAACGAAAGAAAACACATTATTTTGATTTCTTAGTCATTCAGACTGCTATTAGAGAATAGTATGAATGTTTGCCTTGCTTCCTACTTTGTTTTACTCATAATTTGTTTGTTAGTTCCATTCCACTGAAGCTACTATGTATGTATGTTATTTCCACAGCTATTTAAGAGTTAATCTGACAAGATTCTTTAAATAGGTTAATATTTGATGTATTAGTAATGATATTTAAGAACTAATTATGATCCTGAAGTTACTCATATTTGGGATAGGATAAGCCACTATATATACAAGAAAAAATAAATTACATTGATTTGGATAGTAATTCAAATTGGTTTTCAGTATTAAATTGCTGTATAGTTTTTATTCTTACTGTTCAAACACAAGTATAACGGGGTTTTTTTTGTTTCAGATTCTGTATAATCTGCAACAATAGCCTTAATTAGTGTGACTGTAGATGAAATGTGATTAAAAAAATTCACAGTGTTGGGTTCAATATTTACTACTTGTTAATGACAATCAATATGTTACATTTCAAATACCATTTACACAAACCAATCTTTGAGTTAACTCTTTTCTGTTTTCTATTTATTGCTTCACCATTAGAAAGAAATAGAGATACTACATTGGCATCTTATTACTGGAAGCTCTCCTTAAATTGTTCTTAGTTAATCTTGTGCATCTTAATTGCTTTTCAGATACAATGGGAACACCACTATTGAACCCACAGAGAGCATTTTTGTTAATGAAGCACAAAAGAATTACATGGGCTTATTTCTGTCACCTGAATATGCAGTGTTATTTTAGAAATGGCCATTATTCTGTTTTCTATGCCTAAAAACATGAAATAATCTAATATCCTAGGTTGTGAGGAAATGAATTAAAAATATTTGGATAATTTGATCATGTATATTCACCTATTGAAAGTGTGTTTTGACCTTAAAAGATTTTTTAAAGATGCATGGGATATCTTTCATTTTTATCCTTTCTGTTCCAAAACTGAAGTTTTGTTCTTATTAACAGCTGCTGAGTTGTAGGGTTTTTTGTTGTTTTGTTTTGTTTTTTTTCAAAAATCCCTCGAAAATAGCATGATAATTCATAATCACACTGTTTTTCTCTATCTCATGCATCATTAAGATTACTAAAAATTCAAAAGTGGAATTTTTTTAGACAACCTATAATTTCTAGGAAGCAGTTGGAAGGTGGGACAGAAGCATTCAGCACCAGACTTGCATCATAACATTCTATGTCCTGGGAGCCCTGTAAGCTCCTGAAATTGCCTTGGTCAGTTTAGCCTGGTATAGTAAAAGTAAGAGCTACAAACAACGTCCTCAAAGCTATTTTCTGGGACTTCAAGACACTTTTATTTCAGACCCACAAAATAACCTAAACCCATAGCCATTCTGGTTTTTGTCTCTGGATATTCTACATTTCTTATTCATTTCTCTTTTTTTTCTTTTCTATAAATTCTGCTTCATTTGAGAAGCCCTCAGAAGTTAAGATACAGTGATCACAGAATTAAACACCTAAAGAGTGCAGTAGGCAAGATAGGAGTTTGAGTTTTAAAATGTACCTAACAGCTTTTTCTTAGATTCCTTCTTTCTAAACAGTTACCTTCTTTACATCTGTATGTACAACGATAAGTATCATAACTATTTGTTGCAGTTCTGCTTGGTAATTACATAAATGTAAAAGCCTCATCCTGCACAGTTATTCTTCAATTCAGTACTCTAGAGTTAATAATACTGGTGTTTATAGTTAATAATATTGGCTGGGGGTTGCATATTGTGCATTCATTTAAAATATTAGTATATTTTTTCTGAGAGAAGAAACATTATTGGGACACTATGTTCAGTAACATTCTTTTTCTCTGTGTAAAGATACTGGGTCCTTTAGATGAAAATGAATTCTATACAGAAGATTTTAATTTGTTAGAAAAAGTAACGTACAGTACCTCGGCAGAGAAGATTAAAGCTGTTGTCAAAGAGATGGGAAGCAGTAGTAAAAGGTACAATTCTTCTGCAGTTTGCAGCTTTATCATACACAGCTTTGTTTATTGCCTGTGACAAATTAATAATCCTTTTACATGGAAAACGTGATCAAAGGTTCAAATTTTTATATTCATAGTACTCTTCATACCATATACTCATACATGTATGCTCTGCATGTACTTGAAATATTTATTGTTTGCGTGCTATATATTTGCTGTTTTCTTACTTGGCATCTGAGTAATTCTGCTTAGAGAGATTTAATTGTCCCTCATTTCCTTATCATCATTCCTCTGACAGCCTTATTATACTTACCTACCCAAATCCTTGCCCTGTTTTCTAGAAGAAACAGCACATTGCTGAACTCCGTTACCTTTATGCTCAGCAAATTATGCTATTTTAACATAGTTTTCCACTTTATATATTTAGGTTCAGCTGCATGTGTTATTTACAACGTGGCTGAGAGCCTTCTTTGGTAGCTTGCTGTTGCAGCACAGAGCAGAAAAAGCCCCTGTAGTATTCAAGAGACATGCACTTTCTTAATGTTGATCATATGTGTGATGAATCTAAGGCATAAGAGATCACCCTATGTCCAAAAGAATGTTTTCTCCATCTTACATTGTAATATGTGTGCAGGTCTGCTGGGTTGTTCCAAATATTTTGTCTGCTTTCACTGTACTCACAACCAAGAGAAGGCTACAGCTATCTGTAAACAATTCCTTCTAGATTTTGTTTTCTTAAAAGTAATTATAAAGAAGAATAATAAACTTGATAAAATCCAGTGAATCTTAAAATTGTGGTAAGTTCTGAATATTGGTATTTGAAGTAAGAACATGCATTGTTTTTGGGAACTGCTAGTAAAAGAGCCTGTAAAGATGTGGGCAGATGTGGTGCTCTGACACCTTACTTGGCAGCGTTCACACACCTGTTAACTGAAGAAGTGCAAAAATGAATTCTAGCCAGCTTTAAATCTAAAGATCCTGTTTGTGGATAAAGAAAATAGCAAAATTGTATAATTTCTACAATAACAGTTGAATTTCTATGTATATAATTTCTGTTAACTGGAAGGACTGGCACAACTGAAAGAGTAAGTACCATAAGGGCATATTCAAGAAGAGCTAGAACTATCAATGCCGTAAGTAGTGAGAGGCAAAACATACTTAATCAAGTATTAAGATTTAGTAACACTGAAACAGAACTACTGTGGCTTTGAAGGAAATTCCAGTAAGAAAAAACTTACCAAATTTAAAGGTTATGGCCAAGTAAACTTGAAGCTTGTTAACTTGTTAATTGTCTGTTCTTAGATGTTGTTATGAAAGAAAAAAAAATGCAAAAAAGAAATAAAGAACAGTACGTGTCCAGTTGTATTGTAGTATGCAGACTGTGAGGCCTGTGAGGCTGAATTGCAGTTCTCCTAATTGTGCATCACTTAATTTATTAACAAACTCCAAGGCAGTAAGTGCTTCTTGGGCATTGGCAGTGCTAAAAGTTCTATGCAAAACAACAGAGTTTGAGGTCATAATCGTAAAGAGTTCAGATTTGGGATCTGGGTTTTTTAAATAGTCATTATCCAGGCAGGTATACATTAAACTGTGAATGTTTTACTCCTTTTGTGATTAAAACTTTTTTGTTGTGTCTTCTTTAATCTAGTGGCAGTGATTTGATTATGAAAATAGATGCCTTACTGTCATCTTTGCCTAAAACAGAGATAAGACAAGATGCTGAATTACTCAAAGAACAGCACAGGTAAGTTCTGTCTGTCATGATAATGCACTTACAGTATTGTCATATTAAAATTCGAATGAGTTGGTGGCTACATAAGGCCTTTGAAAACTGAAGTATTTCAGTTTTAAAAGAAATTGCTGATTCTGTTGTATGAACATGCTCATCTGCCTTTTAAAAGATTTAACTTGTATCGTCTAATTATTTTCCAACCTTACCCTTTGCTGAAAAGAGTGATTGCAATCAATGTGAATAGAAATGGTGATCTGGAGTTAAAAAACTTGGGAGTCCATTCATTTCTTGAAATATTTAGAATTTTCATAGGTCAGAGCTAAGAGAAGCCCCTGCTGATTTTCGTTAATGTGGAAAACTGCACATCTTTTTCTGCTTGTGGATCTCAAGTGCTATTTTCAAGGCTAGTGTACATCTGCTTGTATAGGACAAGCATGTGTATGTATAAGTGTGTCTCATAAATATATATTTATATAAAGTTCACACCTGTGTAGCAGTTTGTGTCTTAGCAGTGCCATTCTTGTCCACTGCTAAATACACAGCTGATACAACTAGGTTACATTCAAATGCAAATTAATAGGGTTCATTGGTATCTAATTCCTTGGGAAAAAACAAACTGACTCTTTTCAGCTAAGAGATTTACACTTGGCCAGCTCCTATTACTGTTACTACAGTACTAACTTGTATGTTGGCTCCTTGTGATTCTGATCCTAGGTTTAAAAAGTGGGTATGCCCTAAGCATCTTCTTTTGTTTTCATTGTTCATGAATGAGGTGAGAAATACCAAGATCTTCATGTGTGAATCCTTCCCACTTTCATACTGGGGTACTAGCCGTAGCTGGTTTTAAGTTTAGCTGGGCCAAGCTTTCTGGAGCAGACAGATGTATTTTGAAAGGATATATGACAACCCAAGAACCACAATTAAAATAAAAAATTTAATGCTATTTCCAAGTCCCTACTTACTTTTTATCAATAAATTTAGTGTGCTGGGCCTTATTGTTGAAAATATAAGGAGTCAAATCAGTAGTAGGCTGTTTCAGGTGGCTAACACCTTTTCCAAAGTTATACTAGTAACAGTCTCTACTATGCTATACTGTATGGGGTAAAGTTTGACTCATGAATAGTACTTGTGTTTCTAGGAATATAAAAAAATTTATTTCGTCCAGTTACTGTGTTGTTTACAGCATATGAATTTTTTTTAGTTAAGTTTACTAATGTTTTTCTTCCTGTAGATCCAGAGTACTTTAACTAGGGCTTCTTGACTTTGTCTAATCAAGTTTATTAAACGAAGTTATTTTATGGAATGCATAGAACTAATCCATCCTGTCAAGTTTCACACTTCTCAATTGCCACTTTCACCAGGTTTATTTGTTCTTTGGTTTTTTTGCTTGTTTGTTTGTGTTTTTAAGTTGTGTCACCACTGACTCTTGTCAAATCTGATTATTCTAGATATTGATCAAGGAAACTACACCAGTAACAAATGGCCATTTTAGAAATTTTGCTGTATGTCTTATTTTAGAAATTTTGTTATGGGGCATGTATATTATCACTAACCAGTATGGAGCTCTGTAGATTAATGCTACATTTTCAATCACTTTTCATGTTTAGCTTTCCTAGTTATATCACAGGGAGCATTAATGATGGCTATGTCTTCATGCATAGTAACATCTAAAGTGCCTCTGATGCTAGAAATTTGTGTCTAAAAACGTTTGTTCTTTCGAGAGATTCAGTTTAGGGGTTTTGTGTCACTTATTTATCTTTTTTCTTTTTAACAGTGTAGTAAAAATTGATCCCCAAGAGAATGAACCATTTTATGATGTTGTTGCTATTGTGGATCCATTGACAAGAGAAGCACAGAAGATGGCTCATTTATTGATTGTAAGATGGTGGTCATTTATTTTAATGTGCATATTTGTAGTTTAATTTTTGCTAAACTTTTTACATTTCCATGTACAGTGTAGTAAAGGGGAGACAAAAGGTAAGCATTTTTAAAATACACATATTTAGTTATTTAAATTCATATTAAAAAGTTGGGTTTCATCTAATTAATCATTATAAGTAGCTTACTTACAATTAGAATTCAGATGCACCATGAACCAGTCCTCTTATAAGTCCATAAGTGCTCTCTATAGTCAATAGAAGAAAATAAGGAGGTTGTCTGTGTAATATAAGTGGGAAAGGTTCTCCTATCTCAAAATCTTAAGAGGCTTATGCTTCTCTCCATTAAACCAAATCACCTTGGTTTTCCATGGTACCTAAATGATGTGGTCTAAATCTGACCCATAATGTCATTGTAAGAAGATTGGGCTCTAAACCTTTCAGCTCTTGGCATGGTATTTCTCAGTTGATTAATGCTGCCAAGTATATTTAGAAGTCTTCCACTGTGTATAGCTATTGATCATCTCGAGAGAAACTGTCCTAAAACTGCAGCCCCTAAAATGATCTTTTTTCACTAGTTGCAGAATATCACTCTGCCTTAGGTTCCTTTATAGTTTCCCATAAAAATGTAAATTTTGTCTTCTGCTTATGGTCTCTTACAATTTTGAAGCCCATAACGTGATTTTTGCTGCATCCTGTTTTATCTTTTTCTCTGCAGTAATTATGAAAGTTTCATAAATTCTTTTTATATTGCTCCCCCCCCTCCCATTTTCATATTCTTTATGCCTTTTGTATCAAATATTGAAGCATCCACTCACTCTTCATAAATAATAGCAAACCAAGGGAAAACATTTTAAAATTAGTGAAAATTCTGATATTCTAAGACTCTGGAATACCAGCTTTTCTCTAGAATCAGATCTTTCATTTCACCATTCTCGGTTAAAATGAAAACTTCATGTTACCAAGTGAAAACATTTTTATTTTGGACATGACTGAAAACTCTCTCCACTCAGCCAGAAGTTCATATGATCATAGAATCACAGAATTGGCTGGGTTGGAAGGGACCTCAGAGATCATCAAGTCCAACCCCTGATGCACTACTTCTGCAGTTACCAGACCATGGCACTGAGTGCCACATCCAGTCTCTTTTTAAATATCTCCAGGGGTGGAGAATCCACTACTTCCCTGGGCAGCCCATTCCAATGTCTGATCACCCTCTCAGTAAAGAAATTCTTTCTAATATCCAACCTAAACCTCCCCTGGCACAACTTAAGTCCATGCCCTCTTGTCTTGTTGAAAGTCGTCTGGCAAAAGAGCCCAACGCCCCCCTGGCTACCCCCTCCTTTCAGGGAGTTGTAGAGAGTGATGAGGTCTCCCCTGAGCCTCCTCTTCTCCAGGCTGAACACCCCCAGCTCCCTCAGCCTCTCCTCATAGGGTCTGTGCTCGAGTCCCTTCACCAGCCTGGTTGCCCTCCTTTGGACCTGCTCCAGGAGCTCGATATCCTTCCTGAACTGAGGGGCCCAGAACTGGACACAGGACTCGAGGTGTGGCCTTATTGCATCAAGGACCTTGTAACTCAGATCAGAAGCCTCCATTCCTCCTGGGGCAACAGGCTCCCTGGTGAGCAAGCAGCATCTTCCCTGAAGCAAATGAGAGTCCCCTGGTGTACCAAGCTGTTCAGACATCACAGATCCTACTTGAATCATAGGAGCTGGTGTCTTAGTCTAGAAGCCAACATGTAGGAGAAAACAATGAAATGCTGTTGAAACTAAACAAATCAGAAATATTTTCATATAGATGAAAGTTCGGGGGGGGATGTATTTTCTAGTGAAAAATAAGCTTAAAATGAAAATAAAAAAAAAAAAAATATCTAATTAAATAGAAAGCCACCACATCCTGGTATAGAGACAGAAATTGCTTACATGTACAGCAAGCCCCAAACTCAGAATTCCTAAATGGACGCCTTTCCAATTACCTAGCTATATGTAGGTGATGTATAACTGTAAACTTTAAGCACTTGGATATACTTATATTTAAAGGCTCTTTTTTGTAGTAGAGTGATTGGACTAGTGCTCAGTATGTTAAATGGTAGCTACTAATAGTGAAAATTTGTGTAATAACCACCACAGCAAAGTACATGATTCTTGTCCCAGTTTATTTTATTTATCTTGTTAAATGTGTCCACATTTCAATTTTGTTTTTTTTAACCTAGTGAAAGCATGCTATTTTACTTTGTGTCACTTAATAGTCACTTTAAAGAAATCTTTTGGTAATTTTGTTTTAAAGTATAAACAAGAAGTTATTCATATTAAATGGAATTGAATTTGGGAAGGTATAAACAGCTATAGGTGAACTGTAATGTAAACTTTACTGCTTAGTCTGAGAAAGTGGCAATTTAAGAACATTAACAGGCAAGTTGTGAGTCAGAGCATGAATTAGAGCAGAGCCACAGCTAAGTGGTCCCAAGATTATGGATGTGGTCGTGTGAAAAAGTAGAAATTTCTTCCTCTAAAAATGAGGAAAAAATTGAAGAGGTGGTGTTTGGTTTTTTTTTTTTTTTGCCCCTCATGTTTTGCCAAAACCAGCTGAAAAAGTACTATACCTTGGGCCACTGAATAAGCTATGTGTCCCAAATGCTTTACTCCAGCAGTATATGTAACTCTTAGAGCCCTCTCCTTTTTTTTCTTTGCACCAGTAACTGCCAGAGGACTCAAAAATATGGAGAGAAAAATAAAGCATTTTCCTTTTTTCCTGTCAGCTATCTTCTGCCTTTTTTTCTTCATTCAGTTTTTCTTCAGGGAGAAACTGTTACTCCCTATCCTCTAAAATGACAGGAATCTCTGAAGTAGCCCCTTTTGATAATCTAGTCTGATTTCCTGTATAACATGGGTCATAGGACTCTTTTTTCTCAATTAGCATTTGAAGTAGAATTTTTTTTTAATCTAATAATAATTTAAACATTATCAAACAGTTGAGTATGGATCACAGCTCCTACTGAGCTTTCCCTGTGTCTAATTAACCTGAGTGTTAAACTCGCTTGGAATTGCAGATTTTTATTTATTTCCGTGCTGCAAGCTTTCATCTTCTCATCATTTTGTGAGTTCTTTTGAAGATTCTGAGAGTTTGTTTTCAGTGTAGGTGCTTTGTATTATGGTGATGTTCACAAACAATTCCAAGTGTTCGGTTGAATAATCGTGGTTTAGCGAGTTAATGCTTTTCAGATGAGCTGTGGTAACTTACAGTAACCCTTTTGAAAATTGACTTCACATGCAAAATAAAACTTGCTCTTAAATAATTTTCAGGCTCGGTAAACTGAAATAATTCAGCTATTTTTTACAGTGTGAAATTTAAATTGATTTAAATTTCTGTGCTCTTCTTTTAGTTTTCTGACTTAAAGGAAACACGCTGAACTCTTCAAACACACTGGTATAAAAGAGGCGTGTGCATTTTCATGTGTTGACTTGAATGCCTTGGCTTTTGGTGTCCTCATAAGCCCTAAATAACAAAACCAGATTTAGTATTCCAGAAGTAGCATTGTTGAAAACCACAGAAATAATGCATTCTTGCCTTATTTGTTATTTCCTATTTAAATTCCTTTGAAATGTTAATTAAGAATGGCATTATTCTTTTGGCTGTACTAAATTTCATGGCCAGCTGATGGATTGCAGTGGTACCTCAGTCTTTTTAAAGATCATTTAATTCTACACAGTCGACCACATATCTACACAGATTGCTTAAGTATCATTCCTTACTAATGAGATAAGATTTTTGTCTTGTTTGAAGATGAAGTCCTGTACAAGTTTACATCACTTTGGATGCAACATTTGAAAAGAAAATTGTGTTTTCTTTAGTGATGAAAATTCTGGGTATGTTTCGGTAGATGAGACCAGCCAGAACTGGTTACAAATGCTTTTTATTCTGAATAATAGATAAATACCTGAGTAATTTTGATGCCTATTTTGATTTTGGTAGTTTTTAGCCCACATCACTTCATACTTTCCTGTCTTCTGCTTCCAGTGGTGTTGGCTTCTTGTTTCCTGCTTCACTTTTTCTCACCTTTATGCCATTTTGTAGTCTTTAGTTTTTGCTCAGTAGACTTTTAGTTATAGTGTTACAGTGACTCAAAGGATGAGAATGAGAAACGAGGAGCAGAACAGTTCCCTAGAACCATGTAAATCTGTAGCACTGTAGTACTGAATATGTCTAGCTATGGGTTGAACTTAGGAAAGAAAAAAATAGTTATAATAAAAGATTTAAGGATAACAATTGTCTTGCTTTGTTCCCAATTTAATTGCCATTACAGTAATTTTAGATTTTAGCCTTAGTGGTATCAGTATTTTAACTCAGCTTTAATATCTTATTAGCTTTTCTAATAATATCCATAAAGGTAGACACCAATGCTTTATCCTTTCAAATAAACACTTTGGGTCAGAAACCAGAAAAATGAAAATAACTTGGTAAAGGTTTTTAAAAGTGCTTTAAATAAATTAATAACTTTAAACACCAGAGATTGCTCACAAAAACAAGGTAAAAAAACGCCAGAAAATTAGTATTTTAGAAATTAACAGATGAAGAAACTGAGAGGGAAGTAGAAGTATTTTAACTTATTGGAATGCTTTGAAGTTGAATAAATACTTCAACACATCATTGATCTATTACCGACATTTAAAATTAAGTAGTTAAGTATAAAAATAATTCTCTGAGCTGTACTCAAGTATTTTAATGAGTGAAAGTCATTGTTTTAAGATGAGTTATTGAATAAAAGGCATGTATTGTACTTAGACCTTGAAGTGCCTTAGAGTCTTCTAGAAAACAATGTAAGAAAGGTGGTAATGTGCTCAATAATTGGAAGATGGGGATAGCTGCTCTTTAAAAAACTGCCTAAAGAGGGGAAAACGTTAATATTTTGACTATCAAGAATATCATGTGCTAAATCATGCAGTTTTAGAAAAGGTCAAGTCTTTATTTGGAATATGACAACATCCCTTAATATACAGATATATTTAAAGCTTAAAATTGTTTGAGATTTCTACTTGAGCCTGAGAAATGACAGGATGTTACAAGAATAACTGGCTTATTTTCAAAGTTCAGTGATTACCAAGAACGACATTTTACAGAGTTGTTGGGTTTTTTGTTTGTTTTTTTACTGTAGGTACTCAAAGAAGTTGTTAATATGAAACTCAGGTTGTTTTTGAACTGCAGATCTAAGCTGTCTGAAGTGCCACTGAAGAGGTAAGTAGCTTATACCTTGTTTTACCAGCATATCATCTCACTTGGTTTGCAAAAACATCCCTAACAGCATATATTCCCTTAAAAAATAAAGTGCTTTGTGTTTCTGGATCCTTTTTTTACAGTAATTATTTTCCTTGAATATAAGTTAAATGTTACCTTGTCTGGAGAAAAACTCTAATTCTAAAGCCTCAAGCAGGGGGTCCCAGAGAAGTGATCTGGTCCATTGAATAAATGATCTGTAGACTCAATGGAGGGCCTTTCATACCTGTGAAAACCTGAGTAAACATACAGTCTGCATTTCAGATCTTGTTATAATTTCTTATGAATATTATAGCCTTAAACTGAATTTCTTATAACATTCTGCAAAGACCAGGGTTCACTAATTGAGTGAACTTACACTGAAGTGAGGATTCCAGAGATGATTCCTTTCCCTCCAAGAGACATGTTCAAGCACTGCTATCCCTTTGGCAGATATGTTACCTGTGATGTTATTACAAGAGAGGCTGACAGTGGTACCCATCCTTTAGCCAGCAGACTGGAGAACTAATTACTTGCCCAAAAAGCAGGCGTCCTTGGTTTCTACTTGATCTGAGGGTGACTGAACTCACACCTTTTGTACTGCAAGAGAGTGTCTTTAATCATCAGTCTTCTGAGTACCTTGTATGAACATGGTCATCATTGCTTTTAAAGCTAAGCCCTTTGCAAGGTGTTATTGCCTGGGGCTTTCTCAGTGCTTGGGAGAGGTGCCTTGGTTTGTGCCTTGGCAACAGCTTGGATTTTTCTTGCAGCAATGATTCCATATCAAATACATCCATATATTAGCCCAAACATTTTGCAAGAAAATTGTGTCCCTCTTGATGTGTACAGAATTTCTTACTTTTTTATTTTACTTTTGATAGTAATTAAATGTCTCTTTTTTTTCCCAAGCATTCATTACTTGCTGATTTCACTCTCCATCTCCACTGGGCTCTTTCTCTGTTCTTTTCATTTTGTTAAATATCAGTAGAGAAGGGAAGCAAATCGGCATTATTTTGTTGTTGCAAGGGACTTACACATGTGAAATAAATGGGTAAGGAGCTGGAGAGGAATAAAGACATCTCTCCTTTGCTACCTACCTGTAGCAACTGTAGGACACTTTGCTGCTAATGCCAGGAGCTTTTCTTCCAGCAGAAGTAAGTCCTCCTGCTTAATTAATGATATAGATTGTGAGAATTCAAGGCAGTTCACAGTCAAGATGTTTAGATGCACCTCTTGAGTATTCACCTGCCAAGCCATTGAGAATATTGATGGGAACTGTGTTCTTTCATGGCAAAGAATTGGCAAAAGCAAATAGATTTGTGCTCTTCAGCCAGCCCATTTGAGATGCTGTAGGTATTGTCTGATGGCACTCCAAAAGAAGAGGGAGCTACTGTGCATCCTAACATCATTTTATTTGGTAAACATTCACTGTAAAGTCACTTATAAGGACTTCATGTTTGGAAATTCATGCTTCAGTAAATGTGGTTTTTTTGAACACTTGTTTTTCAACAGCTTCTATCGTTTTGTGCTGGAACCAGAATTAACTTATGGGATCAACAAGCACCTTCCTTCTGAACCCATGGCAAAGTTCCTAGAATTGCCAGAATCACCTCTTTTGACTCTAAACATGATCACTCCTGAAAGCTGGTTGGTTGAAGCAGTAAACAGCTCCTGTGATCTGGATAACATTCATTTAGAGGACGTAAGTAATAAATATAAATCAGCTATGAAGTTATAACATTATAAAACTTGTGTTGGGCCTTCTACATAGAGAGGAAAATGGAAATATTGTGAAACTTTTTTGTCTGTTTTCCAGAAATATTCTCTGTATTGATTGATTGGTTAGTCACATTCTTATTTTCATGACTTTTTTCACATTCTCTCTTAAAAAAAAACCACAAGTCTTCAAAGACACCAGTGAAACAAAAAATCAGAATGCAGAGTAGAAGTAAAAGCAATAAATCTGCTATGTTTATCTGCTATGAACTTTATACTGGTTCCGAAAATACTATTTTTTTAGATAAAAAGCAATTCAAGGGTTCTCTGTGTTAGTTTTCTGTTTCTCTTTTGTTTTTTTTAAATGTTTGTGGTAGTAATAGGATTGCCCAAGTAAATCTTCAAATAAACCAGAATATATGGCTGTTTACTAATATAGATTAAAATATATTTAATTCTTTAGTTCACATTTTTTTAATTATGTTTTTAATCTCTCAGCTTTAAAGTCACTACATTTGCTTCAACCACTAAGCTGATTAAAAATATTTAGGGTGTTTGTTCAACTGAAGCTATGCATTCAGAAGGCTTCCAAATTTCACAATATTTTACAAAGTTGTGAAAACGAAGTTTGGGATTTACCTTACAAAGGCTGAGACACCTCGCCTTGCTCAATAGTCACTGGAGATAAGATCCCTCCAGACAGTGATTCATCTTCCTTGTATTGGAGACCTATAATAAAATCGAGCAAAGGGCCTTTCTCTCTTTTTTTTTTTTTTTTTTTTTTTTCCCTTCTTTTTTTTTCTTCTTTTTTTTTTTTTTTTCTTTTTCCTTCTCTTTTTTTCTATTTTTTTTTCTTCTTTTTCTTTTTTTTCTCTTTTTCCTTCTCTTTTTTCTTTTTTTTCTTCTTTTTTTTTTCTTTTTTTTCTTTTCTTTTCTTTCTTTTTCTTCTTTTTCTTCTTTTTCTTCTCCTTCTTTTTCCTTCTTTTCCTTCTTTCCTTCTTTTCCTTCTTTTCCTTCTTTTCCTTCTTTTCCTTCTTTTCCTTCTTTTCCTTCTTTTCCTTCTTTTCCTTCTTTTCCTTCTTTTCCTTCTTTTCCTTCTTTCCTTCTTTTCCTTCTTTTCCTTCTTTTTCCTTCTTTTCCTTTCCTTCTTCCTTTCCTTTCCTTCTTTCCTTTCCTTCTTTTCCTTTCCTTCTTTTCCTTCCTTCTTTTCCTTTCCTTCTTTCCTTTCCTTCTTTTCCTTTCCTTCTTTTCCTTTCCTTCTTTTCCTTTCCTTCTTTTCCTTTCCTTCTTTTCCTTTCCTTCTTTTCCTTTCCTTCTTTCCTTTCCTTCTTTTCCTTTCCTTCTTTTCCTTTCCTTCTTTTCCTTTCCTTCTTTCTCTTCTTTCTCTTCTTTCTCTTCTTTCTCTTCTTTCTCTTCTTTCTCTTCTTTCTCTTCTTTCTCTTCTTCTCTTCTTTCTCTTCTTTCTCTTCTTTCTCTTCTTTCTCTTCTTTCTCTTCTTTCTCTTCTTTCTCTTCTTTCTCTTCTTTCTCTTCTTTCTCTTCTTTCTCTTCTTTCTCTTCTTTCTCTTCTTTCTCTTCTTTCTCTTCTTTCTCTTCTTTCTCTTCTTTCTCTTCTTTCTTTTCTTTTTTTTTCTTTTTTTTTTCTTTTTTTTCTTTCCTTTTTTTCTTATTTTTCTTCTTTTCTTTTCTTTTCTTTTCTTTTCTTTCTTTATTTCTTTTCTCTTCTCTTCTTCTCTTTTCTTCTCTTTCTTCTCTTTTCTTCTCTTTTTCTTCTCTTTCTTCTCTTTTCTTCTCTTTCTTCTCTTTTCTTCCCTTCCCTTTTTCTTCCCTTTTCTTCCCTTTTCTTCCCTTTTCTTCCCTTTTCTCCCTTTTCTTCCCTTTTCTTCCCTTTCCTTTCCTTTTCTTCCCTTTTCCTTTCCTTTCCTTTCCTTTCCTTTCCTTTCCCTTTCCTTTCCTTTCCTTTCCTTTCCTTTTCCTTTCCTTTCCTTTCCTTTCCTTTCCTCTTCCTTTCCTTTCCTTTCCTTTCCCTTTCCCTCCTTTCCCTTTCCCTTTCCCTTTCCCTTCCCTTTCCCTTTCCCTTTCCCTTCCCTTTCCCTTTCCCTTTCCCTTTCCCTTTCCCTTTCCCTTTCCCTTTCCCTTTCCCTTTCCCTTTCCCTTTCCCTTTCCCTTCCCCTTTCCCTTTCCCTTTCCCTTTCCTTCCCTTTCCCTTTCCCTTTCCCTTCCCTTTCCCTTTTCCCTTTCCCTTTCCCTTTCCTTTCCCTTTCCCTTTCCCTTTCCCTTTCCCTTTCCCTTTCCCTTTCCCTTTCCCTTTCCCTTTCCCTTTCCCTTTCCTTCCTTTCCCTTTCCCTTTCCCTTTCCCTTTCCCTTTCCCTTTCCTTTTCCCTTCCCTTCTTGTTTTGTTTAGGTTTGTTTGGGGTTTTTTTTTTGTTTCCCTTTTGATACTTGAATTCAGTTCAAGTAAATCCCATACAACGTGTTTGTTACTGTAATACCTTGCTTTACACACATGCTTAAATGACATCAATTATTGATTAGATGTTCCTTCCACAGGTAAAAGAGACAGTTGTAGCAGAATATGAACTAGAATACATGTTGCTTGAAGGACATTGCTTTGACGTGACAACTGGACAACCTCCTCGAGGGTTACAGTTCACTCTGGGGACAAAGAAGAATCCTGTCAGGGTTGATACTATTGTGATGGCCAATCTGGTGAGTATTAAGTACAGAAAGAGTCATTACAATCACATGGTTGTCAAGAGAATTCCTCAGGAGCTGCATGTTCTCCAAATCCATTCCTCTGTGTTGTGAGTTTAGTAACACTAAAAGCAATGGGAACATCCTGGAGCTGAAAGCATCTAGAAGAGATGTGCATCTCTAATTTGGTGAGCTTTTCCCCACTCCCCTTCTGATCCAGTCTAGGTTTGGATATAGCTTAATTTTAGGCTGAAGTACTTAAACCTAATTGATTTAGATAGTAGGAGGTAGTTATAATCAGATGGAACTTCCACTGACAAATATAAGGTATGAATCATGTTCTGATTAACACAACGATTTTTGTTAAACAATGATCCAGGAAAAAGAAGGTTCCTGTTTTAGATGCCTCATTCAAGCACTTAAAGTCTCTCTGGGACAAATCCACACCTGACAGTTCCTCTGGTCATCCAAAGTAACAAAGTAATTGTTTTTTGTTTTAGCAAACTGTAGAGCAAATGATCTTCTCTGTAAATACTGTATCACAAGGAATAAAATTGCATAATAAACCATGATACTTTTTTTTTTTAATTTTTTAAAACAGAAATTCTGAATACAGTCTGAAACTCTTAAAGATTCTTCACACTCTAAAGCTTGCTTCATCTGGCTTTCATGTAGTACCTGTATTGGGAAAGAGCCGTATTGACTTTGAAAGCTGTTCCAGGCAAAAAAAATTGTTTCAAAGAAGCTTTTCTCTTTACAGTCAATTTAACAGTCTATTTCTTTACTACTCACTTAGTTGTTTTTTCAGGTGAAGGTTTTTTTATGCAGCTAGAAACAAATGAAGCACTGAAAGACTTTAACGTGGACATGCAGGAAAGGTGGTAGTTGATTGCATCACTGCTGTATAACTTCTAGGGCTATTATGAGAGTAATTTTTTTTTTTAATATGGACATGGTTGCTTCTGAAATGCTGATAGAGCAGGTGCCTCTCCTTTTTTTTTTTGTAGGGGTATTTTCAACTGAAAGCAAATCCAGGTGCTTGGAGACTGAGATTACGTAAAGGAAGATCTGAAGAGATTTATCAGGTTTTTTCGTAAGTATTAACCCATCTTTTGGAAACATTTAAAAATAATTTGAAAAAATCTGACAGTACTGAAGGAAAATAAGCAAAAATAACATGGAAAAATAGAACAAGAAGCAGGTAATGATTTCAAGTTTATAGGAGAGACCTTATTTTGTGGTAGTATAAGTTGTTCTTTGATTGCTCCGTGTGTTCTTGAAGGAATTTTTATGTATTAATGCATGATAAGCCTAAGGGATCAGCTAGACTTGTTGCTAGCCAAGTGTACTGTACAGTTACCAGACATATGACCTGTAAGTTCCCATGCATGGTTAGCAATATCACACAACCACTTTCACCACATTCTGTAGAAACATAAGTCATGAGTTTTTTTATTAACATTTTAACATTCAAAAAGTACTTAACACGTAATTTGAAGAGTATGTCCATGAGAGCATTGCTAGTTCTCCAGCAGCATCTTGATCATCTGGAGGAAGTGCCATGAACTTCTCTCCTAATATTTTTCAGCCCCAGGGATGCCTCTAAATGACATGTTATTAAGGGGAGGCATCTTTTCTTTGGCAGGAGTATTATATTAATTTCAGTTCTAGGCCTTTTATCTTCAATCAATTCTGAGTGTTTCTTAGTTGTCTAAATTCTCTAATAATGACTGTGGTTACACCTTCACCTTAGGATATAGAAACACCCTTCATTTCTGCACTTTGGCTGCATGTTGACTGCATCATATTTTCCTCCCCTGGGAGAGACCCTTCTTCCTGGAAAGAAGTCACAGTAACTGGCATTTATTGGTCACCTATATAGCTTAGAGAGCTATAATTTTCATAGTTGTTTTTTGTATGAGGAGCATATGCTAGCCATCATTCCAACTCTTCCTTGGAAGGTTTTATGAAAAAGTTGTCATAAAATGAGGCTTTGGAGCTGATACCTTCTACAAGAGCAGTACTGGTTTATTTCAGCTTCAGTTTTTCCTTCTCGCCCACCTGACCCCCTTTCCTTTCTTTGTCCCTTCTGCTGTAATTATGTGGGCTGAAACAACTCTGTTTCTTACAAAATATTTATTATTACTTGGAGTTCAGGAACACATAGTTCCCTATGATATTTAGTCATCAGCTATTATTAAAATAGGAAAAGATTGATTAACATCTTTGCTAGTATGAATATTTAGCTAATGCTTCAATTCTAGCATTACCAGGAAAAAGTGTTAATGGGACATCAGGTTCATTCTATTTGTTTGCAGTTTTCAATTTATTTTTTCCAGAAACAACTCACCATCTGTTGAAAAAGGAGAAAAACATAGTCTTTATCCTAAGAAGTTCACTTAATCTCTACCAAATATAGCTTTATCATTTGTCTAATTTTACATTAAATTCTTAAGATATGTAAAGTGATTTATGAAAAATATCATGGTTAAAAAGAATAATGGTATGAGCTGTAGTTGAATTAAAACATGAAACAAAAGTACTCTTATGTTCTAGGCTGGATGAAAGGAAACTTAAATCATTTGCTGTTTTTTAAGATTACTGATGCTCCCTAAGAAGTAATAAAAATTAGCTTAACTGAGCTCAGCTAAGTTATATAAAATTCATCCTTGATGATGAATCTGAATAATAGCAATTATTTCATTTAATTATTATGAGCCTTAGGCTTAGAGTATGTTTGGGAGGCTGTACTGGTGTATCTTAGATATTCCTTTTACTGATATCAGTATTAATAGTACCAAATTGCAATCAGAACTCAAGCAAATATTTGGCAGGATGGAAAATTGCCAAGAGATAATTCAGTGTATTCTGTGTCCTTGTATACTAGCCGTATCATCACATTTGAGCAGTGAGATAACCTGTTTTATTTGAGGCACAGGCTTCAAATCATAGGAGTTTTAGGAGAAATATTTATTGTATGTAAACACATAGCTTTTGAAATAAGCTGCTCATTTCCATGCCTTTCCCCTCCCAAATGTTGCATCTAACAAGGATAATTCCTTTGAAGCAGTCACACTTGTAAATCAATTTGTTATTAATCATAGAATGGTTTGAGTTGGAAGGGACCTGAAAGATCATCCAATTCCAACCCCCCTTGCCATGGGCATAAATTACTATTGAGTATTAGGAATATGAAAGTCTGTATACTCAAAAGCAGTCTGAGCACTTTCATTATTGGAACTTTGTTTCTGTGATGTTGGTAGGAAAAGAGGGTAGGTATTGAAGGATTCCCATGTGTTTCACTGAGATTACAAAAGAAGTCACCCCAACAGCTTTCAGTACCTTTTGGACAAAACAAAAAAATCCATACTGGTTTTTGTTAAGGAGTTATAAACACTATACCAATCATCCAAACCCCAGGTTTGAAAATAATAATAATAATAATGCAAAACCTTAGCTTACATGATTGTTCTAAATGTGCATCCATAACTTGAATAAAATTACACTATGATGAATATTATAGGTACAGAGGCGAGAGAAGAAGAAGAGGTCCTTTGTAAGATTCAGTACACTGATTTAGTATTACAAACAGTATGATGGACTCTGTTCCCATTCATTCACCCAACAACATGCTCAGTGGCTATTTACAGGCTAAGAGTCTGGTTTTATATAGCTACTTCTCTGAAATAAAACTGAAATTAAGTTCTCTGTTAGGAAAAGATGCTACCCTAGTGTAATAGTAGGACATTATTACACACGTTATTTAAAATGAAGATCTGTGCCCTTTTATGTTGAGTGCTGTACAGCCCTTTGATAAGAAGATAATTCTTAGCCAACTGTTCATATATATGTGCAGTATTTTAGAAATCTGAAAATGAAACTAAATCAGAAAGTGGAAAAGTCAAAGATAATCCAGAACATTGTTTTGTGCAAGAATTGGCAGTCTTGTGAAATTTAGTAATTACAGACACATTACAGAAATACATTAAATAGAAAATTCAGATAACTGTATAAATACAATAATTTTTAGATAGGTTGTATAAAACAGACTCAAAAAAGATTTAAACATTTCTGTTCTCTAGGGAAAAAAAAAATCAAACCTAAGTGGTAGCATATTACTTTCCTAAACAAATCTTTTGTATATGTACCCTTAGTAAGAGAAAACCACTTACTGTTAAAAGACAGAAAAGATTGTAGGAAATATATGGGGTATTGAGCTATAAAAGCTATAAAATGTGAGAATTATGTTCTTACACCACATCACAGAGTGACAGCAACATTTTTCATACTTGTTACTCAGTCGACTGCACTACAGTTCTGAGAAGCCTGAATGACTTTAAACTGATGATCAGGAGGACAAATGTTCATGTGGTACCTCCAGTGCTAAAGTTACTGAAGCCAACCTGCTGAAGGCAGTCTTTACTATCTCAGCACTGTGATGGAGCTTTCCCTAGACTTTTTAAAGAAGATTTATTTTAAAAGTACATTTAATGCTGTCACACAGCATTTTCTAAAGTATTTCTCATATTTGAACAGTAGTATGTAGTTTAAGTATCTGAATGCAATGTATACCTGTATAATACATCATAACACACCTCTACATTTTTGCATTTTTTTCATTGGTTAATAAAGTAGCCTGTGAAAATCCAAGTTCAGCATGAGGGCTACCACTGTGGACAGTATTTAATCATGAATAAAACTCAGAAAGTTCTTGAAGTTAAGATATAATTAGGTGCAAGTAAAGAAATTTTATTTCTCTAAACATCAGCAATCCAAACCATATACTCTAACTAAACACAAATAGAGGTGCATGTTTTAATGAGCCAGTACATTTGCATGTTGGTTGGTTGTTTTTTTGTCTCCTCGCAGCCATGAAGGAACAGATTCTGTAGCTGACCTGACAGATGTGATCGTGGTATTAAACAACTTCAGAAGCAAAATTATCAAAGTCCAAGTAAGTAAAGAGATACCTTTCTTAGTCTGAAGTATTTGCTTAGATGAAATACGACTCATGCTTACATGTTCTAGGGCATATTTAATTAGAAGATGTAGACTGAAATCAATAATTTAGATTTTGTATAATTAGAGAAGAGTGTGCAAACTAATGTGATCCAATCATGTTATACTTACTGCATGGGAGATTGTTAAATAGTTGTTAATACAGATGTGTACATAACAGGGTAGGATTTATCTCATCTATCTTAAGGTGTCTGAGAGTGTACTCTTGGTGTCTTAAACTCCCTCTCTGCTTAGTGGAATGAGAGACAGTCCAAAGGACTGCTTATCCCAGCTCACGTATGTGTTTAACCCAAGGGGACATCCTTCTGCGACTCAGGGAGGGTTTTTACATGGAGTCCAGATGCCAAAGGGGAAGTTAATTAATTAGATATGTTGAATTCTTCCCTAAGGTACCAAATTTGTGTAAATTAAATTAGGTTTCTTTCATTCTGAAAGATGCATCGAAAAAAGATACAGAAACACAAGTTATATTAAAGAGGAAGAACCTCATAGTATTTTGTTTTACACTGCTTCATAAATAAGATTTTTTGTTGGTGTCCTTTGTGTACTGTATCCTAATTTTAGACATTGATATGGAGTGAGAACGATGTAAATCTTAACTACAAAAGAAACCTTTTAACCCCATCTCTCCCCAGTCTGAAACTGAATGGTTCCAAAACCTGGAGAAAATGTTTCTGGACTGTGATGAGCCTGCCTTTAAAATCACAGAGAAAAAGAGTTAAAGGGTGCTCTTTGAGTCATAATAGGAAAAACTACCCTATGTGAAGGTGGTTAAGTATTAAGCTTGTAACTAGAATTTGTAAGCTCTGTCATACATCTGAACTGAAGAATCACTTCAGCAATACTTAGGATGTGGCTTCAGAAGCATTAGCTAAAAAGAAATGTGACCTGGTAGGAGCAGAAATCTGTAAGGGTTCACTCAGCAGTGTCAAAATGTGAAATTGATGTGGGTAGAACACAGTAAGTTTGAACATTTAGTGTTTTAGAAGCTATTTAGGTTTCAAAACCAATTAGGTTTCCTTTAATCAAGGAGATTAAGGTCAGCAAACAAAATCAGTTTGGAGTGTTTATTAATCATCTGAATAAGACAGCAGAAATTGCTTCAGTTTGATCTGGGAGCCTATTTTTCAGTGGCAGATTTGTCGCTTTCTCCTTGTGAAGGACTTATGAGAATCACAGTTTCCCTTCAGGTAAGTGCATGGTGCAGCACCCTGGTACCCTTCTTCTGCAGCTAATGGCTGGATCACAAACTCAGGATGAAAAAAAATGAGGTGCAGTTCCCCACACTTACAGTTACTTTTGCCTAAAGAAGTAGAGGGCTTGAACATGCTGCTTGATTTATTGATAACCATTTACTTCTCATAATTGATTACTTTTCTTATTACAGTAAGTTCTGTACATAGTTTAAAGGTATGAAATGACATTTTTTTTACTGTTCAATGCAGTCAGTATTTAAACAGAATTTAGTAAGATGTTGATCCAACTTTAGCCAGCAAATACACTATAGTTAGCACAACTGAAGTAGTAATCGTTGCCAGCTAACTTCCCAAATTACAGAAATACATTAATTTTAATTACTAGGTACAGAAAAAGCCTGATAAGGTGAATGAAGATCTCCTTACTGATGGAACAACAGGAAAAAAAGGAAATCTGGAATTGGTTACAAGGTAATACATCATTTGCTTATACTTGAACCATGCCAGAACATCTTTATTGTTACTCATAGCAAGTGTTTCCTACTTGATAATGATACAAGTAACATAAAAAGGCTCCCAAAGGATTTATATTGTAAATAAAATGTTAAAATTATTTATAACGTAAAATCTATACACCTGGTTATTTATCTTCTTTTTAATTCCTGATTTGCACTTCTAGTTCTTGTTAATTTTCTTCATTGCCATTATTTTCATTTTCTTGCTGGGAATCAACCAAAATGTGCAAATCTAGGCCAGTAGTGTTGTACTGAAATGTATCAAACTGAACATCAAAAAGTAGGCTGTGATGCTGCTTGACTGTTGCTAGAAACAATTTATGAAACCTCAGAGAGTGTATTTGTTAGTACAATAGTTTTTACTTTTGAGTTCTATAAATAATTTTAATAAACATCTCAAGCTTTAAATTTGGGGCTAATAACATTGTAGCACTTCTAATCTATTGTATACCATAGCAATTTTGTTTTCAATTTCTCATAATGTTACTCACAATTAAATTGTCTGTGGATGGTGTGTGATTCAGGCTTCCTTTTTCAAATTTGAGTTGAATTATTATCATTAACATACACGTTTCTATGAAATGGTTATATCATTTTTGAGAATAAGAGCAAAAAAAAGGATGTTTCATCTGTACATAGAAAAATAATTGTATTGAGTTTATTTAGTAGACTAGTATATTTGTGCTGTGGAGCAGAACATCTCAGTTTCCAAAACATTAATTTTCCTTTCCAGAGCAGTTACTCCAGATGTCCTTTGAGCAGTGCATTTTAGAAACAGTGCCCTGGATGCTCTGTGAGCATTCTTTCTTTGTAACATTTCAAACACCTTTTTCACAAGAAACATCTTAAAAAGATAATGTTCTTAGGTGTGAAAATTGGGGTGCTGGCAAAAGTACTTACTGAATTCCCAACTTTTTTTATTTTTATTTTTTTTTAATGTCAAAGAAGAATAAGCTTGGGTCTTTGATTTGGAATGCTGGTAACACAGCAAGGTCATCCACTCTTTGAAGGTGATGATAATTCCTCTTCCAGATTGTGAGGAGACTACTTAATTTGTAATACCTGGTTTCCATGCTGGATTCCATCCACTTTGTAGGAGACACTCATGTTTGCTCTTGAGAAGTCTAATTTCCAGCACAGGCTTTGTTTCTGCAGTGTGCTGCCAAGTGCTAACCTGTCATGGCTGAATAATTGCAAAGCAAAGAACTAAAGGTAATGCCTTCTGAAATAACAGATTCAGGGCTAATGACTGTGCAAACAAGTTACTACATTTAATCATAGATCACCTTGCCCTGAAATTAAAAAAAAAAAAAAAAAAAAAAAAAAAAGCAGTAGCTCTGTCCATAAGAAACTTTAAGCATTCAAGATTTACTGTCCAGGTAAAGTCTGACTCCTCCATTATTTAGGAGACCATCTTTGGACTATAATTCAGCTAGTAAGAAAGTGACACATCAGTAGGAGATGATTTAAGGAGAACAATTTTTTCATCCCTATTTTCCCTGTATCCTGAAGATTCTGTGGCCTCAAATGACTGCTTCAAGACTCAAAAAAAAAAAAAAAAAAGATTTTCTTCAATTTTTAGTAGCCTTGGTAATAGTTGTCTATCACAGAGATTGTTAATGATATAGTGGTTCTACTTTATCTGGTATACAGTTGACCCCAATTAAGCCTCAGCACTCATGTTTCTTGATAGATCCAGGACTGGCTTCTGTTTCAGCTTTATCATCTCTCCTGACAAGGCCTCTTGTATCTCAAGTACCTGGATATTTAATTGACTTTCTTTTGCTGATTTTTCTGTTAAAGTATTAACTAGATTCAGAAAGCCTTTCAGACCACTATACTACAACTCTAAAAAATGTTTCCTGGAGACACAGATCAGGGAAGTGGACCCCCTTTCTGCACAGAATCATAGAATCATAGAATTGGCTGGGTTGGAAGGGACCTCAGAGATCATCAAGTCCAACCCTTGATCCACTACCACTGCAGTTACCAGACCATGGCACTGAGTGCCACATCCAGTCTCTTTTTAAATATCTCCAGGGATGGAGAATCCACTACTTCCCTGGGCAGCCCATTCCGATGCCTGATCACCCTCTCCGTAAAGAACTTCTTTCTAATATCCAACCTAAACCTCCCCCGGCACAGCTTAAGACCATGCCCTCTTGTCTTGTTGAAAGTCGTCTGGCAAAAGAGACCAACCCCCCCCTGGCTACACCCTCCTTTCAGGGAGTTGTAGAGAGTGATGAGGTCTCCCCTGAGCCGCCTCTTCTCCAGGCTGAACACCCCCAGCTCCCTCAGCCTCTCTTCATAGGGTCTGTGCTCGAGTCCCTTCACCAGCCTGGTTGCCCTCCTTTGGACCTGCTCCAGGACCTTAATATCTTTCCTAAACTGAGGGGCCCAGAACTGGACACAGTGTTTGAGGTGTGGCCTCACCAGTGCTGAGTACAAGGTGACCTCCTTTGCAGAGTTATGTTGATTAAAGGAAAGGAATTTTTTATCACCTCCAAGCTTCCCTCTTCTAATTCCTCTGCATCCAAGGATGTATGTGAAGTAGTCAAAATCATAGCTCCCTCTAAGAAGGTTACAAGGCCAGAGGTCTCCTTATCTTTCAGATCAAGCCTTTTTTCACAGTGAGTTGGTTCATTAATGAGCAGCACGCTCAAAGCTTGGATGGTCTTTTGAAGCCCCTCACCCATAAAGTTTATTTGTTCTGGTTGATTCAAGGTTGTGACATTATTTCAGACTTGCTGCTTGTCTAGATAGCTCCTTGCTATCTAGAAACTTGTCACAGAATAGCCATGGTTGGAAAGGTCCTCTGAGATCCCCGAGTCCAACCATACATACACAAAAACAACAAGAAAAAACCCAAACAAAACCCCAACAATCTCTTCCTAGGTATCTCAGATTAGGAAGTATATCCTGCCAGCACACTGTTCCCTACAGGATCCCACATGCACACCACGTCACCCATAACTGAACTGCCCTTCTCCCATTGATTGCTTTGCCCATCTGGCCTTACAGGTTAACCCAGCCATCTTCAGAGCAGCTTGTTCAATTTGGAAGACCTGTCTTCTGTAAGGCTTTGTGTAATCAGTATTTTCAAGATAACTTGCACCAATTTTCTTTTTTCACCTTAGCTTTTGTAGTCATGTGGTGATGGTTAAAAGAGTTTGACATTCTTTCAGTCCTGCTACCACCAAGTATAGGAAGTGGGACAAAAAGTCAGAAAAAAAGATGGACTGCCTGGGACCTATCACCTTGCTGAGTGAAAAGAATGTGGTTTTCTCAAAAGATTATTAACACCGCTTGCACATATTGCAGTCGTCTGAGATTTCAGCTTTCTATAAGTGGAGTGATGTGAATTCTTTTAAATATGTTGGAGATCAGAGACTTGTCTCATTTGTTCTTAGAGATTATGAGGTACACTTATTTTTATACTTCTTAATGTATAGTTTTAAAAGGAATCTGACCAGAAAAAGAAGAAAAATTAATAGGAATGACTCACACGATCTAAATGTGGGAAGAATTACCTCAGAAAAACTATGGAGGTGAATTTCTACTGTATAGTAACCAATTTGTCTAAGGCAGGCTTTGCAGCTCTGAGATCTGTGAAGCACTGCAGCCACCATGCCCTAGGTGCACATGCTGGAAAGCATGCAGGATTTAAAAAAAAAAAAAACCAAAACAACCCTGGGAGACCTTGGTATTCAAATCAACCAAAGAATTCTCTGCAGCAAAACCAGATAAACCTCTGGACAGCATACCTCAAAGATATAAGGTGTAGTGTATAGAGAGAGTAACTGTATGAAGTTAAGTAAGCATTCACTAAGTATTATGAAAAACACCTGGGAAATCCCCTCACCACAGAGGGAGGAATGTTAATAGAATTTTCTAGGAAAGGCTGCTACTCCTCAGACTTCTCATTTGCTGTTGGTATGGTACTGGACTAAATATGTGACTTGACCTGGAGTGGCCATTTTTGTATTAAGCTCATAGAAATGCAGATCATAGAGAAGTTTTGATTGGCAGGAACATTTAAAAGTCATAGAATCATAGAGCAGATTGGAAGATACTTTAAAGATTATCTAGTCCAGCCCCCAGTCTCTGTTTTAGAGTTGTCACTGTTTAATGCTGGGCCAACAAACTGAATGGGAGATACTCCCTATCAATCCCCCTCCCTGATAAAGGAGAGAAAAGAAGAGAGACTTACAAGTTGGAAACGAAACTACACAGCTTTAATGACACAGCGATGATAAAAAGGAAAAATTAAATATATACAAATATACAGAAAAACAATACCATGTTCCTCCCCTATCTTCCCCAATAACTCTCACGTCACCACCGAGGCTGCAGGGCAGCCCTGGGAAAGTCCAGGCTGGACTCTTGGAGTCGGCAGTGGTTGGAAGCTGGAGGCAGGAACACACAGATTCAGGCTGGTATGGATCAGGACCACAGGCAGACAAATGGGTGGAATCCTCCCAGGATCCTGAAATTAACAGGAACAGGAGAAGAAGGGCCAAAGGAAAGAGAGAAGGGTGCAGGCAAAGGGGTTTATACAAGTATGAGACATATGGGATGGAATACTCTGTTCAATGTTGTTGCCTGTCTTATCTGTAAAGCAGGGTTGCAGGGGTGACCTCCTTACTCATTTTCTCTCTCTGTAGCATAAGCTGTTCCTCAGAACTGAGCAGTGCCCTTTTTTCTACACACCAGTCTCCAGCAGTAACTATAAACATCGAGCATTAGCAGTCCCAGAGGCAGCAGCTGACTGAGAAACTTGCTATTAATTTCAGCAAGTGCAGCAACTTATGAGAGACTTAGCTGAAAGCAACATTACAAGACAGAAAGCTTGCTCTTTCCTGGCTCAAACTACAACAAGAGTAATGTAATGAACTCAACCACCTATGACGTTGTGCAGACATCCCTTACATGAAGAATATATATTGTTTCTTCTGATGTTGAATACATGTGGATGAATCCTGTAAAATAACTGTTGCTCATTTTTAAAGTAGCCAGTTTTCAAGATATTCTGCCTGTGTGTATTTCTGATTTTTTTTATTTTGGCAAAACATGGAGTTCCTGCCAAATTTGGGTTCTGTTTGACTGAAATAATTAGAAATTGCAGTTTTACCATAATTTGTCCCGAGTGACTGGGTATAAGGTGTTGCTCCCGAAATATTTCGGTATCATAGGCATCTGCAGTTGGAAGTGGAATGTGTAAATCCAGTTACTGTAGAGTGACTATTTCTCTTGTGTATTCTTTTAGTTTTGATTCCTTGTGAATGTAATGGTGTGTTTTATCTGCTGAATATTTACTTTATAATAATCTGAGGTTTTATTTTTTCCTTAGAGTTTCAAAAGACATTCAAACAGAAGGGAAGGAGACAAAAAGTGACATTCTTAACATTTTTTCAGTTGCTTCGGGCCATTTATATGAACGCTTTTTAAGGTAAGGAAATGCAAAAGGGATTCAAGAATTTCATAGCAATTCATCCTAAAAGTAAGCAGCTTAAAGAAGGTGTTTCTACCAGGTGTGATGAAAAGTTGTATACAGCAAGGACTAAATAAATCTTTGAGAACAAAGTAATTCAACATATAGTTGTTAAAAAATACCATTATATTACCATATTCTTTAGAGAAAGGAAAATGTTCTCCATGCCCTTCATGAGTGCCTGTGCAAAGTGTAAAGTAAAAGATGAAGTTGAACCTCTCTTCATAAAGACATGACAGAAGTAACTTCATGTCTATTTATGTTTGGTTGTATCTGTTATGCATATTGTATCTAGTAAGTTTATTCTAGTTATGTTTTAGTTATGTTAATTTAACTGTGGATACTACTACTTGCACATATGGCCTTATTTATCTCAGTGTTAATTCAGTAAGCAGTGATTGTTTTTTGGGAATTCTTACAGTATTCCCAATCTATTCACAACCATCTCTTACTTTTCTGGTTTAAGTACTTGTCTACAGATGTCAAATTTAGTGACTTTTCTTATTCTCAAGTGGAATTCTACACTTCTTTTGTGTATATTTGTTTGGAAAGTAGTATTTTGCATGTATTGATTTTTTAAATTCTTAGTAGGCTGAAATCTGCATTTCTTTACTTCAGTCTATAAGAGCCTTCATAAAGAGACTAGTTTATTTCAAAGGAGACAAAAAGAATTATTTTAAAACATCCTATATGTTTCCTTACCTTATTTTAAAGTTTCTTATTTCTTTATTTTTAGGGCACACCAGACCTCCTTAAGGTTTTAAGGCATTACTTGTCTGTCTGGTTACACCAGACAAATGCCACCAGAGTGAAAAATAATTGCACCCAGAATCGTGATTCTTACAATTAACAAAGGGTTTTCTGAAGAGGATCTGAACTTGAACTGTGCTTTCTCTTTCCCTATGCTTTTCTTTTCAGCAACCTATTAAAATTAACCAGTATATTTCTAAAATAAGTTATCTCAGTAGCCAAGTTAATAGAAAGTATTAATCATTCTTCTAACTTTGGCAGGCACCTTTCAGAATAAAACTTTTCAACAGATCCCACTTCTGAAATTGTTCCTTCTAATTCTGCCTTACTAATTTGGATTGACTAGGTCTGTCTCAAGGAGGTCTTGAACATGTTCTCTTTAAAGCTTTAGACATAAATAGACCTAAGTTTATGCTTAAACTGTGTTAAAGAAAATTATACTTAATTTTAGCAGCTTTTAGGTGCAGTTGAAATATAATGAGCTGTGTGCATTTGTTTGTTTATTATAGACTTATATTTCCACAGAATTATGATGCTTTCTGTCCTACGTCATACAAAAACACCAGTTAAATTTTGGTTTCTGAAGAACTATCTCTCCCCTACATTTAAGGTAGGAGAAACATCTTCCTCTTGTTGCTTTTCCTTAAAAATGTTAAGTGTTTTTTTAAAGAAATATTTTAAAATTGAGTAATTATATCATTAAATTTAAATTTTCCCAGTTGGGAATGAGTGCATTGAATGCCAGGAGTTTTAAAAGTCTCATGTGTAACGTTCTTGTAACCCAGAGCACAGTGGTGCATTATAGTGATTTTTTTCTCTTCTGATAGTCTCCCTGACTTGAAAGAACTGCTTTTTGTATCTGTGTATCTGAGGTTACTGCCAGAACTAAACATTTTTTTAAAATAAGTCAGGCCAACAGATCTGCAACTGTGTTGCTATATTCCTTCTTTCTCTTTGTGTGCAATGTATATGTTCAACTAATAGGGTTTTTTTTGTTTGTTTTCTTCCAGGATGTTATTCCTCACATGGCTAAAAAGTATGGTTTCAAGTATGAGTTAGTACAGTACAAGTGGCCCCGCTGGCTTTATCAGCAGACAGAAAAACAAAGGATTATCTGGGGATACAAAATTCTTTTTTTGGATGTCCTTTTCCCTTTGGCTGTGGATAAAATAATATTTGTCGATGCTGACCAGGTGAGAAAAAATCAGGCTTTATAAATGTATGAGGGATTAATTTTGGCTTAAAGTGGAATACTTTGACACTATTGTAGTGTCAGGGTTTTTTTTGTTTTAAATTAAAATTTCACTTTGGGAAGCTTGCTGCTGTAACTATTCTCACATCCACACCTTAAAACCAGTATTGTATTGTATTATATGGTATTATATTATATTATATTATATTATGAAATACATTTTTATTCAGATTGTGAGAAGTGACCTAAAAGAACTCAGGGACCTAGACCTCAATGGAGCTCCCTATGGATACACCCCTTTCTGTGACAGCCGTAAGGAAATGGACGGGTACCGTTTCTGGAAATCAGGATACTGGGCATCACATCTTGGGAGAAGGAAATACCATATTAGGTAGGAGAACTCCTTACATATTTTTGTTCAGCGTGTGCTTTTGATCAAAATCTAGGTCTTGTTACTGATCACAAAAGCAATGGCCCTCTGGTCATTCTCAGGCATGAATTGTGGTGACTTAATTTGGCTTTTTTATTGTAGCTTCGGCCACTTAACTAAAAACATACTCCTTTAGGATGGAAATGGGTTCTTGTTATTTTTATTAATGTTACCAAAAAGGTGAAACCTGACAAATCTAATTCTTCTTTTTATCCTTCTAGTGCCTTATATGTTGTGGATCTTAAGAAGTTCAGAAAGATTGCAGCAGGAGATCGCCTTCGGGGCCAGTACCAGGCTCTTAGCCAAGATCCAAACAGTCTGTCAAATCTAGATCAGGTATCTGTGGCTTTTAGCAATTTGGTTCCTCTTTTCTTCATCTGCATAGAATGTTTCTTAATATGCATTTAATTATTTTGTATCTCAGTGTTACATATGTTATATGTTATATATACATGCATATATATATATATATATATAACATATACATATGTTATATTTCACCCTGTACTGCTGTTTTAGCCCATTTTCAGGTGTGCATGTGAAGACATTTCAGAAAACTGAACACTAAATGATTAAATAACTGTTTAATATGAAAAACAAACACCATATGCTATAATGCAGCTTTTAGAAATAGTAATTAGTTTTATCTAATGGTCTAAAAATATTGATAATGTCTATTTTCATTTAAATATTCTCATATTTTTTATTGCAGCATTAATGCATGATAGAATATAAATCTAAGTCTGTTGGGTCAAATTCAAAGCATCTAAAGTGTCACCAACCCTTTCTTAGCAGGTCAGTGCTGAGAGCAGGTTTCAAGGTAGCTAAATCTTCACAGGGTAGAATTGGATTCCCCTTGGAAAGGGAAATACTTCAAAGCAATATTTTCATAGTACTCTGCTTTCTGACTCAATATTGATAGGACTCACTTTTCATCTTCATTGCTACTACTTACACCAAATACAGCAGTGTTCCTAGAATTACAAACCACAGTATGATGTATTTTACAAGAGTCCTGGAGAGCTTTTATCTACTGATAAGGAAACACTATGATCATTTTTTTTCTTTTTTATTTTAAATATGTGACTGGAGTGCTCACTATCCCTCTCGAGGTAGAAACACCTCAGCTCCTTACTAATCTGGCAGCACTGCTTCCTTCACTGGTGGTAGTTAAGGTTATGGTAATATAAACCACAAAACAGAGTTGAAAAATGTAATTTTAAATGCCAAGGAGAGTAAGTAAATAACTCCTATGCAGAAAAAATACACATGATAAAATCTAGGCTCCCAGTACATCATATTTGATTGTACTTTTTAAAGATAAGCATGGAACTCTCTCTATATAGTTGACAAAATAAGCACTAGACATACCTTTTTACTAATAGAAAATAAATAAAAATAATTAATCATCTTGTTTGTACATAATAAAAATCAGCAGAAAAGAATGTAGGATTGATTCTTTCACTGAGTTGCAATGTTTTTATACTTTTAAATGCTGCTGTAGAGGAGTCCCCCTTTGAAATTGTATATGTGATCCAACTAAATGTGAAAAGTCATATTGTGACTTAGATCAAAGAAGAACTTTTATTGTGAAAATCTAAAAGACTTTCACTTCAGCAGTTTACATATTTTGAATGAGGTAGGACTTTGGCACTGACAGTACAAACAGTCTTACCATTGCTCATTTATTTTCCTGATTCATTAATATTTCCTCTTTGATCCTCTACATGTATTTTAGTGTTTTGAGGATAAATTACTTTCTTCTGAAAATATAAGAAACTTTTTGTTTAGGATTTTTGTTTTGTTTTGCTTTCTTCTATTTGCTTTAAATCCTGAAAAAATCAGTTATCTTCCTATTTTCTACTCCATATAACAATTTATAAATTCACATCTTTGAGAGGTACTGCAGACACTCAGGAACTGTGTAATTTAGGAAGTCAGAGAGGCACAACAGAAAATTAATCTTTTTTTTTTCTCTTGAAACTGAGATGGTGATACACCATTTTTGCTCTCCTCTAAAAATCCATAGAATTGAAGTTTTTTCAAAAAGTAAAGCTTTTTAATGTCATATTTAATGTTTTGACACTCAGTACACTCACATTTGATGTAATTTTTCAATACTAATGACTATATTTTAATTCATTTATCTGCCTTACATGATGCACCTATTTTATTCTGTCACATTTAGCAAAGCTAATTTGCAAATTAAGATGTGACTATCACTTATTTGAGTGCTGACATTTATTTTTAAAATATGATGGTAAGGGTTGCACATGTGAAGGAGCTTAGCAATGGGTCTACCAAAGACATATGTTGTTTTTTGTTTATTTATTCATTATTTATTTAATTTATTTTTAATTATGGTCAGAGTATATGCAGTGCATGACTGCCTGATGTTCTTCTTATTTGTGAATGCTGTTCCCTGCATTCAGCAAGATCAGATTTTTTCATGATGAGAGTGCTTGACTATGTAAGAAAGCTGAATTTTTTAAAAAAAAAGATATTTAAAGTGAAGTAAGGAAGGGTATCCAGAGTAGTAGTTTAATAGCTTTTTCTTTCCACACTCATGTTTCTGGAATGTATTTTGCTAAAGGAAGTCTAAATTTAGAGTAGTAGCTTTTAAGCTTTTTTTTTTTTTTTCCTTTGGCAAATTTGAGGAATGGAAATAGAGCTGAGTTCTGCTTTAGTAATTTCATACAGTCTAATTCTGCTTCGTAGTATGCATGGTGTGCCGTGCAGTATCTGAATTACAGGTGTCAAACTGTAATATTGCTTATGTCAAGATAAGAAAGGGCAGAAATAAGTACAAGAAAAAATTGCTGGAGAAACCAGAGGTGGAATTGGACATGAAAATGAGCATCCCCAAGTGTTGGATCTACTTGAAAAAGAGCTGAGTGAACAGCTGGAAAGAAATGTAAGAGGAAGGAAACATAAGAATGATTTGCAGAAGTGGTAATAGGCAAAGATACTCCAAATTAGTTGCTTGATAACCACTTACACTGAATTCAGTGCTAACTTTCAATTTTACAAAATATGTACAGGATCTTCCCAATAATATGATTCATCAAGTAGCTATTAAGTCGCTCCCTCAGGAATGGCTTTGGTGTGAAACCTGGTGTGATGATGAATCCAAGAAGAAGGCTAAAACAATAGACTTGGTGAGTTGATCCTGGGTTAAATGAGTTTTATGGATTAAAACCTTTGCTGTAATTTCTGTGGCTTTCAAGGTATTCGTGTGTGATGGCATGGAGGCAGCTTTCCTGGAATGCTCTGGAGCATGACTGCTCTTAAAATGCAGCAACTTTTCCCATTTCTTCCAAGACCTCACCCACTTGCTCTGTACCAGATGTACATAGATTAAGACTGAAAGCTTTACCTCCAAGTTAAACGTTGCTGTCTGCAACTGGGCAGGATTTTCACACCTGTGCATGTCTTTTCCTTACCTTTTTTCCATATTAGAACTCTCCAGTGGTTTCCAGTTTGCAGATATTTCCGTCTTAGCAATACCTCATGTTGCAGAAACATGAATGAAGTTGGGGGTTGGTCTCTTTTCCCCGGCAACTCTCAGCAAGTCAAGAGGACACGGTCTTAAGTTGTGCCAGGGGAAGTTTAGGTTGGACATTAGAAAGAATTTCTTTACTGAGAGGGTGATCAGACATTGGAATGGGCTGCCCAGGGAAGTAGTGGATTCTCCGTCCCTGGAGATATTTAAAAAGAGACTGGATGTGGCACTCAGTGCCATGGTCTGGTAACTGCAGCAGTAGTGGATCAAGGGTTGGACTTGATGATCTCTGAGGTCCCTTCCAACCCAGCCGGTTCTATGATTCTATGATTCTGCCAGATTAGTGGAACTCTGAAGTGCTGTTAACTGTGCTGCTCATCTGCTCCCTGCAAAGAAGGTTCTTCCAGAACCTGTTGCATAGAGGACTTTATACAGTCAGGGTTTTCTCTGTCCATTTCACCATTGTAAACAGGAGATAAAGCAGAGCTTAAAAAGTGTAATGCTGAGGGGACTGTCCCTATTTAGAAAGTGGAAAGTCCTTGGGATTTGAAACTCTGAGAGAAGATCTTCTCTATTTGTTGGCCACCACCCTTTTTTTTCCCCCCTCCCTGTTCTCATTTTGTTACAACACCCACATACTCAGTGATACTCAGAGGCATAATTCTGAAGAAAAAAGACAGTTGGAATCTGGTGCAGATATTCAGTGTGTAAATACTTCAGTTTGTGTCTTTACAGCTGTTAAAATAAGTTTTTTTCTGTGCACTAAAACTGGGTGCTTTCTGTTCAAGAAAGATTGGAATTAAGTTACTAGACCTTCTCTCAATCCCTGTTCTTGTGAATCACTTTTTATTGTGACTTCCATTTATATTATTTTATGGAAGTTATCAATACATTTTCTAGACAACAATAGAGGAAGCATCACAAACTTAATAAAAAACACAGCAAGATTCCATTTCAATATGCTAATGTATATCTTTTATCTCCCTGTGTAACTTTATCTGAATCTCAATAGTTTTATTCTAGCCATGTCTCTGCTATCCATATAGCCAGGAGCAGGTGGAAAAATAGAAGTCTTCACAGTAAAATGTTTTGAGTTATTTAAGCAGGGTTTATTTATATCAAATGCACCTTCAGCAAGCTTGCTGACAACACCAAACTGTGTAGGGAAGTCAACACGCTGGAGGGAAGGGATGCCATCCAGAGGGACCTTGGCAGGCTCCAGATGTGGGTTTGTGCAAAGTGCATGAAGTTCAACAAGGTTCTGCACCTGGGTCAAGTTAATTCCATGCATGAACATAGGTTGGGAGGAGAAAAGATTGTGGATGGCCCTGAGGAGAAGGACTTGGGGGTGGTGGTGGACCAGAATCTTAACATGAGCCATCAGTGTTTGCTTGCAGCCCAGAAAGCCCACGGGGTCCTGGGCTGCACCAAAAGAAGCAGAGAGAGCCAGGAGGGGATTTTCCCCCTCTGCTCTGCTCTTGTGAGACCCCACCTGGAGTACTGTGTTCAGTTCTAGAGTCCCCAGGATAAGAAGGACATAGAGATCCTGCAGTGTGTCCAGAGAGCCACTAAAATGATCAGAGGACTGGAGCACCTCCCCTGTAAAGACAGGCTGAAGAAGTTGGGGTTGTTCAGCCTGGAAAAAAGGAGGCTCTGAGGTGACCTTGTAATAACCATCCAATATCTGAAGGGGGCTACAAAAAAGCTGAGGTGGGGCTTTTTACACAGGTGTGTAGTGAGAGGACAAGGGGAAACAGTTTAAAACCCGAGGAAGGAGCATTTAGGTTAGACACTGGGAAGAAATTCTTTAATTTGAGGGTGGTGAGACACTGGCACGGGTTGCCCAGGGAAGCTGTGGCTGCCCCATCCCTAGAAGTGTTCAAGGCCAGGCTGGATGGGGCTCTGAGCAGCCTGGTCTGGTGGGAGGTGTCCCTGCCCATGCAGGGGGGTTGGAGCTGGATGATGTTTAAGGTCCCTTCCAACTCAAACCATTCTCAGCTTCTATGATTCTATTTATTTGCAATTTGGTTTGTGTGATTTATTTATTTGCTTATTTAACATCTAGGAAGCTGACCTTACACACTGTTGTACAATGGAATTATAGATGCTGAAAATGTTATTTTAGGTAAGTTTCATGGAAAGGTGAAGTTTTCTCATTTCCTTTGTTAACACCTAGTATGTTTTAAACTTTCAGTGCAACAATCCCCAGACCAAAGAACCAAAATTAAAGGCTGCTGCCCGGATAGTTCCTGAATGGATTGACTATGACTCTGAGATACGGACGTTAATACAACAAATTGAAAAAGAGAAAAAAAATCCAACATCATTCTCTCAAAAAGGTAATTTTCATGCATATTCTTCTATTAGCTTTTAAAAAATAAATAGTAGTACAGCTGAAATTTAGACTAAGGTCAGTACAAATATTGTACAATACAAAATATTGTATATGTGTGATTTTTCCTGCTGTGTGTGAGATTTTAGAGCCATGTCATGCTTCTTTACACAGGAGCTGCACCAAGAGGATAAAGATATTTTGTTTCATGCCACAGTCCAAGGGAAGATTTAGAGGTGTTCAGTTCTTGGACCTCACACACAACCAACTGTACCACATCATTTGAGCCACTAATAAAACATATTAGCTTAGGCCTTACTTAAAGAATAATAGACCTTATGCTTTAATGCTTTTTAAGTATTAAATAACTGAAGTATTTAAGTATTTAAGTATCAAATAACTGAATCACTCTATTCCTTTGTCTCTGCATCTCTCAAGCTGGGCTTACCTACGAGGGACCTTTTCATACCAGTGTTTTAGTTTGCAAATAGATTAGTGGTTCATCTTTTTTTTACTAAAATTGTTTTAAACAGAGCTAGTTTAAGGGCATTAGGGAAAAAAATACAAAGCTTTCTTTCAAAACTTCAGTAAAACTTCTGACAGTAATGTGAAGCCAAAAGAAATGGTGACCTCAGCACTCAAAGAGCAAGGAAAAGCTCAGCAGATAGCTGTTTAAGTCTTGAGCTGAGGAACAGTTTCACATTCTGTTATGAAGAATTCTAAGTATTTTTTATTGGTGAAGGCTTGCTTGTGCTCACCTGTTAGTGAGGCTCTAAAAATGAACTTCATGCTGCTTGAACTGACTCACTGGCAGGACATAGAAAGTAAGGGGCTTTCTCCACATGTTACAAAGCCAGTCACTGAGTCTTTGTATAGCTGGGTTTTATATTATTTTTTTTTCCCTTTGGTTACAGGTCTTAAGCACGATGAACTGTAGCACAGCCTGTAAAACAGCTCAATGGTCTTCTGCCAAAGGTTGAGTGGAATTTATGACTGCAACATTGGCACCATTTCTTACATTCTTTAATGTGAAATCAAATATTTTATTACTTGCAGTGTTATTTAAAAAGAACAGAAGAGAGAAGTCCAAAGGTACTTGATTTTATTTTTATTTAAACCAGTGCAGAGAAGCTGTCCTGATTTCTTTTGGTTTTCTTTTCCTTCAATAAAAGATAATTTGCCCAGAGGATTTTGGAATGTAAAGAACCATGTGTTTGTTCAGCTCTTCAAAGATGTATTGTGTCAGCCTCAAGGAGGGACACAAACATTCAGTATGTGTGGGAAAACTCTTTTGTGCTTATTACATGCATCAAGGTAATGGATATACAGGATTTTGGTTATATGTCCATAGTTTTGTCCCCAAAGAAATGTCATAAGAAAAAAGTCTCCGTGTAGGGAAGAAACTCCATAAAAAAAGCAACTTGTGTAACTTAGACCACAAAAATTTAAGCCAATTTACAGCTTGCTAAAGCAAGGAGTGTAATTTCTCATTGAATATGCACGATTGCTGCATTCTTACTGATTTAAAATAATAATTTTTTATTCTTAAGACTCCTTTTGGTCACTTAATAATGTGTCATAAAATTTTACGGTTTAGTTAGGGTCATTTTCCAACCAGCATATACATTGTATCAGGTCAGCACCTGAGAGTTGTTTCCACTCAATTTGGATTATCATCATTCTGTCTAGAATTTATTATAAAAGAATAAAATACTTGAATAATTTTTACTGTCAGTGGTGTCTATTTTAATTTCATCAATATGTGATCACAAAACTATTTCTGAAATGGGCCCAGAAAAATTAGCAGTTCTTGCAATACACATTTGGAAAACAGGGAATTTGCTTATTAAATTGAAATCTAGTGTCTTAAATACATACTGTTGTTTAGGCTGTGCTGGTTGTAAAATAGATTGGATATAACCACAAATTCTTACAAGAACAGCTTACTGCAATCTTTCAGTCTCAGTTCTCAAAATTATAAAAGATAAGGTAATTTGCACCAAGTGGGTGAATCCATGAGGAGTTGCTTAGTATTTCCATACCAGCAAAGAAGTCAGTAAATAATAAGAAAAATGTAGGATATTTTATGCACTGCCATTGTCCTCAAGTGTAACTTATTTAAAATTTGATACCATCAGAGAAGTACATAAAGTCCTACTTTGCTGACATTTTTTGTGTCTTGGTAAAATGAGACATGCAGAAATTTTTTTACATATTTATATATGTGTATAGATTTTGTTGTTGTTGTTATATGTACTTTTGAAGAGTTTTATCATGTCACATACAGATTTTAAAAGGCCTTTTGTGGCCATTTTCTTTTTCTTAAGAGCACAACAAAGTGTTGCCTGTGTAACCCAGTAGCAATAACCAGTTAATACCAGTGTCAGTTCTCTTGAGCTGTCCCAATTCAGTGCCAGGTCTGTTTTGTCACACTTGTTCTCTACCATGATTCTGTCAGGACATCAAGCAGCAAATTGAACATATTTGAGCAGAGAACTTTTCAAAGTTGATATTTTTATACTGTATAAATAGACTGACTTATGACTGGCTTAGCAGATGCACCATACCTGTAAATTCAATGTGTAATGAGGGAATAGCTGATGACTCCCTGTCAGAGGAAAAAAAATTATTAGTCAGCTGCTTGCTGGGTTTTTTTCTTTCATCTGTCTTGGAATATCATGTTGAAGCATTACATTGGAAAACTTTCTCTGTTTTTAATGCAGAAGCACTTTGGCACTTTGGGAAACCTTCGTTCTCTTTCATTATTATTATTATCTGTGCAGGAAATATGTTATGCAGTATAAAAAGTGGATAACACATGCAGTGGTTTCTTGTTAATTTTATCTGTAGCATCCTGTTCTTTTTAAAATTGGATTACTTCTACAGGCTTTAAAAAAAGATACCTTCTTAAAATACCATTTCCTTGAGATTACTTGGATGGGAATCTCTTATAAAAGTAACTTGCTGGAGATATTTTGAAGATTTAAACAGTTTCATGCCATTTCCTAGTGTTATATATACTTCTAAAAATGTTTTACAACCCTTCTTTTTCCTGCCTTCTAATATTTTGAAGGAAAGCTTTTTTTTTTGCTTTTTTTTTTTAAATGCTAATTGGTTTATAAAACAAAGAGGTCTGACAATTATATTAAGTACTTCTCAAAGATCTGTTTAAAGGAGTGCTTTGATTCATTAGCATATCATTATATTTTTCCAATACTAAAGCAATGGATTGGGTTTGTTGTACAAAATATTAAAGGTACCACTGGAGAAAAAATAATTTTCTGTTCTTCTGCATTATGCAACAACCACTCCAGGCTTGGTTCAAGATTCAAGACCAAAAAAAAAAAAAAAAAAAAAAATGCAGCAAGCTGTCAGATGTCTTTAATCTGAAGAGGGGGGGGGTGTGCTGGGAAGCAACAGCAGTGGTCAAAAGTAGGGGTGTGGTGTAGGGTGAGGATTCAGAGGTGCACAGCTTGTTTAATTCTAGATTCCAACTGCTCTGCCCTGAGGAAGAGGAGGAAAACCATCCTGGGTGACTGGAGTGTTCCCAAAACCTTGTTCAAATCAGTAAAGAAGCAAAGTAATATTTAAACTCTTCAAATGAAGAGTTCATACAGTTTATTTTCATATTACTGTTACAGTGTCTTTTGAGGTCTTACTGTTCTTAATGACAACTGGTAGATTTAACAGAAAATGAACAAACCAGAGGTTTATACAGTATTGTTGATGAGCCAGAGCTTTTGTATTGAAATATTTCTCAGTAGGGTGCCTTTTAATCTTTTTCCTAAATCAAGCACTTGCTTTCACAGACTTTACCTTTCCCAGCCAGGCAGATGGTTTCTTCTTTCCTGCTTATGTTATTATTTATCCCTTTGTATAATGTCTGGGTTTAAGCATGGAAAGAAACATTTGAGTGGGAGTACTGAAACATTTGTTTACAGGTATCAGGATCTTTTATTATATTAGATCAATTCCTTAACTGGTTGAATCATGGATCTAATACATCATGGGATAATCTGCTTCCCAGCAGGGCAGGGGGCTGCCAGCCAGCATGGGTTTTTTTTTTTTATCTGGTGTATCTCTTCTTCAGCAGCTGCTTTCAGAGTGACAGATCAACTCTTTTGTTATTGTGAGGAAAATACTCCTTGTACACCACACTGAAGTCTGGTCTTGGTTCCCTGACACACCTCAGGGTGCCTGGAGTACAAACAAGAAATGTGAAGAAGATCAGGTTAAGGGGAGACCTTGTCATTCCCTACAGCAGCCTGAAAGGAGGTTGTAGTGAGGTGGGAGTTGGGCTTTTCTCACACAGGACCTGTGACAGGACAAGAGGAGGTGGCCTCAAGTTGCATCAGGGGAGAGTCAGATTGGGTGTTAGGAGGAATTCCTTTACTGGAGTGGTCAGGCACTAGAACAGGCTGCCCAGGGAAGTGGTGGAGTCCCCATCCCTGGAGGTATTTGAAAATGTGTAGATATAGTGCTTAGTTGGCATGGAGGTGCTGGATTGATGATCTTGGACTTCTGATGATCTCGGAGGTCTTTTCCAACATTAATGATTCCATGGGTCAAGCACTGGCTCTGGTGACCAACAGGGACTGATGCAAGGAGCCCTGCAGCAGGGGGGTCTGTGCCCTGCTTGCCTCAGGGAAGGGCTTTCTCAGAAGCCAGGAGGCTCAAAGCTGCTCTCTTTGCTTACACTTTTACACTGATTTGCTAAATATCACCCTTTTTTTTGTTCTTTTTCCTGCCACACTTTGAGTCCTGTGTCCAGTTCTGGGCCCCTCAGTTCAGGAAGGAGATTGAGGTGCTGGAGCAGGTCCAGAGAAGAGCAAGGAGGCTGTGAAGGGATCCAGCACAAGTCCTGTGAGGAGAGGCTGAGGGAGCTGGGGCTGTTCAGCCTGGAGAAGAGGAGGCTCAGGGGAGACCTCATCACTCTCTACAACTCCCTGAAAAGAGGTTGTAGCCAGGGGGGGGGTTGGTCTCTTTTCCCAGGCAACTCTCAGCAAAAGAAGAGGGCATGGTCTTAAGTTGTGCCAGGGGAGGTTTAGGTTGGATATTAGAAAGAATTTCTTTACGGAGAGGGTGACCAGGCATTGGAATGGGCTGCCCAGGGAAGTAGTGGATTCTCCGTATCTGGAGATATTTAAAAAGAGACTGGATGTGGCACTCAGTGCCATGGTCTGGTAACTGCAGCGGTAGTGGATCAAGGGTTGGACTTGATGATCTCTGAGGTCCCTTCCAACCCAGTCGATTCTATGATTCTGTTATTCTGCTGAGCCTCATTCGGGTGCACTCTTACGTTGAATGGATTCAAATCCCCCTGGAGCAGAGGGGTTAAGAACCTCAGCATTCCCACTGCCTGCCCACGAGGATGTGTGCACAGTGAGGATATCCTGTAGGACAGTCTTGAGCCATCACTCCTGTTAGCTGTGGTTTCATTCTGAATGCCAGACACGAGTCCCAGCAGCTCCTTCTGACACTTTTCAGCCAGCTGCATGTCAAAAGCCTCACTCTGGTCTGTGAATTCCTCTCCCAGTGACAGGAGCCACATAGTTACAGTCAGCATTGCTGAAGTCTACATCTCTGGCTTGTTTTTTTCATAGCTTTGAATCCTCTTTTGAGGACTGGCAGCTTCTCATCACCCATTGCCAGAAGTCTTGAAAAGGGTGTCACTTAAATAGCTTGCTCCAGTTACAATCATCAGTCATCTGGAACAGATTTTGGGCTCTGACAATGTAGGTGGTTTAAATTGTGCCTTTTGCTAAACAGAGATTTATTTATATGCATGACTTAAAGCCAGAATCAATAAATGCAGATTCACTGTTTTTAAAAAGGACATACATGAAAAAGGCATTAAAAACTGTGGAATTAGTTACATGGTTGCTGACCTTTTATTATCAGATTATTATTATTTTTCTTTGCAGAGATAATGGCTCTGTATAGGTGGAGCTAAATAAAGCTGCACACCTGAAACTGCTTGGTCTCTTTTTCTCTACCCCTTTGAGGCGCTTTATCTCCAAGGATGCTGCACTGGAAAGTCAGAGTTTCCCAGCCCACACAGGAGGACTGAGCTGGATGCAGACACTGCCTTGCACACTGAGGAGCCACCACCAGGGGCTCCAGGAGTTCAAACTGCAGCTGGAGCTGATGCTGGACTTCTTGGGAAAAGACTGTCTTAGCTTGCAGAGCCTTTCTTTGGGCACAGATTTATCCAGGTGAAAGATAAGCATCTAAAACATCCATCTCCCTTGAGGGCCTAAGAACCAAGGCACTTCCAGAAGGGTTGTCTTTTTTTTTTTTTTTTTTTTTTTTTTTTTTTATCTTGCCTACAAGTCACATTCTGAGAAGCCAACTCTCAGCCATGGTTCCTTCAGCTGATTTGTCACATTGATTCTCTTTAACTCCCACAGCCAGGTTTTTAACAGACTGATAACACACAGTCTAGTTAACTCCCTTCACCTTTAATCTGTTGTCTCTGACATGTCAGTGTTCTCTGTGTGCACGTCACACCTTTTAGCCGGGGTGTGTGTTAGTTTTAGCTGCTCACTCAGCTGCATGAGACAAAGTGACATTCTACTGTGCTTTAACATATGGGCATGCTGGGTGGTAACACCAGCTTTTCAATTCTTTACCACCCTTAACATGAGCTGTTCTAGAGCACACATCTGGTATTACCTAAATCACACTGAGTCTTGCAGGTACAAGAGCAGGGACAGAGGTTTCCCCTGTAGCAACATTCTTCACATTTAGGAAGATGATGCCAAGATCCAAGGTCCAGTTCTGGGCCCCTCAGTTCAGGAAGGATATCAAGGTCCTGGAGCAGGTCCAAAGGAGGGCAACCAGGCTGGGGAAGGGACTCGAGCACAGACCCTATGAGGAGAGGCTGAGGGAGCTGGGGGTGTTCAGCCTGAAGAAGAGGAGGCTCAGGGGAGACCTCATCGCTCTCTACAACTCCCTGAAAGGAGGGGGTAGCCAGGTGGGGGTTGGTCTCTTCTCCCAGGCAACTCTCAGCAAGACAAGAGGGCACGGTCTTAAGTTGTGCCAGGGGAAGTTTAGGTTAGATATTAGAAAGAATTTCTTTACGGAGAGAGTGATCAGACATTGGAATGGGCTGCCCAGGGAAGTAGTGGATTCTCCGTCCCTGGAGATATTTAAAAAGAGACTGGATGTGGCACTCAGTGCCATGGTCTGGTAACTGCAGTGGTAGTGGATCAAGGGTTGGACTCGATGATCTCTGAGGTCCCTTCCAACCCAGCTGATTCTATGATTCTATGAAGATGACCCCACTTCTTACTGCTCTGCCAGAACTTGGCAATGTTACAATCCCTGACAAAGAGCTCCTCTGCTGTGCCTCCAGCTGTAGCTTCTCCTGGCTGTACAGGGTGTCCCTCTTCCCAGTAGGTGGATACTCTGCTTACAGATAAAGTAAAAGATAAAACCCTGAAGATAAAAATCACCACCTCAAAACCAACCCTGCACTCCTGCTGCAGCTTGTTTTAAAGTTTTAAAAATTTCCATTCCTGTATGTGTGTGTCTCCCAGCATGGCTTTGGATAGGAATGACATCTTCCTAAACACCAGGGCTGTGACTGTTTCATTTCTCATGTTGTTGCCCCGAGGGTGCTTCACAGGAGTGTGTGTGAGTTGTTGAGTGAAGGCAGTGAGGAGTTGAAGCTCTGCCCTGTACCTGGAGGGCACAGTCTATGCAGAGGCCCCTGCTCCAGCCTCCTACAGACTCAGCTGCCTTGAAGCATCCAGCTGAAGGAGCTATTGCTCAAGTAACTCCTGCAGGCTCAACAACATCCTGGCTGCCAAGTTCTGAACATTTACTGGACTTAAAAAAAAAAAAAAATAAAAATCAATAAAATAATCACAGAATGGTTTGGGTTGGAAGGCTTCTTGCAGACCATCTCGTTCCAAGGCCTCCTGCCACAGCCAGGGACACATTCCACTAGATCAGGCACTAGATCAGGTTGCTCCAAGCCCCATCCAAGCTGAGCCTGAAGACTTCCAGGAAAGGGGCAGCCCCCCCCTTCCCTGTGCAGCCTGTGCCAGTGTCTCACCACCTTCACATTGAAGAATCTCTTCTTAATGAAGAATTTATTCTTAACATCCTATTAATAATAAACAAATAAAACCCTACTTACTGTCTTTAGAAGTTTTAATTGCCTAGAAATTACACTCAAGATCACCCCCACCTCTTACACACCCCCTCTGCCCTCAGCCACCCACCCACCTTCTCTCCTCAGAGCTGCTGCCTGGCCCACAGTCCCAGCCCGAGGAGAACAGGCAGAAGGGATCAGAGGATTCCTCCTCTCCCCTTGGCACCAGCAGCATCTGAGGGGACAGAGGCTCTCCTGGCAGAGGCTGCTCTCCCTCCAGACTGCCTGCTGGGGGACCCTGCCCCAAGGGCAGAGCCAGGTACTCACCTGGGACAACCTGTCACTGTCCTTTGCACCCCGAGGCAGGAGCCACCTCTGCCCCACAGCAGGAGGGTTTTAGTTTGAAAACCCAGCAGCTGCTTCACTCAGTGCCTGCCTTGCTAAAGCCTGAAAGCTCTGGCAGTAGCTTCTTTGGAAGTTTTTATTTAGCCCCCCAGGCAGTGTTCTGGCACTTTTGGTGTGGTTTTGCACAGCTCTAAGTTCAAACTTGGAGTGGGATGAGGAAAGAAGGGCAGACAAACAGACTGTGGTGCTTTCTTGTCATCATAAATATCTTTATTGTGAAAAATACCATAAAATAATTCCCACAGTTCTAGAAAAAACAGTTCTTGCTTTTTTTAGATTTATGATTTCATATAAAGACATTTATAATTTCAAACATTTGACAAATCCCTGGCTAGCTTCACTCACCCTTCCTAAAAACATAAAACTGCTACTTTGAAATTTGCTGAGGAAAAAAAAAAAAGATTCTCCTATAGTTTTTTCCTGTTATGGATAAACGTGTGTATTACTGAGCAAACAAACAATACCTTACAATAAGGCACTTTTAAATACAACTAACCTGCTGTGCTATACTGGCTCATTTCCAGCAAAGCTCCTACAAATCACAACCCTAAACAGAAGAATTATTTGTATTTCAAGCACTGGTCTGAAAAATGAAACTATAACAAGCTTTATTTAATAATAATAATAATAATTAAAAAAGAAGTTTAAGCTGACACATTTTCTGTGTATGTCACAAGTCTGTGCTCTTAAGTTTATGGTTCACTTTGAATCTGTTTTAATACTGATTGATTAATACATCAGTATTATGCATGTATCAAGTAAAATATGCAACCCCCCGCCTTCAATTTAAAACAAGTTGGAAAGTAGTTTATTAAAAATGAGAATTCAACAGAGCAAATTTGCATCTACATGTAGGCCAATTATTGCCACAACGCTTCATGCACATCTCAGGGCTTACGAAATACCAAGACATTTATTTCAGTGTTCAGTTATTGAACATTATTGCACTACAGACACCCACTAATAAATAAAAAGGAAATTCAGCTTCCTCCTACATCGCTTGCACCACGGATGCTCAGTGTGTCACCAGCCCCTCCTTTTCTGAAGTCACATCAGGACACCCAACACCGTACTCCAAGTTCCTTGAAAGGCAAATGCTTTCATTCCAGCACAACTTTGTCCCTCTGTGTTTTCAGAAGCACCTCAGAGCATCTGCTCCGCTACGAACAGCTCTGGGGTGATGACACTTCTGGTAATCAGCAGCTGCTTAGTATCAGAAAGCCTTAATTCTCCATTGTCATTTGTTGCCTTTGTTTCCAAGACACTGCCTTCCACAGAAGGAATCCACCAGCAGCATTTCTGCAGTTACCATCATCTACTGACTACGTGCAAGCTTTTATCTTAATGTGTAATTCTCCTTTTCCCACTCATTCTCAAAATAAACAAAGAATCTTTTTTGATCCTGAACACTTCGAGTGTACAGCAGAACTGTCCATTCCCTTGGAGAAACAACTACACACTGCTCTAACATCAGTGTGTGAATAATTAACTTATGAGGGACCGACCACCTTATTCCTTCCTTTCTTTAAAAAAAAAAAAAAAATTAAAATCCAGGAAACAATTTCCTCAGCTACAGCCTTTAAAACAGAGAAGTGGAAGGGATGAGGACAAAAAGGCTGAGCAAGGTTAGTCCTGTAAGAGATGTTTCATTCCTAGCACTTCCCTAGCACATGAACTTGGCTGCCAGTTGTGTTTCCTGGGACTTCCTGAAACCCAGCACCACTCCAGGATGTACAGAAGATGCCACATTGCTCACACGGGGTACTCAGTGTTAATTTAAAACCTTCCCCTTCTGCAGTAAACAAGGCAATACATAAGTGTTCACACAGAGCCATGGCTCCATCACACCCAAACACACACAGCTGGTGATGCACAGGTGACTGGGTCCAGCTCCGCCCTTGGGGACAGAGGGGTGACAACAGCCAGGCTGTCCCTGACAGCCACCTCCCCATCTCCCTGTGAGCAGAGATGTGCACTGAGCTGCCTGCACTGAGCTGGTGCCATGGTGTGCAGGTCATGTACTGTGCAGCAAGTTCCTATGTCTGAGCCCTAGAGGTCCTGCAAGAACAGTGCTTGCCTGGAACGGCCTCGGCAGTGTCCTGAGCATCCTCTACAGAGGTTAAACAAAAAGTTTTCTGTTGGGTCCAAAGCACAAGTCACATTTCTAGAATGTTATTCAGCTTGGAAAATATCTGACACTGGAGTTCAACAGGCTGCTGGGAATGTTTTTTTGTACCGCAAACTGTAAGAAACCACCACAAACACTCTTCAGCTTGAAGATAAATTTCTGCTGAACAAACACTGACCTTTACATTACTGTTGAAGAATATTTTACAGGGCCACACGGCCTCACAATCATGTCTGCAAAGTACTTGAGGCAGGAGACGAGGGTTATGCTTCAACAGCAACTCCAATTACAGTAATAACAAGCCCATTTTCAGACTGAAGGCCTTACCTGCTAACTTCATTCATTTTACTGAAGCTGCTTGTGCCTTCCAGTGCCACGAGCTGAAGGGAGAGAAGATTCCTATCCACTGAGTATTGTTTTCCAGTTAAAATCCAATCAAGAAACATTAATGAACTAATTTCTGCCTTCCAAGAAAATGGCTGTAGCTGAAACTCATCAGTAATTATGATATATTTGATTACAGAAGGAGAAGACTATTTACAGCAGCTACAGCCCTGGCAATACCTCACGTTGCACTCACACAGGCTGATCAATACACTAAACCAATTCTAGCTACATGTATAAAAGGAAAAATAAATCAGACTTTTGGCTAATGAGAAGTTAGTCCTTTTCTCACACAGGCAGTTGTTTCTGCAGTACCTTAGCTGTTAAACAATACAAAACATTACTTCAAACAATTCCACACAGTATTATTAACTCACTGGTGCATCACTCAGGAGGAATGGAGCCGTCTCACAGAGGAAGGCTGGAGTTAGTCTGTAGTACACTGGCCTCACAACCTGTAGCAGTTCTGTACAGAGAAGTAACAAATTGCTGCATAGTTGGGGAAATGTCATACCAGTCTTATTTTTTTTTCCCCTCAAATCTCAAGCAGATACCTTGTTAAAGTGCAAACTACTCAAAAACCATACCTTGACATCCCAAATCAACATTCCGAAAAAAAGTCTTTTGAAAAAACACCAGGTATATGATTTTTTTTTTTTTACTTCCATGTTTGATAATTACCACCAAAGGCATCATCCCAGTTCATTTCAGGTTAATGAATAAAGTGAGTAGACATTTTCAAATACAATTAGTTACAAATGATCTTCTTTCAGGGCGATTGTTCAGACTCATTCAGCACAGGCAGCCTCTTCACCCCTAGCTATGGCACACAACACAGCAGGTGGTCACCAGGGTTTCCTTTTTAAGAATACTGAGAGATGGATCCTTCTGCTGAGCACAATGACTGACAAAGATCCTTAACTACCCTTTCCATGTTTATTAGGCCCCCTGATTCAGAAAAAAATATTTACATGCATTTTTACTTTTAAGCATATACTTGAGTCCTAAAATTCATGTTGAAGTCTTGTCCTAAGTAGCCTCTTAACTGTTTTTTCCATCCGTAGGAATAAATGTCCTGAATATCCACAGCAAATACATAGGCAGTAATAAACCCCCCCTCCCCCCAACCAGGATGGGCTTCTCAAGTTCACCACAAAGCAAACTCTCTGAACACTAAAAGAAAGAAGGAGCTTGCTTCTTTCTAGTGCAGTAAGACTCTGGGTTAAGGACAACATCAGAAATTGAGATTTTGGGTCCTGAACTGATAGACTTACTATTTTTCAACGAATTAGGTAAAAAAACAGCAGCAGCCACCAGAAACAGTCTTGGCCCTAACTGAAGTGAAATTTGAATGTAAATGGTCCTCCTCCAGAACCGAAGGGGTTGAATCCTTGCCACGTGTTCCAGTTCCTGTGGAATGGGTTTCCCCCACCCTGCTGACTCTCTGCATCCAGTGGGTCCTCTCCCGCATCAAACTTCCGCCTCATTTCTGAAGGAAACAAAACCAAGGTGGGATCATGGCACAGTACTTGGGGCACTAAAACCAAGCACCTTAAAAGACAAAAAAAACAATCCAGAAGCCTCCCACCCAAGCTCAAAGAGCTGCAATTATCACTCATGTTGGCAGCTTCTGCAGAACCTGATTACCCCAAGTTTTTCAAAGCTTTCCAGGAGACTGGTACAGGAGAAAAGATTAATTCCATGAAAATAACATTAAAAAAAACTTCAAACAAGTCATTTAGTTTAAAACAAGGCAAGGCACCACCTGAAGGTCCAATAAGACAGGAACCAATTCCAACAGGGATGAGATGGTTACACTTAGACCAACTGTATCCAACCAATAATTGGGACATTTTGTTCCTGATGAGTTTATTGTACCCATTCTCTCATAGCTGCACTCACTTGAGATGGTTTGAGGACAGACCATGCTCTATCCTACCAATTCTTCACAACCAATAAACTCCAATAATGTCAGTTAGCAACACCATGCAGAGCCCCAGATTTCTTTAATCTTCTCCAAACACCATTCTGGCTGAGATCTGTCTAGGGAACAGCAGCTTGGAGGCAGAAAACATGTTCTTTAAGTAGTTTTGTCCAGCAGGGATAAAGTTGAAAGCATTCCCCAAGACTCGTGGAGAAGTCACAGGCTACACCCCTATTCTATTCACACCCACGTGTAAATCTGAAGCAACCTATAACTGCCACAAGGCTTTTGAACACCCAGCACTTTTCAGGACACCCAGAGAAATGAAGCAGGAGTTAGCTTGGGGGAAATCATGGGACTGGCTACAGGAGGAATGTGGAAGCCATCTTCTAAAGATCAAAAGCTCAAAGTCTCAAAGCTTCCAAATCAAAGCCAAAGAGGCCCACGGGCTCTATAGTTTTTCTTTACAAAACCAACATGGTCACTAGAGCCAGAAAGGGCCCTGGGGAAAAAAACTACCTGGATGGAAGGAGAGAATGTCATTGCACTAAGAAGAGTCATTACAAAAGCCAAATAAGACTGGTGTTACTTTTCCTGCCCAGTTGGTTTCACAGAAGTGATCAACATGACAAAAAGAAACAGTGTCAAGGAGAATGCAGAACAAGTCCTGCAGATATGGACAGACCAAACAGCACTTCCCGTGTATAAGTCTCCCAATTCGTGTTCATCATTATGAACAAAAATCCCATTAACACAGAAGAAAGATTTTTCTGACTGGAAGGCTTGTTACAGAGTTCATGACTCTTAGATCCCTCCTTTCCCCAAGAAAGCCTGAGCCCATCTGCCTAATTATCACTTAAATGATCCTGAACAGTTGAAGATGGAAACAGAAGCCTCTGATACCTACATCTTCTACATGCTTCTCTCTTCCCAGTGACCATACTGGAACAATTTAAAGACAAGAACTTACCTGAAACATTTGGGTTTTTTGTTGGGTGACTTTTTTTTATTGGTGGTTGTTTGCTTCCTGTATTTTTAAAGAAGGTGAAATAACCACACCACACCATTTTTTATTGCATTCTTGTGACTAAAGGCTCCAACCCCTTCTGTTCATCCCTTGGGGAGGCAGACAAACCTCTTGGTCTCTACACCACTGGCTGGCCCCAGAAGCCTGGCCATAAACCAGCTGTGAGGGAATCCTCTCCCTGAAGCTGACAGGAACAGAGAACTCAGTCCCCTGCCCTCAGGGAACACTCTGTTTGCACACAGATCTAGGCTGTATTACACAAAAGAGAATTCTGAGGGCTTCTCTGGAGTACTTGAGATGCAGTTCACCTAAAAGTAGTTAGAAGTTGAGGCAGGAGGGGACACAGGTATCCTTAAGGTAAGAACTTCTGTAATTGAGTGATCCTGGAAATATAAGCAAGATGGTATCCTAAAAAGAGACTTCTGTTTATAAAGTCAAATTAAAATTATTATTTCAAAAGTCTCTAAAGTACAATAACTCCAGGTTTACATCTGACTTCATGCAGCAGATTGGATGCAAGCTAGTGCACTTGCTTTCTCAAGATGGACAAGGGAAGACAGCAAAAAATGGAAGCTGTACAGCTTGTTATGACTTCCACTTGGAGAACTTTTACATTACTGTAAACAGTAATTAAAAAAAAGTCACTGTATAAGACAAATAATTACCTGGGTCAGTGAGGACTTCTTTAGCAGCTGCTATATCAATGAATTTTTTTTCAGCTTTCTTCTTTTCTTCCTCACTCTGGAAGTTATCAGGGTGCCACTGGGATGCCAGCTTTCTGTAAGCTTTTATGATTTCTTGCTTTCGAGCATTTCTGGATGGATAAAATTACAGGTAACATAAAATGTTCTAAATGTCACTATATGCCTATAATATAGACATACTATAAATGTCTATATGCCACTCTAGTAATTCTACAAGTTTATTTTAAACATTGAGACAGCAATTAAGGCCATCAGAAAAATTATGAGACACCAGTTAACCTTCTGCAGGTGACACTCAATATTCTTTACACAAAAACCAGAGCAGGCAGGTTCCAACTTTAAACAAAGGTTACTCACTCCTTCCTTCATCACCCATCAACATTCCTTGGAAAAATGCTGCTACTATACAGCATACAGCTCCCAGTATGAGGAATTTACAATCAGATCAGTAACAAAAAGCACAAAGAGTATAGCTCAAGGTAGTTCATGATTGTAAGGATGACCAACATTAGTTCTGAAGTGGACATTTGTTTGGTCCTCATGAGAAAGAGAAGTTGTTAGTTTATCCAGCTTAAGGACAGAAGTATTTTACATATCTTTCAACTAGTCCTTTCAAACTTTTCTAACCTATCATAAATCACATTTGGGTTTTTTTGTTGTAATTCTCTCCAGGCTTCATTTCTTCCCCAATTCATTCATCTGATTCTTGAATATCAAAAATTTCTTGCCATCAGGTTTATTCTCTTCCTTCCCAATTTTGTTTTTTTTCATTCTTTCTAAGGGAATTATAAACAAATGCTACATGAACACTGCTAAACCAGTACAGTAGCAAAGTGAAGGTAGCAAGATAAAGGAACAACAGCTAACAGCAGAACATATTTAAGTGATCAGCCTGAGATGTACTGGTTTAATAACCAATTTTCATGCCGTCATATCAAGGTATTAATATCTCACCTTTTTACTCCTAAGATTTTATAGTAATCCCTCTTCTGTGATTGCTTCAGCATCCTCTGGGCACGTTCTAGTCCCTCCCGGATCTGCTGGTCATTTTCACTATTGGCTTGAGCAGTCTCATAGTCTTTAATAGCTTTTAATTAAAAAGTGAATGAAAAGAGATTACATAACTCTTTACAAACTTCATTTTCAAGAACTCAACCACTTACCAAAACTGAAGTTTTGCTATTAACACACATAAACAGCACAACTTTTATTTCAACTTGCCATGTCTTTCTTTTGAATTTAGGAAACCTCAGAGTAGAGGAGATGAATTGTCACAAAATTTTGGTAATTTCCTTTCTTTAGGTTCATCACACTTTTTGGAAAGTAAGGCAGGAGGTTACTAGTAGCAGATCAGAACACTCTCAGTGTTAAAGAAGTCACATGGACAAATACAACGAGCATGAAGGACTGTGGCAAAAGAGAAATGAAGAAGCAAGTTTCAGTGACAACTATTTGAAGAGACCACTGCTCCATGTCAGTCCCATACACTACAGTTGATCTGAAGGATGCATTACACAGTGTTTAAACTAATATTCCTCTTCTCCCACACTGCACTAAATCAACATGATAGAAAGACTCTTCCTTGTAATGACAGTTAATGATGGATTTCATATTACTGGTAAGTTCATGCTGTTAGTGAAAGACAAACATTTGCTTTTTATGCCTCTGCATAATATGCAGAGAGTAGTATTTTGTTTCTGCAGGCATGTTCTTGCTTTTGTTTCAAGAGTTGCCTTTCTCAGGAATGAAAGCAGAATTCATGAATTTTTAAGAAAATCCAGGTCTTTTTAAATGATATTATTATTGTAATTGATAAACTTGGTATCTTAAGCATCCAGTTAAGTATTCTTTGGTATCAATATCAACTGCTAGAAGTCTTAAATGAGACTGCTCTTCTTTCACTGTTATAATCCTCAATTTCATTTACAGATCCAGGTCTCCTAGATTTCTCAAGTTAGACAAAATACTTGCATCAGATTATTTCCAAGCAGATGCTATTTCTCAGCAGGTGTTACATTTCTTTTTCACTGTTTCTGAGCAAGACAGCAGGAAGTGCTAATGAATTTCTATTACCCTGACATCTGATACCACTGCAATCTTGTTGTGGTTATTGAAAAAAAAAAAACAATTCCGAAAAGTATTTCCAGTGCTCAAACAATTTCATATGTTGTCACAAACAAAATGAAATTTCCATTCATTCTCACATCACTGGACACAGTCATTTGCTGCTTGAACCAAGCATTGACTTCTGCTGATAATTTTAGTAATTTGCCTGGTCATTAAAAAACCCCAACAAATAACAGCATACATTAATGCATGTGCCCAATACATGCTGTCAAAAGTGATAAAAACAATGAAAATGCAGGGTTTTCATTATGCTGCTTTACCACTCCAGTGATTTTAAGCACTACCATAAATCTGCTTCGTGTAATAATGGGAAGTCCCATCACAACATCTTGCCAAATGCAGATCAACTTCATTGAGCACCACATCACCTGCAGCGTGCACCACTGCTGAAAGCCAAGCTGCTCAGGGGTCAAATCCATGCCATGGAAATAAGAGATTTCTCTTCTGCCCCACTGGTTCCCTTATTTAAAGGCTCTAAGTATTAAGCATGTTTTTTAGTGCAGAGGGAATGCACTGAGCACACCTGGTGGTGTTGGAAGAGATTTCAGTTTTTATGATACTCTCCAGTGTAGGTAATTTCCTCCTTCAGAGAGCTCCCCCCCTGAAGGCTGAGGGGTGGAAGGAGGTGGAAGCAGGATGACAACTTCCTGACCACAAGGAGTTTGCTATAAGACAGTAGTAACTCATGGCCTGTCAAGTGAGATATTTAATTTGTAATTCTCAGTCACTATTTCTAATAGCACTAGTAAAAAGAAAAAACAAAACAAAAAACACAACCAACACAGGAATCACCACTGCTTTTGCACTGAAGAATCATTGGCCTAATTTTTCAGAGCATCCTTTCTTTCCTTTCATCCTGTCTTACGATGTGACAAGAACAACCAGTTTCCACTATCCCTTTCATTTTAAGTATTTCAGTCAAATCTAACCTACTTCTTTCAATAGAGGTCTTAATAATCTCTCAAACAGTAACCACACTGACACATTTCAGCTGGTATTCCTATCTTGCCTTCATCTTTAAAACAGTGACCAAGATTGGCCACCATACCATATGCAGATGTAACTTTCCATCAGTAAACACAGACAACCCATGCTCTTACCAAAATAGGGACTGTTTCCTCTATAGTAGTAGGGTGGGAGGGGTGGGAAAAAGAAAATCATGTCCTGACCAATTTTGATACAGCAAGAGTTTGGTTTTTTGGTTTTTTTCTTTGACAAACCTGTGCTGTATACTTTAGACAGACACACTTCTGAGGTAGTTCAGAGAAGGAGTCATTATATATCCGTCTCTGTAGACAAGCCTGGGATCCCATGTGATTATAAAGTAATTAAAACCATTTGATGGGAATCAGATCTCTACTATACATACCAAAGTGCATCTTGAACACTTAACAATAATTGCCTTTGAAGTTCTGAATTGCAAGTACTTTGAAATTTCCTGTCTTTAAAAAGGAAAATGGGTGCCTCCAGCTTGAGATTTTCTTGAGGGAAGAACGACAATCAGTTTGCCCCTTTAAACAGGAGACAACCATTTTAATTGCTCTACTGTTCTTTACAGCAGAGAGAAACCAGCCATCATGTTTTAGCAGTTAAAACTGAAGTATAAGTAAAGACACCTTCAGGTAGACTAATAATAATGAGCTATAATACTGTTTACACAGGCTCTTCTGGAAGGGAGAGCATCACTACAACCATCTCACTACTGCCAAGGGCAGGAGAAAGGCAGGAGAACAACTGGGATTTAGAGAGGCACAATTCCACTCCAGTGTGGTTGTCTACTCAGAACCAGGCTAGGCCAAGCCCAGCAGGCCACAGCCCAGATGTAAGCTCTTCCAGATCCCAGGTGTGTCCTTTCTGTATTTCCTTGCATCTCATCACGGGGAGGCATTTGTTCCAGCACAAGATCAAGCTGGTTCTGTGCATTTGTGTCGAACACAAACTCCCCCCCCTTGAATTAGCAAGAGTTGCCAGGTTCTCTCACATGAAAGGAACCAGAAGTGGATGAGGATTTAATAGAAGATAATGTTTGAAAGATCCACATTGATATTCACCAATTTCAAGAATACAGATCAATTCTGTCTACTAGTGAGAAGCAAGAGGACTCAGAGCAGGGCCTGTTTGCCTGCCCCACACTTTCTTTAAGCTGAAGATTGATTCTTTGAGGTAAAAGAATAATCTTGAATATTCTTCAGGTTCTCCTTTTGCTGATACTCTTTCCTCTTACATCAAAAACCTTTTTATGAGTGTAAACCATGTAGGTTTGTACTCTGTACCTTTAGCTACTGTCTGGTTAAGTGTGGGTTGTTGTGCTTCTACTTTTCCCTACACTGAGCAAGTTTACTTCTCCTGAAGTACAGAAAAAGATGGGGAAATGCCCAAAGGGGTCCTCATCACTGAAATTTTCCTGAGCCTAACTTTTAGGTTGATACTGCAGTTCTAAACCATCAAAAAGGTGTAAAGCCATTATCCTAAGAAAAACAGAAAAAAGTTTTCCTCACACTGTTGTGTTGTGTTTTGTTTTTTAAGCAACCCTTTTGTATAGAGGTCATAATTTCTCTGAAATGCTGTTGTTTTCCACTCCTATAAGCAGGAAGAAGGCTTGCCAGCCTTGGCAAAGAGAGATTAGGACTAGGTCACTTCAGAGGTACAAAGCCTTGAGGGCTAATCAAGAGGACTTCCTGAAACCAGACCAGTCCTCTTTATAAAATTTTAATTGAGTCAATGAGGACTAAAAAGAAGAAGAAAACAGCTATTTCAGGTTTGAAGTGAACTTCAGGAGGTGAGCAGTATCATCTCTCAGTGATTAATTTCTCAAAAAGAAAAAAAAAGAGTTTGCTATTAATGAGAAGAGCTGTCCTCATAAATGTTTAAACAGAAAGGATTTTTTTCAGTTGTGAAGATCCAGTACCTAAATACAGAATAGGAAAATTCTTCTTTGAGTACTGAAATTAATGGAACTCTTTTTGTCCACATTTAAAGCCTACAATTTCTTTCCCTCATCACATTTGACTGAAGCCCAATGCTTCAAGAACTGCTGCATGACTGAGCACAAGGGTGAACAGTGAGACTCTTGTGGAACAGCCTGGTTTCTTTTGGAAATAAGATTCACTACATTAGATTTTAAAGTTTGAGGTTTTGGTTGGGGATTTTTTGGTTGGTTTTGTTGTTGGGTTTTTTTTTTAGGGAAATTTGGGGGTTTTCAATGGACATTAGCACTTAGTGCTTCTAAAGAAAGGAGGTAACAATATAAGGGTTTACTCCTACACCCATTACTCAGCCCCAACCTTCCAAAGCTGTAGATGGGACCATGCAAAATGCAGCCTCAAGAGTAGAAAGAGCACCAGAGAGATGGATGGAGGAGAAGCAATGGCTGTTATCTTCACCTTCCTTCAACATATGCTAGGAGACAGAACAGTATTGTTTCATGCTGCCATCTAAAAACATTAAAATGGAGTTCCCAAAATGAATTTCCATCACTCTAATTTCAATTACCTTTTATCTCTAAGTGCAATTGTCTGGCCCTGCTTATATAAAATGTGTTTAAGTTGAGTGAGCCTTATAAAACTTCTGAACCATAGCTCACTGTTGCAAAGAGAACTCTGCTGTAGATAAGCCAAGTTCATTCCATTGACACTAATCAAGACAAAAATTACCAGCAGATATTTTTGTAAATCTGCAACTACCAGTGCTGATTAGGGATTTGTAGTGTAGAATCAAAGTGCATGTTAAAAATTTTTGAAACACTGACTGCATTTTAAATGCTCACAAAAAAGTATGTGCAAACTGCATACAGCCATACCTTCTTCATACAGATCTTCCAGCAAGTAAGCTTCTGCTCTGTCTTTCAGAGCATTCACATTGGTTGGTTCCAGCTGCAGAACTTTTGAACAAACTTCTATGGCTTCTGTAGCTTGCTGATTCTAGAGAGGAGAAAGAAAAGAACCAAAACAAACAAACAACCAAAAAAACAAAATGAAAAAAAAACCAAAAACATGTAGCTGTGGGTATTTTGGTTGGTTGGTTTGTTTTCAAGAAATTTACAGAGTAAAAGCAGAATTACCTTTGATAAACAGTGGCAGATCCTCTCTTTGGCACGAGTAGCATAAACTGGGACATCTGGCTCAGTCTTCATTACTGAATTATATTTACTGATAGCATCTTCATACCTGTTTAAAGCATAACAATAAGCATAATGTATTAAAAAGTAATAACTATTTCAGGGTGCTGCAATTTATTTATAAATTTTAAAATTCAGATTTCCACATCCTTCTAACAATGTACATTAATAGTTTTCAAGGTGTGGTGTGAAGTAACAGCATGAAGAAAGCTTTCAGCCACATCAAATAAACCCCCATTCCCTTTTCTCTGCTGAGATAGAAGAGTAGGCACTAATCCTGTCAATTTGCAGTACATAATGACTACCAACCCTCAGCATGAATAGACAATAGACTCTAGATTTGCCTCCTGACAAACATGACACTCTGGAGTTGGAAAAAAGCATCTCCCTCTATGATATCTGAGATAACTAAGTCTGGAGTCTTGATGTGAGCACTGTACTATTTGAATTTCTTGGTACCAAAGAAGAAACAAAGTTCTTTACTACAACTTTAATTGGGAAGTTGCTTTCTCCTTCCTTCTCTGCAAGTCACACAGTTAAATGTATTATTGCAGTCAATGTCCCAAAGATGCTAAAGTTCCATGGTTTGAGTATGAAATGGATTAGAACACCCATCTAAAAATGGGTGCAAGCATGTGAGTGAACCCACATGTTGCCACAAGCTAGGACAAATTCAAGCTCTCAGAAGATTCCCTGAAAATATGCTAATACTGCATTAAATACAAGACTGAAGTGCAAAGAGTCCAAACAGACTACTGACTTAGTAAAACTGTCCTCAGTGCATTGATTCATATTCCAGATGTACTTCATTTTAAAACACCACCTTGACAATGTTTAATCATTGGTTAGGGGTCCTTATAGTTGGATGTTTTGTGCTTAGGAACACTTAAAATTGAAATAAAGCAACAAGTTGAAGACTATACAGGCATTGTGTGTCATTTAAAGGGAACACATAAGAAGCAAAAGTGAACCTGACTGATGGGCAACCAGGAACTGCAGAGCTGCTGGGTGTTTTTTGTCTGAAGATGTGGCCCTTTAATCACAGAAGAGTTGAGGCTGGACGGGACTTGTTAAGCAATGGGGTCCAATCACTGTGTTCAAGCAGGGCCACCTGAAGCAGTTTGCCCCAAACTGCACCCAGATGGATTTTAAAGATCTCCAAAGTGGGGAGACTCCACAACCTTTCTGAGGAAACTGCACCAGGGGAAAATGAGAGGGTGGTGGGAAGTGTTTCCTTACATCCAAAGGGAATTTCCTATTTCAGTTTGTGCCCATTGCCCCTGGTCTTGTCGCTGAACACCACTGAAAGGAGCCTGGCTCCACCACCTTTGCATCCTCCCTTTGGGTATTTATGTACATTGATGAGATTATCCTGCTGCAAAGGTGGCTCAGGGGGAACAGCCCCACCTATCTTAGCCTTTTCCCAAAGAAGAGAGAGGCTTCAGTCCCTTCATCATCTTCCTGGCACCTCAACAGACCCTCTCTCTCTGTAGTATAAATCTCTCATACTCATCAGCCCAGAGCTCTATGTGTGGCCTCACCAGTGCAGAGTAATAATATATTGAATATATTGAAAAATTATTCCTATCTATTGTTATATTCTGTTATTTCTGTATATTTCTATTTTGGTTTTACTACCTGCTCCACAAATAAGTTCAGTATGCAAAGAGAAGACAGTGGCATCTGAAAGAATCATAATAGGATTGTCACTATGTGAGTCAATATTTATTTTAATTGTAATTTGAAAGCTGCACTCAGTTATCCTCTTCAACTGACAGGTGCAGAAAGCATCACTTAATGAACTCCTCAATCAATAATCTGGTGCCTCACTAGTGATTTTTTTAATTTTTTTTTTTTTAATACATCATTTAACACTTACCTGCCTTCTCTGATGAGTTCCTCTGCTGATTCAATCTGCTTATTGAGTTTCTTTACATGCTTATAGAGAGAGAAGCATTGCTTATGGTCTTGGTCCAGTTTCAGACACTCCCGGACTTCACTTTTCACAGGGAAGTAGGGAGGGAAAAACAGAACAAAAGAGAAACACATCAACAACCATTATGAGACTTCACTTTGAGACAGTGCAGCACCTATAATCTGTCTGGAAGAACAGATGACTTCTTTATACCACCTCTCCCTTCATCCAAAAATTTATAAAGTGAGAAAAAACTCTTCCAGAACATACAGGGATGTCTGTCCAACTTAGTTCTTAATTACTTTGTATTGCCAAACATACAAATATTACATTAATAACTAACTTAAACAGCAAAAGGAAAATACACCCTGGGCAAGAAATTATATTCAGCAGTTATCAGATGCAATTATCTGCAATTTTCCTATAGTTTTAACTGAGCTGTTTACAAAATGCCTACAAAGAACTATGTCTTGTATTGCCTGAAAGAGACAAAGCTTAGCTAAGACCCACACCTCCTCTGACAGGGTATCAGCCAAGCCTGAACCTGACTTTTCACTGTGAAGGCTGTTTAATCAGACTCTAATTAGGGCAGATACTTCTTAAAGTCTTTCAAAAAACTCCAGAACACAGTCATATGAAGGAATAAAAGTATTTTGCACCATATAGAGGCATCATGGTACAACCAAGGTGATTATTTTCAGAACATAAAAATACCTGTTCCTAAGCACAGGTAAAAAAATAATATTTGAAAATCATTATGCCTGTAAAGCTAGGAGGAAGAAGCTAAGGGAAGGACAACATCAGCCTCCCAGCAAGTCCAAAAGCTTTCTCAGTATATCTTATTATGAGAAAAAAAAATAAAATAAAAAAGTGAATAAAGATAAGAGATTCATATCTTTATTTTGATATCATTGTATTCTTCAATTGCTCTCTCAATTGTACTTATAAAAATCTTGAGATCTGATTATTAACAGAGGACATTCATGTGTGGATTTCAGAGGGGAAAATAAACACCTGTTCTTGAAATCACTAGGTTTAGTGATAGTCAGCTATCAAAAGTTACCACAACAGAGACCTGTGAGCTTCATAGATTACAGATACTCTGGAAAGGGGATCCCTAATGCAAACCAATTGGTTATTTGACATTTATTTTTGCCCAGCTATAGAAAAAAACTTTTGCAGTTATCCTCACATGCAGTTTCCATACACCATCCTTTGTCATAACACTGGTAAGAAAAGCAACTCAGGCTTTTTCAGTTCCCCTCACCTCTTACAAAACAGATTCTGTGACAAAAACCAGAAGTCTGGAGAAGCAAGTAGCATCTGGGATAAGATGCACAGAAACTATTTGTGTGCAAAAAGAAGGATTATACAATCTGTGTAGCTGAGCACAGAGTATGAAGTCAGCATTCTGGATTGGGCAAGGGCAGTTACCTGCAGGACTGACTAAGGATGTGTGAAATAATAGCTTAAACTTAACTGACCATGAGTAGAAGGCTAGGACATGATCAAAATTAATCCAAAATACTGGACACTGTGCAAGAATGAAAGATTGACAGTTCTGGATCTTCAGCTCCTCATATGTGGACACTTCTGCACTTTTTACCTATTCTTAAGCTTGTAACATTTTGTTTTAACTTGTGAAAATAAAAATCTAGCCCTAAGACTTAACAGAAGTATTTTTTATTTGCATTGTAAACTTAAATTGAATGGAGGTTCAAGGTTAAAAAAAGGTTCCACCAAAGCAAGTTTAAAGCAGGACTTTCTTCTGTGATGGAGAAACAGCAAGGACAGCAAATGTATGCAAGTCTGTCACATCTGCACTTTGGCTTCTACTTCAGTAGAAAAGATGCTAGGAAAACTATGGTTCCTATGGTTGGTTTGCCAAGAATGGTGTCTTTACTGTCAGTTCTTAGCTTCCAGAAGGGAGCTTCATTTATCAGATCTAGACCAGAGTTGCTACACCATTCCTACACCAAACAGCACAGATATTTTAGTTTATCATGACCTGTTATCATCACATTTTCTGTCTCAGTTATAATGATTACAGCAAACAGTAAAATTACCTGAGTGATAATTCATGGTCCCCAAGCTGATAATATATTTTGCTGATTTTATAGAAGGCTTCAGTGTTATCATTCTTTAATTTGGCAGCAGCTTTCAAGTCACTAATGGCTTTGCTTGGTTCCCCTTCCTTTACATAACACTCAGCTCGAAGTTCTCGTAGCTCTGCATCCCAAACACAAACCTTGAGAAACCAAAATTAAAGCTTTTTTTTGGTCTGTAACACTTCACTTTTACTCCCCAATAAAAGAAAAATCCCATTTAATTTCACTTTGCCAACTGCAATAACATAAGGTTCAAGCTGCATGCAGAGCACATGAAATTAGCATCTCTGCTTCCTGATGGATGCTGTGATGCACCTGCCCGAAGAGAAAACAAAGGCCTGAAAAATTTGTAAGTGATTCAAAGAGCTCATGCAGGGAGATGAATTAAATCTACTGGCACTGCTTAAACTGGGACAGTCTGTTGAGCCTCCAGGGAAGGATATCAGAATCATAAATTACTATATCCTCCCAAAAGAATAGTAGTAACAAATAGCAAGAACCAAGCTGTCAGTTGTCCTCCAGAAAGAAGCCTGTGGGTAAGATTCAGCCATGCAAGGCTTGACCTTAGTATCTGGATTTTAAAGATCTTTACTGAAGTAACATCAGAGTATGGCAAGAATATTTACCTAAAAGGAACTGCCTATCATAACTCACTTTAGAGAATTTATTCTGGGTCTTACCATCTGTTTGTAAATCATCATTTTAGAGAATGGAGCTTTTATGCTTTTCCACATTCTCTCCCTGTAAACAAACTCCCACACTTTGGCAATTTCTTCACCAGCTAGAATGTTGTAAACTCCAAGTCAGTAGAGTTAATTTGTATCTTAAGAGTCATAACAGTTAACCATTTTTTAATATGACATGTTAAATACCCACATGATTGAGTTATTTACACTTAGTATATTAAGATTCAACAAATACAGATATCTGACACACTGAAAATCTAGACAGCTGCATACATTAACTTTGTGATTTTTTAAAATCTTTTCTTCATTTTCTCAAGACAAGTATGTACCATTCATCAAGTACTTACTAAGTACATACAAATTGCCTGCATACAGGCAACAACAACAACAACAAAAAAATTTAAAAAAACCTGTTTCTTATATTCAGCAACATTTAATTAGTTTTAGAACTTTTCCCATATTTCCCCAAAACACTGAAGTGTAGAAAAAGGGAAAGTATAATCACGAATGTTATCAAGAATGGTATCTGCATGAGAAGCTGTATCTTTAACACTCACTACCATCTCTTATTTTGACTTTTTCAGCTAGTGCTCAGTATTCTCCACTCTCCAACTTCATTATGGACTGATTCACAGTGCTTAGCAAAACTGAGCCAATTACACCAAGTGTTTTCACACCAGTGAAGAAGTTATTAAACAAAAATACACAGATGCCAGACATGAGCTCTTACATCCCTTTCACAGTACCATTTTATTTAACACTTACTGCCAAGATTTCATCAAGAAGAGAAATAGCTGCTTTGTAATCCTCTTGCTGGTAGGCAGATAATGCTTGTGAGTGCAGGCGCTGCAGCTCATCAGATTTTGTCAGCTGAGTCTGGGCCTCTTTCTCCTCATTATTGCTGGGGTTGGATTTGAGCTGCAAACATTAACAAGAAGAGAGACTGAAATGCTTGTTCAAGGATCTCTTTTTGTCTCATTAATAATCATATCATGGAGAACTGACTAAAACTGCAAACAAAGCAAAATTAAAGACTGGAAATGTTTCCAATACCAGACTTCAGATTTAAAAAGTAATTTTTAGTTTCAATACAAGTTGTCAGAAGTCAGAGAAATCTAATTCCTTCCTCCATCTTGTTTGATCATTTACCAATTTGTGGACACACTGTCCACAACAGTAATTGTTCCTGTGTCACTCCCTGAAGTCATGGACCTCTGAACTGTAGCCTAGTTAGTTCCTCTGCAGTTATTATACACTGGATCCCCCAGCATCAAAAGAAAGTAAATCCACTTGGCATAATCACATATTTTACTATAAGCACATTACTTAATTATAAATTCATGAAAGAAACAAGTGCAATACGTCCCAGACAGTATTACTGTAAAATTGTGTTCCTTGCATTTGCCCCAGATTTGCTACAGCAGCAGGTTAAGATGGGGGAATAAGACAACTGGGATCACCTGGAAATTTATAAGAAAAAGGAGTTACATTGTTCATGCCTTTGTTTAGGTGGCACTCATTCCCTTGCAAAGCCAGGGAGCCATTCCTAAAATGAAAGTGACCCCTTTCCTTTTTCTCATCAGTAAGTTCCTCAAATACTCATTCTGTGCTTAAGTCTCTAATATAATTCAATGACATTAGCCCTCAGAACTCCTTTAACAAAATTTCCCCTGGTTCTAACACTTAAATATATGAAAGGAAAAAGCCTAAATGCAACATCAAAAGCACACGCAGGCCCTAACTCTCTCAGATTCTTTATTTAAGGTATTTTTGAACCTTACACAGTTGCTTCATTTTACTCTGACAAAAATCAAATTGTATTTAGATCTGAAAAATTCTCCTTTATGCCCTACACTGACTTTCAGCTAGAGGAAAGGAATGTGATCAAAGAATTTTCTTCTTTGTAGGCTAATTCCTAATATACATCTCAAAAAGCTTTCCATAGAATCATAGAATCATAGAATTGGCTGGGTTGGAAGGGACCTCAGAGATCATCGAGTCCAACCCTTGAACCACCGTTGTGGTTGCTAGACCATGGCACTGCGTGCCACATCCAGTCTCTTTTTAAATATCTCCAGGGATGGAGAATCTACTACTTCCCTGGGCAGCCCATTCCAATGCTTGATCACTCTCTCCGTAAAGAAATTCTAATATCCAACCTAAACCTCCCCTGGCACAACTTTAGACCATGCCCTCTTGTCTTGTTGAAAACAAGAGACCAACCCCCCCCTGGCTACCCCCTCCTTTCAGGGAGTTGTAGAGAGTGATGAGGTCTCCCCTGAGCCACCTCTTCTTTAGGCTGAACAACCCCAGCTCTCTCAGCCTCTCCTCATAGGGTCTGTGCCTCCAATTAGAACAGAAACTCTGCCTATAAACCCATGACACTGTGCATCCTTTTTCTCCCTTGAATCTGGAGCTTGTAAGCAGAAACAAAATTTCTGCACCTGTGATTTTAAAAGTTCCAATATTATAAAACTCCCAAGTTCTGAACTCTTTAGTTCCTACCAATTTCCTTAATTTTCTCCCTCTATTTCTCAGCATTTTCCTCTGTTAAAAAATAGGAACTTTTGCTATGGACAAGCCTTATCCTTCCATTTAAACATCTCGCAATAACAATGTACTCCTTAGGCATCCTGTATGTTTCCTGTAATTTATTTGGAGAAAAACAGCAGTGGAATAGGGAAAGCAATGTTACAATCATACAGACAAGTCCAACAGTAATAAAGACCACTGGAATAAAACATTCTAGATAATTTTAGGTAGTACAAACTATTCACTTAACAAAGAAAAGGAAACTTTTCATGCTGCCATTCAAAATAAAGCCATCAAGTGTTTGTGTGCTACAGTACTATGAAAATATTCACTCAGAAGCTCACAGTAAGTATACTGACATGAGGTCTTAACCAGTGATGTTAACTAAAGCAAGAAGTCTGCTCATTCAGCTCCCAGAAAAAAAGCTGGAAATGTAAAGCAGTTTAATACTGTCATTTTTGTCTGCTTCCCAATTTTTTTTCTGGTTTTTTTGCTCTGTAGTCACAGGACTGTCACATCTCTATCAGTAACAAATCACATTTCAATTATTCCTCCTTTTCCTGTAGAGCAGTAAGCTTGGGGGTAACAAATCAGAATAACTGCTTGTACTAAGTGTGCTAGATTTCCAAGAAAGGAGCAAAGCACTAAAAAACCCTTCTGCTGAATTTAATACAGGTCTATGGCAGACCTATCACTCCCTCTACATTCTTTATCAATGGCCTCAAAGCACAAAATCAGCAGCTGTGCTCCCTCCTGTCTGCTCGACAAGCACACTGCTGTTATTGGTGAATGTGTTCTCAGCACAGTATCCTTTGCTCTCTTTGGGGTCTACTACATTAGAACACTAAATTAGATGCAATTTAAGTTGCAGCAAGAGCAAACCATCTGTTACAGCAGCTTTCATTCACTACCAACCTTACCCCCTGCAAAACTTGAACCTAATTCCTTTGCAGAAAAAAAACAAACCACCAAAAAACCCAAAGCAAAACAACAACAAAAAAAAAACCACAACAAAAAAAAACAAAAAAAAACCCAAAAAACCCACACAAAAAAAACCAAAACAAAAAAAACCAACACCAAAAAACCAACAAAAAAACCCAACAAAAACAACCCAAACAAAAAAAGCCAAGGTGCAGGAACGGTATCTTCTCTAATTCTCTGTCACAAATTTACTGCTATAGGTGCTGCCTTATTTTATGGCCTGGTCTTAGGAGAGGGGAGAAATGTACCCTAGGTAAGCAAAGCCTTGCTTTTCCCACCTCAAGTGAACAAGACAAAAGGGAACAAAATTATCAACCCCACACATTTTATCAAGTAAAGATTTAAAAGCACTTAAATGTAAATCTTTTCTTCTCCCTATTACCCCCAGTGAGGAAGGTGGCTTCTTTCAGAACTTTATCCCAAGGACTTGCCCCCAAACTACGCATCATTACCTTGCAGCAGTCAAGACAATGGAAAAAGCTATAAGCAGTTCACTTTATGAAACCCAGATTAATTTTTTTTTTTGGCATCTAAAAAGAGCTTAGATAATTTCTATTCAAAGTATGCAGCCTTGGAATGGCTGCCTAGCATTTGCAGTCAAATAAAAGACAGTTCAAAACTTCCTTATGGGGAAAACATTTTACCATGCTGAACAATTCATGCTGGTATTCAAGCAACCCCCCTCCTAACCTAACACACTACACTGTGTTTCACAAGTCTGTCAACATGACCTTTCTAATCACACAGAGAAGTTACAACAGCCACACATAAGACTACATGAAAAATGCTAAGCAGCACTACTTCAGAAAAATACTGTTAATAAGAGGCCATCAATACAGCCAGACTGGTGTATAAGCAGTGACTAAAACATACAAAGCAAGCCCAATGTTAATCTATGCGGGATCCATTTGCTTTTTGTGTTGGATGATGCCATCCTGAAAATGTCACGGACCAATCTGAACTAACTGATCTCTTTCAATCCGCTGCACCTAAACCTATCTTAAAATTATGCTTTCTGGATCAGCAGTTGCTCTTTATTCAAAGCTTTCCAATATTCTCTATTATTGTGCTGAAGAAAAAAAAATAAAAAAGATACCCAAGCACAAAACACTTGAGACAACTGGAGAACATGGAGCAAACTCCTGTCTCCTAAGTTTAATAACGACTTCTTGCCTCATGCTCTGTTTTCTGATGTGGAAGAGTTATAAAACATGGGTAAACTAATTCAATAGCTTACAACATTCTGTCCCACTTTCCAGCTCTATCATCCTTAGGATGTATAATAAACAGATAGCATTGAGTCTTGCCATCCTGTTGTTTAAATAACAAAATGTTGTTTAAAAAGCCAAAATGTTAGACACAGTGTTGCTGTCCCTTGCTTACAGTGCTCCAGTGCCACTATCAAAACCATACTATGCATTCTACAGTTGGTTTGTTTTTCACACTGGTAAATACACTATGAAAAGAAATTGACTACATTTCTGAAAAACACTGAGGGGAACTGAAGGAATCTCTGTGGTTTGTGTTACTCAAGATGAAGACAAGAAAATGCTTTATTAACAGAGGAATGCATTAGGTAACACAACTGTGGTGTCAGACAGATGGAAAAAAGCAAGGAACCTTTTGCTTGCCTTTTGCTCTATACCCAGGAAGCTACAGATGATTACAGTACCAGGGAGGAAATTATTTTGAAACAATTTTGTTATTTTCAGTGGGTTAACAGAGCTTCAAATACCCAATCCAAGCTTGACTAGTAACTTTTTCAAATCAGGAAAACTTACAGTGCCAGATCTTCTCCACCTACATCCTAAATAGTATCATTACACATACAAAACAGCCATGGAAAACTACTGTCCACTGTATTTTGCTCTAAATCAGAAAACAAGAATTTGCAGTACAGTGCTTAGTCACTTGATCTTGGCTGACATCTAGTGGGGCTGGGAGGAGTACCTTCAGTTTTACCTTCAGAGTTTACACTTTCAAGGGAGATGATTACATATTTACAGTCGTTATTGCAACAAACTAACTGTGAACATTACAGTCAGTTTAAAAAAAACAAAGAAAAAAGATAACTATCAAGAAATATGGCAACTTGGTCCTTCCACACTTTCCAATAGTCTAGGCAGAAGTTCTGGTCTTTTTATGCCTTCTACAGAATACAGCAATGCAAACACTTGCCATTTTACCTAGGACACAAGCAGAATCACAGACAGTATTACAGGGTATATACAAAGGCTGCCAGGACTTGAATAACTTGTTAGAATGCCTTCTGTTAACCAAAGTATACCAATATTCCTTTTATTCTCACTAAAAATCATGTGCTTAAGAGATAAAATAAATATTCCAGGGATTTAATGGATTGAAGCCTTAGACAGGAGTCTTGACATGCCCACAACTCTGTCCTGTTGACTTGTATTATTCTGAAACTACTAAATAAAACAGAAGATTAAAGTATACAAACACACAGCGAATACATGCTCTTCACATACTGCAAGCATCGACTTCCTAACATCCCCTAAGGACTTTGGCTTAACCTCCGGTCAATCCTGGGCACTCTGAACACACGAATTAGACTCCTGTGCTGCTGACACCTGTTGAAATCTAGATACTAGAATTCACAATCAGTAGCTGCACTGCAAAGGAAAAAGCTAAACGACTTCTAAGGAATAATGAGAGGTCTCAAAACAGAGCATAGCTTAACATGTCAAGGCACACTGTAGATGCAAACATACAGACACAGTAAACTTGGTGTTTTAAGGATAAATTAATCCCCTCTCTCTCTCATATGAATAATCCTCATAATCCTCTCTCTCAAATGAATAATTAATGGGATTACTACTAATGAGTATAATTACAATAATTTGTTATTATAATTTATAATTGTAATTTATAATTATAGTAAAAGGACTGCTTTGACATTGTTTTATTTTGCTGAACATATGCAGCACTTAAAATTTCTCTTCAAAACAGACTGCTTTCCATATTCTCTGATTAAACATGCAATGCTGCTCACAGAACAAAGGAAATTGGAAGTGAAATTTAGGACCAATATGGTATCCATGTAAGTAAGCTTCCAAAAAGAAACTCTGCTTTACTTCCAAATTAAAGCTTGGCTGAAGACTCAAACTATTTGACTGATGAAAGAAAAGCAGCAATCTGAATTTTTAGAGATGGTTTGAAAGAAGGGCCAACTACTTGACAGTTGACTGGAGAAGCATTTCCATATGCAGTATTAAGCAAAGAGATGAGTACACAAGCTCTGAATCAACACTGACATCACATAATTGCTATTGCAGCAACTATGTCCTCAGTTAATCAGAGCTGAACAACATCTCCTACATTTGCAAACAGCAGGGCTGCATTGAAATCACACTTATACCTGCAAACCACACACTCAAAAGAAACTTACTGAGGAAGCAGCAGCAGCCAGAGAAGTCACTGCTACACAACTATCAGGATAAATTACTGTAGCTTTGCTCAAACACAGACTTCCTGGTGCATTTATACCTGCCAGAGCCATTCCTCGCAGATGCACTGCAGAGCATACAGTGTAACTGCTCTGTTCTGTCATACACACTCACCAGTAAGATTTCCATTAAACACCTGTAATCTGCAATGCAGAACTGCTTTCTCCATTGCACTCTTCAAAGCCAAGGAGACAGCATCAGTTACATTTGCAAATTCTATTTATTTTGGCATAAGGAACATGCAAGCTGTTCAAATTAGAAACTCTTGAAGAGTAAGCAAGAATAAGAATGAATCCTATTTATTCTTATGTTTACAGAAATTTTGTGCAACAGAGAGGGAGAGAAATTTCACATATTCTCCAAGAAATGTTGTTCAGGTGGTTAGACCAGTTTATTTGGGCGTTTTAAGGCCAAAATGCACTAAATACCCATTGAAATTTAAAAAAAAAACCAAGTCAGTTCCAGGGAGTTAATATCCAGCTATGTTTGTACAGAAACTCTGGGCATCTTCTGATCATGGAGAGAAACTACTATCAATACAGGAAAGATAGAGAACTCTTCTGCTGAGGCAAGGACACAAACACATCACTGAATGCCACTGATTTTAACAGCCCAGTAACTAAATTAAGAGCCTGGATGCTTCTGCAATCAGTGATGAGAGATAGGAACCTTCCTTCAACAGCTGATCCATGAGGCCCCTAGTGATATCCCAGTGTGACCTTAATATTGAGATGCAAAGCAGGATTCAATTACATACTTAAGAGTCCTATATCACTTATCTTTCTTTCTGAATGAAGACTGCTGCCTAGTATAGACATCATCAAGCAGAGATCATGAAATGCCATGCATGCACACACAAAAAAGCAAGACTTTTCAAAGTGCTTTGCTGCTTCTAGCAATACCTTCCGAGCTGATCTTCATTACTGCACCACCACTTAATGAGTCATTTATTCATACAAGGTAGCTTAGCTATTATACCTTTAAAGAACAGGAAAATAAACTCAGGTATTCACATGCACATGCTCTAGAGCATCAGCTGAGATGAGACTTTGGCTCAGAACTCAACCTTAGAAACAGTGACACAGTTCAACTCTGGCCTCCAACTTACCACATTTTTGAAGTCATCCTCTGCTTCATCAAATTTTCCTTGCTTCAGCAGTAAGTGTCCTCTCTGTAATCTGGCCTGAAATGAAATACAAGAATTTCTTTTGTTTCACAAACTGAAATCAGCAAAATATGAAAATAAGCTTCAGTTTCCTCAAACAGCAGGAAAAAAAAAAAGTTTCATTTTACTACAGCTGACAAGCTGAAACAGAGATCATGACACCTGTTTTTTGTCTTCTCAATTTGACAATGTTCTTATGAGGCCTCTTTGATGGTCAAGGATCACTGCACCAGAGCTGAGGGATAAAAGCAGCCACAGTTTTTATAAGCAGCTGCAATTCATGGAAGTAACTCATTTGAACAGTTACATAAAACAAAATTAATTCTTCCCATACACCCCTTCCCTGATTACAACCGATTATAGATTTTAAGAAATTAGCAGAAATAAACAACCCCCCCATTTAATTCTTTTACTGAACTTTAGGAAAAAGAGAAGCTACATAAAAAGACAAGTTAACAACTTGGAAGATTTTGATTCGCAAGAATTTTTCATAAACAACGAATTTACTGTTTGTTTCTCCATTGTAAGCTACATGGGACATGCCACTGCCTCTGGAAAAGGGAAACAAGAGAATTGGGTAGAGAGGACTCCAGCATTAGCCTCCAGCTTGCAGTGAGCAAGGGGCAAGTAACCACAAGTGAGAGAAGGAAAAGCTTTAGGACAAACTCATAAAAAACATGAACTTAATAAAAATATTACTAGATAGAATAACTGGCTCGACTGTACTCAGCAGAGTTGCAAACTTAAGCACATACTCCATTGCTATTGTATGCTATTTAAAGCCTTCTGGGTGATAATGAAACTTCTATTTCTGCCCAGTAAAATCTGAAAAAACAACCTTATTCAAAGCAGGTCTTCTTTTATGCTTGAAAAATTTTCAATTCCAGTAATACTTACTGATGTGAAATCCTGCTTTAATTCAACCACTTTACTTAAATCACGAATGGCTGCTTTAGATTTGCCCATGGCTAAGTACACTGTGGCTCTTCTGTAATACGCAATGTAGTTTTCTGAGTCTCCATCTGCAAGTGATCAAATAGTAATCTCAATACTACATCAAAGCAACCAAAACTTCGGGTACAGTGAAACTATAGTGAATAAAAATATATTACCTGAGTGTTTATCAATAATACACCACATTTGTAACATTACCCAAGCAATACTTTCTATGCAGTTTGATTATTTAACAATGAAGATTACAGATACACAGTAAATGCCAACTAAATGAAGAGTACAGAAGCTGAAATATCTAGTTGTTTTTCAGCTCTTTATGGGAAGACTGCCATTAAAATAATATCCATATTTGAGAAACAAAATAAATATTTATCTTCCTCACCTCATCTGAGGTTGAAGTTAAACTTTAAAATAAACACAACAAGTAACGTTGACAAAAATCTTATGGTCAGTAACTGATTTTCATAGCTGGCCATCTCCATTACCAAAACACTTGTTCAGTTCTCACTGGAAAAGGTATCTCCACTCCTCCTCTACAACATCATGGCTGGGAAAATACTAACATCCAGCACTGGAATTTAAATAATCCCCATGCTTGTACAGCAGCATTATGGACATCAAGTATATTCAAATGTTGCTACCTTGAAAAAAAAGGAAGTACTAAGTCATATGGCATACAACTAAATGCAAAGAGAAGACACAAACCACTAGCTGAAATTAGGAACTTTATTAATACCAGATAAAAATATTAATACTGGATAATAATATTAATACCAGATAGGAAGGCTAAAAGATAGGAAAGAGCTAGTCCAGAAAGCACACTCCAGCACCAGATGATCATCTGATTGTCAGAATGTGGTTTTGCCTCAGTTCCCCAGTAACAATAACTAACAGCAATTGACATTTACCCACAGAGAAAAAATAAGCTATCAACTTGATGAGAATAAAGAGTTGAAAATGTAGCTGAAGGGAAAATGGACAGCAGCTTTCTTTTATTTCAGATGTTTACAAGAAAGAAAAATAGTCTGTCTGAGACAAGACAAAAAGGTCTATTAACTCACAGCTTATAATGATGCAATACAGGAAAAAAAGCATTAGAGAAATTTCTTCTCCCCTCTAGAAACACAGTAGGCAAATCACACTTAAAATGTTTTCAAAATGGCAAAATACATAAAATACAAAAGGGAGGTCTAATTAAACTTTAGGCAGCCAGGTTCAAATCCACACCCCACTAAGAATCCCATCAGGTCACACAGAGGCAGTCACACCCACATTTCCATCAACTTCTTGAGCACTGCAGGCAAAGCAGAAGATTTCACCCTGTGCAGGTACCTCACTTCTCATCCCACTTCCACACCACTGGTGCCTTTGCACCACCACCAGTATTTGCACAGTCAAAGACTGAACTGGACTTTTCACCAAATCCAAGGTAAATCTTGTGAATGAAAAATAAAGGAACGAACAATACTGCAACACTGACTCTGCTCAGATACCACTGCAGTGCTTTGGCAGCAACACACAAGGAAAAAGGAGTAAGAGTCAGCCCCTTGGTGGAATGAGGAGCTTCCATAGTACAGAAAAAGATGAAGCTCATTTACATAAAGTGAGTGAAAGGGATGTTGATCCTGGAGAATTCAGAGAAAACATTAATAGCTCAGAATCAGCACATATTTCATTTATGTCATTATTAGACCAAGACATAATAGATAAGTCTCAACAGTATTGCCCTTTCACAGAGAACAATGCTTTTATATACATACTAAGGAAGTCCAACACTTGAAAAAACAAAACCATGCAACTGAGAAACTGTAGTGCTGATGGACACTGATGCTGTCTGTCTCTATGCTTCAATTCAAGATTGTAACCAGCAAAGATGCTTTAAAATTTACAGAAGCAAACATTTAACTCTCAGTTAAATGCAAAACTCCTCAGAAAGTGCAGAACACCAAAAGCAGCTCTCTCACTAATTTGGTGTATGAGAGGGACAGTTAGCATTCTCTTCACAACTGGTTTAATATCTCAAAAGAGAGAGACTATTTCACATGCTGAATTTGAAATTCAGCAGTGCTGGAGAAAACAAGCATGGCTAAACTCAACCTTTCAAAGGCATACTTCAAAAAACTTCATGGAGATAAAACCTAATCTGATGGGATTAGACACAGGGAATACCTCATCAAACAATACCACACTCCATTATTATTGCTTCCATACAAATAGCTTACAGAACTGCAGTGATTTATTGTTCATGGACCATGCAATTATTTTCACAAAACCAAAGCATAAGTATTCTGTTGGCTCTCATCCAAAATGCTAGAATTTCTGTGACTCATGGAATGCAATTTGCAAGAAAGCAGGATACTTAACAAAGCAAATGGTAGCAGAAGATCTCTCACCTCAAAATATTTCAGTGCAAGAGTCACTTTTCTGGGATACATACCTATAGCTGCATGAAAGTGAGACAAAGCATCTGCTAGCTGTCCAGCAGCCAATAACTTCTTTCCCATTTCAAGTTGTTTTTCTACTTCTGCATTTATTCCACATTCAGCTCCTTAAAGAAAAACAAAAAGATCAAGGGTTTGAATTACTAGTTTGATTACACCAAATGCATACAACAATACAATACATAGAACAATTATTGATACAGACGCAGAAGTCACATCTTCCTGTACTAAGACAACCTGCAGCCTACTAGACACATTGGATTATCTTCCCTGCCCCAAAATGCATGTAGAGGTAAACATATAAAGACTGTAAGGCAGTGCTGGAGGATAAATAAAATAAAATAAATACATAAACACTGTAAAGAACTGCATTGTGAGCAGGCACCAAATATCAGTTTCTATTCACAGAATCACAGAACTGTCATGGCTGGAAAAGACCTCTAAGATCACGAAGTCCAGCCAGCAACCCAGAAAAAAAACACCAGACCCAACTAGAGCATGTCCTGAAGTGCCACATCTACATGGGTTTTTTAATACTTCAGGGATGGTGACTCTACCACATCCCTGGGCAGCCCGTTCCAGTGCCCAAATACTCTTCTGGTGATAAAGTTCTTCCTAATATCCATTTACACCTCCTCTGGCACAACTTCAGGCCATTTCCTCTAGTCCTATCATTATTTACTTGGGAAAAGAGGCCAACACCCACCTCACTACAACCTCCTTTCAGATGTAAAGACTAGTCCTCTAGGTCCTTCACCAGCTTGGCTGCTCTCCTCTGGACACATTCTAGCACCTCAATGTCCTTCTTGTAGTGAGGGTCCCAGATCTGAACACAGTACTTAAGATGCAGCCTCACCAGTGCTGAGTACAGGGGTGTGATCACCTCCCTTCTCCTGCTGGCCACACTATTCCTGATAGAAGCCAGGATGCTGTTGGCCTTTTTGGCCATCTGGTTCCACTGCTGGCTCATATTCAGCCGTGTGTTCACTGATACCCCCAGGTCCTTTTCCTCTGGGCAGCTTTCCAGCCACTCTTCCCCAAGCCTGTAGCTTTGCCTGGGGTTGTTGTGACCAAAACAGAAAACCTTGCACTCAGCTTTGTGTAACCTCATACTGCTGGCCTCAACCCTTTGACCCCGCCTGCTCAAGTCCCTTTGCAGGGGATAAAGTATTATACATGAAGTTTAACAAAATATATTTCTATGTGAACTTGCAATTTCAAAAGATTCTAGGAGAACACTTAATACACATACACAGCAAATAAAGGCTTTCAGTTACATTTTATGATGATACTGATAATTCTGAACTCAACTGAAAAGTGTTAGATACTGGCTTATCTGCTGCAATTTTGTCTCATCTTTATAATTTCCAAGGCAAACTGTTTTCAGAGCACAGGTTTGTATACAAACAATTAAAATTCTCACTCCTCTTTATTTAACCAGTAGTAAGAAAATCATATCCAGGCACTACACTTTCACAATGCCAGTTTTAGTTTAAAGCTAATAAATTGCTGTTGCTCAATCAACGGGGAAAGACTACTGTTGAAAATAAATGAGCAGCTAAGTGCAATTACATGCTGTATGTCCATCAACTCAGGCACAGACGTTTGTCATTTGTACTGCTTCCAGCATTCTTCAAAATCAGGACAGAATTTCACTACAGCTTAGCAGTTTCTGACTATAAAAACTTTCACACTTGAAACAGTTTTCTAAAAGCATGCCCTATGCATAAACTTATGCAATGTAATGTAATAAAATCCTCACTAAATAAATTAAATCAGAAAACAATGAACTAGAGCTACAAGGAATCAATTCAGTTCACTCAGGTTTTGTATCAAGCTGACTCAGTCCCTTGAATTAATCTTAAATAAATCTTAATCTTAAATAAATAAAGCAGCACATTAGGAGCCTGAATAAAAATGTTACACTAGACAGACTGAAAGGATAGTGTATCAAAACTTCTCACACTGAAAAGTGCTTAAACAACAAGGTATTTGGAAAGGGGGGAGAAAGAGGGAAAATTTCTTATCACCAAGTCAAAGATTTTAGGACTAGGAAATCTTAATATTCATTTCCTACGCAGTATTACTTTTCATAATTCATTTAATTCCACATAATAGGACCAAAGAGCTGTCTATACTAAAATGAAAAAAAAAAAAAAAAGCCTTCTCTATCTACTGCAAAATATTCCATCTGCTAAAAGATTGATGTTTCAGCAAATCAGATTCAGGAGCTTCAGTTCAGCTGTTTGCCTAGAACAATGAGAGCAAACAAATTATCTTTTTTTTTAATAATGGAAATAAGTCTCAAATTTTCCATCAGTAATTTTCATTTGTTTGTTTTCTTAAATAGGTGATGTTAAAATAGTAACTGCTTACAGGGTCAATTTGGGAATATTGTTAGATGATGCATTTTAAAATCCATTCTAGGTATGCATAGCTCTGAATAAAATACAAACAGCTCTACTGATAGTGGAGAAGTACTTCACAGTAATTTTTTTACACACATTCACACACATTCTGCTTCAAGATGGCTTTTACGTGAATGTCCAGTTTTCAGAAAAATGGACGTTCTTCTTTGCCATTTTGCTTCCTCTCTAGATTAAACCTAGCTTTCATCCCCAAGTAATTCCATGTCCTCTAAAATGATAAGGCAAGGATTGGAAAGGAGAAAAAAACCCAAACAAACCCCAACAACAAAAAAATTACTAAACTGTAAAAAAACCACCACAAATTTCCCTCGCTTTGGAAGTATACTAGCAACAAATCACACCTCAAACCATAAACAGCCTGAAATGAGTTAAATCAAAAAAGCAAAAAATCTTAACCTTCATTCTTTCCAAAAATCCTTTCTGAAATCTTTCAAACCTTGTCAGTTTGAAGTGGTTTCCTAGAAGTGGGCTGTAAATTACTGTCTCCTATCCACCTAAACTTGATATTCAATTTTCACTGAGTCTCAAGGATCTAAAGGAGTGTCCCTGTTTCAGGTTTAGTCACATCAGGACAGTTCCAAGAATAGATTTTCCACAATTAAGATGTACCTTTACTATTCAGTGTCTTTCACATACATTATGTTCAGTACAGTTTTGCAGTTACATAATCCTTTAGGCAGGAAAGAAATGCTTTTCCTTGAAAATAGTGAAGATAATAAATAAAGGAAATTTTTTAAAGTGACAAGTAATAGTAAACAGGTAAGTTCAGAAAAGCAGAAGCAACATGAAAATATAAATAAGGCAAATTGTAAAGGACTGTAGATTCCCTGCAGAAAAATCACTAACTACAATGCAAGTTGCTGAACATCATAAATTGATGTCAGATGAAAAGTGACATTTACCATAACTGCTCAGGGACACTGTACACTGACCTGATAGCTGGGCTGCTTATTCTTATAAATGCATTGCTCATTCAGTTTTCTGGCTGTGGGCAATTTCTTCACATAAACAGTAGACATCTCAAAACTTTTAACAAAGACATAAGAGTCTGAAGACTCACATGCTGTTTAACCTATCTGTCTGGGTACCTATTAACACTTTGGTCTGGGAATGAACATAAGGACTTAAGTTCAACCAGAGGAAAAAACAACCAGCCCCACAGAGTCACTTCCAACAGGCAGTCAGTAAGCTGGATGCCAAGGGCCCAAAACTACACCTGAAGCTTTGTAAACTCAAGCAAGAATACTAAAATTATGCAAGAAATATGCAATATTATTATTTAATTTAAAAACTTTCAAGTACTTTAATTTGAATATTATTTCTGAAACCCACCTGATTGCTCTCTATTCACCAGTGACCTAACATGACCACACACAAGAGCCCCAGCTGTCAAATCAAGTCAGACATTCTGGATAGAGTTTGTAGTCCTGGCACTGACACAGGACTGATGCAAGTTTAAAAAGCAAACCCAAAACCTACTCCCAGATAAGAACCAGTACCAGCCCTGACAACTCAAAGGAAGTCAGTCAGAAGACAAAACAAAAACAAGCAGGTGCAGCTAACCAGTTTTTCAAGTTAAATACACTCATTTGAAGTAAATTATAGCTTCCTGGTAGAAGCTTTGCTCCATTAAGAAGAGCTTGTCCTAATATGTGGGTACCCATGCATAAGAACTCCAACTACATCCTCATATAATCAGTCACACCCACAGGGTAAAAAGCATAAGAAAGTCAGTTTCAAGATTTTGCAATTGCCTACATGGTCCTCTTTTTCCCCTGTAGAATCTTGATCTACTTTTTTAAAAAATCCTTTCCCCAAGCTGGGTAAGAGGAGTATGAAAATAAGCAGTTCCTACTGTGTAGCAGAACAGAATTGTGTCAAAGACAAAAAAGAAACATGCATGTTGCTAATTTTAAAAAAAGTTTAAGAGTTTAGGTCATTGTCATTAACACACAACAGGGCTTTATGATTGCTGTGTTGTGGGCATAGGAAATCCGGCTTTAGGGGAATTTTTTTATTAGAATGACCCTTCATTTAGCACAGCAAGTTTGATGTTATTTTTAAAGAGGCTGGGACTTTGCTTTTATGTGTGTTTGAAAGTCTGTTTTTCAAGGACAAGACTGAACAAAGTAAACGGACAAGCAGCCACAGTATCAGAAGCAATGCAAAAAGGCTCACAAGAAGTCTCAGAGCATACCATTGAGCCATGTGTAACTTCCATCCATCAAGTTTTTATTTCCTCCATTTGCAAAGCAAGTGGGTAAATATAGCTTAGACTGTCAAACCAAAAAGCCACCTCCTGAACTATCTTTTGCTATTCAAGGCAAGAAAAAAAATCCTCCCAAACTCGGGACAGAAATATACATATAGGGGTGAAACACTTATGGCTAGTGGTCTGACAAGTACAAACTAACCCCGCTTCTTCCTCCCATTACATTTCCTTTCTTAGACTACTAGGAAGGAAAGGGGGAAGAGGGATAATACTTCTCTATCCTCAATTGCCTCTTTTTGTTATGATCAGTGTGGCCATGAAGGATGAATCTTTCCATGAGGTAATTTGTGTCCAATGGGAGCTTATTCAGCACAAGTTGGGTGATTGGGAGAGAAGGAATTCAGGAAAGACAGCAATAAGAACTCAACTGCAACCTGACACATCCCCAGGTACTCAAAAACCTTTTTACTGAACTCATTTACCAGCCAGATATAAATTAGTATTCACAGATATCACCTGTGAGTTACAAAGTTTAAACAGGCTGACTGGTGCACTGATTAATTGCAAACTTCTGTTATCAAGTCAGCAAGATGCAAGTTTACTGGGGGAGAAGGGGAGAAATCCAGGTACTTAAAAGAATGTAACCTCCTTAAATTACCTAAATAGATATTCTGGAAAATAAAGTCATGAGCAAAGAGGTTAGTAAGTTCAGAAACATCCAGATCCATCACTTTTCATTCTATTACTGTACTGCACATATTTATCAACTGAATAGACCCTAAATTAGGAAATATGGCTTTGGTGAGTCTATATAGTAATATATTTAAATAGGTTGGACACTCCAAATAAACCTCAGCAGGAGCATAACTGCCACAATCTTAAGGGAAAAAAAAGTATATTTTGACAGCAATTATTTTTTTCCTCTAACCCTACTAGATTACACATCCAAAAAAGCAATTCAACACCACAGTACGCAGTCTTATACTACAAAACATCTTTGCCACAATACATTCCTACTGCCACTTGGCCAGCTGAAATATTCATTAGTTTAGCACACTGACAGAGCTTCTAATACCACGCTCAGGTCAGTCCTAAGTCTATGGACTTACTCTAACTACTGACAGCTTCAGTTCCACTTCAATCTACCACTTCCAGTTAAGGAACGTTCCTCAAATGCCCATGTGCATAACCAAGTTATACATTTAACAGAAGCCTGTGAATGTAAGTTTGACCATGCAGGTGTTACTGACAAGCAAACAGGGCACAGAAAGTACAGATAAACCTCTCTGCTGAACTTCAAATGCCAATGGTGAAAGGGAAACAAGCAAGCCAACAACAAAAAAAAAAACCCTAAAAAAACACAAAAGCACAAACAAATGCAACACAACTGTCAAAAACGAGTTGTCGGTCTAGCACTAATACTGGCTACACCTAAGGACCACCGAAAAAGCTTATGAACTTGGAAACTGTGCAAAACTCATACAGAAGTGAGAAATCTGAGGCTAGTTTGGAACTGGCCAACGCTGTCACACAGCTGCACTCGAAGTTACCACATTTTCAAGACCGCACAGTATCTCGGCACCCTGTCAGCAGGCCAAGGAAAACGAAGCAAGCATCAAGCTACCTTAACCAGCACCACCAGGAACTCAGATAAAACCCAACAGATTACAGGCAGTGCCAGTGGCCTGATTACACACCCTTCCCAACAGCCTTGATGAGGAGGCAGCCCTGTACCTCCTTCTTCCTCACACCCTTTCCACAAATATTTCCCCCCCCCCTCCCCGTCTCAGGACGTCCCGCAGGGGCTACCCCGCTGCCATGGCGGTTGCGGCTCCTGGGCCTCCTCCTCCTCTTTCCCCCAGCCCAGCCCGGCCAGTCCCTGGCCTGACTCAGGCCCACTCAGGCTGCAGCCTCACCGGGCCTGCTCCGCTCTCCCCCAGCACCTCGGCCCGTCTAGACCCGGTTACCCCAAAGCCCAGGCGGACACCCCAACACCGCCGCGACAGCTGAGGAGCAGAACCCGGAAGAAGGGAGGACGCGCAGCCACCCCCCGGGGTGAGCACCGCCGTGGGCCTCCCAGCAGCCCCGCCTCAGGCTCGCCTACCCCGGGACAACACCCCCCACACACACCATCCCCGCGTACCGCCACACACAATCGGCGACAACCCCCACCTCCCACCCACCCATCCCGTCAGAAGCCTCCAGCAGCGCGGCCCCGCCTCGCCCCTCACCCTGGTACTGCAGGTCGAAGAGCACGAGCAAGAAGGGCAGCGCTGAGCCCAGGCGGCCGGCGGAGGCCGCGGGAGACACCATGGCCGTCGTCCCCGCCGCCGCTGCCTCCCACCCCCGACAGCCGCCGCGACGCCAGGGATCGGTTCTAACCCCCCTCCCCCCGGCCCCGCTCTGACACCGCCTCCCAACCTCTCCGGGGTGCGGGTCGTGGGCGCCTCTGATTGGCCGCCCCGCCCGCGCGCCCGCCCCTCGGGCCCGCCGGATGGGAAGAGACGTGAGGGAGCCCCGGGGGCTGAGGGGAGGGAGGAGGGAAAGAAGAAGGGAGAGGAGGAGGGGTCGCGGCTCTGCGCATGAGCAGCGCGGACCTGGGGGGGGGGTTTGGGGTTTGTTTGTTGGGGTTTGTTTGATAATTTTTTTTTTTTTTTTTTTTTTTTTTTTTTTGGGGGGGGTGGTCCCGCCACTGAGCCTGCGCGGAAGAGAGGAAGGGAAAGGGGAGGGGTGGCATCGGTGTCCCTCCCGCCCCGCATGCGCAGGGTGGCGGTAGAGCCGGAGGGGGAGAAGCTGGCGGGGTGGTGGAGCGGCTTGGTGTGGGTTATCAATTGAAATAAAGTCAGCTTCATTGGGGAAAGGGACGTGAGAGAGAATAAAGAGATGGGTAGAGTTAAAAGAGAGGTTGGAAAACACCGGGGCAAGGGAGGATTGAGAGGAAAATAATGTCCCTAGTACTTGACAACCCATTTTTGAGAAGCCGGCCTGCAAGATGTGTCAAGGGGATGAAGTGTGGTGCTTCCCCAGTTCGCCTTGGTGTAAAAATAGTTGCAGCCTTGAGTGCTAGATAGAAAACCCTGGCTGACAGGTTGTACCTTGTTAGCATACTGTTAGCATGCCATTAGCATCCTAAAATACCCACTCATAGTCTAGAGGGACCCTTATTAACAAAAAGCCTCCCGAGCCCTTTGAGCTCAGGTGAAATTTTGAAGAACTGCCACTTCAAGTGGAAGCAAGGAACTTGCTAACCTATTGTGTATATGAGTGATAGAATATAAAGTCATTGTACATATTTCTGTGTATAAAAGTAGGCCCTGTCTTGCAGGAAGCTGAACTAGCTTTGTGGAATACCACCTGGCTTCTTTTTCTGCACTGAACTGGAAATGGAAGCATCTCAGTTATGTGTGTGGATCAGCTTACTGCACGTCGGGTGATGGACCTCGTTTTTGGGACAACAGGCTCAGGCATTGGGCCCCAGACCTCTGCCAGAAAGATAAACCTTGAGTGTCCCCATCTGCTCCTGTATTTTATCTGGTGGCCTTTTGCCTATCTCCTCCTTACTGCAGCCAGGATTCTCCTGGGACCAGGAGGGCTTTGTGCCAGGCCCAGATTTAGCACCCCTGAGGGTGCTGGCAGGTGCTGAAAGAGGACATGGGCTGCTTGCTCCAGGACAGTCAAGGGGTGCTGGCAGCTGGCATCAGGGCTAATGGAGCAAGTTGAATATAGTCAATATACAGGGGTGCCCTTTTGGGATGTGGTGGTTGCTTAATTGGTTAAAGTCTCTATCACTGGGCTATTCAAGCTGTAATAAATTTAGTAAGTCAACACATAAATTGATCCTGGTTCTTTCTTGCTGTGTTGGAGCAGAGGAGGCAATTGCTATTTCAGACTGTGCTTGATTTCCATTGAGAGCAAAGCCAAGGTCTTAGCTGTATGCAGACCTTCAGACATCCAAAAAAGTATTAGGAAATTTACCAAACTGCAGAAAACTTGGTGATACAATTTAAAAGAGAGCAGAATTTGTATACTGAAAGTTTGTATTTGGTCTAAAAATTGAAAGCAAAGTCTGTATAAGATAGCCTGCAATCCAGTGTGTGGGTTGTTTTGAGAATGCTTTTATTTTTTTTCATAATGATAACATAGTCTATTCCTAGCTGCCACAGAAAAACTAATTTGTATGTGCCTAGTTGTTCATAGTTTCAAATTATCTGCCTAATGTTGTTGTATAAACAATTCTTATTATGGATGTATTCTTTGTATACCCCATCAATGGGAAAAAAAATCTTGTTCTCAGGGCAAATCTGCCAAGAAAGTAAAAAGATTGAGCTCTGAAGACTGATTTTGGAGCCACAGAAGTGTCTTTTTTCATTGTGCAGGTACAGTCACATTGCCTTTCTCACCAGAGGTGATATAATTTACAGGCTTTCTTGAACTATCAGACTGAAAAAAGGAGAAGTAAGTTATCCCTCTTCAACATTTCATTTGGAAGATGACGCTGCAAAGGTGTCACCTTGAAATTTGACCTGCAGAAGATATTCAGAAATTAGAACCTGAAATAATGTAAGAAATGATAGATGTGAAATGAATAATTGATGATTTTCTAAAAATGTCAGCATAAGGAAGAAAAAGCCTGGAGCTCTATGAGTAAGACAAAACATGAAAGCCTAAAACTGAACTGAGCAGAACGCAATCACTGTTACAGTAAGTTAATTCCTTTGATTTTACCTAAACAAAAAAGTATTAGACCAAACCCAGATGAAACTAATATGAAAGGGAATTTACACTTTCTACCCTCCAACATAGCAAAAAATAATAGTAAAGGTGATGATATGCTTAGTGGGCTGTTAATAACAAGATTAGGAGAGAAAAATATGAAGAAAACTCAGTACTTTATACTGGAATACCAAGCATGAAGATTCAAGCATCAAATACCTTAAAACAAGATGAAAGTAGTATGACTGAAGCATCAAATATCATTTTGAATAGATGCTTGACAAGCCCTTGATCCTTGACCTTGGCCCTGAAAGACTGAGCCAGGGTAGATATTTCAGACTGAGACAGTAATGTGAAGAACAGTGTGTATTGCCAATACTACAAAATTATCAATAAGAATAACATTATCATTCTGTGCTAGAAATGCCACCAGGTACACAGGATAACACAGGAATTCTTATAAAAGACTGCAAAACATGAAGGCCCATTCTTATTAATATAGATCCCCAAGCATTAATTATTTAGATACTAAGTATATACCTGGGATAAGCTCTTTAACATATATTCCCCCCTTTGTCATTTCAGAAGCAGAAGACAAGAAAGACTTTAAAAGAACTCATGCATACAACCTGCCAACTTTAGATTTTGCAATTTGAAAGACAGCAAAGCAGCACAGATGTCATGCAGAAAGTCTTTCCAAGGGATTTTCGAGAACTAGACTGGTATCAGAAACAAGCCCTCTTCAGAATTCTTGAGTTTCGGAGACAAAGGGTGGATGGCAAAGATTACAACAAAGTTCGAAGTCCTAAGAAGACAGAAAACCGAAGAATTTTCGCTGTTACTGCTAGTAAAATACATATATATAGTAACAGCAGAGGGCAGCAGTTGGTAAGGAATGACTCTTGAAGCCACTTAATTGCTTCTATGCGAGACGGAGAGCTGAGTATGGTAACATACGGTGGAGATAGATCTGTAGTTTCTATTTAGAAACCTTCTGAAATGCAGTGAGAAGTCTGGGTTAGACGTGGAAACATACAAGGTCCTAGAACGACTGTGATATTTTTGGCAATAAGTTTTAATTAATAATCTGTGTTTCAAAATCACCGTAAGTTTCTGTCAGTTCCTTGATACTGAAAAAGAAGCAATGTATCATATGTTATGTTTCATGCACAGTCTAGTATGAAAATAAAGGAGGAGGTAAGAAGGATGATAACACAGAGACACTATTCTCAGGGCTTGTTGTGAGAGGTCTCTCAGACCTTCCACCTTGTTTTAATTCTTGCCTATATACGCGCCTATCAGAAACTTAGTTGTGTTGGAGCTAAATGAAATGATAGTGTACATATGTACAACATGGTATTATTGTTTATCTAGCCACATCTCTGGTAATTTTGCATTTGGATTGTTGTTCATAGAAGAGGACTTCAAGGAAATTGCTTTTCCTGGGTCCCTTTTACAGTAAATGGAAGCAGAAAGGCTCTTACAACTTGCAATTCAGCACAAGAACTTAATTTATGTGCTCTAAATTTGCACTTGTAAAAGGTGACCTTTGTCCATGGACTTGAAAGGGAGTGTGAGGGACCAGGCTTGTTTAGGGCAAGGCAAGCCTGTGTTAACACTTTTCCACTCTGTATTGTCTTAACAAAATTCTGTACATACATCTTTGTCATATCTATGATGGGAGAAATACATTCTGGTGTGGGATTATATAATACTCTGACTGTGTGTATAGATGGTATATATAAAAATACTAGCTACTACCTGCTGTCTCTACTGCTATAAATATGCTTTATATAACTCTGTTTCTCTCACACATCTTTAATTTTAAAAAAATATCATTGATAAAGTTCCATGCCATCACTGGGGGTGTTCATTCCTACCTCATGTCCTGCCAAAACACCAAAGCTCGTGCTTCCAAGAATTTAGATTAGAAGTTAGCATGTGTATCTGTGCAACCTTACCTCTGCCTGCCCTAGCAGACACATACATATTCTTCCTCTATAAGTGGAAGTTTAATGACTTTCTTAAGCAATTATTCAAGCCATGCAGCAACAGAATACCCTCGATGCACACTTCTACAGCCATGTAAGACATTGGCATGTGTGCCTTCTAGCATCTGCTTTTATGCACCCACTTCTGAATCAACTGACTTCATTTATCCTTTAACTGCTAACAGTGCAAAAGGCAACAGAATTCACCTTGCTAGTGCAGCAATGATGGCCTGAGGAAATGAGGCATCCTGCATCTTTCTTAGTATCAGATATACAGAGGTCAAGCAGAGATCATCCATATATACACATTGCCTCTGAAACAATCTGAAACTAAAGAAGTCAATGAAGAGCTTGTGTACATCCTGCAGAGTGGCTGCTATTAACTCTTTATTTCTTTGTTTCCAGATATTAGAGTTTTGTTGAACCCAAGATCCTGAGAAGTCCTGAAAAGGCACAAAGTCCTAAGGCATGCCCTTAGATTCTGAGTATCAGGATTGACAAGGAAATGGGAAACAAACTTCCCTTGTATGCTTTGTGACAGAGGTTCTGAAAGGCAGTGGTTCATTTTCCTTTTCTGTACAGTTTATTTCTTGCCTACAAAAACCATTAGATTAAAAATCTACCTAGAGCTTGCGAAGTGCTAAAACCAAAATCCTTGATTTGGCTTCAGTGTCCAGTGACCTTCCTATTGCTCCAATTCCATCAATCGTTTTTAAACACAAAAAAGTTAAATGCCCCATGTGTTAGATGACAGACAGTTCATTTTCTGAGTGCAGACCTGAGTTCGACTGAGTGGAGCTCAGTGAGTAAAACCTCTGAGCTGGAAGAGGTATGACTGCAGACAGCCTGGGAGCAGTGCAAATACATAATAAATAAATTCCTCTTTTACCACTGTGTTCCATGCTCAACAACTGGCTCAGGGGGTTGCAGATTGTTTAGTTTCAGCAGACAGTGAGCCAGGCTGAGGCTGACACTCTGCTGAGCACCCCTGGATGCTCCTGCTCAAACTCCATTTGGCAAAGGAATGGCTACAGCCAAGGGGAGGGGAATGACAGGCATCCTGTCTGAGGTCCTGCCTGCAGCCTCCCCTCTCCTGATGGCACAGAGGTACATAGTGCATGCCCTGAGACTCTTGCCTGCATCTAATTTATGACAGGTCAGGAAGAGCGTTTGAATGGTCAATAAAGTACCCGTGCTAAAACTATGGTACTTGCAATTATCTGATTACATACTGGGAAAGAAGTTCATGGGAAGTCAAAAAGTCATCAGAAATTTCAGGTTACATCCACCCAAGCAGTGAATTCACTGTTCTCAGCGTGTGACGTAGGTGTTAACCACAAATAAGACAGACAGGATGCTATTACAATAATACCCATGTGTAAAGTAGATAAAACTCACAGTGTGTTTACAACAGAGTTAAGTTGAATTCCTTCCATTTGGAAGAAAGGAAGATAAATTAACTGTGTGGCCATCCCAATAAAATCTAGCTAGACTAGTTACGTGAAGACAAATCTTTATGAGAAACTGTTTTATGAGAAGAAAAGAAGATACAGTTGGAGAAGAATCTGAAGTGCCTAAACTTGAAAATGGAATTTATTAAACTACATGGGTCAGTGTCTCTTATGCTTAATCATACCTGGTTTTGCATGTTGAAATGAAGGAGTTGGCACAGAGAGAGTGGCTCATCCAACCCATCTTTTTTTTCCTATGATTAAAAAAATATATTTAAATTATTTCCTCAGGTAAACTGAGCGATAGAAAGATTGAATGAATGGAAGTATTATAGGCATTAAAATTGAAAAATGTACTGTGGAAGGAGTTGGCAGGAAGGAAAAGATTAAATAAACTGAGAATCTGGCTAGACTCATTATTATACCTGTACTGTGCTACTCAAGTCAACTTTCTACCAGAGTTAATGATTACTGGTATGCGTCACTCAGAGTGCTGTAGGAGAAAGATTATTGAAGAGTCTATTTCTCAGTTCCCAAGACAGTTTTTCCACTGCCCTCTCAAATTAAAACATCCTGTAGAACTTGTATGGTATCCTCCTCCACACCACAGAACAGGCAGATCACTTTTTCACTTAAGACCCTGAGACATCAGGGCCACGAGGGCACTGCCAGACCTGATTGTCTCTACCCAGCCTCCTCCGACCTGCCCAGGGCCCAGAGCCCCTTGTAAGCCCCCCAGGGCTGTCAGCCCCTGCACCAGCAACACCTCAGAAGGGCCCAGTCCCCAGTTCCCCACAGCCCTATCCAACCATGAGCCTCCCCCAGCCTTGGCTCACCCCTTTCCCCAGGGATGTGCCCCCAGGGCTGGGGCTGCTCTGGTGCCCCCAGGGCTTCTCCTGTCTGGGGGTGGGTGGGATGGGGTCTGGCTGCTGGGTCCTGACCTGATACCCCATAGGGAGCAGCTGGCCCATATAGTGCCCAAATATCCTAATACAGCCCCTAATACCTAATAGTCATGGCCAAGATGCCATATTTCACCCCACCATCAGAATAATATCTCCTTTTTGTGTTCTCCAGTTGCAGGTACACTATGTAAGTCTCACAAGCACCTTGCTCCAATCTATACCCTAGGTTTACTTCTCACACTTTTAACTAATTTTCCTCATACTAATTCCTCCTTAGCTCTTCTCACTAAAAATCTACTTCCTAAAAACATCAATTCTTCCCTAGTTCTTTTACCTGAATTCTACAAAAAAAACCCCTATATTCATCACTGTAATGTGTTAACTGAACTTGGAAAATCCTCATAGAACAGATCATGGTTTCATAATAGTTTCAAAAAGCCCTCATACACACTAACTACCTCTAGAGGACTCTGCCAGAGTAAGTAGCATGTTAAGTATGTTAAGTGTGTTAAGTAGTGATATAGACTAAACATTATGTGATAAACTTGGACCACAAACAGGGAATGATCTTTATTTAAGCCATTCCCTGCAGAAGTCTGGCATATGGAAAATAATGTGTTAGTGCACAATAATGAGATGTACCTGCTAGAATAGGAAAAGTGTGTAAAACTTGAAGTGTGACTGGGAATTCATAGAAGAAGCTGGGAATAAAAAGAATACAAAGGGAAGAAAAGGCTTTGAGTTTGGACCCTAGAAAGTCTTAAGTGCCTCTGTGCAAATTTAGGTCCCTAAAATTCCCATTCTGCTGTAAGCTATTACTTTTAAACCATGTTGGAAGCTACCTGGAGAAGCTAGGATTTCACCTAAAGAGACAAATACACCACCTTCTCTGAAAACACCAAAGCATCATGTCCCCATCCCTGGAGGTACTAAAAAAGCAGGTAGATAGATGTGGCAGTTAGGGAGATGATTTAGTGGTGGTGTAGGACTGATGGTTGGACTCTATGATGTTGAAAGTCCTTTCCAACCATGAAAGTCCATCCAGCCATGATGATTCCATGATTCTATTTTGCCAGAGTACAATAGGTGTTCTCATAGTCTGTCTGTTAAATGTGACAATTACTGAACTTCAGAAGAAGGCCAGTGGAGAAAATTTACCATGTCTCAAGACAGCAGTTCAGAGGGTACATCACCTGTGCACCTGGGTAACAGCTGAAACCTGCTTGGCAGATGTAGGTGCACACTGGATTTATGGCAATTGCTCACCACTGCCTGTTTGTGCATGAACAGTAATCTGCTCCAGTTGGACTGCTGGCAGGTACTGACTGGGAAAAGCTAAAATGCTCTTGGTCCTCTCCTAATAAACCCATGCATGTTTTAGGAGAGTAACTTTGCTACCAAGCTACGTGATACCAGGAGGGAGGAACCAACCATTAGCGTGGGTTAAAGAATACCAGCTCTGGCCAAGAGAAGCTGAACCACTTGCAGTAAGAAATTAAAGATTAATCAAGCTCTGGAAGGAAGTAAGAGGGAAAGAATGAGACTCTGTCTAGCAGAGAGGGTAATGGCCCTACCATGACAGAATAGAAAACTTGGTTCTAGCTCTCATTCACAGGGCTGCTTGTGTACTTTACACTAAACAGATATTAGAACAAATGACCAAGATCAAAGTGGTCACTTTTGCTTTTACGAGTGCTCCAGCCACTCACATAATGTGCTTATGAACTCATACTGCTTATTTGCCTCTAGGCCCATAAAAGCTGTGACTGTCACATTACTACTTTTCAAAATCCTTTCTTCATTACTGGTGTTAATTAAGGTTTACCAGCCTAAAGCCTTGATAGCCCCATCTTTGTCTAAAAATGACTGCTTCAGTAGCCCAACAGGAGCAGATCTGCAGAAGTCAGTACTGACTACCTTACATTCACATTTTACATGTGTTCAGGTTTTCCTTCAGACAAGCTCTAGCCATATCTTCTGGATTTAATGTCCATTAGTGACTGGAGCATTCTGAGGTGCCTTTAGGACATTAAAACCTGAAGCATTCAAATGATTATTTATTATCTTAAGCTGGTGTACGCAGCCTGTGTGCCCGCATCAACACTATTGCAACATGGTTTCACGGTTCAGGAAGGAAAGTTGGTGGCTTACTAAACCTCTAAGCATGCATGTTGATAGCCAGAAGTTTTCCAGAGATTATTGTCTCCTTCTCAATTAAGACTAGGTGCAAGGCTCGTCTCCCCTGCTGAATTTGCTGGCATATTTTATATTAAATAAAAACTGCTTGAAATTTTCCTCCTTGCGACAGAGGCTGCACTGCATTTACCTTGGAAAAACACAATTCAAGACTTTACAGGGAAGAGGAAAAAAATTAGGATGACCTGATGCAACCAGCAGCCGCTGGAATGATTGACCTGCATGACATGATATATGTTGTCATTGAACACAGCCTCTTCACCTGACAATACTGAGTTGAAAATACCTTTAGGAAAGCACACTCCCGCCGGCCCTCACACTGGAACTTGGTGTCCTCCCGCACACTTCAGAGAAACACTCAAGAAAGAGCCCTCCCACTCCCACGGGGGTTCCCATCACACTGCAGCCCCTCGGGGTCCCCTCTCCATCTCGGCGGGCAGCGGGGTCCTCCCTCAGTGCGCTTCTGGTCGGAGAGGCTGGGGATGCCGCTCCAGGGCTAGCAGCCAGACAAAGGGTACCCCCAGAGGAGGGGCACCAGCATCTGCCGGGCAGTCTGCGAGAGCTGACTCGGGAGGAGCCGCGGGATCCCTCGCCGGTGCCCCGCCTCGGCACCGACCCGCCCGCGCCCTTCCCACCCGCCGCCCCGGCTCCGGCCCATCCTCGGCGGCCTCGGGGCAGCGGGAGGCGCAGGGGGATGGGGCCGGGGGAGACGAGGAGGAGAAGGAGGAGAGGAGCAGCCTCCCCAGCGGTACGCACCAGTAACCGCCCGGGTCGGGGGCGGGGAGCAGGCGCAGCACCGCCACCCCTCCGCGCCGGGAAGGGGGTAACCATGCTCCGCGGAGCGCCTGGCCGACAGCCCCGGAGTGGCGGAGCAGCAGCCTGAGGTGAGCGGAGGGGCTCCCCTCTTCTTCCCTCCTTCCCTTTCCCCCGCTCGAAGCCGGGCAGCCCTCGGGTGCTCTGGAGATTGAAGGGGGGGAGGGAAGCTCTCGGCGGGGCCTCTACTCGGGGAAAGGCGGGAGGGAGCCGGGGAGGGCGAGGCCGCTCTCGGGAGCGGAGCCGGAGGTTTGGGTTTGGAGATGGAGCTCGGGCTCAGGGCCTCCCTCAGGCCCGGCCCCGGCAAACCCCAGCGAACACCCCGCTGGCTGCCCACCGGGCCCGGGCCTGGCCTGCGGGCACAGCCGGGGTGGAACGGCGTTGTTCCCTGTGCCCCCCGCCCCGGTGGGCAGTGTCCGGGGAGCGGCCCCGCTCCTCAGCCCAGCACCCGCCAGTTTCGGCGGGGCCACCGCCGGCACGGGGGACTTGGGGAGTGAGTGACAAGCCCTAACTTCTGCATAGGCACAGCGGAGTAAATCTGACAGAAAGAAAGAAAAAAATCGAGTGATGGAGACCCGTGCGGGATGAAAATGTCCTTTTTATCCACTTTTTTTTTGTTTTTTTTCTTCCTTTCTGTCTCTATTGAGATGCCTGAGCAGCTTGTGCCTCTCCGCAGTGATGCACCACTGCCAGGTCACATTCAGCTAAGGCAGGTTTAGTTGAAGCTGCATGAAACTCTGTGTGGTTATTCCTAACTAAATACACGGGTTTGATTTAACTTCGCTGGCTTTAAATAATGGTTGTGTTTTTGTTTTGTTTTGTTTTGTTTTATTAAGCCCATGCCTCTGTGAATTGAAAGCTCTTACTGCACGTGTGCTTCTTCAGGATCCCACTTGACACGCAGATCTCTAGTTTGCAAAATTCACACGTTTTCTATATAAAGAAATTCTTGCTTTGTCACATAGAGCAGATCTTTGAGAGGTAGATTTTATTATGTACAACTTAACATCTCCTTTGACTAGGAAAAGTATCCAAGTACAAGTTTTCAATTTGTTACAAGGAATTTGAAGCATCAGCATTTTTGACAGTATTCAGTATTTGAACATTTTTAAGAATCCAGCCACTTAAAAATAAAATTGTATTTATACCCTGTAAATGGCAGTGAGTGCAGTATACTAGAAATAGCTCTAAAGGAGATTAGTGGTATATTTTATTAATGCTTGGGAGTCAAAGCAGTGCAAAGTTCAGTGGTAAAGCAGACAGATCTATATTTGATATATATAAAAAAGATCAAATTTATTTGAAGGCAGCAATTGCTGCAGGCCCTGTTCAAGGAAAATGAGATGGAAAAAACATCACACTTGCAGAAGACTGCAAAGTTTAAAACACCACAAGGTATCTTTATAAATTAATGAAAATTAGTGCCATAGTAAGTGATGAAAGAATCTGAATGGGACATGTATGGAACTTTAGGTATTGCAGTAAAGTATGGCCAGTAAGGTTAATGTTAAAGGTCCAAAAAGCAAGTTGTAAGTGCCAGGTATTTTGGAATATTGCCTTCTAGAGTGTCTCGAGCCAGGAGGCAGGAAGGCTCACTCTCCTGTGTTCAGACTTCCAATACATTAAAAGTAATTTTGTAGATTGATGAAACCTTCTCCTGGGCAAGAGATAAATTCTTGCAAATCCTGATTTGCAACCTTTTTACAGAAGTGGGTAAGAGAGATGGGTGCAATTTTTCTGCAGGTGGACAAATTAAGTCCTTGTGGTTCTTTGAGTAGGAAAAGACAGGTTTCCTCCAGCTTTCTCCTTGGTGTGGGGGTATATGTGGGTGTGAAGGATGAAGAGGCTGGTCAGAGTTCGACCCTGGATTGCTGAACTGAGTGATGAGACTGATCTGGGTCTCTCTGGTACTGTCTGAGGTAGGGGTTTGGTAGCTGAATGCTGGAGGAAATGTTTGGGTCTGTGCTATGAAGCAGAGGTATGTCCCATGGTTGAGGTTTTGGGCTGCTTGCTGACTTTGTGGACTATGAGGAAGACACCTCTGCTGTGGTTGTTTGTAACCAAACCCCCATTTCTTCCCATGAGATGTCTGTCTTTTTGGAATACGAGTCTGCTGTGTGCCTGGGTTTCCTATAGGAGGAATGGGAATGTACAGCCTGCTCACCTCCTGATGCTGAGTGCGTGTGTATGTGGAGCAGAGCTCATGGCTGGCACCACAGAGTAGCTGTCCCAGGGATTGTCCTGACCACAAATTGGATGTCTATACTGGTGTCAGATATACTGGTGTATACTGGCCTCAGATACAGCATAATAAGCTGGACATAAAAGATGGTTATCCTGCTATATTCAGTGTTGGTGTGGCCTCATTGTGAGTGCTGTGTGCAGTTACAGGCCCCACAATTTAAGAAAGATGTGAAAGTACTTGGAAGTGTCCAGAGGGGAGCCTGTGGGAAGTGGAAAAATGGAAAGGAGACAAAAGAGGTCTAACAAGTTGATTAGGAGTCTACAGAACAGCATCTACATACAAGAAGAAGTTGAAGGGGCTGAGTGTGTTTAGTGTGGTGAAGAGAAAGCAAAGGGGAACTCCAGTAGTGGCCTACAGTTACTTGAAGAATAGCCACAGAAGTACTGGAACCATTTTTTCTTGGTGGTAGCAGATACTTGTTGACATATTAGGAAAAGCTTTTTCATCAGCAGGAAAGTGTAGCCATGCAACAGGTTGCCCAAAGAGTTCCTGGGCTGTTTGTTCAACTTAAATGCCACAGGTGATGTGAACTAGTGTTGGTGGTAGCCCTGCATGAAGCAGAAAGTTGGACTGGATGATTACCAGAGGTCCTTTGTGAACAACATTTTTGTAAGTTTATGATATATGATGTAGAGTAACCTATGGAATGGAGTGTATGGTCAAGTATATATGGCATGAATGTTCTTGGAGAGGTATGTATCTGCAAATGACCAGGAGGATGAGAAACTGGAGTGTGTGTGGAAGGGACTGAAAAGTCAGGGAGGTATAAACATGGAACATGATGGTAAGGCAGGGGCAGTTTAGGGACTGAAATATTAAGAGATGGTATGAGGAAGAGCAGGGTTTTGGTGAATAGTTGTAAGGATGAGTGATGAAATAGGATAATTTTGTATGATGGAGAAGAAGGATGCTCCTGTCTGGGGACTGTTTGGAGCAACTGAGCAAGAGCAGGGAAATGGGAACACTGAACTGTGGAGTACTAGGAATTGTGACGAGACAGGGAGGTAGGCAGTGGTTGTTGGTTGCCTTTGAAGAGCAATGTTTGAGCACAGGATGGTGAAGTAGCTGATGTATGCAAGCCAAGAGATGCTTCATGGGTGTCACAGTTTAACACTGGCCTAGCAATTCAGCTGAATGAGGGATGCTCTCTATTAATCCCCCTCCCTGATAAAGGAAGGAGAGAGAATAAGGGAGAGAGACTTATGGGTTGGAAACTAAACTACACAACATTAATAAAACAATAAAATAATAAACAGGAAAAATTACTAAATATATACAAATATACAGGAAAATGGATACCACGTTCCTCCCCTGTCTTCCCCAATAACTCTCATGTCACCACCGAGGCTGCAGGGCAGCCCTGGGAAAGTCCAGGCTGGACTCCTGGAATCAGCAGCAGTCAGGAGCTGGAGGCAGGAACACACAGATTCAGGCTGGTATGGATCAGGACCAGAGGCAGATGAACGGACGGAATCCTCCCAGGATGCCAAAGGAAACAGGGACAGGTGAAGAAGGGGACGAAGGAAGGGGGTTGACCCTCGTGATCCCTCAAATTTATACTGAGTATGATGTGTATGGGATGGAATACTCTGTTTGGTCAATTTTGGCCATCTATCTTGTCCATTCCTCCCTAAAGGAGGGCTGCAGGTGTGACCTCTTTACTCCTTTTCTCCTTCTGGGGCGCAAAATATTCCTCAGAACCGAGCAGTGTCCTTGGTTCTGCACACCAGTCTCTGGCTGTAACTATAAACATTGAGTGTTATCAGTCCCAGAAGCAGACACTGTCTGAGAAACTTGCTGTTAATTTCAGCAAGTGCAGCTACTTACAAAAGACTGAGCTGAAAGCAAAAGTACAAGGCAGAAAATCACCTTTATCCTGGCCCAAACCATGACAATGGGGATGAAGGGTCTGGGATTGGTGGAGCGAGGCAGGAGTGACGGGCAGATGTAGTGAGGTTGTAGGTTTGCATGGATGTAAGAAGTGATCTGTTGCATGGTGATAGCAGGCAGAGTTGTGTTGGTGTGACAAGTGAGGAGAGTGTGTGGAAGCAGCATGCAGAGGGTATGTGACTGTGTTAGGTGAGGAAGAAATGTGAAAGCACCTGGCAGGAGGTTGGTGTGCAGGCAGCTGGGAGAGCGTGGTGTTGCACTGGAGAGTGTGTATGGAGGTGGCAGCTGAGGCCCATTGGGGTGCAGCAGTGTGAAGCACCTGTACAGAGTAATGTCATACCTACTGTATGATGATGGGTTGGAACTAGATGATCTTTCAGATCCCTGCCAACCCAAACCATACTTCGATTCCATGATGATGGGGAGGTGACAAGTGGTGCCACATCTGGGAGGCAAGAAGGGCTGGAGATGGGCATCAGGCAGTGTGGGGGGACTGTAAGCATCCTGGTAGCATGAGAAAAGTTTGTGAACTGGGGGGAGGAGGAACAACACAGTTGATGCAATGAAGAGAAATGGGTCTGTAGGGCGCCAGGGATATAATTCTGTGGTAAAGGGAAGGTGGAGAGAGAAGACATATGCTCTGTAGCTGTGGTAAGGGGATTATGTATGTAACAGCGCAGCCGAGGATGTATTTGTAGATAGGAGTTACGTGTGAGGGTGGTGATGGATGTAATGGATGTCTTGGTACGATCGTACGGCGCCCGAGGCAGGGGGAGCGTTGGGACGGGCGGGAGAGGGATTGCGAGCGTTACGCTGCCAGGAGGCTGCGGAGGTACCGGTGGAAGAAGGTACCGGCACGGGGGAAGTGGACGGGATCCGCGCCGAACAGGGCGGCGAGTCCCCGCCTGCCTGAGCAGCGTGCGGACCGCCCGTACGCCGACTGTCCCGGGCCGCCGCCTCCGCCATCCCCGCCGAGGGCCGGGCCGTGCCGAGCGGGGCGGGGCGGACCCGGGGCGGTGCCGAGCGGCCAGGCCTCACTCCCGCCTCTCCTTGGCTCAGGATGAGGCTGCCATAGCGACGCGGAGGACGCCGGTGGCGAGCGGAGCCCGAGGAGCGGAGCCCCGGCATGGTGAGCGCTGGGAGAGCGGGCGGGGTGCGGTGCGATGCGGTGGGGTGGGTGCCGAGCGTCCCGGGTCTCTGAGCCGTGTGTCTTTCCCGCAGCCCTTCACCGAACGCGCCTACTACCCGCCGGCGGAGGGGGCAACCGGCACCGGCGCGGGGCCCATTCCGTTCCCCGCCTTCCAGTTCCGCAGCCGCCATGAGCGCCCGGACTGGCGGCGGCTGAGCGCCGTGGACGTGGGCCGTGTGTGGCGGGAGGGGGACATGTCGGTCCTGCAGGAGCACCTGGAGCACGTCACCTTCTGCAACGCCGAGGGGGAGCGCTGCCCCCACTGCCAGGGCCCCGCCGAGCCGCTGCTCCTCAAGCTGCTGCGCCTGTCTCAGCTCAGCACCGAGTACCTGCTGCACTCTCAGGAGTACCTCAAAGTCCAGCTCAGCAGGTTGGAGGAGGCCCTGCAGACCACCCAGGCCCAGCGCGACCAGCTGAGCAAAGAGGTGGCCCAAGGCGTACAGGAGATCAAGGCGCTCAAGGAGGAGTGCCGCCGGAGGAAGAAGATGATCAGCACCCAGCAGATGATGCTGGAGGCCCGAGCCACCTACCACCAGGTGAGAGGAGAGGTCCCGGTCACTCACACCTTGCTGGCTCCCAGCTCCCACCAGGCATGGGCTGCGGGGTTGGGATGCTGGTGAGATGACAGGCTGGAGCTGCAGGGACCACCAACCTTACAGACAGGGAGTGCATTGCTCATGGCTGTTTTGCTTCCCGCCCGTGTTTCACAAACGTTTGGGAGAGCACTACATCATCTTTAACAAATCCTCTTTGGATTTCCGATCCTCTGTATTGGATTTGCTTCAGATGCATCTGAAGTGTCACATAGACACATTCAAAACCTGTTATAAACGTGTTACTGTTTTCTGTTGCTGTCTTTCCTTGGGTATCAACTACGTGGTCAGAAAACACGCAGGGCAAGTACATCAGAACTGGTGCTAAGCAGTAACCTACTGTCTGAGTTGTGTAACATTCTTGAGGTACAAAGTTTCTACTTGTGTGTGTGACTCAGAAGTGACTCAGGCATGTTGTTAAAGAGCCCCAGTAAGGTAGCTCATTCCTAGCTCCACCACAATCTCTGTTCTGTGAGGGTCTTCCCTGAGAGCCTTAAAATATTTGTTCTGATTCTTTTTGTGTCATGGCATTCTGGTTTGGGGTTTTTTTGAACATTTTTTTTTTGTTTTGGGTATAATATTTTGATTTCAATATTTTTCAGCAAGTTTCAGGAATGCAGACTGCATCTTCAAATGTAGTCTGAAGTCTAGAGACTACACTGAACACAGGCTTGACATGATTTCAGGTTAGCTCTTTGTGTTTTTATGTTTAAGGTTACAGTTTTCGTTTTGGTTTTTGTTTTTTTTTTTAATCTTCAGATACTTGGTAAAATTCTCCATAATCATGGAGTAGTTGCAATACAGAAGCAACCCAAGTTTTCTTATGCTGCATACAGTCGTATCCCATGATATAGTACCAGTTTCAGCAGGCCAGCAAGACTTCATTTTTTAGAACAGCAGCTAAGTTGACTCAAGTGTTTCTGTAAGGGAGAAGATACCTTATGCCCCAAGAGTAGAGGTATACATATGGTAGACTTCATGGCAACCTTCTGTCATGCATTCATTTTGAATGTCAGTCTTCAGGGCCAGCTGCTGGTGTTGTATCATTTTAAAAAAACCTTTATGCAATTCACAGAGTAGTTTGTCTGTTCTCTGTCACAAAAGGAAATGGATTGTGTGCATAATTTTATGTGTAAAGTTAAATAACTCTCATACCATGACTGTCAGTTAGACATTACTAAGTTTTCCTGGAATATTTCTGGGGTACAACTGTCTCAGTGGAAGCTGGTGAATGTGGTAGTGATCTTAACTCATTACTCATCTTGGCTGATTACTGATCTTGACTCATTAATCTTCTGTTCAGTGGCATTTCCAATAAATCAGAGATGGAAAGCTATTTGCCATTTTTACTTTAATTTCATAGAAAGTAAACATCTCACTTCTCCCCCTTTTTCCTTCTTTTTAGTAAATTCTTGTCCCTGCATGTTATTCAGGTTCACATGGGAAAAGTGAGTTCAGGGAGTGATGTTGAATAGTTCTGCTGTTCCTACAGTTTCCACAGTATTTTTAGGATTCTGAGTGTGAATGCCAGAGGTAAATTAAACTCTTCCTAGCTGGGAATAATTGTATCATTATTATGTGCCATATTATGCACATTATTATGTGCCTTGACTGATCTGCTGTGCCAGCTATGGTGTTCTTGAGAGGATAGTTCAGTTTTCATCCCCTTAAAGTCTTGGCTGTTTAGCAAACAAGCCTGTAAATAGTTATTTGCCTTTTTTTAGTGGAAGCACATTCTATAGCTAATGTAAGTGTGCTTTGGAATTCAGATGTAATGCCTTTAACCCACCTCCAAGCTAGGTTCAACAATGAAATGCTCCTTTAAAGTGGAATTGGTACCTACCTATGGACATAAATTTAAGACTTACTGGGCAATACCTTCATCTGAGCAACACAAATTTAATCTTAATACAACAGTTTTTAATCTTAGATGCTCATCCACAAAGTAAGCATAAAGTTCACGTTGTGTCTACCACTGTGAAAAGTAGTTGGAAGAATGTTACATAATTCAGATCCTGAATATTCCCTCTGCTAATTCTGCCTCCTGCACTTAAGAGCTTTCTTTCACTACCAACAAGTGAAACTAACATGAAATTTGTGCTTGAATGGATAACATTATTTCACAGCCAATTTCATTCTGTAAATCATGCGCAATCTGTTACCCAGCGAGCTCCCTCTCCGTTGGCAGCAAAGCTCTGCTGCCACACTGTATCTCTTTACTCTGGCTTTATGTTAGCACAGGTTTTGGTTTTGTTTTTTTTATGTGTCCATCAAAATTTGTCTTAATAATTCATGGCTTTAGTGTTTGCTGAAAGAGATATTTCACTGGCTAACCAAGTATCAGTGACAGTATTTTAAATATTAGATGGAATCTGGGAATTTGATTATGGTATCTGTTCATATCTGTTAAGTCAGTCTCTTATAGTTGTCTCACACTGGTAAGGAAAAAGGACTCAGCTGAACATTAGTGGTTTGTTAAAATATATTCATTTTGACAAAAAAAAAAAATATAAAAAAGGGGTAACAGGCAACTCTGCCTAAAGCAAGTGGAGGCTTTTTCTTACCAGTGTGTTGCAAAATCTGCAGTTCATAGAATTATAGAATGGGTTGGGTTGGAAGAGACCTTAAAGACCACTGGGTTCTGACCTCCTTGCCGTGGGCAGGGACACCTCCCATGGATCAGGCTGCTGCAAACCTCATCCAGCCTGACCTTGAACACTTCCAGGGAGAGTGCAGCCACAACTCCTCTGGGCAACCTGTACCAGTGTCTCACCACCCTCATAGTGAAGGATTTCTTCCTAATGTGTAGCCTAAATCTACCCTCTTGCAGTTTAAAGCCATAACCCCTTGTCCTTATCACTTCATGCCCCCCTCAGATATCCCGTAGATCCCCTTCAGGTCGATCTTACTTAAGGAAGGCTGCCCCTTGCAACCTTCTCTTCTCCAAGCTGAACAACCCTAACTTCCTCAGCCTCAGATGTAGCTCTTGCCCTTGTATTTAACCATTGGCTTTCATTATTCTGAGCATTACTGGTATGTACTTTGAACGTAAAAAAATTATCTTTTAAGATAAGTAGGATACAGATTTGACATAAATTAAAATTAAAAAATAATACATAAATTATATAAGTAGTAATTTAAACATCTTTATGCTTTACAGGGATGCTAGGTGGCATACTAATGTATATATGTATCTTTTCTTGAAAAATTCTGTATTGTTACCTTAATTTGGTTGAAATGCCTGATTTTTTTCATATCTCATCGTCCTTCTAGTATTGTCATCCTTCAACTCACCTAGGTATACTCAAACCCATCGTAATTTGTTTTGTTTTGTTTTCCTGACTGTGTGGTGCTCTCCTTTGCTGAGATACAAGAGTTTTAAGAATGCCTGAGCTGCTAGTTGGATGCAACTGGTGTGTATTTTGCTGAATAGTGTTGCCTTTCCCCTTATGCTTCTGTGCTTACCTGTGATATTTATCCCTTATCTGTGATTTATGTGTGAATTTAAACTTGATTGGTCAGACTGGTTTTGTTCGGAGTCTGTACAGAGCCTTGTCCAAGGATAGATGACCATCACTGCAAGGCATTAAATGACAAATACATTAATAACTTTAAACATATCCATTACCATAAGAATTTTAGTTAATATTCTCGTCAGATGGAATTATTAAAGTTACTTTCTTTTGATCTTTGGGCCAAATGTTATAATAACCTGTTAAAAACCTTAAACACTATGCTTACCAAACCGATGTTACTAATGATAACAGAAATGTTTTTATCTGTTTCTTTTCGTAGTGTCAGTTATGTGAAAAGGCTTTTATGAGCTATTCCTTTTTACAAAGTCACATGCAAAGGCGTCACCCAGAAGAATGTCAAATTGGTATGTACTTCAGCCTTATAAAAAATTTAAGATAAACAGTTTAGAAAAGTGTAAATACAGTGAGGATGTGCAGTCCATGATTGTGTGCCATATTTACAGTGCCTTTTCAGCTAGCATTCCTGCTGAATGCAGTAGTCAGTATCAGAGGTCAGAGTACAGTTTTTTCATTAGATGTGTGTTATGAAGGTGTGGGTAAAATGAGCAACTTATGCTAAGGAAGGTACATTTTGGGAATATATATGGATTACCAGTACAGAAATAATTCAGCTCAGCTGAAATCAGTTTGAATAAAATCAGGCTCTCCTGAACTAAACTGACTGTAAAATACAGCAAGAGAAAAGAAACCTTCAAGAATAATCTTATTATAACTGCTGATAGATACCATGATAGTCTTAGTTGCTGTACCTCTACTTTACATACTTTTGTCTCTTTTCACTGAAAAACATTTAGTTTGAGTAACACTGCTCTTAAAGTTTATTTCATGCATCCTTAAGATCTCTTCTTCCTCTTAGACTGCATGGTTATGATTTTTTGCTAAGGACTCACAAGTATTAATGAATGGAAGTCATTAGAAATTAGCTAGGAAGAAGAGGATTTGGAAAGAGTGGGAAGAATCTAGAAAGGTCTGAACTGCAGCTTGTAAGGCAAATAAAAAAGCATGAAGAGTGAGTGGGGTCTGAGTAAGAATCTGAGGGAGCATTAATATATTGGAGGAAGAATGAAGCTCCTGTGCACTTTACAGTTGAAAAAAGTGGTAGTGGAAGATGCTGCAGAACCAGCTAAAATAATTTAAAATAATTTATATAAAGAATTAGCTTGCAGTGATTGTATGAGAGAAATACTCTGTGGAGTTTTCTGGAGTGCTGTTCTGCATTGTGCTAAGATTCCCAGATGATGGGCTGGTAAATCCTTGATAAATTGACACAAAGTTTCAAGATTTAAGATTGTTATAATTTTTGAATATTTTAGTATCTTTTTTTACAGTGACATTCTCTGTGACTCATTCCAGATAAATAATGAGTTTTATTCTAAAGGACTCATTATAAAAGTTATTCAGAATAAATTAAACCTAACAGAATTGAATAATTGAGGTTCACTTGTCCTTCATATGTCCTTTTTTTGAGCCTGTGTTGCTTAGATTCCTTTGAAAAGAGATACTACAATACTTCTTATTGTAAGTATTTCATAAACTATTTCACATGCAAGTAATAATGGAATTTTTCAGTCTTGAGGATAATATTAGCAGTCCAGAGAACACATGTATATAAAGGAATCTTTGGACAATCAATTATCTATGAGAGTTACACTTCATGAAGGTGTTATTGAAACACCATAAAAATGTATTTGCACGAAGTATCACATTTCCAGAAATTACAGAAATTGAATTCTGTGGTTTTTTTCAAACAGAACAGAAGAGGAAAGCGAAGACAGACAAGTTGCAGGATGAGATTGATAAACTGAAGGAGCAGTTACAGCTCACCAAGTCCCAGTTAGAGGCTGAACAGCAGGCTAATATGGTCAAGTTTTCTAAGGTAATATGTACTAAATAATAAGGAGTACATCTATAACATATTTCTCCTGTCAAGAAAAAGCCTTGTTTTTCTTATGAGGTAGAACTTGGAATATTCCTAACAGAGCATCTTAAATTTTGTTGTGCCTATTTTGAAGTCACTTGTCTTAGCTGAGACTCCTGTCTACAGAGGGACTTCCTGAAATGTCCTGAAGCTCCAACCTGCAGTGTTACACTATGAGGAGCTTCCAAAGCTTCTGTGTTTATTCTGGAATGTCAGGGAAGACAGAAATGTGAAGTGTGACTGGCTGCAGTTTGTCTGTTGTCACTGACATCCAGTGTCAGTTCAGGTAGCATTCTGTTGTTGTCTTTTGATTAAAAGATCAGAAGATTTTTTTTTCCCTGTGTTGTCTTTTGTTTTTTTGAGGGTAGGAGGGACAACTGGGGAAAAAGCATGTCATCCTTACAATTCCTGGTTCCATCTGCTCTATTTGAGGAGGAAAGATGCAGAAGATTCTGATCCTCATAAATATCCAATGATTGCTTGTTGTAATTAAAAACATAATCAGAGTGAATGCTGCAAAGGGAAGATGTAGGGGTTGCCTAAAAATGTGTATATTCTGGACAGTGAAATGCAGGACTTTAAACAAGTTGAGGACTATACAAGAATGAATGACTAGGTAATAGAATGGTGAATGTAACTTAGCAGATAAAGTGGGGTAAATGTAATGGGGAAAAAATAATTCTAACTTCATCTACAAAATGGTAGGTTCTGAGTTGAGTGTTGTTACTGACGGGCAGGATCTTAACTTTGTGTCACAATCTTAAGAGAAATGTCAGGACAGTGATTAGTGGCAGCCAGCAAAGAAAATAAAATATAACAAATTATTCTGAAAAATCACTGTCTAAACCAGAGCCTAAACACTCTGCACATCAAGTCTAATCCCTTAATCTCAAAACAGGTATCATAGAATTAAATATCCTGGAGGTGTTTAAAAAACGTGTAGATGTGACACTTAAGGACATGGTTTAGTGGTGGACTTGGCAGTGCTGCTTTTACAGTTGTGCTCAGAAATCTTAAATGTCTTTGCAGACATCAGTATCTCACCCTTCATCCCCACCAAGCTGTTGCCTCTTTCTCAGGCACCTCTTGGCATGCTCAGCCATTCTAAATACAGACTGCAAAGTCCTGGGTGAATAAGGTATCAACCATTCTCTCACTTTTCCAGTGCAGGACCTAATATCCATCAAATGAAGCCAGGTTCAAACCAAAAAAAAAACCCCCAAAATGCTTCAGTCCTCATGCAGCTTGCAGTAGGCCTGTGGAACTCACTGACAAAACATGTTGCAGCTGCTAAAAGCTGAAACAGCCACAAGGGACACCTGTAAAAGTAGATGAAGAGCAATGCTTTGAGCGTAGCTGAGTTTTATGAAACTGTATCAGGGTGAGGAAGTCTGAGCTGAAAGCAGCAGAAAGCTTGGAGGCTACTGGGGAGAACATGCATGTTTGCTTGTCCTGGTGTTATCCTTGCCTGTGTGCATGCTCAGGGCCACTGTGAGAAATAGGATGATAAATTACTTGTATTTTTAATATGACCAAGTAAGGTCATTCTTGTGTAGTTCAATGACAAATACTGAACTTGAAAAGTATTTGTTTTGCTAGCAAAATCTTTGCTGCCCCAGAATTCTTTGTAAGCTATTGGTTTTTTTCAGTTTTTGTTTTTTTTTAATGTCACAATGTTATACATCGAAAGTAACTGCTTCCCACCCACAGTTTTGGTGCTTGAAGTAGTATTGCATGTGGGGAAAAATAATAAACTTGTTTTCAAAATAATTTCAGGAGTGTGAACAGCAAAAATCAAAAGAAGAGGAAATCCTACAATCATTTCAGAAATGGAAAGAGGAGGAAAAAGAGAAATTGTCTGATGAAATAGAAAAAGTGAAAGACATGTTTATGAAAGAGTTTAAGGAGTTATCTTCAAGAAATGCAATATTAGAAAATGTAAGTAATTTGAATTTTCCAACATGTAATGGCATGTATCCTTTACAGTAGATGGTAGTGAACTTCACATATATAAAATATGATGTAGTTATCTTAGAGGTCTTGTTACAGAACTTTGAAAAATAATGTTTGGATTATACCTATAATTATATCTTTGCATACTGGTACTTTATCAACATAACTAACCTAATTTCAGGTGTTTGGTTTTTTTTTTTTTGGTAGAATGTTATGAATGAATGAGTTATGCCTTCAGCAACTGTATCAGTTTTTTCTTAGGCCTCAGCTTTCGAGTGCTTGTTTGCAGATCAGTAGATATTTTAATTATTGCTTTCTGGTAGGTATCCTTACAGTAATATTCTTACAACTGGCATGGAGGCCACTAACCTCTGTATTGAAGTCCTCAGAGCAGAACTTTGTGTGGTTTCAACACGTGCTCTGAAAGTGCTTTCCAGAATTTTGACTAGAATGAGAGTTACAGAAGTGTAGGCTGGGACAGAAAACAATGCATGGCATTACCAGAGCAGCTTATGTTTTGTGGCTTCTAGCTCCTGTGTACATTTGTAAGGTATATTAATGTTAGATGTATATATTAATTATTACATGAGATTTGATAAATGCTGAACTCATGAGAAATGTGAGAAGCGTCTGACACAGTTTCTGCATAGTTATGTTCAAAGTACATTTTGTATTAAATGACACTTTATAAAACAAAACCTGTGTGCATATTCAGGTCTTTATTTTTCCCTTTGCCTTTTAGCACCTGGTAGAATTACAGAAGTCCAATATGCAACAAAAGTCCAATTTAGGAACACTGAAAGACAGCCAAGAATTTACAGAAGAGACACCTCAGAGTCCTCAGGATTACCACAATGTGGTTAAACTTCTTGAAAAACAGGTAACACTAACTATTGTATTTCCTTTGAAAGACTACTTGTGGATTTTTTTTCATTTTGTGCATTTCTGAGTAGGATTTTAAATCCATAAGCAAAATTCTCAACCCTTTCAATATTTAAAATATCTGCTTTTAGAGATTTAGTACTGTTTAGTACAAACTCTATAATGGAATAGAGGAATTTGCCTGTCTTTTATAAGAAAATGTAATTAATATTATTTAAATGTTGTTTATTAATTGATATTCTCCTATTCCTTATTATTAAATATTTCTAGAGTAACCAAGTATAGTTGCAGTTCAGTTACACAAGGCTCTAATAAACCATTATGGAAAAATTGTAATTTTCCTTTTTTTTTTTTTTTTTTTTTAATACTTTGAGGCACACATTATCTGTTTCATGGTTCTTTGGATGTAAAGATCTTTGTATACTGATAGTATAACCCAGAAGTTCGGTCACTTCTGCTTGAACATGTGGAAAACTTAGTGAATTTTACTGTATGTTTTTTATTTTATCAAAGAAAATTTGGTTCACTCTAAATTCACATAATAGTGCTGGGCTTTATCATCATACAAAATACATTGTTAACGATTGCTTCAAATGACACTGGTTTTGGGAAAAAAACCGTGTTACTACCCTTATTTTAATACATAGAAATATATCAAAATAGTGTATTTCTCACTCACAGTCACATTATACACAAATCAAAGAGCAGGTAGGTAGTTTCTAAAGTGATTGTTAAGGAAACCACACTCAGACCTATAAAGCATGCTGATGACTGTTCTAGGTCTTAAATATGGGTTTACTCAATTTTCATATCACCAATAAGCTTTTCATTATTTATTCTTTATATAAAAAATAAAGCTCTGTATATTAAAGCAGATGTTTATGTGTTATTGACAAGATAAAGCTGCATATATTAAACTTAATATGTTATTAACAAGAATTAATATTGATTTCCTCTATGAAGGAAAACAAATGGACATCTAGAATACAAGCCCTTCATCATGACCACGAGGCAGAAAAGTCACTGGTAAGTGGCACAGCAAACCTCCTAAAATAAGAGACTTTTTACTTATTTTTCTATCCTTGAACTGGTTCTTAATATGCTGTCATACAACTGGTGCATTAAAAAAACCAGATCTCAAGTGTCCTCTTAGCTGTATTTAATACCTCTGTATTTCTGTCTTGACCTTTTAGTTAAGGCCAGAGCTGAAATGGAATTTAACTTTAAGAGTCTGACAGACAGCTGAAACTGTATTTCTTTTCTGAAGAGCTCACCAATAATTCTATGGGTGCTGTATTACGCAGTGTTTTCTGCATTATGTGGATATGCTAGGTAGCTGAAATATAATTTGCCAAATTCAGCTTTCATCTACCCTTTATTTTCTGCTGCCATGGACCTATTACATATGTCTCAATCTTTTTTTTAATCTTTTCTGTCACTCTCTGCTGCTTTTTAACTCAGTATCTGTTCAGCTTTTCCAGGAAAAAACACCATGACATTTTATTTTGCTTCAGTTTATATATTTTTCTGTGCAAAGCTTTATTTCTCAGAGTTTGTTTTTTTGTTTTTTAGTTTTTTTGTGAAGTTTTTTGTGTAGTAGTTTTGTTTTTTTTTTATATCTGCTTTTCTTTTTAATGCCTTTCCTGCTTTGTTTCTCTTGCTTCTTTTCCTTTCATTTTCCTTTCATCTTCGTGACCATTTAAGAACTGAGCAGGTCATAGTGGTCTGGCCAATGCTTCTCCTCCTCTGGCAAGAAAGTAGTGAGGAGGAATCATGGAGTAATCCCCTCAAAGGATATAGCTAATGATACCCCCCCACACAATTCAAGAATAGAATAAGGGTGGAGTAAAGTAAGTATCACTTTTGGGATGGTGCACCTAAAATATCATTCCCTTTCTTCTAAAATCAGATATAATATATTAGGTCTATCGTGCAAATTCACATCTCATCTTCTTAAAGTATCAATATTTGACACTGCTTATAAGCAAAACATTTTTATAATCATATACTTTTCCTGCAATGTTATTTTTAGGCAATCTTGGCAATGTGTTTGTATGTCTCTTTCTTCGTACTCAGATCTAGGTAGTCTTACTTGTGTAAATTAAAAGTTACTCAGACAACTATTTTGTAATATATGCAAGTGCTGATGAAATCACAGGAGACATTAGATTTTTGCTGGAAAAAAAAAAAGTATTAAAAACACCTAATCATGACACTTGCTTGTTTAAACTTTATAGCATTAAAATAGTCTATATAATATTAAGTTACTTTTCTTCTGATTGCTTTCTAGCTACTGTCACAGCTTGAAAAGCTTAAATCATCAGTGAGAGAAGACCTGAATAAAACTAATACCTTTTACAGGAGGAGGATAGAAGAGCTGGGGCAGAGGCTCCAGGAACAGAATGATCTGATTGTTACTCAAAAGAATCAGGTCTGTTTTGTGAAGCACTCTATCTTTCAGAGAGAATAGGACACAGAGAAACATTTTACTAATATTTGGTCTTTGAAATATCTCTGGTTGCATAGTTAATATTCTCAATTGGTTAAGAGTGTTCCTGGAGTATTTTGGGTACATTTTTGAAATTATGTTGGTAAATAAGAACAGATCTGGAAAAGAGACACAGGGATGTAAACCAGGGCTTAAAGCATGATATAGAAGGAAAAGATTATTGAACCAAATGTTTTTAATACATTCAACACAAAGCTAGAAACTTACTAGGTCACAATCACCAGAGACCTCTGGAAATACGTGACTTACTGCACTACAAGTGGAATGTCATACTTATAACAGTGATAATTAAAATGAAGAAAATTATCTGTTTGCAAATTAATAGTCTTTGTAAAATACACATTTGTTAAAACATAACTGTAGATTTTATTTAAGCAATGAGTAGATGATGATCTATTTCCTTTGCTGGTCTGGTGTTTAGACTTAGGACATGATTATATAGTCCTTACAATCTATTCCTGTCAGATTGCATGTTCTTTACTAAGTAACATCTGATCCTACACACTGTTCTTGTGATTAATGTTAATCCTTTACTTAAGCATTTAAAGAATAAAAAAGATGAAGAATAGCTTTTACATCTCAATTTAAAAAAAATTTATAGCTTTATCCTAGGCAAATTACTTGGAGTAAAGTGACTGTTTAAAACAGAACAGTATGACCACAGATGTAAAATAGGTTCACAGGGATCCAAGTTCAGTGTTTATGAAAGGCAAACATGAAGATCTGCTTTCTCAATACCTGGAAACTGGAAGGGTTCGAGAAACAACCACTGCTTTTGTAGAACTCAAACTGAACACAACAGTGAACTGAGGCTCTACTGGCTGTGTCCAAACTGATACATAAAATGGGGACTAGGATTCAATATCTTGTCCCAGCTCCAGATGGCATTGTGTGTCCACATGGTTTGGGTTAAGCTTCTATTTTGGAAATGATGTTGATGCGTAGAACACTCGTAATAATACTGGATTCACAAGTTTCCTGTTTTCTTTAGATCAAATTACAGCCAGCTTGTTTCCTCCATGCCTTCAGTTTTGTTCTGTGTGTGTCTTGGGTGTCAAATAGACAAAACTGTAGACCACACAAGAGAACTGTTCATACATTTAAAATCACTGTGTAATTAAGTGTTTCCCTGGAGTGGAGCTACACTTGCAAAATTGGACATGAATTGATGCAGCAGAAAGTATTGAAACTAAGGACTGAAGTGGCCCATAAGTTCACTCTTATTTCACATTATAGTTTCTCATAACAGTGTCTACAAAGCATGAGTTCACATAAGACAAGTATGAATAAAATTAATATTTATTAGGCCAGGATATCATTTGTCTCCCCATATCATAAACAATAATTTCTGTTATGGAATAGTACTGAAATGAAATATTTTGTACTAAATTTGTATTTCTAAATGTTGAGCATTTGCATTTATAACTAATCGTTTGTCTCTGTTTTCTCTCTAGATTAAAGAATTGTTGACAAGATCTGTTGCAAGCATCAAACCATATGATGGTAAGTACAAAATGTAAGAAAAAGCAGATTTAGTTCCTCATTTCAGCAGCTTGGCTTAAACAAATATTACAATTCATTAGAAATATAGACATCCAATCAGTACTGGCAACTTATTTGCATTTCACAGAGTACCTATCTCTCATACTGTTTCCATGACTCTATGTTGGTTTTCAGAGTCTATGTTTTGCAGCTGTAAGGGCTTGTAATGTACAAAGTGGATCACTTCAGTAATAAAGAGATGTGAAATATAGCAGCTCTATTTTGTTTTATGTGAACAACTTTTGGCATTGCTTTATGAGGTGCAATTTTGATTATTTTTTCATGATTGACTCTCCTCCAGCTGTGGCCTCAGAAAAAGGGAAAATACTGTAAGAGTAGACAAAATTGATCAGTTTATCAGTTAAGACAAATGTTCAAAGAATATTAAGAACTCTATTTTTGTCTGTGCCTGGTATTTTTGTCTGTGCCTTAGCATCTGAAGTCCATTACAAATAGCTAAACCTGATAATAGTGTTCTGGGAGGCAGTCCATCATGACAAACATCAGAGTAGTTGATGGCTGCAGTTGCAGTGACTTGAAATAGGATTCTGACAGCTGGATTAATTCTAGTCCCAGTTTGGAAACCATCTTGCTTTATTAGTAGGGCAGTGGCTTGAAATGAATGAGAAAGGATTGAGAGCAGCCCTGAGGAGAAGGACTTGTGGGTGGTGGTGGATCGTAAGCTTAACATGAGCCATCAATGTGTGCTTGCAGCCCTTTTGAAATGTGTCCTGGGCTGCATCAAAAGAAGCAGAGAGAGCTGGTCAAAGGAGGTGATTCTCTCCTTCTCTGCTCTTGTAAGAGCCCCCCTGGTGTACTGTGTCCAGTCCTGGAGTTCCCAGCATAAGAAGGACATAGAGCTCCTTGAATGTGTCCAGAGGAGAGCCAAAAAATGATCAGAGGTCTGGAGCACCTCCCCAAGGAAGAAAGGCTGAGGAAGTTGGGTTGTTCAGCCTGGAGAAGAGGAAGCTCAGAGGTGACCCTTTAGTGGTTTTTCCAAGAAAGCCAAGAAAGTGGTCTACAAGAAAGCTGGGTAGGACCTTTTAGATGGCTGTGTAGTGAGAGGACAACAGATAGTGGTTTAAAACTTGATTTAGATTAGATATTAGGAGGAAATTCTTTACTGTGAGGGCAGTAAGACGATGGCACAGGTTGCCCAGGAAATGGTGGCTGCCCCCTTCCTGGAAGTGTTCAAGGCCAGACTGATGCAGCCTTGAGCAACCTGGTCTAGTGGGAGGTGTTTCTGCCCATTACAGAGGGGTTGGAATTAGATGATTTTTAAGATCTCTTCCAACCTAAGCCATTCTATGATTCTATGGTAAGAGCAGGGAGTAGGTGATGAGGAAAACAGGGTGAAAGTCTGGCTGAATGGCTTCTCAGCGGGTCATATTCAGCTCCACTGAAGCACAGACCATGGCATGCAGGGGAATTTGCTCCTAGGTCCCAAGCCAATGGGAGGAATGTAGAATTTAAGTGATAATTCACTCCAGTTCTACATAGGATTTTCACTAATTCGTATGAAGTGGGAAGCAGCAGATCCTCTTCTGGGAATACAAGTGTAGATCAGACTAGGCTTGACCAAGTAGCTTTGAACCAAAGCTTCTTCCCTGCAACACAAAGGCAGCATATAGGTGTGTCCAAAGAGATTTTACGAGTGCAGCTTCATGTTCCAGTTCAGTGAAAATTTAATTCCTTTTTTTTTTTTTTTTTTTTCTGGTGCTAGGACTTTTAAAGATGCTAAGCATATCTAGAGAGATACTTCTAATGTTGTGACGAACCAATTTTTGTTTTGTGAACCATTTGTTTACAGTAATATGCCAAAAGTTGTGTGATTATAAAAACGAATAAATATTGCAACATTTATGAATCTTTATATGTCTGTTATTTCTTGCCATAATATATTTACATTCTCTTTTAATTTTTATACAACTTCAGTGAACACTACTGCAGAGCGTCTTGAAGAATCCAAACCAAGCCTGCCTGTGATGCATGGTAAGTTTTTTGATAGACCCAGATCCAGTATTTTGAAATCTTACCCTCAAATGTGTTGCTTGTAAAATCATAGCTATAAGAGTATTTTTACTGAAAGTGTGTAATTTGAATTGCTTTGCTCTGTTGTCAGCATTGAAAATCCCATGAGGTAATTGTAAAGATGCATTATTGGAAATAATAAAAACAAAGTAATTTGAGAAAATTTATGGTATTGGAGCACTTAAAGGTAAAAGAAACAAATTGACAAAATAAAATTACATTTTATTCTTACATATTTATTCTAGACAATATTTTTTTTTCTGATATAGCCATATACTAGCATATATAAGCATATAATGGAATTTGTATAGATAAAAATGTAAAGATGTTTTTTTAAAAGCTTTTGAAATTGTATTTTTTGTGTGGCTTCAAATGTAAAGGAGGAAAAATACAGAAGACATAATCACAATAGGCAGTAATCCTATTTAGATATTTCTTCCTGTGTATTTCTTCCAGTGTATATTTGCAGTTAGACTTAGATAATTATTTAGTTATTTTAACTTGTGGCATTGTGATATAGTTTTAAAGTGGGGAGCAGTGGTAGACGTCCATGTATGTTGTTTGATACCTTGTGAAAATAGTTTTCACTTTTTTCTCATTGTGCAAAACCAACATTCTGTGATCAATTAATCTTTACTTTTGTTTCAAGTAGGAAAGAAATAGGAAAAAAGAACTTTAAACAAGTAAAATATTTAAATATTAAAAACTTTTTATAAATTATTTGAGTTAAAATAAATGAAATAAATAATGTTATTAAGTAATTATTTATTATTATTATTTCTCTTAGTTTTAAAACCGTTCAAGAGGAGAGGAAATGGATTTTGTCTAGTGTAAATTTTGACAATATGCTTGAAAAGGCATACAGGGAGAAGTAGTATACAGCTTTAGATAACTGGATGAAGGGTGAAAAACTGATGAATGTCAAGTGTTGATTTCAAAATATTTGTTGGACAAACTAAGAAAAGGGGATTTTTATTAAATTATAAAATTATTTAAATAACACAGAGATTTCTTACTAACCTATGCAAGCTAGAAGTTAATTTCTAGAAACTTTTTAATTGAAACCATCTGGATGAAATGTGTGGAGAAAAGTAATAATGTATTAAACATAGATTACTAATAATGTTATTTTAAACGATCTAAATATTTTCCATTCAAACCCACTTCACTGCACCAACACAGAAGTGCTGGTTCTCACTGAGAGCTCTCACAAAAAGTAGCTTAGCTATTGCCCTGAATTTAAGAAATGAGTTTTATGAAGAATATTGCTGCTGAGGGCTTACACATCAAGTTCATCAAGCATTGCTTTCTTAGTACATTTATTTTCGTTGGGACTGAGGAGAAAAAGGGTTCTGTGAACATTAGTATTGTCTGTACTCTGACAATTGATACCAGCTCATTCAGATCTTTCCTGATTTCTTTCTGCTTCAAATATGAAGTTTGTGACACCTTATTTGAAACTTCTCAAGATAGGAAAGGCTGCTCTTGCTATTGATATACATATATCAATATGTATATTGTAAACACTCAAAGCAGGTGTTTCCTTCAGATTCCTTTGCTGATGATAATTTTATTTATCTCTGCAGGTCTCTCTCTGTCTGTCCCCTTTCTTCCCTTCTGGATTTGTTTTTTTTTTAAACTTACCATACCTAATTTATGGATTAGTGCCTTTCCCAGCATTTTCCCGGCTCCTCAAGGGACTGACTTACATTAAGACATCCTGGCTGCATCTCGTGCCATCATGAAAGTGGTAGCTTCTGATCACACATTTATTTAGCACAGAGCATCTTTGAAATCACAAGAGCTGTTGTTTTCCTACCACACAATTATCTGCATATGGAATATTTCTTCTTCTTTCTTTTTTTTCTGTTTGAAAGAATATTAATTCTAGATTAATTCTGGCACTCTTTTGTGAACTTAAATGCACTTTTCAAAGCTTTTGCATCCTAAGATCTTAAATCTGCACTGTGAAAAGATACCCAAATTACAAATGAGGTATCCTAGGTGTAAAACTATGTTATCCTAGTGCCTTTGTGTCCATGTTCCTGATGTCTTGGGAGAGCTTGAATGCCATCCTGACCAACCATTCTTCTCTCCATTTCTGAGCTAGCTGTAGGGTTTTGTGCTGATACAACTTCAGCCTTATTTCCAAATTTTGTTAAGTATCAGAAAATAACGATGATTTAATTGTGATTTTTAAAAATCATATTTAAAAATCAGACTTTGGATCCTATGACACTCTTGAAATGTTGATTCTTGTTCAGTTTTTAATACTCGTTAGGGCAATAATAGTAGGTGGAATTGAAGATGGAAGCTGAAAAGCAAAGATATTAATTAGGTTGTTCATGAAAACCTATGACTCAGTCCTCAAATGTGGTATGGACTAAGGCTCAGCTATTGTTAGGGACGTAACTGAAGCATCTGTGGAAAATTTAGTCAAAGGAGTCTTTCTAGACAGTTAACAGAGAATAGGGGCACCTTCAGAGTTTGGTTCAGCTGAACTAAGATCTGAATTGCTCTTTGAAGTTGCCTGTGTCTCTTCGTTGACTGTAGAAGGAGTCTGAGATGACTAGGCTCCTAACTTAGAGGCCTCAGGTAAGTGTCAAAAATTTATCATGTTTAAAAATATTGTTTTAAAAGTAATATTTATGCTGCTTATGTGCAGTATATGGCTTCCCATTGTTAGGAGAAAAACACATGAAGTGCATTGATTCACAGATGACAGTCAAAATCACAGGTATCAACATAAAGACTGGCAGCTCTTTGGATGTGAAATCTGAGTATAAAGTAAAGGAATAGAAAATTACTAGCCATGGCTTACTTTCCTTGCATCCTTAACAAGTATTATATTTCATCCATGGTTTTAATATTGCAAGTGCAAAGTGCTTACTATTATATACCATCCCCTGTTACAGGGGATACTCTACTATATTGTAAAACTTCCGTTCAGGCTAAAAGTACTTTAGCATTTCATATTTTAGATTAGATAGACATGATTTCTCCTTTAGATATTGGCCAGAAGACCTCTTTTCCAATAGTACCATCAGAATGTTGTAGTAGCAGATGAGAACGGACATATAATCCATGGTATACCTGAATTCTTCATTACTGTCAGGTGTATTTTCCTAATCCATCTGTATGGAAATTGTATTCAAATACTATTTTAAATTTATATTTAATGATCTACTAAAGTATGACAGGCACATGTTTTTTCAATAGTGTAATTATACACTGAAGAAATTAAGGAAACCTGTACTTTTGAATACATATCATCTATCCACACATGTTAGCTAGCAGAAAAGTCACTCTGGAAGATGTGGGGTGACAGACAGATAATTGTGGAGGTCATCTTAAGGTGATTGGCATTACTGATGGGTAGTATTAATGTGGGGCTGAGTTCTAGCCAGTGAGATAGGAATACAACCAGCCTTCAGTAAGACTGGTGCTGGTGTTTAAGCCTGAGGCCGATGAGAATGGTTGTTCTGAGTGTAAAGGTGGGGTTAGGTTTTGGAGAGGCTGGGTGATGACATACAGTCTAAAACTTGTCTAAAACTTGGCCACTGGGCTAGGTATAGTATTTAGCAATAATACTGTTGGGTTTAGAGTCAGGTGTGGGACTGCTGGGGAGGATTGAATGAATTAGGTTTAGGTTTAGGGTGTTTCATGCCAGCAGCAGCAGTTGATTTATGGCAGGGTCTGCAGAGGGCTGGTGTCAACCAGAGACATTTGGTTATTGCTGAGCCAAGGCTTTACAGGGGTAACTGAGCTTGTGTTTGGTTTAGGCTTAGGCAGGCATTGACTGGTGAATGGGAAGTGGGGTTTGGTGAAGGAGGATCAGTTAAGCAAGGTAGCAGGCACAGCGCCTGACTGAAGAGGCTTAAGTGTGAAGCTGAAATTTGTCTGTATTTCTTAGCCAAGAAAGGGGTGGAGATGAGAGCCAGGGTTCAAGTTGTGTCAGTGAACAAAGTATAATTGAGGTTGCATCTGAACTGCAAGGCTGATGCAATCTCCAGTTCTCTGGTAGTCCAAAGCAAGTGATTTGCTGGAGCCCAACACGCATCCTGCCTTGCTTCAGCTTCCTGGGATGCAATTCCAGTAAAACAAAGACACAGTTTGGATGTTCATTTGAAATGAAGAACATAAGTTATGAGGACCAATCAATTTATATGTAGGTGTAAGTCTAAAATGGTCTTCCTTCTTGGGGACGTCTGTCTGTTCAGTGAGCCTATGTAGGCTCAACACTGAGGCTACAGTGAAATCAAGGGGTGAGATTTTATATATATTATATATTCTATATATATTATATGTATAATATTGAAAATGTTGATGTAGAGCAGTGTCTGTGCAGGTCAGCTGTACTAGATTTAGGGCTGATAACTGAGAGGAAGGGAACTGACTCTAGGTAAGTAAGAATTTTGTGGTGATTATTTTTTGAAGTCTAACACTGGATTGTGGCTTGGATTCTAAGTAAAAAGGTCTGATCAGGTTGCAATAATTCAGAGTAGTTAGGATTCCAGTCTGCGTCAGCAGGATTGTTTTAGATACGAAGTTAGTGAAGGGTGTTTTGTGCAGATTTGAGGTTTAGCTGTCTGGTAAGCCTTAAATAATTCCTAAAAACAAATTTGCTAATATTTAGATGCTGCTGATGTCACGGATGTGCTGAGAGGTCTGATCAGACAGCACATCTCTGGTAAACATAAGGAGAAAGCTCCTTAGGGAAGTGATCTCCACACCTGTCTATAAACCAGAGGAGTGGTGAACCAAGCTTCTTTTGCTTACACTGAATTCCAACATGTTTTTTGATAAATATCTATTTAAGTGTACGCAAAAAAAAAAAAAAAAAAAAAAAAAGTCATCTTAAACTGGAGGAGGTGTATTTCCAAATGTTGCACTTGCCCATGTCTTAGCATTCAATCTCTGTCCTCATGCAATAAACAGCAATGTTACACATAGCAAGTAACACATTTTGGGTATGGTCTTGCAGCTGTTCCTTTACTGATCTTAACTTCTTCTGTTTCTAGTATACTGAGGAAGAGAAGCATGTATCTTTGTGCCAGATCAACAGACTATTTTCAGGTCTGAGTTCTGGGGACTGAATTTTTCCTGTTAAATTAAATCACTTGATGACAGGCTGTGCAGAGATGAGTCAGCTCTTTTGAGCAGATTGCATTTGAGTAAAGTACAGGTAAAACAAGTATAGATTAAATCCAATTACACAGCAACTGGCTTACTGTCCAGTAGGTCCAGCCAAGAAACTTGGAGGCCTCAGTGACTGAGCAGCTGAATTAAGTCAACCCAGAATATCTCATCTGTGCTTCAGGCTCTGTCCTCTGAAAGAGGCTCACTGCAGGCTTTTGGGAATGATCCCAAACTGTGCTGGAACCAATACTGTTTTGGAGAATGTTAGTTGGTGCAGGGCAGCAACGTGCCAGGAGCAGTAGTGTGGAAGATCATGTTCCAGCGCCCAGGAATCCTCTGGCCACTGCTGAGTTTTACAGCCTTAGAGACTGGAAGACCAGATGTCTCTCTGTCAATCAGTTTTGCTTTTAAGCAGTTCCTTATAATATATTGGTACTTGTGTCTTGTTAGCATCTTGTGATGGTGTCAGCACCATTTTTTTAGAACTTCTTATTTAGTGCATACTGTATGGGAGCAAATCTTCAGGCTGGTAACCTGGTAGGTAGTAGGCTGAGTATAACCACAAATATGGAAAGCATGAAGGGCTGCTACCATACCCAAGCATTTACAACACTGTATGTTGGCCCCAAATGTAAGTTCTTTTCTCCTGTACTGCCAGTAGTTGGACGCTGAAAATACAATTTGCACATCTCTGCTTTTATCATAAACCCTAGAAGAAGCTAAAATTTTACTTTTCCTTGAAATAAATTTATTTACGGAAGGTGTACCTTAACATTTCAAAAACTTGAATTTTTATTAGTTTACGTATAAGTATTTTCATGGATCTCATGTCTGAAGTCTCTGTGGTTGTAAATAAAGTGTACTTCAGTTTCATTTATATAAAGCAAATTATACATTACAGCCTATAGAATGATAATTTAGGAAGCTGCTTTCAGCTGAGGATATTTCACAGTGTCTTTAAAGCACATGATAGTATTGAATCTCACTACATTGGAGTATTGGAAGGTTTTTTAAATTGGTACTATCAGAAATTATCAAATATATGTAATATGTATCATGCACATATAGACTCAGTACTTAATAGGTCTCTGAAATGGTACGTTAACATTTTTTCCGTGTATTTTTTAGGATTTCTGTGTCCATTTCACTTCTTTGTACACTTGTGGTATCAAATTGCAGATAAACAATATTTTAAAGTAAATTTAAAAATTGAAGTGGTACCTATGAGAAATGAATGACAGTATTCATTTGCTTAATCCAAGGTGGCCTTGTCGTTGTAGATGCCACCAAACACCCCACCTGACCTCTGGGTGCCATTCCAGAAGGATGTGGGGTTTTTAATAGCTGTGTGACAAGCCAGCTAGCCCTGTCCTTATGGCTTAAAACTAATGTGTCTGAGATGACACTAAAAATCCATGTTTGGGCAACTGAGTCACTTCTGAAGTGACTCCTATTAGGGTCTCCTCTACAAAAATGTGCTATGAAGGCAGAGCTTAGAACAGTGAAGAGTCATGTAGTGTTGGATTTTTTATTATTAAGCAGGTTGTCAGCAATCAGGAAAATTGACATCAGTGTGTTTTTTTGCCTAACTTTCCCCCTCTGTACCTTGATCTTCTTCTGTCCTGTCTGGTGTTCCTGTTCTTCGTCGCTATTAGAGCAGGCACCCTTGGTGCATATGCTGGAGCCCATAGAGGAGCTTTCAGAAGAGGAAAAAGGTAATGGTTGATTCAGCACAAAATATAGTGGCATGTCTTTCCTGAAAGTAAAAATGTAAACATAACTTGATACCTACGGTATTTGTCACTGTATTTGAGTATGCTTATGTGATATGGGTGGGAGCATTCCTTGTTTGTGTCAGTCTCCTGTTTGCTATTGGTGCTTGTAAATATTGTGATTTCGTTTTTACGAAAATCTGGTTAACTCCTTAAAGCAGGCATGTTTCATATGTCTGAAGGCCCTAGAACTAAACAGAACAAAAAAATTTTGGTGGGGAGCACCTCCTTAATAGGAAATTCTTGGTGTTGACGCTATTGCAATGTATGCTCACTTCAACACTGTGTAAGAAGATAAAGAGCTCAGATAAAAGAAGGAAGTTGGTGGAGGAGAAGTTTGAAGCTGCCTGCTTTCATAGATGAACGAAAGATACTTTTTCAAGTAGTCTGAGTTACTTCTACCTCTAAGCAGCCACAGCTCCAGTGGCAGTTCTGCAGTTCTGAATGAAATTATATTTGCCCGGTGCTGGCAGCTCTTCTTCTGCTTTATCTGAGGAAAACTTGGAGAAGGCCACATTTACTGTGACAGAAGAGAAAGCATTGGTTCATCTGCATGGTATTCTTCTGAAGAAGGCCAACAGCACTTTAAATGAAATGCCACATAGCTGAATAGGATAATAATCTGTACTATGTGCAAAAATCAAAACCAGTCTTGAACATTATAGCCACTGAGCTTAAATTTGGGAGGAATGATGCTGTTTTGGAGGTAACATTGTTGTTTAAATACATCTGCATGTAAGTGAGAGGTTTCCCCAGGGAAAATCCAGTGACACCAAACAATCTGAAATAAAGACTGCTCACATTTTTGCCGTTCTTTCTGCAGTTTCTCTTGCTTGCCATCTTCTCTCTTGATGGATTGACTGTCTTTGATTTTTCTGCTGTGTCTAAAGGCATGGCCTGCAGTACAAAGGAGAGAAAGAAAGAATGCAGTCTGAAACGATAGACCTGGATTCTTTTGTTTCTGTGACAGCCATTTGTAAGGGAGAGTGTGAAAATTCTTGACTTCACAGATTATTTCATAGGATTATGGAGGAGCTGAGAAAACAGATCAGACTTAAGGTCCCTTTTCTCCAAAGCTGTCAAATCTAGGGGGTTTTCTTCATTTGTTTTTTTAATAATAATAATAAAACGGTTCCTTAAATAGTTGGCTCTAGCAAAGAGGATTTGGCTTGAGTTAATTAACAAGAATTAATATTGTTATTAGTTAAGATAATGCTGGATAGTCTTGTTACCCTTGTTAGTATGTAGTAATTATGAATTTTAAAATGCTTTTAGATGGATCTGCTTTATTATAAGGATTAACATCTGAAAGGGACAGGATTTTCAGAAGTCTCCTAGGAGTCTTCCACTTTAAAATGTTCCAGTTCTGGCTTTGTGGGAGGATTTCATACTACATAATGTACCTTTTCCTCACAGGAGGTAGTCTGATAACTCTAGCATCTGTGAGCAGGTTGCTTCTTTTAGGACTCTGCTCTACAGCCAAGTTACTTTTAATCCCACTTATGTCAGGGATTGAGTTGTCCACATAGTTCCCAAAGCCAGATAAGATTTCAGTCAGATTCTGTCCTCTACAACGCAGATCTGTTAGTATGGTATCTGGACATTTTTTCAGTTTTTATTACCTATAGTCCTTTATATCAAGCCATCAAGCCATTTCCTCAAAACAATCTAAATATCATTTGTGTATCTTAAGGCTTTTTTGGGTCCTGTTCAGGATGCTTATTTTTCCCCTTGAAGAAAAAGTTAAATGAAACTGCTTTTTGAGCAATCATTGTTTAAAAAGAGAAAGGTGGCACTTGTTTTTTTTGTTTGTTTGTTTTTTGTTTTGTTTTGTGTTCTAAAGAAAACATTTAAAAATCACAGTATGGAATTATTCCCTCATTTATACCCTTGTGTGTAGGCTTGCAAATGACTGCTGCCCTATAGGGCCTACTGGAAAGAGACAAACTCCTGCCCAAGATTAACCTTTTATTTGAGGGGCAAAGTTGTGAGTGTGATTTGCATCATGTTTTCCTGGGATGTTGTGTACAGAATCACAGAATCATCCGGGTTGGAAAGGGCCTCTGAGATCAAGTCCAACCCTTGATCAACTCCCACTGTGGTTACCAGACCATGGCACTGAGTGCCACATCCACTCTCTTCTTAAAAACCTCCAGGGAGGGAGAATCCACCACCTCCCTGGGCAGCCCATTCCAATGCCTGATCACCCTCTCTGTAAAGAATTTTTTCTAATATCCAACCTAAACCTCTCCTGGCAGATCTTAAGTCCATGCCCTCTTGTCTTACTGGGAGATGCCTGGGAAAAGAGACCAACCCCCCTGGCTACCCCCTCCTTTCAAGGGAGTTGTAGAGAGTGATGAGGTCTCCTCTGAGCCTCTTCTTCTCCAGGCTGAACAGCCCCAGCTCCCTCAGCCCTTCCTCACAGGACTTGTGCTGGATCCCTTCACAGCCTCTTTGCTCTTCTCTGGACCTGCTCCAGCACCTCAATCTCCTTCCTGAACTGAGGGAATCTCTGTACCTCTCTATGTATTCTTTGTCAGCTTTGCAGATCACTGCCAGGCAGAAGCATCTACCATGTTCCCACTGATTATGGCTTCACTTGGTCTGAGTGGCATTCTGTAAAACTCTGTATTGCCAGAATCACTTGATAAGGAGATTCCAAATGGGAATCTTTTGCTTCTTTACTCCTCTGTATGACCCTGTAGCACTTTGGCTCAACTTAAATGTCATCAGTCTTCAGCTTAGGTGGAAGAATGTCTAGATGATTCTTTTTTTCTTGCATAAGAGTTCATGTCATTACTGACACTTAAAGCAAGGGAAAGAGATAGAAAATTCTTTGTCTGCTTTTAAGTATGTATAACGCCATGCATAGAAGAAAATACAACACTGAACTTTGTCCTTGAAAGAGTTTTGAAGATAATATTATCCAACATGTATATTTTGTGAAATGGTCTGCCTCAGACTGAGGTTCTGTCTTAACAAGACTTTTATTAGAACTTTATTAGAACTTAGAAAGTATTAGAACTTTCCAAAGATTTTATTTCAGTATGTGCTTTTTGTCAGAGAATATTGCATTGTTGGAAGATGGTTTTGAGAACAAGTTTGTCATATTCCTGATGGAGTTCAGCTTTGATTTGCAATACCCCTTGCAGGGGACTCAATCATCAGAAGATAGTCTTGATTTTTCAGACATTTCCAAGAACAGTTCTAAAAGTAAAGATCTCTTGTTAAATATTCAGTCACAGGGAAAAATAAATAATTATGATGGTGAGTACCAAGTACTGAGGTATGGATGCCTAGTGAGCAGACTTTTGTAAGCTAGCACAAGATTTTTTAAAAAATGCAACTCCTTGTAGACAAAAAGTCTATGTCTTTAGTGCACATGTCTATGGTGTTTCTAAAAAATGCATGGTTTGGTGCAGTTTTTAATTGTCTCCTGTACTGTGGATTTTTCAATTGTCTCTTGAATGCGTTATTCTATTCTTATTTCAGAAACTGAAAAAGGTGATCTTAAAACAGGTAGAAGTAACCACTATTTAATAAATGCTTTGAAGACTTGGCCTTCTTTAGTTAAAGAATTACGAGCTGTTTTGGAGCAAGCCCTGGAGGAGAAGTTGGAATCCTTGGGAATTAAAGCAGTAAGATTATTTAGAGTTATTTAAAATAGCTGAAATCCTTGTCCCAGATTTTAGCTGTTCTCTTTCACTCCTGTACAACAATCCTTAACCTATAAAATCCAAAGCTAAATTTCCTTGTTATACATTAGTGTAATTCATTAACCTGAGGGTATGTCCAAATTAGGGCTGGGGAGGATATGGCAGCACCCGCGAGCACTGGTACCACCTTTTGTGATTTTCATACAAGCTTTGTGACATTTGAAGTTAAAGGGAGTGCATATAATTGTAGTCTATAAATCCCAGAAATAATATCCCTTGTGTTTACAATACAATTTGTTTCCTTAGGGTGTTCGTGGTATCCCAAATGATCGCTTAAATAAAATTCTGCGTGCTATTGAAGCTGCTCGAGAATGCAAACAGAAGCAAGAGCCTGACATTCAGAGGATTCGAGAGGATCTTGAACGCCAGATTAGCTTTAGGGTTGAAGAGAAATCATCGTCCTTTAATAGACATGTTTCCTGTCCTCAGCTTCCTTCAGAAGGTTAAAAAAAACTTCATTTTTTTTCTTTTTGTATTTTTTTTTCCCTTACATTTTAAAACCGGTACAGAATGTTTTATCTAGAAACATTTCTGTCTAGCTGATTTACTAACTTTTCACATAAATATGTTACATAGTGTGGGCCAACTAAACAGTTTCCTGTGAAGGGTTCTTGACATTGTGTTTAATTTTACCTCATATTTGCAAGATACATGGTAACTGTGAACTGTTATGAAGGAAAAAAAAATAATTTTTTTTTTTCCTTTTTGTTAAAACTATAATCTGCAGGAGGGGCATTTTTAATTTTGCAAGTGACATATAAAAGATACCAAATATTGTTTCTCATGATGAGATAACACAACTTCTCTTGTAGATAAGCAGAAGTTCAGTCAGTTGGGAAGTTCCTCATCCAGCACCCCACAAAAACCCGCGAAGCGATCTTCCACAGCCGTGCGCCCAGCTGAACAAAGAGCAGCCCTGCCTGAGAATACTTCTACTCCAAAGTAAGAGATGCTGTTCTCATACTACTCATGCCTCAGGTAACAATCCTATAGATTTGGGGTTTTTTATGGCTGATATGAACAATTCCTCTTAATATTGTAAGGACTGAGCAAAGAATTCACATTGCTTCTCTCTGAAATTTATGCTCACTTAGTTAACTGTCAGTCTTGAAATAACTTGTCTTATTTTTAGATCCAAGAAGCCTTTTGGAAATGAAGTTTCCAGAAAGACATCAAGTATCACGTATGGTTTTTTTTCCTTGTATTTTTGAAGAAAATAGATTTGATGACTGAATATACACATGCTTGCCACATAAAAATTATAACTATCTATAATTATATATTATAACTGCTTATCGTAAGTATTTTTAAACTATAAACACTTTCTGGACTGCATATTTAATGTTTTGTTTTAACATCTTACTCCATTTGAGGCTGTTGCTATAATCCCAGGATGTTCTCCTTTCAGCAGATGAATATCTGTTGTGAACCAGAGAGGGGCATTCAATAAAATCAGATACTATTACTTCTTTTAGTTTTGTTCTCAGATGCTTTTCTGAGCCAGCTAAAAGCATTTAAAGACTTTGATGTTCTTATTTTTTTCAGTTTATTGATATTTTCTTACTGTGACCAAAATTAAATACGATATTCCAGATTCCAGTCACATCAGATGCATTACTTTGTCGTTTCATGCACTGAAAATTTCCTAAATTATTTTCATTTAACAGAGTATCAAAGCAGACTTTCTGTGATGCAGAACTGATCCTGAACTTTGCTCTCCCTGCTGATCCATGAAAGCCTGTCTTTGCTTGCCTGGCAAGACTTGTTATATATTAGTCTGTTGTTTTGTAAAGATAATTGCAGAGATGGAAATATTCCTGTCTATATAAGAGATCATTTTGTGATAACTTTCTGAGTTTATTTAGCAATATGATTTCTTTTAAATAGTTTTATGGATAGTTAGAATTTATGGTAGCTTCTGTTTTTTTATTTTATGTAAGAAACTGCATGTATTATTTGGAAGGAAAATACAAAGAGGTTTAAACATGTGTGTAGCAGTGCAATCACTGAAACCCAGTAAGTCCTTGGCTTGTATGTGTTTTTGCTTAGAACTCCACCATTCAGTTCAGAAGAAGAAGTAAACGAAGATGATTTTAAGCAGGCTTACAAATCACCAGAATTCCTGCAGAAGCAGTCAAAAGCATCAAATGACAAAGTCAGTGCTTTTCAGAAGGTTCCTGGCAAAAGCAATATGGATGGGCCAGAGGAGAGTGAAGGTGAAGAAACTGGAACACCTGCCAAAACTTCAAAAGGTGTTTTCACAGCTTTTGTAAATTCATGTTATAACAGCTGCCCATGATTTTGCATTTCTTCATCATATTTCTGTGTTAGAAAACATGTTGCAGGCAGAGGAGTCTCCAGTCTGTGTACGTTTGTGTGCACTTTATGGTTTTGCTAATGTGTTTATATTAATATAGTACTTAGAGGTGTCAGTTCAGAATAGATGCACGTGATCCCTTCCTACCCAAAGCTGTGATCATGCTGTTTCATAGAAATGCAGAAAAAGAGGCAACCACTGTCTCAAACACTTTTTTTTTTTTTTTTTTTTTGATTCGTGGAAGATTTCTAGAGGGTGTATAATCAAGCTCCTTATTGTGAATGGAAACTGTCAATGTGTATTTTTTATGAACTTTAGGAACAGTTATTCAAAAACTGACAGAACAAGTTGGAAAGAGCCTTTCTAACCGTGGGAATAAGAACAAACCAGCTGGAGGGATTAACGTTGCGCAGGCGTTTGTTAAGAAAGAAGAGGTGCAAGAACTGAAGGTATCACTTTTAAAAGCCATTATTTCATTAAGTAATTGAACCAGATATGTATCTAGTATTTTTTTTTTTTCACCCTGAAACCATCATGATGCAGGGAAGAGCTTGACTCTCCAAGATAGTTCTGGAATGACAGCTAAGTACTCCTTTTGAGTATGTCTGCAGTCGTACGTAGCTCACTCACTAGATCTTTTCTGTGGCAAGCGGCCTCTTCATCCACACTGCTTATTTGCTTTTGCTCTGACTTTTTTTGATCACTACAGCTTACCCTAAAGTTTGAGCACGGTATGATTTTCATACATTCTAGCAGCATAGAGAGAGCCTTTCTTTAATTGTTTTCTTATAGTCTTGTTTTGGCGGAGGAAAAGATTCATTTCCTTACCTAGCATTTCAAAATGTGGTTTTTTTCTAGAGGTTTATCTGATGTGGAACATTATAATACATTTTGAGGAGGGGACAAATTCCATTTCTGAATATGGTCTTTGTTCTGCTGCATCTATTTGCAATCATACTCTGTTTTCAAAGTATATCAGATACATCACTGATGTCTGTCCATTGAATATGGCATATATTCACCATCAGAATAGTAATACAACTTATTTTTTACCCTCCAGGCTAGCATAAGGTCCCACTTTTCCCCTCAGTTTAGAGTTTTATAATTGGTAAGCCATTTCAGTGCAAACTGTTCTTTACCTGAACAGTTTTTTAAGAAAACCAGAAGTTTATCTAAGTCAGAAGTTGACAGAAGATATTGCTGTTTATATCACTTTTAGTAATTGTTACTAGATTCAAGTAGACAGTCAGATACTAGTTCTAGCATTTGATAAAAAATTTTTTTCACTGAATAATCAAGTGATAATTACTGAAAATCCTGTTATCCATAATAAAACTAATACCTCAGGACTTCCTTAATTTTAGTTAAATCTGAAATTTTTCATGCCTCCCAGGAGTGACACTTCTATTGCAGTTTCTAGAAAGGGGCAATTGTCTTAATCAACTTTAACTGAATGGTAATCACATTTGCCTTCTGTGCTTTTAATTGCCACTGGTGACACCTGACTTGTCCACTGACTGTGAGCTGCATATAACACCAGACTCAAATTTTTCAACTCAGATGTGACTGTTACAGTGTAATTTTCTGTATAAATATTGCTTTCAAATTCTCTGCAAAGTCAAGACTCTAAAATGTTCACAGTGAAATTTAGGGGATGTTAAATTTTGCAAAGATCTGTGGATGGTTGGCCAGTGTGTTAAGGAATTTGAGCTTCAAGAGCAAAAAGCTGTAGCAAAAGAGGTCAGTGTTCTAAAGATGCCTTAGTTTTCACTGGTAGTTCTCAGAATGTATAAAACCACAAAACTTTATAAAGTATCCCATTGTCATATGTGTTATAAAGGTCATGTTTCACAGAAATAACTTCAGAAACATTCTCAGGAAAATTAGTTTTGTGCTTACCTGAGTTCACCTGCACCAGACATTGTATGGATTATGGTATTTCTTTGGAGTAAGCCTTTTGAGTTAATAAAACTGCTTAGCAGTTTTGCTTGTTGCTGTGTATTTACATTTGCTAAAAACTGAATTCTATTTGAAATTGACATTTTTCTGTGTATTTTGTGCTTGAAAAATCAGTTAGGATTTAGCGAATGTCTGAGGAAACTCTTCCTCCAGCATTTCTCAATATATCTGACTCTGACTTTCCCATTACCACACCCTCCAAATACAGATAATTTGAAACAGCAAAATGTTGAATGCTGGTATGTTAATAATACAGGACACTAAGCAGGTCTGTCAGTTTCTGAAAAACAGTTTGCAGTGTTAACATTGAATTATGTTGCAAGATAGGACATTACTGCTGCCTCTTCCCTTCCTTCGAGACACAGAACACGTTCATATTTGTTGGTTTTTTCTCTAGTACCTTACATGGTTTCCTAATAACAGATGAATCTTCTGTGCAAGAGAAATGCCTTTATATCTTAATGTTATATTGAGAGACTCCTGTGAAACAAGGTTTTAGTTTGGGGAGAAACCATCTCTTGCTTTCCACGGCTCAGTTCCAGTGAACCCCATCTGATTGACCTCTAGGGAACTGCTCTACATCTTTTTCCAAAAGCTGAATGAAGATACTTAGTTCTCAGGCAGATGAGATAAGAATGACCATGGATTCACTCCCTTCAGGTTCATCTGTTTGATTTGACTCTCATTTGGGGATTTCATTATGCAAATCCACCACTTAACTAAAAATATACTTACACATGCTGACAATGAATCTTAAGAGGAATACATATTTTACCTTTGAGCACCATGTGGCTGTTTTTAATTTTCATCATTCAATGTTCTCTTTCAGTCAGTTTTAAGTTGAAAAGATCCGTACTGCAATACTAATTTTTTTTTCTGCTGTGAAAACTTGCACAATAACATGTCATGTCTTTGTTTTCATGTATTATACATTCTAATATTTAAGGGACTTTCCATCTCGACTCTTCTTTTTACATTAAACAAGTATTACCTGAACACACAGGTTTCTGCCAGCTACAAAACTGGCAGGACTTTTAATTTTAACTGACATAAAGAACCCAAAACAAAACCACACAGCAAAAACATACTTTAAGCCTTAAAACCATAATAGTGAAATAATACAATGCAGATAATTATGTGGATTTTAATACTGTGGTGATAGATGCCTAAGGGTCACGTGGCAGTGCATTTTTCATTAGCAGTTTCACATTGTGTTCATGGAAGATCACAGCACAACTTTAATATACAGAGAGAAAAATGCATGTTTTTTCTTCTCTCCTATTAGCTCACAGAAACTGATGAAGATGATTGGGATATATCATCAGTAGAAGACTTTTTATTAATGAAAGATGATAAGGGCCAGAAGGCAGCAACAGCTCAGAAAAATGAGTCAAATGCTGCATCTGTGGTACAAGCATGGGGTCTTCAAAAGCCAAATGTACAAAAGGAGGAAGGTAACACATATTCATAGTTCTACATTATAAGTCTTAAGTGCCTGACACACCTGGAGAAGAACTTAAGTATACTGTATTTTACATTGTAATTCAGTATATGGTATTTTATGAGGAAACAACAAGTAAGAAATGAAACAGTGTGTTGATTTTATGTCCTGTAGATATATTTATGGTACATGCTTATATGTAAACAACACATACACATGAAGACACTGAGATCCCAAGAAATTTGAGATTTTAGAACATACAGTAAATCAGGCTTCAACCTTGTCTTAAAAACTAATCACCCGGGATTGTTTTTTTTAATCATTTCCCAAGTTAAGAGAGGAGAGAAATTTTCTTACTTTGTCTTGAGAACAACGATCAAATTTCAGGTTTTTAGAAGATATTTAAATGACGCATTAGGCTAAGATAAATATTTGAACTACTGGTTCAAAGGAACATCCTCAATCCTACACAGAACTTTTATAGTAGTTTCTAGCCCTAATGTTTCAATATATTTAAAGGTTACATCTGTGGGAATTATATAAAGATATTTCAAGTTATTTTTAAAGAGAAAAATGACACTGCTTGTGCTGTGCAATTGTGTTCTGTGACAGAAACAGCCTTCACATTATCAACACTTTAAATTGCCTCACCAGTTTAAATTCTGGACTTCCTGAAGTCCACAAGTGTTTGCTGACGTAGCATGTGATTTTATCCCACAGGTAAATAAAAAGTGAAAATAGATCCCAAATTATTAATAATAATTGTTAATTTATGTATTTATTTGGTTATTTTAACAGGTCCTCATGAAACCGATAAGACCAGCACGTTAAAAAGCAGCTTAGTCACTGTAACAGACTGGAGTGATTCTTCAGATATATGATTGTTGCATTCCTGATGGGAGAATTTAGGGTCCTGAAAAAGTTATTGAAAACTTCAAGTGTCTCATATCCATTTCTCATGCTGGTCATGTAATACCAAGGAGTACTGTTTACACAGACCTTGTCTTTCCGTCCTGAATTTGAAGTAAGAATATTTATATTCAAATTACTGGCCGTGTCTATTTGGAAATCGAGAGTAAACACTTCTTTCTTCTGACCTCAATGGTAAAAGTCTCTTTGATTTCACTGAGGTGAAGATTTTGCCTCTAATGTTTACATTAAAGATTGAAACTGGTCTTGCAAGAAAGCCTGTTGACCAATGAACAGAATTTACTCCAGAGTATTACTTTATAAAGTTTTCAAATGCACATTTTTTTTTGTATTTTATCATAAACTTTATATAAAATTGTGAGCATTTTAAATAAAATATTTCCATGTATTAAAATGTTACATTTCTAACATGGTTTACAATAAACACCAAATGAAAAGAAAATAAGGTTTCAGGTATAAATCTAGTTATTATTAAATGCCTCCTGTTTTGAGAAGCTTGGGGTTTTTTTTATTAGAGTCAAATGTCTCAGTTAACAAAAAATCCATTTTACAAATATTCCCCCATCACATTTCTATGGACAGGTAATAAAAACAAAGCACTAGCAGTTTTCTGAACATTTTTGAACTGTTATAACTAATTCAGAATTGTCTAAAATAGTACTTTTAAGTATTGCCTGTTTTTGTATGGCCCCCACTCTGGAGAGCATCATAAGCAGAAGAGGCCAGCTGGTATTGCCTGGGATTTTTCCATCCCTTTTTTAACCCTGTGGCTTGGAGCCATTCTGGAGACAAAGGTGTCCCACACCCTGCCTGGAGGGAGGGAAGGAAAACAACCTCCTGCAGGTGACTTGTCACCAGGAGGGCTAAGTGCTGAGTTGGGCAGCACTCCAGCAGAACAAAGCAAATGCAGAATGTAGGAATCAGCTCCTGGCCCACCACAAAACTCCCCACAGGCTGCAGCCTCCCTCAGACTTTTCTCCCCCTAACATGCTCTGGGGGCACTCACCGTCCCACACACATTCTTCTCCTCATGCAGACATCCTTCTTGGGCTGTGCAAGACCCTCTCCAGGGACTGCTTTTGTAACAACTGGCCCTGCACTCTTCTTAATGAGGCTGCACTCCTGCTTCCCCAAATCCCACATGAATTAATCATTTCACCCCTTCTTATTCCTATGGCACTAAACTGACCAAGCTGCACGTCCATCCACCCTGGCAACGTGGTGAGGAGGTAAGAACCCCTGGGGTTCAGCCTGGAGAAGGGAAGGCTCTGAGAAGGCCTTATAGTGGCCTTCCAGTAACTGAAGGGGCCTACAGGGCCTCGAGTCCTGTGTCCAGTTCTGGGCCCCTCAGTTCAGGAAGGAGATTGAGGTGCTGGAGCAGGTCCAAAGGAGGGCAACCAGGCTGGTGAAGGGACTCGAGCACAGACCCTATGAGGAGAGGCTGAGGGAGCTGGGGGTGTTCAGCCTGGAGAAGAGGAGGCTCAGAGGAGACCTCATCACTCTCTACAACCCCCTGAAAGGAGGGGGTAGCCAGGGGGGGGTTGGGCTCTTCTCCCAGACGACTTTCAACAAGACAAGAGGGCATGGTCTTAAGTTGTGCCAGGGGAGGTTTAGGTTGGATATTAGAAAGAATTTCTTTATGGAGAGGGTGATCAGGCATTGGAATGGGCTGCCCAGGGAAGTAGTGGATTCTCCATCCCTGGAGATATTTAAAAAGAGACTGGATGTGCCACTCAGTGCCATGGTCTGGTAACTACAGCAGTAGTGGATCAGGGGTTGGACTCGATGATCTCTGAGGTCCCTTCCAACCCAGCCAATTCTATGATTCTATGATTCTGTGATACAGGAGAGCTGGGGAGGGACTTTAATACAAGGACTTGGAGTGATGGTATGAGGGGTAATGGTTTTAAGCAGGAAGAAGGTAGACTTAGGTTAGATGTTAGGACAAAATTCTTTAATGAGAGGGCAGTAAGACCCTGGAATAGGTTGACCAGGGAAGTGGTGGATGCCCATCCCTGCAATCATTCCGGGGCCCACCACAAAACTCCCCACAGGCTGCAGCCTCCCTCAGACTTTTCTCCCCCTGCCATGCTCTGGGGGCACTCACCGTCCCACACACATTCTTCTCCTCATGCAGACATCCTTCTTGGGCTGTGCAAGACTCTCTCCAGGGACTGCTTTTGTAACAACTGGCCCTGCACTCTTCTTAATGAGGCTGCACTCCTCCTGTTTCCCCAAATCCCACATGAATTAATCATTTCACCCCTTCTTATTCCTATGGCACTAAACTGACCAAGCTGCACGTCCATCCACCCTGGCAATGTGGGGAGGAGGTAAGAACCCCTGGAGTCCCTTGCTGTGCTCTGCAATTCCAACATTTTACATAATACCCTGCAGAGAGTGTGCCTGTTTTTCCCAGTACCAAACCTATTTCGGTCATGATTGCAAAGGCCCCAGACCAGCTGGATGGGGCTTTCAGCAATCTGGTCTAGTGGGAGGTGTCCCTACCCATGGCAGGGGGTTTAGAACTAGATGATCTTTAAGGTCCTTGCCAACCCAAATCATTCTATGATTCTGTGCCACACTGCAGCCCAAATGTGTGTGTGATGCCATACCCATATACAATTGACATACTGAGTTGGTAAATACCCTCTTTCTTTATTTTTTTTTTCAAGAAAGCAACATCAGCTCATGATTTCCAGGTATAAACTTCACAATACCAACATCAATCTTAAAATATTACATAATAAAATTTACATCAATATGTAAAAAGCTGCAAGTTAGTGTTTTAAAAAGTCATTGTCTTACTGGTAATTACATTGAGGTTGTGGGGAGGGGAGGGAAATCACTCTGCACGAAACATACAAACTCATGTTTAAAGGTTTGAATCTTCCAACAGTACAATTAAACATAAGCATTCTTGTCAAAGTGCTTTGGTGGGGTTTTGTCTGGGACAGTGTTGTGGACCTTTGTCCTAGAAGACATCACAGATGTGGCTCCATTATAGGCATACCCCCTCCTGAAAAGAAAAGAGAATCGACCATTTACAGCTCACCCCACAGACAGGTAACATCTTTGTATCCAAGCATTATAGCTATATAAAACCAGAAGAAATGTGTAGCAATCTACCTATAGATCTCAGAGGGGAGACACACACACACACACAAACACTCAGACACAGACACACAGACACAGACAGACACAGACACAGACACACAGACACACACAGACACAGACACACACAGACACACAGACACAGACACACACAGACACACAGACACAGACACCCACCCACACCCACACACACCCACACCCACACACACACACCCACACACCCACACCCACACCCACACACACACACACACACACACACACACACACACACACACACACACACACACACGCACACACCCCTTCCTTGCCTCTGGTCTCATTCTGGTTTGATATTTCACTTTGATATAATCTCACATCCCTCATTCACAGCCAAGTAAATTAAGGCCCGACCCTGACACATTTAGCAGATCCTAGGTCACTAATTATTCTCTCCAGCTGGGCCTCTTCATCACTGCTCTGCTGCTGCTGAAGGTCCCACCTTCACTCTCACTTTTGATCTGATGATTAGTGATCAAACAGCCTTGTTTATTCACACCAGCAAGGTGACCTGACCACTTTTTCTACATCAGTGAATGCATTTTTTTTCCAGATGTAGTAAATTTATCAAGTATATATAACCCAAGTATTTGTTGTGAGTCAGTAGCTTTTCTTAATTACGTTAACGATGGACAGAGTATTATCCTTAAATCCCATTATTTCCTTTCATCCACACAATCTTTTTCTGAACCTCACTATGAAGGGTTTTGGAAAAGTAATCAAGCCACATAAGTACAGCAGGTACAAATGCTCTAGTATTGATTTCTTTCAATAGGTACAATTTCTGGTTTACCTTGGAGAATTACTGTTTTCAACTACTGAGAAGCAGAATATAATGCCACCAATTATGCAGAGCGAAGCTCCAGCCCATCCAATGAACAAAGCTGCTCCTAATTCATACCTACAGGAAGTTAATAAATGAGTTTAACAAAAGAGAGCATGAACTTCACAGTTTTTCAGAATAAAAGAATTAAATTTACTATTTTCTTGAATAGCTTCCCATTGACATACACGTTGTACATCACAAAACCCACAGCTCTGTCTCCGAGGTCACTTGGGCAACACTTATCCCCCCACACAGCCAGATGGGGTGCCTGGCTTTTCCACATCTCCTCCCAGTCTGTTTGCCTGTGGGCTTACCTGATTCTCTGACCCATGCACAGCTCTTCTTCCCTTGGACCATTTCAGGCTTGTTGCCACTGGCTCCCAAGCTGGACTGAGGCTTTCACTGAGCCAGAAACTAAATCTGCTGCCTACATCTCAATCTTCCCTCTGGCTCTCAGGACCTCTCTCCTTCCCTTTCCACACTCCAGCCTGCTTAAAACATGGGGGTTCTATATGTAACACACATGTGCATTATGCATATACACACATAGACACACAGAGGTGTGTCTGATACATGCATCCATCTGCAGATGCACATGTGTGCACCCATGCATTCATGCATGTGCTGACAACTCTCTGCTTCTCTAGTCCCTGAGGCTGGATTCAGGCTGGAAGATGCAGCTCCCCTCCCAGTCCTTGGGCACAGCTCCAGGTCACCAGAATCAGTCCCCTCTGATGCCCCAGGGCAACCACCATTGGTTTGCAGCCAGAAACTGCTCAGTTTGACTCCAAGAGGAGATGGTGGTGCTTTGGGAGGGTTATCACATAAGGAAAAGTCCAAGTTTCTAAAGCAACAGTGGTAAATGAAGGAAAAAGGCACAGGGAAGAGATTCTTTTCCTCTGCCTGCTCAAGGTCTGGACCTTTGAGATCAGCAGCAAGCTATGGATGCCACTTGTCCACTCCATTCCCCAGCTCTTTGCCTGAGGTGCCACTCTTTAAAAAACCCTTGAGATGACCTGCCTTCAATCCAGGCCCAACCATCTCCTGAGCCTCCTGTTCCTCCCTACAAGGACAGAGGGTGTGTGTGCCTCCTGCTCCTTCCCTGCTCCAGTTCCTCCTTAAGAAAAAAACCCTCAGTCTCCTCCTGACTTTCAGGCTCCTGCATCCAGGCCCTTGTCCCCCCATCCGGCCACAGCTACTTCTCAGGTGGCTGCAGTGTTCAAGCCTTTGTTAGGGAGTTTTATTTACTGTACATGCTGCAGAGGCAGCTGAATGAAAGCCTTTCCTTGACAACCTGCCTGTGCAACTTGCAACTGGTGCTTCCACACTGAGGCATCTTTATTTAACATTAGCTTCAAGGCCAGGATGGATGGGGCCTCGAGCAACCTGGTCTAGCAGGCGGTGTCCCTGCCCATGCAGAGGGGTTGGAAATACATGATCTTTAAGGTCCCTTCCAACCCAAACCATTCTCTGATTCTATGAAAAAAATAGCTGAAAAAAATGTGTAAGCTCTTCTACAAAACTCATCTTTACAATGATGATGCTGTGGAATCAATCAAAAATTGACAGTGAGCCCTGACACCCAGAAAATGATAAAACAGCTTCTGTGGTAGATGGCACAGGGGCAAACACTAACTAGAGTACAAAAATTCACTTTTCCATGAGTTCTTGAGACTCCACCCAGAGGAAAAGCACAGACTTTAGGGCGACAAAAAAACGTCCTACAGAGATGAAAACCCACCCTTAGGACATCCATGCAAGATGCCACAGACACCCAAGTCCAAGTAGTTTCTGACTCAGGGACTTAGTGCCAAAACGAGATGGAGCCATTAGAGCTCAGATGTAGGGCACTTCATGAGGGCTTGCACCTGATACTTCATGACCCTGGCTGGTGTAACTTCCAGTCTTATTTTTCATTTTCTGTCCACTCCATCTTAAGCAGAGTTTTTATTTATCTTAACTTGCTGAAAAAGGATCGGATCCCCCCAGACATTCTCCATATCCAGAGTGGGACCTAGGCACCCAAATTAAACTGCTGGAAAGCATAGCCTAGCTGCTTTTCACCCTAAGAAACTCTTGCATTCAGCCCCATTTGATTTTGAAATCTGCTAAATGTGTAAAGCTTTAATTCTACCCCACATTTCCAACCATGTGCTATGGTTTTCACATGACTTGAGTAGATTTCTGCTTGTTCCAGGAGTGGGGGTTCTCTTATTGGAGGCAGATCTCTACATCAGAGCTCATCCCCTGGGTTCCCTTTATATTGACACACAAGGAATACATACAAAAGTACACTGCCCAACCATGCAGGCTGAATCACACCTTCCAGGAGTTTCTTCAACAAGCTGTAAAAGGCAGATCAAAGTGACCACCTCAGCCCCTGGTTCCCTTCATCCCTCCAAGTACTGCCAGAGCTCACCTAAGGTACATGGACCTTGGTCAGGCCTCCCCCAAAAGTCAGTACAGACCACTGAGGTGCTGCAGAACACAGCTGGACCAAGACTTAGGGAGACTGTTGCTGTAACAACTTAATTGCCAAAACCATCTGCCTAGAAAGTGGGAAACACAAGTTCATTCCCACATGTCCATCTAACAGCATTAAATGGTTGGCCAAGGGACGAGGTTAGAGAGATAAGGGAATCCATTGACATCTCCTTTCCTGAAGTTCTTTGATTGTACAGAAAATAAATCAAGATTATATTTGGTATAGCTGGGTAGAAAAGGGTTACCTGACTCTTGCCTGCTAGTTGGGAAAGAAGATATCAGGCCCTATCAACCTTTGTTCTTGGGATTGCTTGGACATTTCTAACAACATTTGTTACTGTAACATGTAGAAAGAGTTTGCATATAGGAACCTTTCTGGGGTGGCTGCCACACCACCAGGTTAATGAGTTGCAGAGCTGGCCTATTGGGCTTTTCTCCACAACTTCAAACAGATAAAAGACTTTTTGATTTACACTGGTGCTTAGGAGGAAAACTTCCCATTTTCAGTTGCATAACAACCTGCGTAGGGCTGTGTAGGGATTTTAACCAATCTGTTCTGCACTTGCTGTTTTTCCCTTTTCCCTCTTTATCATTCATATCTTTGTGGGAAATCCACTCTTGTCTTCTTAGAGTTCTTAGTGGAAAAGCAGGCCCTGTTCAAAGTCTGTGGCTGTGGATCCACTGTCTCTAATCAGTGAAATCAACCTGATAAGAGATTGCTGGCAGCTCAGGGGGGAAAGGGGCATTGATGAAGATGCTGAGAGGGTGGTGACCACTGAGGACTATGAGAACTCAGCTGCAGAGAAGCAAAAGACACCTTCAACTGCATGGATCAAGCAGACTGAAAGCAGATTTTTTTTTTTTTTTTTTTGTGGCAATCCAGTGAGGCAGAATTGAGTGAAAGAATTACAGTACAACATCAATACAGAAGAAAAATATTTGAGTTGTTACATCCAATAGGACCATGAAGTGAACTTCCAAGCAAACCAGTGGAAGCTTCATTAGCCAGCTAATGATGTTATCATATGTAAAGGACAAACCTACCTACCTACTGAATCAGCCCAGCTACCCAAGGGAAAGATACACTTCAAGTGTCTCATAATTCTTGGAAAATGAAAATTATACTCAAATATAACACTGGGACAGTGAAAAGACAGCCTGTGTGAACTGTGCATGACCAATTCAGAGACAAGAAGGTTGAAGAGAAACCTCATAAAAAAAGAATGGGGAATCAGTCAGATAATCAGGTTAAACTAACTCCATCAGTAAGAATGATCCTGACTGTGGAGGTCAAACTGTGGCAAGGGACAAAGTAAAGTGACAAAATGTCTTTTTTAAAGGCATCTGTGGGAGCAATATTGGCAAGGCAGCAAAACAGAAGCACACATTTTCTCCTGTTAGAGGTATCTGAAGAAAACTAAAATACATCTTGACTTCACGAATCAAAGCATCCTGTGCTGTCCCTAAGATTCTGAACATGTTATTACCTAGGGTCAAGCAATTCTCTAATTCCTAAGGTCAAGATGTTTTAAACTGGCAATGCAAACTATGACATCAGGACAGAAATATAAGCTTAAGATTTTTTTCCAGGTAAGGCAGGTTTTAGGGTGTCTCTGTGGTGCCTGTCACTGCATAGTTAGGTACAGAAATTCAAATCAGGAGTCTCTTGGGCAACATCTTTCTGCACCCATACATATTCAGGGTGCCTCTTCTGAATGCAGAAGGCTGGAGGGAAATTCTGACAGCTGAGGTGATGCTAAACATCTCCTGTCATTCATTTTCTATTGATGGTATCTCAAGTCTGTCTTCGGCACTGCCAGAATAACTTCAGGACAGAAATGGGTGGCAAAACTCAAAAGGTTGGAACCCAAAGCAGCACCTTCACTCAGTGAAGAGCCAGTGCCAAATTCCACAGCATGCCTGCAAAGCATATTATTAAATGCTTCTGCAATGCATATCAAAGCAAGAGTTCAAAGGAGGCAGCAGAATACCTTACTCCAATATTATTCACATTGGTTGAGCAAGAAAGGAGTCAAATGCCACCGTGAGCTTAATCTGACACAAAGTTGTTGCATGAGCTACATCAGGCCCAACTCACATTACAACTTCTGACTTTCCTCTCTGCCTTTATCTCTGCTCCTGCGATTATGTGTTTGTGCAGCTGAGCTATGCTGGTTGTTCAGGAGCAAGGTGATTTCTGCAGAGGATGTTTTACTACCTTTATTTCAATATTAAAATTGGGCTTCTATTTTGCTTGCACTAAAACTCTGCTGTGAGGTCTGCCTGCTCTTTGGCAGCAGAACGGTGTAGGAGTACAACGTAGGAATGGGAATTCTGGCAACAACCACAGTATTTTTCACCATGAACAGCACCCTTATGAATAATTAACTTCTGGCTATATAGCTCCATTTTCTTCACAGTACCTCACATCCTTGTTTCTTTTGGAGGCCTTTGGATTCTGTCCTCAAGCAGAAACTACAGCACAATTCTGGATAAAAGTAACACGAACTTGTTTTCAAGAAGTAGTGCCAGCCCTACCACAAACAAGGATCCAGTTAATGTTATTTATTCTGACTATTTTCTTTCTATCAAGAAGAAACAGAAAGGCTCAGGGCTCCTTACTGTGACTTACTGCTCTCAGGGAAGTTTATACCCAATGATTGACATATTCTGGAATCACCACCAAGAAAACTTTGAAATCTTTGTCTTTAAAGATAACTCTATATGATCTTAAGAAACCAAAACAAGAAAGTCTACAATGGTATGATTTACAGCCAACGTTTTTGGACTTGGTGGATAAGGTGAGAAACCAGAATCCAAGCAATGGTTCATTAATTTATGACTTTGTAGGTCCTGAGAACCTGCATAGATTTAATGGGAGTCCTAGGGATGCTCATTACTTCTGCTATGGCTGCTGCAGTTCTACAAACATTCATTCCCTTAAATTTAATTAAGCGTATAGGCAAAACATTTATGCTAGTGCTTGTATCATCATGGATAGTGACAAGGTTTATGACCAAAATTTCAGTCATCTGGACTTGAAAATCTATCAGCAAAAATCCTGCAGAGCCTGCAGAAATCTGTCTTCCAGAGGAGTCAAGATGGAGCAGTGCTCAGCACTTTGATGGAAACCACCTTCTACCAAATGCTCAAGAAAATAGTTTTCTTCCTTCCCTACCGAATGATGTGCCTGACAAGCACCTCTGCCTTGTGACATCCTTTTGCTGCATCTCTAACATAAACACAACCTTCACTCCTGATTAACCCCAGCTGCTCCAAAGTGGAGCAGAACCCCCCCCCAACCCCAAGCCTTGATCAGCCGGAGCACAAAGATTACAGAGAAATCACTGTAGGGGGAGGTGTTTGCTAATTACATTTCAGAACATGGTTACTCTGGTTAGAAAAAAATATAACTGAATAAAACTGCAGCCTTCTTTGCTCTGCCCAACAGGAGAAGCACCCAAGCACCCACTCTCTGTTTAAAAGAGCTCTGGTAAGCAGTGCAAAACTTAAGGTCTATTTCTTCACAGGGTTTATGGGTATAGGAAAGTACTTACTTTTGTGCAACAAAAGCAGGATCAAAGAACTCAGACGTAATCCTGTTTGCATACAGGGAACAACTAGTCATTGAGCACAACCCTGAAAAGCATAAGACAAACCATTCAGTGGAGCCAGCAGAAGATCTTTGGGCCTGACCCTGAAGCCAGCAAAGTCAGGAGGATCGTGTGTGGACTTCTGCGGAAAAGAAGCAGCTCTGGTATGACTTCAAATACTGCAGACTTAGAGAAATAAGGCATATTTACCAGAGAGTATGAAAATCAGTCCAGCTAAACAAGCTATTTTTGCTTTAGTCTGATCGGAGCCTCCGACTTTTGTACATTTCATCCCAACCAGTCCAAAAACGGCACCAAAGAAACCCAGGCAGACGGCGGAGATCATCAGTCCTCTACAGGCTTGGATGTAACCTGCAGGGAGAAAGAGGAAGGCTAACATGAGACCTGAGACCACAACAGGTTTTCCTGTAACTCCTCTCCCTCTGAACTACATTCAGAATTCACGATTGCAAACCAAACTGGACCTTGGCTGGAGCAATGCCACTGTACCACTGAGTACATTCTTCTAGGTGATGGGTGCCCTTCAAGGGCATCACCACCTCAGCCCAGCTTATAAGAAACATGCTGTGGCATTTAGGACTGAAAAAAAAAAATAGTAATTCTGTGGCACTGGGTACAGCGTCTGCAAGAGGTTGTATCCGTGGGGTTTTGAAAAGCAACTCCAAATGGTCTGCACAGTGGTTGTCACAGACTGCAGAGCAAGCCTTAGGTGTCAGTCTTGCTGTGCATGGCAGCAGAATGTCAGTGCTGACCCTGGCTGGGGTCCTGGGCCTGCCTGGACATGCCACCAATTTGATTTGGATCCACCAAGAAGTCCCTCACTCTGCAAGGAAGTCGAACATACTCAGCTTTATGGAAAGTAGTAGCCCTTTGAGATAAAACAAGTCATAATTCAACCTGGGCAACTGGCTTGCAGCTCACATTAGCCACATCCAATTTTGGCCTCCTGGCTAAGGCTGCTCTGAGCAGGAGCTGCCAGGGCAGGGCCCCTCATCAGGACAACAGGTTGCTTGGCCTCTTCCCCTTCTGAGAATGAGTATCTTGTATTTGAAGGACTGATAATCTCATATCACTGTTTACAGGGTGGAACACTGCAATCTTACACAGCTGAATAACCATCACAAGATGTTTTTCTTCATAACCTGTTGTTAGCTCTCATTTTAAATTAAAATGTACTTCCACTATTAGGGCATTCATTCTCTTCACTTTGATCTCCAGTGGCTGGAAACGTTGAGAGCTAAACCACATTTTCACTGCCTATTACACCCAATTTTACATAATAACAAATAAACAACAAAAAAAATATTCCTCCTGGAAAAAGTCTTTAATATACAGGAAATTAATAAAATAAAGCAGGAACTAGAGGACATGTAATAAAAAGAGAAGGCAGCAGATTCTAAACAAGTGAACTTATCCATAAAACAAAGTTATGGGACTCCTTTCCATGGGATATGTGGATGCTAAGGGTTTACAAAGATTCAAAAAGAGACAGGATCCAATCATTAAAGTGAAACCTGAGCCTGGCTGGCAGGTCCTTGGGCTGCAGAAGGCTACAACTGATGCTTGGCTACCTGCTCTCCATGCTGCCACCTTCTTCAGCCACTTGTTGAGGTCCAGGATGACCTCTCTGAGTTTGAACAAGATTTAAAAAACCACCACTGATTCACAGCTCCGTGCAAGAGGCAGCACACAAGCAGAAATCTGTAGCATGTAACACCCCCTTTTATCAGTCCTACCCAACTTGGGTGCTGCATGTCTGCCAGCATGACATACTGCCATGGATCTACACCTCCTGGCATGCATACAGACTTCTTTCATCTGCAAGGGGCTTCCTTAGCCCATCTCCTAAAAGAATAAAATAAGGAACGGAACAACTTGGGTCGTATGACTTCCCTGTTGGAATGTAGGAGCGAGGGTAATTTGTGCCTGTTGAAGTGACTATGGTTCCAATTAGGTTTGTTAAGCTTGAACTATAAGGCAGGCTCCTCTGGCAGCTGGATGAGGTGGAGACAGCTCTTCTCCATCCATGAGAAGCGGAGAGCTGAAGGCAGCTCACTGTGAGCAGCCAGACTGTGGTGACCTAAAATCAGTCGAGACAACAACCTTTCTCCTCTTTTCCTCTCCTTTCTCGTAGAGCTGGACAAAGTAAAATTTCTTCAACAAATGTCCTTTCAAACAGCTTATTTCAAGCTCAAGTGATAGGTGCAGCCTCTGCTTTTGAGCCAAACCCCTTGTTCTTTCTCCTTTTTCTTCACTCAGGCAAAACCCGAGGGATGTCAGTAGGAAGAGGCCTTAGGAAGATTTCAAAAGCTGGTTCTGAGTTTATAAACCCCATGTCTGAAGAAAAAAAGTCTTGCTTTGTTATTTTTTGCTACAGGCATGGAAAAGTTGAGTTTTACTACTTTTGGTCGTGTGTTATGTATTACCTTGTAGCACACAGGTAAAAGGGGAGATGAAGGCTATTATTTCTGACAGGCCCAATTTATCGACACTGTTAGTCGCTAATTGACACATTAAAGTGCTGAACCATGAACATATTCACCCAGAGGTCCTCTAAAGTTTTATTTATGTCTGAAACTCCTAGGAGAAAGAGGAAATATTCACCCCAACCAAAATACCCAGCACACGCTAGAAACCACCCGGCTGAAATTCAGCTCTTGCTGAAGGTCACTGCAGAGTTTTAAAATAGGTAGAAGGTAGTGAGACAGCAAGAAATTATTAACTCACTCACCCAGAAATCATTTTCAATTATAAACAGCATAAGCTGGAGGAGTGCTCAGTTTTGCTGAATGAATAACTTTACTCACTAAATATTTCACTAAATTGGGCAGGCTGGACACAGTGGGACTTGTTTCAGTTCACCACAGCAAATCATCCAACTGGCACACATTTTTAAAACAAAATAGATGAAACAAACCCCCACAATCTACATCAGTAAAGTGGAAGAGCAGAAAACTCCATTAGTCCCACAAGGATGACTGGAGAATCAGGAAGGATAAAAGGGTGACATCAACCTTTTCACCAAATCCAGTCCCCAATTGCTTGCGCTCTAGATTAAAACTATGTATAGCATTTGGCTGTAAAAATAATTAAACTTCTTCTTTGCTTACCCAGACTCATAATGTAGAGAAGCCTAAGAGGGAGCAACCTGTTTCTTCACACTCTTCCACCAAAGACCAAAGAGTGCCATTTCCAAATACTTATTATAGGTATTTGCAGCAGGTCCTGTAGGAAGCTTATCATGTATAGACTGACCCCCCAGATGAAGCTCCCAAGCAACAAGAAGCCATATGCTTTAAACAGACAAGCAGACAACCATGCACTACTCATAAAGTCATGTTTAGCAGCATTCCTAGAGAAACCCATTTCAAGGTGTGTGGTTTTTTTTTTTCTCTAAAACAAATGTGTTTTGTCTTGCATTCAAATTAATCTTGTTAGATCTTCATCTTTCTTGACTCACTGCTCTCACGCTTGCCTCTCATGCTCACCAGGAGTTAGGAGGAATTCATATAGTCATATCATATAACACTCAGAAAAAGAAAAAAAAAAAAAAAAGCAATATATAATATTCTGGGGACTATCACTTTAGCAATAAATGCCTCTGGTGGCATCTTTCAGCCTGTCTCACAGGAAGCTTAGGAGATTGCCTTTATTAAGAGGAAGCACAAATTCCTTCTAAACATACATAGCCTTTGTATGTTTTCCTGAGTTCTAATACCCACTTCTACATGTCAGTTAAATTTTAGTTCAGCTCTGTTCTTGCAAAAGATCATTGGATCCACCACTGGGAACATGCTAATTGGTACATTCTCTTTTGGATAGGTGGTTTCATCACCACATTTCCACCTATCACCACTAGGGCACAAAAGTAAACCCAAAATTATTCTAGAGTCCCAGAGACAGCAAGAACATAGGGCTTGGACACAGAACATAGGGCTGAGCCCTTCCAAGGGCTGGCCTAACTGATTCCTTATCTTGGAACACATAAAGAGGGGAGGGCATCCCATGCAAATCTCTCCTGTGGCTGCTGATGTGGAGTGATTGCCTGAAAGCCACAGGGACAACCACACTGCCGTGCTGCCACGTAGCAACCCATGGGTCACAGTCCTATACCATCCTGTGATGAAAAACAAACCAAGGTAAGGCTGAACCATCACTGAATTGCTCCTGACCCTCTCTGTGGCACTGCTTCTGAAGGAGGAAGACCTTCTCCTGCACCCCACAGGAGTGTCCCAGCAACCAGAATGGTGGTACTTGAATTTCTTAGCCCATAGTTTCGCCTTTGGTCTTCCACATGACCTAAGCAGTCACTCTAGACAAGAAATCTGGGAAAACTCAGAGGTTTCTGATTGGACTAAAACCCATTTCCATAAAAGAGGAACTGCTCTCCAGATATGTGAGGAAGGAGTGGAGCAGAGCCACCAAAAACACCTCCAGTAATTTCCCAGTCTTGCCTTACCATTTTAGGAGAGCAACGTATTATCACCAGAGCCAAAAAATACCAGCTTGGAAGGGATCTCAAGGATCACCTGGTCCAACCTGTCCTGGCAAAAGCATGGTCTAGACAAGAGGGCCCAGCAGAGTCTTAAAAACTCACTAAATTTGTAGCGATAGGGTTGTTGTTTCTGCTCACAAAAGCTTCAGGAAAAACAGGGAGTAAGACCTGCCCTGGTTTTGTCTTCCAAGTCCCCCACCTGAGGATGGAATGAGAAAGCTCCCATGTTCCCAGATGACAGGGAATGGGATCCAGCTTAGCCACCTAAGTCTGTACAGAGGGCAGGGATATCATACAGACATTCAAATCCTTCTCAACTATGCGTGACGCACTGCAACCCCAAAGTATGCTCCTGGGACAGGGAAGGGTTAGGGTGAAAAGGGGACGTTCACACCCACTGCCAGAAGGTAACGGGTTCCCAGCAGAGCCCGTAACCACCAGGAGGGAAGTCTGGGATAGGCTTGCTACTGAAAGCATCTATGACAGTGGTGGCTGCTCCTCTGCCACCTTCCAGCTTGCCTGTCCTCTCCTTTGGAGGTTATGTTACACCCCCTCCAACCTGCCTTTCATTTGCATTGCACTTAGGGACCAGGATCTGGCCCCACGGCACTTTGAGATGTTACTGAGAAACACTGAAGCCAAGAATCCTCCACTGTTGATGAACAGTCCGCCCAGGAGGATAGGGTAAGGCCTGTCCAGATGTGCATTTCAGATTCACTTCTGTCCCAAATTAGTTGGTGCTCTGAGGGCTGCTTCACTGTGCAGCAGGTGCCTCAGAAACTCGTTTCTTGGGCAAGCGGGATGTGTTACCCAACGCACGAGGCTTCCCACACAAGTTTGGAGGAAGGGGTGGTAAGGACTTCACTGTCGTGTTTCTATTCCTTTTTGGAATTCTAAACACGCCCAATTCTGCACACTTTGTAACTCTGTTTTTCTTACTCTGAAAACAGATTAACCCGGGACTAAAAGAGCAGCTAAACAATGGATTTGCTGGATCTGCAAGGTTACATACCGGTGATCACTCCCTGCCCGCCTACACACACACCAAAGCTCCTTGCCCAAGCCTGGGAACCACCTTCTCAGCTTCTACACTATGCTATAGGGTGACTGATGCCAGACAGCTCTCCCACCCCTTCAGAAGGACCAGCAAACTCCTCTGACACTGTGGAGCTGGGTCAAAAGGCAGTCTGGAAAGCGGTACTTCTCCATCCAAGGGAAGCATCCTGCAAAAGTGGTGCTTAAAGGCTGCCTGTATTATCTCTTAGTATAATGAGGTCTTTTAGCCTTTTATACCTACTGGTAATGGGTTAAAGGTTTTCTGATATTGGTATTAATTTGCTTTGTAATGATATTAAACCCTGATACAATACTGTTAATCTCAGTTATTTGATTAACAGACTTCCTTTTCATTTTCCTTTTAAACAAACCTTTCACACCAGAATCCACCCTTAGACTCCAGTGCAAAGGGAGTGTCTGGCCAGACTGTGAAAAGTACACCTGATTTTTGGCCAAAGCCACTGGGACATTGTATAGTTTATTGATTCACAACTATAAAACCGTGGAAAAGGTGTCATCATTTTCTTCCCTTTCTTTACAGTGACTCCAGAGACTACAAATCAAGGCCATCCCCACTTTCCCTGTTTCTACCATCCATGATGGGTGTGAATTCACCACCCAAAGGCTTAGGCAAAAGTGACCCAGTTTCCCAGTAGGGCTTCCTCAAAGGGCAAAAATGTTTCCCCTTAACCAGGGAAGAAACGCAGCTCAGTCTCTGGTTTCAGGCACGACAGCAAAACCCTCAGCTTTGCTTCAAAATTGCACTGCCCTAAAAACTAAGCCAAACTATGCATCACCTTCTGCATACCTTTGAGTCCCTTGCTGCCCCGAGCTCTTAGGCTGTCATTTATCAATGAAGCAATTACACCTGAGTTAATAACCGCTTAGGAAAAAAAAAAAAAAAAAAAAAGCAAAAAAAAAAAAGCAAAGAAACATTAATTAAATGACGTAAAGGCTTGTTCTTCTCCACTGACCGTTGCACGGCTGGCAAAAGCATAAAAAAGAGGAATGTCACGACAGTCGGAAAATAAATCGGCAAGAAAAACGCGCCTGCATTCCTCCTGTGTCAAATCCACACGCACGGAGTCTTTCGGCGGGGGAATAAAAAAAAGCAGGTAGTGACAGGAAGAGAGAAGCCAAAATGGGCACCTAGGCACCAAATATAACCTCAGTCGGTGGGTTTTAAAGGCAAAAAACCCAAACTAAACCAACGAGTATTTCCACGCGGGTGCACATGTAGCGCGATGCCACTGCTAGAGGACACGAGGGGACTTGCCCACGACCCTATGTGGGAGCTACGCCGTCCGGGGTCCCCATGGTCCCCCCGGGTATCCGGACCGCCTCCCCGCTGCCCCGTCAGCCCTGCCGAGACGCCCTGTCCCTGTCCCCCCCCCGAAGCCCCCCGCCGCTCCAGGTCCGATCCCGAACGAGACCCCCGGAGCCCCCAACTCCCGCGGAGCGGTACAGTGATGGGGATGGGGGGTCGGTGGGAGCCTGACCGTCCAGCGCCAGCATGGATGGGAAGTCCTTGCAGTTGGAGACCCCCGTGGAGTCGGTCACGCAGGTCTTCCATAGGTTGGCCCAGAAAGTGGCTGTGGTGATGACCGTGCCGTCGATGGTGGACACTTTCCAGTAGTCGGTGGGCAGCGTGGAAGACACCAGCACCCATCCCGATATAGTCAGCAGGAAGGCGATGATTTCCGCCGACGTGCTCGCCATGGGCCCGGCAGCAGGCAGGCAGGAGGCAGCGGGCAGAGGGCAGGAGGCACCGGGCAGGAGGGAGGCAGCGGGCGGGCGGGCGGCGCGGAGCCGCGGCTGCGGCGAGCCGGCAGCGGCGGAGCCCCGGCCAGGGGAGGGGCGGAGCGGAGCGGGGGGGAACGGGGCAGCAGCCGCCCTGAACCTAGCAGTCCCAATCAGAGGAGGGAGCTCCCGGCACCCCCGGGACCGCCCCCGTCCCGCCCGGCACCTCCCCGGGGTCCCCACGGCCGCGCCCCGACGCTGCGAGAGGGAGGAAAAGGGAGGGGAGTGCGGCTGCAGGGTGGACCCCGCGTCTGTGTGAGAGGGGTGAACGGGGTATCCCCCGGAGCAGCGGTGGAAATCGGACCCGAAACAAAACCAAGAGCGAGGAGAGCCGCAGTGAGGCTTTATTCCCTCTCTCCCTTGCAGGTGTGCGCTGCAGGGTATTGAGGGGGAGAGAGAGGCTGGCGGAGACTTGGCAGATGCTCCCTTAGCGTTTCCTCAGTGTTGCATCTCCCGCATGCAAACAGCCCCCTGACACCCCAAAACAGCCTTGCCAGGCAGGGTAGTTTTGAGCAATGCGTGTAGAATACAGGTGTGCCGGCCCTATTGAGCGCTCCGTATTCCTACAAGGAGATAAGCTGTTCGAAATACACAGCAAAATGGTTTTTTTTTTTTTTTTCCATCCTCAGAATTTCAGCTGGCCTCCTGGTATTATCTGGCCACAGACGATACAGCTTTTAGTAGCTGGTTTTGCAACGTGAGGCGATGAACTTGGGATTTGCTACCTCGGTCTTAATGCACTGGCATTTGAGCCTGCAGCTCACAGGAGTAACGTTATCCACCGCGGCTTCTCCTCTTGTTTGAAGCTGTTTACTTTCCACATCAGTAGTATATTTGCCATTGATGTGGAAAGTACACTGCCGGTCTTTACTTTCCTCCTATTTATTTCCAAAACTATTGTTACGTTTTCTAAACCCTTTTGCCAGGTGGGCAATCACTTGAGGAGGATAAGAAGCCACATTTACAGCATTATTCTTATGATGAATGCTCTTTGGTTTTGCCGTGTGGACACAAACCCGGATGCAATAACTTTACAGATATTTAAAAAAAAAAAAAAAAAAAAAAAAAAGGAAAGAAAGAAAACCAGTTAGGTGTTCCCCTGGATGTGTGTCAGAGCTCAATGGGAACAGGGGTTGCTTGTTGATCTGTTAATGTCCCAGCAGGCTAAAATGGGATCTGTGGCCACATTTACTGATGTGGTGGCTCTCTGCCCGCTCTCTGCCTCCCTGGTACCCTCCAACTTGCAAAGGACACCCAGAGACACTGGCAGGGAAGGGGAAGGGGGGAAAGCAGGCAGTAGGCTTGTTTGCACAGCAGCTTTGGGCTTGGAATATGCTGCAGCTCCCTGTTCAACCTCTGCCAAGATGTCCTCTCCTCGGGAGGGGTAAGAGAGAAAGGGTCTGGGTGTGGGTGAACCACACACTGCTATGGTGTCAGGCTGTAGGCAGAGCTCACTTTGGGACACAGAGAAGTGCTTCTTCAAATAATCCAGGCAGGACCATAGATCCAAGTCTCATCTACATCAACTTATGAACCAAGGCAGGGCAGAAAAGGGAAAAAAAGAGGGTTTTTTAATATTTTCCCCCATCACAACGTTTTGAGGTCTTGCAGACTGGATCTCTGCTGGTGGTGGAGAGCTAGGTCAATCCAAGCAGCTATCTAGCTGGGATCTAATCCAATCTGAGGTAGGAAACTTGAGTCCAAGTCTGAGTCATCCTGTTTTCATGATGAGGAGAGCTCACCTATTCTTTTGTTGATGAAGCAGGTTTGGTTCATGTAAAGCTTGTTGAATCCAGGGACTGGTGTCTGGGCAAATTTTGTCCAAGTCTTGTCAGAAGTTTTCAGTGTACTGCCACACTAGAACTGGGAGTCTGGAATGAGTTTTTAAGCATAGCAGCACAGTCTGGGGAATTTGTGGTCTCAGTCTGAGCCCCAGGGATGAAGAAGAGGAGAAAGAGGAGCTTGCTTACAAGCATAGTCACCTCATCCCAAAAGGGCTGTGGAAGGGGCAGTCTGGGTGGGTAACCTTGCTGAACCTGCTGTGGGCTCTGTCTGGGATCTCCAACAACTAATTCTGCTGTCCCAAACACTCTGCTTTCAGCAGATCTGGACCTTGGCTCTGCTGTGAAGTGTGGGCCCGTGTCTCTCTGGCAGGTACATACATACTGTTAGGGACTTCACAGGGAGCCCATACAAATGACTTAGGACAGATGAAGTTAATTTCACCTCAAACCCACTCTGCATGTGAGCGAGGACCCTTCAAGTAAGGCTAATTTGTATGTCCATTCCTTTTTTAAGGAATTTATCCAGAATGATGTCATGTGGCCTCAGAGTACATGGGAACCAGGCTCCACTTCAGCTGCAGGGAAAGGCTTCTCTTTTCTGCTCCTGCCACTGCTGCTTCTGAGGATGTTTATGTTTCTCGTCCAGTTGTTACTGTCCTTCTCATCTAGCATCACAACTAGATGTTCAGCTTTTGATCTCACCTGTGGTGGTGTGAGCCCAAAATGACATTGTGCACGGCTGAGTATTTACTCAATGTTGAAGAGAAAGGGAAGTTGCAAGGGATATCCTTCCCCTGTGGTATTTCCTTTGTGTTGTCTGGGATCTGCAGGGATTAGATGTTGGAAAGCATTCACCTGTGAGGCTGTGTTTCTCCCTTTATCACATTTTCAGCTTCTCTCTCTTGTGCAACTGCAAGTCCCTGTGTTGTGAGCTTTTGCATTAACACAGTTTTCTGGTGCATCATTTGAATGTGTGGCTTTATTCCCTCAGCCTGGGAAAGAAAGTGTCTTTTTGTATAAAACCAACTTTTCTGCTTCATTTTTTGTGGCAAGTCTCTTTGGTCTTTGGGCAAAAAACTGGCGTTTTAAGGGGGAGTTATTATTAAATGTTTAGGACAGATGATTCAGTTGGAAAGAACCTATAATGATCATCTAGTCCAACTACCTGACCAATTCAGGGCTGACCAAAAGTTAAGTTATTAAGGGCATGGTCCAAATGCCTCTTAAACTCTGACATGCTTGGGGCATCAGTCACCTCTCTAGGAAGGTGATTGAACTGGAAGCCTGCTCAGTGTTTGACCACCCTCTCAGTAAAGAAATGCTTCCTAACATCCAGTCAAAACCTTCCCTGACACAACTGTGAACCATTCCCACATGTCCCAGGGATCCTAGGGGGAAGAGCTCAGCACCTCCCTCTCCACTTTTCCTCCTCAGGAAGATGTCACGAGCAATGAGGTCACCCCTCAGCTTCCTATCCAGACCAGACAAACACAGACCTCAGCTGCTCCTCATAGGACATTCCTTCCAACCTTTCACCAGCTTTGTTGCCCTCCTCTGGATGTATTCAAGGACCTTCAACTCATTCCTAAATCACGGGGCCCAGAACTGCACACAGCACTCAAGGTGAAGCAACACCAATGCAGAATACAGCAGAATAATTCCCTCTTTTGATCAGCTGCTTGTGCTGTGTGTGATGCACCCCAGGATGGGGTTTGCCCTCTTGAATGCCATGCACACAGTTGACTCGTGTTGAGCCTCCTGCTGACCCCTAGATCCCTTTCTGCAGGGCTGCTCTCCAGCCATTGCTCTCCCAGTTTGTACTTGTACCCAGGAATCAACTTCATCCCATTAATCATAGCCCAGTACTCCAAGCTATCTATGTCCTTCTACAAGAACTCAAGAAAGTCAAAAGCATCTCAGTATCAGCAGCAAACTTGCCAACAGTGAATTCAATTCCTGCAGCCACATAATTGATGAATATATAGAACAGGACTGGCTCTAGAACTGAACTCTAGGGAATACCACAGCTGACTGGTCAGCATCCAGATGTAGCCCCAGTCTCAACAACTCTTTGAGCTCTGCCCTTCAGCCAGTTCTTCACCCAGTGCAACATGAACTCACTCATTCCACAGCTGGACAACTTGTCCAGAGGAATGGTATGAGGAACAGTATCAATAACCTTACTAAAATGCAGACAAAACCACATCTACCACCTTCCCTTCATCTACCAGAGGGGTGACCTTATGGTAGAAGGATATCAAATTAGTTGAACGGGACTTTCCCTTTGTGAAACCATGTTGACTGTGCCTGATGATTGCTTTGCTCTTTAAATGCCTTTCAATAACACCCAGTATAATCTTCCCCCTAATTTTTCCAGGAACTGAGGCTAGATCTAACAGGTCTGTAGCTCCCTGGATCTTCCTTCATCCCTTTTTGTAAACTGGAATAACATTGGCTAGCTTCCAGCCAGCAGGTACCTTCCCAGATTCCCAAGACTTTTAAGCTACATATATTTTACAATGAATGAAATAGTATTCAGTTGTTGTATTTCTATAATGAACACAATTATTTTTTTTTATTACCATGTAAAGAAGAGTCCTTCACAGAATCACAGAAAGTTAGGGGGTTGAAAGGGACCTCAGGAGATCATTGAGTCCAACCCCCCATGCCAGAGCAGTATCACCCAGTATAGGTCACACAGGAACACATTCAGGTGGGTTTTGAATGTCTCCAGAGAGGGAAACTCCCCAACCTCACTGAGCAGCCTGTTCCAGTGCTCTGTCACCCTCACAGTGAAAAATTTTCTCCTTGTGTTTATATGGAACCTCCTACGCTCCAGCTTATATCTGTTACCTCTTGTGCTATCACTGGGCATAACTGAGAAGAACCTGGCACCATCCACGTGGCTCTCTCCCTTTATGTATTTATAAATATTAGTGAGGTCACCCCTCAGTCTCCTCCAAGCTGAAGAGCCCCAGCTCCCTCAGCCTCTCCTCATAAGGGAGATGTTCCACTCCCTTCAGCATCTTTGTGGCTCTGTGCTGGACTCTCTCAAGCAGTTCCCTGCCCTTCTGGAATTGAGGGGCCCAGAACTGGACACAATATTCCAGATGTGGCCTCACTAGGGTGGAGTAGAGGTGGAGGAGAACCTCTCTTGACCTACTAACCCCCCCCCTTCTAAGGCACCCCAGGATGCCATTGACCTCCTTGGCCACAAGGGCACATTGCTGGCTCACGGTCATCCCTCTGTCCACCAGCACCCCCAGGTCCCTTTCCACTTCACTACTCTCCAAGAACAGTGAACCCATTCAGAAATGGGTTTTGCTCTTAAGTCTGAAGTGCAGGATATTATTTTAGCTCTTGCAGGATCAAAATCACAAGCAATCATCATTGCCTCATAAGTTAAACACCGGATGACAACAGGATTTGTTCTGCAGCCAGGATAAGCAGGATAGGGTCGTCATGCCTTTGTCCAGAGTAATTTTTCTTGTAATTTTACTATGCACAGGTTGGGCAACTTGTGACTCTTTCCTGGCTCTCCCATGTTATGATTTCCAGGGTGCCTAGAGCACTTGTGCAAAAGCAAAAAAACCCCAACTTTATTTTTCTAAGATTGAAGGACAACTTCCTTGTTTGCTAGGGTTTCCCTGAGAATTTGAATACTGAAAAAGTAAGGCAGAGGCACAGGGGATATAGACAGGCTTGTAAGAGTGTCATCATCTGGGCAAGGTCAGGTCTGCTGCCAGTGACAGATCTGGGAAATACACCTCAAGCTTGCCTGTGCATTGGAGGAGGTTGACACAAGTGTAAAATCAAGAGGCTTGCACGCTCTTCTGCATTGTGCAGAACAAAACGTGCCGCCTAAAAACTGAGCAGCCAGATCCTCTTCTCCAAAGGAGAGTGCACAACAAAAGGAATGTTTCTGTGTTGCCTTAAAAAAAAAAAAAAAAAAATCCATCAGAGCGGGAACATCAGTTAATAATCACCAGCCCTTGGTGGGGTCGCCACCTTTGTTTTTCTTAAGCTATCAGAAATTAAATTCAATTAAATTACAGCACGTCTTTTGTCAACTGCCAGGACAGGAATGGTTTTAAGATATGCAGGTCATATATTATGTAACAAAAAAGTAAAAAATTAATAGGAAGTGACAACCCAGAGCATTTTAAAAGAGTGAAAAATTGCATTCCACAAGCCAATAAGCTTTCCCCAGTCCCATCCTGTGCAGCACTTTTGGACATTACAGGCTTTGTTTCTTGACACCGAGATTAATGCATTATTTCTTTTCTTTTTTTCTCTCTTTTTTTTTCTTTTTTTTTTCACCTCAGTCTAATTTTGTTTTTAAAAAAAGCCTTTGTTGTTCCCTCAAAGTTTGTAATACAATGCTTTTAAAAATAGATATAACCTGTTAAACAAACTGAGCAGGAAATGTGAAGAAGGGCATCTCCTACTTTACTGGAGGTGCATTCCAGCTGGCCAACAGCACAGGTGCAGCTCTTGTGTTCTGAGGTTGCCTCCACATCAAGTTAAGTTTTGCTGAGCCCAGGGTAGGTCACAGTGGAAAGGAGAGAAACTTGGGGACTGATTTTTAGAACATGCAGCCCTTTGTAATGGGATTTAGAAAGTGTTTGCAAAATAGAAGAATATTGTACCTAATGGAATTTAAAAGGACTTAACAGAGGTGGGAGGCAGATCAGCAAATGTCTTTCCAAAGCCACCAGAGATCAGAAGGGATCCTTGCAGTGAGCCCTAAAAATTAAAAGGTTGAGTCCTGAGCAGCAGATGAGCTGCAGACCAAGGTTGAGACCTTGGTGTTCCTAGAGCTGGAATGGTTTCCCCCTGAGCCTCTCCTCTGCCCTCATGGTCCAGAGCTGATCTCTGCTGCTTCCTGAGCACTTGGTGGATCTGGGCATGAGGAGTCTGACATCTTTTATAGGCATCAGGATAGCCCTGAGTCCCCTGACTTTAGCTGATGCTCTGGGAGGAGCACAGCAACAGGGCAAGGGTCCTGAGCTGGAAGATGGGAGATTCCCATTAGGCATTAGGAAAAAATTGTTTACCATGGGGATGGTGAAGCTCTGGAGCTGGGTTGCTCTCCATGGAGGTGCTCAAACCCTAGCGGGACGCAGCCCTGAACATGCCCATCTAGTAAGATGTGTTTTAGACTGGATGATCTCTGAAGGTCCCTTCTAACCTGAATTATTCTATTATCCTATGATTTTCTTACCTCACGGAAGCCAAAAGAGTAGCACTGAGATGTATTTGGGTTATTATAGCCCTAAGTCATGCACTAATGATTACATATTATATGTTACACTCAGAACATGACTGCACGTGGTTCATGCTGCTCTGGTAGTTAGCTCACATGCTGAACTCTTATGTTGACAAATATGTGCATTTCAGTTCATAAGAGTGGTACATTTAACTCCTTTCCCAGCTGCTTATACATAGGGAGAAAGCCAAAGCTGGGAGCAGGGAATGGAGGCCTTTAGCCCTGTCAGTGTAACACTCTTCCCAGGTGGAGCAGGGATGAAGAGAGGAGCTTCTGAAAAGAGGGATTCATTTCCTGAGTGGATGCAAGGAGCAAGGAGCATGTATTTCAGCTAAAGCAGGGTGACAAGCAAGGACACTGTGAGGTGACTGCTGAGCATGGCAAAGACCCCTCAGGAGGCAGCAATCAACCCCAGGATACCATGGGTGAGGGGTGAGGATTTAGACCATGCTCCTTGTGCCTTGCTCTGCTTAGGTGCCACCTTCCCCTCCACACAAATATGTCCCAGTTTCTAGCTGGGAAGAAAGTGAGACAGGTGAAAGGGTCTGCTTCATGCCTTCCCTTCCTTATCTGCAAGGAAGTTCTTTCCCATGCCCTCTCCCAGTTCCTCTCCCCAATTCCCATAGCAGCCCCGTGTTTACTCAGAGAAGGGCTGTGCCATAGAGAGGGTGTTGTGGTTTGCCGTCTCCGGCCTGACTGTTTATCAGGCATTGGTTGTCTCAGCTGGTGGCATAGAAAGATTTCATTTAACCGAGGGCATAAAAACCACAACCTGGAGCAAAGCAGCTTCTCTAGCATGACTTAATCTGAGAGCAAATGGAATGGGATCAAAAAAGGTCACAGTGACAAAGTGGAGTTAAAAGCTGACTTAGATCAACATGCTCAAGCAACTCAGAAACAAAGGGAAACAAAGGGAATAAGGAAATAATATGTGACCTTTTTTTTTTTTTTTTGATCAATACAGAAAAAATAGATAAACTGAGGTTCACATTAATGTGCATTTGCTCCATCAACAATACTCTTTTGATCCTACTGTTAGGTTTGGTTTGGTTTCCCAAGTGGTGTGTCTATTTGAAATAGAAGTGGTAGGCAGAGGGATTTGACAGAAGTGGATAAAAGCCTCCAGTGGAAGGGGGGGCTGCCTGCAGAAAGCTCTTATGTGTAAAGGACAGATTTCAAATAAAATTTAAACTTCATGGTCTTAAGGAACCACAATTAAAGGTAAAAATAATGAGAGCTGAGAAGACAAAAAACCTTAAAAACAATTATTCTAGCAGAAGCATACATATATTGGGGGATATGATCAGGTTCCCCCTGCCTTCCCATCCTCCAAGAACGCTGCCTTGTCAGAAATCAAATTAATCAAATGTTCTCAGAATCTTTTTAGTGTCCCAAGTGGTGCTTCTGCTCATTTGGCATGCAAGTTGTTTGTGGCGTGGCTTCTTCCTATTCCTCAATGCAACGTGGTGCCCCTGTGTTGACTTTTGAGAAAAGTCTGCCAGGTATTAAATGTCTACCTGTCTACTGCAGGTATTAAATGAAGCAGTGCAGTAGTACCTAGGAGAAAATTCATTTGGACTGGGTTTTTTTTTGCTGGGTCACAATCCAGAGTAGCCAACAAGACATTCACCAAGGACAGGACATGATGTGCTTTGTCTGTTGTGTTAATGCTCTCACATTCCCATGCTGAAAGTATTTTTCTTCCACTGCATTGAGTTAGTTCTACCTTGCCATTGCCCTTGCAAAGAAATAAAGTGTTTTCCACTGATAAGAGAGATTCAGGTGTGCATTGTGTTTTTTCCCTGTTTTCATGTTTGCTCGACTGTCTTTTCTCAGCTGGCTATTTCCATGGCTCATCTAGATGTTCATTCTAGCTTTTCAATTCATTTTAGCTGCAAGCCAGGTGAAGAAGGGCAGAATCACTCTTGAGAAAATGGCATTAAAACCGTGTAAAGTCTTTTTCATGTCAGAAATTAATTTCATCTTTTAGAAAAGAAGAAATTTTAATTTTTTTTACTGATGTCCAGTTTGTAAGGAAAGTTTGTAGCACTAAATTACACCTCATGCATATGATCAGTGTTCCTGATTTTGGTCGTGAGGCTTTTATGTGTTTTTAAGTATTGAACTGCATGTTTTTTCTGCAAGCAAAGTTGCAAAGTGGAAGAAAATGGGATAATGAAGCAATCTGTTTACTTTGTGCCAGCTCAGGGGAAAAAAATAGGTTTTTTCTTCCTCTTTCTTTCTATTGCAGGTATCTTATGTGTTACATGTAGGTAGGAGTCAGAAAACATTCTGACAGCATATTAATAAATATAAGAAGTCTCCATGGGACAAAGTGGTGGCTTTTGATTGTAAATTGCTTGACAAATACCAACTGAATAAAAATGCTGGTGGGTGCCAAACACTGAGGTTGGAAACACCAATGCTTATTGTAGTGACTGCTCTTTGTTTTTCTACAGGTTGGTGCACTATTGACAGTTTGACTTTCAATGATGTCTGAGGATTAAAGGTTTCTTTGGAAAGATGACCCAGAGCTTTTTTTTTTTTTTTAATGTGGTATTCTGGGAAGTGTTAACTTTTGTATGTACATACAGGAAAAACCTGATCTGGTAAGAGAGAGTTAAGGCATAACCCAGCATGCAAAAACTACAGGTTTGCTGCATCCATTGAAGAACTTGACACACATGTTAAAATTTGTCTGGAGGAAGGGTTTGTGTTATTGATGAATATACTGTTAATGCAAAATACTTTAGTATGAAAAGCAAAGCTGAACCATGCATGAAATTCAATTCCCTGTCATAAATCCTGGTCCTCCCTGGCGTGGTCCCACTAAATAGAGGAAAATGTGCAGATTTATTATGAGAGGGATTTTCTTGCCTGGGAAAGAAACTTTCTTAGGCTCAGGAACCAGCTCCCAGGTGCCCATGTGCAGGCTGGGCAGTGGTGGGACCTGCTAGAGCCTCATGGAGGTGGGGTCCTGTGCCAGGCATTGTCCTCCCAGGCACTTCCCAGTGACATGTCACACGCAGGGACCAGTGACATCCTTGGATGTATGCCCAGCAGCTGACAGGCTCTTTGCCCAGCTGCGTTTCAGGGATTAACCTGCTACCTCAGCCTGTCAGCTTAGGGGTTTCTGTGCCCCAGCAGAAAGATGGGTAAGTTACAGATTTGCTTGAGCTCATTGGAGATGGGATGGTGCCCCGAGGGGTGGGCATCCCTCTGGATGTTCAGCTAGCCATCTCCCAAGTGGTTAGTGCAGCCCAGACAGCTGTAAATCAAGTGCCTTACAGCTCATGCTGCAAACCTTGCTCTCCAAACAAGGCTTGGGGAAGCCAAGGGGCTGTGTTTTCCCAGGCTGGACTCCAAGAGGTCACTGCCCTGTCTGTGCTGCTGCTGAGCTCAGCCTCCATGCTGCAAGGTGCTTCTGGTGTCTGTTGGCTTGGGAAAAGGGCCCCTGCCAAGCTCTTCAGGCATGGAGTAGCTCGTTCCCTTCTTATTCTGGAAGTGTCGTGGTTAATTTCTAATGAGATGTGCCTTTGAACTTCTGAACTTTAAACTGAGTGGAGGAAGCCCTCTCTTGAGTGCATCAAAACCTGGAGCTGTGCTGAGTGGAACAATTCATGCCACATACTCGTCATGCTGAGAAATAAACCCTATCCTTTACGTAGCATATCCATTATTGAATGTATTCATATACATGAGTAAATGAAATAGAGCTGTTAAACTAAGATGTACGTCCCTGAGAGCAGAATTTGCTCTTCGGATTACCGAAGGCACTGAAATACTACTTGTCTTTGGCAAAGAAAATCTCTTATATCTTAGAGCAAAGCAAACAAGCACAATCATATATAGAGATAATTGTATGCATGAAAGAAGGTGACAAAAAGACTTTTTATATCCCTGACTTAATATGGTGTCTAAGAATGAGAAAAAGACATCAGGCTTTTTGCTGCTGTTGCCTCAATATAGGAACACAATTATTAGCCAACAATCCCACCAACCACTGTTTTATATCCTCTTAACAAAACTACATGCCTATACACCTTAATAAGTAAGCATCACCACTACAAGCTGATAAAACCAATTCAGAAAATAGCAAGACAGAAAAAAAAAAGTAGGATAAGTAGAGAAGACTAGAATAACTTTACCCCCCTTCGCCAATAAAAGTGTTCTTTTCTCTCTCCTTACAGAAATCTACAACTAGGGTTCAGAAATAATTTCTGATCATAGGGCTTCTCTTATTCACAGAATTTCTTCTCCATTAGATATTCCTGCCTACTGCTAGCCACCACCTGTGTATCCATAGATTTTTCCTTACTGAATGGGAGGGGATGAGCATGTAATAATTACAGCAATTCATTAGCCTTATGAGAAATTATCTAGATTTACTTGCAAAACAGAGAGGTATTTCCTTTGTAGTTTTGCCTTAAAAACCCCTGGCCTAAAAATGCCTATCAAGACATTGATATCACTGGGATTTTAGCTTTTCATACTTTTTCGTCCCCTTCTTCCACACTGTTTGTGCTCTTGTTAGGAAGAACTTGCTTTATTTTGTTTAATCCATCAGAGAGGATTTTCCAGATGATCCAGTTGTGAATCGTGGGTCGGTAGCTTTCATTGGCTCCACTCAGGCAGGGGGTTATGATGAGGTTTGACATTCTGGCTCAGTTTGTTTGTGCAACTGCTAGGATTTTTGTTCTTGAGCAATCTCAGTTTGTTTTCCAAAGGCCTGCAGTAGCCTTGAATGAAGAAGTGTTTCTGAGGTTCTTTCCCTGTTGGTTTCCAGCTTTTGACACTGATTTCACTTTTTTTCTTTTAGGGAAGCACTCACACCTGGCTAGATAAGCTATCTCCAGCTTTCCTGATCCTATTGCCCTGAAGTGGGCAATGAGTATTGTCTTCAGCATTTCTGTAGGCATGCTCTGTACCATTGCAGCCCAGTGTTTTTCACTTCAGAGCCCCATCACCTTCAGTTGCTTTAGATTTACTACCCCCATATATTTGTAAGCTTGGGAATACCCAGAGCTTTGATGGTGGCCCTGTGTAGTTATTCCCTCGTGCGTGTAATTTTGGAGTAATTAGAATCATAGAATCATAGAATTGGCTGGGTTGGAAGGGACCTCAGAGATCATTGAGTCCAACCCTTGAACCACCGTTGCAGTTGCCAGACCATGGCACTGAGTGCCACATCCAATCTCCTTTTAAATATCTCCAGGGATGGAGAATCCACTACTTCCCTGGGCAGCCCATTCCAATGTCTGATCACCCTCTCTGTAAAGAAATTCTTTCTAATATCTAACCTAAATTTCCCCTGGCACAACTTAAGACCGTGCCCTCTTGCCTTGTTGAAAGTCGTCTGGCAAAAGAGCCCAACCCCCCCCTGGCTACACCCTCCTTTCAGGGAGTTGTAGAGAGTGATGAGGTCTCCCCTGAGCCTCCTCTTCTCCAGGCTGAACAACCCCAGCTCTCTCAGCCTCTCCTCATAGGGTCTGTGCTCGAGTCCCTTCACCAGCCTGGTTGCCCTCCTTTGGACCTGCTCCAGGACCTCGATATCCTTCCTGAACTGGGGGGCTCAGAACTGGACACGGTACTCGAGGTGTGGCCTCACCAGAGCTGAGTACAGGGCAGTACAGGGACTCATCAGTAGCAGCTCAACAGATTTTGTATGAAAAGGATGAAGTTGCCAACAGCTCATGAAATTGCTCTACTCCTACTCTTTCTAGCATCTTCCTTCAGAACAGACAGCCACTGGTTTGCACACTGGTTGCTGGTGACTTATGGTCTTAGGATCATAGAATACTTGGGTTGTAAAGGACTCCCAAAGGTCACCTGGTCCAACCTCCCTGCAGTAAGCACCCTCAACTAGATTAGAGCCTCGTCAAGCCTCACTTTGAATAATTTGAATGGTTACTTGAATTATTTCTGCTCATGATCAATTCACTAAATAGTTCATTTCCAGAACCAAATATCAATGGTTCTTTCTTCATTCTGAGCCTGATTCTGGTGAGTATTGTCATTTTGGAAGCAGTGAGGAATCAACATTGTAAGAGGCAAGTCAGGGAGGGATTTAATTTTAATATGTCAGTATCAGATTATTTTAATGTAAGTGTGAAGCAGCTGTGAATACTCTTTCTCCAGCTTCCAAACCCTTTCATAATGCTCATTTCAGGAAGGATCTCTTAAATTGTGATAGGAAGGGTTGACTTTGCCTCATGTATTAAAATGCTTATGAATTTCTCTGGGACTTACTTTTGTTGCTTCTTGAAGTAAGACAATTCTACTATGTAATTGTCAGTGATCACTCTTTGCTTTGCTCAAGAATAAGGTTAAAATGCATTTGTGCCTGGGAAGCAACCTTCAGATGGAAAACCGCAGAGAAATGCAAAATTTTCCCCACCTTTTGAGAATGAGACAAGAGGAAGGCAGGCTGTGTGACCTCCCCATTTGGCTGGACCATGGCTAGCAATGTGATGCTCACTTTGCACCTGAGTATGCAGACACATCTTAACAGGTGTGGTTTTGTGTGGTGACTGCTCCATATATGCTTAAGGGGCAGGGTTGAGGGAAGCAGCTCTGAAAGTGACTCTTAACTACCTGAAAGGAGGGTGTAGCCAGGTGGGGGTTGGGCTCTTTTACCAAACGACTTTCAACAAGACAAGAGGGCATGGACTTAAGTTGTGCCAGGGGAAGTTTAGGTTAGATATTAGAAAGAATTTCTTTACGGAAAGAGTGATCCGTCATTGGAATGGGCTGCCCACTGAAGTGGTGGATTCTCCGTCCCTGGAGATATTTAAAAAAAGACTGGATGTGGCACTCAGTGCCATGGTCTAGCAACCGCAACGGTGGTTCAAGGGTTGGACTCGATGATCTCTGAGGTCCCTTCCAACCCAGCCAATTCTATGATTCTATGATTCTATGATTTGTGAGCACCTGAATCACAACAGGACTGTGTTTGAAGATTGTATCGTATCTCCCGGGGCTGATACAATCTACACGGCATGTACATCTCTGGAATGAGTCATTATTTTGAATGGTGATCCACTATGTTCATTCAGTGTTCATTTCCATGTGAACAGTTAGGAGGAGGGCTTAGCAAGGAAGGGCTTGCGTCAAGCTAGCAAACCTTCCTCGAGATCTGCCAGCCTGGGGAGTTTAAAGAGCACTGACAAAAGCCATGTGAAATAGTAACAGGGATTGATGACACATGGATAAACAGAGCTACTGATCTGTGCAACAGCTGGAGTGAGTAACAGTGTGATCTACCCACAGTGTCACTCCTTTTTTCTGTTACAGTCATTCTCATCATGACTTCTGCAGTGTTTCTACAAGGGGCCCTTCATCCTGACCTCCATTGCAGCACTGATGACAGATACAGGAACCAGGTTGTCAGAACTTTCCATAAGTTCACTTAAATGTACAATTAATCTGATGTACTATGAAAGCTGGTGTTTAGCAATAGACACATTATGGGTAGCTCTGTCCCAGACTGTCCCTGCAGAGCATTACCTGGCAAATGCAAGAAGTGGGAATCTTTTAAACTTAGATGTTCATAGTCCAGATGTCCACCTCTGGACTAATCACCCTTGTCTCTACCTAAAATAGTTCAGATGAATCCAACCCTAGATGTAGGCTTCAGTTCCATGGTGAAGACAAATAGATTTAGACATCTAGTTTTAGATGATGCACATTAGATAGATGTCCAGGTGCCACAGTGGTCATCCAGTCTCCAGGCAATACAGTCACAGTAGTCTGGAAAGCTACTTCACTGATCAAATATAGGGTGAAACAGGACGAATTGTGTCTTTGAGGTGCCTGTTTTGTTTTACTAACTGCAAAAGGAACCAAGGCTGACAGATTCATATGTAGTCACCCCTAACGCAGATGTCACGGAATGGGATTTTTTACCATGTTTAATGTCGAATCTCCTATTTACAAATGGATATAGCAACAGTCTGGAAACTTTTCAGCATGCAGTACAGGCTGACAGCCACGTAGTTCTTTTGCATTGCTGGAGTTAAATTTTGCGCCCTCTTCTGGAAAAAATGTTTGGCACATCGAAGCAATTGGGAAAAAAAAAAAAAAAAAAAAGGCATTTACCCAGTGAAGTCCTCCCTTCATTTTTCTTAGAGCAGACTTGGCATAATGAACAAGTTGTTAGATACTGACTGTTCCTTCAGTTCTGATAACTTACAAGTACTGGTACACATGGCTCCTGATTTGTGAATTTATCTGTTAATGATGTTTATAACCAGACTGTGGTCTTGTGAAATTTGACTTCCAAGTGAATACACCAAAGCTCAATGAAAACAAGGATATTAAAAAAAAATAAATCTATTGGTATCCATGTGGAAAATCCAGAGCAGAAAATAACTCAACAAGTCTGCATCTGATCACAAACTCTGCAGTTTTACAGCAACATCACTCCTTCAGCATCTACACTGTTAAGATTTATGCAGCTTGGAGTTCATAATCAGATCCTATATCCAGCCACAGGAAGGCAAACAGAAATTATTATTTCACTTGTAAGAAGAAAAAAATGGTACTTTTCGGGGTTACACTGCATGCCTTATCTTCCTGAAAAGCTGAAATGTGGCAGATGGGCCATGCAAGCAAAAGAAATGGTTGGCCCTAGCAAGTCTGACCTGGGAAGAACAGCAATCTTAGCTATCCAAAAAGAGAGCCACCAGTTCACCCACTCATGTGGTGGGTTCATGGCCTGAAACTTGAAATGTCTATGAAAGGGGGCACGAGAAGAATATGAACAGGACAGCTGATTCCACCAATTACTTAATCCACAAATTTATTTTGTCCCTTTCAAATGAGAAATTTGGAAGAGGCATCAGAAGTAGGCAGATCCCAGGCCAGTTCTCTTCTGCAGTCTGGATAGGATAGGATAAAGTCAGAGACTGGTCTGGCTTTTAGCTCTGCTGAGATGTTATCTTTGCTGCCTGTGCTTGAAAAGGGATGCAGCAGGAAACACAGTGACAAAGTATGAGAAAAAGGCTTGAGATACTTAATGCCTTCTTTGCCTCAGTCTTTAGAAGTAAGACCAGTTATTCCCTGAGTATCCAGCCTCATGACATGGAAGATGGGGATGGGGAGCAGTTTGAAGCCCCTATAATCCAAGGGGAAGTTGTTTGCAACCTGTTGCACCACTCAGACATACACACATCTATGGGGCTGGATGGGATACCCCAAAGGATTCTGAGGAAGCTGGTGGAAGTGCTCACTGAGCCACTTCCCATCATTTACCAGCATCCCTGTCCAACCAAGGAGGTTCCAATTGTCTGGAGATTGGCAAATGTGATGCCCATCCACAAGAAGGGCCAGAAGGAGGATCCAGGGAACTACAAGTGTCTGATCTCAGTGCTGGAGAAGGTTATGGAGCAGATCATCTTGAGTGCCATCACACAGCATCTACAGGACAACCAGGTGATCTGGCCCAGTCAGCACTGGATTATGAAAGGCAGGTTCTGCTTGACCAACCTTATCTTCTTCTGTGACAAGGTGACGGGCTTAGTGGATAAGGGAAAGGATGCGGATGTTGTTTACCTGGATTTTCAAAAATATTTTGATAGAGTTTCCCACAGTGTTCTCCTGGACAAACTGGGTGCTCATGGCGTGGATGGGTGTATGTTTCACTGGGTAAAAAATCTGACTGAATGTCCAGGCCCAAAGTTATATTTGCTTGGTGGCCATTCACAAGTGGTGTTCCCCAGGGCTCAGTACTGGGGCCAGTTCTCTTTCACATCTTTGCCAGTGATCTGGACAAAAGGATGGAGTGCATCCTCAGTATGCTTGTAGATGACACCAAGCTGAGCAGGGTGTTGATCTGCCTGAGGGTAGGAAGGTTCTACAGAGGGACCTGGGCAGGCTGGATCAATGGGCCTAGGCCATTTGTATGAGATTCAACAAGGCCAAGTTGGGTCCAGCACTTGAGTCATAAAAACTTCTTGCAAAGCTACAGGCTTGGGGAGGAGTGACTGGAAAGCTGCCTAGAGAAAAGGACCTAGGTGTGCTGGTCAACACCCAGCTGATTATGAGCCAACAGTGTGCCCAGGTGGCCAAGAAAGCCTATAGCATCCTGGCTTGTATCAGGAACAGTGTGGCCAGAAGGAGTAGGGAAGTGATCACACCTTTGTATTCAGCACTGGTGAGGCTGCATCTCAAGTGCTGTGTTCAATTCTGGGTCCCTCACTGCAAGAAGGACATTGAGGTGCTGGAGTGAGTTCAGAGAAAGCCAACCAAGCTGGTGAAGGGTCTGGAGAATTGGTCCTGCGAGGGGAGGCTGAGGGAATTAGGAGTTTTTAGTCTGGGGAAAAGAAGGCTGAGGGGAGACCTCACCACTCTCTAAAATTACCTGAATTTAGTGAGGTGGGGTTGGGCTCATTTCCCAAATAACAAGTCATAGGACAAGACCTACCAACCCTTCTCAAGGAAAGGACTAACACTGGAGTATAGAGAAGAATTTGATCACTCCTCAAAGAGCAAGCTGGGTTTGAAGCTCTGCACTGCAGGAACCCAAAAAAGCCACAACTGCTCCTCTGTCCTAACCTTTCCTGTGGCTCCTACCTCCTGCATACCTGAATGGCATTTTGGCTTCTTGCACTCTGGCTGATCTTGGACCTGAACACATTTTAATACTGGGACCTTCCAGTGACACAGCACCTAGGCTTTCCAAGGTTAGGAAATACCTATTCTTTGGGAACTGAATTTACAGTGAGTTCCCAAACACTGGACTGCAATGGAGGAATAAGTCTGTTCACACTTGGATACTCCATAAGAGGAACATGGAAGCAAGGGGATGGACAGGATCCAGAAGGAGTGAAATGTGAGAAAGCATAAGAAAGAGACTTCTGTGGGTCCAGAAGACATGGGAACATGAAGCACTTTAGAATTTGCTGCCCATGGGCAGGAAAAACACAAGCATGAAAAGTGGGAGCTAGCCCTGAGCAAGAACCTCTTGGCACTTAGTGTTTTGGCATGGAGCTCAGAAGGCACAGAAAAATAAGATACAGTCATTTTGTAAAAAAAAAAAATTTACTCTCCATGTAACAGGGATGTGAATATGGAGGATTCCATGACAAATGTGTGATACTCAAACTATGGTTTTCATCTATGAGCCATGAGCCTGGGCTACCTACTCATTTTGGATGGAATTTGTCTCTCTTACCTTAGATGTCAAAGTTTAAGATTTAGCCTAAACCACTGACTATAGGCTATGCATCTAGTGGATGGATACTTCCAGAGGGTGATTTATCCCATTGACCTCATGGGCATTGCCTTCTGGCATCACCCCTCTACTTTCATTTATTATGGAAAGAGTTTAAGATTGTTATCTTAGATGTGCCCTTTAGGCTGCTAAGCTTACTGAGGTGCATCCTGCCTCCTAAGCACTGCTCATCCCAAGAGGTTGTGTTGTTGAGTGGCCATGTCTGTGTGCTTCTGGAAGAATAACTTTCTGGAAAACTTATGAACAGCTTGTCTGCATCATCTGTGGAAAGACACTGTGGTCACACTGGAAGGATTTCTCACCTCTCAGATGATCCCTGCTCCAGCCACGGTTGGATGAACCTGGACACTGACTAATAAGGTATAGACACAACAAAAAATTCTGCTTGCAGTGTTAACAAGTGGCTTTTTTTTTTCATGTGGAAGGATATGACCTCAAATTATGGTGAAATCAATACTGTGGACAGGTTGAACACAGCAGAAAGGTCACATCAGGAAAGGGGAAGGAGTGCACCTTTGTTCATTGTCTTCCCAGAAGCTGCTGGTATTTATGTAATCCACTGGCTGCCTGCACCCTGCCTGATGAACTATGCAGCTTTTGAAGCATCTTAACCCAGGCAGACAGCAGGTGGGATCAGTGGGCAACACAGTCACCCTCACAGCAAGAATCCCTCCAATCTGCTTTTTCAGGGGTAAGGAGCAGGGATGCTATTTTTCCTCCACATCTTTATTCCTCAGGGTAAAGGATGTGTCTGAGCAGTACCTTGGGAAATAACACATTTACCGTGTTATTTATGATAAGGTGAAATTTCACCCTGTGTTGCAAGTCATCTGGAATGTGTTTGCTTTGGCATGTCCTCCTATTGTCCTCAGCTGAAAAGCAACCATCTCTTCAGGTATCTGTTCATATAGATCTTGTTCATCAAGTTGTTCACTACCTCTGGGAGGGGGACATGGCAGGTTGCTGCCACTCTGGTCCCTCGTATTGGGTCCTCCTGGTGCTCACTGGGAGGCATGGGAGGGATTTACCACTGGCACTTGCAGAATTGGGGTCTGATTAGCACAGAGCTCTAAGGTGCACAGTGGGAGTAGCTCTAGACCTGCTCCTGCCACTTCTTAAGAGACTGCTCCAGTTTCTGGTGTGGAATAGGAGGATTTGCTGGGAATTTTTGAAACACATATATTCTGTGCAAAGTGTTATGGGTGGAATATCTGGATTTTGTCTGTTCTTTGGCATTCAGTGGGGTAGTAGGAAAGCTCCTCTATGAATGGTTTTGTCCTGAATATAATGATTTTCCCAGGTACAGTCTAAGGCAAACTTTGCTGTGGGAATGGGGCTGTTTGTTGGTCAAACCATCATGATGCTCTCCAGCTAAGTTATCTGACAGAATTTTTCATGTATTCATTTGCACTTCATGGCACCCCTGTGAGGGAGGGAATGGCTTTTCACTTGCTTAATTTCCTGCTTTAAGTCCTTTTCTCCATTTTTACTTTTCTGTCATCACTTTTGTTTTCTTTTAGTATTTATTTCAAAGCCCTAAGCCAAGAATATTAATAACTTTTGCCCTCTGTACTTATTCAACTTTACCCTGCCTAGATACTTTGTATTTTTGCATTTTCAGGTGCCTCAGCTACCTCTGTGTTGTGCTGAAGTGTTTCAGATGTAACAGAGCAAATTATATGTCTCCTACTATTGTGCATCTTATATTTCAAGGAATATTATTTTTTGCTCTTGAGGATTCATGTGTCTCAGCAGCACTGTAATTGTAAAATGACTGCAAGAGATTTCTGGACATGGGGATTCATTCCCATTTGGATGAGAGAGAGGAACACAGGAACAAACATGCTGGTAACAGCATAAAATGATTGTCTGCCTCCCTCTCACAAAGTCCCATAAAGCTGTCCCTCACCATCAGTTCTAAGGCATGTTCCATTTGCAATGACAGCATCACATTTACTCTCAAGCAGTAGGAATGTCTTTGCTCTTCCAGGGCAGACACCTGTGCTTGTGGGAGATGTTCTGCCTCTTTTCCCCTGCTGTTATAAAAGCTGAGTCGATGTTGATTTATTACACCTGCTTATTTTTCCCTATATATTTGTCTGATCCTATTGATGCTTCTTTTAAAATGCTGCTTTTATTATTTGGAATGAGTCTGTTTGACCTCCCAAGCATCAGGTCTCTGGGTATTATTCCATCTCAGCCTTTCAGCAGTATTAGCAGTAAATCACAGTAAATCACAGCAGTAAATCACCTGGTCAGTTTGTGTCCTTGTAAGCACATGAAAACATTTGTTTTCTTCATACCATATTGTTTTGTTTCTCACGTCTGATCCTGGCAGTAATTGAAACACAATTCTATGCCGTTTCTTCTATACTTATATTTTTTATTCTTATGAGTAGATCTTTCTCTAAATTTCCCCAATATTTTTTTCCTCTTTCTAGAAACTCCTCTAACTTTATCTAGAATATGACATCTACCAGACAACACAGGACAGGCTGAAGATCTGTAAGAATCTCCTGTTTGAACATCCCAGCTCTAGAAGGTGGAGCTACTCCTGCCTTCTCAGCCCTTTCCTGCCTTCTCAGCCCTTCCAGCAGGTGGTCTCTGTAGGCACTGGGGGAGCAAGGCAAAGCTGCAGAGCATGTGTTAAATGCCTGGAGTTCAAATCTGGGGCACTGCTACAAATTCATTTCTCTAACCTCGAGAACTTCATGGAGGAACCCCTGTAAGGAACACTGAAACCTTTATTTAAATTCAAACATTTTTCCCAGGTGATGGAGGGGGATAATGTTTTTGGCCCTCTGCTATCTGAAGGGTTTAGCTGGGGCAAGGGTGGCCCTGACTGCTCAGTGTTTCAGGAGCTCTCTACTCAGGCACTTCTGCTACTTGGGGTAACTGATCCAGTACCAGCTACTCCCAAGATAACTAAACTGTGCCTCTATGAACTTTCTTCTCAAATTTACCAGATCTGAGCACTTTACTCCTTGGAAACCCTTGCTAAAATTAGGCTTTGTTTTCCACGCTCCTGAGGTGCAAAGTGTCTGGGAACACAACATACAAACTTTACGGACGGTGCTTTCAGATTATGGAGACAAAATTATCTGCACCATCAGCAGTAGAATGTGCACAGGTACCAAATGGCCATTACAAATAGCACACACTGATCATCTACTAGTGTCACAAATAGGTCACTAAGCCTCCCTTTCAGCAGGTGGTCATCCTAGCTCCAGGATGAACTGCTGCTTGGGCTGATTAAAATGTCAGGGGTTAGCTTATGACACCAGTCTATGGGCAGCAGGATGGGAGGGACACCATAGCCAAACCCAGTTGCTTGAGATAGATGGAATGAGTTGCCATTTTCCTTTTCTTGGCAATAGGGAGAGTAGAAACTAGTTATTGGATTCCTATTGTCCTCATTGCATCAATTTTTTTGACATTAGAGGATTTCTATCCTCAGCTGTGACAACCTGATACCTCCTTTCATATAGTATTTGAAAAAGGTAATTGTCTTTTTCTTTATGGTTGCAGGATAGTGATATAATGTGATTGGAAAAAGAGGATTAGTTATTTGCACTTTCTGCACACTTAAATGGACAAGAAATCCCTGATCTGCTAATCTTCAGTCACCTTGAGGTCTATCACGTATCATTGAGAAGTTTTCCCCCAAGCCAGCCATACTCTGAACAGTGCTTTCTAATGAACCTAATTACAAACCCATTTATCTCATTATTCCACTGCACTGAACCTCTGTTGTAAGCAGCTTTGGGTCTATAAGTAATAAAATCTTAGGGGGTTTATATAACTTCTTTCTCTAAACAACACCTTTGTAGAAGATTCATCTTACAACCTTTCTTGTTCTAACACCTCTTTGTGCCCCCATCACCTACTGAAGGAAGATTATATTTTCTGTAAATAATACTTACCTGTATTTAGGATATCTCATTTTACTGTGTATTGTTCCCTGTTCTCACAGAGGTGTCTCACAGAGATTTGGACTCTGCAGATACCCTGGACACAGTTCTTGCAAAACTGGTTATGTCTAATATTTTGTAACTGTTCCAAAACACCTTCGGCAATCTCTGCTCTCTCACCTATTTTAACAATTTGTCATTTATTAAGTTTGAATGTTCTGTTACTTGCTTGGCCTTAAATTTGGGGGTTGACCTTTGAAACTGCAGGGCATGTGGCATTACTCTCACTAATAGCAGCAGTAAAGCAGAGAAGATTGCAAGGCAGGCTGCATGGATGCATGGAAACTGGATTTAGGATCAGCTTGAAGAAAAAAGGAGATGCACCCCCACAAAATGATACAGTAGCTCAGCTTCCAGTTCAAAGTACGTAAATCACCTAGGTGGCTTAATTTTGAATTTGTTCTGTCTGCTTTGAAGAAGGCAAAGGTCTGCAGAGGATTTCCTTTGCAATACCTTTCTGACTTGTCCCCTTGGCAGGTCCCTTATATCAATGGCTTTACTATAGACTGAGTAGACAAAGTTCACACACAGCTTTGGTACCTTCCTAAAGGCATAAGAATTACAGGCTACATCTGCATAGCTAAAGGCACTTCTGGAAATCAGTGTTGGGCAACAAAGGTGAGGATGATGAAGGGCCTGGTGAAGATCCAGAGTCAGTGTCAGCAACTCTGCACCTGGAGACTTCAGACTTTAAGAGTGAGACCTCAAATAGCTGAAAGCCCTCTGGAGTTGCAACGTTGCATCTGGAGGGGGGTAAGACACTACTACCCCCTTATATTGGGGTAGGGAACAGCTCAGTCAGCTTTAGATAAAATATTTACCCCCAAATTGTGTTGCAGATTTTTATAGTTTGCAGAGAAAGAGGCATCCCAAATGACAACTCCTTCCCTGGTTCAGTCAATTTCAGTAGACAGGAGCAATGCAGGATGTGGGTCTTCTCTATCATATTTGTCAGGCTTGTGGAAAGTCTCAGGTATTTTGAGGGCTTTGAAGATGTTCTCTGTTTAAACACCTCAGTTGTTCCCTTCTCTCTAACTTAAGCAAGCCCTCCTCTCAGCCCCTGATTCATCCAGTTTAATTCAGGAGTGTAACGGGCCTGTGCTGGAGAGAGGGACTCAAGTTGCCAATAATTTGATCATCTCCCCTCTGGAGATGTCTATACAAGTGCTGAAGGTGACTGTAAACACTGTTTGACAGTGTTTAGTACACAGGTTACAAGTATGCTTAGAGATTATCCCATTTTCCACGGTCTGCCCAAATAAACAGGTAAATTTTAAACTTTTTTTTTTCTTTTCTTTTTTTTTTTTGGTTGGTTTTGTTTTGGGCTTTTCTTTGTTTTTTCTTTACTAAGCAGACAAAATGACCAACTTATCAGACTGCCATTCCAGCCCCACTGAGTGCATTAAAGGTTTCACTTTCATGGCCCATCTCAGCTTCTCAACTGAAGAACCAATTCACCAGTTGAGATAAGGCTCACAGTGTCCAAATTCTACTCTACCAGAAAGTACCTGGGATCACAAAAAACAGCAGCAATTCTGCCTCTATGCCTGGGAGGTCTGAGAGAATCTCATACTCCTCTGAGCACAGGGCTGTGAGCAAGGATGGCCAGATCCCAGGTCCTGCCTGGGACAAGCCAGTGCACCTTTGTGGCCCACTTTAGTGTAAAATAAGCTACTACTTCAAAAGCATGCATGCTTCAAACTCTTTTAGATAAATTTTATCATTAAAACCTTCGCTTGTTGATAAAATCTATTTATTTACTTAAATTTTATTTATTTTAATCTCCCTTACCAAAAGAAGCAACCCTTAAAGTATTCAGTCCTCTCCTTCATAGAGCTCAAACACCTTTTCAGGTAAGAAATACCTCTGAGAACTGATTTTGTGTTAAGTCTTGATTGACATTGTGGGCAATACCATAATTCACTGAATGGCCTTTAGAGGGAAGCAGAGACGAACAGTTTGGAAGGACAGACTGTAGATCTTACACCCGAAATTCTTATGCCTTTAGGAAGGTACTAAAGCTGTGTGAGATACTTGGCTTGTCCTCTTTGGCCCTGTGTGACTCTGGGTGAGAATACCCCTCACATTATTCCAGTCTGAAAGGGGTCACAGAGCAAAGGAAGCCAGGGCTAACTTATCTTAATCTGCTCCAGCCAAGGGGACCTAGCTGCTTTGCCATGTGGGGAGCCTTCCTTTAGTCTTAAAAGCTTCCGAGAGAGGAGGATTTGGGAATAATAGAGTACTACAGGAACACTGAAAGTTCTCATCAAATCTTGAAAGAGGTAGCCTCACATCCAATATTATAAGGCACAACTTGAAGTAAATCTGTGACCTGAAGCTTCCTGACTTCTATCTGCTCTCCTACGAAGGACTGGGCAACAATCTTGCCTGAAAAATGCTCAGATACAGACCTAGAGCCAAAATCTTAAAGGGTAATTTTAAAATACTACATATTTCATGTGTGTGATGCTGTAACTCTACCTATTTGAAAATTCCCTTTTGCACTATAAAGAGTTTTAAAGACAGAAGACTAAAGATTGGAAGTGGCAGCAAAATGAAGTTTGCTGAAATCACCTGAAAGCAGAGCCCCCAAACACCTGCTGAACCATCAGTGTCTTTTTGTCCACGATGCCCTCAGGAAGGGTTTGCAGGGATGAACAGGATTTTTCAGTCCTTTGTTAGCTAGAAGGAAAGGAAAGGAAAGGAAAGGAAAGGAAAGGAAAGGAAAGGAAAGGAAAGGAAAGGAAAGGAAAGGAAAGGAAAGGAAAGGAAAGGAAAGGAAAGGAAAGGAAAGGAAAGGAAAGGAAAGGAAAGGAAAGGAAAGAAGGAAAGGAAAGGAAAGGAAAGGAAAGGAAGGAAAGGAAAGGAAAGGAAGGAAAGGAAAGGAAAGGAAAGGAAAGGAAAGGAAAGGAAGGAAAGGAAAGGAAAGGAAAGGAAAGGAAAGGAAAGGAAAGGAAAGGAAAGGAAAGGAAAGGAAGGAAAGGGGAAAGGGAAAAGAGAAGAGAAGAGAAGAGAAGAGAAGAGAAGAGAAGAGAAGAGAAGAGAAGAGAAGAGAAGAGAAGAGAAGAGAAGAGAAGAGAAGAGAAGAGAAGAGAAGAGAAGAGAAAAGAAAAGAAAAGAAAAGAAAAGAAAAGAAAAGAAAAGAAAAGAAAAGAAAAGAAAAGAAAAGAAAAGAAAAGAAAAGAAAAGAAAAGAAAAGAAAAGAAAAGAAAAGAAAAGAAAAGAAAAGAAAAGAAAAGAAAAGAAAAGAAAAGAAAAGAGAAGAAAAGAAAAGAAAAAGAAAAGAAGGAAACCAGGTTCAAATTCTCAGGAGATTCAGGAGCAAAAAGGATTATGCACTGTAAAAGCTGAGCATGCCAGCATAATGACCAAGGGGAAATGGAGAAAGAAACACCTGACCCTGGGTAATGTGACATTGTTCTCTGCCTTTTGTAGATGAGAAAGGTTGATTTTCTGTTTGCACAATAATGTGAAAATCCTAAAATCAAATTTATAGACCTATTTATCCCAGATGATTGCATCAAAATTTTTAATCCTGCTGTCAAGCCAGTTCTTGGTGCACTTACATGAATTTATTCCCTTAATAGTTGTTTCTTGGACCCCAGTTTCAGCTGTAACTGCCTAATAAAGAACTTCTGTCTCATACATCTTAATGGATAATGAATGATAAATGGAGTATTAGCATAAAAGCAATACACAGACTTAAACAAATCATCTGTGTTAAGTATAACACAGAAGCTTGGATAACTGGCCAGTTCATTCCTGCTCAGGTGGCTGGGACCACACTGGTGTCTACATTAAAACCTACTTCCCATGCTTCCAGATTAATGTAAAAAAAGAACATGTAAAAAAAGACCACAGTGTGAAATATATGAACTGTACTGAAGGTGAAAATCCAAATTGTTTTATGGGATAAAGGTTTAATTTATTAAATTAAAAGCACAGTATTGATGAGGAATACTATCATTATCTATTCCTAGGTTGTATCAACTGGGAACCGCCTTGGTCATTTTGGAGGGACAGTGGGGAACCTTCACCACTGAGACTTTTTGCCCTTGTGCTGTTTACTAAGAATCCATGTAATCAAGACTTCCATCTTTATCCATTTAAGTTAATGTTCCCTATACATATTCTTCTCAGCCTCAGATTTGTTGTTTGAACAGAGTAAAAGTTAAGACACCTCTCTCATAGGAGATCTCTGTTGTTTTATGTCCTCTCCTCAATAAACTAATATTTTAATTCAAAGCTCCTCTTTAAAAGCATTGTCTGTGTAAAATAGACTGGAGCTAAACAATCAAACCCTTTTTGTATTTAAATTAACAATTATTTGAATAATTTCTTCCTTGGAAAACAGATAAATCAATTTCCAAGTATGACTTGTTTGAGGTGGTGAGGGGAGTTACCATTTGAATCTTTCTTCTACTACTACCACCAGAAAAGTATTATAGTGCTATTGCCAACTCAGAAATCATTAAACAAATCAAGACAGTGGCCAGAGGGTCTCAGAGCTGAGTTTTTCACCCTTTCATAATGAGCCCCTTTTTCACAAGCTTGTTCTCTTAACTCCAGTGTTGACCAACCACTTAAAAACACCCTCTGATCACACAGACAGTATTTTGCCCTAAGATTCACTAAGTCTTTGTGTGAAACTCAAGAGATGGAGTGGGCTGAATCCAGCTTCCCATCTTTAATGTTCTGCCATTTGTGGGCTATTGATCTGCATGGTCCAGCAGGTGAAGATGCTCTCAGCAGTCCTGCAGGTGCTGCTGCTATCATGGGCACAGTTTCTTCTCTGACAGGAACACTCCAGCAAACAGTTCTTGTTCCCATCTCATTTTTGGGTGTGGCCTGATTGGAGATTTTCATCCATTTTTTTTCTAAATGCTGAAGAGCTATAAAGTATAAAGCATTTCAAAAGAAGTGACAGAAATGAGTCCAAGCTGGGAAATGCAGTGGTGATGGGTGAAGTTACTCACAGGGCCCCAGAAGAACAGCCTGACAAAGAGCTTACAAACTCCACCAATCCAAAATATTGTTTTCCTTTCACTTTTTGTGAAGCAGCATGATCAAAAAAGCTTGATCTGCTTCTTCTACCTCCTTCTTCCTACTCCTTTCTGGCATAAACCTTCCCACTTCTTTTGAAGTTTGCTCCCTGGATTATAAATGCTTTGGGACAGAGCTGTCCTTTGTGCTCTGTGTTTGCAGAGTGCCAATTACAAGCTGTACTGCTAGAAGCCAATAATAATAATAAAAAATAAACAGTTTTTCTGGTTTCAGTGGTTCTTGATAAATTCAAAAGCAATACAATGCCTGTGTTTGGTTCCTTTGTGAAGCACTGCATGAGAGAAATGTAATCCCCAAAATATGTGAATATAGCTGACCATCAGCAAAGCAGAGAAAATATCTCATGAAGCAGAAATGGATTCACAGCTGCCCTAAGCAATATTTTCCTTCTGGTCCTAGTCAGCTGGATGTGGTTTATGGCAATAAAGTGGCACAGCCTTTCCAATGCAAATGCAGCATTTGCTTCAGTCAGATCCTTCAAGAGAAAGAATGCAACATTATTACTGGAAGTAAAATGTAGATATTGTTGGGTTGCATCAACAAGGGCATCACCAGCAGAGATAAAGAAGGCATCATCCTGTTATACTTGGTGCTTCTCAGATGACATCTGGAGTATTGTGTCCAATTTTGGTCTCCACTCTACAAAAGGGATACGGACAGGCTGGAGAGAGTCCAGAGAAGAGCCACGAAGATGACCAAAGGGTGAGAGCACCTGACATATGAGGAGAGGCTGAGAAAACTGGGTTTATTCTGCCTTGAGAAGAGAAGGGTTAGGGGAGACCTTATTATGATGTTCCAGTATTCAAAGGGGTGGCTACAAAGAAGATGGGGACTCCCTATTTACAAGGAGTCACATAGACAAGACAAAGGGCAATGGGCACAAGTTGCTTCTGGGGAGATTCCTTTTGGACACAAGAGGAAAATTTTTCACTTTGAGGACAGTCAGACACAGGAATGGTCTCCCAGGGGAAGTGGTGGATTCCCCCACTTTGGGAAGTTTTAAGTCTCAGCTTGCCAGGGTGCTGAGACATATCATATAAACAATAACCTTTGAAGGGTTGGACCAGGTGATTCTTGAGGTCCCTTCCAACCTGACATTCTATGCTTCTGTGATTCAGAATTCAATAGCATACAAGCTACTGTAAAAGGGAAGTAATGTCAGTCAAACCTGAGCACTACTACTGGCCAGAAGGCTCCTACTTTTCCACGAGGAAATGTAAAATTTCTCTGCTTTAAGGATTTTCCACCCAAGAATATGCATCTGAAGCTTGTTCCTAATCTCTTTTCTGTGGAATCTGGCAGGTGTGCACAGGGGTCCCAGTCTGTCCTTTCTGTGTAGGCATGTTGAGTACAACATAAACTGAATGCATACAATGAAAACTTTTAAGATATGTCTACTAAGGACCTTGGTAGTAAGTGAGGAGGTTTTTTTTAGGTTTTGGGAGAGGTATCTAGTGGAAAGAAGTGCTCAATAAAGGAAAGGAAAGGAAATTCAGCCTCTGAAAGAACACTCCGTAATGCTTCTTTCAGGAATTCCTTCATCAACCTGAGCTGAAATGCATTAATTGCTTTAATTCTTGGGTATGGGTCAACCATACTCAAGCCATCCCCTTGCATGTCTCTCTGCCTGAAGGACACTGCCATCAGCTGCACTGGGAGAACTGGAGCAGAACAGAGGTGGCCACGGGTGTGGGGCAAGAAGTGCCAGGGCTGGCCTAGGAAAGCGTGTGATGGGAGATCTGCATCAAAGCTGCAAGACTTGGTGCATCTAAATGCGTTCTGGGGGAAGGAGAATCTTGCCCTGAACTCTTCTGGACTTTATTCCACAGGATTGGACAACTGGAACCAGTGAAAATGTATACTCTATGCACAGGACAGGTTAGTCTGCTTCTTAGCTGACAGTAGAGACCCAAAGTCTTATATTTTGGTGTGGGATAGCAGCTATTAGGAAATAAACAGTAGCTAGATAAGAAAAGCTTCTCCACAACATTTCTAACTTATTTAAAAGCAGGGTTTCTTCCCTCCCACAAGCTGTCACCTGGTCACACCACACACTGTGAGTGATGGGGTTTTTTTTCCCATGACCTGCTTCTCCCATCCCAAAACCTGTGTCCTTTGCCAGAATGACAGGCATCCCAAGGAGATGGGTAAGCACACTGGTAAAAGATGTAGTTTTTAGAAAGTATTTCATATGAAAATAATGGTTAGTACTTGAGCTACACATAGTGATAAATAAAATAATCTCTGTTACTATTTTGTATGTGTTTTAGGACAAGAAAAATTTAAGAGTTCAGATTGTTTCTATATTTTAGACCTAGAAATGTATATTACGTAAGAAGGCAACATGTTTAGAATAAGGTAGTCCCATTGCTTTAACCCAGCTCATGTTGCCACGTGCTACACACCTCAATTTAGTCTTTTTCATAGAATGTGGTTGCTATAAACTTCTCCTGACATTAAAAAAAAAATTGACACTACATTTTTAATTGGAATAAGTTCTGTTGGCCTAATTCAGTCCGAGCCTAATGTAACTCAATCAAAATCTGTGGAGTTTCCCTGGCATCAAAACTGCAGTAATTTAGGAATGACTCAGGCTTTGAATTTCTTGGATTTTGCCAGTAGGAACTTGGAACCAGCAATTCCAAAATTACTCTTAATCTCATCCGGAGATCCCCATTTACTTTCAGAGATACCATCTTCATCACCACATACTCTGGAACAGCAGAGTTGCATTCATGTTTAGAAGCTTAATTATGCATCATTTACATGGGGGAATTTTAAATAAGATTTGCTGATCCTTTTGTTTCACAGATTTGACTAAAACATTCTGCTTATTTTGGTATCACTCTCATAGCTGGCATGACTGATTTATCTGATGGGTAATTTATTAGACTCCAACCAGACATATACTGCCAAAATTTCAACAAGACTTCTTTGGAAAGGGTTTATATTGTCTGAGTGCATTCTAACTATTAAACACTTTATGAAAATGTCCATTGATTCCCAAAAATATCCTGGCAATTCTATAGCCTTAAACAACTGAGTTTAACCAGCCCTTGCTCCTGATTAGTCTTTTTTTCATGCTGTATGTACACCAGCTTGGTATTAGTGAGACATCTTTCAAGAAGGACAGCAATATTTCTGCACAAGGAAAAGGAGGGACAGTGTGACTCTGTGTGCCTGTGTGCACAGGGTGTGCTTTATATAAAAGCTCAATCAAAAGAATAAATGGTAGGCATAGTTTTTGGAATAGCTGGTATGATCTCTTATGTGAGTGAGGTCGTGGCTGTCAGTGAATGAGTATCAGAGACTTGTTTTCCACAGTAATGCCCATTGCTGCTTTACAGCTAAAGAATAAAGTGAATTTCATTGGGTGATCTAGGCTGTGTGGAATGAGGGAGTGACAGCACTTTGCACATCAAGGACAGTTTGAGTCCTGGTCAGCTAAAGATCTACCCAATGAAGACTGAATAACGTGGGATGGGGAGGGGCTTCTCAATCTGAGGTGACATTTTAAGGGCTGCAGTGCTCTATCTCTGCAGCAGCTTTGGGCAAAACAGGCTGGGAGAAGGGAGATGTGAAATATGGGAAAACTAACTGTGAGAAGAAAGGAGGAAACTGGTCTCCATGCACACTCTGGTTTGGATTGAAATTTGTGGGTATAAATTATACCCACCTGATCTGAGGTAGGGTGGGATTCACCTACAGGTATCTGCTGACTCAGGGTGGGATTCAGTGGAATCTTGCCCACCATGTCTGTATCTTCACCAGTCATCCATCTGTTTTACTATCCACTAGCATCTCGAGATTGCTGCTCTGACTGGGATGGATCTCCCAGGGGTGAGATTGATCCTGCCCTAAAAGGGGACAAAATCCCCTGTCCCTGTTGATTATATGGGAATGACAGAGTGACAAGCTCCCACACAGCATTTTACACCACACATATCTAAAGTAGGCAGGAATAAATCCTAAACCTATGCTTAAGATCCAACACAGCAATTTTAACACCTCATCTGTGCCCAGCTTCAGGTGCCTGATGAAGCAGAACAGCATCTCCTAGGTGGGAAGAACGGAGAGCTGGGAGACCCACACCATTCAAGATCACTAATGTGTGACCCTGTTCTGTACACAAGATGCAATCTCACAGCAAATCTCAGCTGTTACAGAGGCCATGAAGCTTATTCAAAGCATTAGCTCCCCCTGCCAGCCCCCCTTGACTCTCCCCTGAGCTGGCCATTAAACTGGATGGGTTTTGTCTAGATCCCAGTCAAAATGCTGTTTATATTTGCTACAAGGAAGATAATGTACAGCTTGAGTACTTCAAGCATTGTGGTCTATATTGTGTCCCTGCCTTCTCTGTTTTGGGCTTTTTCATCTGTGCTAGAAGATTATTTGGCAGTGAAAACAGCATGGAGAAGAAAGATGGGATAAATATGAGTCTGATGCCTTTGCTCAGAACTGTAGATCTCTCAACAGTATGAAGGCCAAATCAGGTGCATTGAATGTCTTGCACAGAGCTCTGCAAGCACAAAGCAAACACTCAAATTCAAACAAAAAGTAGGAAATGTGTATAAATGGCACCAGAGGATTTAATGCCAAACAAACTCTGCAGACCAAAAGTCCATTAGAAGACCTTCATATATCAAAGGCTACTACCAAGTGGACCTTAGGTAATTTTAATTTTTTAAGTTATATTTTCTTTTATATTATTTCCACCTAAGCAGGCTTCAAGGGGGAGTCAGAGAGAGGAAATGAGGACTTCAAGGGGCACATTTCACCATTTCACTTCTGGCAGCTAAAACTGACCACAGGGTATAAGGCTGAGATGATTTAGGTAACCACGAAATAAACCAACCACAGAGCAGCAAAATTAAGCCAAGAGTTAGAAGCAGGCTGTCCATAGACAAAAAAAAAAGGGTAATTGCCTTTAGGGTAGAATGCAAAAACTGCCAACAGTCTTTGTGGAAATCCAGACTCACTATGTCCTGTGGTGTTGCCACTGGACACAGGGAATTAATTATACTCTTCCTGTTTTCCATATTTTTTAGTGTATTTGAAGGCTATTTTTGTGCCTGCAGCTAGTCTGCTCTTCTTTAAACTAAACATTCTTAACTTTTCCAATCTTTCTTCATAGTTCATGTTTTGTAAACTTGAGGGATTTTAGTTACTCTTGTGCTCTTTGCAAGTGCTTTGCATCTTGCTTTGAGTGTAATACCCAAACTGGACACAGTTCTGCAGCAGAGGCTTTGCTTGGGCCAAGCAGAAGCCATCTCACATCTTACAGACATGCTTCATTTTCTATACAGACTTGTTTTTTTGTTTGGTTGGTTTTTTGGGTTTTTTTAATTTTTCTGAAACACAATACAACCCATATGTCATGTATTGCCTTCTGCCAGCTGAGAGGATCCTGGATATTGGATTGATCCATTCTTGGCCGTCTACACAACGACCAAAGATGACCAGAAGCTTGTGGGAATTCTTTTCTATTGATTTTCTGGTAAGTTATTTAGAAAGGAGGAGGCAGGAACTTTGAGGCAAGGGAGGGAATAAATTAGAAAAACTTAACATTACTTGAGCAACAGTACTGGGTCAGACATAGCACTGAACTAATTTATGATCCTGTCTCTGCCAGTGGCATAAAGGAGACAGTAAGGCTGCAAAGATGTTGAGGGAAAAGGGAAAAAGAGAAATAAATCCATTTAGAAAATATTGTTGTTGGTAGAACTGAGTGAAAGCAGATGTAACCCAGTGAACTTCAGACCTTGAAATAATGTTATTTCTTTTGCTTAGTGAGACAAGTGAGCGGTGCCAGTTTAAAAATCTCTGGCTCTAAAAACCACTTTGACTCATGCGTAACAGAAATGAGTCTTCTTTGGAAACAGATTTTTCCTCATCATTGCTTCTTATTTTAAACAGCTGATCAGGAGCCTTGCACACCTAAACCACATTTCTTTGCTTCCTAATTCCTCTCCCTTGTTCAGCTGGGCTTTGCCCTTGGTATTACGATCTACAACCACCTGGCTGCAAGGCTCTGTGAGCAAGTGGGCACAACATGGTATTCTGTTGCTGTGTTTTCAAATTTCAAATAAAAACCAGACTTTTATTTTAGATGATTCAAGATGGTGAAGTTGTAAAGAACAGGTGGTTGAAAGCATTCGCATTCTTTCAATAAGATCTCCCACTCATTGTCTTGATTAAAATGCTGGGAGATTTTGGAAATTATCTCATTTCTCTGTGCTAAGTGTTTACCCTTTGTTGAGACTGTGGAGAACTTGGGCTTGATCCCTCTTGTCTTGCAGCAGTGGTTGAACTGTCATCACCAGCCTTGTACCTCTCATGTTTATTTTCTGCTTTCCTAATGATCTCCTCCCATCAAGCTGTTTAATGTATTTTGAGTGGCTCTGACTTATAGGTTTTGTCTCTCCCTGCCCCATGTCCCATGATGTACATGGGACTCTTTTTCCTTGGCTACAAGTGATTTGCCTCCTTGCAAACTGCTCCCAGGACAAAGCCATTCCTACCTCCCTGACTCCTTTCACCATGTTGCATCTGATTCTTGCACACCTAGACCTTGGTGTCTGAGTTCAAATCCCATCAGCTGGCCCAGACAACCAGTTGTGCCTTACTGTGCCCTGGGCTTGCCCTGAGGTCCCTGCAGTAACCAGAGCCATTGCCACAGTGCAGCACAACCAGAGAGTGACCTAAGGAAGAGTTCAAACATTTGCATATTATTGCAAACATAAAAATAATAATAATAATTCAAAAATTTCTGGGATATGGGGCGGTGTGGAGCGTCTCTTATCAACAGGCTCCACAAAAGCTCCTTCTTTTGTTTACAAGGAACTGCAGACCAGAGATGCTTGGATTTGCAGACAGGAAGGGTGAGGGGGGAAAACACCCCCACCTTGTTTTCTCCTTTGAGCAACAACATTTCTCTTATCCAAAGGAGGTAGTGAAGCCATTTGGCAAACAGACTTAAGTCTTAAGTATCTCGGCTGGAAAGTTTTCAGCTTGTTCCTGTTAACACACAGAGCATTCTGCTCCCTGCCTGCCGAGGGGAGGGAGGGGAAGAACTCATCACCCCACACAGCCCCATCCTCCTCCTCTCAGCCCACCTACCCCAGCACCACGGGTCTGGGCAGGGGTTCTGCTGCAGATAGACACTGCTGCCTGCAGGGCAGGATGCCAGCTTGGGCTGCCTGTCTCTGCTCCTACATCTCTCCCTGGCAGTGCCAAGCAGAGGCCCCTGAGATAACCCATCAGCAGCAGGCAGGGCAGGGAGCTGTGCCACTCAGAAGGAAGTGAGCTGAGCCATAGAGTCATAGAATCATAGAATCTGCTGGGTTGGAAGGGACCTCTGAAATCATCAAGTCCAACCCTTGATCCACTGCCACTGTGGTTACCAGACCATGGCACTGAGTGCCACATCCAGTCTCTTTTTAAATATCTCCAGGGACAGAGAATCCATCACCTCCCTGGGAAGCCCATTCCAATGCCTGACCAACCTCTCTGTAAAGAAATTCTTTCTAATATCCAACCTAAACCTCCCCCGGCAGAGCTTAAGTCCATGCTCTCTTGTCTTACTGGGAGCTACTTGGGAAAAGAGACCGATCCCCCCCCTGGCTACCCTCTCCTTTCAGGAAGTTGTAGAGAGCGATGAGGTCTCCTCGGAGCCTCCTCTTCTCCAGGCTGAACACCCCCAGCTCCCTCAGCCTCACCTCACAGGACTTGTGCTGGAGTCCCTTCACCAGCCTAGTTGCCCTCCTTTGGACCTGCTCCAGGACCTCAATCTCCTTCCTGAACTGAGGGGCCCAGAACTGGACAAAGTACTCGAGGTGTGGCCTCACCAGGGCTGAGTACAGGGGCAGAATCACTTCCCAGGACCTGCTGGCGATGCTGTTCCTGATACAGGCCAGGATGCCATTGCCCTTCTTGGCTACCTGGGCACACTGCTGGCTCATGTTCAGCTTCCTGTCAATCCAGACTCCCAGGTGGTCTGACAGCTTTTTCAGGAGAATGCTGTGGGAGATGGTGTCAAAGGCCTTGCTGAAGTCCAGGTAGACCACATCCCCAGCCTTCCCCTCGTCCACCAGGTGGGTCACCAGATCATAAAAGGAAATCAGGTTGGTCAGACAGGACCTGCCCTTCCCAAACCCATGCTGGCTGGGTCAAATCCTTTGTCCATCCTGTAGGTGGTGTGTGATTGCACTGAGGACGATCTGCTCCATAAACTTGCCAAGCACTGGTTGGGGTGAAGCCCAGACCAAAGCATGGCTATGGTGATGTCCCATCAGCAGAGACCCAACTTGTCATTGACTCTCTGGGAGTGAGCTCTGTCATATTCTGGAAGGTGGCAGAGATGCACAGAGCTGGAGAAGCACAGCCCCTTCTCTCCCTGCCATACCTCCACACTGCACCATACCATGTCCCGTCACACTGCATCCCATTTGCTTCACGAGCAAAAATGCAAAAGCAAAAATGGTTCTGCTACATGTAGCCTCCCACTCCCTCAGGGACACACATTTCCACTGTAGGTTGGTTCTTTGCCTTTAACTATCCCACCCTCTGTCTCACCTGAGCTCACTTTACCTTCTGGAAGGATGTACCCATCTCAGACACCTACACAGAGGCAGTGGTAATGTGGTGGTCTCTGTGCTCTTGGACTCCAGTGTTGGCCAAAAATATAAGAGGAGCCCTGTGGTGGTCTCGGCTGGAAATGCCTTTGGGAGAAAAGGGCTGAGGGAGAAAAGCAAACAAGGTGAAGGGTTGGCAAGAGATGAGCAGGAGTGCCATGCTGTGGGGAAGTGCTGTGTTTGCTGTGATGTGGGCAGGGACAGCCCTAGGAAAGGTCAGTGAGCAATGCCAGCACACAGTGCTTGCTCATCCTCTGGGACTTCAGAGTGAGAAGTCCTGGCTGTTATCATCTGGCTGGGATGGCAGTGAGTCTTTCTAACTCAGCCGGAATTGACCCAAATTCCTGCCAGGAAGGGAAACAAATTTTCTGCCTTCCACTCATATCCTGTCCCTGGCTGTAGTGGGTTCTCTTGATTTAAAAGTGGAGGTCCAGGGCTCTGACTATGATTCTGTGTGACTTCTTAACTGGTGGGGCTTTTTTGGTCAGGTCACATCAACTGGGGATTTTAGCAAAAATCCCACCTCATTGGCACAGCTGATGTGGAGATTCTGTAGTCTAGCAAGATGATACTCAGCTCATCAGGAAAGCTGAAGAAGTTGGCTTTTGCCCTGAAAGGATGTCTTTGCAAAAAGCTTTGATCTAAATGGGAATGCACTCAGGAGAGTCAAAAGCCAGGCAAATAGGTCTGCTCAAAAGATGCCTGAGCCTTGCTGCATACAAAGTCACAAGAATTACTGACGCTTAAAAATGCTGAATTTCTGTGAAGACTGAATGCAAAACATGGCTTTTCTAGGGAGAATATTAAATAACCATATTGGAGATTTTGTAATAGCCACTGAGTAAAGCAAAACTATTTGTGGCAAAACTACTATACAGTTGGACTTGATGACCTTAAAGTTGTCTTTTGCAACCTAAATTATTCTATGATTCAATGAAGATGTTGAAAAGTGATGTAGGTAAAAGTAAAATTGTCTGTTGCAATGGTTTTGATGGGAGATAGTGGTATCACCTGTCTTACAGGCTAGAGCATTTCCATTAAAAAGATACCCAGATGCCATTAATGATTATTTAGTTAATTAAATTACCTATTTTCCCCTCTTTGTGAGATAACTACTTCTGCTATTAACAAAAGCTGACTGACTCATGGCCTAGTAGGTGGTATGATACCTGCTTGGGATGGGATGCCAGCCTGGGGCAGCAGCTTGGACTCATGATGGGGTTGCAATGAAGAAGTTGTTTATACCTCTGGAATCCTGTTCTCCTGCTTGACCAATTAAACACTGTACTAAGGTATGGTCAGTGAATCACTTTCACTGTTTCTTAGTGGTTGGTGTTTTGTTTCTCCTTTTGCTGCTTACAGGATGAAATATCAATGGAAGGGCTTTTATGTGACATTCCGTGTTATTGTTTAGAAATCCATTTGTGAAGAAGGAAAAGGCTGTCTCCAAATAATAGAAGATTTTGGCAGGTTTCCATCTGCAGCGGAAATTTAGAACTTCTGAGCTCTCATTTCCTTTGGAAATATGAATCAGTGTGGGTTGCTGTGAGTGTGACCCCAAAGCACATCTTTGTGTTGTGTTTGACTGGTTTCTGCAGAAGAGTAGCCTCACATCTGGATACAAAAATAAGAGCAAGTACAAAAATTGATAGAGTGGGTCAGGTAGAAAACCAGTATATATTATTTTGAAAGCAAATTTTTGAGAATCTTCAAGTACTTAGTGTTGCTTCTCACTTTGACTGTCAGGTTATGTAATTGCAGTCTTCCAAGTACCAGTAGAGGCTATGCAGCTAACTTCTGGGAAAATGAGGGGTTAGAGGGAAAATTTTAGAGCATACCCTAAAATAATCCTATAAAATAAGTTCAATTACATATCCAGTTGATGGTGTGTAGAATTAAAAGCTACAGCACTGAAGTCTTGATTTATGGAAAACTGGTCAATAGTGCAACAGAAATTTTAGCTGAGGATGTGGAATTTAAAAGTTCTGTCCTTAAGGAGGTTAATCCTGAGGGGACTGGTTAATTACCTCTGGACTAACATTCATTTTCTTTAGAAAAGTTAACACAGTAAAAAAGAAATATAACTGTAAAAGGATCACAACAGTAAGCTTTTTGGCATGGTCTTTAGAGGTATTCACTGCCTTTGGGGGTTTTTAGAAATTTAAAGAGCAAATATCTGGATGACCAGTACAAGGTATTTCTGAATTTCAATACATGCTTTGCTGAATTAAAACAATAAATGTTTAAGCTCTAGAGTTTTAAGTATTTGGGCAGGCAAGACTCCCTTACCCATATCTCATAAAAGGTCACTATAGGAGCAGAACAAGAATCTGTTTCCAGCTTTCTCTCCTAGGCAGAACATTGACTAATTCCATCAGTCCTGCATCTGGCATGAGGTAGATCTAAGGCCATCTTGTTCTACATATCCTTCTTTTTTACCAACCATCCTTGTTATTGAACGACCTCAGTAGTTAAATGCCAGCTCTTCTGGTCAGCACTGACAGATTCTGGTAGGTGCCTGTGTTGTTGGTTCTGTTGTTGGTTATCTTTGTCACTACAAGTGGCACCATGAAGAATTACCATCACGTGACTCTAACATCACATTCTATTACCTTGACCCTGATTTGGTGCCTTTCTATTCATTTCTTTCTGACAGAAAGCATCCCTTGAAACAGAAAGACTGCTGGTTTATTAATAATAGTGAAACTAATGAAGATTTCAATGCTGAGCTTTCTAACTTGAGTTTTATTTTGAATATATGTATGTGTTTAAAAAAAAAAACAGAAAAGCAATAAAATCTAGGAAGATTTTAATGCCACAGACTCATTATTCAGTCCTGAATACCATCAAAAGGGAAGTACTGGTTCTTCATTTCAATAGTGAAATGTCATCAGAAGGGTCCCTTTTCTTGCCAGATACCCTGCTGCCATGTCTGACCATCTCATATATTCTGCTTGGGACTCTTCTCAGCTGACCAACTTGCTGGCCTCTTGCTTGCCCCCATGCTAAGATGATTTTGTCAGTGGGTTCATGAGCTGCTGCATGGCTGTGCTGGCCATGGACTGAGAGACATGGAGTGGAAAAAGAAAATGTCCTTGCACATAACAAAGCCATGCTTTAAGGCACAGCCATCTGAACTGATATGCTCTTTCCTGTTTTAGGGAATGCATCCCTGGAGAAGAATGCCATGTTGGAACCCTGGGCTTCCATGTTTAGTCTGTAGAGAGAATATTGGGTGGATTGGATACCTCTGCTGGACACAGACAGAGGTTCCTCACAGTACTGGCACTATGAGTGTTAAGGAGTAAGTACCCTGAAAAAGTGGGAATGGAAAGCCTTCAACAAGACCCTGGGTAACACCTCAGCTCCAAGCATTTATCTCATTTGAATTAGTGAAACACTCAAGAGGATGGATGCATCAGTCAGCCTCTCTCTACCCACCAGACTGTCCCCTGGCTATCCAGGTAAATCTTATAAGGATAATCAGACACTGTAGAATTTGATGCATATGGGATACAGAGAGGAATCTCATGTGGATGACTCTGTTAAAAGGCATGTGCTCATCTGGCATTTGGTTAACAAGCTATGTGCAAGTACCAGAGACATAGAATAACACCTGCACTAAGGGATTTAATACTCCTATTGTCTGTAGACCTGTTTGTTTCCTGTACCAAAATGGCACTTATCTCACACTTGCCCAGCCAACTTTCCTCATGGTATCTACAACAGAGATTTGTATACACATTTTTTTTCTCTACAGTTTCTCAACTCATAACCACTGGCTACATTCCTTTCCCCATACCTATTCCCAATCTATTCCCAATCTCTGCTCAACATCTCTCCCCCTCTTTGCACCACTCCCTGAAAATGTCATATGTGCTAAAAGGTTAAAGTTTTAAAATCTTGAATCTCAGCAGCATGAATTCCAAAATAATCAGCCTTAATGATTTGTACTCCAGTCTCCTCCTATCACCCACCTACCTACCATTTTTCCAGGTCTCCTCTCCCCTCCTGCTGTAGGAACTTATAAAAATGACATGGATTATATCACTGTTACTTTGAATGAAGCTCTGGTTGTAGCGTGACTGCTAAAAAAGATTAGAAGAGGTACATTGGCTCTAGGCTCCTCAGTGCAAGCTGCAGAGAATCTCCCCTCAGCCACCTCAGTTGCTCACAAGGCAGATCAGGGTACAAAACCTGTTTGAACAGAGGTATTTTAAGACATTGGCTGCATACCAATTACTGCTGAGCTCTATTCATTTTACAGTGCACACTCTGCTGCTATGTAGGAGCAATCAAAGAAAGCTAAAAGCAAAGCAGAGATAACAATCTATCCTGGAGTGAGTATTAGAAGATGAAAGAGCTTTGTTATTAATGCCCCAATAACAGGCTTTGCATTCTCATCCTTGCACCAGCTGCATGAGAACCACACTAGCAAATAGCAGCACTTGGCACCTTCCAGATTTCCTCACTGACTTTCTGCAAATGAAGACCACCTCTGGGGAACTGTCTACCAGGCTAAAATCTGTAAGAATGACTGAAGAGAAGCACAAGTAGTGTTATTCTTGTCCAGGTCTTGATAAAAATGGAAAAAAAAAAAAATCTCAGTTTGGTAACCTCTGCCCTTGTATAGAGGAGGGGAGACAGGAGGCTTATAGCACAAAAAGAGGGTCGCAGAGGTACTGTCAAATTGCCAGGTGTAAGCAAGAGATAAAAAGGAGGTCTTATCTGTAATGCCTTATGTTTTTCTGGAATCCTACAGATTTTAAAGCAGTGTCATAGTCTGTCCTTTGTAACCTGCCACCACCTTCTTCAAAATTGGCAGCTGTCTGTGAAAACCTACACGCTCGGTGTTTTCCAGCTGGCCCCACACAGTCTAGTCCTGGAGTTCTTGGACAGCTTTGGTGTATCTTTCTGGTTGCAAATCCCTCAGGAAGCACACCTCTTTTCAGGCTGCCCCATAGCTCTGAACTATTCTGGTTCAAGTAACTGGCCAAAACCAGGCAGTTTTCATAGTAATAGCAGTAAATAGTGATTCATTGTGGTTTAGATTAATGAATTTTCAAAGCTTATAGATTAAAATCTTGGAAATAAAGAGCTTGAAGAGAAAATAAAATTTGGCAGCAGGGTTCTTTGTGAACCACTTCAAAATCTCTAACCTATATTTCAGCTCTGAGATCCAAAGATACAAGTTTCACGGAGTTGTCCTGCCTCATGGGGGATCTTTGGGCTCTGAATGGATCTTCTGAAACTTATCACACTAATGGAAATCCTGGGTTTTGCTCTGGATCTACTGCAAAGCTGCTGATGGACCTTCCTTGGGAAAGAAGTCTTGGATACTTGGGAGTTAGCCCCCTCCTTAGTTCATCTCTATCCTGCCAAGGGCTGCTAGGTCAAACACAGCTCAGCTCTCTGCTTTGTGAATGGCTCTGCTGCATACCTATCCCTTCACTTACTTAAAATCACCATAATAAGAGCCATTAGGTCTCAGATTAACTCTTATCCTGGCTGAGCTGTTTAATTTACTTTATTATTTCACTGTTAGGTGTGGGAGGAGCAATAATATGCAGTAGAACAGATTCCAAAAACATTTGCTGTATATTGTAATGACATCTCATGACCTCCAGGACATTACCAGCTTCCTCTAGGGACCAGAGGCTACCTTGTTTGAGCAGAGAGCAGACCTTGTCATCTCCTGTCAGAAAGGAGGCCATACACTTTGAAAGAGGCTTGCTACAATGGAGAGGCAAACTCTGATAGAAGAGAACCTTTCATTAATGAGATTTAGCACCCTATTTCTCTGCATACACAAAAGTTCCTGTGCTGGATTCAGCATTTTCATAGAATCATAGAATCATAGAATTAGCCGGGTTGGAAGGGACCTCAGAGATCATCTAGTCCAACCCTTGATCCACCGGAGCAGTTGCTAGACCATGGCACTGATTGCCACATCCAGTCTTTTTTTAAATGTCTCCAGGGACGGAGAATCTACCACCTCACCGGGCAGTCCATTCCATAGCCTAATCACCCTCTCCGTGAAGAAATTCTTTCTAATATCTAACCTAAACCTCCCCTGGCACAACTTAAGACTGTGTCCTCTTGTCTTGTTGAAGGTCGTCTGTGAAAAGAGTCCAGTTCCCACCTCGCTACAGCCTCCTTTCAGGTAGTTGTAGACAGCAATGAGGTCTCCCCTGAGCCTCCTCTTCTTCAGGCTGAACAGCCCCAGCTTTCTCAGCCTCTCCTCATAGGGCCTGTGCTCGAGTCCCTTCACCAGCCTGGTTGCCCTCCTTTGGACCTGTTCCAGGACCTCTACATCCTTCTTAAACTGAGGGGCCCAGAACTGGACACAGTACTCGAGGTATTTTAATCAGTCCAGTGACCCTTCTGCTTGCTGAGAAATAGAGAGTACTTGGGAATCAAGCCATAAAACTCAGCATTCTGGCCATGCCTCATGGCCACTGCTCCCATATTTGCACTATTGATCCTACTGTACATGTCTTCTTATGTTGAAGCAAGTATGCCAATGCTGCTTTGACTTTGTTTCTCTAAATCAGCAAATGAATATTGTACTTATTGAGCAGAAAGACTTAACAGAAGGGTCTACCAAACACAAACCAACTATACCTCCATCCAGTTAGCACTTTCCCAGAAGGATTTGCTTGCTACAGTAAAGTTCTTAGACACAGTTATCCTCTAACTCCGGCATTGGACCCTCATGACATTGTTCCTGTGACTATCAGGCGGAGTCCTCCTGGCCATCAGTCTGAAGAACACCTCCCGGATAGATTTCTCCCTTCCCGCTGATGGCTGCTGCCATTCACCCCCGGATGATTCCCCGCCCCTTCCCCAAGGAAGGGGACTGACTTCTCCCTCCTCCCCAGAGCTCTCTCCTTCGCAGCTTTGCCACGGCTCTCGATGCAGTGAATCCTCTCCCCTCCCGTCACCTCCCACCCGGGGTGCTCCGCCTTCCAAGGAGAAGAGGCAGCTCCGTGTCCTCGCCAGGGCGGAGCGGCCCCCAACCACGGCACCATCCCTGCTTCCCCGGGGCCGGGATTGCAGCACCATGGAGAGGGGAGTCAGGAGGCAGCGGTGCGGGAAGGGAAAAAGGGGTGGATGGAGAGCGGACAGGGGAAAAGCAGTGGATGAGGGTGGGCAGGGGAAAAGCAGTGGATGGAGAGTAGGCAGGGAGCGGGAAGGGAACAAGCACTGGATGGAGAGAGGGCACGGAGTGGGCAGGGCAAAAGCAGTGGATGGAGAGAGGGCAGGGCAAAAGAAGTGGATGGGAGCGGACAGGGAAAAAGCTGTGAATGGGAGAGGGCAGGGAGAAAGCAGTGGATGGAGAGAGGGCAGGGAAAAAGCAGTGGATGGAGAGCGGCCAGGAAGCAGGCAGGGCAAAAGCAGTGGATGGGAGAGGGCAGGCAGCAGGCAGGGAAAAAGCTGTGGATAGAGAGCGGGCAGGGAAAAAGCAGCCGATGGAGAGTGGGCAGGGCAAAAGCAGTGGATGGGAGAGGGCAGGGAGAAAGCAGTGGATGGAGATCAGGCACGAAGCGGGCAGGGCAAAAGCAGTGGATGGGAGAGGGCAGGAAGCAGGCAGGGAAAAAGCAGTGGATGGAGAACGGGCAGGGAGCAGGCAGGGAAAAAGCTGTGGATGGAGAGCGGGAAGGGAAAAAGCAGCCGATGGAGAGTGGGCAGGGAAAAAGCAGTGGATGGAGATCAGGCAGGGAGCGGGCAGGGAAAAAGCAGTGGATGGAGAGAGGGCAGGGATCAGGCAGCAAGCAGGATGGGAGTGGGCAGTGAATGGAGCAAGCGGTGGATGGAGAGCAAGCAGCGAGCGGGCAGCGAGGGAGCAGCAGGCAGGGAATAAGCAGTGGAAAGAGAGCAGTAGGAAGTGGTCATCGGGCAGAAGAGGCAGGGACAGGGATCTGGCAGGCAGCACGGAGCAGGTGCAGGGGCTCTTGTCCCAGCCCTTACTCAGCCTGCCCCCGTGTAACCCCACCTGTGAGGAGTACTGAGCAGTGGTGTTGGCCCCTGGGGGATTTAGCACTAAGTTCCCTCCTCATAGGCTCTGGAGAAGCCTGACCTTGGATGCCACGAAGATATCTGGCTAGCTTGCTGCTGACTGGCAGTAATCAAATGGCTTGTTGTGTTTTCCCTGGCAGCAGGCTCCTGTCCAGGGAGGGAAACTCTCAGGTCAGTCCTTTCCTGCTCTAGGCTGAGCCCCATGGGAATGTTGCTAGTGTCACCTTGAACTTAGTGTCACACAGCATTTCAGACCACACCTTGAATGATGTGTTCAGGTTCAAGAGCCTCACTACAAGAAGGACACTGATGTTCTGGAGCATGTCCAAAGAAGACCAACAAAGCTGGTGAAGGGTCTAGAGTAAAATCTTATGAAAAGCAACTGAGCCAACTGGAGTTGGCTGAGTTAGCCTGGAGAAAAGGATGCTGAGGGAAGGAGGTTGTACTGAGGTGAGGGTTGGTCTCTTCTTCAGAGTAACAAGAGAGAGAAGAAATGACCTCAAGTTGTGCACCAGGGGAGGTTTAAATTGAATATTAGGAAAAAAAATCTTTACTGAAAGGGTTTCAGGCACTGGAACATGCTGCCCAAAGAAGTGGTTGAGTCACCGTCTCTGAAGATATTTAAAAGACATGTAGATGTGGCATTTAGAGACATGTTTTAGTGGTGAACTTGGCAGTACTAGGTTAAGGGTTGGACGTGATGATCTTAAAAGTCTTTTCCAAACAAAATGATTATATAATTCTAAGCATGGCTGGAATTGCTCACCACACCCTGGTGAACTCAAATAGCATGTGCTTGTGCCAGGCTGCTCTGGGTACAGGTGCTGCAATAGTAGGTGCCTTGTTTCAGCCTCCTTCCACCCCTTAGCTGCATTCCAGTGGCAGCTTCATGAGATGACAGCTCTGAATCTGTCTCCTGCTGTGACCCAGAATACCCAGGCTCTACCCTTTCCGTATTGTCTACCATCAGGATAGCATTGCTTGTCCCACCTAGCTCCATCAAAACAGGCACTAGCAAGACTAAGAGATACCAGGAAAAGATCTAAGGTTCAAACAAGCTTCAAGGAAACACATTTTTTCTACTTTCTGGTATACCACCCTGAATCCATGGCATGCAGAACCAGAAAGTTCAGAGGAGTCATGGAACAGGTCCGTGCCAAATGCTGAACCAATTGCTTGAAGAAGCCCTGAAAGATTAGGAAGGTGTCATAGGAAAGGGATGTGGGCACAGTTCAGTTTCCTAGTTACACTGACATTTGTTACGTGAATGAAACAGCTCTCTCTAGCATCACCAAAAGCAGAATACTTAAATAAAGTATCTAAGCAGTTCTATCAACTAAAAGCTAGTTCTTGTCAAATTTGGAGAATTCTGTGACTGAAGGAACTCAGGATTACAAATATGAGAGGTAACTACTGCCTGTGGAGGGAGCACTGAGGAGTTAGCAGAATATGGGATGGGTGGAAACTAAGTCATAAAAAGTCAATTATCTTTCTGAAGTCCATGGCAGTGCTGACTCCACTGGAGTTAGGAGCTTTAGTTCCCAAACTCACCCTTTGAAGGCATTTTGTGAGTCTTTTTTACTGAGATAAGGACTGAGAGGCTAATCAGAGGTGAGTGGGTTTGTTACACAATATCATAGAATCATAGAATCATAGAATCATAGAATTGGCTGGGTTGGAAAGGACCTCAGAGATCATCAAGTCCAACCCTTGAACCACCATTGGGGTTGCTAGACTATGGCACTGAGTGCCATATTGTCTCACTGTTAGTTTTGATTTCTGGTGTTTCTTGACTGTGTGAGTTTATGCCTGTGTTTAATGGTTCCTTGGTGTTGATCATATAATTTCCATGAGTGTATCTAGTGTGCTGATAATCATAACCAAGTTAACTGAAGAGATGATGTTCCCAGATAATATTTAGCTTGAAGCCTGCTGTATTTGTGTCAGATCTTAGACATTTTTGCATACTTCTCCCAAAGCAGTAGATTTAATAAACGATACTGTTTCTTCCCACAAGCATTGCCTTAAAAAACTGTAGCTACAACACTATTACTATTTGTACTACAGTAAGCACATCATATTCCTCCAGGATATTTAATCTGAACAATTCAGGCACTGCAGCAGAGTACACTGGGGCTGTACATGTGAATGTTCATGTACATTTGGCAACACCCTGCTAGCTTGGATTCTGTTAGCAGTGCGGCCATGATAACTCTGAAACATAAACTCCCGAGATCTGTAGGTGGGTGTAGGATCCCAAAAAGAATATTTGTCTCAAAACAGCCTCCCTGACAAGGTGGACACAGTGCTTGGGTGTAGGCCTCATTTGATAACCACCTGCACTCTGTTCTCTCAAGGAGAGACCCTCATTTGGGGAACCACCCTGATAAACAGGACCCTATTCTCACAAGAGCAGCCCCTCCTTTAGTGGCCATCCCAATAATCTGAACACTGTCCTTGCAAGGGAAGCTCTGTCTGATGGCCACCCTGACAGGCAGGACATTGTCCTTATTCCATAAGGGACAGGGACAGGGAAGCTGCACCCTGCAGAGGCAGAGTGACATCTTGTGTGTGCCCTGGGTAAAGCCACTGGAGAGGGGGCATGTGCAGAAATAAGAGTTGTTGCCTATTCATCCCATATGGAGGGGCCAAGTGAACACCTGGCTTTACAAGATATGCCAAAGCCCCCCCTGAAAAGGTGGGGGTCAGGCAGCATTAAAGAGGCACACCTGAAATTCTGGATGCGTGCCCACTATCCAAGGACCCAAACTTCCAACTGAGATCATCGCTGGATCCAAGGGTAATGATATCTTTTCTATCCCTTCTTTATCTTTATTTCTCTCTCTCTCTGTGTCTCTGTTTCTAACCTTATCTCAGCACATGAGGGTAACATAGTTTCTAACTTTGTTAAGTTTTACTCCCCATTGCTTTGTTAAGTTTTGTTAGTTGTAACCTGTTGTTTTGACAACTTCCTAGAGTTTTGTTAAATTGTAATCCACTGCTTTGAAAGTACCATCATTTATAATTCTGCTAGTTGTAATCTCACATGCTTTATAATCTTACTAACTTTTAAGTAAAGTTGTGTTTTTATACAAACCTCCTGGGTAATAACCTTACTCCTGAGTACTGCGCAGAGAATTCCCAAACTTAATCTCACCAAATGGGTTGTTAAAAGATTCATTAGAGGAGGAGAAGGATTGGTCCCAGCCGCACCCAGGCTCCTCTCTGAGGGAGTTTAGAAAGAAAGGGGGTCCAGTCTGAATCCCCTGGGTCAACCCCCACTGCGGGGAACCTTACCTGTGTCCACTCTTTGGGACGTAGAGACCTGCCCACTCTGTGGGAGGTGATATTTGGTTTGGCCCCACATCTGGGGAGCCGTGCTCACTGTGTGAGACGTGACAGTGCCACACTCTCCTTGTGGGGTGTGACAGTGGGCTGATTGCTGAAGTGAGTCCTTATTGCCTCCTCTCTGCTCCTGTCAGCACAATTAGTCCTTTAGCTGAAAGTCAGTTCTGGTAAATGCCTACATCCTGGCTAGGACCACAGGGTAAACCTGCTTGAAGAAAGACCTCTGGAGTCTGCTTTTTTGTTTACTGTGATCTAAATAGGAAAAAAAAAAATCCCCAAACTTCATAAAGCTTATATTGAAGCTTCTCCTGCCTCTCCTCTCAAAAGCATAATAAAAAATGTAATGATCACATGTATTTTCTTTGGTGTAGAAGTGACTTGTGTTACTTCCTGCTGATACTTTCTGTGGGGTGACCTGAAGATGAGTAGGTAGGAATGGAATGAGGACCTTGTGTAACAGAGTTATCTTTGGCTATAGGACAAATTGCAAATAGATTCCATAAAATCATAAATGTATAGAAGAAGAAGTTATATTGCCAGCCCACCCTGACTTCAGTAACTATGATATATTGAAGCTCTGAAGACAGACGTGGGAGTTCATTACTTCTTTAACCTGAGTGTTTTATTGTTTTACAATGTAGGACAGAGAGAGAGTGCAAAGCTCTTTACCTGTTGAACTCTTGTTTTCCTTGGATTACCAGAGGTTTATCTTTAGCAGGCTTTCCAAACAAAATACCTCACTCTTTCTCAGTAGTGTTTATGCTACACGTAACATTACCCTTTGCTGCTGCATGCACTGGCAGGTTAAAATTAGACTTCCTAAATGTCAGTACAGCAGTTTGCCACTCTCTTATTTTACCAAGTGAGTGCTTCTTTTGGTTGCTGTTAATTTCTTGTCTATGTTACTATAAACAGTGAATAAGCAAAACCTTACTCAGATGCTTAAGTATACATTTAAAGGATGCACACTTAATGATGTAATATTTTGAATATTCAAGTTTCTATCTGCCAGTGATCAAAGCAGTAATGACAATACAAAGTGGCAAATTAATTACAGATGATTTTTCTGAAAGCAGCTTTTGTAATAGTAATAGTGGTAGCTTCTAGTTTCTGAAGTACTTTACATTGGTTAAGCATATTTTATCATACATTCCTGTGAAGAAGATTTTCTTTAGACTTCTGCAGAAATAAAGCATAAATGGTTATTTGTAAGGATACAATATTTACTTTTAAAGCATTTGTGTGAGTTTCTATGCCTTTTAAGTAATTTTTGATGAACAGCATTCTTTAAATGATCTAAAATAGTCTTATCAGTTCACATTGCTCACGTGCAATTTTTAATGGTTTGAAACAAGGCATGATAAAATGTGTACAAAAATGATGTTGAGTTTTGTCTCAAAATCCTCTTTATGTTTAAGAGTTGATCTGTCTGTCCCAGCACACAGTCTGGACAGGGAAGGAGCATGAGAGGTAAGAAAAGGCATGCTTCTGTAAAATCCTTATGTCTCCAGGTGTTGTGCACCTAAGAACCTCTTTATATAATATGGTAACAACCACACAACAGATTTTACGTCTCATACAACCACTGGCTGTTAGTATCTTAGAACTGTGCTTCTTTCTGGTCTCATATAGCCTTTGGATGTCTGGTCTGTCTGGATTGGATTTCTTTTCTAGTTCCCTGAAATACTGGTGTCTTAATCCTTTTTTTATTTTGTGCTCTAGCCTGACTCCATCTTACTCATATGCTGCCTACATCCAGGACAGAGCAGTTCCCTAAATCCAGGAGAGAGCAATCCCTCTGTTCTTGCCCACATGAGTACTTAAACACAGTTTAACTCCAAACACTATCTTGCTCACTCTCTTGAGGCTTAACAGCAAATAGAAAACAAAAATCTTCATTCACTGCTTTACACACAGAGCAAAACAGAAACCACATCCCGTAGTAAACTTCTTGTTAGTCTGTGTCTCTGAGTAAACCTGTTCCCCGAATAGGAAAAGAAGACCTTGGAGGTTTTTGCACGCTGATAGATGGCTTCCAAATCCAGCACTTTGCATTAAAATGGACATTCTGAAACAGCACACCTTTGATCTTTAAAGTTAAAATATTAGCCTGTGATACAGCAAGTCTATACATGCACACTTAATTCCCAGCATATCAGCATTTGCGTAGTATTTGTGGACACTGTTCTTTGCTATCTAACTTCCTTAGAAACTAAAAAAGAGGACTGATAGCTGTCACACACCTTGCTCTGTTTTCTCCTCTCCCCACCCAGTAGGAAGGATGCTTATTTTTGCATGTAAGTTAGAGCTGGAAGAGAGTTTAGCCCATCTCTTTGCTAATTGTGGTTTGTTACTGACAGCATATTTAGTTTAATTTAGTCCAGCATACTTACCTCATGTTACCAGCCACAGAGAAGAGGTTACTGTCTTTCTTGGAACATGTATCATTCCTACAGAGTTGTTTCTGATAGTTTGCCTACAATATCCTTTATTTTATTAATCGCAATGCTTTAAACATAATCTCTTGAACAACCTTTTTCTCCTTAGGCTCAGATCTTGCAATAGACATATGTTCCAGTTAAGTGACACTTACTTACCTTCTACTTTGAAGATGGTAAGGTGGGGTCTACAGTGAAAAGCACCCAGTGCATTGCCAGCACAGTTCATCCAAAGACCCTGGAAAATCCAAGTTGCAGTGATAACAGACGATGCTCGACTCGTGACTTTCCACTCATTTGATGCGGTAGCAGCAATAGCAGCTCCCAGTCCACAGAAGCAAAATATGAAAGCTATAATCTGTATTACTAGCATGTTTCTCTGTAACCCAGGGACTTAGCAATGCCACTGTGTGGAGACAAAAGTGCTTTAGTCATGTGAGTAAGCAAAAAGGCATAACATAAGCAAATTATACTTGAACAAGTTCAGTAACACTCACTACAGAAAGTTAATGTGGCTGAAAGAAACTGTCATGCTTGAGTGATTCAAGAAAGTCCCTAGGCGTTACAAATGTTTAGAAAGACAGTCAAGGCACAAGGTTTTGGGAGCTAATTACGTGTAGTTGCATACGGATTTCTAATTGTAAAAATTAATTTAAATATTCCATATTTTTTTCAATTAAGGTATTCCAGTTAATGCTTAATTTTTAGTTAATTGGAAACTTACAGTTGGAAACTTGCATCTAGCAAAGTAAGTTCAGAGTCCAAACTGTACAGCACCATTTAACAGATTACCATAACACTTTAGAAGAATCACACAACATTTGTAAAATCAGTTCTTAAAAGGCTGTGAAATTAATTCAGCCATAACTAGTCAGCTTACAAGCAGGACTAAATCCATAACATCTTGGAGGCAGTGTCTGTGGATGTATTTGTAGAATAACAAATTGGAGCAACAACAGAAACAGCAATTGGTCCTTGAGCACGGAGTCAGCAGAATGAAACTTGTATAGACCCCACCAAGACCTCTTTGGTCAGCATAGAAGATTTACTGTGTTATGGTATGTCAGTTCTTCACCATGAATATAGTGCAGAAACATCTGTCTCACCAATGACTTGTGAAAAATCCTCAAAGAATCACTGATTTAATAAAATGGCATCTTTAAAGTAGTAGGCAGTGACAGCACCACACTGAAATAGCTTTTCTACTCCCAGTTCCTGACTATACTGTCGTTAGTGGTGTGGGACCTACACATGGTTTTGCAGACTTGTGTGGCCTTCACTCTTCTAAGATGTCAACTTACAGCTTTATTCAGGCCTCTTCTCATTCTCTGGTCTTTTTGACTTCCTCTCTGAAGAAGGAGCACGTTTCTTGTCCTTCACGTTCCTGTATGCCATTTGGTGACTTGAGATCACCTTGGGTATTGAGCAGACACCATTGTTTTTCACAATGAGAGTAACTTTTCAGAGCTCCAGAAGGAATAATCAAGGATGCTAAAATATAATTGGCATTCCATGTAAAGAGCAAGAGGAGTTTTACTTAGACTGTCCTGTTGAACTGCCACCTGATACTTCCACTTTAACCAGCCTTTAGCTCAGCACTAAGAAGTAGGACCCAAAAGTATGATAATACAGATCAGGGAATTGCATTACAAGAAGGAATTTCTTTCCAGAGTAATCAGTATCCCACACATCAATGGCAAATTGAATACTTTTATCAACACAGTCATCTTAAGAGAGTTAGAAAGCAGCTGAGCTACAGAGAAGCAGTGTAATATAGCAGATTGTTTTAATGGTGAGGGCACAATGACAGAGAGATGAAGCAATTTTTCCTTGCTGTCAAATAATGCAGTAACATATTTTTCTTATGCCGAGGGTCAAGACTCATGTAATCCTTCATATATTTTTTCACTGAATTTGAGGGGAACACAGAAATCTTTGAAGCAGATTTTTGAGGGCTATTTTTTTTTTTTAATCTACCTCCGCAAACCCCATACAAAATCATGGTGTTTTTATTTTTGTTGTTTGTTCATCAAAGGTTGCGTTAGTTCACAGAGGAAAGTGAGAATGTCATTAGCTACCTGTTTGTTTTTATAAAAAAAAAACCAGCCCAGTCATAGTGCTGTTGGCTGAGTGCCCAAGGACGTTTTACATCTGATGCTAAATTCACACCATGTTCTGGACTTCCCTTGAACATTCTCCTCATTGATTGAGAAAAAAATCCTTGAGGCTCATCTGGCCAGGAAAAAGCAAAGGTGACTGAATGGAAACACTCTCCCATCTCACCCTGCTCTGCCTTTTGCTATGCATAGCACTGTGCCTTATCAACAAGACCTGTCAGGAGCTACCCAGGCTCAGCAGGACAGAACCACTTGGTTGCTTCTCAGTGACCAAAGGCAGCAGGGCCTTCTCAGTCAGATCTCCTTCTTCGAAGCCAATGTCATGCTGGGGCCAGGCCTCACACTTCTGTTTCTAGATAAACTGCAATCCAAATTCCTAAGTCGTTTCCCCTTCTCACTCTTAGATGGTCATATACAAAGATCCCATCCACTGAAAGCCACTTACTAAAGTGGAAAGTGCCTGCAGGCACCACCTGCACTGTAAACTACACTTTTAGGGCTTAAAGAGGACTTTGTGGTTTCTTGGCCTTTATCCTAATCCTCTAGTGCATGACTGTGTGGAATTCATGGTTACAAGTACTTCACCCTGCCTTGTTTCTAGGCAGTTAGAGTGTGAGTGATGAATAAATTAAAGAGATACTTAAGTGATAAGAAAGAAGTAAGCAGTCCTGTTTACAACCCTCATTTCTTCTATAAACTGTCAGGAAGCAAGTTAATCAGTCATTTAAGAAGTTCAAGGCATAGTTGAAAGTTAACCTGCTAATGGTGTTTTCCATTATATCAAAACTTCTCTTCCCTGTTACTGAACAGACAAAAGTTGGAAAACACTTGGGAGCTTAAGGTGTGTTTTGATACAGAGTTGGGAAAGGGAAAACAGACCTTCATTGAACCATTTTTCCAAAAACACTACAAATGCACATGGCATATTACAGGCTCTGTTTAATTGTTACAGTCAATAACATGCCATATATCTATTGCTACTGATATTCTCTTTTTAAATCAATCCAATTATACTGACTTCAGAAAAGATAGGTATACATGTGTTTAGGATTATAAATTAATATGTATATTAATATATGTATCTATATGGATAAAATCTCTGCTTATACTTTTAAGTATTTTATGTTAGTTGTTTAATGGGCAAACTACTTACTCATGTGTGTTATTTATACATGCACTCTTTTAATATTTGTCTAAGAACTGGAATGATTTTGAACAACTGGTTTGAATCAGTATTTGGTGGGAGAATAAAAAGGCACAGGGTTAACCTTGTGTTTTTCATCATGTTCCTTAACTGGATATTAAGGATAAGACATGGATTTGAAAATGTTACTTTTGGATGATCTAGCATTAGACTCCTTAGGTTATGCTGTTGACACTGGGTGCTAGAGAACATGTTTGGATTAAAGATATTTGCTAATATTAAGCATATTATTGTTGGAACAATCTGCATAGACCTGCAACAAATGGCAAAAAAAAAACCCACTTTAAAGGTCTCCTCCAATCCAAACCATTCTATGGATCTATTAAAAAAAAACAAAACAAGAAAAAAAAAAAGGAAAAAAAAGTTGCATTTACATTTAAAAAAAAACCTAGAAAATGCATACTACAAAGAAGCTGAAATGGAAGAACAAGTCATATGTGTGATCCATGCTGAGAGCCAGGCTGAAATTCACAGTCACTGTGCTCTACTGAGAACTTCTGAACAGACATTGATGAAGTGATGGACTCAATGAAGGCATCATGTTTTATAGAGAGTGAGCTTGTCAAACCCAGACACTATTGGAATTATCCTGTGCTACAGGATGTTGATAGCACTACTGGAAGCAGTACTATCAGACTCAACCAAGTGCATCAGGGTGCCATGGACAGAGTAGTTCAATGCTTTCAAAGATGGCAGAGACAACTCAAAATGCTTGCAATACAGATGAAGAAGGAAGGAGTCTGCAAAGCAGGGTAAAAGGGTTGTAACAGAAATATTGTGATCTCAATGCTGCAAATAAACATTGAAAAAAACCATCACAATGCTGAAAAAAACCCATTAGTCTGCCATCCAAGTGAACTGAACCTCAAGAAAACCCATGTGAAGGACCAGAGTGTTTCCTCCCCTCCTGAAGGTTTGACTGCTGGAGCTTGGGTCCAGTTTACAAACAGCTCATCTGAGGGCAGCTCCCTTCCTGCTGGAGACGTGGGGAGAGGTTCTCAGCCACAGGAATCCTGGGGTGAAGCTGTGGCAGGCATCCCTCCCTCCTCATGGAGGGATCTGCTTTTAAGATGAATGAGACTCTGGAGCTTTGCCCTTGCCAGGGCTATAGCACCAGATGCCACAGGCTCTTGGTCTGGAGCTGGACCCTGTCCCTGACCTGCCAAATTTCTTTCCCAGATTGACCTTGGACCTGCCTGGAGACCACTGGGCTGCTCACTGTCACCATGGACTGTCACGCCCTCTTCAGACAAGGCATTCACTTCTGATTTAATGGATGGAAATGTAGACAGGAATGTGTTACTGAGCAGTTTGCTCCAAGGTGAGGTTTTTTTCAATATTTTAAATGTACCTTCATCATTCAATGTCTCTTCTTTTGCTTTATTAAACAGATATTTAATATTGTCTGCTCTGAAAATGGACCAGATTGGGCCAGATGATCTTGAGAGGTCCCTTCCAACCTACAGTGCTCTATGAAATAATCTTATACTGGAGTCAGCATATAATTGATCCTCAGTTCTGGTTGTCATAAACATGTTAAGCTCTTTCAGATTCTTGTGTTAAGTATTTTATTGAACTTCCAGATACTTTTTAAGGCTTTTTTTTCTGCATATTTTCCATTTTTTTCAACATTCTTGTCAAATTATGGGCACCAAAATAGAAAGTTATTGTCTAGTATTTCGTGTTCTAGTACTAACTCTACGTTTTATTTTTTATCAAGAATAATCTGAATAACTTTCTTTTCCACAGTACTGTCTTGGAAACCCATATATTTAGTTATGACTCTTGAGTGCTTTCTAAAAGCATTATGTTTCAAAACTGAAAACTGAGTGATCTCCATGTACTATTTTACAAATTACTTTTTTAAAAGAAAATAGTATTTGATGACACCTATATCAAATAAAAGCTTGTCCATTTAGTGTTCTAAATATTCATATGAAATTAATCTTGCAATTTCATGTGATGTTTAAGGAAAAACTTTGCTGTTTCTTGTAGGAGTGTGGGGTCTCCAAAGAGTAAAGGAGTTTCACTAGAAGGATGACAGTACTGATACGTAATTATACATTGGGCTAATGTTTGCAGTTTATTGTTATTATTTTATTTGGCTTGGGAAGGTTAGGAATGGGGAACAATATCTCTGGGAAGTTTTTGGTGGAACAGTTGAGAACTGACTGTTATCTTGTTCAGAGTCTGGGCTCAAGCATGACTCAACATTTTTGTACTTTTCTGTGGAGCTGGCTGGGGGGCCAGGAGCAGAGTGCAAGTGGGAAGAAGTTCCTCTGGCCCTTGGCCCTGGGCTGAGGAAAAAGTGCTATTCAAAGAAGAAACTGTCATCTCTCACAGTCAGAAATAATATGCTCTACTGCTACTAAGCAAACTGGATATGCACATTACTAATTAACCAAATCTTGATCCTCACACTGAGTGACTGAACTGATTGGCGCTGCAGTTCTGAGTCTGCTGGAGCAGCATCATGCGGAAGAGCTTTGAAAACATTCATGTTTTCCAAATCACCATCATCTCCTTGTCTCAATTACCTTTCACCTCGCAAGCATAGATTGCCCTTTTAAGAGATAATTTTATCTGAAAGCTTTCCCATATTTGAGGAAAGATTGTAAACGTGTCTCTGCAAGAGACTGTGTACAGTTGTAAGGCAAAATAAGACTGTTGACACAACCTCAGTGAGCACAGAACAACAAATACTTTTTCATTTGGACTGGCAGCTACAGTCTTTCTGAACATTCTTTATCTCCTTGGCACTGCCAAACATTTTATCTATTTTTTTTTTTTGGAACTGGCCAAATTCCAAAAATCAAAGTGTTCTCCAAGATTTGGAAGGGACTAGGCAGAAACAACTTCTGCACCAGGTATTTTATAACTCTCTGAGTTGTCATGCTGAAGCCTCTGTCTGCGAATGTTCCAGTGTTTCCCCCTCTGCCTTTCAACATAATCACAGGGGGCTCAAAAATCAGAAAACTTTGTTTTAGACAATTGTAATCAGATGTGAGTAGAATATCTTGTTTCCTTTCAATAACAAGTACAGTTCAGTAGTGGTGAAAAAAAATGATCTTAAAAAAAAGTTTGATTCGCCATTTTCTCATGGTATTCATTATTGTTCCAATGCAATGCCAATTTTCAGAAGAAAATGCATTTCTTGACAGGTATATAGCTCTTGTGTTACTCCTGGTTAGTGATTTATAATCTTCTTAGATCATTGGTCTATTTAGGATTTGATGGAAACAGGAGTTGTATATTTATTGAGAAGGGCAAAAGTGAGAGAAGAATAATTCCTGAATTTCCACCTCCTCAGCTCTGGAAACTCACAAAATCTCATTCAGAGAAGAGAAACAAAACACATTTCAAAGTGTAACACTCTTCATCTACCCAGCACACTCAGATGCATTACAGACATATTTCACAGATCTCTGTCCAAAGTCCAGCTCCAAGAACAGAGCCTCATTTGGCTATAGCTCCATCAAGGTCACTGGAACTCCTGTTGTTGTTAGCACCTGTATACAGCTGATTTTACTCATCTGTTTTATTTTCTTTTCATATTTTCTACCCACTTTAGATGGTTGGATATTATCAGTGCTTCTTCTCCACAGCTTGACAGATAACGTTTTGAAAGTCATGCTTACAAAAGATATTTTTTATCTTCTTTAAGCAAAAGCATGGAATTTGCACCTTTGCCATTTCTTCTGATAAACCCAAGATAAGGATGTGACTTACATATACAAATAATGAAACAGAAATTAAGAGTGAAATATTCATTCAACGGAATATATAATGCTCTAGAAAAAGAAAATATTAAGGAAGTCCATATCACTGATACACGTATCATCAATGTGAGTCAGTTGCAAAAAACAAGGATGGAAAATATGGCTAGGCAAGAAACCAGCTTGGTCAAAGTGCCTTAAGAAATAAGCTGCTTGAGTAATGCTGGTAAAGACTAGCTAACTCAATTTTGTAGAGGAATATAAACCTTGTTAATTGTATCCAATGGGTAAACAGCTCTGGTAATTTGGAATCACTGTAGTGGAATGTAACTTTTTGGAAAAGGACATGATGCTTTGGCAACAAATTCCTTTGTGGTTTCTGTCTGTTCTTGGTTAACCTCTTTTGCTCCTTGTCTCGGTACTTTGTAGATTGTGTTGTGCCAGCTCTCCCTGCTTCTTGACCACTCCTTTATACATGTCCTTTCTGTAACGTAGAACCTTGGCAGAAACAGACAGATGTTACCTTCAAATGTTAGCTACCTGAGCTGCTTTACTCCTCCTTACACTCACAAACTTTCTAGACATATGTAAAAATGTGCATATCCAGTTTCCTTAGTAGCAGTAGGACTTACTATTTCTGACTGTGAGAGGTGACTGTGTCTTCTTTGAATAGCACTTTAAACATCAAGAACTGATGTGCTTCTAAGCTTTTTTTTTTTTTTTTAGTACATGTTCTTTATGGAAGAGCTGTCTCTGGAGCTAAACTTTAATTGAAATGGTCCCAAAATTATTACTATTAAGGGAAAGGAAGAAATTAAGGTAGTTTTGCAAGTAAGCTCCCTGAGTTGGAAAGCAGAAGTGGTAAAGAATTAAGTTTAGGGACTTGAATATAGAAGAAGGCTGTATCCTGCAGCTATACAAAAGGGAAAAAACCAACACCTTCAGACCCACTGGATTAATAGAAAGTGGGTAAAAAAGCCCACTTTAGACTGCTAAGCTATTTATATATAGTTCAGTAGTTCAGAATGCAGCAGAATGACATTATGAATGCCAAGTATCAAACCAACACAAGGCTCACAGAGAACTTTAAATGATAAAAGGTCTTCAGAGGTACGAGAGACAAGAAAGAAAGAAAGTGTGGGTCAGTTGTATGAAAAGAAGGAGGTAAATATTAATGCTGTGCTGGTATGAACCCAAAATGTAGGGTTGGATCAGTAAGGAACAGGGGCACCCTTTCAGGAGTGTCCATTCAGGTGCCCATGCAGTTGCTTGTTATGCATTACCTGGGGAGAGGTAGAAAATACAAATGGGGTTCGTAGCACAAGAAGGCTGCAGAGTTAAGGCATATATGAAACTTAACAGCAAGTTAAACCACCAAAGGGTGGTTTAAACCACTGTCTGACTCCTAGATTTAAGCACTCTATTAAGGGTTACAATAAAGGCCCAAGTGAGGCTTGGATCAGTTCTGTGTTTAGTCCATACATTGTACGTTGGCATGGAGATGGCAAAGATGGGCAAGAGGAATAAATTGCAAAAGGCAGCAATCAGTTCTGAGGAATAATATATTCATTAAAGCAGTCAGCAAAGAAGTGGAAGTCCCATTCTTCAACTTGTGTTAATCCAAACCCCCAGTTCCTACATAAAACCAGCAGAATACGTGACCGGTGGATTATGGAACAAGTGGGATACTGACACACTTCAGCTGCTGCCCTAGGCAGCCATATGGCTGCCAAAGCAAGATTTATGATTTCAGAAAAAGATATCAAACCTGACTCTGGGGCCTAGCAGATAAGGGGCATAGTCATTTAGGGAGACACCAAATATCATCTTACCTTTTAGTTGTTGTATATTTTATGCTATCCAGTGTAACAGGGTAAAAAGATGATATAATTTTGGTGTGAGGAACCATCTAAACACAGGCTAGGCTTGTGTTATCATTATCCCTCAAAACCAGTAAAGCAGAAAAACTTCCATCTGTTTTGTTCGCTGTTCATAATTGATATCAGCACTTAGTGGGCCACAACCTCCTTCTGTAGTGTGCAGAATTTGAGAATCTTCAGGGCGGATTAAAGCAAAAATGACACAACATCTTTATGATTTCCACATGAGCGAAGAAATCTCTCCCTCCTGCCATACAGTGCAGAAGCAATCTGTGCAAGGCTCACTTTCTGGATACAGATTTGGGCTCTTTCTCCTGTGGCAATGCTTCAGTAGCTCTGTATCCTTCAGCTTCCAAATGGTGCCTGCAGTGTGACCATGATGCTGGAACTGCTTCTTTCTACCAAGGTCTTGAGGGAGTCATTGTCACTAGGCCAGTTTTACAAATTAAAATTCCTGCATCTCTAATGATTGCATCATCTGCAAATCTTTTAATCTAATTTCCAAATGGTTCAAAATAACAGAAGTCTCATTCTTTGCTGAAAAAAAAAAAAAAAAAGAACAGCAGGTCTACTGGTTCCCCTGATTCTTGAATAGTCGAATAGAAGCAGAGCTTTTACCTTCCTAAGAACACAGTCTTAAGTCTTTTATTACAGCAGGATTCAGATGGAGCAAAACAAACCCATTTTCTAAGATGTTTGTCCTCACCTGTATTTGGAAACTCAGGCTTGGGGTTTATGTAGATGATGTCTACTTTAAAATCTCTATGTTGTGCTTTCCACCCGGTTTCAAACGGATGAAGTGCTTTAAATTGTCAGGCAGTATTAGTCCCTACTTAAAATGCAAAGCAATGCCTTTAAAAACCCAGTTCTCCTTTAAAAGTCTGTTAATGTGATTTTGTTGAAAAATCTGTAATGGACTCAATTCTGATATGCTATAAGTGTGCCACAGATTGAGCCTGTGGAGGATGATGCAATAATAGTTGAGTTTACTGCATCTCACAAAATGTCCTGTAGTTACTCATCAGGATGCATACTAAGATCCTATTCCTGCAAGAGCAAATTGATTTTTAATTTTTTTTTTTGCAATTGCTTTGCAATTTCCCAATCAAGCCTTAATGTGCAAATACCATCAGTCATCATTGCTCGTTTCCAAAGCCCACAGACTTAGTCATGCAGATATTTACATTACATCATCTTAATTAATGTAGGGCCCAGGCACCTACATACCCCTGCCAGTCTCAAACCCAGGGGCCACTTTCCTATTACTCCTGGGAACATCTTCCAGGCCAAGGTCCTGTACAACCAAATGCAGTAGGAGGAGATAAGCTTATTAGGAAAGTATTAATGTCACAAGCAATAGCAGATAAAAGAGAAAACAAAATCATTCAGTTCAGTTGCAAACACAGTTCAGTAAAGCAAAGCTGAGAAGTGACCTCACCATGGTGGGTAGTAGCTGCTGCCACTAGATTGATGTCACTTTTAATGCAACAATTATAACAGATTCTTAGGTCTCATCTGCCTGGACATGGTCTCCCTTCTCTTAATTCTCCAGTCAGTAGCAAGCAGCTTGGTACAGGCACCACAATAGGTGCCAGAACTGGCCAAAGCTGATAGACAGAAGCATGCAGGAGAGAAAATTCATAAGTCCCCATATTCGATGGTATTTGCTGTCCTTTCCTGTCACTTCTAACCAACCTACATCTCAAAAGCCTGAGACCTTGGCTCTGCCCTCACATTCTCCCAAAACTGCAGTGGTAACACACTTTTGGAAGATGAGATATGATAACCCTTTCAGTAGCTGAATTACTCCTACCTGTTTTCTGGCAGGTCTAGACCCACAAGATGGAAATGCCATTCACTCTACTCTGTGTCACCCCAGATAGCCTAAAATTGTGTCCTGAGCACCTCTCAGTTTACTAAATACAGAAGAGGTGTTGCTCTGTCAAAGGCATCCCCAGCAGATCATCATCAGCAAACAAGGTTTTCAGCTCTGGCTGGACTCCTTGGCAATCTTTTGCAGAGATGCAGCCACCCCCACAGTCTAGCCTGCTTGCTCTGAGGGATGAAAAAATACTTTCCAGGACTCTCAGCAATGCAAACAGCCTGCCAGAGCTGGCGATGTGGAAAGGCACCATCTCTAACAGAAAACAAACTTTGGTCTCCCATGCCTGAGAAAAAAAAAATCTTCATGGGTTTGTCCTGGAAGAACACCAGAGCCTGGTTTTGGCAGGGGGCTGTGTCTGTGTCTGCAACAGACTTTGGGCTCCTTCTGCAGTGAGGGTGAGGAGCAAGAATGGCCCTCCAGGCACCGCAGGGAGCTTAGGTATCTTGCTTTATCTTTGGGACTTTCTCATTAGATGTTTGTGTGTTGTTCTAAACACACCACCTGGTTGAATAGTCTGGAGCTAAAAGCTATAGGCACAAATCACATTTAATTCAGGAGTCTCCTGCAAAAACGTATGGCCAGGCAAATTTCATTTAATGTTGCAGAATTTAGACCCCTGGCTGTCAAGGGCCACTATCCAATGCCACGTTTCTGAGTTTTCTGTTGTGGGCTGAGATGGAAAAGCCACAGGGAACACAGGATTGCCAATTGTAAGGGTCTATATTTGGCCATGGCCTTTGTGAGCAGAATGAAAATTACCTGTCCTGGATATCAGCAATGGTAACTGTCTTTGGGTTCCAAACATGTCTTGTTACAGATGGGCCTTACTGCCTAAAGTACTCCCTTCTTCTGCCTTCACCTACTGTAGCCTGAGCTCTGCTGAATTTGAAGCACCCAAAAAGAGGAAGGCATCCAGGCACCCGGCCAAACGCCAGGGATGGAAGGAAGCACGTGGCTTACCATGGGATAGGGTAGGGAAGCAGACAGATCCTGTGCCACACCAGCATTTGGGCAGGCTGTCCCTGTAAGGAGGGGTTCGGGTCAGTGATGCCATCAGGGCTGCCAGGTGTATCCCAGGAAAACCCTTGGGAGACAATCTGGAAAGCTGTTAGCCTAGAGGGTCAGTCCTTGATTTTTACCTCCCCTTTTGCTATTAGACCCTGATGGCTAAAAGCCTGAGGCAGCTGGGTGACATGGGCACTGGTGGAGCACATGGGAAGCATGTTGGCATAGGCACTATGTGGGAGAGTTGGGAAGTGTGGTACAGGCATGATGCTCCACCTTTGGACCTCATCACTGGGAGAGCTTTGCAGTATACACAGTGCTCTTCTAGGAAAAGAAAGCCTAATTGAATAGTGCCAACCCTTTTAAAAATGGTTGTTGGAGGTGCTGTTGGTGCTGCTGATCTTTGATACTATGGTGAGAGCATGAAATGTGCATTTAATGTACAAGATGGCATAGCTAGGGGGAAACTGCTCTTCTAAAGCACAACCCCATGGATGTTGTAGCACCCATTAAAATTAGGCAGTAAGTAATAAAGTTTTACACAAGGGCACATCAGGCATAAGTGCCTTACTTCTTTGTAATTTTCAAAAAAATACATTCACATTTAAATATTTAAGATTTTTTTTTGTCTGCTGTGATCTTTCATGTGTCAGATCTGTTTCTAGGCAGGAGAGGAGACCAGCTGCATGGAGACAGTGGTGTGTAACTGTCTAGGCAAGTGTCTGTGTAAGAGTATGTGTGGTACATACTTTTAATCTTGATTGCATCCTCTGACTAATACAGAAATGCAAGTATGTAATCATAAAAATCTGCTTAAAATAAAAATTAAAAGGTTAATTATTTCAGTGCTTGTGCAGATGTTATTGATAATGCCTTTTATGTGAAAGAACATGAACAAAGCAGACCTCTGACTCCCAAAGAGACAAAAGAAAGGAAAAAACCCAATAATGTGCCAAATTCTAAGCCAGAAACTCTTAACAGAAAGAAAAATAGAAAGTTTGAGAGTGCAGAGTAGTAAAACAAGTACTGAAAACTATAACAAAAAATTAATCACCACCTTATTCATTAGAAAAATTCTGAGTATCCTTCATAAAATATCAAAGCTTTCTAAGACAGCAATAAATAAGAATGAATAAATGAAATCAGGAGGGTTGAGTTACAGTATATATTGTTTCAGTTAAGTCTTCACTTACTTGTATCCTCAGACAATAAAATACACTGACTCTAGAAGATAAAAGCACTTCTATAGGATTGGAAGAGTAGAAACCTTTAAACCAGACACTGCCTAAATCCAGTAATAAATACAACATTGTTGGCTTGAAAAGCCCCCAGCCTGTTTGACATTTTACCTTCTGTTTCCTCAGTGGTTGCTCTGAGTCTGCTTCTTGTGATCCTACTTAGAGCTGCAATTGGCAGAAAGTTTCACCCAAGACGAGGAGTGAGCCTGGCAAGAGCTTGTGGCCCCCAGAGCTCAGGTGCAGGATTGCTGTGATATAGACCCAGCAAGTAAATCAGGAATATCTGCCATGCACCATCCAATTTTAACTCAGAAAACAAAACAAAACAAACCCCAAAAATTTAGTCTGAAAAGAACACCTGAACTCGTACCTCTCGAGGAGCTGAGAAATGATACCTGCTAGTCATGGAAAGGGGATGTTGATATAAAGCCAATTAATTAGTGATAAATTTAAATGTGGGCCCAGAGAAATGAAATGCAGTAAGAGACTGCTTCAGGCCTAATAAAATCTAAATGAAAAGTTTTGGGTCTAACAAATTCTAAACTTAACCTTTTAGAGGGTAAAGGTAGAGAAGCACTATCTCTGTTACGGAGTCAGCATGAAAAGAAAGGCAGGGAAGGGAGTATGCAGGGAATAAGATAGGTCAAATGAAAAAATTAAAATAAAATTTCTGAAGCTTCCTCAGGTTATAGTTTTCTTGAAATACGTTGCAAAAGGCTCAGTAGTCTTTTATGGAAAAAAGTAATTCTGGCAAGACAATTTGTTTGGGATTCACTGAATTGTGACAAAAATCCAAATTGAGAATAAGAGCAACAGAAAAGAAAAATAATAATTTTAATGTTAAATAAAATGTTTTGATTCTTCTATTTGAAATTACTTATTCAGTCTGGAATTTCTTTTAAGATGAGAAATGTAAAGTGCTTAGATTCACAAACTGAATAAAAAGCTTTCTTCAACTTGAAATTAACATTTTTTATGAAATTACTATCAAATAATAAAAAAATGCCATTCATGTGGGTTCATCCATCCATTTGTCCACCAAAAAAGCATCCTTTTTCCACTTCCCTTACTGCTTTTACTCTATATCTTCTGTCATTTACTATTACTTAATTATGCTGCTGTTCATCCAAGCCAGAGCTGAACTGTGCTAGCTGCTGCATGATTAGGTAGCAAAAACTTCAAATTAACTGTTTCACTAAAGAAACTTTCTAGATTAGGGACATAACTAAAAAGGGTTTAATCAAATATTTATCCAGTGCAGTCAACCTGAAAAAAAAAATGGTTGCTATGGCAGCTAAAATTTCCCAGTATGTGTGCTGGGAGCTGTGATTGTTGACTGGTCAAGCCTGGGAACCCTTGCTATTACAGATTTCTTCTTTGGCTGTGGGTCTCTCTGCTTTCTTCCCTACTTGTCCAGCAGCCACCAAATTTAGGTATGGGTTTTCTTAAGTTACAATCTGCTAAAGAACATGTACTTTTCTGCCCTCTGTATTGGACCCTTGTCATTGGTACAAATCATATCCACCCTAAAGATGGTCTGCAAATTATGGGGTTTGCATCATGTCACATTAGGGAGATAGGGATGTGCCTAACCTAAGCTTTCGGATTTGTTCTCAGCTTGAAGTGAATCTCTAAACCTGTTTGCTGGCAGCAATAGCAGAAACTGAAATGCAGGATTATGTGGGTTAGGCATTTATGGAACCAGGCCATATTATATTACCATTGTCTTGATGTGTGATTTTGTTTACTTGAGGCTAAGACAGTGAGAACTCTTACTTCCATGTTTCTTTTATAATGTTGCCACATTTTTAGAATAAAGTATGTTATCTGAAAGGTCAAGTAGTTCATATGGAAGTGACGAGATGAGGCACTTTGTAGCTGATCTGTACTCCCAGCAACTTAAATCTTTCTGAATAACTAGGAGCTGCAGAGATGCTTAGTGATGTATTTCATATTTGGACTCAACTGAGGGGGTGTATAAAGAATAGGAACAAGCTTTGGAGCCTACTGGGAGCTCAGCAGGATGATGATAGTTTTGTTTTCATTTCCAGAAGTCCTTTTTAGTTCTATTTACCTATCTGGATGCTCTAACTCTAATGTATGTGCAGAGGTGTCTAACAAAATGGCTGAGTCTCTTCTGCTGAAGAGAAACTCTGGGGAACATGGCCAGCACTTACCCAGTTCCCCTATTCACAAATGTTCCAGTGCAGAAATTACTAATGCCATGGTCACTTTGTTCTGGGTGGGCCTTCTTCCTTCAAACAATAGCCCTCCTATAAGGAAATACAGTTCTTCCTAAAATACTAAAGGAAAATCTCTTGAAAAATTTGGCAGGTTAAATGACTCACTCAAAGGGTCATTATTTAATGTGTAGAACAAAATCTGGCAAGATTATTATTCTTCTTTTAGTAGCTGCTGGGAACCCTGCTCCCAGAATAGAAGCACTATACCAGTACTGGACAATTAAAGAGTAAGGACAGTCAGACCCTAAGGAGTCCAGTACCAAAGTATGAAGACAGTGATTTGCTCAATGCTCTTGAAAACTTGGTGTTATAAAAGCTATTTGGTAAGAACATGACTATTAATGTATTTTTACATTGATTTTTTTTTCTCTGCTCTTTAAAAAAGCAGGAAGGAAGAGCCATCAGCACAGCTGCCACATTGGAGGGCAGATTAAAAAATATCTCATCTGCATTGTTAGCAGATTGGCAGGTTTGTGGAAAAATAATTCAGTCAGAGCCTCCTGTTGGGAAAGGATCATCACGATGCTGCCTGCACTTGGGAGGTGGGAAATTTTTGTGTTTCCTTTCAGTTACTGCATGAGAAAGGGGCAGTACATTTGTCCAACCCCTGGTGGCTGATCATCTCTTTTGAAGATGATCTGGAGGAGAGGAACACACATGGCACCAATTTTCAGTGTCAGAAGGGATGATGGTGTAACAATTTACTGCTGTGGAGTGTGTTTTGAGGGGTATGAAAAGCCATGACTACTGGTATAGCTTAAAGCTATCCCATGCACAGTGATATGAGCCTATAAACACACACACAAATTTGTTCCACCTAATCCTGCTTGCCCCTGCTCACAACTGAGGGGATCTGTAAAAGACTTTCTTCTCTGTCAGTTCAGTCTTGAATTTCAGTTGATGGGAGCTGATGGATCCACTTGGTGGATGTTCCACACTTCAACCATCTGCTGGTCATCTTGGTACCTGACACAAACAACCTCCTTCCCTGGCCTCTTTTCATGGTGAACCTCACCTCTCTTGTATTTGTATCAGGTTTAGTCTTCTATCCTTCTACCTCATCTTCCTTGCTTCTCTCTCTGGGCACCAGTTGGCACCCACATCCTCACCAAGCCTTGGAGAACATTTGCCTCCAGCCCCTCTCTGTGGTTCATTTAGCAGTCCTTACTGCCACAGCTGTTGTTCTTATGCTGCCACTTCTAACTTCACGGTTACTTTTCCTTCCTGTGTGATATGCCTGAAACTCTTCTGAAAACATCCCCAGCCTTTTTCCATCTTTCTTACCCAAGGAGTAAAGGTCAAAAAAACATCAGAATGTGAATACAAACATGGCAACAGAATTCCCAGGAATGCTCTGTAGGTTTAAAGCAAGAGCAGAAGGTGCATATATATGAGCTTACATCTGCCCAGTTCAAGTCTTGGCACGGGAGCATTCCCACATTTCATACCAATGCCAACCTTTTGCATAATAGCAAACATGAGTAGCTTTCTCTTATCTCCCATAGAGCAGGAGACTCTGACTTAGTTTGGTATGACACATACGAAGCCATGGAATTCTTTTTTACATTTACCCACCCATCTGTTCCATCTGGTTTAAACCCACTCTGTGCACTTGGATGTGAAACTCTCAGCCCATAGGAAATATTCTGAAGTACAGAATACGAGGTGCATATCCCTATTTAACATAGAGTTCTATAAATGCAAATCTGTGGTCTGTTTTCTGCTTTTGCCTTCTATAAACTGCTGTTAAATGCAAGATCTCAGCTCCTGGCCTCCAAGTGCACTGTTGCTTGTTCTCAAAGATCTAAATAAATGCCTAAACAACCTGGGTAAACATCTTCCCACCACAGAGGAAGTAGAACATCCCTCTGTAAGAGCAAACTTCCCTGTGTAGGAGACAAAATTTTCCACCTTGGTTTGTCTGAAGCTTAGAAACATATAATCATGGCACAGGACCACTAAGGAAGACCTCACTGCCTTCAGCTCTAGCAGCAATATGTATTGCTTCAGTCTTTTTTTTCTCTAACCTAAACACAGCTGTGGGCATATAAGCCTAACACTGCACTAAATCAAAACAGATTGAGAGCAAGAACAAACAACACCTGACATGTGTTAGTCATAGTACTTGTTGCTAGAAGATACCCAGATACAAGTGATTAAGATGTTGTAAGAATCTGCACATGGAAAAACATTGGGTATGCAAATATCCTTGATGCCTGAACTCAATATGCATAGAGTTGTGTAGTATTTGGGCTTATATTTGTAATTTTAAAGTAAACCAAATTGTTACAGTCGGAGGTTACATTAAAATTTATTTTTGTTTGAATACGCAAAACAAAGTCCAACCATAGAAAATGGTGGAGTGCAAGCAGATTTTATTTGAGAATTGACACAGGCAAAAAAAAAATGTAGAAAAGAGGTAGAGAGGAGAAGAAGATCTAAGAAAGAGAGAGAAAAGAATGAGTAAGAAAATGGTAAGAAAGAACGAGAGAGAAGAGAGGAGAAATAAAGGGTAAGAGTGGGAAGAATGAGAATGAGAGAGAGAGAGAGAGAGAGAGAGAGTCAGAGTCACCAGCAGGGGCCCAGCTGCCCAGCGAGTTTCTTCAAGATGGCGCTGATCCTGGACAGGGCCCGATGCGAGATGGCCGTGGGTCAAGAGACGACCAAACAGCCCCAGCATGGACAGCCATATATACCCCTGAGTTCCTTTTGTTCCAAAGGGGCAGCTGTCAGTCAGCCAGGGTGGTTAGCAGGCAGGCTGCCTGGAGGGGAGCAGAAGGGTGTAGTCCCCCACCCACTCATCAATCCTTATCTTCTTCCAGAAGCCATTCCTCCTCTCTTCCGGCCACTTAACCAGGTACATCATGCCTCCAGGGGCATACCAGCATTGAAGGTTGGCCCTCAGGAAAGGGGCTTCTTCCTGATGCCATCTTTGCTCTGCTCCAGCCCCATTAGCATGCCTGGAGGGATGTCCCAGCATTGAAGGCTGGTGCTCAGAAGAGGAATAGCCTCCACCCAATAGCTCTTATCACATCCCGAGGGGTCACCCCTGCTCAGCTCTGGCCAGACAACTCCTCCACCCTAGCCAGGGCTATTCGTTTTAAAAATGCTCTTTTGAGGCAGTTGCAAATCAGTGAGGTCAAACTCACACACAAATAAATAAAGAGTTTAGCCAAAATATAGTGCAATAATTACATTACAAATCTTATAAAGTAAATTCTGACCCACCAAATTCATGTCGTTCGGGAAAAGGTTCCATACTGTTGCTATGCAGTCCATCGTTGCTTGCAGTATCTTCTGTTTCTTCTCAGACTGTGGGTAGAAATTCTATGTGACCCAGCCAAAAAAATCTGGTCGTGGACCTACAGATGGCAGACCCTAGTGAATCAGCCAAGAGCCAAGGTAGAACAAATGATAATAGTGCTGACAGCCTGTGTTTGCCCAGGCTGAGTGTAACTATGTTTGCAGTCATTTAACACTGTTTGTATTCTGATTTGCTTGCCTGTACTTGGTGGCAAGTGCCTCATATCCAGGTCAGATGTGGCAAATTTTAAAGAGGCTCTGCTGGCCTTAGTTTCTTTCTGTTAGGACAGAATTGCCTTTTACCCTTTCCACGTGTCACTAGCTTTCCAGTGAAGTATTAAGAACCTAGAAAACTGTCCTCTTCTTTCTCAGCAGAAAAATGAATAACTGTATATCCTTATGGTTGGTTCTTTTGTTTGTTTTGTTTTGTATGTTTTATTATTTTTATATGTTATTTTCCTTCCCATAGCATCTTGATAGAATAGCTGGGATCTTCTGTGCCTTCTGTTATCTAAAGCTGATGGTTTATGTACACCCAGTTGTATGACGTTGCACTGTGAGGTTCTTCTTAAAGTGAGCAGTTTGAGTCTGTTTCATTTGCTTAATTTTTCTGGACTCTAATATTATTGGACCTAGCAGTATTCTAGGCTTTTTCCATCTTTATCTGGGGTGCTGGATGACATTAGGCTTTTGCTTAGCTCATTGATGGCATTAAATACTATCAAGGTGTCTTAGAAAAAGTGAAAAAAACAATATGTTTTTTAGCTTCATTGTAATTTTAAGAAAGTGTACAGACTTAAGATCTCTGGTGAAACTATCTGCAGTTTCTATTTTTAGGTCAAAAGTACTGTATTATAATAGAAATTATTTTAATTGTATCCAACATCCCACCACAGCGGGTGCTTCCATAGAGTAAAAGCCACATCATGCCATTCAGTTTAAGCAAGTTTTGCTGAGGCTTTATGTTACAGGAGGAAAAACCTCAGATATGTGCATGAATTTGCTCATGTGGTCTTCTGTCCCCTTGCTATTGCCAAAAGTAACTTTCTTGTCTTAAGCCTGGAAATGCCAATTTAAATACCATTGGGATCCACATGATCTTGATGGTGACATTTTCTTCTCAAAAGTGACTTATGTGCCTTTTCTTCAGGATTTTTTGTTTTTTGTTTTGTTACTTGTGTTATCACTAGAGGGAAAGGAATTCTTCTGGGAAGAAAGGTAGTTTTGTTTGACCATCTGTACAATGTCTATTTTTCTGATTTTATCTTGGAAGCAGAGTATCTTCAAGAACAACCAGAAGTGTCTGGGCCTGGTGGACCTGCTGACTGATTTGTTGTGTGGCTTGTAAATGCATGAGTGCTCACCATCTGCCTTTTTCTTCCTTCTTCCCTCCTTAGGCAAGAAAGAACTTCCAGGATTACACTTTTGATCTCTCTTCTCTCCCTCTTGCCTATTTATACCGACACCAAATGAGAGAGATCACACAATGGAAACCATGTTCATGTAAATAAATGTGGAAGATGCAAGGGAATGCTGTAATCAAGCTTTGAAAGAAGTAAGAGGTTTTACAAGCACAAGTGGAAGCATGTTGTTTGCTGCTAGCTTGTTAAACATCTTCTTAGCCATTATTGAAAAACAGAGCTTTTTTTGTCAAAGCCACTTTAATTCTGCATTTCTCAGTGCTGTATATCCTAATTGTTGCTTTAAAAAATCAAGACACACAACTTTTCTGCCTAAGATCCTCATCCACCCAGCAAGAGCACAGTATCACTGAAACTAGGCTTAGATGTACCAAGGTGGGGATCTGCCATTCACCTCCAGGCTATGAGAAGAGGTTTTAAAAAATAATTTCCCCCTTTGTTGTGTGGAAGTCATGGCAACACCCTGGGAATTTTGCCTAGTCAAATGAGTACATGGATATTGGCATTCACAGAAAACACTGATGTCAGGAGGTCACCTAATCCACTTCCTACCCTTGGACTACGTTGCCTGTGTTGATCAGGCATTATGACAGAGCTTAATCTAATCTGTTTTTTTAATGTCAGGGATGGGAAGCCTTTATTTTCCTAGGCCATCAGCTCCAGTGTGCACAATACTCAGAGAAGTTTGGTTTCTGTTTGCTGACTCACCCTTGCCCTAAAACAAGTTCAATTTTATCCTTCTGTTACTGTAATTCACCGTTGCTTGGAGATTATCCTGGTCTGTGCTGGCTAGGATTAAACTAGAAAAGCAAGAGGTCAATATAGAAAGAAGGCAAATAAAGTTCAAGATTTTCTGCAATGTATTAGTTGATAGCAAAGTTAACGAAAGACAGGAAGCTGCTGCTGAAGGCCTGCTGTAAGCTTGTCAAATTATTCTACAGAACTACCAGTCTAAACATATATTTGCATATAGAGGTGAAGTTGTTAGGGGGAACTGTAAAACTGGTGGGTGTGTCAACTTTTAATACAACCTTTTCTGACATTTTTCTACTGGCAGAAAATAGTTTAATAGAAAGCAACTGGTTTGAATCTTAGCAGATGATCAATAGAAGCTACTTGCTATGGAGAAATTATTTTCATGCATTTTCATGTAAAGCAAGTAAGTGTACATCCAAACATCAAAAGAACTAAACTATGGAAGAAAACAGAAATATTGTGTACATGTATGTGCACGTGTGACATGCAGATAGAAAAATGTGAATGGAAATTAAACCTTCTTTAGGAAGAACTGTAGAAGCCAAAATAATCTTAATGCAGCAGTCAAAGATGGAGAGGACTCCGGCTTAAACCCCAGACTGATTCAGTATTGAAGATGGCAAGGGAGATGATAAGTTGTTTAAACATAGGTGCCTACTGTCATTTATATAGCACTGGAATCATCATCTTGAGATTAGCAGATATGACACAATTAATGGAAAACTTGAAACCTCCTGGAGTAGCAACCTGCAGCCAAGTGGGATACCCCACCATGTCTAAAACGGAGGAAGGCACCTATGCTTAGGCATCTGAATTGCACCATAATTTGAGGACAAAGAATAAGTCAATCTGTATAAATAAGACACTATAACATGTAGAAAATTGATACGGAGATGTAGAAAAAGATACAAGGAAAACAGAGATGGCTAGTGAGGTAAAAAGAAGAAATAGGAGGTTCATCTAAGGAAGACTGTTGGTATGTTATAGCAACGACCAGACTGAAACAGCAGAATTACTTACAGCTTAGTTCTGCAGCACTGACATTGCTGTTCTGCAGCTGAACAAGAAAAGGATATATCTGTGTTGCTGAAGGATGAGACTTATTCTCCAGTGGGTAAGTCAGCAAGATGATGAGTCAGGCCAGCGGATAGTGACAAGCTGGGCTGAGAGCCAGTGGGACAGCCTGCTTTATTGCCTGTGGCACTGCGGGAGACAAGGCTGCCTGTTTGGTTTGTCAGGCAGGCATATGGTCTGACTTTCTGCCTGGCTTCAATTAAAAAAAAAAAAAAAATTAAACTCAAACAATGTACTGTTGTAAAGCCTTCGCATTCTGCTATCAAAACTCGCCTTGGGGAAACACCACTCTCTCTGATGTCTTCCAGACAGTTTTGAATCGGATTCTGGTCCTAGTACTGCCTCAGAGGTACCATGTAGCACTCAGCAAATCTTCTGTGCAGACTTTTCAGATGCACTCATGCACGTGACTTCTTGGTTCTCTAGGTACCAGCCTCAAGGCACTGGGGTATGATATGGAGAAACTCCTCAGCCTCTTGCCTAAAAGGGAAAGTTTACATCCTCTGAAAGATAAGCTTTATGTTTCTATGGCATACCTGGGATCAGTGACTGTATGCCAGTTTAAGATCCAGATGCTTTTATTCACCATCTGGAAATCAGTTGAAACTGCCCAATTATCTTCCAAGTGTTTTGAGAAAAGCAGCTGTTTGTAAACTCTTTGTACTCCAGCGATAAGTGTCACAGAAAATCCACTTGATGAAACTTGGAAGTCTGACTGTATTCAGAATAGAAGAGAGCAGAGCAAAGAGGGTTTATGGCCACATACCATACAGGTATTATTTACTGACCATTGTATTTCTTGTGCATTGGATAAACAATGAATCTTATGTGTTTGGATGTTTGTGACATCCTCTGTGATCATCTAATTGATTTCCATAGCACAATGTACATGAATAATGGGTTTAATTCAGGTGCCATTGGTTCAATTTGGCAATTACTCTGAGTAGTTAGCTTTGCTAGACTTCTATCTGTATGACAGATTTACTAAAAGTTGCACTTTATTAGTTTTCTATCTTGCTCTTTCTGTGCTGTGAATATACTGTTGCTATAGCAAATATGGATAAATTGGATAAATTGATTAAATTGATAAGTTGGTAGTTGCTTTTCTTTTCCCCTAAAATAGAAATATTATTAACTTCATTACTGTCCCTCCCCTTTCCTCTCTATGTGAAACCTTAGATTTTCCTTAGCATCTCTTTTGCCAATTGCTTCACACTTCTTTTTTACTGCATCAGTTTCTAATCCTGGCCAGAATAGAGATAATATTCTGTCTTGTGATTCTGCTTTCAGCTAAGTCTCTTGTGAGTTGCTGCACTTGCTGAAATTAACAGCAAGTTTCTCAGTCAGTGTCTGCTTCTAGGACTGATAACACTCGATGTTTACAGTTACTGCTGGAGGATGGTGTGCAGAGCCAAGGACACTGCTCAGCTCTGAGGAACAGCTTATGCTCCAGAAAGAGAAAAACCCTCCTTTAGGGAGGAGCTGACAAGATAAATGGCCAAAATTGACTAGAGTATTCCATCCCATAGGCATTATACTCGGTATAAATGTGAGGGATCATGAGAGTCAAACCCCTGCCTTCCTTAAGCCTTTCTCTTTGCCCCTTGCCTCCACCCTTCTTCCCCTGTCCCTGTTTGCTTCAGCACCCTGGGAGGATTCCATCCGTTCCTCTGCCTGTGGTCCTGGTCTGCTCCAGCCTGAATCTGTGTGTTCCTGCCTCCAGCTCCCGACTGCTGCTGACCCCAGGAGTCCAGCCTGGACTTTCCCAGGGCTGCCCTGCAGCCTTGGTGGTGACGTGAGAGTTATTGGGGGAAAGAAGTGAGACACATGGTATTATTTTTCTGTATATTTGTATATATTTAATAATTTTTTCCTTTTTATCATTACTATTGCATTAAAGCTGTGTAGTTTATTTTCCAACCCCTAAGTGTCTCTCTCTTATTCTCTCTCCTTTCTTTATCAGGGAGAGAGATTAATAGAGAGCACCTGTCATTTGGTTAATTGTCAGCCCAGTGTTAAACCTTGACAAATGTTTACTTGCACACTTGACAGATAGAGTTATGAATTAATTTAGCTTTTGGGTTTTTTTTTTTTTTTTTTTTTTTGGTTGAGTTATATTTCTGCATTTTCTTTTAGTTTTTCCTTCTCCAAAACTTCACAGTGTTTTGTGTTGCACTTAAAAATAAACACTAGTATTTATTTTTAAATTAACAAGTGTCAGTATTTGTCACTGATAATGCTGGCAAAGGAAAAATGTACTTGCTAAGGCTTATTCTTTATCCTTTCCCTACTATTACAATACGAATGGAAATTTTACTTTAATACTTCTAAATGCATTTTTAAAATTAATTTCTGTTCACCACCACTATTCTACTTTGTTGCCCGAACTAAAAAATGTTGGGATAATCTTTCATTGCAAGACAACTGGCTTGATATTTTACTTCACAAAGGTAATGCTTTATAAGTCTGTTTTAAGATTTACATCAAGTGAGTTTTAAGATTTACATCTTCCTTTCTCCCACTGCCAGACCCAAACCTTATTGATGTTTTGGGACTTGTATTGGGCTCTATCTTTTAATTCTCTTGTGAGGATCTAGTCAGACAGATTTGCTTTACAGAAATCTAAACCTGCCAGATTTGCTGAAGGGCAGAGCTTTTCTTCATATGTTTTGGGAGGTGATTTAAATTAATTATTCAGGTTCTGGAATACATAAGCACTGTTTTATTTCAGCCTGTCCTTTCAAACCACTGCACTATTTCTGTAGCTGTATTTCTTTGTTTTAATCTGGAGGGATCTACAGGCACTTGTTGACAAATGTCCTACTTACTGCTTGCAAAATTCTGTGCCACATCAACTATGCTCAAGCAGAGCTTGCTGTTGCCAGCCTTGTCAGTGTTCACTGACAGCAAGATTAAGCTTGATTTGTCTGACTTACAGTTATTATGACATTCTTGAGAGCATGAACTAATGTGGTTTCTTAATAATATAGTGTAGCCCCAATCCTACCCCTCATTTATCTCAGTAATGCATCAACTCCGATGCCTATAATGAAAGCCAGATTCCAGCCCTGTTAATTGTTTCAAGGACAATGTGTTTTAGTGGGAAGAGATAGGGCTGGTCACCACTGGAGGCATGAGATGAATAAACAGAACATAAGAATGATGCCTGTCTTACAGCTAACTCAGCTGGAGGGGGTTGTGATTAGTTGCATGGCCTAGTTGGAGGCCAGGTAACCAGCAGTGTACACCAGGGATCAACATGGGCTTCAAAACATGGGCTCCAGCATCTGTTAATGATATGGATGATAGGGCAGAGTGGACTCTGACCAAGTTTCCCCACGATACAGAATTTGCAGGCACCACTGATACACTAGGTTGCATTGCTATCCAGAGTGACCTTGATAGGCTGGAGAAACGGGCTGGCAGGAACCCTATGAAACTCAGAAAAGGGAAGCATGAAGTCCTGCACCTGGGAAGGAACAACCTCAGGCACCTGTACAGGCTGGTGTCTGCCTACCTGGAAAGCAGCCTGGCAGTGAAGGACATGGGGGTTCCGGGTGGAGCCAGCAATGTGTTCTTGAGGCAAAGAAAGCAAACGACAAACCAAAAGGACAGAATTATTCTCTATTACCACCCCCTCAAAGGGAAGATAAAAGGGGAACAAAGACTAGAGGCTTGAAGTTGGAAATTAAAAATAAAAATTGTAAGCAGATTTACTAGCACAGGGAGGTGGTTCTCCCAATCCTTTGGAGACCTCACCTGTGTCCTGTTTTGGAGCCTCCAACACAAGAAGGACATTGAGGTGATAGAGCAAGTTCAGAGGAGGGTCATGGAGATGATTAGAGGGCTGGGCACCTCTCCTGTGAGGAAAGGCTGTGAGAGTTGGGGTGCTTCAGTCTGGAGAAGGCTGCAGGGAGACTTCATAGCAGTCTTCTAGTACCTAAAGGGGGCCTACAGGAAAGCTGGGGAGGGCTTTTTGCGGGGATGCGTAGCAGTAGAACAAGTAGTAATGATTTTAAGCTGAAAGAGGGTATATATATATATATATATACACGTATACATATATACATATCTCAGGCAGAAGTTCTTCACCATGAGGACAGTGACACACTGGAACAGGTTTCCCAGAGAGGTGGTAGAAGCCCCGTCCTTGGAAGTGTTCGAGGCCAGGTTGGATGGAGCTTCGAGCAACCCCGTCTAGCGGGCGCTGGTCCTACCAACCCGAACCAGCTCGGGGTGGCGAGGCCCCGTCTCCCCTCCCGCCGGGAACCCGGCCTCCCGGAGGAGGGGCGGCTCCCGCCCCAGCGCAACCTCCGAGGGTGCCCGGCGCCTCAGCCTCAGCCGCCGCGCTGGGACGGGCGCCGCGGGGGAGCTGGGCCGGCAGGAGGCGTCCTGCGGCGGGAGGGAGGGAGGGACGAGGCGGGGGGTGCTGGCTTTCCCGGAAACAGCGCCGGCCGGCGGTAAAGCGGCGGCGGCTGCCGCGGTGGGAAGTCGCCTCTGGTCCTGCGCCCTCGCCGGGCGGGCGGGTTGGCTCGGATCGGTGCGGCGGGCGGCATGGAAGCGGTGCCCAGCGAGGAGAAGCCCAACCCGCTGCAGGATGCCAACCTATGCTCCCGGCTTTTCTTCTGGTGAGCGCCCGGGCAAGGGCAGGGAGGGACGGAGGGAGGGCACCGCTGCGAGGTGCGGCCCCGGAGAAGTCGCCGCCGCGCCCCGGTGTTTAGCACCGCTCGCCTCGCCTGGCCGCTCCATTAAGGGTCTGGCCGGCGTCCAGGGGGGATGCTGAGCCCGGGCTAGGAGCCGCCCGGCTCGCACTTCAGCGTGACTCCCAGAGAGAGCCCATGTGCCCCGCCGGCGGCCGGGAAGGGGGATGGGAGACGGCGGCCGGCACTGGCCGCCGCGTTCCTCCGTCGGCTGCCGGCAGTGACTCGGCAGCCGCCGCGCCTCGGCCCCGGCTTGCCGCCCGCCCCCGCCGTCCCGGCATGTCAGCCCTGATGGCCGGGGCAGCCCCTCGCACGCCGCAGGCGGCTGCGGGGAGCTCGGCGGCGAGGCGGGGCGAGGTCTCCTGAGGTGAACCCGGCAGCCCGAGTAATCTCCGGCCGCCGCCTGGGGACAGCCCAGCCGGGGGCCTTGCCCGTATCGGGCAGAGAAGCCTCAACCGGGCGGGCGGCGCCGAGCATGGCCCCGCCGCCCCTTCTTGAGCATATGTTGGGTTCCCTCGGTAGCTGCGGGGAGGGAGGGAGGGAGCGTCCTTTGCCTCCTCGCCCGGGTCTCCCGGCCCTGGACCGGGCGCAGGGCTGCTGTTCCCAGGCATTGCTCTGCTGGCTTCCCCGCCTGCATAACGGATCGCGGGCAGGTATTGCTCATCTCGCCAGGGCTTGCTGATCTCGCTTTCGGCGTGGGGCTTTCCTTTTCCGTGAGCGAGGTGATTTCTGAGCGGCAGAGCAGCGTGGGAGCTTCCCGGTGCAAGGGGTGGTCGGGCAGCAGCCGGGCTGCAGCTTCAGCTGCAGTCGCTGCCTTGGCTCTTAAGGGGTGGGGGGGAGTATCTGAAGATGTCATAGGGATTCTCCTGGCTTGTTACGGTGTCCCCTAAAACTTCTGTGGGACCAGATGACTAGTAGTGCTAAGTTAGTGCTTGTTCTCTTGTTAGCGGTGGCCTTGTCGAGGGTATGTGTAAGTACTCAAGGGAAGGAACAGCTGCGGCTCAAAAGTTTAGTTGCTTTGAAATATAAGAGGAAAAGGTGTGCAAAGTGAAATGGGAGGGCATCAAGCTTGTCTGCTAAAGCAGATCCTCTTTGGAGAAGAGCAGTTAGAGGGGTACTGCTTATTTTGCTTCACCTGTGCCTAGGGGGAGGCAAGAGAGGGCATGGCACAGGAAACTCTCTTTGGAAGACTCTGAAGCAGCAGTGAAAAATCTCTTTGATCCTATAAGCAATTCTAAGCAGGTGCAGGAATCGCTTTTGGAAGGCAAGGGGATTTTAAAAGTCCTGTGAATTTTAGCTGAGCAATTTTTCAGTCAAGGTTAAGTCCTCAGAGATACTTTGTGCAGAAGGAAGGAAAAAAGGGGGGGAAGAAAAAAAAAAAGGAAGAAAAAATAAGGACATTTTATGGTTGAGCAGAACTCCCTGTGTTCATAATTTTGACTTACGCTTTCTTCTTTGACATCAGGAGTGCCCATGTTTGAAACAGTTTTGCTAGGAAATCCAGGCAGAATGAGATGAACCTCAGTTGGCCACATGGCATTCCAGGACTGCTTCTGGTCTGTTCCCTTTCCCTTGCTGGGACCTCATGGTGTTACTGATCGGTCTGCTAGAGATGTGAAAAAGGAAGTGTGCAATGCTCATAGCCAGTTTTCTGACTGCTCCTGTCTTCCTTTTTTTAAGGCCTTTTCTATTCATCTCCATCTATTGCAGTGAAATGTTCAGTAGCCACAATAAAATGCCTTAGATTTCTCAAGGTTTTACCTTTTACCCCAGACACATTGTAGGTTCTTGCATCGAAAGTCTGGAATAGGTAGGTGGAAGCCTGTGTTTGTGAGATGACAGTCCTGCTGGAAGTCTAGAGATGAACTTGGACTAATGCTTTGCAGTCAGATGGTATTGTACAACTGGAGAGCTTGTGCTTTGATAAAAGGGTTTAGAAGGGTATGAGAAGTTTTAGAAGTTGCCCTTTGTACTGTTAGACGAGTTTTCATAGCAGTGTAATTCACAGCAGCAGAAATATTCCCTTTTAAAGTCTTGTGTCATACCTGTGCTGCATGTGATCATAAACAATACCTGTATATCCTTTTTATTTACTAGCCAGAAAGCATTGGTATTTTCTTAGCGAAAATTCCTGCTGAAATGATGTCTGCTGTGGCTTAAATTGACTAAGCAGGGGCTGTCACTTTTCTGCAAGTTAATACTTTTTTTACATAAAATCAAGGAAGTGTTGAAACACCCTTCACCGGCTATACGGTTCTTAAGCTTCAATGGTAGCTTTAAGGACTGTTCTTCCCTTCTACAAAGGGTATCAAATCTGATACATAGCTCTGTGACTGCTGCTTTGGCACTGCTTCATTTTAGCTGCTGTCTCGCACAAGATGTTCTGAAGTATTTTTCATCTGGAGAACTGTAAAAGCAGTGCTTGAGGAGGGCTGTCCTGGGAGTAGTGGCAATGCAATTGCTCAAGGGTGCCTGCTCTGGTCTCCAAATTCAAGTAGGGCATTGGAAGTAGCTGGGCAATGGCCTGTCTTTAGTTTTATTTTATGCATGTTTTGATGCAAAAATTCATTTTTACCATTGTAAGGAAGCACCCTCTGTTTTGTTGCCAGTAGTGCAGAAATAAACCAGAATTATTGCATGAAACAGGATCAGATTCACAGGGGAAAAGAAGCAATGTTTTCATTGAATTGTAAAACTAAGGTAATGAGTGTGTAGGCTGAAGACACATTCTTCTCCCATTGTTCAAAGCTTGTCTTCTGGCTTTTGGGTTGTGACTTTGACAAGTATGAGCTTGATGAACGTTAAATGCTCTGGTAGTACATTCATGGGAAAAAAGAGCATCTGGATCGTCTGTGAATATTGTTATTTTTATAATGCATCCCTTGTGTAATGTTAGTCTGGATGTGACAAGAATAAAAACTGTTTATGACAGAAGGATGAACATCAGGGCAGTTGCAAAATCTTCTTGTTTTCTGTAGCTGTCACTGAAATGCCTGTATTAACATAGAGTTATCATGATCCAAATTGTTGTTATGGGTGTTCCAGATAGTACGGTAGCTACTGACTTCCCACACTTTTGCAAGGTCTATCTGGTAGTTCAGTTACAGAAAGCAAGTGTTCAGGTATCCTTCTGATTTACTTCCTCTAAGGGGGTGTTGGTTTTTTTTCTTTTTTTGTGTTTTTGGTGATTTTTAAAAATTGCTGGTTTAGCTTGCTGGTGAGATTGAGGGCTTTGAAGGTTTACTTTCTTTTTTGGGCCCCTTCAAGGAAGAAAGTACTCAGTCCAGTGTTTTTCATGGGTAAACAGCTACTCTGTTGTAGAAAGTGGTTTGAGTTTAAAAACCATCCTTATACTCCATACTTTATGCAGTTGAAAACTGCATTTTTCACACTTTTTTTTTCTGCCTTGTGGAGTGATGGTTATTGAATTAATAATTGTACATGGTAAGAATATTCCTCTTTTCTGTCTAAAGATCTTTGATCTTTCATGTTCGTTAAATAGCAGGTCTTTTTATTTGGATTTAGCAATTTCTGTCTTTGTTCAAAGATGTTTTAGCTATACACCATTTGAATTTTATGCAGTTTGTTTTTCACATGTTGAATCCACTTCTGTGGAAAGTTACAAAACAAGTGCTATGATAAAATTTTTAAAAGATTGGATAACTTTTGGCCCATTACTAACGTGAGGAGAAGGGCAAGCTGGAACACTCTGTGAAGGGTATCTGGTGTTTTTGTTCAGAGAAGTGAAAGAAATGAAAGCCCTGCTAAATTTAATATATTTGTAATTTTAAAAATAATATTTACATAAATGATTAATAGCAATTGCATATCTGTCACAGACTCACTGGGGCCTGTGACAAGTTCTTTGGAGCACTGGACAGTGTCAGTGTACCCTAAGGCTGGATGCCTTTTTACATCATCACTTGACATGTGGCAATTGTCATTAAAATAACAGCATTAAAACATGAACTGAAAACTTGCTCCAAGGCATCTGCACTGTTATGATTCCAAGGAATAAACAATTAGTTTATGATTACCTGTTGGTGTCTGACAGCATTGTTCTTGGCTTACTATGCCTGTGCTTTAGGGAACATGACAAAACCACTGAGACTCCTTCAGTGCTCTGGCTTGGAGTGTGGTGAAGAAGAGAAAAAGGAATCTTTGCCTTTGAATTTAAGCATGAACAGAATGGAGTAAACATAGATTTTTCTAACTTAAGATTTTCAGTGATGACTGCACAGTATGTAGCTCTGTGAGTAGTCATGAGATGCACTTCTCTTGTAGCAGTGTGTATCACTACATCCCTTGCTTTACTTCTCCTCTTTCACCTCATAGCTTAGAATTGGAAGGGCCACTGACTGATTTAGTTGGATTTCTGAGTAGGCCTAAGTGTCACCTGCATGTTAGTCCTGTGACTTGACTCTTCTGAAGTGTATTTTAGGCAAAGAATTTGCTTTTCTTGAGAGTTCCAGCGAGAGTCCAGCAGTGAATATATTTGCCTGTGAGGATTTCATGTTTACTTCAGGTAACATGAAATTATTGAGTAGTATCAGGCTTTGCAATTGGCCTGGGATTTTGCCTGGTGTCTGGTGAATTCCCACTGGCATTGCCTGAAATTAGTGATGGTAACAACTTGTAGCTGATACCACTTCATAAAAGTTCTCTGATATAGCTAATATTTAATCCATTTATTGACTTTGTGGTGCAAGATGGCTATTTCTAGCAGGACTATTTTGTTGCTATAGGATGCTCTAACCAAATACGTAAGCATTTTCATTATAAATGAGCAGAAAACACATTTACCAAAGCATGAAATCAAACTTGCTTCTGATTTTTTTTTTTCCTGGAAGAAGACTGAGTATCATGCATGCAAGATTTTTAAAGGATAATGCCTTGTTTGTTAATTTATCAGATACTTAATAGTAGTCAACTGGTAGTCAAATTTGTATCATGCAGACTTAAAATTAACGCAGTAGTTAAGTTTTGTTTTGTTGCAAAGATAGTTGTGTAACAGAAGAAAATATTTGAAAGTCATCACTTGTGAGGTAGTGAAGTTAAATAAGTGATGAAAGAGTGCTAAGTAGATTGTATTGACTATGGCAAGTGTGTGTTTACTATCAGGATGTTAGCATTTGCTATCTACAGCAAATATCTGAGCTTAGATATGTGATTAGATTAACTGTTTGAGTATAATGCAATACTGAGGCAATTTGCCTTTGGAATACCTTAAGTAAAGCATACTCTATCATTTACAAGAGAAACTATCCCTGTTTTACAGTTCCTGCATAATTTCAACTTTAGGAGTGCACTGTATTGTTTTATTTTTTTCTCCCAAATCATTTTTATTTCCCCCACTTCTAGAAATTTTTTTAAGTAGAGTGAAAGGGAGATAATGTGATTAGATTCTGGGACTGGAATGTTAAAAATGACCATCTATTTTTTTTCTATTCCTTGCACCAAACCACTTGTAATACCATTGTGAACTCAAATATGATTTTCATTCTTCCTGTTTCCATTACTTACCAGAAAGGAAGTTAATACAGAAATTGCTACCATTAGGTTTCAGCACATGCATTTTCTTTTGGAAGTTAAAATTGGAGATGATTATGCTCAGCTAGATTTTTTTTTACAACTTAGGTTTCAGGGTTTAAGCCCTTTTTTGTTTGTTAGTTTTTGGTTGCTTTTTTCTATTGAACTTATATATGGACTAAAACACAGTTTTTAGATGCATTTTTCAGGTGATGAAGAAACTGCCCACTTCATCAAAGTTGTTTTGGTAATTATCTAACTGGAGATTAGAAAGGTGTTTGGATGACCAGTTCTTTCTGTGAAATGGAAGATCTGTCGTCCCCTTGCTCTATGTAACTTCTGAGACCTTACTTCAATAAACAGCTTGTACTAAAATTTATTGTTATAAGGCATAATCCTCAGAACTTTATACAATTATTTTATATTTGGGATGTACTCCTTGTCATGTGGATGCTGGTTTTAGAATTAATATTTAAATAATAGTCTTTGAAATGCCTAAGGTACAGGTGAGGCTGCTCCTGCATTCCCGGCTTTCAGGCTCTCCAGAAAATGTTAGCTACAGTATGGTTTTGGTTTTTATTTCTTACTTGTTTTTTTTTTTTTTTTTTTATTCCTCACTCTCTGTTTGTACTTTGTACCATCTGGAATATCAGGAAGTATCTGGAGTAATCAGGTGTTTCATACCTGGCTGATACAGCATAGGTGAAAAGTAGGAAAGCAGCCTGCAAGAAGTGTGGTCAAATACCAGCTGGATTACTGTCAACATCAGGAAGTATATTCAGCAGCTGAGCTGCTTACACTGTGCTGTGAAAAAGTAACAGCATGGAAGCTGAATATCAAAGGTTAGTACCATTTGGCACTGGAAGTGGAAGCCTGAAGGGTGGTTTTGAGTTAATAATGGCTTTGAAGTAATTTCATTGTATTCCTGTTTTTTCCTTCTGTAAGCAATGAGAAAATCTACCCTTTAAGCTGCAGTAGGCTGTGGAGGGAAGTTGCAACCAAAACACCAGTTGAAAAACATCTGAAGAAATATCGGAACGTCCTCTGCTTATTAATTGTAGATGAGTGTCTTGGCAAGGGGAAGTGGGGAAAAGCAGCTTACTGAGGAGAAGGGGTAGATTTAAAAAAAATTTTAAAAATCTCATGATCCTACAAACTGCTGCAGTGATATTTGTGAATTCTTGCAGCATAACCCTGGAGACTGTCAGTGTGTGTCCTTCTGGCTGTACATCCCACCCCAGTTGTGCTGCTCTGGACTGAGAGCAAGGACATAGCAGTGTTACCTTTGCACTGCCAGTGTACAACTTCAAGTGATGAAGATGGGTTAGCAGCAGTACAATAGGCAGGTAGACACACCTGAGTAAAGCCATGGAGGATAAGCAATGGGGTTTTATAATCAAGAGTCCCTGTGAGGAATCCTCACTTACTCTAAAAAAATAAAACAAACCAAACAAAACCCCTCTGCAAAGTAGGAACTCCAGTGAAAGAAATATGTGTTACTTTGCAGCTTAGTAGTTGAAGTAGTGCTTTCAAGTCATAGTGTTAGGGAAGAATTTGGGTAAACAAAGACTCTCCTGTGCAACTATTGAAAAGTAACTGGACATTGAGTGTAAATGGATGATTCTGGTAATGTAATGCACAAATAGGCTTAAGAGGAATGGGGAAAATGCAGTTTGTAAACCACCACCTTAAGGAATTACTTGATGAGAGTATACAGGATGTGGCTTTGACTGGGTACTGCAAAATTACATAGAAGTTAAACTTTTGCCTATAATTGCAAATAAAGGACAGAAAAAAAGATTTAATTTTTTTTTAACTTATAAAAGTAGTTCATTTAGTCTCATTTTTCTGACTTTGCACTTTCCTGAACAACCAAGTAAAATTTGGCTGGTTGGCTGTGTTGTAATTTTACAGGGTGTGTAATGTCAAGGCCCAGGAGTAGGAAAATGCAGGAAGTGAATGTTTATATTGTGGTCTTTGTGTATCTGCTGGTGCAGAAATGAATCACTTTCTTTTTTTATCGGTGCCTAAGGTACTGCTGTAGAGGTGGAAAGATTCTTTGCACCCGAGCGGTGAATTTTTTGCAATTGGTTATCTCTTGGGTTTACACCAGGCTATGGAGTGATTTATTTATTTTGAAATCTTTATTCCTCGTGACATCAGTATTCTGACAGTAACAGAGACTAGTTCTGGGCTTCTTTCCAGACTGGTGTCTTGGATCAGCTAATTGCCTTGATAGAACAGAGGCATTCCCAGAACACAAGGTAGGGAAGGATTCTTCCAGATATTCATATTCTTATGTGTAGTTCATGCTAGCAAAAATTTGGGCTAAGCTCTTTAAAATCATCATGTCAACCTCGTGTTTTAAAAGAGTAACTAAAATGAAGTGATATGTAAGAATCAAATAATTACTCAAAATTCTTAGCAGCCTGGGTGAAAGAAGTTGAATACTAATGGGTCCTATTTTTACTTCAGTTGAGGAGCTTCTTCAGAAGGAAATACAGCAATGTGGGACTGGGGTGCAAGCTTTTCCTCCCCACCCCGTTGCTGCTTTTATTTCTTCAAGCAGTAGATTGGTAACGAGTGCCTTTCATGTCCAGCTTTGGGATAAAAAAAAGTAGTTTGCATTGCTGTCTGTATGTTCCCTTGTATCTCTAGGTTATTTTCTGTTTATTATTTTAATTTTTTTTTTGTGAGAAATAATTCAACTTGCACAGTTTCTGTGTTCACCATTAATTCTGCTTTTCTGCGTTGTTTTTTTTTTTTTTTTTACCATCCCCCCACCCGACTCCTGGGGAGATCAGTGTTAGTTGATCTCTGGACAAAATACCCGACACTCTAAGAAGCAATCTTTCTTTATGGCTAAATTGAGGTTTTGGGGATGTTCTTTTCATTTGCCATTGACTTACTTGACAGCTTCTTTTAACAGGACTCTTGCAGCATTGAAATTTAACTGAGCCTTCAGGCAAAAGGAGGGCCTGGTTCATTTGCTTGTTATGAATGTGTGACTGGATTAAAGCTAGCTGTGTGAAATAGATTGTTCTCAATTCTGCTGTAAGTGCAGAGAATTTCAAGAGCTGTGATCTGCTTGTGGCATCTTGTACATTTTTTAGTGTAATCAGTGAATATTAACATCTGCTCAGTCTTCTTTCTGAAAGTTGATGTTCCTTTGTGAAGTTAGGACACATAAGTGAGAGGATGAAACTTGAGCTGTTCTTGCCTTAGTACTGAGCATTTGCAGTGGACAAGTAGGAGTTCTCATTCTTGGGCTAAAAAGCTCTTGAAGGACTAACTATAACATGAAAATAAGTTTTTAACCTTCTAAAGATCTTCACGTATAGTCTACAGTAAAACAACATGCTGTTAAAAACTCTTGTACTCTGGCGGCCTCCATAGCAGTAGTTCTTGAAGATCAGTATTTTGGGGGACAGTAGTTAGAAAGTTCAACAATGGGGAAACTTTTAAACTTTTTCATTCCATGCAATTTTTTTCCTTACCTACCTACAGTGGATTTGTGCTGAGTCTTTGCCATGTTGTCCATTATAATAAATGAGTCACAAACTGAATTACTGCAGTTTTCTGCATGCTCCTGCCTGGTTTGCTCTATCTTTCTTCTTTAATGTAAAAATAGAGTTTGTAGTGTGGTGCATTACTTTTTTTCAAAATTAGGGTTTTCTAACTGGAAAATGTGAAAAGGCCAGAATTTCCGCTAGGTCTCGCAGGAATGAGTAGTTTGAAAACTGAGGGTTTTTTGGAAGTTTTTGCCCTGAAGTGTTATCTTCATGTGCCATTTAGTTTGGAGATTCGGTCTCATAATGCTTACAGTACTTGATTGGTATGTAGATGGGGGAAGAGAGGGGATTTACTACAAGCCGTAAGGACATGGAGCAGGCGGGTGTCTCGTCAGTAATTTTTTTTGGAGAGTGTGTGAGGGTCCAGTCAGGCTTTGCCTCAAATGACAATTGCCAACTAGACGCACTACTCCACCACCCCCCTAAAAAAAAAAAGGCATACAGGAGGGGGAGGGAAGGGAAAGAAATATTGCCTGGAGCATAGGACTGGCCTGCCACCCGAGGCCACAGAATCCTAAAGGTGATGGTACTCTTATCTTTCTCCTTCTCTCTGAGGAGATGGATGAATGATGTATTTGTCTCAAAGCAGGTTGAAGGCATTGAGAAGAGGTGTGAAGGGAGGCCATAAAACTTGAGGTAAGAGGGGAGTCACAAAATGTGAGAAAAACCATCTCCCTGACAGGCCCAGGTCCAATGCTGTTAATTAAGAGAGGCAATGAGGGGAAAATACCTAACCCAAAACTGTTAATTCTGCTGATGTGACAGACTGCAAACTACAACAGAGGCGACCACTTGAGGAACTTTCCAGGCCAAGTCATGATGAGCAATGACTGGCTAGCAGTTGTGGCACTGCAAGAAATGGATAGCATAAAAGGAAAAGGGACTCTAAGCCCTGGCCCTTCTTCTAGGATGGCACCACCCCCATACCCCCTTCTCTTCTGCCATGAGACCAACAGGATGCCGCTGGATCCTTGGGTGGTGACTTTCCTCTCCTTTCTCTGTCTCGCTCTCTCCCTCTACCTTTGGGCGATGCTTTGTTTTCCCTTCCTTTCTCTCTGTTTTCTCTTCACTAGGATTAGGCTAACAACTATATGCCTACCAATTCCGTGTTCAATAAAATTGTGTAGTTGTGTTATCTTTGTCCTTGCAGGATCCAGCAAGAATCTCTGTATTTCCAGCCTTAGGGCTGGAAAGAGTGTAAGGCTAAAGGATAAACCAGGTGACTCCAGTAATCCTGTAGGCTTGACACAGTTACCTTTCATCTGGTTATGCTGCAAGTGGGTTACAGGGCAGCTGTGGTCAACACTTGCTGGTGCTGTTGGCTGTAGTGCTGAATCAAACTGAGGTGAGGACAGAGCAGCAGCCCTCAACAGAAACACTGTTCTTCCTGTGGTGTGGTTGTGGTTTTTCACCATATTTTGAGAAATGTAAGTAGAGGAATGGTGTTCTATAGTGTAACATGAAGAGCATTGCTTTTTTTTTTTTTTTTAATAGTATACTACAGTATAATTTTAAAGTGTCTCGTATTTTCCTTAGTGTGTTCTACTACATACTAATAAACAGGCAGCACTGTACTGGTACCGGTGAGCCACACCTGGATTGCTGTGTCCAGTTCTGGACTCCCCAGTATGAAAGAGACAGAGACATACTGGAGCAAGTCCAACAAATGGCCACAAAGATGATGAAGAGTCTGAAGCACCTTTCCTACAAAGGTAGAAGGTTCCTGGGACTGTTCAGCCTGGAGAAGAGAGGGCTCAGGGAAATGTCATCAGTGCCCTTAAGTACCTGAAGGGAGGGTGCAGAGAGGACAGAGCCAGACCCTACTCAGTGTTGCCCAGTGACAGGACCAGAGGCAGTGGGCACAAACTGAAAGACAGGAGGCTCCCTCTGAATATCAGGAAACATTTTTTCACTATGAGGGTGACAGAGCACTGTCTCAGTTTGCATAGGAAGGTTGTGGGTTCTTCATTCTGTTCAGGAGCCATTAGGACATGGTTCTGGGCAGCTGTCTCTAGGTGTACTTTCCTTAGCAGGAGGGTGGACCAGATGACCTCCAGAGATCCCTTCCAAGCTCAATCATTCTGTGAATCTGTAATAAATAATTATGCTACTTGTTTAAGTTAAATGTCGGAATGATTTTTGGTTTCACTACTTTGGCAGCAGTAGCTGGTAGAATCTTGTAACTATTTCCATAGATGTGAGAAGGATTTATCTCTTTGTTTTCCTGAAAGGGCTGCCTCATCCTGACTCATGCTAATGGAGTTGGGGAAGAGAACTTGTTCTCTATCATTCTCTTGGAAAGAGAATTCAACTTGTTTTTGGAGTACATTGTAGGCTAATACTGGTGTTGCAAGAAGAGGAATGCTTGGGATCGGCCACATGAGTCAGTTGAAGTTTGCAGATCTTCCACTAGCTGCCTGTCCTGGAGCAAATAGAACCTCTTTTGTCCATCAGGCAGAAATAGTCTGAGTGGCCCTTTGAGGTATTTGCCTCAGGTATGCTTTTTACCTGTGTCTGACAGCAAGAACTGAGGCTGAAGAATAAATGTTTCTATGGAGCAGGTTCATTGTGTCAAACCAAGCAGAAGTTCTTGTGTTTGTTGGAGTAATTGGTCTTTGGGACATTTGGTCAGGGGAAGCTGTGGCAGTGATTTGGGTCCTGGTGCTATTTGGCCTACAGTCCATGCAACAGGCATGTCTGACAAGTACTCTGTTTCTAATTGTACCTTTAGCATACATTGAGAACATAACAGCTCACATATGCAGATCTTCAGTACTTGCTGCAGGAGCTTAAAACAGGCTGTTAGGCATCAAAGATGCTACTCTAAGGACAGAGACTTAATCTTTGAATGAGTCACACAAACACTGTGCTAACACGCTAAGTAGTGAAGGAACAACACTATTAATCCCGCTTGGTACATGCAGTAATGCCACAAGGTCTGGGAAAAAGGTTTTTGCAACAGTTCTGTCTTCCAATAAACTTTCTGGACTCCCTTTCCTATGGTTCAGCTTGCCCCTCCACCCTTCCTAAAACTAATAAACAAACTTCTTATAAGCCAGTGTATACAGAATTTAATTGGAACATGCCTGAGCAAGCAAGGCAGTGCTAGTTGAGTATTCATAACCATTGTTGTGGTTGTGAATAAATAAATGCCCTCATTGTAAGCCATTCCAGGTTTGAATTCTCACATGGAGGCCTTCAGAAAATAAGGCACTTCATGTAGTACACCAGGTACTCTTTTAAAAACTGTGTTGGTGAAGTTGGGTAGTAATTAAGCATCAGAAACTAAGCAGCAGATAGGAACTTTCACAGGCAGTTGACATCAGACACACGGCAGCAGGAGTACAGAGTATTTTTTTCCAAAGCAGGTTCATCCTTGACCTCTTGGTTCTGATGGTGTTGGCCAACTGAGAAAGTACCTGTAGGATACAAGCCTGAGAGCCAGAATCTGCTTTTCTTCTTGAAACCAAGTATCATGGATTCAGAGAGATGAACTGGGTGGCAACTGCAAGTTCTCTTACTCCTAAGGGTACTCCTAATGGGGTTCCCACTAACCCATGCCTGGTTTAGAAGTATAGCTCTCTTATGCTCTGTCCATGAACAACTTAGCAACTTTTTGTGCTTTTTGCTGTGTGGGACACAATTGTAGTGGTTTGGGCCTCAACCTATCCTTCAAGCTTGAAGAAGGATCTGAGTGCCTAAGAAATAGTTTTACTGTTCCCTGACACAGTTTTTTTTTCATCTAATGAAATACTATGTTTTCCAGCAAACTTACAGTAGCATATTACAGTTTATTTTCAAAGTACTGTCATAAAATACTAAGCTTTTAAAAATCCATCCACTAGGGAAACTGAGCTGTTATACATTATTTTTACTTTCTGAATCTACACATTGTGACTGTGTGCTTTATGCTATTTCCAAACATAGGTAAGATTAGTTCTGGTAATAATCCATTATTTGCCTAATTTTACGTTTGAGTGCTTGTCTTTAAATTACTGACCTTTGGTATTTGTCAGGATAGCAGCTGAGTTGTTAGTTTATCCCTCATGTAAATGGATAGCCACACTAGTTACAAAAAGTGTCTTTTAATAGGTATAACAATGTTGTTTACAACAGTAATTTGTCAGTATTTTAGTAGTGGATTATGTTTGTTTTTTTCTGGAATGTTTAAAGGAATGCTGACTTTCCTTAAATCTAAGGAAACACTGTAAGAAGACAGTTGCTTTAAGGTGAGGAAGAGTTTTTTCTGGCTGTTTGGGTGCTATGGGGCATAAACAGCATTCCCTTTTGTAAAATGGGGGTGACAGTTCTTGGGTAAGAGAAGAGTGCAGTAAAATGTGTGGACGTTGAATCATGCAGAAGAAGAGGGGAAAAAGGGGTAAAATAGTTGAATTAATGTGTGAGGAAATTGCCCTTTTGTTCTGCTGACCAGTTTATTAATAATTTGTATTTAAATAGGTGGTTGAATCCCTTATTTATTACTGGCCATAAACGGAAGCTTGAAGAAGATGATATGTATAAAGTGCTGCCAGAAGATTCCTCAGAGAAGCTTGGAGAGGAATTGCAGTGGTAAGGAGGAAAATAACTGTTCTCTTTCATTGTATTTCTGCTGGTGAAGGCAAGAGTCTTATTCCTATTCTAAATTTAAGAGGTTGTTGTAAGTACTGTTAAAAATGCTGAAGAAGTAAGAGTAATATTTATAACTTGTTTACTATGGAAGCATTTAAATATTTTCAAGTTATTCACAATTAACATACATCAGAGTATTTCTGTTATGTCACTTATAATTAATTTGGCACTTAGTAGAATGCTTGGAAGAGTAGACTTTTCAACTATTACTGCAGTAGTCCTTAATGAATTAGTGTGAGTCTCCTGGCCTGTGGTAGAATAGCTGCAGGAACTTTTAAAATTTGCTTGTATGAAAGTGGGAGGAAAGTTTCATGGTTTTTTCTTTGTTTTTGGTTTTGAGTACAAGCTGAATTAAGTGACAGCTGTGTACCCTTTTTATATGCATGTGTATAAAATATGTGTGCATTGAACATATGCCACTCTTTGGTAAAATGGATGAAATTCTTTGGATGTCTAAAAGCTTCCATCTAAGAGGTGTTTTTATTTTATTATAAATAAATTCGCATGGACTATGCACCAATTCATATTGTTGTGGACTCAGGAGGAGCTATCTTATCAATATTGAAATATCTCCCAATAAAAGAGGTAAAGTGTCTTTAAGCTTGCAATAGAGGAGATTTTTGTCTTCAAATAATCTATGCTGAAAGTGAATTAAATCAACTTTTCTAATAGTTTGTTTTGAATTAGAGACTCCTCAATAATTAAAAAGAGTCCAGAACTGGAAGGTTATTACCAGGTCTTACATCATAGTGCTCTGGATGAGCTAACTGCAGAAAGAGGGTCAGTGAGAAGGTCATAAGATTACAACTTTTAACATCTTTGTAGCTGGAGAGCTTTGCCAAATTCCCCTGCTGTGTCTTGAAGCAGTTCAGGGAGTTTGCTGTGGAAGAGGATGGACTCTTTCCAAAGATTCTTACACTAAAAACACACATTTTCCATGAGTCAGGAAATGGCAGAAAACACAGCATGCAAAAATAAAGCGGTTTTTAATTCTTTAGTGTACTTGGCCAAGTAATGAATATAATTCATAAATAGCCACTTAGGGGATTAACCTTTTCTTTTGGGCCAGCAAACCCCACAGAATGTACACAGTTTAAATGCTGAATCCTAATTATTTAGAGAATAACTATAATCCTTGTAACAGAAAAAAAGAGGGTAAAAATAATTTAAAAAGTGTTTTCCTACCCAAACTGTATGCTTCAAACTTGTGTGCTTTGTTGACAGATAACTTTGCTTTCACACCTTAGATTAATTTCAGCCATCAAACTGGCAAAGTCAGAGGGTCTGGCAGAAAATATTTATCCTCCAGAAGCAAGGGGGAGTATCCTGCCTTTTACTTCTGTCCTCCAGCATGCTTGTTTTTTCTTTGCCAGGTACTGGGATAAAGAGGTGCAAAAAGCAAAAAAGAGAGGAAAAACACCACATTTAACAAAAGCCATTATTCTTTGTTACTGGAAATCCTATTTAGTTCTTGGAGCTTTCACAATGATTGAGGTAAGTGGTGTAAAATGTCATATTAACACACTTCTTAGCTAACAGCAATGTGAAACTTGGCCTATTCAAACGTTCCTGTAATTACTCAGGAAAGTTAAACAGATGTATAGCCCTCTAGAGACAGAAAAATTGAGTTGTAACTGTGGGATTATGGATGTGGGACATTATGAGCCACTGGCTTGGCTTTTAGGTTTAACTGTGTTTTATGTATTTGAGTGAGGTGCCCAGTAAGAAAGGGATTTTTGCTGTACATAAGTAGCTGTGAAGAGCACTCTGTAATCTTTACAGATCTAGAGTGTAATACATCTTCATGCAATTTTCATAACATCAAAGTTTTTATTGGTAATTGAGAAAGTTCTTTTTGAAGTTTTAGCTAAATTTTAGTGTGGAAGATATTTCTTTTGGATCGTATGTTGATAAAAGATGTCTTGTTGGTTTAGAGCAAAATAAAGACAAAACAATGCAGGATGTGTCTCTTACCAGTACTTGGCTCTTGTTTGCAAACTTGAGTAGCATGGTTTGATATGAAATTATTAATACTTTTTTCTCTCCTTTTTCTTTCAGGAAACCCTCAAAATAATTCAGCCAATATTTTTGGGGAAAATTATTAATTATTTTGAAAACTATGATTCCTCAGATGAGGTAGCTTTGAATTTTGCATATTGCTATGCAGCTGCTCTGTCTGTGTGCACCCTTATTCTAGCTATAATGCACCATTTATACTTCTATCATGTACAGCGGGCTGGCATGAAGCTGAGGGTAGCTATGTGTCATATGATATATCGGAAGGTAAGCAAACCTGTTCACAGGAATATTTGGCATTTGATGGCTATTGCATTAGGGAAGTTTAAAAATACAGCTATTTTTTATGTTCATGCTTGCAATTCCACTGAAGTTACTCGTTTGTAGAAACATAATGCATGCTGGTATGTACCAGAACTTAAATGTATCTATGTGCTCTGGCTCACTTTTTGGTATTACTGCAGCTGGATGACAGCTTCTGTCCTAGTGAAGGTAGTGAATTAAATAGCCCTGAAGCCTAGAAGCAACTGCTGGTTTTCACCTGTTTGTGCTATTAGAGAAGAGCCCTTCCATATCTGGTGAAAGGGTTGTGTGCTGGAGTGATAAGGGGCTGTCAGCATGCAGCAGGAGAGGGGCAGAGCTCCCAGGGGATTCTGTCTGCTACTCAGCCCTGCGGTTTCATCCCTGGGGAGGATGTTATGCTTGACTGTCACCATCTGCTTCGGTACTTTCAGTTGCCTGGGAATATTTTTGTTGTCCAGTTTCCCCTTCCAGCTCTGTTGTGGTTAATGATGGGATTTATTTATATTTTCTGAAAGCAGTGTTGCAGAGCTAGTGAGTTGCCTCCTTTGTGGGCCAGAGAAGCCTTGTCTTGGGGCATCCATCAGGTTAGTTCAGCCAGTGGCTCTCCCTCCAGGCTGGTAGGAAGGCTCAGCATCTGCACAGGCATAATCCTGTTAGCATCCCTCCTATTTGTAGGGCAGAGAAAGAGGAGTGGGCAGAGAAGAAATGGTTCAGAACAGTAAAGGTAGGGTAGAGCTATTTTAAAGTATCAGTTAATGGTTTTACTGTGGGAGCACTTGAGTCCTTCACCAAGGCCAATGAATATGAGAAGGGGTGTTCAGTAACACCCCTGGTGTTACTGGTTTTTGTGCTCTTTTTGTGTCCTGATCAAGAAGCAGCTGTCCTTGGCCACAGATGGAGCCAAGGCCATTTTCAGATGTAAAGTGGAGCAAGAGAAGTTATTGATACTGCCTCCAGGAAGGAGCTGAGTGACATCCAGGATGAAACACTGGCCTTGATGTGCTCTGGGGATCAAGTAACCCAAATTGTAAATGTCTGCTTCACTCTTCTGAACCCGTTGTCAGTATCCAAACAATTGATTCTGGTTCTGTTTCCAAGCAGAAAGTTCCTGCTGGGATGGTGGAAGGGAAAATGCCCCACTTTTCTAGCTTTAGTACTGCTAGAATAGTGACCTGTTAGTTCTTACCTCAGCAAAGATGCTTAATTGAAGGATCAGGACTGTAATATTTCTTTAGAATATAAACACATCCATGTTATTTTAATGATTAAACATAGGTACCATCCATTTAAGGCAAACACTGTTAGGTTTTTACTGGTATAGGTCATTCAAAGAAGTGAAGAGAGTAGAAATGGCCCCATTGTAAGTGTTGATTGCTTTTCATGCACATATTTATTCTCCTCCCTCTTTTGATACCTTGGAAATTATCCTCTGGGAACTTGTCTCTAACATGGCACACTGCTTTCCTGTACATAAACATCTCTCTAAGGTATTAATTTACTAAACTGATTATCATAACACAGTTTGAAATTCATGAAATATGTATACAGTGATCTTGTTTGTTGCAGAGTTGGTATTAGTTTAGGAGCTTGAAAAATAAATGTCCATAATGTGCCCCCTCATTTCTACAGTTGTGATTAAATGGAAAATTTAATCTCCCCTCATCTCATAAATGTTTACTCCTGAGGGCGAAGACTGAGGTAACAGAAAATCATTGATAAACCTTTCTAATCATTTGTCTTTGCTATCTGTGGCTTATAGATAGGTCCTGCTTTCTCTTTATCATCATACAGGCTTTTGAAAGAATCTGGATGCTAATTTAACTGCAGTTTTGTGGTGTTAATTAATTGCTGTAGTAAATAAAAACTTGGATTTGCAAAGATGAAGAGGTTGGAGGAGAGATCATCCTTGATGGAGAACTTCAGATGCTAGTAATTCTGAAGCATTAGACCCTTTTTTCATTTCCTGGAAAGTTAAAATCTCATTTGCAAAACCCTGTATTCAAACTCCAAGTTGTTTTGTGAGTAATAAGAAGTATTAGTGATGCACACAGGAAGCTTGGAACAAAAATGAAAATTGAGTCTTATGACTCGCAATCTCATGTTTTAAAATCAAAGGCTACTTAGGGAAGGCTGATTATATATAATTTTTTTTTGAAGACTTAACTTCTAGAAGTTCCTTCAGGGGTTCAGAATAAACACTAAAGCAGATTAAATTCTGGAGTAGTTGGTTGAGACAGAAAGCAGCCATGAAGGTGTCAGGACTTAATTGACTGAACAGTTATATTATTCTTTTTTATGGTCAGTTGTCCCTTTTTAATGTGCTTTTGAATTAACTATTTGGGACAGGGAGAGATTAGAGCAGTAAGCTGGGAGTTTGGAAGACAAAGAATGGGTAAAGAATTGGAAGTGTGCCTGTGCAATTACATCTGGGGGAGGTGGGGCAGTTTAATCTAAGATGTCAAGTGTATAAACTTCTCTTATACGGTTAAAACTTCCTTTCCTTGAGAAAGGATGCTTGCTGGTAAAGATACTTGTACAGAAAATGTACAGACATAAAATCAAACAGATCTTCATGCTGAAAACAGGTAGATATTTGGCAAATGTAAAATATAACGTACATTCAAACCACAGTTGCATTTTAAAAAGGCTCTGTTAATGTTTAGTAGTATTTCTTACCTCTGGAGTGACTTTATAAATGTTAAGGTCAAAGCAGTATTTAAAGCCACAGTGTACTGACTTTGGCTTGGATAGAGTTAATTTTCTTCATAACATCTCATGTGGTGCTATTTTGAATGTAGTACAAAGGGGAAGATGCCAAAACAGGACTTTTTGGTAGAAATCTGTTACAAAAAGTTAATCTGCTGCTTTGTGTAAGGCTTATCTCACATCAATCGATAATTTCCCAAAACAACCATTGCTGCTTCAAAAGACTAAAATGACATTGCCACTGATGATAGGAGTGGCTCTTCTCCCTGAGAAGGTAAACCAGTCACAGGAGCAGCCTCCTTTCTGGCTCAGATGCTTGCCTGGTTCCCCTTGAGACTGTCTGGTCAAAATGAACTGGGATAGTACATTTTGCAACTGTTTTCACTGCCTGTGTCTGAAATAGCCAGAAAGAGGTCAGAAATGTGACTCGGGTGGTGGGTCTGAGACAGACCCAGACCATGGGTCACTTGCAAGACCACCAGAGCAATGTCCTCTTGGGTGACTCCGGTGGAACTCACCTAGCAGGTACCTCTACATCTTAAAGGAGCAAGTAGCAGGAGGTGATGTAAACACACCTTGGTGTGCAACCTTTTCAACTCCTCTTATTATGGTCTGTGGGTATCTTATCAGCTTTTGTAGGAGCTTGTCAGCTTTGGTCTGTGGTGTGGAGTAAAGGTGGTAGGCATGGCAGTGCTGTGGCCTCAGTGCGGCTTTGCAGGGGATTTCAGGTGGATGGGAGAAAAATGGCTTAAGACAGGGAATGGAGCAATGCTTTTCTCAAATAATAAATCTCATCTCACATACCAAATATGCTAGATTTATTATGGAATATCAGAGGAATTAATTAGCGGGCTTCTAAATGCTGCTGCCTGCTGGTTTCAGTGGATTCAGTAATAACAGTTGGGAGAGGGAGATGTGCACTGCCTAAAATGTGTTTTTGAGGTGAGAACTGTTCTTTTACAGGAAAACATGTAACCTGTTTTGTATATTTTTTCATTTGTGCAGCAAAACTGTGTTTTCTTTCTAGCAGATGTAAAGAGAAGCAGGGTATTTGAGCAGCTTTGCTCATCTTTGCATCTTTGAGCTATTTCAGTTTGGGTCTTTGCAGTAATGTTCAGATGTCTTTTTTTTAAAGGAGTATTTTATGATCACATACTATTTCTTACCAATTACCTTATTCGTTGACCTACAAAATATTTGTTGTTTACTCTTGTTTTTCCTATCATGTGCCATGAAAAATTACAGCTTATGATTTTACTAGAGTTACTAACAAAGTAAATATGAATTTGTAAAGGGATATTCTGATTTTGCAAAGATATCACAGTTTTCAGTGTTAGCAAGAGCTAACAGCATAAAAGAATAACTTGGGTTTTTTTGTCTTCTGTCAATAATCTCATTAAAACCAGAATTTTTTCAATTGGCCAAACATTGTCCTTCTTTTATTTCAGTCTTCAGGTGGAGTTTTCTGTTCTTGTTTTGAACAGATGTTCATAATGTAGGGGGAGAACAATGCAAATGAAAATTATAGGGTCTCTTGTTTAGTTTTAATAACGTATTCTATTGGTATTTTTCCATTTTTGATCACTACAGACATGGAGATAGTTGCAGCAGTTTTGTTCTCACAGTCCTTCCCTAGGATGTTTTTTATACTTTCTTCTTCAGGACCTTGCTCAGAATGTGTAACCTAACCCACATGTTATCTAAAATTCTTGAACTATGCCTAGATATTCTCAGGCAAAAGCTGAGATGTGCCTTCAGCTTTTGCCCCAATCTTGTATTTGTGTATTTGGTTTTCTAGGTACAGGTGGCACACTGTAAGCTGTGACAATTTGAGTTTGTTCTTATTGTTTCAGGCACTTCGTCTCAGTAATGTAGCAATGGCAAAAACTACCACTGGTCAAATAGTAAATCTGCTGTCAAATGATGTGAACAAATTTGATCAAGTAAGTAGCATTTATCCAAGGGGCTGAAGAAATAGAGGGGGTTGCATTAAGAATTTGTTTCTTACAGACATTTGTTCTTGTTGTTTCTCAGCCATCATAGGACAAGAAATTTTGCCTTAAAATATTGAAGAAAAACATACTTCCCCCCCCCCCTTAAATATTTTCCTTCTGTTTTCCTCAGTTCAGAGAAATGTTGGGGGATAAAGATAAAACAAAATCGTTGTGGTAATTTGCTTACTTTTTGGAGGCCAGGCACCTCCATGTATATTTAGGACTCCGGTGCAGAATCCTCACTGGATGCCTCAGTACCTGCCTGAGATTAAGATGCTTTCTCAGCTTTGTGTTTTTAGGGTCTGAATGCTAGAATGAAAAGCTAATTTTTGTTTCTTAACTCTTTGCCTAGGTAACAATTTTCTTGCACTTCTTGTGGGCTGGACCAATTCAAGCTATCGCAGTAACAGTGCTTCTCTGGATGGAGATAGGCCCATCATGTCTTGCAGGAATGGCAGTTCTCATTATTCTTCTTCCTGTCCAAACCTGCATCGGGAGGCTTTTCTCTTCCCTAAGGTAAGGTTGCACATGTTGAGTTGTAGGTGTTTCTGGTCTTGGGTTTTAAGATGTTCATGCTGGATGAAGGTGGAGTACTCCTGTGAGATCAGCTTCTGGCTGGTGAGGTTTTTTCATTGTTTTTGTCTTTACCAGTGTTTTTCATGGTCACTAATGTGAGGTTTCTTGATTCCTGTTTAGGGACTTGAAGGGGTCTGTCTTATAGACATGCAGAAAATATCTGTACCTTGCTGTAGATCTTGCCATAGAGCTGTGTAACACCTTGAGCTTTGCCTTCCTGCATTGATGCTTAGGTTACTACCATAGTAATACTATCAGACCTGGTGTAAGTTTGACTTAGAGTGGTGGTACCGGAGTTGCCACAGTGTTCAGACTGTTTTATGGTCAAAAATCTTGCTCTCTCTCCTCCAAGAAAAAGATGCAGAGAGGGAAAAGGTGAGGAAACTGAGAGAGAAAGGAAGAACAAAAATATGATGCTGGTTTAGATGCCGTCTAGGAGGATTCTAACCATCTATGAGGTTCTAAGTGCTTTTGCAGTAATATTCTGTTATCAGACAAATTTAATTTTTCTGTGACTTCTAAAAAATTACTTGCCTCAGGTGGGAATATTGAATTATCTTCAGTGTTCTTGCTTCCTAACTTTTTCTTGTGTAATTAATCATACTCTATGATTACATCATACTCATGATGTAATCATGAGTTTACAAGTGCCTTTTGCATCTCAATGGGAATATTTTTGTGTTACTTTACTGTGTGTTCATGTACATAGTGCGTATTTGTTGCATTTGTATTTAGAATGAATGAATGGACTCTTTGGATAAGTAAATTTTTTTTCAATGAGATTCTGATGTTTTCAGGTTGTATTTTAATATGAGATTTCCAGAAGTACCAAGAGTGTTATTACCATTGCATGGCTAGGCATGAAGAGATTGCTGAGAAATACAAAATAAGACTAACTTTTAGACTTAATTCTATTTGTAACCACTGTGATAGTCTTCAGTTATTATGCTCGGGTGCTATTTCTCAAATAATGACACTGTTCAGTGTTCTCTGTTAAATTCTAAGGTTTTTGATGGTAAAATCAAGAACCTGCCATATATACTTACATGTGCATTTTCACTGCATGTGCAATATGCTTGCATAAGTTTCAAACTGCTTCACTGTTGGATTTTTTCAATTTCAAGTTTTTGAGGTTTTGAGCTTTGAGCCAACAGCTAAAATACTGAGCACTTAACTAGTTAGTACTTTATCCTTGGTGGTAAGCATCATTATCCCCATGCAGTTGGGAAACTGAGAAGCAAAGAGATTAAAGGACTTGCTTAGGGTTGGACAACAAGGTGACAAAGATCCCTTCTCAAAGGTATCTATTTAAAAAGTTAAATCAGTGCCAGTGTAATGTTTGGATTTTTGCCCTGTTCAGTAGCAGAGACTTGTTTGGATGCTGTGCAAGGGAAAGAATTTATTAACCAGAGACACTTTTGCTTGTCTGTGTTTGCACAGATCTATGTGAATAGAAATGTACAGTGAACAGAAGGAGTTAATGGAAAAACTGGAATGGATTCCAGCTCCATAAGGATGACTGTGTTCACATGGCAGCTGCTGGGAATCTGCATGGGTTTAAGGAAATCAGCCTATGAAGAAGTAATTTAAGGATTAAAGCTTTTGCTGAAATCCAGGCACGCTCAGTGTGGCACCTAATTTTTGCTATTATTCAGCTTTGTACCTGTGACCCAGTGTTGTAAACACATGCAGGGATTAACTTTAATGCTGTAGGAGTTTGCAGAAACAGACTCAGTTTCCTATGGAATAGTATATACACTGTATACACATAATACTGTATTATGCAGTATTGCTTTTACCTGCCCAAGTATTAGAAGTTTCACTAAGCACACGTGACCTAATATATTATTTGAGAAATAGTTCAATTATTGGACTGAAGATTATTATATATATATATATATTCATAAAATCTCAAGCCTTTCACTGTTTGGCCATGTGACTGTAATATTCTCATCTAAAGCCCTTTTAATATTAAGAGAAAAATTATGTGGAGCTGATGTGTCCGACATGATTAAACCCCACCAAATATACCTCTTTAAAGTAAAAAGGAATTCTTCAGCTTGCTTAAATTAGAATAATTATTAGTATCACAGAGGAGACTTGTCAGACACTTGAAGAATTTTCCAGTCCTTTCCTGTTGTACTCTTAGCATGCTCAGTGAACACGTGCTTCCCAGTCATCGTGCTATGGATGTACTCTGAACTTAGTATTTTGAAGACTGAGGACACTTCTTCCTCTGCTGTTAATTGCTATCACTGGAAATCTGTGTACTTTAGACCATCATATAATATCTCTGAGACTGTGGCTTTTGGTATGTATATACAAAAGAAGCTTTTTTTGCAATTTAGAGTAGAGTAACTAAAAAGCAACAGAAAATACATCCCCACCTCTTGAATATTTTTAAAGTAATGTGAAACAGGATGCTTTACTATAGTGACATTTCAGCAGGAAAACTGAAAAGTTGGTTTATGAGAACTATGACCTTTTTGATTCACACCGTTTAAAAAGGCTCAGCAACCTCCATTAAATTTATTATTTTGAATCATCTTCCACCTCCTGTTATCTGGAGACCAGCCTTGAAGTTAGGTCTGAAAGTTGGCTGCTCCAAAAGATCTCAGGTGAGAATCAGTGTTTGCTGCTGCTGAGGCATGAACAACACATGCTGAATTTTGCCTTTTTGCAGTTGTGGAATGTCTCTGGGAAAGAAAGGATGAGCTCTCACATTCTTTGAGGAATTATTTTTTTGTACTGTTCCTTTTTGAAAAAGGAAAAAAGCCTTAGCAAAGATAATCTCATTCCATGTCAGTACAGTTGGTTTAGGCTAAGCTGTCTTCCTCAGTCTTAATAAGAAGCCTTGATTGTATTAAGGCCAAGTTCCTACATTTATTTCTTTTGCCATTTTTCTTGTGTAAATATTTCTTCATACCCTGATTGAGCATTTATAGAACACTGGTGCTGAGAAGATTTTTTAGAATGGTGGGCAGGTGCCTGAAATTCTTTCTCTTTAAGTTCTTTAAACATTGCTGTTTCTTTCAGAGCATCAGAGAAGTCTACAGGGGGAAAGCTTAAACTGAAAAAAATCTTTCTAAAGAGAGTGTCTCATTTTTAAAAAGTACAATTTCTGAATCTTGACTTTCATTGGTATATACAAAAAAAAGGTAATTGATCAGGAAAAGGTATATTTTAACAAAATAAGGCCTACCATAGCCTTCACTATGTGTGAAGTATGTTGGTTGACATGAATGAACTCAGAATTGTAATAGGGTTAATTAAATCAGTTTATGCATTCATTACCTGGCTTCTAATTTTCAGTCCTTTTTTTTCAAATTAAAACTGTTTTTTTATTTAATTATATATATTTTCCAGTTTGTTCATCATTGTGAACATAATGTAGAACAACAATAGATATATTTACTTTAGTATTAATTAAAATTAATGCTTAAATGATACTTATTTTTAAAACAAAACCGTATCTAGCTCAGCTTTCCTAAACTATAGCTCCTGTACTAAATAGTTGTTGCTTCAACTAGAGTTAAAGACATAAACAGTCCAGTTTCTTTAACAACATCAGAAAAGCCTCATGAGGATGGTTGCTACTTTGACATTTCAAAAACTTCTTCAAAAATAATTTTCTGGTTTTTGTTGAGGTTTTTTTGTATACAAATATGAATTAACACAAAGTTCTCCTGAGAAGAGGGAATACCAGGAATACAGACATACCAAGTCTGTCTGCTGTGTGTCAGCTGAAAGATACTGCATTATGAAGAGCCTTTACTGCAGTTACTATAATTTGAATCCTCATTACAGGTTTAAGCAAAAGCTTCATTATCATGAGTATGTTATGAGATCCTAAATAGTGTCCTAAATAGAATCTGAGGATTTTTGCTTTGTGTTATTTACAGAAGCAAGACAGCCACCTTAACTGATGTCAGGATTAGGACGATGAATGAAGTCATAAGTGGGATGAAGATAATAAAGATGTATGCCTGGGAAAAATCGTTTGCAGAACTTGTGAATGGTTTAAGAAGGTAATCCTGGAAAGCTTGGTATATGATCTGTATGTTTCTGGTTTTTTACGTGTCAGTAAGTGCATTATTTTTAGCTTTGAGGTGCAGTTTACTTCAACTGCTTTGACCTTTCTTTTTTTTTTTTTTTTGTGTGTGTGTGTGTGGGTTTTTTTTTTGTGTTTTGTTCGTTTTTGTTTTTGTTTGGTTTTTTGTTTTGTTTTTGTTTTGTTAAACTTGTGAAGGAATGAAAATATATCGCAAAGGGACAGAAAAAGAAAGAAAAGATCTTTGTTAGGTATAAATTCTGTTTTTTTTTAAATGCTTCCTTTTACAGTTATGTTTAAAAATGGCAACTAATAAACCACAGTAGCTGTAACTGAACTATTTTATCCTCATAGTTCTTTAAACTCATAACAAGGAACCAATAAACAGTCATTCCCCATGTGAGAAGCATATGGAATCCAACTTTCTGTCCTCAGTGATAGGATCCTCAAATTGTGCTTTGCTTTGCTTTCCTTTCTGTGTTTGTAGCTTTGCTCAGGCCATCTGGGAATGGTGGAAGGAATAAAGACAGCAGCTCAGGAAATCTGTAGTTGTTCAACTGGCAAGGTCAACTGAGTAGGGTATCCTAAGACAATTTCAGAGGTCCGTCAGCATCTAATTAAAACTCAAATTCAATTTTCAATCAGTATTTACACATTTCCTTGACATTTAGCATTCAGTGCTAAAGGACACCTGAAGTTGTCCTTTACAGCTGAAAATGTGTATTTCTCATAACTGAATTTTCATGTTGTTTCCAGCATATAGAAGGCTGTCATCCTTCTGTAGGTTCTCTGTTTTTTAAATTTTTCTTAAATTTATTTTATTGGAAATCCTGTTTTAAATTTTTTTTTTCTTTTACATCCATGTGCTTGCAAACTTGCTAATGTTCCCTGAGACATTTCTTCCCATGCACATAATCCTTTCTTCCTTCAAATTATAGAACCCTTTGCTGATGGAATGTTCTTGATTGATTAAAAGCTTTTCTCTCTTGTGTGGAGCCAGGGAGGATATTTCTTTACTGAAAGCTTCCTCAGTGTGTATTCAAATCACTAAACTTGACATTTCCATGTTCAGTGCTCCACTAGGATTAGAGGCTTCCTTTTTAATGGAGAGAAATGAGCCCTCTTTCCTAAGTCTTTAACTGGGCTGTGGAAAGATGTTGTTAAAAGTCTTTAATTCAACCAGGTGATTTCTTGTTCAGTATTTATTTCCACAGGGGCCCTTGACAGTTGCTAAAACAAGATCTGAGCTCCTCCACTGCTCTTTTTTCCTGTGGCTGTCCACATCTGTTTCCTTTGCTATAACTCTGTGCCTTAAGACAGTGTAGTACATTATATACAGCCCGTGGGTAGGCTGTAATTTATCTAATATATACGCAGAGTAGCACAAAGAACTTGCTGATCATCCACAGATAGTGAGAGGCTTATTAAGGATTATTATAGGGTGGGAAAAGAGTTCCATCCAGGCTTGTAGAAGTAATTGAATTAGACCCAATTCAAATAGTTTACATACAAATGTTCTTTCAGTGTACTCTGGAGGAGATCAGAGATTGTGAGCCCTTAAGCTGAAAAAATAAGTCTTTGAAACTCTTTGAAAGTCTGTCATTTCAGCCAGTTTGGCATGTATAGTGGGAAAGTTGCTAAACTAGTTTTCCAGTAGTGCATTCTTGCCTCTTTTCTCTCTAGTAAGTGAGGACTTAATTTACTTCAAATTGTTTAATCATAACTTGAATTTCTAATCCTAATATTTATTTCCAAGCAGAAGGTAATCAAAATGATCAAGATTTTTCCCTGAGAATTGCCTGAATACTTGGGAAGAGAAATTATCTGAGTTATGTATTCCAAATTATTCCAAGCAAATAAAATTAGAATATATGGGGAAAGAGTAAGTTGTTATGGCTCTCTTGATAAAGGAAAAACATTTTTAATAAGTTATGCCTAATGGCATCCACATTGTAGATAGTGCTGCAACATCTTGAGAATTGGACTTGATGAGTCATTTAGAATTGGAAACTGAAATTTAACTGAAGTGGAAATTGAGAACATATGCATCAGCAGCTTTTCAGTTGCTGGAGGGAGACTTATGTCTGTGCAATACTTTAATCACTATTTAGCTTGGGTAATGGCTGGCAGAACAATTGGCCTCACAGATTAGTATTTTCTAAATTACAAACCAGAATTCCTAAAGCAAAAGAAGCTAGGAGCATGGTCCAAATTGGGAAGGATTTAGTCTGAGATCAAAGGAAATACTGCAAATCCTGTGATCCAGCTTGAGGAGCAGCAGCTGAATACTGGCAATACTTGGGTCATGGATGAACTCTTGATCTTTTGGAACTTGCCATGTTTTTTCAATTGGAGAGTATTATGTGTTGATCTTTATCAGGAGTTTTGTGACAGAAGTCTACTGGATTTTGATACTGGAAGGATGAGGAGTCTGTGGGTTGTCTTGTCTCTTGTACACAACCCTGAAAGAGTCGAAGCAGATTAGAATGTGAATTAAAATACAAATCTGACCAAAGCAGACAAAAAGAGTGTTTTGGTTTTCTGTCTCTGAAAAATAATTTTCTTCTGTAGCTATTAAGATGTTAAATGCCATAGTTTTCCCCACTCAATTTCCAAGCCTTTTGAAAATTTTTTTTGTTATTTACCATATAACTCTTCATTTACATGTAAGTTGGGGGAGGACAAAGAATATATATGCATGAAATCCTGAGAGTGGGTTTCCCTCATCCCATTGCTGAGGGCGACTGTAACAAGAGAGATTGATGCGGTTGTATTTTGCGTTTTTAGGAAGGAGATTGCCATGGTTATGAAGAGCTCCTACCTTCGAGGACTGAACTTAGCCTCTTTCTTCGTGGCAAGCAAAATAACAGTGTTCATGACTTTCATGGCATATGTACTACTTGGCAATGTTATCTCTGCAAGTCGGGTGTTTGTTGCAGTGTCCCTGTACAGTGCAGTACGACTGACAGTAACTCTGTTCTTCCCTTCGGCTGTGGAGAGAGTCTCTGAGGCAGTGGTCAGCATACGACGAATCAAGGTATGGTCACTGGGTTGAATGGTGTGTTGATTCCTTCTCTTGTCCTAATGTTTAAATGTCACTGACAAAAGCAGCCTTGTTTTAGTTTGGCAGTTCAGGATCTGCAGTCTTGCAGCTCCCAATAAACACGTCTGTATGCATGTTTCTCTTAGAAAATCTCTGCAACACCTCTTTGCACATATATTTTTCTCTGTATGTGCGTTTCATATTTTTGCATTTTTCATATTTTTACATATTTAAATAGCAACACGTTCAGTTTTCAAAAATGCACTGTATGGCAGGCTGAAACGTAGGAGAGCAGAGGCAGTGAAGATATTTCCTTTATTTTACTGTCTTTTTCCTTGTGGTCACAAGATTTTGCTTTTAACAGCTGGCTCCAGCTCCCCTGCACTTATGATTCCTTAGGGATGTTTTTTTCAGGAAACCAGCTCCAGAACTGAAGCTCATTGGACAAATAATCGTCATCGTCCTAGTGAATTTGAAGCATCCTTGTTGCCATTGCCAAGTTTTTAGTTTCTGTTTCCCAAACAGCAAAGTGTTTCAGGTTTGGACGTTTTGCTGTGGAATGAGAAGATACTGCCAGACTGAAACTGTTTTACTGAAAAGTAAATAAGTGGAAAGGAATTATTAGAAGAGAGTAGAAAATTATTAAGACAAAGATGGCTAGATATATTTGGGAAAAACTAAAAATGTTTTTTTTTTTAAAGAAGGTGCTTTCTCTTAGGTAATGCAGAAGAAGTGAGGTTTCTGCTCCGATGCTATGCTACACTTAGATAGAAAGAAAGAAGCAGGAGGTGACAAATGTTTCAAGTGACAATAAGGAACAATATTCAGATGGGAAGTAGCAGCCTTTCCTCCATATTTTTGTATGCATACTTAAGAGCTGTGTCGCAAAAAGATTATTGTGATCTCTGTATTGTGTTTTTCATTACATCTCTTTTTTTCCCCTCACTGTAGCCAGAAATCTGAGATCTGATCTGCATCTTTTCTGGAAGTTTGTTCAGTCTTTTGTGGTAATATGCTCAAGGTCCCCTCATGAAGCAAAGTGAGAGCAGTTGTTTTTCAGAGTTATTTTGGTAGACATGCAGAAAAGATGATAAGTTTCATCTGGGTACAGAAGAGCTTTCTCTTTCAAGGACAGTCATATCTCAAGCTAATATTTGCTTCTCAGCATCTTGTGAGGAAAAACTTCATTTTTCTCTGCATGGAAGATTATTAAATACAAAAAGACTAAAAGACTTTTTTGAGAGAACTTGAGTATCTTAAGGCTTGAGTTATTTTACTGCATTTGAAAGCTTTATTTCTCATACTGATTTCCCCCCACTGTTTAAAATTCATGGTGTTAACCATACAATGTTCTTCTTCATTTGCACTGGTTTTATTTGAAATCTTCCATATGTGATACTGAATGCTTTTGAGTTCTACATGGCTAACTGGGATTTGTAGCTGGGATGAATATTACTGCTAGAAGACAAATTCCTGATAAATGTAAAAAGGACAAGAGACCAATTTCTTGCCTATAACTAATGATGCTTCTGTGGTCTTTTCTTAAGCCACTCACCCCAGTACTGATTTAGACTGAGTTTGGACTTTTTTTTCCTAGTCTTCCACTCTCTTATCCTGAGTTCTCTTAATTTACACATGGACCCTTTTGGGCCAGCCTGTCTATAAACCCTTGGTTCTTGGCATCTTGCTCCTGTTTCATCTTAGTTACTGGCTTTTTTTAAGTTACTGACTTCAGCAGCAATCTTGGGTCTGCACACTGTTAGCTCAGTACCTGTTAAGTAGTCTTGGCTTGTAAAACCAAGACCTTCCTTCTTTTCTGAAAATGTTGTCTGCTAGAGGTAAGGTCTTTATGCTCTGTGATTCAAAGCATGGTAGAATCATTCACTGTTTTTGTCTTAAACTTGTAGTAACCTATCCTTGAAAGTGTTCTCTAGAATTTCATAGAATCATAGAATGATTTGTCTTGGAAGGAACCTTAAAGACCATCTGGTTCCAACCACCTTGCCTGGGCAGGGACACCTTCCGCCAGGTTTGACCAGGTTGCTCAAAGTCCTGTCCAGCCTGGCCTTGAACATTTCCAGGGAGTGGGCAGCCACAACTTCCTTGGGCAAGTCTCACATTAAAGAATTTCTTCTTTGCCTTTTCTTTCTAAATATCTGTTAGCTATTTGTAAATCTAGCATTGGGCACTGTGGGCTAGAAGTGCAGATGTGGTACAAATGTGTGTTTATGCAACTGGAAGGAAAAGTTCTGTGACTGGGATATAAAGTAGAAGTACAATAGTGAAGGTGCAATGAACTAGTTTTGCAGATGTAAACAAGTTTTTTTGTTAATGCTCATGACTTTAATAGGAATAGGGGTTCAGATAGTGCTCTGCAGCATTTTTGTCACTAAAAGAATGCTTAGAAGGGGCAGTGGGCAGCTTCTTACTGTGTCCTCATTGCTTTACTGACCTAATTGAACAAAAAAAAGCCTTCACGACCAAAGCAGTGGAATGAGAAGGTGTTGCAGTGATGCAGTGATGATTTCTCATCCTCTGTGTGAGAAGAGGGAATCAAACAATTACATGGTATGTCAGTGTTTCAGTGGAAAACCAGGGATGTTTCTTAAGGGTCATTTGCTTTGGGAATTCTTTTATTGAGCAGGTTGTCATTAAAGAGTCCCATGGTACTTCCAGGCTAAAGAAATCTGAACTTCTACTAGTCTGGCAGATGGGGGGGCTGCTAAGTAGTTAGAAATACATTGTTGAAGGGGTTATGCATTGCTTTGGAATTCCTTCATCAGTATTTAATCATTTCCCCCCCCCCATAATTAATGCTCTGTATGCTGCTTCCAAAAATGCATGCTTTCCCATTCCCAGTCTCACACTAGGTAATATCCTGTTTTTTCTTTCACTGCAGAACTTTCTGATGCTTGACGAGGTCTCCCACTTCCAGCCACAACTGCATGGCAGTAATGAGAATATCATTCTTCATGTTCAGGACTTGACTTGCTATTGGGATAAGGTAAATTTACTTTTACTAAATGTAAACTAAATTGGTGCTGTAGGGATTTAAGTATAAAAAGCAGTATGTCTTTGCACAGTGTGATGGTATTTTGTATTCCATCTTTTGTGTATGAAAATCCTTTTAGTATGTTAAGCTAACTGTAGAACACTACTACACTGTAGAAAGCATTACGAAATGCATCTTAAAAGTAGCTATTCTTAAATATTGTATTATATGAAAATCTGTACATTTCTGTGTGAAAATACCTGTTGCTATCAAACAGTACTGTACTGTAGCTGAGCTGCTTAAAGTGGAATTAAGGACAGAAGGCACAGTAAGGTGGGCCTTAGCATATGGTTTTTTTCCCCTCTGAACTGAATGCTGACCAGTCCATTAGTCTGCAAACAGTACAATATTAAACTTGTTATAACATTTGAAATCTTTTGGGACTGGTCTGCACATATTTGTAACTCTGTTTTAATTGAGACTGCTCCTGTACATAGGGTTATCTGCTTACAATGCATCAAACCCACTTAACTAGAAAAAGGAACAATACACTAGTTAAACATAATACATTTTCCCTTTTCTTTTAGAAAGGCAAACATTGACTTGTTTCTGTTGTAAGACTGCAATTGCTATGTAAGCAGCAATTTGTGATGAATTGTTAGAGCTATTACAAATTGCCAGTACACTTGCACAAGGGAAGCTTCAGTCTCCAGAAGAAATGCTGGAAGCTCTAAAAATGGGTTTTGCATATAAATGTAATGCAAATAAGGCATGTCACGTATTTCCCTGAATATACCCTCTTCCCTTACTCATGTTGTGGACCAAGGAAGACAAAGTGTGAAAATACATGTAAGCATCTACCTACTACTCAGCTCCAAAAGAAAATTTCTACACAACTGTGCTTTACTTTCTCAGGGTTGTCTCCGTGACATAAATTCTTTCTCAGACGTTGATCAGTCTTCTAATTGATATGGAAAACTTAATGGTGAATACATTCTAATGCAAAATGGAATGTATTTCTTGTTCTTTGTTTTATTCCAAAATCAGCATTGGTACCACTGTTAACAATTCATAGGGTATGGTTGCATAATATACCCATAAAACATCTTAGTTTTTTTCATGAGTTATTTCTATTGCATAAAGCAGGGCAGCATGACTGGAATTACTGGTTTCTTTTTGATTTTAAAAAAACAAGCCACCCACAAATGTTAATGTAATTTTCATTTCGATATTTAACTGCAACTGCATGGGAGTATAATAGTTATCTGAGAACTATTAAAAGCAACTCAGAAAGTTTCTATTATATACTCTCACAATGATGCAGAATAGTTTTACAGAGTTGCTTACTGAAAAGATTATGAGTTCTGAGAGAGGGGAGTTTAAAAAGAAATTTTAAAAATATGGTATCTTTTGTCAAGTATCCAACTTGGCTTGCTATCCCAACTAGGTTTCCCATGACTTGGGATCTCTATATAGAGGGAATACAGCTGGATGAGAATTTTTTGTTTCAAAGATCATGAGCCAAAAGCGATACCAAGAAACCCAACAACCCACAAATCCAAAATCACTGAAAGTAAAAATGTGGTTATTATCTAGACTTTTAGGAAAACAACCTAACACAGTGTGTTACATTTTATTGGAAGATAAAACTAATTAATTCACAGTCACACTACTGTTTTGCTATGGCAAGCGCTGTCTGAGTCCCAGAGGCTGGTTTGATACTGGGATAGAACCAGGGATTCTTCAATATGAGTTTCTTCTTGTGTGCCTTGAGTTTACAGAATAGATTTCTCAGCTAAGCAGCTTTCTTTAAGGCTCAAGCATTTGAACTGAGACTGAATTTATGCCTTGTAATTTTAATCACTTAAATAAGAAGCCTAAATAATATAGTACTTCTGTGCAATATATGATCTCTGTATCCCTTAGATGCAATGAATTGCTTTCTCTTGACTGCCAGGTGTCTTAAGTTTTGCCCAGGCCCACCTAAGGAGTTGCTGTTCCTGAAGGGATCCGTTCTTCTGTCCTCATACTCTGTGTCCCTGTTCCTTCCTTTGTGCTGGTCTTCAGGCTTGTTTGTATGACCCTGTGGTGAACCAGTTAGGCATAGAAAAGCAAGAGAAAATGGAATCACTTTTCATGTGATTTGTTTTCTGATAGCTGAGTCCCATGAACAACCCATCTGCAAAGTTAGGCAATACCAAGTGACAGAAGAAGGGAATGATGCAGATAGCTGGCCAGGCACAGATGAGCTGAGACATTTGTGGTGGTGAGCTTGGTCAGATGAACTTAGCTGTAATATTAGTCCCTGCTCTAATTTAAGGGCCTCGGTTTAGTGGCTAAAAATAGGTAACACAAATTCAGGACAATTTGTCTTTAATGAATGCAAAAATACCATGCCCTTTGGGTGTTTGTTGGCTGTGCTGTTGCCTTGCATTGCTAATTTTGTATAGGGTCTATGATGTCTTAAAATACCACTTTACTATATGATATTTTAAAAACTCTTTTGAAATTTTCTGTAATGTTTTAGGCCCATGTATTTTTTTTAAACCTGAGTGTGTGGGTGGGAATATCTTTGTACTTTATGGTGAATACAGAAGCAGAACTTCAAGAGGGCTGAAGAAGGGCCTGTGTGTTTGAAAGCTTATTTACTATTTCCATATAGACTTCCATGTTGACATTTCATAAGAGATAATTTAGAGGTCTTCCTACGAGCTTTGCATTAAAATAAAAAAGATTTGGCTGCCACAGTTTGGTAGAGATTCCCTGACCCTAATACTAGCTGGGTACCTAAATTGTGTACTCTGGACCGATAAATCAAATTCATGGTAAGGTACTGATTGTATGTGGGGGGGAGGTGTGGAGAAAAGGAATGCCGCTGATGCCACCTTGTGGAAATTTATAGTAGCAACAAAAGTAGTTTTGCAGAGTTGCACAAGGCAGCCAAGCTTGGGATTCTCACAGTGTGGTTCTTGATTTTGTGTGAACCCCACGTTGCTTCTGTGAGGTAGGAGCTGTGGTGGGGGACATGCAGCCTTGAGCTCTGGGTATGCTGCTGCCCAGCCCAGTATTGCTTCTGGCATGAGGGGACACATCCATACTTGCCCAGCTCTTCCAGCCCTCATAGGTGTGGATGGATAGTTGTACCTGTGTCTCTCCCAAATAATTTGAAACAGCTTGCAAGCTTCTCCTTTTTGCAGCCTCAAAATTTGGTCACACAGCATCTTTCATGCAGGTTTAGGTGGTCGCCTCTTCAGCCCCTTGAGTTTCAAAGGATGGCTGGAGTCTGCAAGTTCTTAGGAAGAACACTGGGTATTCTTGACCTTTCTTTTCTTTTCTGAAGCTTAAGGCTGGGTTTTCATTTGGCCTTTTAATAGAAATACTGATTTTGATTTTTATATTTAAATTTTTTTTAACTGCATATATTTTCCTGTTGGCATGCTAGTGTCAGTCATGCTAGTGCGGTCTAAGGTGCATGTTAAGGCAGATTCTGTTACAAGGGTGTTTTGCTTTAATGAGAGTGAGCTACACCAGGCCCCTAGGAACTGTGGTTTAGCATAGCTATTAAAGGCATGAACATCCTTTCTTTTCACAAGAAACAGGCATTTTTACAGCCTTGGCAGGAGAAGTTCAAATATGTTGGGAAATAAGCTCTTTTCAATAGTGCAACATAAAGATAGGCATACTAAAAAGGGATATTAAACGATCCTAGGGTAGTGTGTTTTCACACAAATAGCCCACTGTGTTGTCTGTGAAATGTTGAGGAGAATCTCCAATATATAAGATGAAGTTGTGTATAATGAAACAACATTTGTCTGTTCTCATTTTGAATAGAGCCTTGACTAGAGCAAACACAGGACCTGGCTTTCCTGGGTGCTCCAAAAGAGCTTCATCCCTCCCTTTTCCCAGCATTTCCCTGGCTATTCGGAGTCACTGTGTGTGCTTTGCTGGGGCTGGGAATGCCTGTGAGATGGCCAGCAGAGAGTTCCTGTTCCCAAGGCTGCTACCCCAGCCTTGCACTGCTTCTGCTGCCTTTGGGTACCTTATTGCTTGGACACTGTTTTGTCTGTGTGACTTCTCTGTGGTGAAGGATCAGAATTTTTCAAAAGCATTTGTGAATTACAGAAGAAGCAAACTCTACGTCTGAAAATATAGTGGGGATATGGGTTGCTGGTTTATAGTGATTTATAGTGATTGTTTTCTGTTGCTAAAAGAGTTGTTTTGATGTTGTGTGTTTCATTACTGAGGAAGCCTAACTTTTTTCTCAAATCCATAGAATTTAGAAAGCCCAGCACTTCAGCAGCTTTCATTTACTGTCAGACGAGGGGAATTGCTGGCTGTGATTGGTCCTGTAGGAGCTGGAAAAGTAAGTGTTACTCTTTACACTATTCTCTGGGGGGCTTAGGAATCTATTAAACACATCTAGGGGTTGAAAATGTGCAGTTCCATTCAATGTATGATATGCTTCACATGAAGAAAGTGGCACTCAAGAAAGGCAGATGTCTTTCTGGGGGTGTGGAGGAGGTGGTTCAGTGTTAGACATTGCTTCTAGACTGCATATAAGGAATAGGAGTGCTCTTCTACAAATAGCAGTAGATTGAGTAATAAGGTGCAAGAGACCATTGTGTCAGTGTACACTGCACAATCTCTGTGATGTCTTTAATGAAATGAAACTTTTCAGGTTTTACTTTGTTTTTTATAAATCTTTTTTCAGTCTTCACTCTTGAGTGCCATGCTTGGTGAGCTGCCTAAGGAAAAGGGTTTGATAAATGTTACTGGAAGAATTGCCTATGTTTCTCAGCAACCTTGGGTGTTTTCTGGTACAGTAAGAAGTAATATACTGTTTGACAAGGAATATGAGAAAGAAAAATACGAAAAAGTTTTAAAAGTCTGTGCTCTTAAAAAGGTATGGTTTTCTTGTGTTTTATTTTCACAATCTTTATTTTTATCTTAGCATTCTTTCAGACTTTTGATATGAGCTGCAATGAATAATAGATATAGCATTGATTAGTAGTAGTATGTGAAATCCTGCTGCATAGCAGAAATATATGTAATTATTTTTTACTTCCATGTGTAAGCACATTCTTGTAATTATTAAAACTTTCACTAGAGGGAGATGTGGCTTATGTGAACCAGAGACAAATTTGGAAAAAGCGATTCCCATTTATTTAATTTCATAATCACATTTAGACAATTTTGCTGATTTCATGGCAGGTGTGTGTATAAATGCAATCAAAGCATTGTGGGAAACAATGACCAACCTAGCACTCTTCATGACTTCTATTTTGTAAATATCCTTTATGCTTTTTAAAAAATAAATGTCATGTATATCATGTACTGTGCATTGGTAACAGCTATCAAAAGAACCTTAGTGCCATATATTGGAGAACTTGCTGAGCCCAAGTAGTTTTATGAAAAAATATTTTTGAAAGGTCTGTGTGCAAAGGAGTTTGTGACATGAGATACAGAAGAGGATTAAGCCAGCTTTGTCAAGAAACAGACATTTTGCTTGGCAGCTAAAAAGGTTTTATGCAGCATTTTATGATATTCCTGTCAGCAGTGACACAGGTGAAAAGCAGATGGTTACTATGATGAGTAATTTTTTCAGGGTTTTTTAGCACACAGTAGATAGAGTTTTAGTATCTCCTGCTGATATTCAGTCATACACTGTTGTCTAAACTTAAGGTTTTAGTGACTTCAAAGACAGCAAACTGCATTTGGAAAAAATGCCACTTCATATTTGATGATAGATTTGCTTTCCTAGTTTTCTTTCCAACTTACGTATCTAACAAAGCTGTGAATAAACTTCAGAATGTTTTATAGCTGACTATAAAACATTTGTATATCCTGAATAGGATATACAATAATGTGATGCAGAACACTGTATAATTTTGTTCTCTTACTTGTGTTCCCAAGCCCTGTAAGTTGACCAAATTTGTATGGTGAATGTTGTGGTTATTTCTCTTGGATACATTGCAGTAAGATTAAAACTAATTCAATTCTTGGGGACATTTTAAAATGAAAGATAATTTACTGCTAATAATTCATTTTATTGATTATGGAAGCTCATTTTGTTGTAGTAAAAAAAATTAATTTACTGATTTAATTCATAATTTTTAGTTTGATTTTTCTGAATCACCAGCATCTATTCTGTGTAACACTAAGAGCTGTACTGTACTTCCCCCTGGCCATAGAAAGAAGTGAACTTTAAGATCTCACCTATTTTTCTACTCCCTTGATTATCCTTTGCTGAAGGTACAAAGTTGTAACTGTAAACACTTAATTTAGCATAGATCCTTGTATTTTAAAGTGAGATGATAAGTTAATACTTTTCAAATAAGAAAATGTTACATTAAAGCAGCTTTGTCAGTCCTGAAAGCTGAAATTATTTTAAAAACATTAAAAAAAATCTTACTAACTATTCTTTCATGTTCACAGGACTTGGAATTATTAGCAAATGGTGACCTAACAGTGATAGGGGATCGTGGAGCTACACTAAGTGGGGGACAGAAGGCTCGTGTAAATCTGGCCAGGTTAGAGTTTTGCTATTTCTAAAATATACAATTTGTCAGGTTTCAGTGATTAAAATAAACAAGTTTAACACTTTGTGGTACTGCCTTTTCTTTAAATTTTGTAGAGCCGTGTATCAAGATGCAGACATCTACCTTTTGGATGATCCACTGAGTGCAGTAGATGCTGAAGTTGGAAGACATTTGTTTGAAAAGTATGTTACTGCTTTATTTTCTTTTAAAATACAATTGTAATTTTCTGATTCCTTATAGAAACACTTGACAATGGACATGGGCTCTTCATGTCCAATGACAGGACAAAGGGTAACAAGTGCAAGCTGGACCATAGGGGGTTCTGTGTAAACATAAGGGAAAGCTTTTTCACTGTGAGGGTGACAGAACACTGGCACAGGCTGCCCAGGGAGATTGTGGAGTCTCCTTCTCTGGAGACATTCAAACCCCACCTGGATGTGTTCCTGTGTGACCTATATTCAGTGATCCTGCCCTGCTGGGGGGGTTGGACTAATGATCTCTTGAGGTCCCTTCCAGCTCCTAACATTCTGTGGTTCTGTGAGACAGCATTTTTAGGGAGATGGATCTCTTCACAGAACTTAATGCAGTTTCTTTCTGCATTTATTTTTCCTCTATTTTATGTATTTGGAAGGCATAGAGATTTTTTCTTGTGTGTCTCTAATTTTGTTTTTTATTTTTAAAAGCCCTGTAGTTTTCTTTGAAAACATAAAAATTAGAATTATTCTTAAGGGAATATATGCCATTTTCTTGAGGAAAATGTCAAACTTCATACATGAGTGTTGGGTTTTATGAATATTGGGGTTTATGAATATTAGAAGTCAGTGAAGAATAAGGTTGGGTGAGATTTAAAGTCAGTTCTTAGTTTGCTGAAACTTTATTTGTGTAGTAGTAAGAAATTAATTCACATGGCTAAAGAAATGGACAGAACTCTCTTAGGTTTTTGATATTTTAGGTTTTTTGATATTTTCTTGAATGGCTGAAAATTCTCTCAGGTAGGTGAAACAGGGAACTGGTTTAAGGAGTAGACTGGAGAGCAGAAACAGAGGAAGAGAGAATGTACAATCTTACCATGAAAGAGACAGCTATTGGGCTTTCCCCCATTCCTGAAAAAATAGGACAGTGTTCATTACCAGTTAGATTCTCTTCTCATTGAATTTCCTATTCTCTATCACTTCCTTTTTTCAACTGCCTAATCTATATCACATAAGAAGTATGAGAATGAGAACAATTCTGTTATTCCCAGCCAATGTTTTGTCCTTGCTTCTTAATATCCCTCTACTCTTCCTATCAAAAGGTATGATCCAGAATTTATTAGAAGTAGAAGGCAAAAAATCCATTAACCGAATTTAGTGGAGCCTTTTCTTTAGGACAGTTAAATCTTTTGAATTCCACGTTCCAAATACATTATTCAAAATTTGGTTTTACTATTGTTCCCTTCTCTCCACCCCTAGACAATGATAAAGACTTGTGTTGTGCTAATGGTCGTAGAATTAGCATTGAGTAGCATTGCATGCAGATTCTTTTTCCCCTTGTCAGAAGGCTTTTAGTATCTAAATATAAAGATTGTACATCCTCTTGATGTTTGCAGCTTGAAATCTAGAGATGCCTCTGATTTTGTTTTATTTTATTAATGTCTTCAAACAGCAACTGGTTGTTGCCATCAGCCAGTATGGAGTAAGAACTCTATGATGCATAGGCTTTATGTTCATTATTCTGTGCAGGATTATTTTCACCTGCCATGATGGATAGATGGAGGTCATTATTTTGTAGTTCACATACTCTTAATAAATTCCTTTAATGCCTGTTGAAGCTATCTGGTTTGTAGCTGCTGCTTTTCTGTTTCTGTGCAGGACTGCTCTGCAGCTCCAGTGCCTGAGTTCAAGTGCACTCAGCTGAGCTGTCAGCCTGTCAGTCTGTCCCTTAATTCTTAAGGTTTTGTCACCAAGAGGAAAGCAGGAAAGTGCAGTAGTGACTTGCAAAGGAGGTCAGGTTGCCTTTTCACTTTATGTTTTATGTGACCATCTACATCTTGCTGCAAAACTGGAAGTCTGAATTTTTGTATGTGCAAAACTGTAAAGGAGCTAGAGACCATTGCTGTGTGAGTACAGCGTGTGTTTATTTGAAAAATCTGTGGAGGTGAGAAAGAATTAGATTATCTCAGAGAATCTGAAACTCAGAAAGCTAGCTGGGGTTCTTCTTTTACTTGCATTTGCTCTTCCTCCCCAACCCTAGGTCAGTTTGAATGAAACACAGAGAAGTAGAATGAAAGCAATTTGTGGAGAAAATGGACTGGGTGTGGAGTATTAGTGGCAAGGAAAACTGGGCAATGCCTCCTTATTCAGGATCTTTAGGGAGGGATTTTTTACAAACAGAAGTTGCCTTTTGAGGACCTCATGGCAGCTATAAAAGGTGCTGGGAGCTGTGGCAAGAGCATTATGTTCAGTAGCCTGCCTTGCATAACAAGGCAGGGCATGTCCTTTAATGCTTCCTGAATAGTGCTAGAAATGTGGAGAAGAGAGAGAGCACTTGGGCAAGCAAGAATGATTTCTTAGAACATCGTGCTAAGGAATGCCTGAGCCACCACTTCTTACAAGCTGCCCCCAGGAGTCCAAACCACAAGGCATAAAACAATGGGCATGATGGCAGAAACAGGGGTTTATTTAATGAGAATCTGAAATGGATATTGTTCAGTTTGGTCACTCTTTTTTTTTTTTTTTTTTCTTCCTTTTCCCCTTGTAGTTTTATATTAATGTTCAGTTCTTTTAGAAGTGTCTAGTCTATGTGTTTACATGTAAAGATAGGTATGTTCCTAGTAATTTCACCCAGTCTTTGGGTGGCTGGGTCATTCCATCTCCTGCTGATTTCCTGTTCTCTTTAGCTACTGCAGTAAACAGTTTAAAATACACTTTCAAATGTGAGTAGCAAAGCTCCAGTAGGAAAGCAGTCCACAATATTAATAAGGGTTTGTGTCTCTGTAGGATTTCTCTCTAATACAGACAAATTGTTTTGTGGATGATATAGCAAATTAAGCCATTCACTGAATTCTTCTCTCTTGATCAGATTCCTTGAAGCCTAGGAAAGTAAAAACTGGAGATTCCCTATTTTTGTGTTACTTGAAGCCTTTTTTCCTGCGAGTGGGTGTTCATCAGTACAGTTCTAGGTTTTTGTGTGTATTTGTGTGTGTATGTGAAAATATGCATGTATTTTAAATACTTATTAAAGAAATAGTTTTTCATTAGCTTCTAAGAGGTCTGGTATTTTGACATCTCCAGTTTTGAAATGAGGAGCAGCTATACAAATATTATAGCACATTTCCACTTATGACCAAGTTTGGAATAGCCTGTGATATTCATTCATTTGTGCTTGGATTCCAATAAATTTTCTTCTCTCCCTGTGCATCTTTGTAAACATATTTCTATAAATTACATGGTTTCAGATTACCATTAGAAATTGTCCCATCAGTAACACAGACTCAGAAATCGTGTTTTTGCAAATAAGATTTAGAAGTGCTTGAGGGAGGGAGAAAAATGAATTAGGGAAAAGGAGTAAAAAAAAAATTTAATTTTTTTAAAGTTATGTAAACAGATCTGATTATTTGCATTTTCTGTTTAAAGACATTTGACTTCTGCAACCCTTAGGAGACTACGAATGCTTCCAGTCTCGTATCTCTCAAAGTGGAGTATGCTTTTAGATCTCCTGTAACACTGGAACTTTGAGGAAAAAGTGCTGTTATGTTGGCGTAGGTAATTAAAAGCAAGTGGAGCTCATCAGCCTTTAAAACTAGCAGGTAAAAGCTAGAAGGGAGCACAGACACAATCAGTGTGTAAGGGGAACCAAGCAAAAATAACCCTGGCATGTACCAGTGCTGTGCTTAAAGGTGTGTTATGTGCTTCGTGCACTAATGACAAGTGTATGGGGGAGCTGGAGTGTAAAGGACTTCACCCTCCTTCCTTTCATGTAGGATCTCTCTAAATCAAGAATATCTCTAAGGCTTCCCACTTTGTGTTTCATACCTCATCCATGCTTACTGCTGAATTGGTTACAGCCCTAATGAGCCCACGTACATTTTTTTTCATATTACAGGTGTTGCTCTTAAAAACGTATTAGTTACAGCTTTACTTTTAGGTAATACAATTGAAATTCCCCGAGCTTTGTTGTGTTTATTCCAGGGGTTATGTTTAAAAGGTATGAATATGTTACAGTAATGTTGCTTGGGGTTTTGGGGTTTGGGTTTCTTAATTTTTTCCAGAAAGTCAAAAGTGTAAATGTGGTCGATATATATTGTGTTTTAAAAAAAACATAAATTTTTACAATTTTTATCTCACATAAGTGTGTGTGGTTTGCTCTGGGTTTTCGACTGGTTTTTTTGTGTGTTTCATTTTGTTTGTTTGGTTTGGTTTCTTTTGTTTCTTTGTGTTTTTAAAATCATGCAGTATAAAAGCAAAAAAACCCACCTGCAGAACCCCAGTGTAGTTTTATGCTTGTGTGGTCTGTGGCTATGGTTGCAAAACAGTAATATGAATAAATAACCCAGAAATGGGCTCAAGAGTGAGGGATGCAAAATCACTCAGGAAAAGTTCACAGAGACCTACTTAAACTCTGAGATCACTGGTTCAAAAAGTCCCTAAGATTAGGACTCTGGAAAATGAAAATGTGTACTTGTGGAAGCATCACTATATGCTTGTCTATATACTTTTTCCAGCCATCCATGACTGACTGGTGCCCAGGATAGGGCAGTGGGTTTTGTAGACCCTTATTTTGTGTCAGAAGAGTTGTCCTTAAGTGTTAGCCCAGTGGAGGCTGGGACTAGTTATGAGATGGAGATAAATGGTTAGCAAGATAAGTATAAAAGTGAAAACAGCATAGTAGAAGTAGGTGTGGGTTTTCTGTCTCTGGAAAACACCATTTTTTTGGTTGTTTGGTTGTTTTTGCTGGAATTTTATAAACTTTGAAATATACAGAAACAACTGGGGGAGTGTTCTCTGAAAACCACTTAAAGGGAAAGGAAAGCAAATGTAACAAGTTAATTAAAAAAAGTCTTTATACCAGTGAACACTTCTGCATGTGCTTCGATTTCATTTCAGTGGTTATTTCCACTGAAACAAATATAAATATTAACTAAAGTTAAATTGTTTGTGAACTTCCAAAAAGGGGAGGCAAAATGAATGCTGAGGAAGAAAGTAGAATCATTAAAGAAGAGACACTTTGCAGAGGTGAAAGAAAGCTGGTTCTTGGAGATAAAAACTTAAAAAAGATTAAAGAACAACTTGTCTCAAAGAAAAGAAAACCTGATAGGGAAGGAAGAACAAATGAGGATTTGTATGTACAAAAGCACCAAGACACTGCCTTTGCATGTGTTGCTGTAGGCCCCCTTCTGAATAAGAGTCTTCTGCTGCATGCTCCCAAGTATCCAAGCTCAAGGTATTAATTTTTTTAATTGTGTAAAAGTTTGCTGTCGAAGTTCGGGAGGATTTTTAAATGAGTGACAGTGTACTGTTACTTAGGTTTGGTAAACTTAAAATCTTGTTCATTTGTTTGTTCATTTTGGTCGGATTGGATGGATGTGATTTTTGGAGACATCTGTCATGAGGGTGGTGCTCCTGATGGTGACTGAAGGTCATTGATGCTACATTTTCTGGTGATAGAAAGCTGGGTAATGCTTCAGGCAGTTCTGAAGATGAACAGGGATTTGGAAAGTCTTGGTTACAGGATGTGAATTAGTAGTTGCACACAGCAGGCATTTCTCCATGAACATACAGTGAGCAGGGATCAATAGTGTGGCATTTCTATGGAAAAGAAGGTGCAGGTTATGGTAGATCACAAATCTGTGAGTCAGACACGTCATGTTCTTCTTAAGGAAACTTTGCCCTGGGATTTATGACCAGTACTGTATGTAACAGCACAGGTAAAGTAATCCTCCTATGATGTTTTGTATCTGTAAGGTCTCAGCTGGACACAGTTAGAAACTGGTCTTCTGGGAAGCAGTGGATTTAAATTGTACCAGAAGATGTAAGCTTGGAATTTTGAGGGAAAAAAAAATTGTAATGATAAAGGTAGCTTGCCCCTAGAACACATTTTCAAGGATGTTGAAGTTTCTGGTTTTGAGCTTAAAACAAGCAGACATACAGAACAACCTAACATCTATTAGGAGTGTTTAAGCTTAAAGTGATTATCAGTTGAGGAAGACTATACAACTTTCATAGTCCCTTCATCCCAGTCTTCCTTCTACTGAAGAACTTTTGGGTTCTCTGTCTACATCTCTTCTGGCTGTGTGAGAGTAACCCTGTGTGTGCATCTGTGTTTAACAAATGTGGCTACAGAGATGACATTTTGTGCAGTAATTTGTCCTGCTGTCAGGTGTTAAATGTGCCCACGGTCATACTCTGTTGAGTATGCCCCCTGAGAGAGTAGTGGAGAAGCACAAGGAAGGTGAACTTTGTAGGGGTTTAAACAATAAATAAAAAGGTGTTGGAATTTCTGGGCATAATCCAGCAGATGTCTGAACATATGGACTGGGTATGTCCCCTGTTGAGGGAGTTTTTTCCTTGGTTCTCTGCATCATCAGTGAGAAAGGGTGACAGTGTCAATTGGTGGTTCACCTGTAGCTGTGTGTTTCACCTAGAACAGATGGTTTCTGTTCCTTAGCTATGCAGAGTAGTATTTCCAAAAGTAAATGCATGATGAAACTAAGCCTTAGCGAGCCAGTTAAAAACATAAACAGTTATTGACCCTTTGGGTGTTTTTTTAATCTTTTTCAGTTCTATGACAAACCCGGATTTTCACCAATAAGAATCTGATGAAATCTTCATTTTGTGCCAGCCCATTTATTATAATTGGTTTTGCTGAGCCTGTTTTTGAATATGGTTTGAGTCTTTTGTGGCAACCAATGCACTGTACAAACTTAAAGGTCACTGTCAATTGCAGAATAGATGTAGTCAAATGGGAGAGAGAATATTTTAAAAAAAGAAAAAAAAATTAAAAAATATTTCTATCCTAAAACTCAAGTAGTTTGATGTTTTGAAACAGACGTTAAGTATTATTTTTTTACTACTACAAATACTTGGTATTTACTAGTTTTGCAGCTTCTGTGCTTCATGAGGGTACAGCATTTTAAATAGCAAATTTTTCTAGTGAGCTGTCTGAGCAGTGAGTTGTTTAACTCAGTAATAGATCTAAGTATATGCTCTTTGTTGCAATTTTTCCTCCCTGTGCTGGTGCCGTTGAATCGTGCCAACAATTTTTCTACTCACCTGTTATCAACAAACTATTCAGCTAGCTTCTTTCTACCCAGATAGACATCAAATCAAGAGGTGCTGGTTGTTCAGAAATTCTCAATTGAGTGACCTGATGTATCCGTGGAAATTTATATTTCCACAGAGGTCATTTTTTGCCTTCTCTCTTGAGATCAAGATCACACAAGATGCTGCGCTGACAGCTCTGACAGTTCTAATTGGTTTGCTCTGATCCTGTGATAACCCACTTCCTTTTTTTTTTTTTTTTTTCCCCTCTCGCCTTCCCCCCCTAATGCAAACTTAAAGTGCAGCAGTCACATTGTGACCTGGGGCCAGGTGTAAAGGTTTTCAGCCTTAGTTTATCCCAGTAAGCTGTTAGACATGTATCTGGCACATAGAAAACTCAGTGATCAAAGTGGTGCATAGGCTGTGGGGAGGGACTATGTTAGGGAAAGCTAGATCTCTTCACCATGAACACCTGGTATATTCTCTTTTGGCAGCTTTCCTGCTAGGAAATTAAATATCCTGTAGGCTCTCTGGTCTTTGGCCAGTTCTCTAGATAGGTTTTTTTTGCAGATAGTGTTTGTTGAATGTCTTCAGCTGGTGTTCCAGTTGACATGTGGCTTATTTCAGTGGCTCTTGAGAGGGTGGACAGTAACCACACCAGAATAAAATCTCTTGAAGAGCGTGGGGTATAAATAGTTGTGACTGCTCAAATTGTTACAGAGATGCAAATACTTTGATTAATTTTTATCTTGATCAACTAAGAATGACATCATGGTTTTACAGTTGCTTTTTGAATGCTACATACAAGCATATAACTTTCTAAGAAGGAACGAGGCTTTTAACTTTATTTTACTGCACAGTTTATTTGGAACACTAATATACTTTTTCTGCATGTAATTTTGCTGACTAGCACTGTTATTAACCATTTTGTAGTATTCTATTTCCTACAGTCTTTGTAAGAGTGATAAAGCAGATGTTAAGCTGTGTAGGGAGTTAATTGGGTAGATAATACGAACATGTATTAAGCAGTGTGGTATCAGTGCTGCATGCCAAGATCCCTCTGTGGTTCTGAGGGTTCTGCTTTGAGCAGGCTGCAGCCTGGTCCTGCAGACTTTTTTCCTGGTTTGCTGAAAACTTATGAGTGGTAGTACCAAAGTGTTCACTTGGTTTTGTCTAGAAGTCCAACTCATGGGCCATAATACCACTCAGCAGTGTGAGCAGCAAAAGACTGAGTTGAGACAACTGGGAGACAATCTTCAAAAAGACACTCCTGGCCCAAATGGAAAATGCTAATGTAAATATCCTAGCTGGACACTTCAGTTCTAGCCAGTATCAGTTTTCCAAGAGGAGTAGTTGAGAAAAAGTGTCTTCCCCAAGGGTTTTTCCCCCTTCTTTGTTACTGTGGGGATGAGGCCAATGAGAGTGTTGGTAGTGTTGGATACTCAGATGTGTGTTTGCTGTCTCTGTTGTACCTTGTACATGGACAGCATGCTTGCAAACCTCTGCACTTGCACGTTGCTCCACTGTTGTGTTTTTTGGGTTGGTTTGTTGGGGTTTTTTTGTTTGTTTTTGTTTGTTTGTTTTGTCTGTTTTTCTTATTTTGGTTTGATGACCTGTGAGGCTCTGCTGAAAAAAACACCATGCAGCTTTTCTGCTAAAAGTGTATGGGATACTGAACTACATTTGCCAACGGGTTCTGGTGTGCTCAGTTCTTTCATTACTTCTCCCTCTAAATCCCAGACTTCTGGGGAAACCCCTAGGGTAAGCATGTAAAGTTCAGGAGAGTAAAGTAAGCCCTGGTGCCATGAGAAAAGGTCAGAGATGGTTGAAGGATCTTGCTCCTCTACCTCAAGATACACCTGGATGTACCTCAGATCAGAAGTACTGTTTACTTTTCCAGTTGGCTCACTATTAGAGCTGCTTGAAAGTGCATCTCAAAGAAGTTACTTTTATTTGCTGTATTCTTCCTTAGTATGGTGCCCTGCTTTTCCTTTCCCTTAGTTTAATTTTTGTTAATTGCCCTCTTTGCAATGCATCTTATGACATTTAGATTTGTTAGGAGGGTGTTTAAGACTATTTTAATTAAATAATCTTAAACATAAGATAATCTTAAACATAAGATATAAATATATCTTAAACATATTTGCCCTTCATTCACCCTAGACCAGAAATAGTAAATTTCTTTTCCCAACTTTCTTTTTCAACTTTTTCTTGAAAATTTATAGTTAAATAAGCAACATGTTTGTTACATTTAATTTGCATGAATCTAGTAAGAATGAACATCTTCTTTTATTATTTTAAATACTGTATAATTGAATAGAAGGTGTTTTCCAGAAATAGCCAAAATGTTTTAGGACACTTCATTTTATAATCAATTTCACCATCTTTTTGCAGATGTATTTGTCAGGCCTTACATCAGAAGATCTCTGTTTTAGTCACTCACCAGCTGCAATATCTCCGTGCTGCAAATCAGATTCTAATTTTAAAAGATGTAAGTGTTTTCAGTGTCTATACTTTTATATCAGATACTTTATCCTTTTAATCAAAGAATGGGGGGGAAAAAAACCCCAAACATTTGCAAATTTTTATTTCTACTTTGTAAATAAATTTTCTGTCTACCAATGATCATATATATTTTTAAAGATGTGTAATTATTACTGAAACAAGTTGATCTTTTTAGGAGTACCTTTCCTGAAAACTGTTTATGAATTTTATCATACATGCATGTCATCTCAGTTACTGATTTTTCTTACATGCGTAATATGATGTGAGGGGATTAGTTATTTTGACACTATATTATTTCTTTGCTGTTATTCTTTATTCACACAAAAGTGCAAGAAGCAGGAACTATGTTGATTTTGCAACCAGTCCCTTTTTAAAATTAAGGTTGAGAAATGGTCACAGATACCTCTAAGGGTGAGCAGGCCTTCAGCAAAACAGATTCTTTCCAATCTTTGCTGTACCAGATATTTATGAGGAAATGCAAGTACTTGAGCTGGTTGGGGTTTTTTGTTTATTTGTTTGTTTAGGCTTTTTTAATGTTGGTTAGTTAAGTACGTGAGATTACATTTGATACATTACAGAGTTACTAGCCATCTTTTTCCTCCCAGTTACAGCAGTTTTTTTAGCTATTTTTGTGATAGAGCTGTAAGAAGTGTGGACATGGTTTGTGTTGCTCCTCATAGAGCTCTGTGAGGACCAGAAAACTAAGTTGCTGATTACCCCTAGACAGGAGCAATACAAAAAGACTATTGGTTATATATCTATATATGTATAGTTATAGTTGTATTTATAGTTATATAGCTTGTCCTAAAGCTGCATGGCTGTCTCCTGGACCTTCTTGGAGAAGGCAGTTCTCACCTGGCTGTAACTGGGACTTTTGTCATCCTGTTAGTATGATCCTTGGCCTGGATAGCTGCTGGGAAGGGACTGGTTAGAGGCTGAAGAGCTCGTGTCTGCTCTTCTGAATCAGGAACCGATGACAGAGGCTTCAGCTCAGTTACTGCAGTGGGATTTGTGCTCAGCAGCTGCAGAACCCCAGAGGCAGCCAAGGATAAATAGGACAAATTGTGCTTTACAGAAAGAGTATAATGAAGATAATCAAAGCTTATATTAATTGTAGGGTAAAATGGTGGGGAAAGGTACCTATTCAGAGTTCCTGAAGTCTGGCATCGACTTTGCTTCCCTTTTGAAAAAAGATGAGGAGGTAGAACAGCTGTCGTCAGCTCCAGGAACCCCCAACCTGAAGTCTGCCCGGAACCGAACCTTCTCAGAGTCCTCTGTCTGGTCCCAGGATTCTTCTGTCCATTCACAGAAAGATGGAGCAGTGGAAAAACCACCTGTAAGTGCTCAAAGGATAGATATGTCTCAGTTCTTGTCTGGCTGGTTTTTAACTTGAGCGTCGATAAGGGCTTTTCCTGCTGCAATTCAATTTCAGGGCTTGCATTAGCACTCGTGGTGGGTCTGCTGGGCACTGGTACCTGGCTGGTAGTCCTGGCACCTGGGCTGCAGAAGGCATCCCACAGCTCTGTTTTGTTCTGTTCAAACCCAGCAGAGTGAGCTTTTTCAGGCTCTGCTGGATGCAGGAAGCATTCTTCTAAGTGTCCAGAGACACCGTACCGTGCTCCCTTCATCTTCTCTGACAGCAGTGCTTTAAAAGGCCCATACTAGTGTTTTTGGGTAGGTTTTATGTGTTTGCATGGCTGCCATTAACATACCCACATGATCTTGAGCTGGCCCTGAGGGTGTAACCTTGGGGCACCACTGGATTGCTCTGGTGAAAACAGCTTTTATATGGTGCCAGCTTGATTTTCCCCGTGCCTTCTTATCTCCTGATCTGCACAGTGCAAAAGCAGCCATAAGGTTTCTGTACCAGGGATGGCCTTCTGCTGGTGTGTTTGCAGTCATGCAAAACAGCACAAGAACCCTCTAGCCCTCTAGCACACCTGGAACAAGTAATCCTTGTGTGTCCCTGATGATTGTCACCTTTATGCTGTGGGTATATATTATTTCTCTTCTGCTATAAAAAGCAGTGAGATTAAAAACAAAAGAAACCACCCCAAAACTACAGACTTTTGGTTTTCATACTGTTTTGGAGGAATGGTTTTATGCCCAAAAGCAGTAAACCAGTAAACTTAACTGATACAATTAATATCCCAGTGGTGACTTCAGTATTAAATCCACTACGGCATGCCAGACTTTTAACAGCATTAGAACTGCTGAATGGGGTCCTGGGCTGCAGAAATAAAAAAAAAAACAAGATAGGCTTCTCTTCTTTTATAGGTGAGTAGGTGGGATTTCTCCTTTCACATCTGAGTCAGGTCTGGTTATTCCACTGCTCTTGTACAGCCATGTCTACTGACAACAAAATCAAGTGTTATGTGTTCCACTGAACTGGCACTAGTTTTTCTATCACATATACCATGAAATAAAAAAAAAAAAACCCAAAATTTTGTTAATCTGAGTCGTTCTTTTACCTTCTTTGTTGCTGTCTCATTTTTTCCTTTTCTGTCTTTCAGTGTCCCCCATCCAGTGTTTGCTTAATACGATTTTCTCATTTGTCTTTACTTGTTTTCCCTATTAACAGATGCTTTGTTGGTACTTACAGGGAGGTGATTAGAACTTAATGGGTAATTTGTTAATCTAGGCATATGTTGATTGATTTGATTTTGGTGCTTACTTGCAGAAGAGTGTTTCCTTTAAGCACTTTTCTGAAAAGGAAATATTAAGCACACTTGCATTCTGAAAACAGAATCTTTCCTAGGTCAAGGACTTAGTTACCAGAGCTGTTATTACTGAATGTAGTGCATAATAAGAGAAAAAATTGATTTAGCAATGAATTAGATTAGATATTTTTGGCTGCAAATGAAGTCAAGTTACCTACTGTGATGCAATGCAAAATGAAATCCTCACAGTGTTGTTTTGCAGAGTCGATTTTTCAGTATTGGTCCACTAATTCTTTTAAATCAAAGCTATCATTCTGATAGTTGAAGTTTATCTATGTGTAATCACTTGTCTCCTTATTTAATTGTTTGCTAATTCTGAGCCATGACTTTTTCAAGTAGCTTAGTCTGAATCTATAACTGTGAGGTTGATTGTCTTTTTTTGTTTCTTTTGGGGATTTTTGTTTCATTTTTTGGTTTTCTTTTGGTTTTTTTCAGGCTGAAAATGCAGTGGCTGCAGTGCCAGAGGAGAGTCGTTCTGAAGGAAAAATAAACTTCAAGGTTTACAGAAAATATTTCAGTGCAGGAACAAACTACTTTGTGATTTTTGTACTTATATTATTCAATATTTTGGCACAGGTAGGTAGGTTGTCAAGAGCAACAAATAATACCGAATGTATTTTGTTTTTGCCTTTCTTACTTTTTGTCTTTTTTTTTAACCTAGTGGATGCTTGTTACTGTTTCAGCTACATTGGGGATATGTTATTTAATAATTTTGTAGTATATTCATGAAATTTTGTATATCATCATTGAATACCAAAGTAAAGTGATAAAAGCTCTTGCACTGATCCTTGCTTTGACCATTTTAATACTTTTAATAAAATTTAAGACACTGTGCCACAGAAGTTATAAGCCAGTCAAATTCTTTGAGATGGAGAACAAAATTAAAAGGTTATAAAGTAGTCCTTAATAAATCTGAGCAATCAGTGTGTTTCCAGTTGAAGGAGGGTAAATAGTGTGAGTATGGGAGGACAGTGTCCAACATAAGCATTAGAAGAGAAGCTCCTCCATTGGTAAGTGCAGGTTATGAGAAGGACTAGAAGGGGGGTCACAGGTCAGCACAAAAAGAAAGTGAGGAAGAGGATAGGCAAATAGTGTGTGTAATGCAGACTGTAGCAGGTATGTGAAATAATTTTTAAACAGGGAAAATTATTTTGAAACTTACTGGAAGAAATGGTGAGCAGAGGAAGCTGCGTGAAGATAGCATATTGCCTTTTGCTGTTTCCTGCTGAGAAAGTTTAAATTCATTTCATGGAAATGATTGGTCTTGGCAGTAAAGAATACTCTATATACTTAAACATGTTAATTCCTTTTTGCTTGTCCTTGAGTTGAGACTGTTGGAAAAATAGTTGAGCATGATCTGCATTAGACCTGAGGTCTCTGCATTAGACGGTCCAGAAGTTAAATTCATGTGAGCAGAGGTGTATTTTGAGATAAATAACCCTGTTACAAGTTTGTAGTCACTTCTCAGCACAGAAGGAAGGTGGCAGTAGGAGTTTTTCCCTCCCTCTCCTCTCTCATCCTCCTTCAACCTTATTTCTGGTAATTATCTCCCGTAAACACACATTTCTGGACTGGTAACATTAGAAAGTTTGTTAATCAAAAAACATTTTAGAATATCTCTAGTAGCAAATTTAGGGACTGAAAAAATGAGTTCTTTAATGTGCAATTAACATACATTAGGAAGAGCTCCTATATTTTGTTTGCTTAAGTGTATTGCTTTCCTTTAGTTTGCTATCATGAAGGTAATTTAAGGTAACTTCTTTCTTTGTAGAGGGTTCTAATGCACCTTCTAATGTGCTTTGCAAATTGCTGCTGATCTGGAAAGACTGGATGGCACGCTTTCCTGAATATGTGATGTTTTCCCAGAGAACATGAAAGAATAGCAAGGAAATTTTAATTTTCTAATGTTTTTTTCATTTTGTAAGATGATTCTTGTATTCTCTTGATTCTCTTTTACTCAAGGTGGCATATGTGCTCCAAGATTGGTGGCTTTCTTACTGGTAAGTTGATGGAAATAATTGGTTGGTCATTTCTGCCTTTTCAGTTAAGTGCTGTTTGTGTAATAGAAATTAGAGTTGTACAGGTGGTGGAAGAAACCTGTTCTAGGAAACCTCAGAATATGCTTAATCTTTTTCAGATCTCCACTAATTTTGTGTGGGGAAAAAATAATACAACTATGTGCCAAAAAGTAGCCTGTGATTGCTACTACTCACAGTGTGATATATGACAACATCAGTACATGGGATTGTTTCAGCTAAAGATATCAACAGAGTTGAATCTAGAAAGAGTTAAACATACTCATGAATATTTGCAGAATGTGATTTGATGGTGGTTATCTTCTGCATGCATTTCCACAGGGCAAATCATCAAGAAAAGTTGAATGTCACAACAAATGGAAATAATGGAGCAAATGAGACTGAACATCTAGACCTTAACTTTTACTTGGGAATTTATGCAGGTAACACACATGCGTATATCTGAAGAACTATTTACCATCTGACCTATCATGCTAAGCAGTTTTGAGAGGTGTGAAGTAATGGAAATGTGGTGAAATGTGATTTCTAGAAGTAACTGAGTAATGTCTTAACAGATTGGGAGCCTGAATCTTGCTTCGTGAATACGTTAATTGGAATAAATAAAATTTTAAAAGATCTAACAGAAGAAATAGGTTGAATGCAGACTCTTAATTTGCTTTGCCTGATACTGGAAAGTAAACTAGGAACTGGGTATTCAGGAAGTGAATAACTGTAAGGTTGTGGTTATTGTCTATACAAATAGGTCACTGAGCTAACTCTTCAGTCATTATATGGATGGGCAAGAGGGATTAGACATGGATCCTCATTCTGTGCTGTTTCATGGCTACATTCCTTCTGAAGTGCTATAACAAAAGTACCAGTTTTTAAAAAGCATCATAGATGGGTATGCAAAGCAGGATGTTAAAAAACATTTCAGTATATTTCAATAGGTAGCCATGCCTCTTAATATCCAGCAAAGGGCATTGATCGTTGTATACCAGCATTAAAACATCTTGAGATACTGCTCTGAAATGTAATAAAAATGGGCATAGAAAAATCTTGTTGAGAAATACCCTCACAGACTCTATCTACCAATTCTAGTTATGTACATTTTTGTGTGCCATGATGATTTCTTGGTGGAGATGTAAACGACTGGTCTGAGAAAACAAGTGGAGTACCAGAATAATATGCATTGAATACATTTGGAAGTTCACTCTTATGGGTGAGCAGATAGGAGAAGGGTTTTTTTTGTTTTAACTTTTTTTGGGGGGGGAATCGATATGATCTAAGTGCTTGACAGAAAATATTGTGCTTGGCCTGGGAAGCAACAATTTAGGAGCCAGATAACTTGGCTGTTATTTTCTCTCGGTAATGTCTTCTTTTGTGAGCTGTTCCAGTGGACTGCTCAGTATGATTTAGTGTGGCAAATTTGGCTTTCTCTGACTGCATGTCCCTAGCCACATATGGAAAATTTTATCCTCAAAGGCAAATTTTGTTTTAGATGGCAGAACAGCAAAAGTTACTTTTATATTGAAGCGTGCAGACTGTTCAGTCAGATATTGCAGTAGTTGAACAAACAGCATTGAGTTACCTACACAAAATTGTAACTGTAATTGAAAAAGTTATAAAAAGGTAGTATGTTTTATATGTAGTACATAATAATGTAACTTTTTTCTATAGCTTCTGTACAAAATAATTTAACATTTTTATTTCTGAGTCTGTTTGAAAAAAACAAAAATCACCACGGTAGTTCCTTCCCAGTCCTCCACGTTTCTTTGAGACAAAGATTTAGAAGAGTAAAATTTCTATTAGTGGGAAACCTCATTGGCCAGAACTGTTCCACACCTTTTCTTAGAAGTGAACATGCAAAGAATCCTTGTCTCTCTCATACTAAGGTGGTAAGATTGTAAAAAGGGAAGGTAAAAACTTTTGTCATGAGACAAACTGGATGAAGGACTTGCTTTCAAGTCTCATTCCTCTCCCTTTTCCCCATCCATTAGCTCTTTCCTGGTTATTCATTTGGCAAGGGTTACATCAGCAATTTTCTGTGGCTTCCAAGCCTGAGTGGAGTTGTACAGAAATGTGAGTTCCACTGTCCCCACAAGCTGCTGTTTGGCATGGGCTCTGCCTCAGCCTCCTGCCTAGTACCTCTTCTGCTCTCTTTTTGCAGAACCTAGTTTTCATTTTTGGGTCCGTGCAGTTACAATGGGCAAGGTTTTTTTATTTTTTTACCTAACCTCGAATGCAGCAGTCAGGACAAGGCAAATAAGCTCTGATCCCAGCCATATGCTTTCCTGCTTCACATCAGCATGTTCTGTGCTTTATGCTGTGTTTAATGCAGGCAATAAACTATGCAGATAAATGAAATCATGATGACTTTTCTTGCATCTTGGGAGTATACAGCAGTAAACAGAATGGATTATCTGATTGACTTATATACATCATAAAATTTACAACCTTACTTTTCCCCAGTGTTAGTAGAGCTGTACCCAAATTCCATCAGGTTTTAACTTGCCCTTAGAATAGGCAATGTTTTATGTTGATAGATAGGGTCTAACTGAAGGGTGTCCTCAAGGTCTGAACATCTGGGCTGATGGTGGCTGTACTTAGTTTCTGGAGCTGATCATCTGAAGCTTGGGAACACTGGCAAATGTAAGGGTAACACCTTCACTGTTCACCTTCGTTGGCTGGAATTTGGGCACAGTGGAGATTGTACCCAGCAAGGAGTTGCAGCAGCAATCTCATCATTTTTTGTTTCCATCTTTTGCCTGGTAGCACCACTGTGTTGTAAGTGGAGGTGTGCCCAGAAGATAGACAAACAGTCTGCAGACCAATTCCCTGTAGGGCCTCTATTTCACATGGTGTAAGGGATGTATCCAATATTGTGTTATGGAAATACACATAATTTAAATAATTTGATGTGGTTCATGAGTGGAAGAATGGCATGAGTGGTTTGGGCTGATGATTGAGAATAACTCATGGTTGTTTCTAAACAGCCATGTATATATTACTTGGTTAATACCTGCTGGCAAATGCTGAATCTTCACAATGACCTCTGCAAGCCATGCTTACACATAGTGCTGTGAAATTAATCCCTTAGCAGAGCTGTTATGGAGAAGATTTTAATACAGATTTATTTCATGAGTTAACAGACATTTCTTGCGTTTCTATCAAGTACCACTTCTTTGAAACTGAAAAAGGGAAATTGTTTAAACGATAGTAATCATAGCTAGTAACAATATATCTACGTACTGTGCTCAGTCTTGACTCTCTAGGCTTAAGTTTGGACTCCTGCTATATATAGAAGTCAACAAAAATTTAGTTCAGATTCATTTTTAAATTCTCTTCCTTGTGAAAGATCCTTATCTGTATGCATGCTTTAGCCATGTTTTTTTATTTTTTTTTTTTTAGGTTTAACAGTGGCTACTATACTGTTTGGCATAATAAGAAGTCTTCTGATGTTTCAAGTTCTTGTTAATTCTGGTCAGACATTGCACAACAAAATGTTTCAGTCTATTTTGAAGGCTCCTGTCTTGTTTTTTGACAGAAATCCTATAGGTAAGTTTAATAGTAAAAAACCTCTTCATATTTGATGTACTTCATTCGTTATGTTAACTGTACTGTTTCTGGGCAATTACATTTTTATAGTATTTTGCACATTTATGGGTTGTTTTTCTTTAGCTAAAATCTGTAAATTTAACAGTGTGGTCCTTTTAAATTTGGAAGTCAGAATGCTGACAGCTTCTTGATGCTTGATCTTATTTTCTTCAAATGCATTCTACAGAAAAATGAAATACCTGTGGCTTTGATGTTGTACCTGATAGTTGCATTGCTGTTCTTACCCACTTACACATGGGTACCTTCCACATGCTGGATACATATGCATGCATTTTGTGGGGACGCCTTTCTTATGCTTTTCTTTCAAAGCTTAACCCAAGCAATTAGTGTTAGTGGGTCAAGGCTTGGACTTGATGATCTCAGAGGTCCTTTTCAACCCAGCTGATTTTATGATTCTAATTATTTGCCCTTAAAAAAGAGAAATAATAACGTGTAGTAGTTCCAAGTTTTGAGAAACTCTGTAACTTACTGTCCTTCCAGAATGCACAAATGTATAGAGCATCCCCTTTAAAACTGTAATCCAGACTTCTTCAAAAGAAAAAAGAGAAGCTGGAGAAGAGTGAAGAACAGGGTGGAGGGGATGTGGGCTGATACTGGTTTACTAGACAGACTTAGGTGGGAAACATAGTCTTCACTCCAGTAAGGAAAAGGAACATAGACTTGTTCTCATAGTTTTGTAAGGGTGCATAGGCATGATTTTATTGTTTCAGAGAAATTAGAGTATTCACAGGAAAAAAACAACTCATGGAGAAAATTTCATGTCCATGATATTAATGAAATGTGTACAATTTCTCCTTTAAAAAAAAAAACCAAAATACAGCTCCAGAATTTTAAGACTGTTACATGATCTGTTTGTACTGTGAGTCTGTCTGCCCTCACTTCTAGTCCTTGACAGTGGCTGTAAAGCATAAGATCAGGAGACAGGTTTAGTGGAGGGCTAGTGAGAACACATGCATCAGAAGGAATCAGTGGTGATGGGATTTTATTGTCTAACAGGCAGGATTGTCCTGTTTGCTCTCTTGCTTTTACCTTGTGTGCAGCATAGGCATTAACTGGTGTTTTGAGGGAATACATGCTCATCTTGTAAGACTACCCATAAACCTGGGTCATCATTACAAAGTAAGAACTACAAAGTAAACATCAGGTTCTGTAAATGTTGGCTTTGTAACATACTGTGAAGCTCAAATCAGCAGTGCTCTCTACAGGCCTATAAAACCTGCCTATCACTGATATTCACACGCTGTTTTGACTTCCAGATGTGTTTTTATTTATCAGCAGATATTTTATAATAGAAGATTAACTTCAGTGTGCATGTATTTTTCCCTTCATCTTTCTTTTGGTCGTGGTAGCATGCAAAGGTACTGCTATCCCAATGTATATATCTTTTGAAAAAAGAAAAAAGATAAAGGAAAAGATGACATGTGAGATGATGCTCTTCTCCAGAACTGCAACATGTAGCAGTTCTAAAATTCTGTTTTTAACATCCATGTTTCATTGTCTTATATTTTTTCCTTCATATTTATCTTTCAGAACTTAAGATGCTACTTTTTTTTGCACTGAGTTAGATTTAAGTAGGTCTTTTTTTCTTACTTTTTTCTTTCTTTTTTAATATGCCTTAATATGAAAGACATACTGAAAAAGACATTGAAATACTAAAGGCTCCTTTTCCAAGCCAAACTGTTAGTTATCATATCCCTTTATTTAGCCAAGATGAAACTATTAGTTATCATGACTCATATTAGCAAAGCTGATGTTGAAGTGTCAGATATCTTATTTAATCACCCAGTTTATTCTCAGTATTTGTGTTGTCGCCTAAGACCCTAGCAGAAGGAATTGTTCAACTGACTTTTATTGCTTTAGTCATCCCAAAATAATCAGCAATTAAAAAATGTGAGGGTTGGCATTTTGAATGCAGGATAATCCATGGTCCAGACTGGAAGAAGGAAAAGAAACTTAAATCCACATCCTGAGCTCTGGACAGTTCTTGCTGGGGAAACAGAATAATGCACAGCATCAGGGAGTCGACATTAGGGAAATGGAAATACGTGGTGAATCCTGACATGTCTGTCAGCTCCCAACAGTGTAGATCCAATCAGTCGTGGTGAATAAATGAGATGACTTATTCCTTTAAAAATTAGGCTTTGTGAATCAGTTTAGGCATAAGCCCAGGATTTCTCTTTACAGATTGTATTAGCAGTATATGGGGAGGGCAAGGTTCTGAAGAGAATGGTAACGAGCATCTTATCCAGATAATATAAGAATTTAAATGTTTTTGTGGAACCTGGATTACACAGCAGAGGCAGAAGAGAAGTATGAGGACACCTTTCCTTTCTCCCCGGTGTTTGTATGTACACAGATATCACCTTTCTGTAATTTGGCATGTATCTAAAAATAGATGTTACTGCTCTAAGTATGTTTTGCATTGGAAGAACCTTATTAATAAATGTCTGTCTCTTTCTTATCACTCAGGCTAGCCCTACTGATCTGATAATCCTAAGTGACTAAAGCTTATTGCGTTATCCAGCATTCAGAATGAATGATCAGATATTTATGACTGAAATTCAAATTTATCAACAGATACCCATACAGCATCACTTAAACAGCTACAGTGAAAGCTTGATGGGAAGTTACAGATTAAGTGGTTGTATTTTAGGATTTATCTGACTTGTCTACATTTGTTGACAGAAATTGTTTATTTTTGGAGTTTACAGTTTTGCTGTTTAGGAACTTTGCTTGCTCTTCTCTCCGTATCCCAGTAGGGAATTGCATGCATGTCAATGTATGTGCAAGGAGGAAAACATGGACGTTTTCTACTTCATAGTGAACGCTTTATATATTCCTCTTCGTGTGTCACTTGCAGGAATGAAGGGGTTGATTTCTGTGCACATCTAGCACAAGAGGGCAGCATGATCTGTTTTATCCCAGTGTAACATTGCAACAGCTTGTTAAAGGGATAATAAAATTTATCTGTTATGTTTTTAGAGATTATGTTTGAGGGGTGAAATTTCAGCCTCCACACAGAGGTTCTGTTCAGTTGTCCTCATTATCTGCAAGTGTAATATTTTCTTGTAATCTTTTATACAGTAAGCTTTTCAGCTTCATATAATGCTGAATTGAGGAACTTTGTTGGCTTTGTAGTTGGTGCCCAAAAGTTGTATAACTCTACATAGGGTAATGCATCAAGGACCCCTTCTTGAGCCATTACTCCATTTAATTTCTTTTTCAAGGTATTTGTAGTGTTTCAAACAATTTTGGTAGAAAGTTAGATAAAAGGAACAGAGAATTGAGCAGCAATGACTTGAAGTGGGAGCTCTGTCTTTTGAAATCAGTTTCTTATAGATAGTTTAGGAGCTCCTAGTTTTGACAGGCTTCAGGATTTGATTCAAGATTACTTGCTTAGCTTGTAAAGGAATTGTTCTTTTCTGGGATTTGGGAACAGAGATTTCTTTAGAGAAAGTGTACTAATGTGTAAATGCATCACTTTCAGTAATGGTGGTTTTAGTGGAGGTTACCTGTAATTTTTAATTGCATTGAGTTTAGGACACTGAAACCTGATGGGTGCTGTAAAAATGAATGGATGAACAGTATGCATGAATTTGTTCAGATAAAATAGGAATATCTTCCTTCCAGAGACCTGTCTAAAATTAAAATTGAACCAGAAGCACTACAAAAAACCCCACACATTCTGTATGCATTTAGATTTTTTATTTTTAATTGCCTCTGTCCAAACTCCTGGTTCTGACAGTTCATGGAAGAAGGAGAAATATTTTGGGAGACATGCCAGCCTTTCTGGCCTTCCTAGGAATAGAAAGCATTGAATTGTATGATGGGTTTCCTCTACCTGTTCAATTAGCAGAATTCTTCTTTTCCCCACAAATGCTTTGTGGAGGCTGTAAATAAACACTGATTCCTTTGGGTGCTTAGAGTCTGAGGTTTGACCAGGTTATAAAGAGAAATATTCTTCTGTCTTTGCAGCCAGAAATGCCATGCTGAGCTGATAACTAATAGCAGCATATAAAAGCAAACTCCGAAAATTAAAAGATAAAACAAGTGAAAGAAAGCTGTTGTTATAATGAAGAGTTTGTTTTTCTTTAAGGCATAAGGATTTTAATTATGGTGTTCATAAATCAAGTGTTGAAACACCTATAATTTGAGAGACAAAGTTTTTTTATAGGATTAAAAGCATGTTCATCAATGCACAAGTGCCTATCTGCATTTTATCTGACAGAAGCATCAAATGGGCAATGTTGTCAGTGTTTAAACCATATAATATTTGCAACAAATATGATATTTCAGCAGTCTGAAAATTACAATGCTGATAATGAGGTTGTTAAATTATACTCTATCAGTTGGATACTGAAACTGCTCTAGTTAGTATACATTAATGTATGCTTGTTCACACAAGTGATTCTGCTGAACAAGTAGCATGTTTAAACAAGAAATACTGGTCTTTAAACCCTGTGATTTACAGTAGGTGGTGTTTTGGCATATCATGCAGTTAACAAGGCAGAGCTTCATGTTAAAATATTTCGTTTGTAGTCTCATTCATCACTGATATAAATATTCAGTAGTGATGCCAGAAAATGTATTGTATTCCTATTTAACTCTGTGACTCAATTGCTTTCTTTTTTTTCGGAAACAAGATCTATGCTATCTTTCTGATGCAGTTTTCAGATATTTCCTTGTGGTCAAGATGAATTCTGTGGGATTGTGAAAAACTACCAGCTCTTTTGACAGCTTTCATGTTCTCTTAAGCTAATACAAAAAAAAAATATAATAAATTGATTGTCCTTAAAGCAGGAGAGGCTTTGTTTTTCACTCTCCGTGCCAAGCTCTAAAGTGTGATCACGTGTGCACAGGTTTGTTAGTTTATGTTGAAAAGAAGTCCCTATAGGACAGCCTTTTGTTATAAAAGAAAAACACAGATTCTCTCTTCCGTGTTGGTAATCGCTTGCATTTGTTGTTATTAAGATGGTAACACAATAGGTTCCATCAATCATCGAGATCCTTAACAACCCCACAATGTTGTAAATATTATGTTTGGGTGTTTGAGTGGAACAGCTAGTCACTGAAGTAGGTGTGGTAATTAAAACCTGTTAGGTTGCTACATGTGTTTAAAAAAAAAACAAACAAAACACAACAAAAAACTTTAATGTTTCTTCTTATAACAATGGCGATATGTACTATAAACCTTATCAGGGCGTGGTTATTAAATGATATTTTGTGGGAGTTACTCATTTACTGTTAGTATTATCATGGCTTTTGTTAAGAGTTTAAATAGCCTGACACTTCCATGTGTATTATCACCATTATGATTCTGTCAGGAACCCTATAAAGTTGATTGCTATAGGAGTAGTCTTTAAAGTTAGTTAAATAGTACTCCGGAGTTATGTTTACGTTTGTTATCTATCGGCATAACTCAACTCTATCCTATTTTTTCCTACAATAATAAGTGAATGAAACTTGGCCGTAAACTGATGAGACAAGCCCATTACATTTTCAGCTCACTGAGTCAGTGCTCACCCTTTTTACGCATAATATGGGAGATAAAATTAAAAGGTTTGTGGGAAAGCTGTTTGTAGGAGGGGACAGGATGGGCTGTTATTTGATAGGGAAGTAGCGTGAAGCTTGTACTGACAACCACTTCCAAGCTGCAGTCTCCCGCTTCTCTGGCACAAGATTTCACGTCCCTTCACAGAGATTTTTCTATCTTCTTCACACTGAGAGCCCCTGGTGAGGAAAACGGCCTGCTGTGAAACTCATTTCTGACCATATGCTGACCTGCCTAGATATTGAAAAGTATTTTTTTCATTTGCAACCACGGAGAGAGCTGCTCTCACCCCACTGCAGCCAAGCAAAAAGGAGGCTCGGAGGAGTTAACCAAGACAGAAAAACCTAATTACAAGTATTGACTTTAAGAGAGAAGCCATTCAGGGGCATGCCTTCCCCCTCAAGTGCAGCAGGAAAGTAAAAATGGAGTTACGTTTTAGTCTCACTCAATGGCAGGCTGGCAAGATCTGTGGCAAGGAGAAAGGAAACATTGGTTGGAGACACTTGAAAACAGGGGGGGAGACAGCAGTAATATTGCTGGAAAAACTGCAAGGGGCTTAAAAGAGGGTCTTGCTGAGATCATGCGGCTGCCAATGAGGTTTTGCAGATAATCTGAAGGATGGAAGGTTTTTTTTTTGTTTTAATAATAACTAGTTTAAATATATGTGCTTTTTTTGCTATTTTTAATCTGACTGAAAGCTGTTGGCTGCTGCTGTGACTGTTGCGTGTACTAGGACTTCCTCTGTTCAGGGATGCTTGTTCTGGGTGGAAAATTAGCATTTCTGAGAAATTAGGAAAAACTTAGAAAAAGCCACTTTCATTCCACCTTGGAACAAGGCAGAAGTATTTCCAAAGAAATTAATTTATGGAAGAGCCGGGCAGATAATGAGTAGGCACATGGTGAGAGCACATATGTTGAACACGTGGCTCCCCTATCCCAGGTGAAAGCTCCACACATCAGGCTCCTGGCTCTTCCTTGTGCCATAATCTTTCATTGCTTTCTATTATGGATACACATACACAGACCACTGTGAGATTTTCAGGGAAAAAACTTCTTTTTTTTAAATGAAAAAAAAAATCTGAATGGCTCTAAATTAAAAGAAAAAGTCAGTCAGTGCAAACTCATTTCATTAGCACTGTTCTTCTGCTTTATACTACACAGAAATGTCTCTCCCAGGTGATCCTAGGCAATCTGCACTGCAGCATCTGGGTGAATTAATTAGTTGATGTTTTGCTTTTTTTTCAGATTGCCAACATCTTGCATCTTATGCAACAAGTGAAAATTAGTTTGTGCCTATGGTGATCTTGGCGAGTGTTTGGAAACAAAAGGTGCTTCTCAATCCAAAATTTAAATTTTATTTTAGAAAAGAATGGATGTTGTATGTGAATCTGCCTGTTCTGGCACCCGGACTGAAAACTGGAGGGCAGAAATCAACAGCTAGGGAAGTGGAGGTGTTGAATTGGGCTTGACTGTAGCGTGCTGTTCAGTTTTAAAAAATAAACTTTATCTAGAGGGAATTACTAAGATATTTGTGAATAATACAAAATGGAATTGCTTGTTTGCTTCTACCCTGTCTTGCTCAAGTGTTCTCTTTTTACTGTCAGAATCAGTAGGTACTTTATCAGAGGATCTTTGTTATGTATTCAGGTGAATATATATGTAGGATGTCCTTCAGATTTTGATTTCTGACATAATTTTATGCAAGATAATGTTCCTTTAAGGAGGCACCATTATGGCAAGCTGTAAAGGTTGACAGCTGCCAGTCCTAAGAGAGCTTTATAAAGCATTTTAAAATAGCATCAAGCATATGAGGAACTTTTTGTTTGTTTCTTCTATAACTGAACAATAGTCCTGTAATACGTGACAGGCAATTATTGCTTGTGGCAACCTTGACATAGGTAGCTTGAAACTTCAGGTTCATGGAGATTTGCTGTAGTTTTCATTTGGGTTCTTCTTGAACATTTTCTTAGATGGTTCCCATGTGCATATTTTGTTACCATAGCTTTTGACTTCAGCTTGAGCAAAACATTTAGTTGATGGTGTGGAATGAGGAGATTTATGAAATGTCTGGAGGAGCTGAGGTTGCTGTAGCCATTTTTCACCTAATGCTGAGAAGGAAATTGTATTCCCAGCCAGCATGCAAAGCAAGCTGACGTGGTGTATGGAAGAAAGGTGTCAAAGTCTTCGTTCTCAGCTGTTTGGTTCAGAGTAGAAGTGTATATTAAGGAGGTGGGTTTGTTTTCATGTTGGGTTTTTCACTGCACCGGAGACTTAAAAATTACTTCTGACCTACTTGTTTTCTAGCTGTAGCATCCCCTCATCCTTCCTCATTTGCCAGTTAAAAAAGAATACTGAAGTTACTAGTGATTGTCAGACTTAAGCTTTTATCATGTCTTATGTGTAAACTCATAGTGGAGTTCAGTTAAACTCTCTTAATTTCATGTTTTTTCTATCCACTGAAATGGTCCTTACTATTTTTCACAGTGTACCTGAGTTTATCCTCTGCTTTCTGTGTCTGGGAATGCTACTGTTCCATCTCTCCCAGACCTTTACATGGTCTGCATTTGTCTTGCTCTCTTTCAAGCGTAAATCTTTAGTCGCATATCTTAGTCTTGGGGCACAGACTAAGTCTTGGGGCAGAGGAATTCGAAGGTGCATGGGAAGCTGAGGAGGTGAAGATTTGGAACATGGACATTATTGCTGGCAATTTTAAGGTATAATGGGTGGAGAATAGGTGGCCTAACTCTTCTCTTCCTGTTTTCTTTTTATCAGATAAGATGAGATTTCTGTGTGTGTGGTAGACCTGGTTTTTTTCAATGAAGTTATTGTCTGTTTAATATGCAAATGATGCAATGCAGAATATTGCTAATTCGTGCGTAGGCAAGAAAAAACCCTCTGCTTTGTGGTGAGCTTCCCTTCATTGGGAATACGTGTTCTTTTGTCCCCGCATGGCTTCATTTCTCAGCATAATTTCAAGTTCATCAGTTTGAATGTTCACAACCCAAAATAGATACAGGACAGTCTGAATTTTCAGACAATTTCCTACATCTGTTTTTAAGATGTTGAAAGTAATTTCTTATACAGGAAGACTGTTCCTACCCAGTCCTTTCTAGGATATGCCCAGAGGACAGTAAGTGATTAGATGCTGGGGGCATTTGCTCAGTGTTGGTTTGGGTTTTTTTTCCTCTTTTAAATATGAACATTTAAAGCTGTTAATAAACTTTACACTATCTCATTCATCTCTTCTTCCAGTGCACTTATTTCATGTGCACTTATTTCATGTTTGTAATCTGTCATGCTGGTGTTTAGAGAGAAGGTGATGAGTCTTCACTTAGAGAGATTTGGCTTAGAATCTGAAATGTTTCATATGCAGTGATCTTCTTATTACATGGGATAATGAACAATTTCAGAAGTACTCTTGCTGTCTGTCATTCATGTTTGCTTTCTCTTCCCTCTCCCTGAAACAGAGGAATATATCCTTAATGTTGGGCAACTTAATGAAGAACCCTGTGTTTTTGTTATAGTCTATAAACATGAGTAAATCTTTGCCTCAGCTAAGGAGATAGGAGCCTAATTTTCTTTCAGTTTATGAAAGGGGAAACTAAAATCAAACTAAAGTGCAGGTGTTCCTGTGCCTGTTCAGACCAAATTAACAGTATGGCACTTTCTTGGTTAAGTTATTCTTAAGCATAAAGTACACATGCCATCTTTGTTATGGTAAAATTATCCGTTTGGTAACAGAGGTTAAGAGTTCAGTGAGTAAAGCATACAGTTTTCTGGCATAAAATAACAGAATTTCTTCATGATAATTTCTCTTTTCTAGCCATTCAGGATTCCAGTCTGAAGATTATGTAAAGAAGGATATTTTCAAAGGTTAACATTAGCCTAGGTTTACTAGGTATGTGGTAGAGAGGCAGGCTCTTTCAGGTCATGACAGAGAGCACCTGTGTTAGGCTTTTGCTCTAAATCTTGCTGCAGAAGAGCTGTTTCTCCTACCCACTACAGTGGGGGGGTTCATGGTACCAAGCTGTCTGTATGCTTAAAGGGTGGGTATCTTAAAGACTTCAATATTTTGAATTTACCACTAAATAAGTAAAAAAGGAATGACCCATAATTTTAATATTTGCTTCTTCTGTAGACACATGCATATATAAATGTATATATTAATATTTATGTACACAAACCTCATATGCTTTGCCTGATGTTAGTATAGTGCATCTTTCTTTTCTCCCTTCCTTCATTCCCCACTCTCCTTTCAAAAGAACAATTCTCCCTCCCCTTGGTCTCAACAACCAGCCAAAAGTAAACAATTACTGTTAGCCTTCCAGAATATTTCTGGTATTTCCTGACATAAAAATGGTAAAATGGTTTAAGGAAGAGTTGGTAATAGTTACCTTTCTGCTAATGTTTCCCTACCGTTGTAGAAAAAAAATATTTAATGCCTATTTAGGAGAAAAGATATCTGCAAAAGCCTTTGCAAATTGAAAGCACCAAAATTGTGAATTATAGATGGTTTTAGATTTGGAAGTGTCAGCTTTCTTTCTATTGAACTAGCAAGATGGAGAGAATATTTTTTCCCCAGTATTTTCTAGTTATACTAGACTTGTTCAAATAATAAGAAATCTTATCGAAGAAGTGCTTTCAAAATAAAACCAAACTTGAGAGAAAAAAGTGCCTTGAGGTTTTTATTAAGCTGACAAATTTTAATATTCCAAATATGTAGTGACAATGATCTTTTTTCATAATTAAGCTATGGTTTAATGCTGAATTCAAAGCCATCCACTGAATGCGACTTACATTTAAACCCCCCAAAAGTCCCCAGCAGAAAAAATGGAAAACACAGTCCAAACATTTTTAAATTGAGATAAGAAAAAATAGACTCTTCTGCACCTAAATTTACTAACCAGTGTTGCTCAGCTACTACCAAAGGCTTAGGGAATAGTTTTTAGAAGTGATTGTTCAGAAATAAGTGTTTCTCAAAGATTATGAGGGCTTATACAGATGATTTTCTTCATCTGCTGAGTGTTTGAGAGTAGAAATGTCCAATCTAACACTTCCCAGAAGTGTTCATTTACTTAAAACATAGCAACATTCCTATGGAAAAATAGGGTTTCATTGTTTTCCCGTATTAGCCATGCAGTAAATAAATATTACGTACTTCTAAAAGAGACATAATCGTTTTATGAAATGCAAATTCACAAGTTTCTGAAGTGATCTTATTTCAGCTTAAAATGTTGTCCAGTGAACACTGCTTAGGTTAGTAATAGCTTTGTGGGTTTTTTCTGTTGCTTGTGCTTCTCATGAGATGCAAAGAGGTCAAATGTCTGTTGACTGCTTTTTATTAATTCTGAAGAAGGCATGGTGGTGTTTGTATTAGAAATCTTAGGTATTTTTCAATTAAACAGGCAGAAGGAGAACGAAATAGTATTATGTTTCTCTGAAAAAGAGAATAATATATTCATCCTTTGAGTCAATCAGGAGATGTGAGAATATTATACTAACTTGTGAACTCCACCACTAGAATCAAATGGAATTTGCTAACTTCTTTGCGTTGTGTCAAAATTACTACTGAGTAAATGTGATGGCTTTCAGCATGGCAGGAAAAGACTTTGAAGGCCCCTCAGATCCTTTAGATTTGGTGTAGAGCAGTGATTCATACTCATTTTTCATCTCATCTGTAAAGTGGGAATGTTGGTTCTTTGTAATGAAGCTTGACCAGCAGAACACAGATAAATACTCTGTTAGAGGAAGTGTCATAGGTACAACACTTGCTCCTCAGACCAAATTTGCCTCTTGCTATATGCCTATTTCTGCTGTAATACCAAAAGCAATTCAGTGAGGAAACAGAGCAAGGAAGGCAGTTATATTACTTAGTGAATTCCAGACTGTACTCAAAGGCTCTGATACTTCGATCTAATTCAGTCTTCTGATTTTCTGTTGATTCTTCCAAATGCTTCAGACTTATTTAGACAAAAGCCTCTTTCTTCACAATTGTCAAATTTCATTGAATCTCAAGTCTTGGTGATAGAGCTTAATTGTCAGCAAAATAAGTCTTGGTTTCTGTAAATTGTTTGATCCTCAATTGGTTTAGAAGTGACAATATACTTTCTTTTACAGGGTTTAGATATTGTTTCCATGTGGCATATGGAGCAAAGTTGGACCAACTAAAGAAATTATTCCAATTGTTTTCTGTCAGGAAGGCTTATGCAAAAAGCTTAGTCTCAGATCATTTAAAGTTCAGGCATCTGCCACTAGGGGCAAAAATTATTTTCCTGTAGGCATTCATCTTTTATTGTAGATTTACTGTGCTGCTTCACTTGGTTGATAATCTAATTTAAACCTCAGAGATGAGTCATACCTCCTCAATGGGATTCACAGCTAGTTTAAAGTCTCTGATGTCAGTGCCTTTCAGTACTTGCAGGATCTCTTTGCTGAACATAATGGTTCTTTGGTTGTCTGAATGCACTGAGGGGGAAAGAATGTGACCCGTACAAGCAGGAGCACTTCAGTGATACTATTTTACAAAAGGTTTTGTTTTCAGTATTTTTGGGGGGGGGATTCTGTTTCAGGTTATTTGTGTTGTTTTGACCTAATTTCGATCCTGAGCGTGCCAAGTAGTCCATTGTGGTATGAGGGCTGATACCTTGCTGCAGTAAAGAACCTTCTGGAAGGTGGAATAGGCCTCCCCATGTGGATCACATGCTGTACTATAGAATTTTGTTTCATAGGACCAGCATTTGCTTTACCAACTGTGATGTGACAGTTTTCCAGAAGAGCACTGGATTAGGAAAATGTACAAAACTGTGATGTAAAGGGACATTTCAGTCTCCTTTCTTTGGAATAACAAAACAAGTGAACAAGCGAGCCCCTGGTTGTCCAGAAGGTCCCAAAAGGCTTCGGGGTGATCCAAACACCTAAACTTCTTTATATCTTCTTCCTGGAAGCATGACTGCTTTATAGTTGACCACTAAGAACTTTAAGAATTAAATGCACGTATTTGGAATGTGAATTGCTATTGAAGGACTTCCTCTCCAGAGCAGTCAAGGACAAAATAGACATTCAGAAGGTTAAGAAGCATTGTAAATATCATTCAACTGTGATGAAAAGTTTATTGGTTGCACTTCATATGCATTCTGAAGTTAAGCTACATTTTAAAAACCATCAGAGCCAACATTTGTTTTTTAAATATCGTAATTAAATATCTAAAATGCTAAATTGTTACTAATTAATACTTTCTAGTGTTAACAGTAGTGGGGTTATTGACAAAATTTTGCCTTTTGTGTTTTTTTTTCTTTGGTTATACTTGTGTTTCGGGTGTTTTGGGTGTTTTAATGTTATAGCCACAAATTGATTCAGAATCAAGTTCTGTGCTCATCCTGTTCTGTAAAGAGGGAAAGAAAAACAGAACCTATTTTTCCATCATTAATTTTGTTATTGTATGTATGTGTACTTTTCATATCAGAGATTTGGTTAATGCCTTTTTAAATGCTGAATAACTGCAAAACAGTTGTTTTAAAACAGCCTTCCCCAAAACATCTGGGTTCAGATAATGATCAGTAATTATTTGCAAGATTCATAGTGTTTATTCTAAGACACAACTTGTGTTCAAGGTCCATGAGGGGATTTTAGGGTTCTCTATATTGAATATGGGTACCTGAAAGGTAGGTATTTTTGTCACAGCCTTTTCATTGTTCCTCTAGTTGTCCAGTTTCTTGCAGTCCTGGAACTTTCTTCTGTATGTGTCTGGTGTGGTTTCAGCAGAGAAGCTTCTGGTTTAAAAAAAAAACCAACAAAAAAACAAATGAAATTGTGTTGAAAATGGATATCAGGAAAACAAAAAGAATCCATAAATAATTGTTGAGTCCAAAGCGAGATATATTTTTTTTGGAGGAAGAAAGGAAACTTTTACTGAGAATTCCTCTACCTGAAATCTTAATTGGTCTTCTGAAATCCTAAGATCCCATGTGAATAAAATTAAGCAAACCAATTAGAGTATACTCTAAAGACTCAGCCAGCTGTTCCCCTGCAGTTCTGTAGTTAGCAGAGTGAAATATTGTCCTGTAAGAGCAGTTTAAAGCAAGAGGTAACTAAAATCCACTGAATTGTTCTCTCAAGGCATCTCAGCAGTGAATTGAGATTCTGTCTGTCTCAAGTATAACCTTGTGAAGTGTGTGTGTATCAAATGCTCGTGCAGTATGTGCTGGTGCACTTTGCCATCTCCCTTCAGGTGACAGTGGCCTCTTGGCTTTCTCAGTTTTGATTTGTTTCACTACAGGAGCTCTCACTTGCTGTAGGGATTTCCCATGTTTCCAAGTGTTAAATATCCTTCCTTTCTGGCTCAGATGTAGTTATTGTATTTCCCTATCTGTCTGTTTTTTGTCACCCTCCGTTTCTAAAGCACGGATTCAGGCACTATCCTCGTTTTAAGTGTTGCAGCCACCTTCTGTTCACCACCTGTTCTCACTGCTCTCTGCTAAGCTGTTCCACCCTTCCTACCCTCTGCCTTCCAGTCTCCATGCTTTGGTCGTGCTTGGGATGACATTCTCTTACTCAGGCATGCTTGTTTGTATCCAGAACTTGTGCCATTGCACGGAGAAGGGGAATGGAAGAAGCTGAAGGAAGAGGAAGGAGGGGAAACAGGGAGTGGATATGCAGTGAATGAAGCAGAGGATCAAAGGGAAGACACGTGCAAGCAGACAGTCTGCACAGGGGAAAAAATGGAGTCAATATGTACAAAGCTTTCTCTCTATCCAAACATCCCAGATTCAGCAGTTTCTGTGACTGTTGCTGCCAGCTACTCTTTTGACAGTTCTGTCTTACAGCTCTTCCTCAGGGCCAGATATGGGGAAGGCTTTTTCTTGACCTTTTGGCCCCAGTGTGCTTTGAAGGAGTCTGCCAGGAGGTGTAGAAAGAAGTGTGGCTTCATTTGAGCATTAGTCCTCATGCAAAGCTTTTGCTATTTCTGCACCTGGTAACTGGAGCTGTTGGCACATTGCTGTGTTTTTCCCTCCTTCCGTCATCATTTTTTCTGCTTATCTTTTATGCTTGCATCTTTGTAACTTCCTGCTCCCTATGAAGTAAAGTTCATCCACAAGCTGGCTCTTCTTCATCTTAAAATCATCTCTCAAGATACACCAGTATCACTGTAACCACAATATAACTATAAACTGACAGTAGTTAAGAATATGGGTGGGGAAGCTCATTAATTCCCTGACCTCTTTGTTTTCCCATACTTAAAAAAGAAAAAAAGGCACACATCTTGTCGTGCAACTTTCTGTTCCAGCTTACTGCTACATCTTCCCTCTGCTCCTTGTTCCTTTTATAGGCAATTGTGTTGGTTTCCCTGAACTGACACAACAAACTCTTCAGGGCAGGGCACTCTGCTGGCTACGTGATGGTCCAGCCTGCATCCGTGTGAGGCTCTGTCTCCCACTTCAGATATATTAATCCTCTCTTGGGTGTTTCTGTCATGCAAATAACAAATGGCAGCGTTCTCTCAGGAGTCCCATGTTGCGGGTGGTACTCTTCTATTTTTGCCTGTTTATTTATTTTGGAGTTCATAGCACTGGACAGTTGTAAATCAGGGCTTCGCAGTAAAGTCTGTCTTTGAATTGAACAAAGACAAAATAGGTTGTAAATTATATTCACTTCTGCTTGAATGACTGTTTAATGAAACCATTTTTTTCTCCTTCATGTGTGTGTGAAGTTTTTTCTCTGTTTATGAAAAAGTGAAGAAATGTTGCTGTTAGCATTTATGTTTATCATTCTGTTTCTTATTATTTAAAAGAGAGAAACAAAATAGAGGATTATAGGGCAATGCTAGATTTTTCTTTAATTTTAAGCAATGTGCATGTAAGCATGTGTTTTTAAAATAATTTAACCTCTAGCTTTCAGCTGCCAAAAAAACTAGGCAGATGAATTTAAGGCATATTTCTACATGAACATCAGAAGCTCTTTGGTTTTGATTTGTATACTTACTGGTGTTCCAGTATGGTCAGCAGCTACTTCCTCCTCATTTGCAGCTACTTATTCCTGTATAGTTTTCTTTTTTGTTTTTGAGGTAAAACTTTCTAACAGTTGCCCAGTAGAGAGGCTACAGTAAAGTCATGCAGTGCAGTCTAACTTTTCCCAATGCTTAGCATTTAATAATTTATTAAAATTTCTCTATTTTAGTGTAATGAATATAATGTACAGTGAAGAAGAGGTCATATTTTGGTTTTTTTCTCATTTGAATGTATATTATACCCCTCATTTCTATTTTAGTACTGTTAATTATAGTTTAGGCTGGAAAAAAGTTTACAGTCTAGTGATTTTAGGGTTGTTTTTTTTTTTCCTGGAAGCTGATGGCCCAAAGAAATGCATTGTCAGACTATATCTGAATTCCTTTGCACACCACTCCTTGCTCAAAGAAAACACTTGGGATGTGGTTGCCTTCAGCTTCTCTGAGACAAGAGATTTTTTTTGGTTGTTTCTCAGGTGAGGTTTGTAAGTGGAATTTGGTGCCAATCACAAAACCAAAGAGGTGAAGTCATCCCTCCCTCCTTATACCCTACAGCCTGCTCTGCAGGGAAGGGATCCATTCCATGCCCTACATTAAGCCAAAAAAAAAAAAAAAAAAAAAAAAAAAAAAACCCAAAAAAGGGGAGGGGGATGTTTGGATCCAGCTGTAGTCCCCTCCCATGCTGATTCCTGTGCCATACTAATTGATCCAAAAGGAGAACAGCTTCAAGAGGAGAGGCTGAAGGAGGCCCCACCACAGGTTGCCTCTAGTGGAGCAATTAACGTGCTTGCGGGAGAGGTGGGCGACCCACGAGAAGTGCTTGCTCCATGACTGGCAAAAAAATCCCGTTCCCTTGCGTCTCTGCCCAGCCTTCACTGCTCTCCTAAGTGGCCCAAGCCCTGGGTTTGGCTGTACCTTTATAAACAGGACAAATGGGTTTCTCAAGATTGTCTTCCTTTGCGGTTTTGTGAGTGGTACCTTGAGTGACTTTGGTTGTTTCCAGATTTTCTGTGGTTTGTCTCTAACATGGTCCTAAATTGAAGCAAAATTCTTGATGTCTTTGGGAGGTGTGACTTTTTTTAACACACAGCAACTTTTCCAAGCAAGCACTTTGATTATTTGCACAGCAATCAGTAAAAAAACCCCACAGTTTGAACTTGCTGCTGGTTATACCAGAATATTCTTGAGCTCAGTAGTAATGACATTTCATGTGAGACTGGGAAAAAAGCACTTGCTGAAACTTATTCAGTGTCATCCATTGTGAATTCTGGATAACCAAACCTGTGTTGTTGCAGTGGCTTTTTTTATAGCATGAGCAGTTAAAAAGGAAAAAGGTATTTCAGGAACCATTGTGTGGGCACATAATGAATTGACTTTGGAGAGAATTTCTCCTTGCCAAACAATTCACATTTTCCAGAAGACAGAAAGGAAGAGAAGCTGAAACTGAAGGAAAATGAGTGATTGAACCAAAGGAACATGCCAAGCAGAGGATTGGTGTTTACAAAGTCAGATGAAGACATTAAATGCCTCTGCTGTTTGTTACCCAAAGGCTTTATCCTCAAAATGGATATGCTAGGTAGAGCCTAGATAGCTTGGCTTGGCTTTCACAGAAACAGACTATACAGAATTCCCTTCCATGGTTTCAAAAAAGAAAGAAAACGAATAGACTACATCAGAATCATTCTCCTCTTCATTTTGTGGGAGGGGATCTGAATATGTATAATCAGTAAAACACAGGATGTTTGTTTTCTGGGTGATACAAGTATCATCCAGCTAGAAGTTCCAGCTGAAGGTTTCAGTAGGCAAAAGCTTTATATTCAGTAATGTCCTAGTTGTTTATTGTCATCATAGACAGGAGTGATGATTGAGCCCTTCTAACTTCAACACCTAAAAAAAAGAGGGGAGAAGAAAAATGTTAAGAAACAGCAAATTAAGTTTTTTAATCAGTGAACTGGCCTTAGGAGATGTAATGGTAAGAAAGCCAACAAATGAGTGGATTTGCAAGAACTGTGTGAGAACACCACCACCCCCTGAAATGCAGTATTTAAAGCCTATTGTGAATCCAGTCTTGACAGTGAAAATCACAGATCGGTAAGAAATGGGAAAAATCTCTGGGGATCATGTAGTCTAACCCTCCTGCTAAAGAACATTGACCTAGAGTAGGTTGAACAGGAATGCTTTTAGTTGGGTTTTAAATACCTCCAGAGAAGGATATTCCTACAACCTCTGGGCAGCCTGTTCCAGTGCTTTGTCAAGTAAATGAAGTAAATAAATTTTTCCTCATGTTTAGATGGAACTTCTGTGTTCCACTTCATGCCTGTTGTGTCGTATCCTGTCGCTGGGCACCACTGAAAAGAGTCTGGCCCCATCCTCTTGACTTGTACTTATTTATATGCAATTTATAAACAATCCCCTTCTCAATCTTCTCCAGGCTGAACAGACCTAGATCTCTCAGTCTTTCCTCATACAAGAGATGCTTCAGTCTCCTGATCATCTTTGTGGCTCTCTGCTGGACTATCTGCAGTAGCTCCTGGTCTTTCTTCTACTGGGGAGCCCAAAAGAGATAATTTTTTTAGCAGGTATAACACAGCAACAAGGTTAAATTCTATTTTTGCAGGTTCTGTTATAGCTGAAATTGTAGTGAACTTGGTTAATTGGAAATAATATATAATAAGAAAGGCAGTTACAATGCAGAAAGTATTTCTTACAAAAGCACTTTAAGAAAGAAGGAGTTAAAATTATTTTTTCCCAATCAAGGTGTTTTTCTGTGTGTACTTCTGTTTTTAATGAAGACTTTTTTATGTCCTTCATATCCTTTCTGCACTGTATTGAAAGTGAAGAGAGGGATTTTGGCAAGTGATAACTGATGTAAATACACATGCACTTCGGAGCACACCTAGGAAAAAAGACAAATCAACTGTACCACATAGTTTAGCAAAGGGATAAGTCACCTTGTATGAAGCATTGATCTATTTTGGTTTTCTACAAGCAGGGTAATTCTAATCAGTAGATCATTAAAGTACTCTGTGTTTCTAGTGGACTGGAAAGCTGAGGAAACAACTGTACAGTTAGGATCAATGTATTCATACTAGCTAATGTAGATGTCTCCACTGGCAGTAGAAATAGAAATTCATTTGCAAAGAATCCTGTTTTCCATTCTTATCTTTGTCATAGTTATTCTTCTTTCTTTAAATCCTACACTTAAAAATAAGATCAAACGAGAGTGTTCATGTTTTCTTCTCGTTTCCTAACTTCTTTTCCATTTGACAGCATTTGTGTAAAAAGTCCTTTTCAAGTAGTAAATTAATTTGGATAGAAGGCATCCCACCTGAATTCATTACATGCTGGTAGTTTAGATAAATGGATATTATGATCTCAGCATATTTTGGCCCAGCACCACTGTGCCCATTTGCAAACGTCTAAGCAAGTGATAATATTCCTGTCAGTTTCAGGCTGCTGAAGAAAAAAAATGGGGTAGAATTTCTTATTTATATTTATAGGATGCCTGTGGGGAAGACAGTAATGCTGTATGTGGCAGTATGTGTGGACATGTGGTGCTAAACATATATTAAAAAAAGATAACAGACCTATTGACGTTTCTTTGTAGAAATACGGAAGAAAAGCCAGAGTAGATCAGTAATTGACAGCTATGCAGGAGATACATTTCCAGATTTCTTTCTGAAGAAATATTTCACAAACTTACAATTCCTTTCAAAGTCAGTAATCCATCTTTAATTATTTTGTTGATTTCATAGTTGTATTTTACAAGGTTGATGTAATGTCTGCTTCCTGCCAACATTTGATATGGACAATCCACTTTGTCGCTGTTTTGATGAAATGGAAGGCTGCTTATGGTTGCAGTAGTTTGGGTTTTTTTCTTTCTTTTTTCAGTATATGTATGTAAACTGAGCACGGGTGAAGACTTATCAGTCACTGGATGCCAAAGCTTAACAGCAGGAAATGTGGGGAGCTGTTAATTTATACCACTGACAGAATGGGAAACATGTTCAATGTAGTTAAATTGATGGGGGTTTAAACTTACCCAGCTCAAGGCAGTGATTTCTTTTGGTTTCTTCTATTTCTGCTTTTGACTATGCTCTTATTACCCCATACACACTTCCGAGCATGATTTTATGACCCCATGCATATGTTTAAAATCACTTTGGTTTTATAAGCTGTAATTTGGACTGTTAAAAGTACATGGTTTCCATCTTTAGGGCGGGTTACCACCTCTGCATGCAGAGGAAGAGAGGTGTGGGCTGCTGTAGGGTGTCTCCTTTGGGACCCAGCTGGATGATGACACCCGCTTGTAGTGGCCACCCTCTTGCTGGTGGCTTTGTCTCCCTGAGCTGGGTATCAGCGGAGGGCAATGCACAGAGGGCTTCTCCTTCTTCCTGGGTCATGCAGGTGGTGGTGAAGTGTGCACTTTCAGCTGTCTGGAACAATCAGTCCCTTCATCAATTGTCTGTAACAATCAACTGCCTTAGACTAGAAGAGCATCTCTGTGGTGGGATGGCATTTAAGCAAGTGTGCACCTCAAGTTGAGGTTGCTTTCATTTAGCTACACGTGTATGGCTGAAGTACCTTCTTGAATCCAGTCCTAGCAGGGCAAGTTGTTTTTTTTTTTTTTTCAGACAGGTTTCTGCCAGTTTGCAAGGAGAAGTGGGAGTTAATCGTGTTTGTTACTTTTTCTATATGGAGGCTCCACAGTGGTGGAGTGTTCCTGGCTTGAGTGTTGCATGGTAGGTAGAGATGTTGTGTGTTTTTTGCCCTGGTAAAGGCAGTGTACTTACACATGAAAATTGATATTTAGGCCAGCTGCCGTAGGGGAGTTCACGTTATTAAGCAAAGTATTATTTATGGAGCTGTTGGAGAAAGCCCAGAGGAGGGCCACAAAGATGTTCAAGGGCTGGAGCACATCTCCTTATGAAGACAGAACCCTTGTCTACTCTAAGGGTTATAGAGCCCTGAAACAGGCTCCTCAGAGAGGTTGTGGAGTCTCCCTCTCTAGAGACTTTCAAGACCTGTCTGGATACATTTTTGAGTGACCTGCTCTAGTTTTGGTCCTGCTCTGGCAGGGGGGGATTGGACTTGATGATCTTCAGAGGTCCCTTCCAACCCCTGACATTCTGTGATTCTGTGACAGGCTGAGAGCGTTGAGATTGTTCGGCCTACAGGAGAAAAGAGAAGGCTCAAGGGAGTCCTTATAGCAGCCTTCCAGTACCTTCCAAGGGGCCAACAGGAAAGCTGGGGAGGGGCTTCTTACAAGGGCATGTAGTGGCAGGACAAGGGGCAATGGCTCTAAACTGGAAGAGGATAGATTTGGGTTAGACATTAGGAAGAAATTCTTTTCCTGGTCGGGCACTGAGACACTGGCACAGGTTTTCCAGGGAAGTTGTGGCTGCCCCCTCCCTGGACGTGTTCAAGGCCAGGTTGGATGGGGCTTGGAGCAACCTGGTGTGGTGGAAGGTGTCCCTGCTCTCATGGTAGGGGGTTGGAATTAGATGATCTTTAAGGTTCCTTTCAACCCCAAACCATAACATTTGTAACATATAAATTTGTAACAAACCATAACATTAATAACGTTTGTGTATTGAACAAAAGGGTGATGCAATTAAAATTCCCCAGGTTGAGGATTATCTTGATCTCTGAAGGGAAAAAAATTCCAGGAGTGTGCACAAATATATTTTTAAATAATGTACTGCTGCTCCTAGGGTCCTTGATATTTGGAATTTAAATTGCCTAATACTGAATGCTGATGGTGGCATTTGACTGTTCTAGTGCAGGATCCTAGTTTCTTGTTTAAAAGAAAAGAAAAAAGAAATCCTTTTCTGGTGTTTATGTCCTAAGTGTTGATTCAGTTTGGATTATATTTCTTTCATCCTGAAGTATGTATAAACATTTTAAATAGGTGTGGCACACTGTCAAGTGTTTCCATTATTTGGATGATAGGTTAACATCTATTCCAAAGTATCAGTAGGCACCTGCAGAAGCTAAGTGGGTATGTAGCACCTGAACACATTCTGATTCATGCAATTAAAGCAGTTTGCAGAGTGAGGAAGAAAAGAATATCACATACTGAGGTTTTATATCCCTTTCACAGAGAACAAAAGAGGTTTGATTCTTTCACTTCAAGTTTAGCCTAACCATTGTGTAGCAGAGGAGATTTAATGAATCATTGTTTAACTTTGATACTGCCAAGTATTTGACCATTAAATAGTCTGAAATGTGTACATAGCACTTTGGTGACAGACCCTTATTTAACTATGATTAATTGGCATTGAATAGTTATTTAATTACTTTGGAAGAAATCTAACAACAGTATGTGTTCTGATTAAGTTATTTGATGTAAAAACAAACACGGGACTGTTGAAGAGAGCACGTTCCCTTTTGCAGCTTGCTGCTTGCTGCTGCTGCACACCATGAGGAAGCCTGAGAATTATTGAAACAGCAGAAACTACTCACAAATTTGGATGCTGTTCTGGCATTGGCGTACTTAGTTCTTGAGTTCTTAAAAGACTTTTTTAGTGGTTTCCTCAAATTTCCTTTGCCTTCCAAATTCGAGATGTAATGTTGTCTTTCTTCTTCTGAAGCCCGGACTGAAACTCACTTGAAGAAGTAAAGGGTCCCCAAAAGTTAGGTTTGCAAATGATAGTAGAAACTGTTTGGTGTCCTGACTCAAAATGGCTGCTTTCATATCTGGAATGTTTTCTCTTGTATCCTTAATAATGCATAAGCAAGCCACTGATTTACTGTGCTTCCAGTAAGTGGAAACAGTTGTTTCTTCATACCTTGTGAAATAGACCTCATTTACTTGTAGACATCCTTATAAATGTAGCAATCTGTAGCACTCTGAATGCAATATCACGATGGCTATGGGGCATTTTGTGGATATTTCAAAAGCATAGAACTTCTGCTTGGAGGTGCATTGCTCTTTCTGGTATATGATGAGGGAACTTGCTTGCTTTAGTGGGTTGCTTCTTCGCAGGATGTGCTGAAAAAAATGCCAGTTCAATGAAGTCTGTATGAATAGGATCTAAAATACATCTCCAGGCCTCTGTTTTCCTTTACACAGTCACTGGGGTAATATGATTGAAAACCAGCAACAACAAAAATAGGAGTAAGGCTTGTGGCTTTGTCACTTGCTTTTAGTAGAAGAGAGGCATTAATACTCACTGGATTAATTTTAAGAGAAGGAGATGTGGACCTCTTAGCAAGAAGCAAGGAGGTATTTTCCTAGACTTACTGACTTCAGGTACTGTTTACCGGAATTACTGTGTGCAAACACTAGATAAACAATACATTAATCTTTTCAGTAACCTGAAAATTAAAAAAAAAAAAAGTTCTGCTACCAGAGATTCACCTGAATGTTTATTTGGAAAGCATATTTGGAAAGCAGCTGATTCATCACCTCCCCCAAGAAGATAGGCTGATGGAAGATGGGGCTGTTCTTCCTAGAGAAGAGGAGGCTCTGAGGTGACCTTATGGCTGCTTTCCAGTATCTAAAGAGGGCCTACAAGAAATCTGGGGTAGGGGCTTTTTGTGTAGCGAGAGGACAAGGGGTGGTGGTTTAAAAGCTGAAGAGGGGAGATTTAGGCTAGAGATGAGGAAAAAAATCCTTCCTGTGAAGATAGTGAAACACTGGAACAGGTTGCTCAGGGAAGTTGTGGTTGCATCCCCCTTGGAAGTGTTCAAGGCCAGGCTGGACGGGGCCTCTAGCAACTTCATCTGGTGGGAGATGTCCCTGCCCATGCAGGGGGGTTGGAACTGGATGATGTTTAAGGTCCCTTCCAACCCAAACCATTCTGTGATTCTGTGTACCCAGTGTTAAAATTGCACCAGTTGTATCAAGTGGATTGTAAAATGTTCCACTTTTCAAGGTTTGTCTTTCTCATATGCCATTGATTATGCTGATTTGTATTTTAGGTAATTTTTCAGAATTCCTGTATTTACATCTTAAAGGGGATTAGGCAGATTAAAAGATGTTTCCATGTTTTATTGATAACATAAGATTCATTTCCACTTTTCCTAATGACATCTCACAGCTCTTGTCAAAGCATTGTCTGTAGAAACACTGTTATACTTCACAATTTCATAAGGTAATTGCCAAAAATAGAGTTTAGAAAATTAACTAGCAGTTCAGTTATCTATGGGAACCTGAATAATTAGGGGTTAGCAGCTGTATGGAAGAGACAGTAAGACCAGAGGACCTGAGGCCATCTAACTAAAGTTTTCCTTCATGAATGGGTTCCACAAAGAAATTCACTGGAAGTGATGTTACTGTGGAGGAGAATATTGCCACAGTCACTCTGAGTGTGCAGGATGAGGGCAAGTATTCTGCAGCTCTCATTTATATCTATTTACCCTCAAAAGCTCTGGAGCAGATCTGAATCCTGCTTGCAGCCTAAAACACTCCTTGTCACAACACTGAAACTTTCTCAGAAAATGAGTGGAGATTGTCACAGTCTCCAAACGATTGCCAAAACCCCCCAAAACCTGAACTCAGAATCTCCAAAATTTCTCCTTGAACAACTTTAATGAATCATTCTTCAGTAGAAATGAGAACTGAGTTCTGAGATGGTGTTGGAAATGAAATTGCAATCACTTTCGACAGGGCATTTTATAATAACTTCTCTCCTCTAGCTTCATCCTTACCGTAAAAACTGAGAGTAAGCACAGTGCTTTTTTAGGAGCAAGTCTTCATGTTCTCTTCCTCTTGTGAGATGAGAGAGATCACAGAAGCACAGAATGTTTAGGTTGGGAGAGACCTCCATGATCATCCAGTCCAACCTTTGACTAATGCCATAGTCAACAACTAAACCATGTCCTTAGGCACCGGGTCCAAATGCCTTTTAAATGCCTCCAGGGGTGGTGACTCCACCACTGTCCTGGACTGGCCATTAAGTGATGGTGAAGATGGTGAAGGCTTTGACCTAACTGGTACCATGGTCATGGAGAGGACCCAGCCTGAGTGACCTTGCTGCCTCCCAGCAGTGTCACATGGGGTGGCCTTAGTGCAGCAGCTTGTTTTATCAGTCTGAAGCCACTACAAATAGAAATTATTTGCAGGTAAGAGGCAAATTTTAAAGCTGAATGAAGGTGGTGTTTACTTGCTGGGGGAGTAATCATTTCCCTTTGTGTACAGCTTGGTATTAGTGTCTCTTGGAGGGTCTTGGCATTGTCACTGCTCTTTGCTTTGCTCTTCACACTAAAATAAAGTGAAGTCATGCATGAGGCAAGTGACTGAGCTAATACCCTGAGCCTCATCTCTTACGCTATCTTGTTTCCCTCATCTTCCTCTCCTGTACAGGCTGCTAAGGAAAGCCCTGGCAGAAGGAAGCATTTAACCTCTTCAAATAATTTTCTTTTTGCCAGTGAAGTCTCAGTTCATTTGAAAATAACCTGGAATGTGGTATTTAGGGATATTAAGAAGTCTTAGCTACAGCGTGCATGCCATATATGCTAGTTTACTCTTCACTGACAGTCTCTGTGTAAGGAAATCACAGGAAACGGAAACTTTAAAAATAATTGCCTCCAAGTTCCTTCTGATTTATCTATCCCAACATGAAATAAGTGAAAAGGACCATCCCCAGCTGCCATTCCGAGTAGAAACAGATGAGAGAGATTTTGCTGAGTCTTGTGCAGTTTTATATCCTTCCTCTCTCGGTACAAAGCCTAAAAAGAGGATGAATTCCACTGCTCTCTGCCTTGAGTATCTGCCTTGGGTAGTGAAGTACTGCAAAACAAGCTGTTCACCACCAGTATCTCACTTTGGAGTCCAGTCCCAGGCTTGAGAAGAAGATTTGTTGTGTATTGCTTGGTGTGAAACCAGAAATTCCCTAGAAAAAAAGAGGCCAATGGTACGCAACAAAATTCATAATTCTGAGACAGAATAGGAAAGTAGAATGATGAGTGCTGCAGAATTTACTGTAGTAGCTTCTTATCTCTGAATCAGGTCTTCAACACACTCCATGGAAATTTTAAACTTAGCTACTTATAGTTTAATGAGCTCCTATGAAAAGAAAAAAAAAGAAGTCTTTTGTTGCCAATGCAGTGAATGTGTTTGTACCAGCTAGAAATAATAACTGAATCAAGATATGTGTAGATAAAAAAGCAATATGAATGCATGCATGGGCATTACACACATTAGCAGAGGCCAGATTCCCATCCTTAGCTTAGTTTCCTTCCTAGTGAGTGGAGCTATTGATTAACAGAGGAAGATCCTAATCCACTTATGGGTGGCAGCATCATGACTTTAATTATTAAGGAATTCTTTAACTGATTTTTTCAGTCAAGTAGAACTTGGGAAAATAGTGAAGTCTAAATGCTTCACTGAGAGCTGATTAAAAATTGTTTTATTAGCTTAAATAAAGATCAATGTTGTCAAGGTTTTGAATAAGTATAAATGTAAGGCTGCATGAATGCAAATCTATCTTAGATTTTATGTCAGACATGCCTGCAATTTGAATCCACATGTAGTGGTGGAAGAGTGAGAACAGAAATCCTAAAAAGGATCAGTTAGATCAACTGTGGTCGATCTGGGACATGCATGTACTAGTGAGTTTCAGTCAAGTGTAGGAGCAGATTCTGGATGATGTTACTTGATGAATCTTGTATTAAGTTGTCTGAACTGTAGACCCTCTGCAGTGTATGTTAAGCATATCAAGCTTGTGTGTTTCACCTGTTAAATCCAATTGAACTGCTATCTTCAAAGCCCATTTTAATTTTTTCCTAACAGTTTAAGTAAAGGTTTTATATTTGGGTGAAAGGCATTTGTGAAAAAGTATTCTTCAAAATATATTGCAGTGGTTGTAAAAGATTCCCTTCATGGTGGTTTCAAAAAGTGTCTTTTTATCTTCAGATTCCAGCTGTTTCCTTTTAAGCGTTACTAAAGTAGTAAAACGTGGTGTGTTTAAGATATTTTGATCTTTTCAGGAATTATATTTACTTTATTTTTTCTTTTTCCTTCTCCAAACCTGTTTCTGTAGGAAGAATCTTAAATCGTTTCTCCAAAGATATTGGCCACCTGGATGATTTGCTTCCATTGACATTTTTGGACTTTGTGCAGGTAATTTGGTTGCTACTGTCTAAGACATCTGCACTACATTTTGAATTCAGATTTCTGTGTGCTTTGGTGAAGATCAGATATTTATCACAGATACAGCTGAGTTGAATGAAAGGACTTGTTTGTGAAAGAAAGGTGTGGTTGAAATTTAATGTGTCAGTAAAAAGCTAACATGAGTAATAACTGGCAGGTAGGAGTGGCTATACACAGCTTGCTATTATGTCAAGATTTCAGTTCATAGTAGCTACATGCTTGGTAAATTGCTCCTGATTTGCCTCCAAGCAATCTGGCAAGCTTATTGCTGTTATAAGAAATATGTCCATAGTAAAGAAACAATCAACTCACTTGAAAAGATAGCACAGATTAACCTAATTATGTGTCTACTTCCACAAAGAATCAAATGCTTACCACACCATTTTGGATTAAAATAGGTGTGGCTATTTACAAAGGAAAGATTAGTAGTAATAGGGTGAATATAATAGCCTTAATAGGAACAAGTGAAATAAGTTGCTGCAGACAAGAAAGATGGACAAAGCGCTGAAATTTTGATGATGATGAAAGGATAAAGGATTATATATGACATCAAGGTAATTTTTCTGTTATAGATGCCATTAATCCTCCTTGTAAAAAATTGCAGAAGGATGAAGCTGCAAAAAAATATATTGTACCGTATCAAAATAGCATGAATCACAGAGTACACAGAAGCATGGAGGCTAAAGAAAGAGTTTACTTAGTGGATCATCTGGATCCACTAAGTGGATCAGGCCTTTCATGATCAAGTCAGAAATGTTTCTTAAGGTTGTATTGCTGCCTGTGCCTCCATGAACATGCTCATGAACAGCTTTTGCTTTGTCTCTAAGAGGTAGTATTTTTTTTAGGATCTAAAACTTATACTGACTTTTTGAAAAATAAACCAAAGACATTTCAAGTTGAGCAGTTTACTCATGTTGAACTCTTCAAATTAGGTGAAAAAGCACTTCTTAACCCTTTATCCTAGCTTAGAGAAGTTGTTAAAAGTTGAGGTGGGTTGTTTTTCAAAGCATTACATTGCCACATGTCATCTTGGGGAAGAAGGGAAGCTGATGTCTTTTACCTACCAATTAAATTTTTTTTATTTTTATTTTTTTAAATGTGAGCTAGGGAGTTGCTTATTGTGAAGATTAAATTTTGGATTAATGGGCTTTTAAGACCCTGATGAATTCTTTCCTGAAAGTGCAATATAAACATTTTTCTGTAATGTGCTACTCATTTCCTTCAGTCTCATTGGCTGTTTTATTAGACAGAATATCTTACTTTATTTCAGTTCTCTTGGGACAATACGTGTAGAAGCTCAGCCTGTCCTGCAGTCCTTATCCTCTTCTCTCATCACAGGATTTGCATCTGCAAATTCCAAACCATCTCTCATACATAGTACTCCTCAGATACGAAACTAAGCAAAGCATTTACAGAAATTTGTGTCCTTTAAAGCAGGCTGTGCTGGGTATATTCCAACTTCATACTGTTCATGGCCAGAGCATTCTCTGGGTCCCACAGTCAGGATAAAATGAGCATCCCTTTTCCTTATTTCCATGCATTTACAATAGTGCAAGAGCTGTGTTGCAGCCCACTTGCGTGGTGTTTTCATAGCAAGAAGCTGAGTGGGTGTTTTGCATGCCCTGGCATGTGGTTTGAAGGCATGTGAGGTTGTCTGAGGATGCAAAATTTGCTGGGAAAATGTTAGAGAAGTCTGCATAAGCAGAAGGAGCCAAAATTGGTGTGGTCTTGTCCGTACTTCCTTTTGGGAGCAGACCCTGAAGCAAACTGACTTGGGAATTACACTCCCTTTTTTTTTCTGAGGGAATCAACTGGTTTGCTCCAAGAGAGCTAAGGAGTGAGGTAACCTGAATGCCTGGCACATACAGAGGACCAAGTTATCTACCAGCAAATTAAAGAACCCAGTTGTCTGACCAGTGTATAGATAATTTAGGCAATATATACTTACCAAAAGGTAACTGGCCTGGGGTGAACGAATGAAAGCTGTTGCTCTAGATGTGATTGGTTTTTTTCTTCAAGCTCTTACCACTAACTGCATTTTGTAAACACTTCCTCTCATATTGATTATATTGTGTGCATTTCTTTTATATTAGCTATTTAATAATTTTTCAATTTCTGAAGTATTCTAACTGAAATGTTTTCAAAAAATAAAGTACATGTTACATGTCCAGTACACTACTAAAATGATACTGTGTTTCAAGGCTTCTCTTTGGCATAGGAAAAAGAAAAATCAGGAGCTTACTGTTGATTAATAATGTCCTGCTACCTATAAGACAAAAGCACTTCCTTTTTGGCAGGTTTTCGAAAACCGATTTCTAAACTCGATTAGCAGGCTTGCTGTATAGTGGATGCCTTTTGAAATTCAATAGCAAAGAGATGATATTTGTTTCTGAAGAAGCACAGATTTTTACAAAGGATATGTTATCAATTATGATAGAGATCTTTTGTCGCTTGTTTTGTTTGCAGGTGTCTTTTATAAGACTTCCTATAATCCCTTCAGGAAGAAATATTTTCTCCTTTCTAAAAACAGTATTAGCCAAATATAAAAGCTCTGATCCCAGCCATTGTTGTTGGTTCTTTGAGAGACATTTCCCAACATTCATTGTTTAAATGGTTGTCAGGAGGAATCAAGTGAAACTTAATAAACAATGCAGTAACTGGTTCATCTTACTTTGTGTGTAGAAGCTTTTCTTGAACGGATTTGCATTGAAGAAGTGGTCCTTTTTCTCAGTTATTGCTAGGATCACTCTGAAGCATTCCACCTTTTTGCTATATTGGCAAGTGAGTGTATAATTTCTGCACAAACACCATGTGATTGGACACTCAAAAACTACAATGTGAGCCCACTTGAATATGTATAAATAAATAATTTTTTTCCCTAGGCTTTTGTAATCACAGAGTACAGATTTTAAGGTGGTGCTGAAAATTAATAATGTACTTTTTGGAGCTCCTAATAAGATTTATACACTGCACTACAGTTATAATGAGCATGATTACTTTAGACAGCTATGTATTAATTCCTTGAACTCTAAAAGTTGAATTTTTTTACGTCTTCCTCTGAATTAATGAAGAAACAGTCAGTTATCTTCAAGACCGTGGATGGTTACTACATGCTTATTTGTTAAAGCAACATTAAAAGCTGTGTGGCTAGCACAAAAATTCATTATAGACTTCGTGTATTCTTCTGAAAACCTGGCTAGACTTTGCAAAAATGCTACTTTGCCCTAGTTCCCAAAGTAGCAGCTCTCATTGTGTTTAAAGTTTCCTACCAGCTTTCCTTCTTTGGTTTTAAGAGCACTGAAATATGGCACAGCTGTCTTTGGAGAGACTGGGGACAGGAGGGGCAGTGCTCACTAGAAGAAGGCAGTAATTTTTTTTCTTACAAGTCTTAACAGCACATGAGATATGTAATGCTAGTGCACGTAGAAATTTTTGTAGAAATTACGGCTCAAGATTTATAAATAAAAAATAAGTCTCTTTTATAAGAGCATGCTTATGTCTATGTTTGACTACGTGGCTGTTGATTACAGCTCTATGGGTAGATGTGAAGTATAGAAGCTGAAAAGAAACCAAAGGTTAAGTTAGGCACTTCAACTGAGGTGTCTTTAATTGTGCATTAACAGTTCAGTTCACAGCTCATTAAAATAAAAAAATAAACTTAACAGTTTAAGCCTTGACCTTATCTTCTGTTACAGGTTCTGGCTGGCCTTGAGGTTCCATGCCAGCTGTCCTGAAAAATTAAAAAAACACCCTACAGTTCTATGACACTTGTTCTGCTAAATACAGCACTAAATATCTTTGTAAAAATCAGGTAGTAACTAATGCTTGTAGGTTGATTCAGATATTCAGAAAGCTGTATTAACGTTTAGTGTAGATGATAGTTGGGGTTTTTTTGCCAGCTTACATATTTTCATCACTCAGCTTGGTACTGTCTCTTCAGCCTCAATTCTGCATCTTCCTTTCTTTTTCCTATCCTGAGTTAGGTAGTTTGGGGCAGATGTTTTCCAACTAAGTTACAGTCTCCTCTGGTAAGAGTCTAGTTATGTGAAAGCCATTATAATGCATTACAACTTTCTAAGGGGATTTAAACATCTACCTCATATAGATATATGTGCTCTTTGTTAGTTTAATCAGAGGGCAGGAGCCTCAAAGAGCTACCCAAATGGCAAGAATCACAGAAATGCTTTCTTTAGTTGGTACAAACTTGATCATTCTCTGAACAAGTCCAGAGGGACTTAAGGAAGCCAGGTGACATTTAAGATGTCTGAGATTTTGTTACTTAATTTTCGTAGGCTGTTCTGAAAATACCAGCTGATAGACTCAGTTTTGCAGCCAAGTGTAGTTCCTCCTCCTGCCTGAATTCAGCTCTGTGGGAGTACCAGGGTCTGTTAATGGGGGCTTCACTGCCAGGTGGGGGGGCTGGTACTTGAAAATGTCGTGGTTAAAATGCATGGCAATGTCTGGCTGAATGCAGCACTCATAAAACACTATACCAATTTGGGAAAAGGTCAGCCAAGGAACAGGAAAAAATCATTTAACAATGAAGCATTAGGAATTAAGAATCCAATGTATTTAATAATGTTTTATGCAAATTAGCCCAGATATACCTTCGTGACCAGTATTTTGGATGTTACATTTTTGAGAGCTCATCAAAGACTTATTTTTCAGTACTTGAATCTCACTTTGACTTGATATAGATCTGCAGAGGCTTAACATCTTTAAACTGTGGTTTTAGGGGATGCAGGATGTGTACCCAAACTGATAAACTACTGGTTGTAATTTATATCTCTAAATTGATTAAATACATAGGATGGTGAAATATAATTCAGAAGTGGGGCTTTTTCAGTTCATTATAATGATAAATTTGAGAAGTTTGTTGTTTTTTTTTCCCCTGTAATTTCTTGCTCTTTTAATTCTTTTAGTTCTTCAGTGATCTCATTACCTGTTAACAGAGTTGATTTTTTGCTTAAGTTTCTAGTGAATTTTAATAACATTGTGATGGCCCCTTCATTTTGATTTCTTCCCCTGTGTTGGATTGGGGGTAAAAAAAATCATGATCTGTTTTGTTTCTGGAGAACACTGTGAACATGTGAACTATCTGCAGCTGCCCTTGGAAAAGGGCAGTGATTTATTGAGGAAAACTGAATTGCAAAACCTTTTTCCTCCCCAAAATCAACAGCTTGACTGAGTTTAAATAAGTGACTTTTCATATCCTTTCATCACACACAAAGACCTAATCCTGAGACTACTTGAGCCACCAATGTAGGCTGTGGCTGGGACCACCACTGAATGTGCCATTCCCTTCTCACCACACACAAAACACATTGACTGCAGCTTTATGAAGTGAAAATGCTGAAGAAAAGGAAAATGTGAAGGAGGTGTCCCCAGTCATTTCTTAAAAAAAAAAAAAAAAAAAAAAAAGCAAGAAAGAAAAAAGAAAAGAAAAAAAAAAGCTGCTGCATCTGGATATTAGGAACAAAAAGTGCCTCAGACTGGAATAATAGCCTGGGTCACTTGCTTTCCTATGTGCACAAGGGTGGAACTGCCGTTCCTTGTTTCAGTACCACTGACCCCTGCATTTTATTGTGTGAAGATGTCAGGGAAAGTGTGTAGCAGGAATTCCTGGATCTTTTAGTTTAACAATGACGTTGTTATTTTGTGATTTCTGGGAGAGGTGATGTGCTGGGGGGGTTGTTGCGTTGGTTTTTGTTTTCCAGTTTAGCCAGGTTTTGTATGTATGAACGTGTGAGCCTTAAGAGATTTTTATTCATAAAATAACAGTTCTTTCTGTGTGTTTGCATGTGTGCATTTGAAAAATATGATAATAAATACGTTGTTAGAAAATAGCCAGGGTGGCATGTATGTTAAATGTCAGCATATCCTCTTTAGCCTAGTAAGTAGAATAGACCTTTATCTTGAAGACACCTTTTGGTTTCCCTTCTGCTGAAACCTGGTAGTTTTATTTGATAGTTAAATCACCAGATTCTGTAAGCTGTGCTGAGGTTTAGGTTATAAATAAATAAATAAATATGTTTCAAACCCCATTTGATTGGTGACAGCTGACTACTGAAATCTCACCAAACTTTTTCTCTGTGGAACTGGTCTAAGTGTACGTTCCCAAGTTACATACTACAGAGCATCTTGCTAGTGCCTCATGGAAGACCAGTTAAAACATAAAAGAAAAATAGTAGAGGTTTGTATTTTTCCTTCGGTTACTTTTGAGCTCTAGTTGCAGAACAGGTTAAAATTTTCATTATGATAAAATCCTAATTTTTGGTATTGTCATTTGATATTCACATATGCTTTCAGTTTTGTGATTTTCTTCAAAAGCAAGAGTTTATATACTGTGTTGTTTAGCCAACCAACCAACTAAAAAAATGGCCCATCCTGTCTGCTTGGTCATCACCATCCCACCTTCTCCCTACCCCAAAAAAAAAAAAAAGGGTGGGAGATAGAGGAGGCTTGGGTTGCACTTGTGTCTCCAAGAGCAACATGCAGGAGCTGTGAGTTGAGCGCAGACACTTGTCTAAATAATGCAGTTCTTTATTGACCTTTCATTCCTCTGTCTTTGAATGCCTTGGTTGTTAAATCCCAGTAGCCAATTAGTCTTCTTGATGGTGAGATAATCTATCCCAAAGCTATTGCTAGTCTTTACTCTGTACCTGTCATCCCATGCCTTTGAATATGTGTCTTGCATTATACAGACTGTGTACTTACTCAGACTGTTGGTATGTGTGTAGGAAAAAACACAGTTGGGAGTCACTGCAAATAAGTGGATTCCTGTTTACATGGACATGTTTCCTGGTGCTCTAGGGAAGGCTGAAGTTCTGTTCTTACTATAGCAGTCATTTAATCCAGTCCAATCCTTTCCCTTACCTTATCTACTTTTCCTGTCTGCATTAATGTGTAGGATCTTGGTAAGATTCTGTAGATGAATGAGTTCTCCGTGTGTCAGTGTCAAGGAAACAGGTATCACTGCACTAACAAAGCAAGTTAGTTGGGAAGCATGAGGTAGCTTTTTTAATATTCTAGAGTTTGTATTTACTTGCTATTAATAAAATCTGAAAACGTAACCAATTATATAACATGAGAAGGAAGAAAAAATAATACTGAAAAATGTGATTTCATTACCTTTTTGCCACTTGCTTCCTTTTCTTTAACCACTTGTCTGCTTTTCTTGTTTTTCTTAAATCTTTCTTCTTTCCATTTTTTACTTTTCTATGTATATAGTTAATACGTAGATAATTTTGTTACTGTGCTTTTCCTTCCATTTTCTCAAGGAAATGTGGAAAACTGCTGTTTTAAATATGGTACTTGGGAATTCTGTCTTCTGTATTTCTTGGTCAATAGCATGTGATCACTGTGTGATGAAATCTTCCTCTTCTCTGACATTTTGAACAGAGAGTGGCTTAGTGGTAGGAAGACAAAAATGTAGTTGTTCCTGCAGTGTTTTGATATGTCCAGCTGAAACTTGTAAATAGCAAATTTCAGTCAGGTTTAAATCAGCTCTTCTCCAAATTGACTTCTCTCTTTTCTTGATCAGATTACTCTCGATGCATTTTCAGCTAGCAGAAAGCAGGATAGTTGTATGGAAGTCCAGTGATGTGACTCAGTTCTGTGTGGTGTGGAAATTTTCCCCCTTTCAATTAAGGTGGAATTTGTAAAAGTTCCAGAGAGAGAAAGAGAGAGTCCTTTTGTCTGGGGCTTTTTATATCTGCTGTAAGGTATTTACTTGTTTGCTTTTCTTACTGTGAAAGGGGGCAAAGAAATACTCTGATGTAAGTGAACTTGTGTCCTGTGTAAGTGAACTTGTGTCCTTCAGTTTTTCTCCAGTCTGTTTATGTATACTACTGCTTTTGGTGACAGAGTAGAAAATCTTATTATTATTTCTAGGTATTTAACCATTATTGCAACCTTTCACAACTGTAGCTCAAACTGATTATTATTTTAAGACTTCTAAAGATTATTAACATTTCTAACACTTCACAGTAACTGAAAATCTTCTAATTCTGCTGTCAGTCACAGAGTGTAACAATCCTGTTGCAAATGGTGATAAGTACAAATCTTCTAGATTGCCTTAAACTACTGATATACTATAGATAGGACAGTGTGTGCTTACAAACAAATTAGGATTTCTCTGTTTTGCAAAAAGACTGGAGATTTTATTTTTGATTCAAGAAGGAAGGAGAAACTTGGAGGTAATTTGAATTACTAAGCCACGTAGCTGGTGCATGTTAAATTACTATGCATATTTATACCCAAAACAAACACGTGGGACAAGGAATTATCTTTAGTGAAAAAAAGACTGCATCTTATAGAAATGTGCTGCCAGGGCTATGTGTGCATCTTGTGGAGAACGTAAGAACTTCTTTTGTTGCTGAAGTTGATATGTGGCTGCCTGGTGAATTCTGCAGCTGATTTGGAAACTCCAGAGAAGTTTGTTCTTCAAAAGGTAGAGGCTGCAGTGTGGGCGTTTTCCTACAGCAAAACACAAGAGTTCAGCTGGGAACTGAACACCACATGTCTTTGGGGGAGATAATGCCTCTTTATGTCACATCTACAGTAGAAGATAGTTTTGTATCATTTTAAAAAATTGATTCATTTGGATTGCTCTCTTGAAATAGTAAAAATGTGTGTGTGTGTGTGTGTGTGTGTGTGTGTGTGTGTGTGTGTGTGTGTGTTAAGGATTTTTCAAGGGTTTCATAATGGCTGTTCCTGCTCTGTGGAAGAACAGAATGCTGAGTTAATGCGTTTTCTTCCCAAATCATGTCCCTAAGTCTTTTTTACTTTCTATTTTTCTTACTGGGTTCTGAAATCATTCTAATGCAGAGCTCTCTTACTATGAAAATCAGTTCTATGCTGAAATAATGCATTTCAATCTTGCCTTCTGAAACTGAAAACATGTTGGCTTTCGTACCTGATTCAGTTTCTCCTTCTATTAAATACAGCGTAATACCAAGAAAAACAATTTTTTATTTTTCTCGTTGCAAGTTCGGATTTTAGGGTCAGACCTTGTATCAGCTATGTATTTAGTGTGTATTTGTTGATATTTTCTGATAAATAAACTTCTGAAAAGTTTTCCTTAGGCCCTTCCCAGCTTTCCTGTAAGCCCCCTTCAGGTACTGGAAGGTCTCCCTGGAGACTTCTTTTCTCCAGACTGCACAACCCGACTCTCTCAGACCGTCTTCATAAGAGAGTATCTCCAGCCCTCTGATCCTCTTTGTGTCCCTCCTCTGGACTCACTCCAACAGTTCCATGTCCTTCTTGTGCTGGGGGCTCCAGAACTGGAAGCAGTACTGCAGGTGAGGTCTCATCAGGGCAGAGAGGGGGAGAATCACTTCCCTTGACCTGCTGGCCACGCTTCTTTTGATGCAGCTCAGAATATGGGTAACTTTCTGGGCTGCAAGCATGCATTGGTCATGTTGAGCTTCTCATCAACCAGTGCCCCCCCAGGTCCTTTTCCTCAGGTCTGTTCTTAGTCCATTCTCTTCCCAGCCTGTATTTGTGGTTGAGATTGCCCTGACCCTTGTACAGGACCTTGCACTTGGCCTTATGGAACTTCATGCAGTTTGCTTGAGCCTACGTAGGTCTCAGGATGGTCAAGGTCCCTCTGGATGGCATCCCTTCCCTCCAGTGTGTCACCTCTACCATGCAGCTTGGTGTCATCAGCAAACTTGCTGAGGGTGTTCTCAAGCCCACTGGATGTGTTGCCAATATGTAGTGATATCATCATTACCTCAGGGAAATTCCTCGCAGAAATGGGGCAATATTTTAGCAAGAAGTTAATAGATCAGGCCATAGATAGGGACATGAGATAATGCCATGCAGAGTCACAGCTGTGGTCTGCTTAAGCCAGTGGTCTTTCTCAGGCTGTAGCAGTAGGAAATGCTGTTTTCTGTGGGCCATTCCCTTTTCAGTACCCCAGTATTCACAGTTTTGTACTGTAGATCTCAAAAGGCTTGTCCCTTCCCAGTCATCTTACGATCCACTTTTTGCATAATCTTGTATTAGCCTTGAATGATCTGCCTTCTGCAATCTAATAGCTTGAAAACAGTAAGATATTTGTTCTCTTTTTTTGTATTAAGGTCTCTGTATATGTGCCCCTTCCTGTGGAAAAAAAGTAATTATTATCACTGAAAGACAAAAATTATTTTAGAAATATGAAAAAAGTAGGAAATGCACCATTTGTAGTAGTGCTAGAAAGAAAAATACCTGGTTTTGAATCAAATGTTTTGATTTCTTCAGGGTCTGTGCTCAGTGGGGTTGTCTTGGGCTTATGCAGCTGGTGAGAAGTTCTGGAAATGGCATCTAAGTGGTAGAAGGGGAGCAAAAATTATCAAGCCATTCTTTATTTTCCTTTTAAAAAAAACAGTAATTTGACAGCAGGGACAGATAGCAGCAATATAAAAATCTGCATTGCTCTGAGAATCTTGAAGGAAGTGGAACAGCCAGCAAAGTGACCACACTTGATGGTAGTGGGGAGTGTCTGAGTCCTTGTTTGCATATAAGTCACAAAATCTCTCAAGTTAATACAACAGAAAGGGATGCCTTCCTCTACCTGAGAAGAGGAGTAACTTCGAGGAGGTTGGCTGCTGCCAGACATTTTTCTGCATTGTTTCAGGCGGGTTCTGGCAAGAACTGCTGAGAAAACAAAGCATGTGTGTGCATGTGCTACACTCTCTGATTAATGCTGTTTCCTCATGCTGCCATGTCAAATTGTGCTTGGCACCTGAGGTGTTCCACAGGAAGATATATTTGTCACGGTACAAAGACCACTATATTTTATATGAATAGGGTTTTTTTGTGTACAGGTTTTTTTCTTGGGAGAAGGTCAATGTAAGAATATAGCCAGGGACTGTGGACATTTATGGGAGAATACAACAAACCTAGCACTGCTCAACAATGAAATATATTAGCTTTTTATATAATTTTATAGGCAGATACAATTAAACTATAACAAACTCTCTGTAGCTTCAAGAATAGCAACTCTTGCTGTTACATAGATACTCATTGCTAAGTTGTGCCTTGCTGCTGAAATCACTGAGAACATGTTTTGTGCCCAACTGCCTAGAGGTGTGTGGTCCTGTAGAAGAAAAGCATCTGGGAATATGAAATTAGAGGTCTTCTTAAAGCTTTAAGTGCTTATAAATAGAATAACATATTGCCCATAGCCATTGACAAGAATGGGTATTGGCTCTGTCCTTTTTTGCCTGACAGTATTGGTTTCCATGTACAGTGGGTAGGAACAGGAGCTGCATGTAGAGATAGATAGATAGATAGATAGATAGATAGATAGATAGATAGATAAAGGCCATAGCTGTGACACTGATAAAAGCTTGTCTTCTCATGAAGAATGTTTATTAGCTGGAAGTAACTTGTGACCGTGGCAACTAGCGTCTTAGAGGAATGAGGAGAAACAGTTATAAAAAGGAAAATAACCTCTATATGATGTAGGAATAGAATGCAGAGAGGAGTATTTTGAGTGTCAGATCACCAAATCCCAAGCTTGATTATGCATCTATTTCAAAAGCATCAGTATCCAGAAGTCTTAGGCAACATATGGACTGTGATTTTTGAGAGCTGCCATAGGTATTGAAACCTGCAAAAGATAGTAATGCATCTTGGGCCAGGGTGCCCAGAGCGCCTGTTTCCAGGCCTTGTTGTAGGGTAAGAAATGAGTGGCCGGATGCTGTTTAAATACAAGAGAATGGTAACAATGCCAACGTATTAAAGAAAACACCCTTTTTACTATAAGGTCACTTATTAAAAGAACAATTGGACACAGTTGTCTGTGATCTCAAACAAATATTAAGGCTTCTCACTTAATGGCAAAATGCACGCCAAGTCAAATGAATGAGTATGTTGGTGGCACAGAAAACATTTGCCCTGAGTAGCTAAGTGTACGCTTCTTTGCCTAGAAAAACGATGATCCAGAAAGACTCTCTTACAGAGAGAAGAACAAAGAGAAGGTACTAGCATTAAGGATGTGACTGAGAATTTTGAGTACATTTCTGTGGTGTATCTGACAGATACATTCTGCCTGTTTGCAGTGGCATGACTTAGGTGACTTCTTGTTGACTAATTGCAAATAGCAGGATTCAGAGAAGGAGAGGATACCTCGCAGAAGATAAGAAAAGCTTGCTGGTTTTGAAGCTTTGAGAGGTAGTGGTATTTAGTTCTTACTTTTTTCTTTCATTCATATTATCTGAAATTGCAATTTTCAGTGCTTTCCCAACCGTGTCTTTTTTTTCCTTCTTTCCATGCTTCAGTTGTCTTGACTTTATACTCCCAGTTTACTCAGGGATGCACATTTTACTATAGCTAAATTAACACTGGCTGAGAGCTGTCATTCTTGTCAAAGGTTGCTGTCAGTGGTTGCTTTAGAAAAGGACCACACCTGAGATGTCTTTTGAATATTGGAGTTATGTGCAACACTCCTTCTCCTGGACTCCTAAGTCCTCATTGCTTTTTTCTCCTGAGATAAATCTGTTCTTGACAGCTTGACACAAGCAATAGTAGAAACAGCCATACGTACTTTTTTTTAACCAATTATGAAAAATACCTCAAACCATAAATTTTATTAAAAAGGTAGTTTAAAGATAAGATTACATATTTCAATTCTGCCACTTTAAATGAGTAAAACAAAGTAGGCCTGTTTATGTACTGAGATTACAGTCCAAAGGTAATGCATTTCTATTTGGATGTTTCCTTTTTTTTTTTTTTTCTTTTATTTAGTAATAAAGGAGAAAAACACACAAAAAAATCTATGATGTGGTTCAGTGTGCTCTGCTGGATGCAGCTGGCCCAAGTGAAGTCTTTATCATTCTCATCTGCTGGTTGCAATGTCTCCTCCCTGGGGAAGCCTGTCCTCTGGTGTGCCAGTTCAACCAGAAGCCTCTGCAGTTGTGTTTTAACAGAGCTGCAGGACAGTCAGTCCAAATGGTCTGGCTTGAAAAAGCATGTTGTTTTGTTGGTTTTTTTCGGGTTTTTTTAAGTGTTCAAGGAAAAAAAGAAAATGTCAGAACTGAATTAGGGATTGACTTTGTGTGCAGTTGTTTGGCAGAGCCAACAAGGAAATAATTTCAGTCAGGGGGAGGGGAAGAGGAGGAAGGGTGATGCCAAGCAAGTATCAACAGAGTAGGGTTTTGTAGTTTCTTGGCCTGGCTTTACTTCAGACAGCCCAACCTGACTGAGGGTGCCATAAGTTATTGCAGCTAAGGTTGCAAACTTGAGTTTCAGAATATGCAGGATATGCACTGCTGCTATTCTTATACTTGTATGGTTTTATGGCAGTATCCATGGGTTAACAAAACCCTTGGGAATGCATACTGGGGTCCGAGGAGTAGGAATTTGGAGGGTAGGTGTGTTTGACTTCTGCTTAAATATTGGTAAAACCAGTCAAGGAACACCACAGTTCCTGAGTGGGCTTTGACTACAGAGTCAGTCATCAAAATGTAGGTATCTGCTTGTTGGGCTTCAGATGCTTTGCTGTAATCAGAGGGCATCCAGTCAATACAATTGGTGGACTGTATTGAGAAATAGGATAACTAGGGATCCACTTAAAAGTTAGCCAAACAGGATAGGAACCTTGCTATGTAGGTCACAAGCAGACTCCCACATTCAGGTTTCTGAGCCTGAAATCCCAACCCTGGGGCTCCTCTTGTGCATTAGAGATCCTACCAGATCACCAGCTGCAAGTCCAGGATGGCATGGTTCCTGAGATGGCAGCTGCTCCTGCATAGCTGTTAAACACAGATGAGCATCACACATAACACTGGTCACTTAGGCAGACACACAGCTGCATAGTGCCAATTATGCATATATTTGATAAAAGATGTAACAAATTTTAAGGTCCATTTACAGGAAAAAAGAAAAGAAATTGGAGGACCTCAAAGATCTGATTGTTCCGTCTCTTTAGAGAAAAGGTGATCAGTAGGTGCTTAAAGTCCAATAGAGGAATTAAGAAGTGACAGTACCTACCCACTGGAACAAAGTGCTGGCAGAGCTGGGGTGTTCAAAACATCTCTTTGTAAAGGCTGGGTGCCTTTTTCAGAGAAGTACTTGAGACAAACATGAAATATTGAGCTTAGGGTATAACTGAAATGAAATGGCAGTGGTTTGTACCACTGGTAAACATTCTTATGAGACATCTTCAGTTCTCTTAATTTTGCTTTTGCATTTTTGTCCTGTCAACTTTACTAATGTAAAGTTGCAGCTTACAATTTGTCATCAAATTTGTAACATCATATAAATGGCATAGTTTCTGCAAGAAAGAGAAAATATTATAGCTTGTGGTTTATGTATGGGTTATAGCGTATAATTCCCGTATTTCTCCAGATTTTTTTTTCCTGTATTGTTTCTTTGTTTTGCATTAAATGCTCCTCTGTTCTATGGTTGTGGTACAGTAATACCTGGTTCTTCTTAGAGCAAGACCTCTATTTGAGATAGAAACCCCAGGATTTCCCTCTCAGCACATACAAGAATTAGGAAAATGTAGGTGATCAGAAGATGAAAGGAAAGCACATGTTTCGCAAGTGAATGTGCTGATCAGAGCATTCACTTCCCCAGAGGTTCATAGGAGGTTATGTTTGCTGCATTGGGAGGGTAATACAAGAGATTTCTTGAGGAAAAATGGAGTGGCTGACCAAAGCACGAGGGAAATCTCTGAGGACTCTCGCAAGCAAGAGAATGATGCAGGGTAGAGTATGTGCAGTCTGGGAGTGGAAAGATTCTTCTTTCTTCAGGGAGACTGAAGCAAATTGGAAGGTGCATGTTGATCAGTATGGCTCCATTTGGACGCAAATCGGATTTCTGCATCCAGGGCTTTTCAGACTTGGTGGCTTGTGCATCTGTAGGCTTTTGTGTAAGGTGGCCTTGTTTCCAATACTGTGCAGGTAGCTATAAACTATTCAGCTCCTATTTTTTTTCTAATTTGGCCGTTGTGTTCTGCATGGTCATTAAATAGGATTTTAAATGCTGGAATTAGGAAATACAGTAGAAGATGCTGATTTTTTTGTAGGACATACTTCTTAATATTGAGAAATCTTGCATGTGTAAAATTTTCACTTGTAAGTAGATTCTGCTAGACAAGGTCTAGATATCCAGTCCTGAGCATTTCCTCCTGTCAGACTGAATGCCTAGCTCGCTGCTTGTCTGCAGAGAGGAAAGCAGCCAGACTGCTCATGCTATCGTTATCATCAGCCTTCTGATTATCTTGGGTTCTTCTGCTTGCATACAATGACTGCACTAGAAGTGTCCAGCTCAAGGGGTTAGTAGTCTCTTGTGAAACTAGGGAACTAAAGCCTTTGCCTTACCTCACAAAGTAACTACATGATTATAGTCTGCAAATGGTTGTGTCTGGCTTTCAGACTACTTCATTAAGAGTTAATTTATATGCAAGTTTGGTTTTCCAAAAAAACAACACACATGACTGATCCACCCTATCATAAATTTTTTTAATGATAAGGTGGTGCAGGCTCATCTAAAATTCCTTCCAAAGGCGGTGTCAGATTTTTACTTTAGTCATCCTAACCATCTTTTCCTTCCCTGTATTTTTGCCGTAGCAAGGCTTTGTTTATGTGAGCTGTATCCTCATAGTCCTACTCCCACCCCCACCAGCAGTTTGCAAAATATTGTCAATTATCATCACTAAAACTTCACTTTGGGGGGTTTTATTTTTTTGTTAAGAAACATTTTATTTTCTTTGGAATTCTTTTCCTTGAAGAGTCTTCTCTTGATGCTTCACTTCAGGGTTGCAGCTGATGGTTTGAGGAGGCAGAAATTCTTCAGACGCTTCTTTTTTTGTGACTTTCTAGGGCGTGATGGAGAAGTGGAAGGGAGCAGGCATGTAAAGCAGATTTGGTAGTGATCTGTCAGAAGGAAGCAACATACTGCTATCTCCATTTGCTGTTGAGGATGGAGATGAAGGACCTTTTAGAATTGAGCTAGCGTGTGGATGACTGACAGGCTTGGCGAAGGCAACAAGCAGTACTGGGTAAAGCAGGGATCTAAACAGGAAAAAATTTAGAGTAGGTCAGGAGTCTTTATTTCCCTTCTTCTCATCCCACAATAAAAACTAAATATGCATATGGGGTTTTAAAAAACTGGAGAAGTAGGAGGCAGAGAAAGACTGATGGCAGCACTGCTTTGTTTTGCTTTGTGCTGACATAATCACCTGCATAATTTATCCAAGTGAAATACCCTGCACTCTCGCTGCCACCATGACTACCTGTGATGAAATCCAGGTAAAACATTTGCAATCTACTGTAGGTATCTGGAAGGTCAAACAACATGATGCTGTCAACACCTAAACCCACAGATGAACAGCAGAGGAGAAATGTAGCTTCATCTAGACCTCCTTCTGTATAGCATTTCTCCTTAATAGATTTATGAGACACAATAATGTGCTTTCAGGATCCGTGAGGTGCTAGGCTGTTACAGTGATGTGTTTTCTGTCGTGACCTAAGTAGGATCTTGCCTCGAGCTGAAGACTAAATTATGCTGATTCACGCAGTGTAAAGTGTGTGGGTTTGCTCTTTGGTCAGCTGAAATTAGGGTAAAGCCTCAAGAAAAAGTAGATGTAGGGGAAAAGGTTGGGCTCACTTTTGGCTTTTAGGGTGTGTGGGTGGGAGCTACCAGAAGTTCAGCAGGCACTTCCATCAGAAATGTTTGAAACTCCAGGTAGCTCCCTGGTATCCAACCTTAGTTGATGTGTTATATAAGTTTTCCTACTTGGTTCACAGACAAAGGGATGTAAGCCTTTTTTTTTTTTTTTTTTTTTTTTTTTCCTGTAAGACATGTGTTCTTGGGACACAGTGGTGGCAAATGCACTTTTGACATGCAAAAATCTAGCAACCACAAAATTCAGCTGAAATCTATTTGTGTGTCACATGTGGTGCTGAAGAAGGTGGCCTTGACGCGATCAATACAATGAAAACATTTTAGAAATAGTACAGGAATTCAATGTTGAACTAGAATTTCAGTTGCCTGGTTTTTGTACAAGGGGGGGGGTGTACTTTTTGTATATTTTTTTTCTTCCTCCCTTTTTTTTTTAAATAGGAAATGTGCACACCCTAATAGGAAATGTGCACACACAGTGTGCCAGGACTTCTGGCATACATACATACACAGCTGGGCTTCTGAAGAAAATTTGTCCATTTGAATGGACTTTTCATAGTCCATTCAAACTGAAAGTTTGGTGTGAATAATGTGACGTGGTTTGCAGGAAATGGGAGACTTAATTCAGAAATTTGAGCCAGGTTCCACTGTCCTAAGCAACAAAGCTTCATTCCACAATATATGTAGTTTTCTCAGAGTAAATTCAAGTTTAGCCCAGCTGTTCATCTCATACTCTGAAGTAAATGGTAAAACTAGCCTCTTACAACACCTGTGCAGTGTTCTAAGATTTTCTTCTCATTTGTAACATGTCCCACTTTCTCTGATACCATTTCACTTCTAAATGGGACTAAGTTTTTAGGAAAAAGTTACAAGCCTGTGTTTATGGTCACTCCTCCAGCTGTCAAGTCTTTCAACTCAAAGTCAGACTTTCAACAGTTTCTTTTTACCTGTAGTGAAAAAACATATCCCTGATTCACCACATCACTTGAGTCCATTAAAGATCAATTGTCTCTTTCATTAATCAACCATCACTTTGTTGTAGCAGTCACAGTATAGTCCACAAAGATAGACAGTGATGTTGTCAGCCAGTTTTGTAAAGACATTTCTTGAAGAACAAATAATGCAAAAGAAACCATAAACTGCACAATTAATCAATTTAGATATTACTGTTAATTCTTCCAAGTTGCTTAAAGGTGTCTCTCATATGTTATACAATGCATCCGCTGTTAAATTTGGTAGTTATGTTTAAATATTTAAGTGTTTCAATAGTGTTAAATAGTTTTATACTTGTTTTAAATTGAATTCTTCTGGCAAATATTTTTTTTATTTTGTTTCTATTGTGTTGCAGACCCTCCTACAGATTTTTGGTGTGGTGTCTGTGGCTGTGGCAGTGATTCCTTGGATACTCATCCCCTTAATTCCACTATTTATTCTTTTCATTTTTCTTCGACGATATTTCTTAGACACTTCAAGAGATATTAAACGTCTAGAATCCACAAGTATGTAGCTTGGTGGGACTGAATGGTAGTTTGAACCCTGCTTGCTATTATTTGAAATGCTAGTATTTTATAGACAATCCATCAAAGATTTTTTTTTTTCTATGCAAATAACTTCCTTACTGCCTTGGTTCTCAACTAGTGAATTACATGCTTAACTCTGGCTTGTGTAATGACAAACCTTAGTGGGTATGTCTCTTTAACTATCTGTAAGTAATACTAGTTAAAAACATGCTAACTCACTGGTCTTTGAGACCTTGCATGCATGTACTACTTGTATTTCTAACTTGACTCTTGTGTTTGACTTTAGCTTGAGTAGGATACGAGATACTAAGTGTTATGAATAACAAACACGGATGCCTTGTGTCATTAATAAAGTTCAGTTAATTTCTTCATTGACAGCTATTGTTAAAAACACAAGACATTTTTGTATAAATGAAACTGCTTGGCTGTCTGACTGATTCTGAGTAAGGACTTTGGTTAAAGATACTGCATATTTATTTTAAAAGAATGTAGTACAGTAGTTTGTATGGATAAATATATAGTAGGATTAAAAATCAGGATGGTACAAAAAGAATTAAATATTGTCCTTCAGCTACTGCTAAGTTACTCTCGTTTCCCTTCATAGCTCGAAGTCCAGTGTTCTCCCACTTGTCATCATCCCTCCAGGGCCTTTGGACTATTCGGGCTCTGAAAGCAGAGGAAAGATTTCAAAAATTATTTGATGCACACCAAGACCTTCACTCAGGTTTGTGATGAATTGATGGAAAAATCAAATACTTTGCTCTGCAGGAGGGAAATATCTTATACCCTCAGTGACAGATACATAATGTACATTAAAATCAGTAGGAGCTGTGCATTTCACTCTTTAGGGTAAAATTTCTCTAATAGAACAAAAACATTATTATCTCTCTAGATTTTGAGACTTTTCTTTGGGCTGTAATATAATTTGAGATATCCATGCCTATGTTTTAACAATGTCTAAGATAAACATTTTAAAGTATGACTGATAAGAATATTTAAAGAATATTTTTTGATGTTTTCCTGGGTTCCATCATTAATAAGAGAGGGAGCTATATTATGAAGCATTTAGTATTAAGCAGTGGGTTAAGATTGGGCAGAGATGATTAACATAAATAATCTTGGAAAACTTTGATAAATCTCACTTGGTTTTCACTTTGAACATCTTTAGGGCCTCAAATCTCATATATGGTATTAATATTGAAAGAAGGTGTAAAATACTGCAAACATGGGTGGTATAAGTCAGGTTTGGGATGCAATTCAATTCTTTGCAATAGATAACATTTAAATGACAGAATGCAGTGTTTTTCAAGATACAGCAGAATGCAAGTTGGCAATTTTATGTTTATTAGGTAAGATCTTGAATTTCCTTTGTCATAAGACACACAAGTATATTCTGTGGCTTTTTTGTAATTTGTAGACATCTAAGGCTTCAGATCAGACCACACCAGTTGATATTTGATGAAGTACAAATTATCACAGCCTGTAGAATTGTGTTCATTGAGCCTAGTAACTTGTGAAAGGAAAACACATCTTCCAGGGTGGCACCTCTAGCATTAAGCTTGCCATGTATTAGTATTTTCAAAGTGCTACCTATCTGACCAAATCAATTTTAGTATTATCTGATAATGAGGGAACACAAAACTGTTTTTAAACTTTTTGTTAAAATACATCTTTAGGACATATAAATGTTTCGCTATAAAAGAGGACCAAGAACTTCAAAGTAAATGTTTTCATGTATTTTAAGGTCAGGTCTGAGGAACATAGACACATTAGTTTCCAGTCAATTTTATGCATCACTCCAACAAAACTGTCAGCAACACCCCTCCTGGACAGTTCAGCAACCTACTTTTGAGATAGAACTTCAGTGCTTAAAGTTGGACTCTCGTGTACCTACGTACTTCATCTTGGTCTCTTTCCCACCAGAGTGTTCAGGGTATACCACCTTGCTTAGTGGGTATGTGGGTTTTGGTCCTTAAAGGGACTACGAGCCAGCAGTGTGCCTAAGCAGCAATGAAGGCCAATGACATTTTGGACTGTATTACAGGAGCCCTCTCAGCACTTGTTTTCCCACATCTGGAATACTGGATCCAGTTTTGGATCCCCAGATACAGAGGAAATGCTTTAACCAACTGCAGAGAATTCAGTGAGGAGGGCCACTAAGATGATCAGGGGACTAAGAGTAAATGTCTTCCCATAAGGAGAGGCTGAGGAAACTGGGCTTGTTCAACTCACAGAAGAAAAGGCTTAGGCAGGACTGAATAGCTGCCCTCCAGTACCTGCAAGGATGTTACCAAAAAGGTTGCCAAGCTCTTCACATTGTTATGTGGTGGGAGAAGCAAGAAAATGGGTGTAAGTTGAAACAAGAACAGTTCAACCTGGACACAAGGAAAAGCTTTTTTACCATGAGGAGAGTCAAGCAGAGGAACAGGCCACCCAGAGCTGTTGTGCAGACTCCATTCAGGGAGGTTCTCAAGACTGAACTGCATAATGCATGGAGCAACGTGGTCTGAGATCAGAGCTGACTGCTTTGAGCAGGAGGTTGACATATGGTCCTGCTGAGGCTGATTCTACCCTGAGTGGTTCTTTGGTACTAAGTGTATGTGAACAGTAGCTGATAGAAGAAGTTACCTTTCATAATAGCTCACATAGTTGCAGTCCTTTGTTCCTAAGTCTCCCAAAGAGTTTTAAATTTTTCCCTGCCTTGCAGAAGGATCTCCCAGTCAGCAATGGTTTGGTTTAGTGCTTTTGACCTCTGTTTAGGGCTGAGCCTGGGAAACAGGACGCTTGCTTCAAACCCTTTTTTAGGAATGCTTGTGAATTTCATATTAAATACACTGCAGTTTGACTAACATGTCTATAAGCAAGCTTACAACTTGTCAGAAGTTACATCACATTGTTAGTCCCCATGAATGCTGTATTCGTGCATGCACAGTGACCCTGGTCACATAGGGAGGTTTCAGAATGGACAGCAGGACCAATAGAGCAAAACCATGGAGCTGAAAAATCTATAACCCCAGTGTCCTTTTTCCTGGTCTTATGACTACACTGTTGCACCACAGTGACCTTTCATGTCACCAAGAAGCTATCACAGGCTGTTTTCAGGGTCACTTTGCTCCTGGGTTTCAGAGAGGTAACAATTATCACAGTGAATTCCATTTCTGGAACTAGGATTGTGACTTGATATAGCACTCTTTTCTGTATATATCATTCCACATGCTTAAGCTTATGGCTGTCCATTGCACCACACCAGATGTCTTTTGTCTAATGAAACCACTGGTCAGGCATATGCAGTTAGGGTTGATGTCAATGGGACTGAGAGGTTGGCAGCTCTGGAACTGGGCTACCTCTTGTCATCCTCACTCCTTCCCTCCACTATTCTCCCAGAGTTACTGCTTTCCTGGCCTTCTGTTGGCTGAATTACTGATGTGATATGGTTATTCAAATCTGGCTATTCAAAATCAACTTGCTTAAACCCAGACTTACCTCCTCCCTTTTTTTATGAAAGAGTCGTTTTTTGTAGTTTGAATCTTTTCTAGGAGCTAAAGAACATTAAACAGTTGGAACAGCACTTCAGCATGGATGGGTGACAAGCAATTGAGAAAGGGCTGAGATGCTAACCTGAGACACTGCCGTGGCTTGGTAGCAGCTGGAACTATTTCTCTGACTGCAGCCTGAGCAATAAATAATGCCATACTTTGTTATGGCTACTTGACTTCTGGCTTTAGCCCTGAATTCAAACATCTGCCTTCTGTGTTGCAATTCTCTTTTCCTTCTGTCTTCTGTATCTTGCACTGTAGCATATCTATCTGGGGTGGAATTTAGCACCAAACTGTGGACACCTGGATGTGAATGCTTAGTGGAGTTGTCCACCTGTGAGCTTTCCTGAAGCAGATGGGTACATTGAGACAAGTAAATAGCTCTGTGGACCCACTGGCTGTATTAAAGAGCTGCAGCTGCCTTCTGAAGACTTGGCTGTGACAGTTGTGTTGTAATATGTTCTAGATAAAAACCTATAGACTGTATTCCAGCTAAAGAAGATGTAGTTGCACTTCTGGTTTTTGTAGAAGTCCAAGTCCACTGGAGTTTAAACAAGAAAAAAATGGAAAAAAGCTTCCATTTTAAATAAATGGGCCGTGCTTCAGGCCTTGACTGTTTTTCTCACTATTAGTGTATGTTACACTTGCTAATGTGGTTGCTCTATTACTGTGAAAACTAGGTTAGGCTGTGTTTATGGAAAACTGGACAATATTCTGATCATTGTCAGTCCATAAGATGTTCACTTGAAGACAGCAATGGTTGTATTTTTCAACAACTTATATTATTAACATAAATTAATTTAGTAATAATTATACAGCTCAGTTTTCTAATAATCCATCGTTCTTATATCTTTGTAAAATACCTTTTAGAGGCCTGGTTTCTATTTCTGACGACCTCGAGGTGGTTTGCTGTACGTCTGGATGCCATCTGTGCCATTTTTGTTATAGTAGTCGCTTTTGGCTCCCTGGTTCTCTCCAAGAGTAAGTACAGATGTTAGAAAAAGTTCACCCAGTAATTACCATGTACAGTAATACCTAATTCTTTTTCAGTTTGCTGTTTCTAATTGTTTAAGGACTGTAATTAAGTTAAATGGTTTTTTCTTGATCATGATCTCTTCCTCAGTCTAGGGCATTGGGGCTGTATCTGCTTTCCTGCAAATACTGGATGCAGTTCAGACATCTTCTGGGCTTAGGCATGCATCTGCCATCATTCCCAAATGTGCAAACAAACCTGCAGATCTCTAGTCTTCACTTTTGAGGTTCTGGCTTTCAGAGTAATAACAACAAATAAACCTTTCTCTTTTCCCCCACCTTTGCCTTTCTTTTTTTGTGCCTACAGGGCTTTGCTTTTCATACTGAAACACCCACAGAGCTGCCTCTTGAAAAGTTTTTTTCCTTACTACGCATGGCACAGTAGGTCAAAAGGCAAGCTAGAATTCCCAGGGATACTCTTCTAATAATCTTGGATCAGCAAGAGAGGCCAGTTCCAGAAAGAAAATCACCTCATAATAATACATTTTGTGTTCACTGTCACTCATGAACTGTCATTAATATATGCATCATCCAGGATGTAATTGAATTAGATGTACTAGAATGAGATAGTCATCTAAAATATGAAGGAAGAAGTAATTATCTTGGACATGAAAATTAGTGCTAATTTGCTGGTTTTGTTTCTTTTCTTTTTCCTTTGGATAAGTTCTGTATATGCATGTGTGTTTTAACATTTGGACGCTCTGTTCTGCTCAACACAGAAAATTTTGAACCAGGTTTGATGTTACTAGAATGCAAAAAGACAAGTCAGAACAATGGTCCTGCATCTTTCCTTGCCTCTGGATAAGGAGTATCTCTCTTGAACTCAATAGAACTATGTTAGGGTAAAATTCAAGTAAGTCAGAGGACAGTCATGCTTAGTACTGGGGTAGACAGGATGTATTTATTTAGTAAGAGCAGACCCATTGAACATAATAAATGTTTATATAAACAGGGACAGAAATACTCTGTCCTGTTATTTTATGCGATCACTTAAAAATGATGCAAATGTTCCTAATTTACTTGGAAATCAACTTAATCTCATTTTTTCTTAAGTTTAGGGGCAGGTTGCTTTAGGAAAAAGTGAATTCCCTAAGAAAAAAAAAGAAAAGTTGCTAATGCTCAGCCAGATAGAGATGACCCTAGCGAGCTCTGAAAGTATAGTCTTGAGACTAGACCTCAGTTTTTAGATGAAATGCCAGGTCAGGGCATATTAGGATTATCTTTTTTAAATATACAGACGATTTCCAAAACGCACCTAAAAAAAATGCAGCAAGTAGCTGTTCTGCCTGGAGCTACTCATTGCACAGGTGGCAAGTACTGTGTAACCAAACAAACTTCTGGCTGTGATTCCTCCATCATGTAAGTAACCTCATGAAAGTGAAGTTAACTAGGGTTTCATGTAATTACCAGTGTACCTATTTGATTCTCTTTTTCCTTTGTTCTGCAGCTTTGAATGCTGGGCAGGTTGGTTTGGCTTTATCCTATGCAATCACCCTCATGGGAACGTTCCAGTGGGGTGTTAGACAAAGTGCTGAAGTTGAAAACCTGGTAATGTTTATTTCTTCCTTTTCATGGTTGTGACATGAGGCCTTAAGGATGGGATTCTTCTTAATTAAATTAGAACATTAATACCTTAGCAAGCTATTGAGGCACCACTTACAGTCTGTTAAGAAAAACAGCCTCTTCTAGGGTATAATTTGTCTGAATGATTTTGAATGTCTGTTGAGATTAATTGTACCCAGTGACTGTCCCTTTCCATTCATATTAAGGGAGGCTTTATAATGTCCCTTTACAGCAGAGACTGTCTAGTTACAGCATAGACAATTGCATTGCACTTTGATAAAATTACCTCTCTATAAGTAAGATTTTTTTTTTAGATTTGGGATTTTTAATTTATTTTTTATTCTTGCATTTGTAATTTTTATTTAGATCCCCTGTGGCATTTTAAGGCCCTGTTAATTCATTGTAAAGTCTTATATGTTCCTACTGGTTTTAAGTTAGCAAATATTTGAAAGTATTTGTTTATATTTACCTGAGGGAATTGTTTACTAAAATATAGCAGAATGCCATCCACCAATTTTTTAATATTTACTACCATGTTCTTACTGGTCTGTTTACTCTCAAGTTAATAAATAAGAAAGAAAAAAAAATAACGAAAAAACCAAAACCATAAAGAGAACATACTGAACATAATCTTGGGTTTGGTTTTGTGTTGTGTTGATAATTGAAGGTGCTTGTAATTATGATTTGCTGACCATAGTCTAGGAAATACATGTAGTCCTTTTTTAGAAGTTATGAAGTCATGTTTAATAACTGCTAAAATTAACAATAATGATAGATTTGCTGGGGGGCGTTTTGTCTGCCTGTACCTCAAATGACAGTTTCATTTCTAGCTTCGTCTTAAAAAAACCCCAATGTAATGGTGTCACCTTAGCCAAGACTGACAGACAACACTCATAGCTTAATTTTTTAAATGTTCATGCACTTAGATTTGTAATTAATCCCACTGACTAGAAACATATGCTTATGTATCGTGATGGACTAGGGTCTGTAGTAGGACATGAGATGCATTCTCTCCACTTTTTCAGCTGTAAAATGTTAGCATAGGCTGATAAATACTCTTAACTGTGCTTAAAAGAAAAACTCTGGAATAATTTGTTTTGAGTCTTTATAGTAAAAGTACACACATTCAGATATATGCATGCAATGTATATGATTTATTTATAGATGTCTTCTTTTCTCCCCTCAGATGATATCGGTAGAAAGAGTAATGGAATACACAGAACTTGAAAAGGAAGCCCCTTGGGAGACCAACAAGCATCCACCACCTGAATGGCCAAGCCAAGGAATGATAGCATTTGAAAATGTTAACTTCACTTACAGTATAGATGGACCTTTGGTGTTAAGGCATTTGTCGGTTGTAATTAAACCAAAGGAAAAGGTATGTATATAGCTGTCTTTGGCCCTTCACAAAATATAGCGAAGTTTGTAAGTTGGCAATAAGCTGTGTGATAAAAATACATTATAAAATCTATGGATGTTAGGAAATTAGTAAGTATTCTTCTAAAAAAATAAGCCTTAGTTATATTTAATAGCAAAAATTGTAGCCTACTTATTTCCTGTAAATACAGCATAAGTGTGTCTGGGAACATGACATTTCTGTCTGTCAAAACAAGGAGTTAAATATATAGAACAATTTTCTGATAAAAATTGGCTTTCATCAGTTAAGTGACAGACATTCAATATGAAGACTAAACCCAAAATATTCGTTCAGATCCAAAGCAAATGCTTCCTGCTTTAGGAAATAGAGGATTCAGTACAGGGAGCATAAATAGAATGAAGGGTGTCAACACACAAGGTGAGCAGAGACAATTGAAATTAAGGAATGTGCTTGCTCTTGCACAGAGCTCCAAACAGAAGGCAGAAGAAAGAAATACAAATCAAGTTGCATATATTTAGAATCGGGGATTTTATTTCAGTTCCTCTCAGCTACCATTCTAATTAAATTTTGCCATTAATTGGATGGATAGCCAAAAGAAACAGAAATAAAACTCTTCCTCCACTGCAAATTTGACTCTTCCTCCCCACTTTTGATGCCATCCCAACTGAAGGAGTGCTGCAGGGAAGGTCTCCCCCGCAGACAAAATTAAATTAGAGCCCTGCAGTGTTAATTCATGCTTTGCTACATTTCAAATGCACATGTACTTGTTTGATTAGGATATCTTCCCTAGGAGGCTGGTTCAGCTCTCGACAGTCATTGCTATGGCCTCATTTGTAACATGCTTTTCCATTTAGTCCAAAACTTGTTTCATTGCTCAAGTGGGCCTTTTTAATAACATGCATGTTACCAGAATTCTACCCAACTTTTCTATATGAAGGTGATCTGATGGAATTGGGAATGTGTGAGCTAAAAACAGTGTTTAAGAAGAGCAAAATGGATGTTCACCTACGATCTTTCTTGCTTATGGGCCATCTCTTCAGCTGTTGTGTTTCACTCCAATGTAGTAGCAGACAAGAAGATTTACATCTCTTAGTGAGAGACAGAAATAGAATAAAATAAAAAAACGAAAGCAAGAGATACTAGCAGTGTGTATGACTCAGAACTTGGTGGGGGCAGGAAGAGGAGGGATGACTGGGGGTATTTATTTTTGCTGAATGGTTGTGCTGTGGTTTTGTCATCCTGAAGTGAATTTGCCCAGCTTGAAACTATTGCCAAGAACTTCATGTTTGTTTTCTATGATGCTTTGCACAATGCTACAGTAGACTGCCACTGTGTAAAATAAATCTCCCAAGCATCTGTGCCCCTTAAATTGGTTTTAATTACAGAGAAGTGCCTCTTAAAACCAGGTTTCCAGATCTGCTAGGGATTCTGCCCATGCTGGTGACAATGAGAGCTCGTACCCGTGGCTCATACAAGTGTCTGTCTGGTGGCTGCATTGCCACTGGCAGGATGAGTGAGTTTATAAACTTCTGCTGTGCTTGTAGATTTTTTTCTTTGTGGGCACCCCTGCACCCAGTTTAGGAAGCTGCAGGTACAGGAAGAATGGAAGAAGATTATTAGTTGCAGATCACCCATGTGCTAAGGTCTCTTTTGATCTGCCTGTCTCAGCATCCAGGATTTCCCTATGGCCAAAGCAGGTTAGGAAGGACCCTCTTGTTTTAACATCTTTGCTAACAAGCAGAGTCTGCCAGGGACAGACTGGGAGTGCTCACTTAAGGAGCTCTGCCAGCACCTGGCTGTGATTAACCTCTTCTATAGCTGTAGCAGGGGAAGGTTATCATGTACAGCCTTGGTTTTTTGGACACCACTTTCATTGTTTCAGGGTGCTTATGGATGCTCATTGACTAATACATTGTTAAATGCACCTTGTCCTGACAGATCCTAAATCCAAGGGTACGGTTACATGAAAAACTTTGGAGGGTGAGGGTCTAGATTTATGGCACAGCAGCTGTTGGTGTAAACGCTCTCAGAGGAAAGGGACGTTGCCTGAGGGGTAACAAAAGACGTGGGCAGTTTCAGTGGAGAAGCTGACATGCTGTAAATCTCACACTCATTTTCTGTGCAGCTCTGCTTTGAAGTGTGAGTGACGCTTGAGTAATGATGAGCCCAGAGCAGCAGGTGTACTCCTGTGTGTGCACATGTCCTGTGTCAGCCAACAGGGTCCTGGCCATATGATTCCTGTTAGGTGTCTGGGAGTCCCATTTGCAGATTGTCCCAGTATTTTCTCTGGCTTCGAATATGGCCCTCTGAAGAATACAATGTATTTAAAAAAAAAAAAAAAAATGTCTACGCTGAGAGCAGTTTCAAATTCATGTCAATTTTCAGCAGCCTGTAGCCAATTGGACCAAAAATACAAATAGATTCCTCTAAATACTGAAAAGCGTAGTTCTTTCATTTGATGCCAAACTGAAAGTGGGATTTCAACAATATGCAGAGCAGCTGCATTTTTATTTTAAGTATCAATGTATTTTTTATGGTTTTTTCTTTATATCCTTAATACAATACATTATATCACTGACACAGAGAAACAATTGAACTTTTGTTTTCATGACTCCGGGTGTCTGTGTTCTTCATTCAGCCTTTTCTTTCTGAACTGCCTTGTAACTGTTGACAGCTACTTTTCCTTTGTTTCCCAGATACAGTTTAGAACACTAGAAACACTTAAGAATATAATTTTGTCATTTATTATAACATTTGTATAAATTAGGCTGTATCTTTTAATAATAAGCACTCTATAAATGTTAGTTCATATATAGTAGTACAATAATTAACTGTTGGATGAATTTGTTGGGGTAGAAAATAGAGGTAGAAAATACCTTTTAGATTACGTTCCTTACAGTGTACTTCTTCAGTTTTGTGTAATTTTGATCAAATGTGGGCATTGCTGCTTTGTCTGAGCTTAGTGTCTCTGACTGGTAGAAAGTTTCTCCTTGCTCTTCGATGTAATGTTTCCTGTGCTTAATTTCATTCCAGCAGTCATTTATTTACTGCATACATCTGAATTTCAGGCAGTGGGTAATTGCCCTCTGGTGTCTGTACGTATACTTATGAAGGTTTTCATGTTTCTTTCCCTTCTGCACCCCAATCACTTTGCCAGACTATATTGTACATGTTTAATCCTCATAAATCCTTCCTCATCAAATCAGTATCTCCAACCCATATTAATTTTATGTTGCACTTCTCTGAACTCTTTCCAGTGTGTTGATTTCTTTCTGGAAATGTAGCAATTAGAACTGAGTGCAGGAAATAACAAATTCTGCCAGATCAGATCTGTGTAGAGGGTTATTCCCATTACCTTCTCTTACACAATTGATTACTGTACGTTGTTTTCTTTAAGAATCCTCTACCTGAAGACAACATATTAAAAAGAATAGCTTGCTGTTCAAGTCATATTTAATCACCACAAATTATATGTCTCCTCTCTTCATTAATAGACCTACTTTGTTCCACGTGTTCGTTTCATATGAAACATATGTAGGTTTTAACTCCATATCATAGGAGATAGCAGTCGCATCTCATATCGTGTTTTCTCTAGCTGCTTTTTTTATTTTTTCCCCTGAAAGCAGCATTTTTTCACATTGCACACAGTGTCTTTTTTTTGTTTGGGAACACAGAGAAGCCTGAATCATTGTTACTTCATTATTTACTGTTTCTCCTGACTGGAAAGGAGTTGCAGCTTGCTCATATGGCCTTGTAGTTTCAATAAATGTGTCCTATCTGTTGAAGCTGTCTGGAGCATGAATACAGTTTATAATCCTCTGCTAGTTTTGGCTTTATTTTGGCTTTAGTGTTTGTCTACTTTGAAGTACTTCACCTTAACCATGCTAGCTAACATCCATCTCAGTTATTTAAAATGGGAATACTGCTTATACATTGTTCCCAAAGATCTTTATGGGAGTTGCTTTTTTGATTGAGAAGTAGGTGCATGCCTGAAATTATTTGCCTAACATCACCCATCAAACCAGGTTTAGTATAAAAATTATCAACTTTGAATCACATTACTCTATACACTGAGCCACTTTATCTTGTTCACAGAAAAAAAAACCACCACACATTAAGGGAAAATGTTTCACCTTTGGGTATGATCCAAGAAATTGTTTGCTATCCAAATATAACCTGAATCGAAACCGATTTGAGAGGAGGTTTTTTCCTCTCAAAAAACTGTTAATTGCAAAGAAGTTTTATTTGGTGCTTGTTCTGCTATAAATCCTATGATGCTGTAAAACCTGTCACTTGACATATTAATTTATCCTGAAAAGCTCGTGGCTTAATTGTACACGTATGGCTTGCTCTCTAGGTTGGGATAGTGGGAAGAACTGGAGCTGGGAAAAGCTCTCTGATAGCAGCTCTCTTTCGCTTGGCGGAACCTGAAGGGAAGATTTGGATTGATAAGTACTTGACATCAGAGCTAGGACTCCATGACTTGCGGAAGAAAATTTCGATTATACCTCAGGTAAGAGGATGACTTGGTCTGCTGTAAACATTTTGTTCAGTATAATGCTATAGTATTTAAAATGTGTTGCCAGGATATGTTCCCCCTGCCCCCCGATATGGAGGAGACACAGAAACTTCAGAGAGGTATTATTTTTACTTGAATATCAAGTCTTGATTGAAGATAAACAGAATGGTTGTTGGGGTCAGGAGGATGCCTTCCTAGTGTTGCCCTCCATCCGTTCCTCCAGAATACTTGTGAGTAGATGTTAGCACTTTGCTGTCATCCTATAGCCTGGGAAAGAGCAGAGAAAATCTGATGGGGGATATACCAAACATCAGCAGTTTTCTGAACTCACTTGTTCCTCTTACAGCAGTTCTTGACCGATGCATTGCCTGAAGCTTCATTAATGAGGATCACTTGCACCTCTCTAATTTCCCCTACACAAACTGACTGAGGCTAGATCTAGAAAGAGCAAATATGTCAACCAGAAGTGATCTACCAGCCTTTCTATTATTTGGAGAAAGCTGGGCAGGAGGGAACCAGAGAAATGGACAAAAGAATGAGTTGTCATGGTAAAAACTTGCTGAGCTTTAGAAGCTGAATGCAAGAGAGGCTGCAATACAGAAAAAAAAACTACGACAGTATTGGGAATAGGCTCAGGACCAAGACTCATCTCTCATCTCGTGCAGAAAAAAAATGTTCCAGAAGTCCAGTAGGTCACAGGTCCTCTCCTCCCCTCTCCTCTCTCCCTCTCCCCTCTCCTTCCCTCTCCCCTCTTCCCCTCTCCCCTCTCCCCTCTCCCTCTCCCCTCTCCCCTCTCTCCCCTCTCTCCCCTCTCTCCCCTCTCTCCCTCTCTCTCCCTCTCTCCCCTCTCTCTCCCCTCTTCCCTCTCCCCTCTCTCCCCTCTCTCCCCTCTCTCCCCTCTCTCCCCTCTCTCCCTCTCTCCCTCTCTCCCCTCTCCCCTCTCTCCCCTCTCTCCCCTCTCTCCCCTCTCTCCCTCTCTCCCCTCTCTCCTCTCTCCCTCTCTCCCTCTCTCTCCCTCTCTCTCCCTCTCTCTCCCTCTCTCCCTCTCTCTCCCCTCTCTCCCTCTTCTCTCCCTCTCTCTCCCTCTCTCTCCCCTCTCTCTCCCCTCTCTCTCCCTCTCTCCCCTCTTCTCCCTCTCTCTCCCCTCTCTCTCCCCCTCTCTCCCCTCTCTCCCTCTCTCCCCTCTCTCCCCTCTCTCCCTCTCTCCCCTCTCTCCCCTCTCTCCCCTCTTCCCCTCTCTCCCCTCTCTCCCCTCTCTCCCTCTCTCCCTCTCTCCCCTCTCTCCCCTCTCTCCCCTCTCTCCCTCTCTCCCCCCTCTCCCCCTCTCTCCCCTCCTCTCTCCCCTCTCCCCCCTCTCTCCCCTCCTCTCTCCCCTCTCTCCTCTCCTCTGTTTTCTGTTCCTTTCTGATGAGACATTGAATGAAAGAAGGTTTAGGTATAACCTCAAAACTTCTTCAAGGATGGAAGCCCAATGCAGGTTACCATGTTGTGTAACAGCTCTTCCATCATCAGTTTATTTTTACCAGGGAGGGAAAAAGAGGGAAAAGCTCATATACTGCAAATGCAAAGTCATGGCTTTGGCAACTATTTCATCTGGGATGTTCTAGCAGGTAGATAGAACAGTAGGCTGGAAACTAGAGGATTTGTTTGCCATATTTAGCATTAATTCTCAGATCTCTCTCTATTTTATTACAGAAGCTGTATTTAGAGTTCTTACATCATCTTTGTATCTGAGTGTTTACTAGCCTGTTGGCAGAGTGGCATTCAGAGTCTATTACTTCTGTTAAACTGAGAATCTGATAAGAATGGTAATGAACAGTGTTTCTAAGCCTCTCATGATTACCTGCTTTGTTATTTTTTTCCTTTCCCAAGGATAGGAGTCAGAGAAAAGAAGCAGGTATGCTATTATCAAAAAAAAAAAAAAAAAAAAAGATACTCCCCCAGCAATTGGATTGTTGCCTAATGCAGGATGTCTTTTGTTTCTGCATGCTGAAGGCCTTGTTATTGCACAGCAGAGGTACTCACTGGTACTAGTCATCTTTTATATGTAAAGAGCACTTTACATGGATTTAAATTCTATTTTTTTGTTTGTGTGCAGCATTCTTTTGTCCTGAAAGTAGATGATCGTCAGTTCTTTCAAAATCAACAGCTTTTTCAAAGTCTTGCCCGTAGCTATTGCAGGTGATTTATATATTTGGAAGAATTCAACCCTTGTTAAATAAAATAGTGAACTGAAACAGGAAAACTGCTGGTCAAATGCAGTTCCTGCATGTTGAGAAATGCAGATGCTCAGAATTCACTGCATTTAATTTTACATGGGGTTTTTTTCATACGTAGTTCTATTGTCATAGTTGTAAAACTACTTTAATGCAGTTAAATTCTGTTACTTTTATCAAGTTTATATGATAGGGTTTTCATCATAGTCCCAAAGGGTTTTAAGTGTCCAGAGGCTAACAGGTAGCATTTCTCTTCCACATAAGTGAAGACTTGTTTTCACTAAAAATATGCAAAACTCTTAGGTGGCAGTGGTAATAATGAGAAGAGGAAGGATTGGAGTAAGGTTTATGCTATAGTAAACAGAGTGATAGGCATTTTGTTGCACTGTGTTAGTGTCAATACAGAAATAGCAATTTATCTTCAAGTAGTTATTTTGCACCAAATATTTTCATAATTATGTGGGATACTAAGAAACCAGAGGGAGAGATGCTTATTAAAATTATAGCATAAAACATGTTAAATAGATCCATTCCTAGAGAGTGATGAGACAAGGCTGCAGTTTTCATATATGCAAGTTGAAATACCTACCTGGAGAAGTAAAAATGTGCTTAGGTTTCTAATTGCTTGCTTGGATGGAGCTGTGTGAAGGTTGTGTTTGTAAATCTTTTCTATGCAAATGTTGTCTGCCTTCCTGACTGCAAGCATTTTTACAGCAATTATTTACAGGTTTGTCTTATTGCTTTCCTCTCATAAACCAGGCTGTTTTAAATAAGAATCTGTGTCAGAAATTATAATTAAAATATATCCTTATCTTCAGTTGCAGTACATGTCTGTTATTACAACTTTTATACTAGTTATGAACATTTTATAAATTCATCCGCTTGTTTTGCCCACCTATAAAAATGAATTGAAAAGGAAAATAAATGCAACAATACCTTCAAAACACAACAAATTGTGTGTATTAAAAAATGTGTTGTTAAACAAATAGCATTTTAGGTGTTTTTGAAGCAAAATTCTTCATGTTTTTATTAAATCCTTTTGTTCATTCAACAGGTTTCTAGTGATGTATTTTGCCGAACGCAAGAATTACTTTCAAATAATTGGCGTGTTATTTCAAGAAATGGATATGTTCTTTTACATTGCTTGTGGCATGTTCTGTCTTTGTTAATCCTTTTATACCACTGAGAATGGTTTAGAAATGAAGACACTAGAAAAAGGTTAAGCTCTAAATTCTGTTCTGATTTGCTGCAGCCCTTTGGAGCTGGGCATCACTAGGGTTACTTGGGGCATAAGTTATAACAGAGGTTAATTTCAGAGTGAGCTGAAGTTATCTAAGTTTAGACTTTATTTCCTAGGGGAGAAAAAAAAAACATTTTGCATAAGTTTTCTCCAATTTAAAGACTGACAACATGATGAATGGTCTGCGTTTATGATTAGCACTATTACAGCTTTTGACTTGTTGTTGCTTTATGTGTGGTATTAAGAGGAGTTTAGCCCTGGTCATGTCAGTGCATGACTCTCAGGTCTGGCAACTCACTTCAGTGAGTACTGATGATCTGTTGCTTAAAAAGTTCTGGACCAAAAGTCATCTTCCCACTTTTCAAACACCACACTTTCTGTTGTGAATTGATCTGTTCCAGTTTGATTAATGATCTGTCATTGGTCTGATCGGGAAATGAAGTAGGACAAAACTTGCTTCAACCCTGGAGAAATCCACTCTGGTAGCTGGAAGTGAGAAGGGATTTGATCAGACTCCCTGGTGTATTTTGAGTTAGAGCTCTGTCCAGCAGTGCCCCAGTCAGTTCTGAGTAAGTCTCCTTTGATGCTGAGGCAGTATAGATTAACTTCAATATGCATAGGCTTTAACATCATGTTCAGGTGGTGAAAGCTATTCCTCTTAGGCTCTGGTGGTAAAATTGAAGGGCTTTTGTGGTATAGGAAAAAAAAAAAACCAAACCAAAACCAAATAGAGAAGAAAAACCAGAAACACATTGTGAGCACTCTGATTCCTCTCTGGTTTATGTACTTGAAAAACTAATTTTCAGAACTGCCCAAACGTAATTTAGGAGTGTGAGCTCATTGGCAGTGGTAGTTGCTGGTTTTCATGAACAATACCAGGAGAATAGCAGTGATTTCATGTAAGTATATATAGCTTGTGGCATCAAAACAGTGGCATGTAAATGCCCGTTTGAGTACCGACATAACTGTGTACAGCAATTTGCAAACAGACCTGTCCTGTTTGTTAAATTATCTTCACAGAGACTGGTTGAACACTTGCCTTTCCTCCCCCTTGAATCATGCTATTGTGAAATAGTCCTTTGCATTTCACAGAAAGTAGCTTGATGTTGTATGTTTCTGTGCTATTGTTGATATAGGTTAGTTCTGATTATTATGAAACTGCCTGTTGAAATATAAAACCTGTGTTTATAATGGAGTGCTGATTTTACTGGGTTTTAGGAGCCTGTTTTATTCACTGGAACTATGAGGAAAAACTTGGATCCTTTCAATGAATACACGGATGAAGAGCTGTGGAATGCCTTGGAAGAGGTGACTTATTAAATCTAATAATGTGCATCTGGTGTTTACAAGCCAAATAACACTATAGTACTCGTGAGCATTAGGTTTTAGATGTTTTCATCAGGTTTAATAAAAGCATAACTGTTGATGGAAGAAGATAGACCCTTGTGTACATATTTGCATATGAGTGTGTTTGTGCATGTGTGTGTAGATGTGTAATAAGCCTTTTATGAAAAAATTATCCTTTGGGATGATGCTTTGGTTACGTTTTGATTCATATCTTACTTTTAATGAACATTAATAGATTCCTAACAATGTGCTTTAATGTTTTTAGAATTCTAATAACTGACACACTGTGTAATCCAACTTGGCACTTACTCATTTTGAGTTAGAATATAAAAGGTAAACCTTGCATACTTATTGTTGTGTCATCAGACACACAATAGCTGATTTAAAAGGGAGTTCCTCATCCTACAATATGTTGACATGTCAACAGGTGCAACTGAAGGAGGTTGTGGAAGATCTACCTAATAAAATGGAGACGCAGCTGGCAGAATCTGGGTCTAATTTTAGTGTTGGTCAGAGGCAGCTGGTGTGTCTTGCCAGAGCGGTTCTAAAAAAAAAACAGGATCCTTATCATCGATGAAGCAACAGCAAATGTGGACCCAAGGTAAAAACAAAATCTGTCGTGTTAAAATGGGCTGGTTTTGTCGTGTTTTTCTTTCTAATAAGATCATCTGTACTGTAGAGATGAGCTTAAGTACTTTTTCTTGTAGATTGTGTTGCTGTTTTGTTTTCCATGATAGCATCATTGTCTATTCAAAATGGGGCAGTCGAGTTTTGGAGGCAGAGCAGATGATATAAATTAAGAACTCAAAATACCCTTAATTTCAGTGCATTCCACAGAGTAAGAAAATTAATATTCAGACTTTAGTTGTCCTGCAGTCATAGAGAAGAAGACAAGAATGTCCTTGGAAAGGAGATCAGTAACATCAGAACGGCCATGAAATAGATCCAGTACTGTTGATTTTAGAATAAATGTCTCTTGCATATAAATAAATAAACATTCCCCACCAATAAACCCCAAACCAAACAAAAAACTAGAAAGATGAAAAGTGTTGTGAGCAAAACTGGATACTTTTGGTTATGAGATGCTATCCCTTCAAGTGGCTCAGATATTGGTGCAATAAAGCATAAATAAAATGGGGGGGGGGAGAGAAGGTATGTTGTCATAAACATCACAGGAATCACAAAACAAATTTAGTGATGTTAAAAGCTACAGGAGGAACTCTAATTTATCCTTCGCTGTTTTGTCTTGTGTAACTCAGGCCGGCAGAACGTTCCTGAATTCATTCCTGTTTGAACTAGAGTGTACTTCTACAAGAACATCCAACCTCAATAGAAAAAAAAAAATTCAATGACAACCCTTGTTAAATTGTTCCAATAGCTAAGTACCCCCACTGTTAATTTTTGAAACATTTGAAACGCTGGTGGAAATATTTTGGAGACAATACTGCAAACGTACTGCATCAATTAGTCTGAGCTGAATATATAGTTCCAACAAACTATGGCTTGAGGGAGAACTCAAAGTCCAAAGAGGACAATAACACAGCAAGTCCCTCAAACAGATGCATTAAGGATTTTGTATGTCATCTGGGCGTGACTCATTTTTATAACATCTTCTTGGGGGAGAAGTGGTGCCACTAGGGTAGCTTTGCAGTTCAGCTGACAGTGTATTTCTAAAACCTTTAGAGAAGTGCATTCCCTTCCCAGAGGTTCACTTTTTTCCCCCTTCTTTTCTTTTTTTTCTTTTTTAGTTTTTTAAAAAATTTTTATTCTTAGCTTATTTTTGGCTGAGCTCTTATAGATTAACTGTAATTAATCATAGCTGTGGAAATTTAATACCATCTTATTCATCCTCCCTGTTTTGGCATCTCAAATGTGTGTGTTCTCAACTTACACTATCCATTTAATTGATCTTGATTAATGCGTGCTGCAATATATATTATAATAAGGCAAATGTTTGTATCAACTCTAGGCATAACAATACAAATAATAACTTGGAACTTCTCCTTTGAATTCAGTTTGCATTACACTCATTACTACCTTTTCCTTAATGTGTTGCTATAACTAGAGCCGAGTATTTTTCAGCTGTGTGATCCGATAGGACGCTCCTCAGGAAATGCTGATGTTGGTTGCTGAACTGAGCAGTCAGGGAGGCATTTTTGGCATGTAAGGAAAACCTCCTTCTCCTCTGATGCACAACCCCCATACCTGGCATCCTTGTCTTTAGCCTGGTGGCAAGCACGCATCATATCAAACACCTGGGATAGGAAAGCACAGGCAGCTGCTGCTGGCTCTGGGGATATTATTTCTTTTTTTTTTGTCTTTCTAGCTCTTGCTCATTGCTTCAACTACCACTGCAACCATTCGCCTTCTCGAGTTAAACCTGGAAGCAAATGTGAGAAGGCAGGGCTTGGGGATGGGAGGAGGAGCTGGAAGGGTGAGGTAGTGTGGGGCAGGGGATGTGGCAGCAGGGTGAGAGATGTGCAGTGCACCTTCCCCAGGGCTGAGGGGCTCTCCAGGGGCTTTCTGCAGCTCTGCTGGGCCATTCTTGTCTGCTGCTGAGTGAGGCTGAGCAAAGGAGTGAAGGGAAGGAATTTGCAGTTCATCCTTCTCCTTCCTTTTCAGATCTTCCAGATCCCATATGTAACATTACTATCAACCCGCCTCGCTCCTCCTAGCTCCCAGCTGGTCTTCATGCTGCAAGGGTGTCAGTGCTGCTGGGAGGGAGAGGAGGAACCTTCCCATAAAGATGGTTGCCCCAAGTCAGACTACTTGCATGTTTTATGTGATGACTGACAGACATTTAATTTGATCTTATCTTCTTGGTCCTGAAGCTGACATTCCTATCCCTAAAGAACAGAAACATTTCATAGCAGCTGAACCATTCTGGAAAGCTTGTGTGACATCTGGAGCAGAGGAGCTGAAATCTATCTGTAGTCACTTTGGTGATACATTGAAACAAAATCCTTAGTAATTGTGATTTTTTAAAAAAATACTGAATAAGTTGAACTTACTGAGCTTTCTGTGCACTTACTACAGTATTATGTCTTAACTTGTATTTTTATGGCTTAAGGAGGACAAAACTTTTTGAGACCAGTTCTTGGGACCAATCCACAGCCACATGTTGACATTGATTGTTCACTGAGTCTGGTAAAAAAACCCAGTGCACATAGTTCAGTTTATAGCCAGGTTAACCTTGTAAGATTTAGCCTTTCTTTACATAAAGCTGCTATCTGTAACTGTTTCTCTTTGGAGAAATCATCCAAAACCACTCAGGAATTGTGTAGTGTGAGATATGCTTCCGGGACAATCACAGGAGAACATTAGACTGAAGATAACTTACCCTGTGTTCCTTTCAGCATCTTGGTTGCTTCTCATTCAGGTGGTATTTATTCTTGCTTTCTAAAGTTTTCTTTTAGTTGACTAACTCAGTTACACCAGGTCTTGGGTTGCTGTGAAACTTGGTTTTACATCCCCAACCCATGGTGCCTGTGGGACACCTGTACCACCATTTTGTGTATTCTTACTGTTTCTTGCAATCGGGAGGATGTTGGTTCCCATTTTCTTACAGTCAGATTAGGGTTGAGTTTTTGTCATCCAGCAGCCCTGGTTTCAGCACTCAGGTTGCATCTTTGGTTTTTAATGTGCCTGAAAGATTGATGGGGTTTTTGTCCACTGAGGTGGATGGCGGGGTCATTTGGCACTTGCCTGTCCACTTTCTCAGTGTGTGTAAGTGCCACATAGGGTCCATTTATGCCCAGAAAAAAGGGCAGAAATGCTGCTTCCCTTGCCATTTTTCTAGAGGGTAGATGGCTCTAATTGGCATGTCACAAATTCTCTATATTCTGAACACATAATTCTGTAAACAGATAATTTTCCTAATCATTTAGATTTTTGTTACCTTTCCTTGCCTTCTTCTTGATATTCTCATAGAAGTTAATGATGGTGCTTCTGCCTGCCATCCCAGAGAGATCTTGTACTCCAAGATCTGCCATGAACCTTAGAATGCTTCTGGTCAAGTCCCTATCAGCAGGCATGTCTGCATGTGATCATGCTGTGATATTTGAAGGTGAAGCTATTAGCTCTGTTTCTGATTACTTTGTTGTCTCGTTTTAGAACATTTGTCACACCCACAATATCACCAGCAGTTTCTTATTAGGGATAAGCTTATATTCAAGAAATACTTGTTTAAGATAATAGTTTGATAATATCTAGCTACGAGTGAGAAATGGTTTCTATTGTAAATGTAGGAAGACGTGGTGCTATAAGGAAGGCATATAATAAAGGAAAATACAATAAATTAATTCAGAGGACAGGGATGTCAGATAAGAATAGCAATAACCTAGGAGTTATAGATCATTTTGAGCCCTCTAAAAGCTTGTTTTCAGAATTCCTGAGCAAGCTATGAATCCCTGTCCTCTGTAGTAGCTCTGCAGGAAACTTCACCTGAGCTTGTCTATAAAGAAAAAGTTTCCTTACATAATTCTAGGAAGTATTAAAGCTTCTGTTTCTGTTTTGCTAATCTAACCATTGTAGAGAACACATCACGCTGTCTACGTAAGTCTCTTCCTTACTGAGTGTTTTCATGTATAGCTGTTTTTTTTTTCTTTTAAAAGTGAGAGTAGTCAGTTCATTGAGGCATTGCAGAGAAGATTCATACATTAACACTGGGGTGAAAGCACTGGTGTGGCTGTGATGTGGATATTAAGGATGAACAACTTCCTTTTCTTAAGGAGACTCTTAACACACAGGGCTAAAGAGCCTGGGTGACTTCTCCTCCCGTCTCTTCCCCTGATTGCCTACTGGCCTTGGTTAAAACAGTAGGAGCAGAAGGGCCAAGCCTTCTCAAACTGCAGCCCAGAACCCCTTTCTCTTAAACTCAGGACAGAGCTTAAATGTTTCTATCCCCAGATGAAAATGACTGGGAACTCTTACTTTAACTGTTCGTGTCTTTTTTCTCTCTGGTGAGTTGTCATGTCATCAGGAGGGGTCTGTCTATTCCTTTGTCATGCTGATTGCTTAACCTTAGTCTGTAACAGAAGTTATGTTCAGTCCTTCTGAGCATGAGTTTGTGCTTTCTACTGTGTAAACCTAATGGTTATTCCATTCCTCTGAGTCATCCTGTTCTTCCTATGTTGTCTTTGTCCACTTCTTTATTATTGGTGCTTCCTGACGTGATGGCATCAGAACAGTTTTTTTTTTTTTTGCTTAATTTATGAAATGACCCCAAATACTTATCACATGCAGGCACATTCAGTGTAGAGTACTACTTCTATTTAAAGCATAACGATTTCTCAGAGGAAGATGTGTGGTGGCATTAATCATTTTTGTGGTTTATTTTCCTGTTATTTTTCACAGTTTGAAAAAATAAGGCTTTGCAAGCAACTGGTTGAAGCTAACATGGTTGCCTAAATACACCAGTTTTATCCAGTTTTTATCTCCTTTACCTTTTTTTAACTGTACGTACAGCATTTATTATTCTCCAGTCATTTTATATAAATGTATAAAAGTACAATTTCATGTTTTAATAGAAAACCTAGAAATGAGACCCATGCCTTTAAGTGCATGTGACTTCTAAGCTGGAGCTTCCTCAGCCTCCAGTGAGTATATATTGAGCTCTTTGTGTCTTCTTTTTATCTGGGATGACAAGTTTAATTTCTCTACCTGCATTCCTACACTACCTTTTTGTCCATTGTCACGTCTCATTGTTGTGGTTGGTTTGTCTTTTTTTTTTTTTTTTTTTGGAAGGCTGAGGGCCTGGCTTTGTGCCCAGGTTGGAAGCCAAGGCTTCCTGTGCAACGTGGGCTTTTCAGGTGCCTCTAGAGGGCATTCATCACCTGATGGCTCCCTATTTCAGGTGCTTTAATTCACCTTCCAGCCATGCCTCTTTCCCCTTTCATTGACTGAAGAGAGATGGCTGTAGAGATTTCCACATTTAAGCCTGATTGCTGTGCTCTTAAGTTAGGTCATGTCAATGTTTCCTTCCTTTGTACAGTTACTTGAATAATCTCCAGCTTGCACCTCTTTTGCACTAATGCTTGCTGAGAGCTGAAGAACATTTTAATGTCTTATGTATCTTCAGGTATAACTTTGTTTCATATCTGGGGTTCTCAGCTTATTTGTGAAAGCTAGACACGGAAGTAGAAGATTAAAAATTATGTGTTCTAGCTTAGTTTTTCTTCTTTACAAGGCCCGTGTATCCTCCGGGATCCTTTCCTTAGGTGGTAAACTCATAGTAAGTTGAGGTTCTTAACATTTAAAGCTCTCTTTCCTTGGGTCATGTGTTCAAAAGTTAACACTTTTGATTTACAGAATAAGCCAAATTTTCTTATTTCTGCATTCATGTTCTTGAGCCAGCCACCTGCTTTATCTCATCCCCTTTTGCAGCTGAAATCAAGAACCTTAGTTACAGGCTGTTTGTTCTTCAGTTGATTTGCAATGAAGGATATTTGTTTTCACCACCTTTCCTTCACTATTTGCACATACTAAAGCTTAAAGTAACAGTAGGGTTTTTGGTGTAGAAATTTTTAGGAGTATCTGACACTACAGAATTTTCCTCGTTCAGTTATCAAAACCTGGTAAATTAGTATCCTGAAATGAAACCTATTGCTCTAATCCCAAGAAAAAACTCTTTCCTGCTCAAGTGTAAAGGGTCGATTTTGGAGTATGTCTTGTGATACGCCTCCAAGTCATCTAATATAACGAGAGGAAGAAACATTTTAATGAGTTCATAAGCATATTTCCTGCCATTCAGTCATGTTTTATGAACTCATAAAACCTGCCTGCCGTTCAGTTACCCATGCAAAAATCTTATTTTTCTCCACATTGCTCTTGCTGTGTTTCAGAACAGATGAGTTCATTCAAAAGACGATCCGTGAAAAGTTTGCTCACTGCACAGTCCTGACCATTGCACACCGCCTGAACACCATTATTGACAGTGACAGGATTATGGTAAGACAGTAAGCTGCTCAAAATTATTCTTTCTTTTTGTTTGTTTTGGTTTGTTTTTAAATTTCCTGTGGAAGAATAATGTTATCAACCTTTTCTTCTTAATTTTGACCCAGAAGTGGGTAGAAGTTCTGCTTTAGGCGTATCCTACTTAACCTACCTATCCTAGTTACTGTGATTGGCAATTCCTAAAACTAGAAGTAATGACCTGAAAAGACTCCTTACATTGCTCAGCCCTGTGGTTTCCAGCCTGCAAGGCACAAACCCATTGCAGGTGAGGCACTCGGGCAGACCTGAGCAGATACACTTTGCCAAGTCCAGGAAGGGTGTGAAGACACACCCAAAAAGCTCTGGACAGAGTCAGCTGGATTCTGTCAGGTTTATTAATTCAGTCTCGGTGGTCTGAGGGAGGCAGTGACAATAGTGGTGTGAGATGTGTGAGGAGGAAGTGGTGGAGGTTCTGGGGCAGGAGACGTGGAGGTAAGGAGGCAGGAGCTGCCCTTGGGCAAGGGTGGTGGTGGGAGAAGTGGAACTAGACTGGTGAGGTAGTGAACATGGCAAGGTTCAGACAGAAAGGATGAAACACCATCAGTCTAGCAGACTCTGCCATCTTTGTTTGTAACAGAGCAGGGATACACTCTGCCACTGTAAGATACCCTCATCCTCTCTACCATCATGCCCACCCCACTGTGCATTGCATTAGGAAGTATTTGGTGAAAATTTTCATACAGGCAGTGGCCTTCTCTAGGCTCTCAGGAATTCGTGCTTATTTGTGTCCTTGAAATGATGTGCATCCTGCAGTTTTGCAATTTTCTGCCAGAGGAACAGGAGTCCTTGGCAAACGTTTTCTTCACAGTCAGTTAATGAAGTAACTGATGTAGTGGGCAAACTGTGTTCATGAGTGAAACTCAGATTTAACTGGGTTTCAGGTAGAAAATACCCTTCACCTCTCAGTGGTAACCTTAAAAATAATTTCTTCACTTTTTGTTTTGTGAAAACTAAGCGTATTAATTCTTTTGATTATTTTCTTTTACTGGATCCTATTTTAAAATCTGATTGAATTACAATGGTTGCCTCAACTGCACAAAATGAAACAATGGGATCTACCGAGGTGAGTGGTGTTCTGAGGAGTAGAATGGAATAGATTGTGAACTGAGTGATTATAGTTTATGTACAAAGAGAGAAACCAGCAGAACTGCCATAAGTTACCATATAATTGCAAGCATTTAACTTATAATAAATATTTTCTTTGCTAGTGGTTACCTCCCCACAGGTCTAATGGATATGTTGGTGTTTTCTACAACTAAAGTGAACAAAAGACTTGTGAGGAAACAACTGTGACCTAATTAATAGCTCTGTGTGTTTGCTAGCTGTGCAAAGGGATTTCTGTGGGTTTTGCTTCATTAACTACCATTAAAAAGTTATGTACAGAATGCTCTCTCTGTTTTCTAGTTCTACCTTTAATATCATTCAGGTGTAATGAAAATCAGATGTTTTTCTTACTTTTTTTACTGAGAATCATTGGGACAAAGCATAGGAATTGCTTTTCTCTCCAACCTGCTCAGTTTTATTACCAACTGTATAGCCACTCAGTTGCATTTTTAGAACCTGTACATTATTCTTAACATAATGTTGTTTCAGTTTAGCCACTATTAAGGTCACTATTAAGATTTCTAATTTCCTAAAATTCTAATACAATCTTTTTTTAATGCCTTTGACCTCTTCAGAGCATTAAAGAACAGATTTGCAAGAAAGTGTGCCTTTGAGTTCATAGTCATTAGTAATTCTTAAATATTTTTTCATCTTTTTACATTGCTCCAATTTTGATTTCTTTACAGGTTTCTCTAATTTTATGGTGGGAGAGGAGGGCAAGAAGCATAAGACAGAAAAAATGTGGAAACTGAAATGTGACCCCTTAAGAAATCTCTTTTTTTGGCATTCTTATTCAGTTATTGATTCTGTTTCTGGACAAATTAGAAATATGATTGCATATTTAGAATGATTGGAGTTATGGCAGGTGTGCTTTTGTCACACTTTTTAATTACTTGGTTTACTCAGGCATGTAACTCCTAGTGGGAATATAGCAGGATTTTGGAAGAATAAGGAAAACGTGTGTTAAAAATGGAAGGAGAAAGAGTCTCTCTCTCTCTCTAGAAGCCTAACTATTAATGAGTGCCATCAACAATAAAAACAGCATTCCTGGAAAATTAGTAATTTACTTAAAAATCACAAAATTTCAGAATACTCGGCTAAATAAAGCTTTTAGTGTATTTTAAAATTTGGCTAGTCAATAATGTGTTCTAGTAATTTACATATTTAATTGATGCAGATCCTTGTTAAAGAGTAAAAATTCACAAAGGGAAGTGCATTTGTTATTGCATTACCCAGTATCATTAAAATCTCTGGTTTTGCTTCTCCTTTAACTGGGACTTCTAGGTGCACTATTGCCTTTATTTACAAGCCATCCCAAATCTCTGTTGTTTGCTGTCATGGCAAATATGTTCAAAAATGGAGGAAGAACGACAATTCTGGAACCTGGCAATTGGAATATTAACAATTGTCTTTTGACAAATATTTTTACAAACAAATTTTGAGCAAACTTTTTCAGCACTCTTTACTTAGTCACAGAAGTCCAAGCATATTCCTGAACATAAACTAGGGTTTCTCTTTATTCCCACTGAGTCACATTGAAAGGAGCCTCAGGCAGTCTCTAGTCTAACCTACTAGCCTCAATCCTGGGTCAGCACTTATTTCAGAGCAGGTTGCTTGAGTCTTTTTCCAGTTGGGTCTTGAAAACCTTGAAAGATGGAGATTCTTCAGTCTCCCTGAGCAACCTGCCCCAGTGCTTAATCATCTGCCATGAAATCTTTTTTTTTCCTTATTTCCAGTTAAAGCTTCTCTTTAGTTTATGGCAATTGTTTCTTTTTTCCCCCACTGTTTATCGCACTTAGGAGCCTGCTTCTGTCTTTTCAGTAACTTCCTGTAGGTATGGGAAGACTGCGGTTAAATCCCATGAAGTCATCTGTTTGTAGTGTACAAACCCTGTTCCTTCAGCCTCTCCTCACAGATTAAGTCCTCCAGTCAACTGACCATCCTGGTGACCCTGTTTTACTTACACTTGCTCCATTTTACCACCATTTTTCTCGTACTGAGGTCACTGTATTCCAGCTCTGATCGGGTAAAGTGCTGAATAAAGCAATTCCCTTCATCTGCACTCCTGTTGCTACCTATGGCACGCTGCTTGACTCATTTTTATCTTACTGAACAGCAGGACCCCTACTCCTTTTCAGCACAACTGGTGCCCAAGCAGTTAATCCCCAAGTGGTACTGATACAGGGGGTCATTTCATTCCAGACTCAAGACTTGGCATCTGTCATTTTTGAGTGTCATGAAGTTCATGCTGACCTATTCCTCGATCCTGTCTCCATCTAAGTAGTTTTGCATGTCAGCCTTGTCTTTAGTGTATTGACTGCAATTTCCAGTTTGATATTGTCCACCAAGCTTTTGATTTAATGTTTGCCTTTAGTGTTAATCCAGAAATTTGGAGGGGGGAAAAAAAACCCAACAACAACAAAAATTTGAGAAAGTCATGAGAAAATGTCAAGTTGGATCAGTATGGAAATAGGAACCAAACGTGAACTGTTGCATGTCTGGTCACACCCATCGTAATAACCGGTTCTATTTTAGAAGAGAAGAAAAGCCTATATGGAAGAGGAAAAAAAAAAAAAAAAAAAAAGAACAGCATACATTTTGTACAACTGTAGACAAATCTGGCCTCGGGAGTTGTTTTAATTCTCGTTTGTTCCATTCCCAAAACCATACTTCTGGTTTCATAATTCAGGTCACGCCTTAAGAGTATTTCCATTATATCTATCCTAGTGATAAATACATTTTATCAGAACTTCAAACACTTAAAATCATTGAGGGAAGAGCTGTATTGTGTAATGTGATACTCTCTAACCCAATCACCTCAATGAGTAATACTACCTTGCACTTGCATAGGACCTTTCATCTGGAAATTGTAACGCTCTTTACAAACATTAATTAATTAAACTTCAAACACCTGGGTGAGATAGGGAAGTATCCATACAATCTCTGGAACCAAAGTTGGAAAGACTTGTTAAGTCAGGCCATCAAATAATACTACCATAAAATTATAATGCAGTGGTTTTCAAACAGCTTTATTTTTTTCTCTTCCCTCTGTGCTGCTCCCGAGTCTCATAGGACATTTTCTCATTCATTCTTCTTCATTAATTTGAGAACCCAACTTGTAACTCCTCCCATCAGGTGCTAGCAGTACCCGTTTTAGCTCTTTGGCACAGGCAGTCACTCTGCTCCCTGGCAGAAGGGGAGGGAGGATGGGAGAAATGCTGCAGTTGCCTCTTCTGTGATGGTAAATCAAGGCAGAAGCTCAGCTTGAGCTTGCTCCACTGGCCCCTCATTCCACATAGCTTCCCCACCACAACAACAGCTGCTTACCTGTCCTGTCCTCACCTTAGAACGTGAGGGCCTTTTACCTGAATTGCATCTCCAAACCATTTACTCACCAAACTCAGCCAGGAGGAGCCTGCAGCAGCCCAGAGATGCCACTCCCGAGACTTGCCAGTGGGATCTCATAAAATCCTCATCACCCTCTCACACTCCTCTCTGCTTTCTTCTCCAGGTTGAGAAATTATTTTTAGAAACTGTGTTTTTGCAGAGGGGCAGAGAGAATCATACAGAAATTGAGGCTAACCCAGGGCTATAGTGGATCAGAAGCAAATTAGGTATATGCATATGGCAAAAACCTGCTGCTGCTCTTTGCTCTATGCCATGTTCTCTCTATAGGAAAGCCACAGAGCAATCAAAACCTGTGCATTTTTCAGTGACAAGGATGTTTCTTCATGAAGACTTTTCATATCAGTGCAATACTTCTTTGAAATGGAAACTCCTTATGCAAGCTGAACTTGATCTAGTAATTAAAAACTGTCATTCAAATAGGAAGTTTTTGATGAAGAGAATCATGGGAAGAGATTTGATTTATTTATGGGAAAACCTGTTGTGGTTACATTCTGAAATGACTAACAGGGTAACAATACAATGCACTTCACAGCCAGACTTGAGTTGTTTTTTTGGTCAATAGAAGATTACTTCCCACGTCTTTCCGGTGAGCTTCCCTCCTTCCGTGGTTCCCATTTTTCTGGCAGTACGTTTGCTGTGGTGGAGCATCTGGGCCTCATAAATCAGGCACTGTGTTTCATGCAGTGTAGGCATCTAACCTCAGCAAGGTAATCTGTTCACCAAGAGGAGGTGTAAACATCTTCATCTCAGTGAAGGAACTCTGGAGAGAGATCCACAGTGGCACCTTTCATACATCCAGTTGGAGGTGAGGCAGTGGTGTTGATAATTTAACACCTAAGTGAACAAAATAGTGATGGCAGTGTTGCCTTTCCTTAGCACAGGGATGACAGTATTCTTCCACAAAGTGCAGAAATCTGTGCTCTGCCTCTTTGTGAGTAGGTCTGGATGCACTGCTTCCCTTCCAAGGGAGATGCCATATCCACCAGTTTACACAGGGCAGTCAGGATAAGGCCAATTTTCACCTTTCCTTTTGAAGTATTGTGCTGCCATATATGCAAGAGTCAAGGGGCTAGAGGGAAGAATAAGCATTAAGGAGTCTAAATCTGCAGCCCAGTGAGAAGCAGAGTTTTTTTGGTGGAGTGGGAGAGCCCTACCTTCTCTACATGGCTTTTGCTGCAGCTTCAGATGGAGATGTGGAGAATGTAGGACGGTAATGATGGTACACTTAAGTTAGCAATACTGTGTTAAAGCCATACCTGCTGTAGTCTGTTGGCTCTTTTGTTGGCTTTATTTGCCACTTAATTGAGCATCAGTGTTGGAAAACAAATAGGAATTACAGTAAATCGTAGACATTTAGTTAGGGGGCATTGTGTAAGTCAGAAGACAGATAAATGTGCAGTCGAAGTTGTACAACTACTACTTTGTGAAAAGTGTGCGTGTTGCCACTAGTGTTGACTCTCCCATCTTAAGTATGTATGTGTAGGACTGTTTCTGTGGTGGAGAGATACCTCCTGTCAGATACAGGCCCTCAAGTGCATAAGATGTCCAGGAGAGATCAATTTTCCTGGAGCCCTGAGTGGTAAGACATGAAACTTTGTGAAAAGTAATCAGGGGTACAATCAGAGCTATTGTTATTCCTTCAGAATTCTAAAGGAGGAGAATTGCAAGTGTGTGTATATATATATATATATATATATAATGTTTTATATAATATATGTGTGATATGTATAATTTTTTCATATCTGAAAGGTTTTTTGGTTTATATTGACCTAGTATCTGGAGTGTGATGAAATATTATTAAATATAATAGTTGGGCGATTGAAGTCTATTCAGTTAAAAGAGTGTAAGTGGAGCTTAACAGATTAGCGTAGCTTGACTGTAAGCCAGGTTTTTGAAACTAGGGACCAGGTCTTCAAAGATACTTAGGCACCTGATTCTTCAAGGATACCCTGAAGTACCTTGTGGATCTGAATCCAGCAATCCACAGTAAAGTTGCTACGTTCATATTTGTGCTCCTGCTGTCACTATTCAAAAGGAACAGTCTCTAATAAAACTACTTTTTTTGCTAAGTGTCTGTCTTGAAAATATGGACCAGGAAATATGTGAGGTAAATTTATTATTTTTTATTCAACCTTAGAAAAATCCCAGCTGTGCTCTGGGACAAAGGTCTCTTGGGTAAAGAAATTTGAAGAATATGAAGGATAGGGGACATGCATGGAGCAGAACATAGAAATTTATGGTAGTAGGTGAGATGCCTTGTAGAGAGGAGATGAACAAATACTTGGTCTCCATGTACCTGACTATCAGTATCAGTATGTTCAGAGCAAAGCCATTGCTTGTGTACACACGTTCTGTAAAGTGGCTGCTAAATTGTCTGGATTTTCAGTGTCTAGACAGTCAAATGTGAAAACTTAGGAAAGATCTCAAAACTGTAAGGGATGATAAAGTATTTCAGGGAGAGTCTTCAGAGTTTTTAAGCAGTACCACCAGATTTTGGGTGTGATTACTGCTAACCTAACTACATGTTTCTTGGCTGGTTTGCAGCCCATTTGGCCAGCTGATGGAGAGCAAAGGGCCTGGGAACCATTAAGTTTTTCCTTCCATTTGTTAACTGAAGACTTGCAGAGGTTCTGAAAGAGCTGAACATTACCAAGTAATTTTGCAGAAACTACCAGTTTTGGTTTGAATTGAACAAGAGCAAATTCCACCTTTTCCAGATCTTCTGAGGTTGAGTTGAAGTATGCAGCAATGGTAAAACCAGGCACTTCCATGTTCTTCCTTGGAATTTAGTAATGGAATTTTACCAATACCAACAGTGAACATGTTGTTTCAAAACTGAGTAATTTGTGCATCTTTGCCATTAAGAGAAGATATTATGTTGGAAGTTTAGAGCAAGTTTTGCATAAATTACTGAGCTATGTGCCATGATCATGTATCAAAGTGTTGTCAGCTGGAATAAAATGTCTGTGACAGCTGTAAATATCACATCTGGCACAGCTGTCTTTAAAATGTCTCTAAAATCCCTGTGTGCTTGTTTATTGTTGATTATTTTCGCCAGTTTTAAGCTACAGCTCTGCAAAACATCAATATCTCTGAGTTCTTAAAATCTCCTCCCAATTTCAAGAGGGCTGCCCAGCAAGGTTCTTCTTTTGCCTAAATAAAAAAACTAATTATTGAGGCAGAACTTCAGCTGGGAGCATTCAAATGAAGGACTGGATTTGAATTAACTGCAGGAAGTGAAGCCAGGGTTTGATGAACCTTGATCTCTCATTCTGTCAGGCAATGTGTTACCATCAGTGTAAGGACAGGACAGTCAGATGGTTTTTCTTGAAAGACAGTGGTGTGGAATCCAGACCATACTGCAAATACTCATATATCTTTAGAGAATTTTTTTGTTGTTGTTGTTGCTCTCTCAGGAATACTCTATTACTGTCTAAAAGCAAATTAGCCCACAACATACTGGTGGCTAAAGTTTTGAGCAGAGAGTTTCTGATAAGGTAAAACTCTGTGCCTGTAGCTCAGCCACAAGTTCATTGTCAGCAAAAATATAAAGCCAAGAGACATGCCCAATCATCTGCATCAATATTCCTTAACCTCTTGAAAAGTGTAATATCCTTGTAGCTTATCTAACTTCCTAAGATCCTCAAAAGCCTTATTAAAGAGTGTGTTTTCTTAAGCTGAAGTATATCTTCTATCACTTCAAGGCCACATTTGAGCCATTGTGAAATCTTGATTGAGAAATGTGGCTTTACAGTGGTGGAAACAGTAATTACCAATTGACCAAGAGTTGAGTTTTGTCAGCATGTACAGCTGTTTGTAAGAACTGGCATGAGGTCCCTAAACATGCTCAAAGTGAAAAGTTGCACTGGGATATCAGATATTTTGAGGTGAGCAAACTGTACAATACAAGAAACATCTGCAGTGACTGGTTAACAGGCTTCTTTCCTTCAAGGAGATAAAGAAAGAGTTAATATTGAATGATTATCAGTAGAATAAGACTCATTACTATATATGTGATATTTTTTCCCCTGACAGTACAGCCAGCTTACAGTGGCTTCCCATCAGATGGAGGAAAAGAGAAGAAGGGTAGATTTTTAAGCCTCTGAAAAAAGAGATTAGATAACTCGTATGTGGAACAATTTACCAGACAGCATTGCATGCTGAATTTTCCCTGAATAATTCCCTGCAGCTCAAAAATAATTTCTGTTTAAGAAATCCGCTATTTCTGGTTACAGAACAAAAGGTCTGAAGTTGCATTTTCTGTGAAGTGGGGAAGGCTGGCAGGGGATACCTGTCAAACCTCAGTGTCCAGTAGTAGATTTGGTGTTATTACAGCAAAGTTAAGCTCTGCTGAGGTGAAATATTTGAGAAATCTGAAAATAATAATTCAGATCAAGTGTGCCCTTGTACATTACATACTTGATGTATGAAATGTACATTATGTGATGCCAAATTTGTCTGGAGGCACTGGAAGAGTAATTTGTGTAGGAACCCCGAAGGACCTTGAGGAATGCTTAGATTAAGAGTAAAAAAAAAGAAAATAGAAAAACAAACAAACAAAACCCAAAAGATGGCCAAAAAAAGCTCCATCACCACAAATTAAAAAGAAAAAAAAAAAGGGAGATGGGGAAGGGGACAAAAAAGAAGTGAAAGTAATGCCCCTGAAAAGGTAAAAACCACATGGTTCCTGAGTGATGTTTGCAGCCTTCTCAGTGTTCTTTGATATTCACAAACCTGTTTAGATAGGTTGTTATTTATAAATTATTCTTCAGAGAAGTATGTACATGTTTCTGATCTGTTTTGACAAACCATGTTGGATGGAAGAGGCAGAACATGCTTGCATCTGAACTTATTGCCAACTGGAGCACAGGCTGTTGACTCTTTCCCACAAAGCTATGTATTGTCTTGGGTAGCTATATTTCTTATAATATGATGTAACCAGAAGCATCTCCTGAATATTTGTCTCCTCCCAGGACTTTATTGAAGATCGTCTTGATGTATGCTCTCTGAGGGAAACATTGTTCAAAGTTCTACTCCTAGTGGAGTTTTGAACTTTAGTAATAATTTTGTTGTTTGGTGATGCCTTCTCCAAGTCTAAATTAAATCAGATGTATTCCCTAGGAGATAATTTGCTTGAATTATTTTCCTTTTGAATAGGAAATAAAAACATTTATGATCAACTCTTAAATGTCCCCTTTTCCCTCTGGCTTTATGGTGAAGATGAACGTGAATAAGAATACTAGTCATTCCTCAATAATAATTGAAATAAATTCCCATGCCCCCCTCCTCTGTTGCTGAACACTTCCAACCTTAGACTGTTTTTTTTTTCTCAGAATGTTTTATAACTATTGTTCTCATGGTTTGTCTGCTTTTGTTGCTGAAAGTTTGAAAAAGCAGGATTTAGAACTTTCTTTTTTGTGTCGATGGATAGCCATTAGTACATGGTACTTTGTCCAGCATCGTTAAGGGTTCCATGTTCTTTCTTTTTTCTGTTGCTACTGGCACTTCTTTTACTGATATTAATCCACAAAGAAGATTTTTAACTCACTTACAAAATTAGTTTTTGCTTTTTTAAAGTCCTGTGCAACAGAACAATGTAGCTTAGTTGCAGGAATCAACAGGTAGAAAAGGTGCTTGCTGTCCTGGGTCTGTTGTCCAGGTCTGGACTGTCCTGAATCTGGAATCTGTACTGTCTTGATGTAGTATCCTCATCCTTCCTTGTCTTAGATCTTTCTTTTATTTGTGAAATGATTTCTTTTTCACCACTTTATGTTTCCTTTTTGTTTTCTCCCCTCTTATTGCCATGGTTAATACGTTAAACTATGAGGCTATGTAATACAATATATTGCAAAGTTTGAGGGGTTTTCGGGGGATACCTAGTCAGTGTGGACGTGGATATCCTGACATTATACAGATGAGGCAAAAATGGATGATTGGTTTGCAATTGCCAAGTCTTACACAAATTTAGCTGAGCAACGTTTTTGTGGCATAGTCAAATTGTCCTTCTGTGTTAGCTAGTGTTAACATAAACAACACATATAAATGGCTAATTCTCCTTTTTCGTGTTTGCCTTTGCAGGCCAGTCAAATTAAAATACTTTTCTATTTCTCTGCCTCTTCCCTGCCATTTTCTAAATACCACTCTTTATATGTCATTCTGTGCCTCCATGTCAAAAAAAAAAAACTTTTCAGAACTATGCTGTCTTCTACCCAGCATGGTACTGAAAAATTCACAGCTGGGATGAGCAGTTCCTGCCTGCCCCAGAACTGTTCAGCCAGGATGAAACATTAAATGGAGTGGAACTAAGTGGCATGAGAGGACTTTACCCCAAAATAATAGGGCATTTAAGCCCTGTGTAAACATAAAACATCTGAGAAGTGCTGCCTTAGTAAGGGTGGGTTGTATAATTATAAGTAAAGAGCAGTTCACCTTGTGTAAGGAGGTAAGCAGTTTCCATCTATGAGGAATTTTCTTGCATGTTCACCAGCAGCCAGTTTTGCAAATTTTGTTCTGTTTGAGTTACTCTTTTGCTGGAGAAATTCCTGTTGAAGTCCTAAGGCTGTTGAATACAAAGGCAAGAGCAGTGCAGCCAAGGAAAAAGAGGCTGCCAGTGCAGGAGAGTGGCGGATCTGGTTTATATATGACTTCTTGGGCTTATGTAGCTGTTTGTGTGTTTTACTTTACACTGAGCTATCGAAGTATTTCACAGACAGCCAATTCCTAGACAATGATTATGATCCTTAATTTGTTTTGTTTTTTTTTTACAAAAGATCAGACTGAGAGAGCTGAGAAGTGATTTCTCCAAAATCATCCTCACTCAACATCTGGGTTAAAGTCTCTAATGAAATCCCAGTCTGATTCAGAGTCCCGTGCTCCTGTGTGTGTCCTCTGTAATCATGGTGCTGATCTGATTTCACCAGCTACAACCAACCCTCTTTGGCTTTTCTCTATCAAGTTCCACTGGTACAACAGCCTTGGAACACATCTGGGTTCTTTTCGGTCATATTGTTGCAGTGATAAGCATTGCATGCAAGTTGATCAGAAAATATGTGGCTGGTAAACACCAGATTCCACCTTTCCTGAATGATTAGCTGGCTTTTTGAAGTCCTAATGATTTTAATTTGGCTTGGAGTCAGTGAGTAAGAGTATGCAAAGCCTTAGCCAAAGTACCTATTTATTTATTTAAATTTTATCAGCACATATTTCTCCAAAGAAGAGAACCTATCTCTTTGCCTAAGCACTTTTTAATAAATGTGTTAATACATAAATTCCTAGCTACCAAGTAAATCAGCTTTAATTCTCTCCTTTGCCGCATAGATGACAACAGGTAGTAGAAACAGAGTTTTTCCATGGTGAACAGTGTTTATAGAGTATTCTAGATTAAGAATGCTGTTGTTTGTTGAGTTTCATTCTTCTTTTTGTTCTCTTCTTCTTTGGATTAAAAAAAAAATATCATGGCTTGTTTTCTCTATGCTTGTTCTGTCTATTTTCATAATGCAAGTTTGGTTTTATTCCTTAAGAAAAGGATATGAATACATGAATGATTTGTTTGAAATGTGAATGGAATTTTTCTAGAAACATAAATTGCTCACTCTGTCTGTTGGTCTCATGGACTTGGCTGTTTAAAACCTGTCAAGGAAGTATAAATCTTTCCTTTTTCCCCCCCAGGTTCTCTGGAGGAGGAAGATTGTCCATGTTTGTGGTTGTTTCAGATTTTTGCAAAATGAATGTTAACATTTCAAAACCACAAGTAATATAAATTTTAAAAAAACACCTCTACTTTTCTATTGTCGTTCTTGTGAGAGACACATTTAATGAAGATGCTTTTTGGTATCTTTCTCAAGGAGTGGTTACAAAAGCTGATGCTGTGCTGAAAACACTTACTCCAAGATCCCCAAGATGTCCTTTGGCAACCTAATTCATAGAAAAATAGAATCATAGAATTGGCTGGGTTGGAAGAGACCTCAGAGATCATCGAGTCCAACCCTTGAACCACCGTTGCGGTTGCTAGACTATGGCACTGAGTGCCACATCCAGTCTCTTTTTAAATATCTCTTTTTAAATAATCACATAGAACTGTAAATTAATTGGTCAGATTTTTAAGGAAGTTGTCCTTAACTGTGACATGTTGTAGTATATAAGAGATGGTAATGAAAATTGCATTTGTAATTATTCCTTAAATATTCAAATTAAGTAGGGTAGGACCAAGTATGCTGAAAAATCAAGGTGCACAAGTATACCTTTCCAGGTGGATTACTACATCTGTTGTGAATTAAATGACTGTGTATTGTGCTGCTCAGTATTACTGATATTTTAATTTTTTTTCTGTGAGCCCTTTCTTCATCTGTATAAAAAATAGTATTGGAAATTGCTTGCTAAGGAAAGGGATACTACAAGCTGAGGGCTGTAAGATACAAACTTTGGGAAACAGCAAATGACATCTTGTAGGTTTCTCTGCATGCAGCTTCTGAAATCAGATGCAATTATGCAGTTGTTGTTGACTGGGTGATTTTCCATTCAAATGCCACGGATTTAATTGAAGTGGAAGCGCAGGGGCGGGCACCTTCCCCTTGGTGCCAGGGCCCTGGTGGCAAACAACTCAGTGGCCATCTTCAGGGTGTCTGCTTTTCACACCAGAGCAGGCAAAGGGCTCAGCTCAGCTCTGCTGCTGCACTCTGGGGTTTTGTCACTGGTGGGGGTCCAGGCTGCTTGGAGATCTCCTGAGCTCTTGGCCATCCAGGATGCTTTGCATGAAGAGCTGCCCAGGCAAAAATTGCATGTTTGGAAGTTTCCTCACGGAGCTTTCAATTTGTCTCCAAGCTCATTGCAGTTTCTTTTTTCAAACAGAGGTTTGCAAGCTACTTTTGTTATTTTGGAAGCTGTCCTCATAATACCTTTTAGTCATTTCTTTCCTGAAATCAGCTGCTCCAGATTTTTAGATCTTCTTTGTTTTCCTTCTTACAAGTATGTACAACATAATTACAGCTTAGTTACGAGTCCTTGAAGTCCCTCTGTTGTGGCAATATCTTTTTCAGTATGCAATGTGTATTCAGTTTTTTATTTATATAAGATCAAAAATATTTTCTTCATTACTTTGTTTTCACACATGACTTTTTTCTTTTTTCTTTTTTTTTTTTTTTTTTTTTTAAACTTCACTGCTTCTGCACTTGGACTAAAGTACTGAACTTGTAGAATGACATCCAAATCTCTTTCCTGAGTCAATACCATTAATTTATAAGCTAGCTTTTAGTGTATTGCATATGTCAATATTGGCTTTTCCCTGCTATTGTATTTCTCACTCTCTTAGGTTAGTTAGGGGTATCTGAATCTTTTCCAGACTTAGCTGCACATTTTTTTTGTGTCATTTGCAGGTTTCTCACTTTTCTGATAACTCCTTTTTTCTTATGGTTAATACATGCACAGCTACCACGTGTACCAGAATGATGTGCCCACCACTTCCTACCTGTTCAGCTGCCCATAAAGGAAAATGCACTCTTTATTTCTAATCTTGGTTTTCTGTCTAGGTTTTTGGAAGAGTTTTGTCCCCTGTAGCATAGCTATTTTAGTTACAACAGATACTTTTCTGGAATTCCACGTAAATATTTTTTTTTTTTTTTGCATTAAGAACTGTATCAAATCTATGAGGTACAATTTACTTTTAAAAAACCTGTGGAGGAGAAGTTCTGCCCTTGGTCTGTTTGTCTTCTACTTATGTTTTAGTGATTATTTTAACTAAACTGCTGTCTTCTCTTGAAATACATATGCTAGTCTAAAATTTCCTTGAATGAATCCTCTGAGACTTTTCAAAATGCAAATACAGTATTTGCTGTGATACAGTCCTTAAACAGAGTCACTAGTTCAACAGTATTTTCATAGAGGTTCAAACAGCTTATTCTTAATTTTTTCTGATATTTTTGACTGTGTGTATCCTCTGTGGCTTACTGACTTAATGCCTTTTTAATTTCTCTGTTGTTTTTTTCCTTCTCCCCTCCTCTCTTTTGGGTACCTATGTCCCTGGTGGCATCTCATCTTTTTTTATATAGAAAGAATAGGTTCATGGTAAGTATCTTTCTAATATGTAGTTGACAAAAACTGATGCAAGAAATTGTTTATCTTTTCAGCAACACCCTCATTTTCTTTAATTACATCTTCACCTCCTCTAATCCAGAAGACCTATCTATTCTCCCTTAACCATCTTGGTGGTAATTGCGTGGTTTCTACCCACAGCTGTTTACTTCAGAGCCCATTTTAGGCCTCTTTGTTTCTTTCTTTCACAATGAATCTTATAATCTGCTTTGTTGGCTTCACAAGCATTGTATTTCCATATTCTGCATAAATTTGCATTGGATTCCTATAGGTGGAATGGCTTTAGGGCAGCCTAAAATTGTTCAACAGGTCTGTAAACTGAGAAAGCACTGTACTTGTTTGAAGAGGACATGTTTAATTTTCAGGATACAAAATTCATCTTAACACTTAAAGCGCATACATTCCCTCCTTTGCTTGTATTATCTAGTATGTGTTTTTTTTTTTTTTTCTTTCCAATTTCTTATGTTAATATGTTGGCTTCTGCTGATTTAACAGGTTTTAGATGCAGGAAGAGTGAAAGAATATGGTGAACCTTACATATTGCTGCAAGAACAAGATGGCTTGTTTTACAAAATGGTGCAACAAGTGGGGAAGACTGAAGCAGCTTCTCTGATTGAAACAGCAAAACGGGTAATTTTAGAAGAAGTGATAATTAAGTTTGTCTCTGCATCAGTTTGTTTAGCTCTGGTTAGCATACTCACACTAACACTGTACAGTGTCACTCTACAGAGACTTTGCCATGCAAAGCCATAATTTTCAGTGCTTTTTTTAGTGGGATATACACAGACTTTCAAATTATAGGTGTATTTGTATACCCTGAGTTGTTTTGATTTCTTGCATCCTTCTGTAGGTACACAAAAGAGTCAGTGTAAATAATGCATGACATACTCACCTGTGATGGCCATTGATTTTAAAACAAAACAAAACAAAAAACCAACTTTCTACAAAAACATGTTAATCTTTCAGATTCCATCATTCATCTGTTACTTCTGTATATTTTTAAAAGGACCCATGAAATTTGAGTTCAGCGTTCAGTGCCTGTGCAGTATGTGGTGGTCTCAGGGAGTGTGCTTACATTCCCTTTTTTTTGTGCTTTCTCTTACTTCATTCCTGTACCCCTGCTCTGCTCTACACATGGGATGAGTAAAGCTCAATTAAGAACCAGCTGTTGGATGTTTTCTTGTCTCCTTGTTCCATACAAGGCAGTGTGCCTGCTTACTAGTCAAATCCTCCTCTGGGTACTGAATCATCAATGTAATGGAGAGCATTCCTCTGGCAATCAAAGTGTTTAAGAAACATCAATGGCTTAATTTTCATAATACACCTCTGAGGTGAGGCTATATCATCTCCACTTTTCAGATGGAAAGCTGAAGGTGGAGATAAGATTAAAAAAAATTACCTGTGATTTAGGAACTTATTTTGACTAGCTTTTGGCTTGACTTCTTTTTTTTTTTTTTTTTTTTTTTTTTTTTCTTGATAATTTACCACACGGAGTGTCCAGAGCAAATGATTTTTTTCTCTCAGTGCTGATGAAGTTTCAGCACTGCTTCAGCTGAGACTGACAGTGCTCAGTTTGGCAGAAACTTGCTTCATTTTCCTGTAGCTTTACTTTCATCATGCAAGTAAGGCACTGGCATTAGTCACGTAGAGACTTAAGAGTGCCTTCTCCAAACAAGAGGCCAGGGTCTTCTCTCTAGCTCTATGCTTTCCTTTCCTCAAGCTGCTGGATGTGTGGAGCAGAGCTAGGGGAGTACAAACTCCAAAATGTCTTCTGGGGAAACAGGAGACCAAGAGATGAGAAGCTACACATAAAGACAGGAAATAAAATGGCAGCTGCCTGGCTTTTTCCTAGGAAAAATTAAGGCTTTTCCAGACAGTTGGAAAAAAATTTAAAAAACCGTGCTGCTGTCATGCAGGCTATTTTACTGGGCTTTTTGGAGATTAGGGAAAATACTTCTCTCTCCATATTCTTAGGATTTTCTTTACGAAATACCTTTTTTTTTACTATTTTTTCCTTTCTTTTTTTTTCAAAGAAGTTTTCAAGTAAAGCTTTGTAGCTAAAAGTGAACACTCTAAATTCATGTGTGGCATGAATTGCAGAACTGAGGAAACAGCTTTGTCATTAATCAAACCACGTAGTGAATGCTGCTGTCCTCCTCCATTGCAGCAATGTAGTTTCTTCACTTAATTACTAGAAAGAAATGGGTTAGCCATGATTTTGGGTTTTTTTTATGGAATGTGTATGGCAATCTGGAGGTTATATCAATGATGTTTCGATGGATAGCTTCAAATTCACAAGACCAGTGTTTGCCTGTTCAGTGAAAACCAGCTCCCAAAGCCTTGATCCTTGGGATGGCAAGAGGTGAGGCTGTCCAGCTGTCATCTGCAGAGGTTTAGCCATGTCATGCTGTCTCTCCTTCCTCCCTTGCTGCCCTCCCCAGTTGCACAATTGCATTCAAAGATAATTCAAAATATATAAAAATAATTGCCTGATGTTACTTGCCCATATAGTCATCTGCAGTTACCACATCAATGTTATGTGTTTTTGTACAGGAAGGGAAGAGATCCAGGAACTAGTCTCTGCTGAAATGTGGTTTGATGAAAAAGTTTGCTAACTCCCAGGCTAGAAGGCAGATACAAGCTTTAGCATCTGCCAAGAATGCAAAGCATGGTGCTTATCCACACTCAGCCCAAAAATATGGGAATCGAGAGACTGTATCTCCAGTCATCAGCTACCCAGCAGCACAGTTACAGTCCTTTCTGTTTGTAGGACTTGGACATTAATTCAAGATTTTCATTTTTGCTCTCCCTTGTGCTTCATGCATACTTTCAGAGAAGCTGCTTAGTCAGAAAAGCTGATTCCAATAGCTTTTCTTTTTACACCAGTAAGTCTGTTACATGTATTGCTGTTGGTCTAATACATTCCTACTGTGGTTAATAAGGACTGTTTTTTATGAAGAACAGCTTTTCTCTGTTGTTGAAAAACAGCGTGCTGCACATAAAAAGAAATGGTAATATGGCATATATACATACTTTTCAAAAGGCGTTACAGTGGGTTACTAAGTAAAATGGTTTGGAATGTGGCCATGCTTTAGCAAAAGTTACTTGATTTATTGTATTTTGGACCTGAACTTTATGCAGAAAAAAAAACTTGCACCAAGAACTTTTTTCAGTAAGGTGAGACTTTAAATGCATTTTCTGGAACAGTATGGATGCTGCATATATCCTTTAAATACAAATCAGGAAGGAATACATACCTTAAATTAGAAGACTAACTTAGATGTCTTTAAAGAAACCTAATTTAAAAAAAAAATAAAAAAAATAAAAAAAAATCCTGAGTGTTTTACTTAAGCATTGCAAGATTAAGCTATTCAAGATCACTCCACTTTCTTGAACCTTACTTCAAGCTTTCAAATCAATCAGATGTTGCTATTTGTATGGCTCTCTTGGTCACTCTTTCTTCATTTTTGTGCAAATGTCAAAGAAAACAATGCAGGCACAGCTCAAATTGGAGACTGCTGAGTATATATTAATTAGCCTGTGAAGAAGACTGCAGGAGGGTGGTTTTTGGCATCATAAGACCATGTTTTTATCTTTGCTCAGTTTACAACAAGCTGTTAGAAAATCCTATGGGACAGTAAGAAATAGTTGTCAAACAGTTAAAAAGGAAAAAAGGTGCTCAGTTATTCAGATAAACAAAAGTTGGTGCATTCTCCCTGCTCTTGGCAGCACAGAGAGAGGCTTTTCCGCGAGTTATGGTGGCATCGGGATAGGGCTGGTTTTCTGTCAGTCAGTTTTTGAGTACTCTGAGGGAAAAAATATGGATGGTTTTATTTTAAAGTTATGACAGGTGTGTAAATATTAAAATACTAGGTGTTATCTCACCTCAGTGATTACTTTTTTAAAAGTTTGCAGCTCAGTTGGCAGTGGGAGAACTTTTATAAAGACTTGGGCATTTAATATCTTGAGGGATTGGGCTCAGGGGAAGAATTGCAATGAGACAGTTGAAAAGCAGCTGCCATTTCATTACGTCTCTAGTAATGTGCCAAGTTTTTCTATTAACTTCCCCCCAAAAAAGTCACATTCAAGCCCTGCATTAAGATTATGCCAAAGTTTTATGTTTTAAACCAGGAACAGGATGGGAATACAAAACTGGGGCTGCCGTCTCTGCAGCGTCTGTGCAGGCAGGCTCCTGATTAGCTTTCCCCCTGCTGCATCTGATCATGGCTGGTTACTGAGGAATGCCTCTTAACAGGGCTTCCAATTCTTTTGTTGATTCAAATCAGACCTTAATATTCTTTGAAACTTGTAAAGATGCATATATGCTGTGTTAGTGTGTGCACACAAAAGGCAGCAGTGGTACTTACAGGAATGCTTTTATAGAATGATGATTTCTTTTTTATCCTGCGTGTCTTATATGTGTATTCATGTATATGAAAAGGACTTTATTATCAAACAAACTGAACTTTGTTGACAGCACTCTCAAATATAAATTGGAGAAATGTTTCATAAGCTGTAGTCAAAGCAGTCTGACTAGGGCGACCTAGCTCATGACACGTGTCAGCTTCTGATAGATAGTCTATTTTCTGTTTTTAAAGACTCAAACAAAACTTTCCACATTCTTCTTTGAAAAAAAGTTGTATTTGAAGTCCTTTTTCACCCAAACACATTTTTAGATAAGAGCACACAAGTCTTGACATTATTTCATTTTGTTATGCGCATCTGTCAAGGAACAGAGATATGATACAGCTACTAAAAACTGATGATTGTGGAACAGTGAAACTTGACAGCATTTCATTTCCTTTATGTTCTGATTATACATTTATCAGGAAACCTGTATCTCTTCTAGTTGAGCTAGAAATTGGTAGAATTCAGGAACTCAAAGGCTTGCCAAAGAACTGTCCTATTATTTGGTATCATCTTACATTTGAGAGAAGTTGCTTGGTTGAATCATTGTTAAAGCTTTTGCTTCTTCTTTCATTATTGTGGTTCCCTATCCAAAGATCACATTTCTATAGGCCCTATAACTGCTCTGCAGCACAAATTAAACGCTGGGATATTTCATACATATACCTTGAGGTTTCAATGGCTGTCAATCATGGTTTGTAAAATATAGGGATTACAACCTGATATTAACATCCAAATCCATTGTGTCCATTTTATGTGTGAAAATGAGAAACTCTTGTGCAGACGCAAGATTTCACAGCTTCTTTGTCATCCTGTTTTTAATTTATCTCCATGTTTTGAGCTAGCAAAATGACTTTACTTATCAGTTTAATGTATAGTGATAAAATGTATCTGTTTATCTGAATTACCAGAATTTGAGTGGATCTACAGGTTGTGTGGGATTGTTCTCACGCTTTGTTACAATGCAGGATCATACAGTACTTTTTACTAATTTTTCAGTGACACGCAGTTAACTGAATGCCACTAACCTGAAGTTCCTGTTGGAATTCCTTAAGGACATGTATTTATCTCTGCTGTATTTCTCTCCGGAAATTTTATTTTAAACTAAAAAGTGTTTGATGCATCATTACTCACGGGATCTGATCTTTTCCCCTAGGTGTACTTCAGTAAGAATTACCCAGAAGTTGTTCAGAATGGTCACCTTGCCACAGATTCCTCCTTGGATCCTTCCTCAGGATTATGCATAACTGAAACTGCACTGTGATTCCTATAACCCCAGCTGTTCTTCATAGAATGTAAACCCGAGATCACCCAAACTCAGCAACAATATTTGCAAGTATCAACAGGAGAGGAAAGGGAGGGGGGCAATTCTTTGCACTGGACATCTTTCCTATTTAATACTGAGAAGAATATTTTTATTGTCCCTCTTTCTTTAATTTCAGTGCAATATGTTTTCTTTTCCAACTAATTATGTTTGTATTGCTAAGGAAATTAGGCAGACTCAGTTTTTATTTGAAAGTTATGTGGTAGAGATCTCTTTTATTTAAACAGGTGCAGGACACCTAACAGGTCTAGAGTGCATAGTTGGAGCTTATTACGAAAAATAATTGGAATGTGTCCTTTTTCTCTTTTGGAAATACTTTGAGGGCAAGCAAAACCAAATTTTTTTTCAGTGTCACTTTTGCGTGGCATCTGTGTCTAAACAGCAGATTTTGTAGTGTACATCTTTGTTGTCTATTGCAACTGTCTTTCTCCCTGTCAGAAGTAGCTATGCACTTGGGTAGAAAAAAGACTTAACAAGCCAAAAATACTTTTTGATAGCAAAAAGTGCTATATACTTATTTTTTTAATAAAAATTCAAAAATAATGCTGTTCAAGATGAATGTAAATATTAGTTTTATTTTGTTAAAATCCAAATGCTGAAAAATCAATCTCAGTCTTCTGTACTTTAGAAGAAAATTACCACATTTACACTGAAGAAATATTTAAATAATTTAACATACATTCCTCTTTTTGTCCAGGTTATCAGAGAGAAAAGGTATTAAAATAACTTGAGGAAATGTTTGAATGACATGTCATTATACCTAAATACCGTGTAGTACAAAGTTATCTTCAACACAACACATTGAAATGTATACATTATTTGCATTTATTGTGCCTTAATATTTGTGCCTTTAAGCCAAAGCTGTAACTGCAGGGTATACAACAAATTCACTAAATGTTTGTTAAAAATATTTAACCTTAGTATGTTTCAAGTTTTGCATCAGGGGTTCTGTTGAACTCAAGCTGTTTGATGTTACCATCCTACTGGAACAGGTAGGAGAGTACAACCTGTAGTTTTGAATGGCTGTGGCTGATAGTGAGAGGAATGCAACAGGAGAGAGAAGTTTGGTGTTCCTAAGTTACGTCCTGATTCAGCAGCACACTTCAACACAAAGGCACTATTCCCAAGCTTAAAACAAACAAAAAAAAAGTAAAATCAAGCCAACTGTCATGCTGCTTCAGATTTTTTTTCATGTTTGGTGAGATACCTGCTCTTTGAGTCCCAGTAGAAAATATATCTGTTCATCTTATGCTTTAAAGAGCACAGAAGACACCAGAAGGCAACGGGTCTCTTCAGGATGTGGAAAACACTGTGCTTTAAAAGAGAAAAAAATAGTGAAGATACTTTGTGAGACCAATATTATTTACCCAGTGTTCACCCAGTGGTCTAAAAGTAAGGTAAACATCAATGTTTCTCATTTCAAGCAGTTCTACCAGCAAATACTTGATTCAAATGCAGCATTACTCTCCTCAAAAAGTAATTTGAGGCCAAGGCCTGTGCATCAGCACAGGAGCTCATCTAGAAGGACTTGGCCCTGCTCAAGAGTCAGTCTGATGGCAAGAGGCTGGTTGGTGGGAAGCAGAATCCTTGTTTCCCTGTCCCAGCATCTTCCCTGCAGTGAGGCTCAGAGTCTTGCTGTCTGCTGTGAGATCCTAGGGAAGAAGGGAGGACATCTTTCTACTTGCAGTGCCACCAGCCAGCTTCCTCTAGTGGGTGGGGGAAAGTAAACATCAGGTGTCCCTTTTTGCTGGTAACATCCTCACCCATCATTACCCAGGAATAAAGTGAAGTGCTCTTGTCCCTAGCTCTCTTCTGGCAGGTTCTGACACTCCTGTGGTGTATTTCACCATACTCTGTAACAAATCCCACTGATAGCACTGGAACTGAACTTCATGAAGTGATTCACAGCTTGTGCTACATCTGGTGCTAAATGTCAGGCAGTCAGGGACAGCTGCCTGTTGCCAAGGCCACGTTGCTCAGGTTGGCTCATGTAAGCAGTGCTCATGGTGAATCCTTAATGCACACCAGCCATACGTGCTTTTCTGGATCTCTTGGTCTTCTCTTGTGGTCCTTCTATGGACCTAGCACACAATTATCACCTAGTACTTCTTAATTTGGTTTGTTTTCAGTTCAGATAGTCTGAAATAAGGATAGGGCTATTCCGCAGCTCAATGGAGTGGTGTTTGTATTGCAGAGGTTTGTGAAGACTCAGAGAAGTGTTTGAGTGCATAAAGTCGTGTGATAATGCTGGGGAACTGTGGAGCACTAAAAGTTCAGCCTTGCATGGTCTTGTCTGTAACTGCCTTTTTGGAAAGGATCCATGGTGTGAACCATGTCCAGACTCTGCTCAAGGTCTATGGTGGAGAGAGCTGGCTGGAGCAGTCCAAAAACAGAACTAAGATAAGATGACCAGGAAAGCAGTGTAGACACTTTATAATAAAGTTTGATGCTTGTTCATTTGTTAACCTTTTTTTATCAAGCAGTTTAGATATATCCAGAGCCTAACTGTGTTTTACAGTAATGAATTATTTTGATTTCTAAATAGTTAATTCTTACCAGAGAGAGAGTAGGGTGTACAGTACACTGAGATTTTTAAATACTCTTAAGAGAACAGTACATTCTGGCCATATACCTTGAGTTTACATGTTTCTATCAGAACCAAGGAGATATGCATGTGTAAACCAAGGGTATAATTACAGTTTTAGTTCATTTCAGCTCTGAAATGAATCTATGATAAATTATATTTCAGAGCAGAGCTGCAAAATGCTGGCTGCTGCGGACTCACTGGCATGAGACCCTGACAGATCTAGCTATCAATCTATAAGCTAGAATTAATTTGATCCTGTAGCTTTTTGAATGCACACAAAAATGTTAGGTATCTCTGAAAATGCTGATTCTGCTTCTTCACATGTTTTGGCAGGACATTGCTAGCTGTAGGTATCAAATATCAATATAAAAGAAAACAAATTTTTTATAAATCATACTTGAAACCCGTAACTTGCCGAGTAGAACAGCTAATGACAAGTCATTCGTGTCTGTCGTTGGCATAATATTAATCTTAGCTAAAAGTAAGAAAAAAATTAATCAGGAAATGGTTTTTTTAGATTCTTTTGTTGGTTTTGTTGTTGATGGTAGTTTTATTTTAGATGACTGTTGGTTAAGAGTCAAAAAAGTGGAGTAAAAAAGTTCATTGTACCTGAATGGCAAAACTAAGGTCAGGGATGAGAAAGACCTTTCTTTGGTCAAAGTCTTGGTCTGTTAGATGGACGAATTATCTTTCTGGCAAGGTGTTCTATGTTTCCTTTTAAAGTAAAGTTCAAACAGTTCTTAACTTCCACTTTTTTTGTGCTCTATTTGGAAATAGCAAAGCTAGTTATCCCTCCTTGGGATCTTGGAAAAAGAACTCATTCTTCTGAGTTAATCAAGCCTTTAAATGTTTTCTTTACCATGAGGTGCCTTAAAGTATTCCAGAGTCTTACTTCTGATAAGTACAATTTTATACATAATACTGAAAATCATCACTTAGAGAACTGTTGTTTGTTTGGTGTAAAAGACTAGGAATAGCTTTCATTTCTGATCTCAAGAATTGTTCTTCAGACATTAATTCTGGTTTATTTTTGCTCCACCTCTTCTCAAATGACCACTGGGAGAGTCAAAACCAACACAGCTCTCAAGGATGGGTTATCTCGTATTTTGCTTTTCTTTAGTGAACTGAACCAGAGTTGGTTTGTCAGAAAGGAGTAGTCTTCTGTGGTACCTTGTGTACTGCCCTTCGGAAGAATACCTTTTTCTGACCAACATCAGTAGTACTGGTTGTTTAAGTGATGTTGACTGTTTCTTTCAATCTTCCCAATACATGTTTAAGATTAAAAAAAAAAAACCCAAACAAACAAAAAACAAAAACAAACAAACAAAAAACACCAAAAAGAACAAAAAAAAACCCAAAAAAAAACCCACCAGAAGAGGGGACAAGAGATCCAAATGTTGTGGAAATGTTCCTGGAAATGCTGCTTTTTATGTTAATCTAACCCTCTGAAATATCTTACTTTAAGGTTTGTCTCTTCTTTTGAGGGGGCAGAGGGAAGAAAAAGTTACAATTGCTTATTTCCTGTGATGGTGATGAGCATCTGACACTCCAGCAGAAGAATGTGGCTTTCTGTATATGTTTTACATTTTGTAACAGCAAACTGCTTTTTCATCATTTTAACTCCAGTTTTGTTTTGGGTTTGTTTTGTTTTGTTTTTTTTTTTTCATTTCTGTAATAACTGTACTCTGGTATTGCTATGGAATGATTCCTTTTGTGATGTTCACGTGACAACTCCAGTCATACAATAAAAGGCATTTCTCAGAAAGGTCCAGAAGTTGGTTGTCCTTTTGAATGTGTGGTTGAAAGCAGAAATGCTGGGCTGAGCTAAGGCAGGTCGTGCCTGAAAACTCCAAACACCTCTTTGTGACATGGCCAGGTTGAAAATCCTCCATTTCGAGCTGTAACACAATAATACATTCCAGCTTCTTTTTACCAGTTCCCTGCGGTCCCAGATCTCTCAGATTACATTATCAAGCTTTTTGCTTCAATGACAAAGGTTAAACTAAGTCAATTTAAAAAAAAAAATTATTTTAATTGTGATGGAGGAACCACTGTGACTGCACAAGTGCAGATCAGGTATGGTCTCTGCCTCAAGCAGATAGCAGGCTCAATGAGCTGGGCTGCCAAAGGTGGAAGGTTAATGGACACAAGCAAAATAGATTAACAGCACAGCTCCAAAATCAGGTGTCATTCCTGTTTCTTTATGATGAGTTTGTTGCTTGATATAATGAGACACTCTAAAACTGCTCATTTCTGAGTTTCTCCTTATGTCTATCAACTGCCTTCAGCACTTAAATCTACTATGCAAGTATAAATCTATATGCAAGTTTTTAGTACAAGATGAACTGGGCATTTGCCTGTAATCCCCCAGAGCTGCAAGTTCCAGGGATCCACGCAACATGAATTGTCATCTGCCCTTTTCTAACATGGTGCTGGAATATGTGTTAAAATTTCTCATGTTGACACCAAAAGTCTACCTCACAACCACTATGCAGCCATCTTAAATTACCTGCAAGTGAATTTGACTTAGGTTGTCACAGCACAATAGTCACTGGCACCATGTGCTGGGTCCCTGTTATGCACTTAAACAAAATTCACGTCCTCCAGTGTTAATGTAACAACTCTCTCATAGTAATGGGTGAGGTAGATCTGTTTGTTTCCTTGGAAAAGAGCTGCAGATAAATACCAAAGGCAAAGATGTGTTTTGTGAATCTACACTCAAAACAAGCACAAATTTCATAAACTTTCTTCAGCGAATGGAGCAGGTTCATGCATCTCGAGCGATATTAATGTGTAAAAACACAGGGTCATACTCTCGACGTCTGAAATCAGGCTTTTCCTGTCTGCATCTTGGCACCACTTAACTCCCCAAATTGCCAGAAATAAATAGCCTCATCCATTTAGAGATACAAGAATCCCTGTGGATTTTAGCCATGGATCCACAGGGATGGCTCTTGACGTCATACATCTTGATGTCATACTCCTGATGTCTGAAATCAGACTTTCCCTGTCTGCATCTTGGTACCACTTAATTCCCTGAGTTGTCAAAAATCAATAGCCTCATCCATGTAGAGATACAAGAATCCCTGTGGATTTTAGCTATGGATCCAGCACAGGCTCCAAAGTACAATAACCTTGAGAAGAAACTGGAGGTTGTCACACTGCCATTCAGGAGCCAGGACACATCCCACACTAAGTTACAGAGGGACTTGGTGTGGGGTACTTGGATCATAGCAGCACTCTTCAAAGTTGGCTGAGTTCAGAGCTGACCAGAACTCTTTATCCGTTTCCTGCATGGGACACCTTGGTTCTTTAAAGCATTCCCTTGGGGGTGTAGACATTCCTTAGCCTGAGCAAGTTGAGTCTCCGTGTCATCTCCACTGCCAAAGTGTAATATTCAGGATGGTTTTGATGGGAACATTCACTATGAGTGAATGCAATGTGGGATTTTGTTTCCATCAGGAGGAAGGAAATCCCGGGTCCTGGTCTCAGTTTCAAGGGGTATTTATGTGTTTTATTCCACATAGATATAGTAGAAACACCAGGAGAAGCTGGGCTCTTGGACTCCAGGGCTCTCCCATCAGCGTAGCTTGGGCAGCAGAATGTTCTTGTTTGTACTCACTCCTGCTCTCTTGCCACTGGCTGGGCAGTGGTGGCCAAAGCTGTGGCTCCTGTGGGGCAGAAGCTTGCTGCTTGCAGGGTTGAAGCATGAGCTGTTGAGAAGCTCTCCATACTGCACATTTTTCCTCCAAGGATGCTGTTGCTTCCACATGGACCTCTGCTGTGGATGGGATGGTTTCTGGACCCAGCAGTTCCTACTGCAGCTGCTCCTCATGCAACATGGATAATGAGTCTCCATGTAGCCTAAGGTTTTCCCTATAAAGTTCCTAACAGAAGAGCTCTGAGATGGCTGTTCTGACTTCAGTCAGAGAATAAGCTCCCAGTTTTTGCAGTTTAAATTACTGTGTTACAGGCAAGGGCGTGTGTATCACCTGGTCACCCTATCTTCTGAGTAAGATGCCTGAAGTATGGTGGGTGAATTGTGTCAGGCATGTCATGAGACTTACGACGGAGTTTATGGCTTTTTTCTTACTTCCCCCCCCTCTTTTTTTTTTTTTTTTTTTTTTTTTTGGTTTTGCAGACTTGCTATGGAAGATTAAGGGGCATGTGGGGTGGGAGGTAACAGTGAAAAGTAGTTCTCTTTGTTTAATTCCGGTAAGCTTTGTAACTCACATTTTGAGCACAGATAGCAAATAAAAGAAGGACTTTATTACCCTGAGAGTAGCCTGAAGAAAGCAAATCTTGCTAGTGTTCATGCCAGTTGACATTCTTCACACAGCTCTGTATTTTGCAGGAAAGGATCATGATTACCTTATGGCAATTAATTGAGATGGGTGGGAAATGCAGCCTCAGATTTCTTAGTCAAAGTTTTGTTGTCAACAAGAACTTGCTCTTGGGTATTATAGGCCCTGATTTTAACATTACTGCCAGGCATGAATAGGGCAAGTGAGCACTGTTGAACCATCTCTTGAAAACATTGCCAGGATACCAAAAAAGAGTATCTCTCCCCCTTCCCTGCCCAGCCGAGAGGATTTTTGTTCATTCTGTACCAGCAAGAAGATGGCATTGTACCAAGAGTATGGACTGCTCTGTGTTTTGGTTGATCTAACATGTATGCACTTTTCCTTTGTACTGATTTCCACGAGTGGAGTTATGCAAGTAATTCACCATGAGTCACTCATGCAGTGAATTAAGTGCCTCTTCCCACAACCAGGTCGCCTCCTGACAATCATTCCCCCTCTTTTTCCCTTTTTTTTTTTTTTTTTTTGGTCTGTGGTTAATGTTTACTGATTTATTTTTTTTTTAGTCATATTCATAATAGATCAGAGAAACTACATAAGTTTTCATCTCTGTGAATTTCAAATTTTGTTTTCATCTGGTTTTGGGCACACATGCATTTGTTCATTTTGTGAGTGTCCACGTCAGTGAGCTCTAAGCTATATTCTCTTGAGCAGCATGCCACCTCATGCATGCACAGCGACACAGAAGGGAAGAGACTCTGCATTTTTCAAATAGTTTTATGGAAAAGTCTCTCTGATGCCATTCCTAGCAGTGAACAACAGAGACCTTTGTGGCCTTCAGAGAATAGGGGGTTGTGCCTCTGCACGTGCCAAGAGGCCACAGAGAGCAACAAGTTGCCTGCGATCTGTTGGGATGGAGCAGGGCTGGAAGGACTCTCCCTGCACTGGTTTTACCTGCCTGGGTTCTTTGTGCATTTCTGCATTTGTAAGAAGTTGCAACAGATGCTGTGCAGAACCAGTTCTTGTTGCTGAAAGCAGAAAGTGAAAGGCCAGGCAGTGCCGGTGAGCAAGAGCAGATGCTTATCGTGTGCCAGGCATGGCCTGTTCCTCTCAGGTGTTGTCCCTACCAGCCTGCTGGCTGACTCTGCCTCTTCCAGTTCTGAGTAATCGGGCTTATTTTGGAGGAGGAGCCCTTTGAAAAAGGAAGAATTTCTAGGGAGAGCTTCCTAGAGCGTCAAGGAACCATCAGGAAGGTTTTGCTTGGAGGTCTCCATCTTGCAAACATTGCTCTTTTGCCCTCTTTTTTTTCCTGTTGGAGCGACAGCCTGCGAAGCTCCAGGGTGCTCCCAAGGAAGCTCTAACATCCCACAGTGCTTACAAGGACCTCCTAATGGGCTGGTTAATTGGCTAATGAGGATGCCTTTGCTGCAGCCTAATGAATGTGAGCACAAGGATTACTTAACAGAGAGACATGTAGATCTCTGGGAGATGGCTTTGCTGGGCTGCCCAAAGGAATGGGCAACAAACCTGTCAGAGCTGCTGATGCTGTTGTCACAGATTTACCAGAAAGGCTACTTTTCCTTCCAGCTTTTTTTTTTTTTTTTTAATTTCACACACCCCTCTTCCCCCCACACCTCAAGAAGTGATTATCAGTTCATCCTTTCCCTGGAACTGGTACTGAGGCAAACTCCTATCAGATATATGCAATATGCCTTTTCCTGACTTCTCCTTGCTGGATGGGAACTGCCAAGCCCACACAATATTTAAGCCCTGTTCCTGTAACTGTGGCTACTGTTGTTGGTAGCTGTTCAGGGCTTTCATTTGCCCATCCAGAGGGAACTGTAATAAAGACTGGCTCCTGCTGTTAAATCGTTTGCGTGATTCCTTTTTTTCTTTTTCTTTTTCTTTTTTTTTTTTTTTTTTTTTTTTTGAGTGGAGATTGATCTTATTGAGGGAGAAATATTAGCCATGCAAGAGTTCTAGCACCTAATCATATCGTAATCAAGTGAATCAAGCTGAGTGTGTCTCTCTTCTCTAAACCATTGTCTTGAAGTTGAGGAAAGAGCTTGATGTCCCACTTTGATTTATCTGGACAGTCCTTAATCCCAAAATTTAGTGAGGACCTGATTTATTGTCTAACATCAGGGAGGGGACATTAATTCCCTGCCTGCCACCCAGCATGCCTGCTTGCAAACAAAAAAAAACATCCTCTGCTGTAGGTAGGATCAAAACCAAAGGGTATAAACCAAACTGAAGATCATGTCTCAGGGCAGCTTGTCTGGAAAATTCAACTCTACTGACACTTAACCCTGTAGCTGCCTGTAAACCCTAAACACACCTGACACTTTACCTTGGAATTTACGCTGGTGCCCATCCCATGTTCCATGGGTTCTCCAGAGCTGCCAAGACAGCCTAGTGCCTGGTGCCCTCCTAAGCTTCCCTGGCATGGAGGAAAGTGTTGTTTTACTCGTTTAGGGGCTCAGCAGGCCCCAGTAGCTGCACCTGGCACCTTACAGCATCACAGAATACTAGGGGTTGGAAGAGACCTCTTGGGGATCATGTAGTCCAATCCCCCCAGCAAAACCAGGTTGATTCACCTAGAGCAGGTTGCACAGGATTGTGTCCAGGAGGGTTTTGAATGTCTCCAAAGAAGATTCCACAACCTCTCTGGGTAGCCTGTCCCAGTGCTCTGTCTCCCTCAAAACAAGGAAGTTTTTCCTCATGTTCCAGTGACACTTCCCACATTCCAGTTTGTCCCCCCTTGCCCCTTGTCCTGTCACTGGACACCACTGGGAAGACTCTGGCTTCCCCACACAATGCCGTGGCAGCCCCGGCTCAGGGAGATGTCCCACATCCACCGAGCAACTAGGAGAGGGGCAAAGGAGAACCCTGCCTGGTGCTTCCCGGGAAAGTGCCCTCAGAGGCCAGGATACCCAAGGCCACTGGGAGGAAAGACCCTTTCCACCCATCTCCCTGCTGCCTTGCTGGAAGCCTTTCCTAGAGCTGTGGTACCGTAAATTGATGGGAGGAGGTTGGGTGCTGCAACCTCCTTGGAGGCATCCCGGGAGCTTCCCACTGCCCAGTGATAGCCCTCGGAGTGAGATTCCGGAATAGGGCACAAACTCCCTCACAGCTCTCCCTTGCCTTCCCCAGCCTCCTGAGTATGAAATTCCTGGCTGTGGAGCTGTGCAGGCTCAGAGCAGGGGTGGAGGAGGATCCTCCGCCCAAGGTAGCCTCCAGCCTGGTTGTTGGGGCCCCTGTCATGGGATGTGGGAGACGTGGGTTTGGGCCCCTCAGGCTGAGGCGGGAGAGGAACCCAGGCCTCCCACTTCCTCAGCATATACTTTGAATACCAAGGCATTATATAATAAAAGCTATCACCACCTTTTCTTCTTCCTGCTTTGTTTTTAAAAGGCTGATCTGTGTGGAGTCTTTTGAAAGAAAGGGCGTAGGTACCAATCTCCAGGAGAAGATTTCAGACAATGGATCCCAAGCAGACAGGATTGCCTCACTCCAGCCTCAAGGGGCTTTTAGTGCAAGAGAGGATTGCAGATACACCCTTGTCCTCCACTTTTCCTCTTGCTTCAATGTAAGCAGCTGCATGCTCCCTTCAAGAAGATCGCGCTGTATCCCGCCGGCTCTGTCGGGTTCCTCTCTGAAGTGCCCATCTCTCGCCAAAAGCCATGCAGGGAGTCTGAGTGCAGCTCATAAGCTGCTGGAGGCCAGGTCACCTCAAAAGTGAGGCTTTTCAGTGCCTAGACCTTCCCCCAGCCTAACCTTACTCATTCTAGTTAAATCAGGTTGTCAAACCCAAACAAAATTACTCGTCTCTCTGAGAAAATGCTGGGGATGGAGGCTTGAGCAAGTAAGATGTTCTTGTATAATTGCTCAGGTAAGACAATTTTTTTGTTGCTTTGAAAACTTTAGAAGACTTTAGACTAGAAATAATCCTCCACATGTACTCTTAATCATTGCACTCTGTGTTGACTCATTTGAAATAGTCTAGGCAATCAGTTCTGATGTAGCTCTTTGGCTGGAAAAGCCCAGACAGTCCCAGATGTCTCTTTGATGCATAATCACACAAAGATTCAAGTTTCCATTGCTCTGATCAAGCAAAATGTCCCCTGCTCTGACTGAAGAAGTCTCTGCTTCCCAAAGCAGAAATGTGTTGCACATGGTGCCTATTAATCAATGGAGTCAAGTCTGGATCAGTATCAACTCATAACTTGTACTCAGTGGTGAGATTATACAAATAAAGCTTATGCAAATACAATTTTGCAACCTCGAAAATTTTGTGTGTAACCTGTTTTAAAAACATTTCCATCTATGGAAATCTATTCTTCCACCCTTGTTTTCTAAGCAGAAATCTCACTCCAGAGGGCAGGAGGCCAGCTCAGCAGTAGGGTCTTCATGGAAGATTAAAGTCTTTGGCTTACTGCAGCAGCTACTGCAAATCAAAGGAGATCAGACAAGTAAAATGAAGGAATGATATCAATGTCCTTGCCACACCTTCATCACGAGAAGTCACCAAAGGATGGCAAAGACCCCTTGGAGCCCCTTCATTCAAATCTTTATCATAAATTGCCAGTGGAGTGATTGTCAGCATCTGATTAGCTCTGCTGTCAGCCACACCATTTCCCTTCTCCTTTATCTGTAAGCATTTTTCATTTTGATCACAACTACGTGGAGGATGCCAGCTCTTGTAGAGGGAAATGAGGCTTTCTCCACTCTCAGAGACAGTCAAGAAATCTGAAAGGTATTAAATAGAAACCTTTCCCAGGATGTTCTGAAAGGCTAGTGGATATTCAAGGAAGCCTGCCTGCAGTAGAAATGACAAGTTACCTTGAGCCTGGAGCTCAAAAATGGTGCTTCATGGACCTTCAGGTAGTTTTTGCCAGGTGCTGTGATGAGATATTGCTCTGATACCATCAGGAGATGCTCACTGCAGTGAAATAAAAGACAAGAAGGTATTATAGAGGATCATTTCAATACTTGACACTCTTACACTTGGCTAATTGTATTTGTTCATTAAGATAAGGATCAACATTCAGCTTCTCCTACATTTAGGTCAGCCTTCCAGTACATTTGCACTTGCAAGAGAGAGCTGCTTTAATGAGGGATAATGAAACTTGCTGTGCATTGCATCATGACTTCTGTGTTAATATCATTTACACATGATAAAATGCAAATAGTATTGACTGTCAATGCACAATCATGCTTAATCCTCTAAGCCCACACACACACATGTGCTAAAACTAATCTCCCTAACAGTAAACAAAATATACATCTCTGTCTCTCTCCATCCTCCTGAGAACATTCATTTTGCCTAAACTACAAGGTGCATCAAGCTCTGCCCACGCAGCCAAGCAAATAGGTTGCCACTGGCTCAGAAGGGCTCTGACTCCCATAGGTACCCTCCTTCCCTGTTTGTAGTTCACAGAAACATGGCAGTGCCCTGAGACCTTACTGTAAAAAGCCCCCCCATGTTAAACAGCCCCAAATTCTGTGTCACGGGCATTCAGAGGGCGTTTCTTATTCATAACTCCAGTTCTCTCTCCTGATGCACTTTGAGTGTCCAAGGCCTGCTTGTCCATCTTCTGTAGAGCATCTCAGTTAAAGAGATGCTCAAACTCTTCTTCATTTGGGATTTGGGGATGGTGGAAAGGTACCAGCAAGGTACCAGCATACTCTTTCCATTTTTTTTTTTTTTTTTCTTTTTATGTCTGGTTTAAGGAGATGGAATGAAGTATGGCAGGTGAGATATTAAGCTGAAGTGGGATCAGTTAGTGATTAGCCATCTCGAGTGAATAAATATTCCCTAGGGGTTAAATGGGCCCACATGTATTTTAAGAAATGCAGATTAAGCACACAGTGAAAGTTAAGTGTATTTATTTGCAATTCTGTTGTGGGAAGCTCAGCTCACAATGTCAGAATAACTGAACCACTTCAGGTGTCTTAGTACCATGTGGGCATTCGTATTTCTTCAAGAAAATCATCATCAGGTTCTACTGCTATTTCAGAGTGCTGTCTCTGAACTGGAGGATTTTAGGGACTTCCTGCATCTCTGGATCCCTAAGAAGTGTGATACTTTTTTAATTTTTTTTTAATCAGCTTTTCTTATTCTTTGAATGTAAACAAACTTTCATTAGTTCAGGGCTGGTGAAGAATTCTGTTTGGAAATTTCTTCCCAGCCTGATGAAATGCAGGATTGCAGCAACTATTTCCTATTTCTCAGTGCTACTGGCAAAACACTGCTCTGGGTTTTAATGATCCAGAAAAATGCAACAGGCAGCAGTTGTCTGGAGAAACCATCGAGCTGTGTAGGACCTGATTCCTGGGGAGGTGTCCCACTGGTGAAGAAACCCTGAGGAGCAGCTGAACAAGCTCAGTGCCTTTCAAAGGCACTTTTCTCCTTTGATTTCATAGGCTCTTATTTCAGGAGGGCTGCTTCATGAAGCCAGTAAAATTTAGCTTCACAAACCCCCACCAGCCAAGCCTCACCACGGACAACTAAAGACTTAGCAAAAGAGGTTTACTTTCTGTGGCAGTGTCCCAGCCTTTGTCACTAGGTAAGCTTGATGTTCACCAAGTTGATCAGAGAGTGTGAAGAGTTGGGCACAGGTGTGCCCTTTAGACACGTGAAGGTTGGGAATATATTCCTGTGCCTACCTGTAATCACATCAAAGTCCCACAGCAGCTATAAAGTGAAAGCTTTTTCTTATTTAATACCTGTGAAGGCAGATATTATTCAGCATTTATTGTGGTTTTAGTACTTTAGCAGCTGGAAAGAGAAGTGTGTGCCCACAGCACGTGTTAGAAAGCAGAGGCTGCCCACCTAGGGTACAAGAGAGAGCAAGTGCAGGGGAAGCATCTCCTCTGAGCAGATGGGGGAACCCACTGCCAGTATTTGGGTCAAGGACCTGGTGAGAGATGGGCTCCACACAGCATCTGAACACGTGCTCCTCCCAGCTGGGTGCTGAACTCAAAGTGAGGATTATGCACGTTAGCTCCTTGCTGTGGCACCTTCACCCTGGCAAAGCCTTGGTTCCATCCTCTCTGGCAAAGTTAAACTTGAGTGAATCAGCCTCCCTCAGCCCAGGCAGCCTGATTCACATGCTAGGAATCCAGCCTCTCCTTGTTGCAGAACATCCAAAGGGAACTCTGGCAGTGGAGTCGCCTGTAGTGTCAGCTCTGCAAGGCTTTTTGTACCCAAGCCACAGAGATGAAATCACAGCCCTTTTGAACCCCAGCTGGCAGGAGTGTGCCCTGGATTATGCTGACCCGTGGGATTTGTGAGAAAGAGGCTGGGGGAAACTAAAGGATGGGTATGGAGGTTTTGCCCATACTTTGAAGTGGGTGCACCTCCTGGGATGGCTGTGGCCCATGGCCTGCTCAGGACAGTGGGGGAGTCACCATCCCTGGAGGCATTTAAAGGCATTTGGACCTGGTCCTTAAGGACACAGTTTAGTAGTTGACTATGGTGTTAGTCAAAGGTTGGACTGGGTGATCTTGGAGGTCTCTTCCAACCTAAACATTCTGTGATTCTGTGATTCTGTCATTAACATCCTCCTGGGCAGCACAGGGTGAAAGCATGGATCAGGCTCTACTCTTCAGGGGCTGTTCTGGTGATGCCAAGTGTTTAGCAGGGGAAAGAGTATTTACCTATGCATCTGCAAGTTGTTGATCAGATGACATAAAAAGGACTTCCCATCCTGGTGCTAGAAAGCTCTTTCACAGCTGGTAGTGTGTGTGTGAACATACGTAGACATGTACGGATTTGTGATACATACATACACATATATACATAGACACATCTATGTATATGCATGCACACATGCTTGCATACACTGCACTTTTTTTGCAAAACCCAATTTTAGCTCTATAATTACTGATAATGCAGAGTAAGAACCATAGCCTGTTGTTCAGTTTCTTTTTTTTTTTTTTTTTGAAGAAGGTAGGCCAATCCGTGCTAATTTTTAATGGGTCTTCCTTCTGGAGCACCAGCAGGCTTCAATGCCCTCAGCACAACACTTTAATGAGCTGTTTTTTCTCCCTTCAGGATGATGGAACTGAGGTGAATACTCAGAGTGCTACAGCTCCTCTGCATTTTGTTTCTTTCCAGAGTGGGGTTGCTAAAGTCTAGCTCTGGCTTCTCTCTCATCATTTTACCATCACGTCCCAGGCACCTTATTTTGTTACCTGCCTTTTGTGTAATTCTCTGGACTCCTCTACAGTGAAGACTCACTTACTGGCAAAGGATGCTAACATGCTATTTACCAAAATTCTCATGGATGAGGAAATTAACACAATTTTTTTTTTTTTTTTTTTTTTTGTTGCCATGGTCACAGGAAAGGAATTAAAGCATCAAAGCCTTCCATTTCCTGATGATGGATTAAGGAAATTATTAATTTGTCTTATAAAAAAGGCAGGTTGTGTCTCTGAAATTAATGTTAGAGGGCCCTTCATGAGGGGAAATTCAGCCTCCTGGGCAGAGAAGGATAAAGCATCTTCTTATTCACCAGCTTAGATAGATGGAGCTGCTATGGGGGTCTGTGCTGTACCTCCTGCTTTCATTAGTCACTGCAGATAGGATTTGGCTGCCTAGGTAGTGGTTTCTTTGGGGCACAGGATTAAAAAGTCAAGCTCCCCTATAAATTAAGCCCTTTCCTTTATCCATTTTTTCATGCTCCATCCATGATCTCTCAGGATTTTTCCATTGCAGAACGGGGAAGAGAAAACTTAGAGAAAAAAAAATACTACTTACACATAATTGTCTTTGATATTTTCCTACTCACCCCTTACCCTGCTTTTCTGGCTGCCTAGTGCCCAGCACCTACCTACTGACAAGCTGGCTATTTTTATAAGGGCTCCTTGCAAAGGTTGGCTTCACAGTGGGATGCCTTCCCTGGGGGAGCTATGGGCTTGGCCAGGGCCACCAGATCTGCCTCAGCATCAGCCATAAAGCCTTGGTCCCATGAAGCCTTCCTGATGGGCCAGGGCCTTGTTTCCCAGCTCCACCTCACAACGTTTTCCTGATGAGCTGCCCCAAGCTGGAGTCCTTGCAGGGAGCAGCTGAAATTTCCTTTTCCTTTGGGGCTGTCCATGCTTGCAGGACACAGCTGGGAAGAAAATATGTTACCCTGCCTGCTTCTGCTCTAGAAAATGCTTTCTTTTTCTTCACCCGTTCTCCACCATTTTGGTTTTTTGCTAAACAATTGCAGAAAGTAGGTTTTTGAATTGCAGTGTTTGTCTTTGAAAACAAAAAAGGTGGGGGAGGGGGAGGGAAAAAGAAGAACCAAACCACAGAGATTTTGGTCTTGAGACCCATCAAAACTCACTTGGCTCCACAGAGAGTTCATTTTTCCCAGGGCTTCATTTCAGGTGACTCCCTGAGCAGAAAAGTGATGTTCCAACCTCCTGCTGCCAGCAGCAGTGTCTTCTGACGGCAGAACTCATCACGCCACAAAGACTCTTTTAAATTCATCCTTTCATATTTCTTCTGAATGCATTCAGGTAATTTGGCCCTTTTATTTACTCAAGCCCTTTTTCTTCCTCCTGAAAGGGAACATCTTAATGCTTCCCATTGAAACTCATGGAAGTAAATTGCTTCAGGATAGTACCTGTTGAGCCAGTGCTGGCTGGGGTAAGGGGAGGCTGAGCAGTGCTTGTGACACGGAGCGGTGCCTCATGCTAACCCCGTGGCTCATCCCTTTGATATGATGTCTCTCAGGTGCTGTGCTTTGCCTACCTGGCCGCAGGAAATGCAGGGATTTGTTTGTGACTTTTCCCTGCCCTGAAAGGGCACAAAGGAAGAAAGAATCTTTTCTCTGAGAGGCAAGGTCCCTGTTCCCTTTGATCTGCTTTATGGGAGCCCCTTTCCTCTCCGAATGAAAAGAAAAAAAATAACAAACGCCAGGACTACTTCTTGGAAAAGCTGAATGTAATTTGGAAACTCAACAGGAGTATGCATACCCACCATATTTCTATGAATAATACAGTGCTGCTCTCCCAGGTAACCACATTCAGACCACACTCAGCTCTGATAGCTTTCTTGAAGACACTGCCGCAGTCAGGAAGGCTCCTTTAGTTGATTGAAAGATATGAAACCCTTGTTCCCGGCCTTGATGGGTCTGTAATTAAAAGCTTTAAAATCGTAAAATCATAGCATGGTTTGGGTTGGAAGGGACATTTAAAGGCCTCTAGTCCAACCTCCCCTGCAAGAAGCAGGGACATCTTCAACTAGATCAGTCTGCTCAGAGATCCGTCCAACCTCACTTTGAATTTTTCCAGGGATGGGGCATCTACCACCTCTCTGGGAAACCTGTTCCAATGTTTCAACACCCTCTTTGTAAAAATGTTCTTCCTTTTATTTAGTCTAAATCTACCCTCTTTTAGTTTAAAACCATCACCCCTGTCCTATTGCAACAGACCCTGCTGAAAGTTTGTCCCCAAAGTTGCAGCTCCATGAAGGATGCTGCTCTCAGATCCTGAGCTGTAGTCCTTAAGGTGCCAGATGTTGCCAAAACCCCCTATATTTACACCTATATTTGTGTGATGATTATGGGTTCTGGTCAGATTGGTCATATTGGTAATATTGGTGTTACAATAGCACTGTGGCATCCCAATGAAGGACTGATCTGTAAACGTAAGAGAAACCTACTAAGTCTAAAAAGATAGAATGTTTCACCAGGTGTCTCCTGGGTGTATTTATACATTAATTAATCCCAAATGACAGTGTGTTCTGTAGTGCATTAATGATGGCGTTTGTTGTTTTTTTGGTTGGTTGGTTGTTTTTGTTTGTTTGGGGGTTTTTTGTACATAATGTGTACACAATTTGCAGGGTTTAAGATAGTACCCCAAAGAGTTTACTTTCTCCAGAGATAGTTTTGAGGGTTCAGAAACATTGATGCTGTCTTCTCTGCCATGCCTTTTCCCTGCAGCTGTGTTGAGTTGCCCAGGTGGCACCTCAACACCTCCACAGCCCTTGATATTGACTTCATTTTGCCCATCTTGCAACAAGTATTGATTGTGCTATCCTCTCAATCTTTGCTTTCTCTATATTCAATACCAAGTCATAATGTTCACCATAATAACTCCTTATACTCTTGAGAGTGTACAAATGCTGGGTGGTTGCATTGAGATCTACCTGGGAAGAGAGATCTGAGAGCCTGGGAAGAGCAAGGTTCATCTACCAAAAGTAGTAGGCATCATGCAAAAGCCTGTTACCCAGACCACAATTTACCTTTTATCAGAAGGAATTAAATTGACATGGAAATCCCTTTAAACTGAAATGTCCACCTTCACATTCAGAGAAAATTGAAAGAAAAAAGTTTATAAATCACATCTCTCTTCCTATTCCCATCCTCTCAGACTCAACAGAGACACAGCTCTCAGGGGAAACCTGAAAACGAAATCTTCACCATGGCAATCTTTCTGTGAGCCCCACCTGCTTTCTAGGGATCATGGAGGATGTTTTGCATCATATTAACTTTTATTTCTGGCTGTTTTGCTTTCTTTCATATACTCCCATGTCAAGATTTCTGGGTCATGACAGCCTGCTGCCCAAGACAGGGGAAGCTGGGGCTGAAGACTTCAGTTACAGGGTGACTCCACTTGTCCTTGACTTCAGAAGTGCTCCCAATGGAGGCATAGAGCCATGCAAGTGGGCCCATATAGACTTGGTAATTAATTTCCAAAGGGATGTATATCATGTTTTGTAAACCTGTGGAAAACCAGAAGAGGAGTTTATGTCGCTAAATTTACGTTGTGGAAAATTCATTAAGAGGTGGGTTTCTTCTTCAAGTGGTCCAAAAGGAAGGAAATAAGATAGAAATCCTGAGACCCAAAGGATGAAATCAGTCCTGTGAGCTGAAGAGGTACAGACCCTTTGCTTTGGAGCTTGATGGCTGACTCACTTGGAAGGCTGAGGATTTATTACACCCAGAGCTGCAGTTGAGGTAAATTCCACCAGAGCTTTCCAGTGCCTTTTCTTCTGCAACAGCCCAAGCTTCTCCAGGCAGGTGGTGAGCTGCATCTTCCTCTCCTTTTCCTGTGAGAGGTGCTCAGCTCATTTTGTATCTGCTGTTACACTAGAACAACATCCTGCCCCTCCCCCAGAGTAACTCCAGTTTCATTTGCCAAATTTTTCACTCACAGAATGCACGTACTGGGAGAGCATCTGAAACCTGTGCTGCCAGTCTCGTTATTCCACAGCAGCAAAAGCTTTTCCATTAATCAAACAAGCAACAAAACACTGGAAGTTTAGCCAGAGCCACTGCCACAAAGTGAGAAAGCCATCACTGCCTTGGTCAGTCATGAGTTATGTGGTACCTGCTGGCGGAAAATGATATATGACATTTGTCTTTATTTTGTAATAGAAAGGACTTCCTCTGACAGGATGTATATGCACATATAAATAGCTACACATTACACAATAAAGGTACCATGGTACTGGGAGTATCTCATGGGACTGGCTGATAGGACACATGGCTGCAGAAGGTTTGAGTAATGTTTGGGGACTCCTGGGCAGCCTTGGATTTTTCCAAAGTAGCATTAGGGACACAAATTGCTCCAGACATCCAGTAAAATGTTAGAAATCTTTTTGTTACAGTAAAGAGGAAGGCAGGTTACATGGGAAAAAAATAGGTTCTATATTAAGAAAGGATGATTCTTTAATTCGTGAAGACAACCAATGGAAAATATTTTGAACTTCACAGAAAATACCAAAGAAGAGTTGTAGCCTGATTAAAGGACTAAGTATGTTAGCGAGAGGAAAAAAAAATTCATTTTCCCGTTCAATTTATTACCAAAACATCATCTGGCAAAATAATGACAAAGTTTTTAAAACTCTGCAGGAAGACACTGTGGCAAATGCAGTGCCACTATGGAAGGACACTAGGGTACTGGGTTTTCATCAACAAAGCCAACAGGAGGGTGAAGCTGGTTCCTCTCCTGTGCCACAGTGACCTGAAAGACATGATCAGGAAGCTGCCAGTTTTGTGATGTCTTGAACAGGAGGTGGGGTTGCTCCTGAAGGTACCTGGGCAAGGACCATGATGGAGGCAGAGTCTGAGTTTCGTGGTGCCACTGATGCTGCTGCACCTGTGGAAATATTATAGGGCTGGTGGGAGGGGTTTGGCCCTGTGCTAAGACAGAAGGTGAGCAACATAAAATAATTATGGCACCCAACAGTACACAGAGGAGTCCTAAGAGGGCAGGCTCATGTCACCATCCAAGGGGAATTCTCCTTGCCCACCTGCACATAGACTGCTTGAGAAGGCACAGTAGGAAAGGGCACCTCCAGAGAGGCTGCTTCTTAGGGAAGGGCTAGCAAAAATCACTCCTGAAGGGTGGGAGACTAAATAAAAATATGCATGCTGTGGACACAGATAGTGCTGCAGTCTGTGAGACTGGGATAGCCAGTTTGGAAATATTCATCTTGCGCAAGATGGATAGAAATATAATCTGGTTAACACCCTGGGTAGTGGGGAGAGACTGAAGATGAAGCTGGATATAGGATCATCACACAGTGGCTGTCATCCTGCTTTGGCAGTATTAAAAAATCCTTCAGTGGCATTGCATTAATACAGACACCAGTGTTGCTGAAGATTTAAAACTCCAGAAAGATGGAAAAAGCCAGGACAGAGGCTTGGTGTCTGTATAGTACCAGGAGGGGATATCCAACACCACAAGAGCAGAAAAAGTGAAATTTAGCTAAACTGAAGCTGGAGTAGCTCAGTCCAGCACCTGCATAAAGGGCTCAGTTCAGCCCAGGTGCACTTCTATACTTTTGGATGCCTTTTGGAGGAGTTTTGCCACCCCAGGAGCCTTTGGTGGGGTGAGTGCTTGGGCCTGCACCTCTCCAAAGATCTCAGCCAGACACCTGAAGTGAGGTGGGATGACTAGGGATCCAGCTATGTGAAATATTAGAGGATGGGATCGCCAGATCCCAGGGAACATGAGTCACCTTTTCATATTTGGCAGTCTGGGTCCCACCACAAGAGCATGCTTCAGCATACAGCAGAGAAGCTTTCATGTCTCGGGTTGTGGCAGAGGGTTGCAAAAGACTGTCATGGATATTATCTCAATAGCAATTTCTGGCCACACCAAAGTGGTTGGGTTTTTTTAAATGGTTATGTTAATAATTTACCAGGTTACTAATTAGTCTATTAATTTTGAAATGGTTCAGAACAAGGTTGAAAAATGATGATTCATAGGTATTGTTTATCAAGAAAGATTTCAGAGGGAACAACTACTTATTACAAGTCTATCATATTATGAAATCAATGGAAGCAGAAAAAATAAAAAAACCACAGAAAATAATAATTAAAACAATGAGGAATACTATTCATATACCAGGATAAGAAAAAAGAGACCACACGCTATGTTTGGAGAATTAATATGAATGATATGAAAATAGAATATATCCGTAGCATTTGTTAAGTGTTGTAAGAAGGAATAAACTGATGCCTCTCATCTTCAGCTCCTACCATCAATTATGTTTCTTTTGTTTCCTGGTACATGATTATACACAATTGCCTTTTAAAAAAAAAAGGGTCATCTCCCTTGTTCTTTAGTCTGTAATCCTATCCCTATGCTCAGGTGTAATGGGATTGATTTTTCAGTCAGATTCCTCAGTGATTAGGGTACTGCCTCAGAGATGAATTCACTTACAAATTTGAGGAATTAGGGCAATGAGAAGCCTTCCTCTGTGATCCCAATGAAGTGTAGCAGGGTTGATGCTGGAAAGCTGAACATGGGGCTCTTTTGTCCTTTTCTGCCAATAAGGGCTCCTTTTTGTGATCACTGGAAAATGTACAAATATTTAGTATAAATATCATTATTTACTATAGAAGGCTGAGGGACTTGAGGTTGCTCAGCCTGGAGAAGAGAAGGATCCAAGATCTTATAGCAGCCTTCCAGTACCTGAAGAGGTGCACAGGAAATCTGGAGAGGAATTTTTGACAAGGGCATGTAGGGATCAGATAAAGGGCAGTGTCTTTAAACTGTAAGAAGGTAGATTTAGGTTAGACTTTAGGAATAAATTCTTCACTATGAGGGTGGTGAGACACTGGCACAGGTTGCCCAGAGAAGTTGTGGATACCACATCCCTGAAATTGTTCAAGGTCAGGTTGGGGTCAGGTTGGATGTGTCTTTGAGCAACCTGGGCAGGGGAATTGGAATCAGGGCATCTTCAAGGTCCTTTCCAACCCAAACCACTCTATGGTTCTATAATATATAAAAATATACAATACAACACACAACTAAAGTAATTTTTGCAAACAACCTCTCTAGTGGAGAGGAAACACATGAAAACATAGCTTATCAGGCCTGGTCAATCCAGCTTTTTTTTAGAGCTTCAGAAAATCTTCAGAACAAGGGTAGCATTTGTTCCTGGTTTCCAAAGGCTTCTATCCAGGCAGCAAGATGATTCTTTAGAAGATCATAAAGAGGATTTGAGCAACCTGGTCAAGTGGGAAACATCCCTGCCTGTGCAAGGGGACTGGAACCGGATGATTTGTAAGGCCCCTTCCAACTCAAACCATCCTGCGGTTCTATGAAAAGTCCCTGCCTGAAGTATTGTGGGTCAGCCAGCTTCTGGCAGCCCTTTGAGCCTCCCTGAGAGGAGCTGAGACACAGGATTCCAGCCTGCAGCAGGCATGTGTGTCCTCTGGCCCTTTACCTTCCCTGGGAAACGCGCTCAGGAGCCGCCAACCCCAGGGCACGTACCCAGGTCCCTCCTGGAGATACAGGTGAGGCTGCCTGCCATCCACCACTGGCTTCTGGATTCACTGTGCTGAGTGTTCCTGACTGCCCCTCACCTTCATATAGCCCCCATTGCTGGAAAATTCCTGCTTTCCTTCTGTGCAGAGCTCTTCCTGGCTGAAGAACCCGACTTCCACCCTGGGTTTCCTTGCTTGGTAAGTACACTCTAATTTACATTCCTCCTGAGTTAGTAAGCTTGAGCTGAGCCTTGGTTCCTTCTTGAAAATCCTGGACTGATTCATTTTCCCCCTGAAGTCGCTCCTCATAAACTCTGGCTCACCCCACATACATACATTTCATTTTAATTAAAAAATACCTTGCTGGCATGACAAGCTATACAAGTTTTGCTAAAATATTAAATAATTTTTTTTTAAACCCCAACAACTAACAACCAAAAGAAAAAAAAAAAAGACCTAAGAACCCTCAGGTCTCTGTCACAGAGAGATACAATACATCAAACATCTGTCCAGAAAGAACTGAGGATAGTCATAGCATTTAGAGGTTTAACTTCTTTTCATTTATCATTGTGACGCGTTTCAGATTCAGAGACAAGTCTCTTTGCAGTGTGATCATATGCTACCTTCTTCTTTGCTCCCATGCCTGTGCAAAGGTTTGCCTCAATATTTTTTTTTTAATGGAAAGTCTTTTGCTGCTTTTAAGTGTTATTTCTTTTTAAGAAAATCTCCTCCTCACATTTCCCCCTGTTTTGGGCACAGAAATAGGATGCGTTTCTCCATTTCAATTCCTCCTCTATCGCATTAGTTGCTCAGTGATTTCTTTTCAGTTCTGCACTGTGCTTTGCCTCTTCCAATTTCCACTCCTAGTTTACAGTCATTGATTCTTTATATGCTGAGGATCTACTCTAGGCTGGCACATTTCACCCTGTGAAGCTATCCATTAGTCTCAAAGCGCTATTTAAAACTCTTCAGCAAGTCCATCTTTGGGGCTTTAATACATCTGAGATAGTGACCTGTACAGAGTTTTGACGTAGGGTTAGGCCTGGGGATGGAGACGTGTTTGCTCCACATACTCCAGAGCCCCAGGCTCCCTGTCCCAGTGCTGGGAGGGGTGATATAAATCACAGAAACTTGTGTGAAGCACTGTAAGCAAGTCCATAGAAATGCAGAACAATGAGGTGGCACGTAAGTACCACCTCTGGCATGTGGTCAGGCAACTCCAGCTGCTGGGGTTCTGAGCCAGCATCTTCTTAGGGTGTTGGGAGAGAGTGAGAACAAGCAGTCATGGAAAGGCTGTGCTTTGCTGTAACGTAAACCAGCACAGGGACACAGATGAATGGGGGCTAAAGAGGCATGTTAAGACAGTGCTCCACCTGGGCAATTAGCCCTGATGTTGTAACCCCTCTCTGAAGATGTTAGCAGGGCGTCTCGGCGTGGTGCTGCGCAAGCACATCAGCTTCAGCCCACAGCCCACATCCTAAGGGTTCAGACATCCAGCAGAGGCATATGGGACCGAGGTGGGAATTCCTAGTCAGCTATTTCTGCTGCCAAGAAAGTACCAAGAAAGCACAAAGTGCCGAGTGCATCTCAGAAGGGAGCATCTTCCCACCTTCTCGCTCATGGTGACCCACTGTACAGAGGAGCTGCCAAATTATGCAAAACCAGGGAGATGGTGGGCAGATGCTAAAGGGAGTACATGTCATGTCACTGTGTAAGTCACTGGATTTGTTAGGTTTTGGAGTCCTAGACTTGTCATCTATTGGATCATCAGCTGTGACGGCTTTCCTCTGCTGATCTCAGGGCTTGGCTTGGCTGGAGATGCACTGCAGCTGCTCCAGTGTGCTGGAGCTTCAGGGCTGAAACATTGAGCAGCATAGATATGTCAGTGTAGCTCCATGCTGGAGTAGCTCAGTTGTCCTTCTCAGCCTGGCTCAAGCACTGTGCCTTGCTGACAGAGCTCTACTGCTCTCAGCTCCACCACAGCCTTACCTGTGTTGCTCACATAAGGATCTCCCTTCTTTGCTTCAGCTCAAACCTTATCCATTTGCAGAGGCAACCCTTGGGAATTTATTTTGATACCAGGGTGTATGGTAATATAACATATTATGACCCAAACTACTGTGCTAATCTATTTTGGAAGGTCTCTTGCAGTAGAAGTCTTCTAGAGTGCATTTTTTGGCCATATGAATCCCTTTGCTGTTTGCCCATGCACTTACTTTCAAGAGCAAGCTACCCTCAAAGCAGAGTCAGTCCACCTCCCAGTCACTTTGCTGAGGTTTCCAGAAGTGTGGTCTAGTGGATTCTATATTTACTGTTGTTTGTACAGCATTTAATACTTATTTATTGCCTGTTTAGCCATAAACATGTTTGAGGCATGCAGTAGGTCAGCAAAACAAAGTCCAGCTAGGCAGCATTAACAGGCAGCATACAAGAAGAGGAGGAAAGGAAGCTTTCAAAACAGTGTCACCAAGCTGTAACATATCTCACCTGTTTTGTAGTGAAAAAAAACACAAGCCAAAACAGAAAGAGTGGCTACAGGTAGTCTTGTGCACTGTCTGAAATCATGGCCAGCACTGTATGGAGCAGAGAAGGAGGTGAGAAATTGTGTTGTGAAGAATTACAGTGTTAGTTGGTCTTAAAGGAAGTTTGCCTTTTAGCTCACTATTGAGTTAGAAAAAATGGTATGGGCTGTATGTGACTGCCCATTGGCATGGACATGACCTTCTTGCCTTCCCTCTTCTGTCCCAAGACCTCAATATAGGATTCCATGGTCCTTCCCTCCCTCTCACCCCCCTCAGCCATGAATGCTCATTCAGAGCTTTTTGGGTGCCCAGGGAGAGGAGGTGGGAGGGCAGATCCCTGATGACTCAAAGCAGTGCAGGAAGCTCCCAGACACCCAGGCAGAAGCAAGAGCCCAGGTGGATGTGCTCAGCCCATGCTGCTGAGGAGCACCTCGGTACCAGCCTGCTCAGCCCTGGTGCTTTACTGCTGCTTGACCCCCATGGTGACCCCTGGCTCTTCCTCAGAGGCCTTTTCAACCACAAGACCTGGACATAAGGCAAAATGCATTTTAAGGCAAGTTCCCTGTATGACAAGGCTCCTTGTGTTGAACATAACCTGTTTTTTACTCAAGCTAATGTACCACAACCCTCAGTGTTCATGTCACCCATGTAAATAGCCCATTTTTGAATCCTCTCTTTCTAGCCACAGTGGTATCTGAGGCTAGATTAATTATACATTGTGTAATAAAATATTTCCTTTAGCAGCTCCTTAATTTATACACCAGAAATTGTCAACTAGGTAACATTTCATTTACCTCACCCGTGCTTCCTATTATTCATTTCTTCTCAAAATTGGCACCCCAATTTTTCAGTCAAGCCTTCATTCCCTCCCTTCGTGCCTGTTCTGAAGTGAAGGATCAGCCCTGAGCACAATACCCATTTGGGTCTGCTCTCCTGAGTTATGCTTTCAACACAGCTCTCTTCCTCTCTGTTCCTCTCTCCTCTGCCACAGACCTCTTCTTCCACCTCCCTTAGGGGTTTTTCCACACCCACTGCCTTGCAGAAAGTTTTGGGTTTTCCTGTCTTCTGAGACTGCCCCAACTCCTTCACAAGCTACATCACTGTCGAGGCCTGAAGTCTTGCCTGCTTGTGAAGAAAGTGCCACTAAATCCAGAGGTCAGGAAGTAGGGAAGAAGCAAGTGCATCCTCATCAAAGATTTAGGGGGTTACTGAGTGGTGGTTTCCCCTCTCTTTCCAATCTTTGGGGTGTAGGTAATGACAGAAAGTTTCACAGCCTCTGTTTCATTGGGTGATTAGAAAAGCTTTTCAAAAAGACAGTGGGAAACACATGCTTATTGCTTTTTTTTTTTTTTTCTAGGATGGTGTCACCATTCCCCACTGAATGCTCCTGAGAAAGAAAATGTTACTCTGTTATCAATGAAGTGGGAAGTAAGGAGAAGTATTGTTAATTTTTTTAGGTCCAGAAGAGATTTGTTGTTTTATTGGTGGTAACATCCTCTGCAGTGCTGCATGGGCTTGGCTAACAGACAGAGAAGGTGGCAGAGCTGGGAGTATAAACCCTTGCGAAAATACAGCCTGACAGCATTTTCTTTTGTGGTGAGATTTCAAATTGGTTTACTTTTAAATGTTTGTAGTTGTCTCCAATTAAGTCAATTTTATAGATAGACATAAAAAAGTGCTAACCCTGCAGATGTTTAAGCTGTGATGTTCCCATCTAGATAGGACTTTAAAAATGAAATTTTGTGCAGCTGTCAGTGTGTTGGGTTTTTTTTTTTCCCCTGGGTTTTCTTAGTGTTGAGAAGTTTAAGAGTGGGATTCCCTGTGTCTGTAGTCTTTGCTAATTCAAAACTATGGTATTGAAGGTGCCTATTCTTCTTCTGCATCAAAATTCCTGGTGAGTTTTCTGAGAAAAATAAAATTAAGAATATTTTGTCTTTATCTCCCCTTCAGAATTTAATTTTATTTTAATGTACAGTTTTAATAGCTTCACCCCTACCTGTAAATAAATAAATACATAAACAAACAAATGCTGGGAGGCATGTGCTGAAGCTGGATTTGTGTCACTGAGGCTCCACAAGCCGAGCTGAATGTAATTGCCTCTAGTTCCTGTGCACAGCATCTAATTTGTGGATTTAAAAGTCCATAAGTGCTCATTTGCCATGATGGATCATAACAGCTTTTGAGGCAGTTTTCAGCACCAGTGTGGCAAAAGATATTAATTTAAAATTACTCTGCATACACACATTTTTCTCCAAGTGTGACAGACCATCAGTACTGACCACTATAATGAAGGGGATGTATTGTGGACTCTCTCGTGTTCCCAGAGAGGAAATCTCCTAGGATAAATAAAGGGAACTCTGTGCAGACACACACATATTTTTCCTGTTCCTCTGATTGTCCTCAGCTGAAATAAGAACAAGGTAGCCTGGTATCTCCTCTATGTTAAGGGGTTACAGTGTGGGAGCTTCAGCCTAAATCACTGCTGTCTGTCATCTCCATCAACCCCCATGTCATGCTGCATGAAACAGGAGCACCAAGGGTTTTCCTAAGCCTGCTCTTACTCACTATATCTGAGTCTAGGTACTGCAGATAGTAGAAACTTCCATCAGGGGTCTCTGGCTAGCAGATGATCTTTACACATTGTGTGTGTGATACGTGGGAATTCAGAGAAACCTAAGAAGAAGGTTTTTCACTTTTTCTCTAAGGGGTACATCTGCCACATTGGTATCCAGGCTCTTGACCTCTGCTCACCTGTCTGTACCCTGACCACACCACAGTGCCAAGCCCGATGAGTATAAAAGCATCACCTGGAAACAAAACAAAACAAAACAAAACAAAACAAAACAAAACAAAACAAAACAAAACAAAAAAAAAAAAAAAAATTACAGATGAGTGGCTAGGCCTGCACTTCTGGCCAAGCTGCTGTAAGTCATGGCCTCAGGATGCTTTAAAAATTCACAGGACTGGGGTTGAAAGAGGCACAGGAGAGGTGGCTGGCAGTCACCATCCCCTTTGTTTCATTCTACAGCAAGTGTGCCCACTGGATTAGGGGGGTGGCTGCATGTATGTTGAGGTGTGAGGAGGCTGGAGACTGAAAAAGCAGATGTAAAAAGGCAGGCGGATGCTGCTGCTGAGTGCTCCCCATTTGTAAGGGGCTTTGCTGAGAGGATCTCAGCTGCCTCTTGCCTAGACAAGCTTTGGTAAGTCAGATGAGGAACAGACACACCTGGAGAGCACAAATCTAGTAACTTTTTTTTTTTCTTCTTCTTCGGAGACTCCAAAATGCTGCAGCAAGAGAGGTAAGGGCTCCTGAGGGGGCAGGAAATCCAGGTGACAAAGAGCCAAGCTCTGCTCCAAGGAGGCTGTGCCTTCTGCTGCAAACAGGCACAAAAATTCCTGAAAAGGGGGAGAAACCCAAGGGAACAGTTAGCAGCACGTTACCTTCTGCTGGAAAAACAGGTCCTCTCCCAGGCTGGCAAAAGCTGCCCACAGCCCTCTCCTTGTCTGTGGGGGGATTCTTCTGCGTAACAGGAAGTGAGGGGCAGGGAAAACCTCATTTTCCATTCTCAGAAATGATTTCAGCTTTTACTAAATACCCCAGGTATGAGTTCAAAGTATATGCAATGTGTGCAGCCCGTGTTTAATGCCTAATCACATGTTACTGTGACACGTATGACAGAAAGCAGGCACATGCAGAATATCTGTAGTATGTGTTCCAGAACTCCAGATTTCTTTTCATAAATTCATCTGGTATCTTTTCACATGTTTATATATCTATGTATGCTTATATACTTATATATCCATATGTTTCTATAGGAAGAAGACCAAGGGTTTTGTTTAATTGTGTACCATGGATGTATTGTTTAGTACGTACATGTCAGAGGACTGCTTTGATAATTTTACAGTTTTTTTGCATTAAATTAGAAAAATGTAAATTACCTAGAGCCTGAGGAGCCTAAGTCTTATTTTCAGAAGCGATTTAGGAAGAGAGTCTCCCTCATGCAAATGAGTTTTGTACTGGCTTTTTCTGACTGGACTTAATTATACATTTATAAATTAAATATTTGGAAATGCTTATTTATGGCCTCTTGCTGCCTGAATGTAATGTTTTGAATTTTTGATACACACAGATAACAACTATAGTAGGACCCTGGATGTCAGTCCTACTGCTAAAAGAATGAAAAAAAAGACATGATTGGCAACCATGGTACAAAACTGCTTGAAATTCAGCTTAATTCTTAAGTGTTGGAGGCCTGTGATTTTGTGAAAGCATTTGTGATGGGAGAATAAAGCTGTTTTAAGGGCTGTGTATTGCCAGGCAGGCTTGCAGTGTGTGCAGGCTGTGTTTCCACGAAATACTTGCTGTGTGGTATAATTTTTTTTCAATCCTGCTTTGGGTCATAAGGCATTGGTTAATGCATCCTTTCCCAAACAAGTGCCAGCAAAACCTTTATACTCTGCCCCAACACGGGCCATTCTGTATATGCTACCTTTTATTAAAGAAATATTTTGGAAGAATTGCAGAGAGTTTTTAATAACCTTATTGGCACTCCAGCCTTCTGCCTCCAAAGCCAGATGACTCGAGGCTCTGTAAACACCAGCAACACTTTCTTCATGTCGGTAGCCTTATTGACTTCAACTCTGTACAGTACTTGTAGCAAAACCAAGATTGTAATTCAACCACATGAATAGGTGTGTTTTTTTCCCCCACTTTAAAATCTTTCACCATACATCATGCTGTCATAATTTAATGTTATAAGAAAGCTCAGGAATTTCCAGGATGACAGGCAAGCGTTCTGCAGGAAAGCTAAAATTCCCCTTCGCTCAGTGTAAACCTCTCCACTCCCCCATTTACCTCACAGAAGATCTTCAAGCTGGTCCCAAGAAAGCTTTGTGTTGAGCCTTGGCTACTGCAGTCCTGGAGAAGTTGGAAGGACTGATGTGATGATTTAGCCCAACAGCCTTGGGATGCTTTCAGTAGTCTTACAATAGAATTCCTCAACTAATACCCCATGCAGAATGTCTGCTGGAAGCAGAATACATGGTGGTTGTCTTCTGGGCTAGCTGAGGACATAAAGTACTGTACACTGCTAACCATCTGCAGATTCAGGGATTTGGTAGAAAGGAGGGAATTTTTACCTGGTGGGCCAAATAAAAAAAAAAAAATTAAAAAAAATAAATTAAATGACAGCTGCTTTCAGCTGCGTTGTGCTTGGGAACAGGGAGAAGGGTATGAGATGGGACAAAAAATGCAGGTGACTGTGCCTAGAGGGCATAAAAACCTAATTTAGTATGCAGCTTTGCAATTTATCACATACCGATCACCCTGCCTGTGTTGTGGATGAGCACATGCAAACAGACAGGAGGATGCTGGGGGCATGCGGATACACGTGGAGCTGTGAGCATGAAGTGGGGCTACAGGGACCCATCCCACTGTGGTGCCTTGGGTGCCGCCACCCTCACCACCATCACCACTGCTTCTCTGGGGCTGGAGGCAGCCAGGCTGCTCCCAGGAGGTTTTATGCCATCGTGGTGAGAGGAGCAGTGTGTGCTCCTCAGCACCTGCCAGCCAAATCTGCTCACCCAAGTGAGGGATGAGCTCTTCCCGCTCATCGGGGTGCTGGCAGTGCCACCCCAAGCTCCTGCCCTGCTGCTTCCAGGCTCCCTCCGTGCAGCTCCTGGGAGGCAGAGCCTATCCTTCCCCTCACTCAGTGTGCTGCTGCTGTAGAGAAAATAGAGGCTGCCAACCTCTCCGACCTGGCAGGGCTTCCTTGGCAGCTGTGTGGCTCCATCTGAAAGCAGTGGGGACATTCAGATTTCAGCTAGGTTTTGGGGGGAAGGGGGAGGGCAGGGCAACCCGCATCTGCTGGTAGGTGCCAGGCAAAAAGCCACCAGTCCTCACATGATTTTGTCTCATCCATTTTGCAGAGGGACTGGCAGGACCAGGACTGGAAACAGAGCCTCCCTTCAGGTTTCTCACAGCTGTCCACACGCTGTGTGATAACAGGAGACACATTTTGGGCGGGTGCTCCTTTGCCCCTTTGCTTGTTGCACCGCGAGGGAAAGAGCACCCTGCATCCCACATCCTGCGTGCTATGCCCTGCACCCCTCACTCCTTAACCTGCTCCCTGCATCCCCCATCCCACAGGGAATTCAGTGGAGGGAGATGCAGAAGCTCTGCCCGGTGGCATGGGGCTGGGAAAATTGGAGGGGTCCCTGGGTGTTTTGATAGCAAGCTGCCTGCCCTGCATGCCCAGCTCAGTTGCAACCAAAAAAAAAAAAAAAAAACACAAAACCAAAAAAACAACAACAAAAAAACCAAACCAGTATCAGCAGTGTCAAGGCAAGGACCTGGCAGGGGCACTGAGCTCCTGGCTTTGCCCCGTCTCTGAGAAAAACCCCAGTGAGGATGGGGCAGCATCCCCAGGGCACAGCCTGCCCGTCCCGGTGAGCCGGGGACAGGGACAAGGCTGTCTTTGCCAGCTGGGCTGTAAAAAAGCACCTGAGCCTGTGTCTGGCCTGAGTCAGCCCCTGGCTTCCCTCCTGGAGGAAATCTGGGAGGGCAAAATCCCTCCCCAGACAGCCAGGGACCTTTGCTGGGCGCTGGGAAGAAAACCCGTGGAAGGTGAAGTAGGAGGAGGAGAAGGAAGTGAGGGAGGAGGAGGAGGAGAGGTGTGCCAAAAACTGAATTGCAAAGCAGAAAGGCAATTTGGGCTTAGCCAAAAGTGTCCTGGATTTCTTACTTGGGAAAATAAAACTCGCGGTGTAAACCTGCAGCTTAAGAGCTTTCCTAAAAGTGTCAATAATTTCCATATACAAAGAATTTATTTTAGCCTGGGATTTCAGTGTAAAATGGTTTGACTACGGTACGTAGGACCACTTTATTGCTGTTCACAAATTCACATGCATTTATTCTGCTGAAAATTTGATATAGGGCATTTTTTGTATTCCCATTTATCGCTTGCCAAGAAATAATTAAGAATAGGAGCTAGAAGATTAATTTTAAATAAAAAATCTTCTCAAATGAAAATGTCAGGTCATAAAAATTCCTTTTAAATCATAACAGCATATAAATCTTTGAAATTAACCATGTAATTACAATGTCTATCAACTTTTACCTTGAGCTTTGAGCCTCTCTTTTTAATCTCCCATTCTTTTTTAATGAATAGCTATTTTGAAATTAAAAAGTACTGTTCATTACACATGCCCCACTATAATAGGGTTTTTATCATATTTGCTCTATTTAAAAATACTTGCTACTTTGTAATTATTCACACGCCGATCCCTTCCTATATTGAGTAGAAAATAAAAAATGAAATAGAAGTCAAAGGTGCTTTAGAGCTGAATGATTTACACAATTCATTAAGGACGGTGATTTTTCAGTTAGCATCAGATTAAATGGTTACTTACTCTCAAATAGCCCTTGGGGAGTTGAATTGCTGGGTAGCAAACAGATTAAAGTTTGCATTGAAAGAAAAATTGAATTCAGAGGTAATCAATAGCATAATAGGGGCAGTGAGTGGTGCCTGCTGCCTGAAATGAAATTACCATATTTTTAATCTTAATTTTCCACTCTGTTTATCTGACAGTGTGGATGTGCAATCCAAACAGATAATGAGAGAGTGGGATATTGACACTGCTGTCCTCTGGAGTGCTTGTTTTCAGTGATTAAATGCTGTGATCTGTGATTACTTTGTGCAGGGATGTCAGAGCTGCTGGCCAGGACTATGGGAGGGACACCAGCTCAGCAGCTGTAGCTCTCTGGTCTCTCAGGTCCTCATGTCTGAAATTCATTTTCAGCCAGCTATACGGGGGTGTGTGTGCGGGGGGGGAGGAATTGCCTATTTGTGTATATACTTCTGCTGCACAAATTACAATAATTAATCCCATTACTATTGTTGTCCTGATTCAAAAATGTTTAATTAGATCAATATGTAGTGCACCCTCTCTGTGAGTGCTACATTAAGTAGCCACCTAACTAACTTGGAGGGAGAGGAAGACTTGAGTTATTATACAGAGCATGACTAGGAAAGTTTGGAGGTAAAGTGAATTATCTCTCTAGAAGAAGAGAACGGATAATAGAAAGCATGATTGTATCAGAGATCCAGCAAAGCCAGTTGGTGCAGATATATGGAAATCTGGAATGTAAATAATGCCCATTGTAAGTATAACATCCGCAGTCTTTTAAAATGCAAATGTAATGATAGAGATGTTTTTGTGAAAAACATAGCAGGATTTGGGAACAAAACACAATTTTTAAATTGTAATGCGTTAACATAGCTAAGACAACAGGAGCACACAAAAATATGATGCAACCTCCTCTTGACAAACATCCTGGAAGATTTCTTAATTCCATGGAATATGAGATCTCAATATATCCCTGGTGTTTGTTGCTTAACCCAAACATGGCGTGAGCCATTTGCATTTTGATTAGAGCCAGTGAGATGGTATGTTCAGTATCAGGGCCTGATCCTGCCTGATAATGGGATTACTGGCATGTAGCAAGGCTATTTGTGTCCCTCAGCCTTGCAGGGATCAGGCCTTGGAAACAGGATTTAGGAAGGTTTTAAGTGTGTGCGTATGTGCCTGTGTGATGGATGGGTGGGTTGCTTGAACCAGAGTATGTCAGGCCTTAGCGGTGTATTTATCGGTGACAACTATCATGTTCTCTGGAGAATTAACATCTCTCTATAATGCAATTTCCACATTTGATTGCAGTCTGAATTACACTTCTTCCTTTTCTAACATCATGGCTGGGAGACTCTCCATGTGCACCTTCCCAAACCTTTGTAATGAGGATTACTTCCATCTAAGAAGAAAGGTTAGCATCTTAAGCTGTTAGCAGGTATTTAGATACTTTTAGGTATATTTAGGTTTGTTGGTTTTTGGGGTTTTTTTTTTAGGGTTTGAGTTTTTCCATCTTTTAGTACAATGTACCATAGAAGACAAGGCTTTATTTTACACAAGTACTGGGTTCTCACGCTACGGCTGCAGACATCAGTGTCTGCAAGATTTCATTCCTCTTGACAATTAGATGCAATATAAAGAGCTGGAGAACTCCTGAATGCATCTCTGAGCCATAAGCACAAGACCCACACTCTCTGTGAGCACCCACATCTTCATGGGGGTCACTTTTATTGATCTCTAGCTCGACAGTGGGCAAGGAGGGTGCACCTCACAGCAAGTAGTTTGAAAACACCCCAAAGTCAGGTCCTTCTTCCCTTGCATGTATAGATGCATGCATGCATGTACTACCTGAATAACAGATTGCTTTACAGGGATGAAAGTTATGGTTGGTCCCCAAGTGTCCTCAAACTTTGCCCCTCCACAGGGCAAATGTCTAGAACTCAGTGCAGGAATATACTACATGAGCTGATGTGCAGCTCTTGCCTGATCAGGTGTTCCTCACCAGACATGACTCTCTTTTCCCTTCCCCTTAAAACTAATTCAAAAAGGTCTAACAACATGCTGATTCACTCTTGATTTTACTTTCCCCTCTCTTTGGACACAGTTTGGGTGCTGAGGTGGAACCAACACAAAAAAGCTTCTTTACTTAGAGAAACCAAATCTTGGGAACTCTGAGAGATCAAATACCTGTAGGCTCAAAGAAAGTCCTATGTACTTATAGTGAGCAAAAATAGTGAATAAACTTATAGTCCAAAAATAAAAAAAGGAAGTAGAAATTGCCACAGAAGCATATAAAAAAAATCTAAACATGGCAAACAAAAGGAATATCTCTAGATATAGAATACATTTAGTATCAATGTCAATATTAATATCAACACCAAACTGAAATTGATGTCATGAGATTTCCTCCATTGGCTTCCTTATAGAAGTACCTTTTTGTAGTATTTTTGGAGGAACTTGTTCCTGCCAAGAGAAACTGATGGTAAAAAGGACTTCAGAGGGAAACAAATAAGGATGATAAGTAAAAAAAAGAGGCTTTGGAACATGTGTATCCCCCTACTGTATGGGAGCAAGATTACATGCTGTGTAATGCCCAAAGTTCCCACTGTTGTTTCTACATATGATAGCAATTTAGAATTTGATACAAAGAGATAAAATAAAGCTGTATGTAGCTCAATGCATGCTAACAGAGTTATCTGTAAGTATTTGTTAATCCCTGCTAATATTTTAAAGTAATCTGTCATCAGTCATGTGTCTTGCATGGTGCTGTTCTTCTTCTCTCTTTTAGTGCTCATGAGGATGAAGGCTCTGATGCAACAGTAGTGAAGTCAAGCAAAGTTATATCACTTGACTTCCAGGAGAGCAAGACCAGGATCAAAATGCACAGGGATATTTCTCCAGTCTTAATTTCCTATTAGTGACTGACCCAGTGAGAGGATGGGTGAGACTAAGACAGTGACATGAAAGCAGTTGCTTTTTTAAGTGCACTCTTAATTTTACTTTTTTTTCTGAATTCAAACCTTGCTGTTGGCTCAAGTGAGATAATTATACAAGTATTTCTAGCATGAATAGTCATGCATGCTAAATTATAATGCCTTTTCCAATGAATACTTAAATATATGACCTTGAAATTTTCTTTTCTTTTTCTTTTTTTTTTTTTTTTCCAAATGCTTATGTCAGGAAAATTAAAATACACTGCAGTGCTTGGAAAGTTACTGTTAAAGAGGTGTTAGTATGGCAGAAGCAAGTCAAGTTAAATGTCTGATCAAGCTTCTGTGACAGTATTCACCACCTTCACTAAAAGGACAGTGTACAAAATAGTCCCATAATTATAACCCGTGCTTTCAGTAGACATTTAAGATGGCATTATTCTCATATTAGTCTTTAAAGAGTGCATTGGGGTGATACTTTGTCACCTCCACATGGTCAGAGACACGAGTTCCCCTCAGAATTGCCAATATCTCACTGAGTCACTTGCTTTACCATAACTCTTGGAAACTGTTTTCTCCTGAAATTACTGTATCTGCTGTGTTTGTCACATCCATTAATATAAAATACAAATATAAGTATTAATATAAAAAGCAATTAATTCCTATTAGCAGTATCTTTTTTAATTGCTAGAAAGTCTTGACATGAGAAACTCTTTTGATTCATAACGTGGGGCTCAGGTTTGCAAGCTGCTGTCGATAAAGATGACATAGAAAGATGGACATTTTCCACGTTCATGCAGAATTTACAAACCTGCTGAAGTTGAGGAGGGTGTTTGGAGCTGGTGAACAAGGAACTATCTGGAGGAGACGTCAGTCAGTCAATATGCTGTATGGTTACAGCTCCTTCCATATGTTAACACCCAGCTACCACTTGTGGAAGGAAAATTGTGAACTCAGATGCGAGTGACAGTCTTCTAACTTCCTTTAAAACAGAGGGATCTCCAGTTGTTACTGCTCTTTGCATCCTGTTATCTGTATGTGCACCAAACTCCTTACCCAGCACTTCAAAATGCTGATCTCTGAGAGTAGGCAATATTGCTAAAAAACACCCATTGAAATGGAAAGTGGCTAGAAAGCTGTTTGAACTTCTTTCCTGTTCTCTGACTATAGAGGTATAGTCCAAGCAAACACTGGGGTTTATCAGAGCACAAAAGCTTTCTTCTGCCCATGTACCTGCAGTCACCACTTTAAGTATATTGTGCTTCAGAGCACACAAAGGAGAGGCAGAAAATCCACACCAATCTCTTCCCTTTCACTCCTTAAATCCTGACATGCTCCATCACCTCTTCAAAATAGTGAGCTGCCCTTCCCCAAAATGGAGAAAAGAAATAAAATCAAACGCAAAACAATGGAGAAGGGATAATCTGATCTTTAAATAAGGAGACATGTTGCTTGGGGCTTAAGGGGGGTAAAGTTTCACAATGATGTCACCTTCTACTGAGAACGTGACCCCCGTGAGAGGTGAAGGGTGAAATATAAATACCACTAATCCATTGTGTTTGTATATCTCAAATATGTGCCAAGTTTGGCATGGCTGACTCCACCAACTGTGTGGCAAAGTAGAAAGTCTTCACTACAGGCTTTGAATGGGCAGTATTCATGGAAATCAAATGGCTGCTCTTTTTTTTCTGACTGAAGTACAGCTCACTGATGCATTTTCTTTAGAAACAGACCTTTTCCTTTGTCTCATTTCTGGCACAATTAAGTCTGGTTTTCACAAAACGAGACCAGAGGAGCCATTACTTTTCATGAACACCCTCCATGCGTAGTGGTTTCCACAATCCTATGTTAAAAGAAGTCATGTAGGTGAAGTTCATTGTTTGTTTGTTTGCTTGTTTTAAATATCTGCTCCAATCCAAATAGGACTGCTTTCAATAAAGTCACTTTGCTGGTGGGGCAGAGGTCCTTGAAGTGGATAACACAATGGTCTCTTCTTGCCTCACCATCTATGTGTTGATAAGGTGGAAGAGAGCTACAGCAGTACAGATTTCTGGTTTCAAGAGACATTCATGGAACATGTTGAGAATATAAAAGTTTTAAGATTTTTAAGGATATCAGTGTGTAACAGTTGTTTATTATTCAAATATCCTTGGAGAGTGTTTTGCATTAGTTTAGCAGGAGCTGAAACAGAAACTGATTGAGAAACCAGTGTCCAAACTCCTATTTTCCATGTGATGCCTGTTTGCTTTTAAGACCAGAAACACTGAAGCACAAATAAACATTGAATTTTAATAATAATTCTATTTAAATGTACAAATTTTTTCTAGGCATAACAGCTGGTAAGAGGACCAGAAACTGATGCCCCGTTTTAAAGGAGAGGAGCAAAATCATACTCTGCCACTTGGGCCATGGAATTTGTTTAATCCAGCATTCCTGTGCAGAACTTTACTGAGGGAGACCCAGAGAAAAGGAGAAGGAAGGAGAAAGGGGAAATATTTATTCCTTTTTAAGAGGAAAGACAGCCATTGACAAAAATGTTGTAGCAAGGAGGCACAGATTTTCCATTCAAGGGCAGATCCTGCAAAATCCTTTTCCATCAGCTTTTTTGCCCTGCTCCCACCTAGACAGGTCTGAAAGCATTTATTTCTCATTTGTTCTCCCTTTTTTACTGCACAAAAGAAAAAAAAGTTCTTGTTTTCACTGGTAAAGGCTTTCATAACCTGTTGTCATCAAACCTCTCATCTCTATTTAAAATAAGCCCTCACTACTTTTCACTGGGCAAAATATTCCATGTTAAATTTGTGCCTGGGTACTCCTGTACTTTTCCCAGTGCCTGGGAAGAATTTGCTTTGATGATCTCCAGATTATCAGTCGACATTGATTCCTTTTATTTCTCCAGGTTCTGCCTTTTTCTTGAAGCAAAGACATGGCTAGTGTTTGTAGTCTGTGCAGTTCCCATCATAAACAAGTCCTAACCAAAGGCTGAGGCTCCTGGTTGGTCTGACTTTACCAATTCAGTAATACTTAGAGCAAGAAAGTCTGAATATTTTTACATCACATTGATCTGGTTCCCACAGAAATGCATGTGAGACTGCAGTCTCTGAGAAGCAGAAACTGTCTTTTACTGTCCACACATGCAGGGAGGTGGGGAAAAGTCATGTAGTAACTCATTGCAGGTACCTAAACATGCATCTAATATGATTTTAGACGTCTTGAATCATCGAAGACACCCATGTGGGCTGGGAGGTGTGACACAGGACCAGCAGCACCAGCTGTGGAGGGGCCATGGAGGGCAGGCAAGATATCTTAGAGCTGACATTTCCCTGTTCTCCCCTCATTAGGCTGTGAATCCCACCAGAGTGAATCTCTGTGGGCAGCGTCAGGTGGCTGTGTCAGGCTGGAGAGCCTTGGTGCACAGGTACTCCTCAGCACAGGCCAGAAAGTCTGCCATCAAACAACAAAAGCAGCTGAGAAACATTAAAGTTTCAGCCTCACTTTTATTCAGCTGTTAATTAAGCCACTGCTTGTGTCTAGACTATGGGACCTGGGAGTGCTGCCAAATGCCTGAGCATGGTGTGTACCCTCCCTGCCATGTCCTGGCTCCAGCCTGGGGTGTGATTCCCATGTTTGCCACCACCATGCCCAGCCCCACCAGGAGCACCAACACGTTCTCATCAGTGCTGAATTTGGGTGACCATGACCACTGCCCTGGGAGCTTCACAAGGCACAGCCAAAGGTTAATGAAGACACACCCTCTGTCATCAAATAGAAGATGACTTTGTTTTCCAAATAGTTTTATAACCCCCTCAAATGCTAGGTTGAAAATGTTGAAAAAACAGTCTTCTAGACATGCTAATAAAATGCTAATAACACAATGCAGCCAAGTCCCACTAACTTTGAAAAATTAAGCAGGCAGCTGAACTCAGCCTCATGGTAAAGTTAAGTGATATTTAGTGACTCTGGACAGACACCAATTATCTGCAGTAACAGAAGGCAAAGCCAAACGTTGTTACTCTGTGTGCTGGATCAAAGAGATGGATAAAGCCATCAAATACTAGGGCTTCTTGTTAAGCAAAATGTAGAAGCTGGGTCACGAATTAAAAATCAACAATTTTCATTTGTTGACTCAAGCTGCAAATTTGACTTGCTATAAAAATTGTATTTTCAGTCTTTTGAGGGGGTTAATATACATGTAAGGATATTTCCTGGGATGAACTCAGCATCTGAGGTACAATCAAGGTAACTTCATGGTGTTATTCACTCTACAATTGGAATATAGGAGATCTGTTAGGAGGAGAAAGGAAACCTTTTACCCATAAGAACTAGTAATTACAAGAACTGGAAGCAGGATTCAGGTGCAGTGTAAGGACAAGGACAGAGCAAATGGCAAAAATACAGAAACATGTTGCTTGATTAGATCAACTCCTGCTTACTTCATATCAGAGTTCTTTTGCAAGGTCTGTGTTTAGTTCTCAGTGTAGAATTGGATGGCAAAAAAAAAGTGCAGGTTCATGATGTCAGAGTCTCTTTTCCTGCTGAAATATATGTGCCAGGTAGAGGTGACATGTACCCAAACATCACTGAGAGACAGGAAGAAACAGTTTGAGAAGAGATTCTACTCACTACAAAGATCCAACTAAATGAACTTTTCTTATAAAGTGCTCATTTTTCTCCCTTGATTGAGATGAAACCTCAGAGCTGTTGGTTCATGTGCAGACATGTCAAGGTCAAGAAAGCTGGTGCATATCTTCTCTGCCAAGTAGAAGGAGGTTTCCCGAAGTCAGATCTACCCACTGAGCAGAATCCAGGTACTGCACCAAACTCACTTCTTCCTGAGGACATTCAAACAGGGACACTCCAGCTAACACCTTCATCTTGGCAGTAGGTTGGCCCCTCTGTTTATTTTGAGGATCAGAGGCTCCCATGTGGCCAGAAAGCCACTGAGATGGCATAGATGTCCAGTCATTGCTTTGTGATTATTGGTGTGATAACATCAATCCTGGGCTCTGCAGGGCAGCCTTCAAGAGGAGACAAAATCAGCAACATCATCTAAAAACACTCCAAGCACAACTTTTTCTGCCCCTGGTTTTGGCTGGCAAGAAAGTGCCTGCCTTTAGGAATTGTCACCTGATTTTCAGAACTGAAGAGTAGCTATGCTTCAGAGATGGACAAATTTGGGAGGTCAAAGGACAAAGCAAATTCCCTCTCTGTTCATACAGGTGTTCCACCTAAAGCCTTCTATAAAAACAAGGTACTAGCAAAAAAAGAATTATTTTTTTTTCTCCTAGACTAAAAACTTGCTACCAATCTAAGAAAAAATGATTTGGAATGAACCTGCCATAATAATATTTTAATTTGATACTGTATTTCATGCTCGACTTTGAAAGAACACCTGTGCCTGAGTGCATTAGAAAAATGGTAAATTTAACTGTAAAGAGTGGAGTCAGTGGTCATGAAAACTTTTATCATGAGGCAAGTATATAATCTCCCTGTAACACCAGGCCATAATATATAATATATGGCTGGGAACTGAGCAGAAAGGAGAAAATCAGTCACTTACAAGTAGTCCCTTGTGTCTTACCTTTATTGCAGGATGGCTTTGCATACAGTCTGTCTTGCTAGCTTTTAGTGTGCCACTCTGCAAATGAAAGGGAGGAGGATTGCAGAGGCAAAGGGCTTCCCAGACAGAGGTTGTCATTTCTCTCGCTGTTAATGGCCAATCCTGTGAAAAAGAAAATAGTTCACATAGTGTGGGGCATGTAACCTACTTCATATATAGGTTAACTGTGATACAAAGCTCTGATAGTGCTGGCAAACTAACCTGGGTGTCTTCAGGTCTTACAGGTATCAGTCACATATAGATCAATATGTAACAGGAATTCACAGGTGTTTGCTGGACCAGGATGTTTAAAATTTTACTGGCTATGATTGTACAGATCTTTGGGATAATGCTTCCCAGGTGCTAGCAGTAGTAGTAAATATTTATATTTATATTACAGTAGTGTCCAAAGGAACCAGCAGGGGAGCATTATGCACAGAACTGTATTTAAAAAAAAAAAAAGATATAATCCCTTCCCTGAGGAGTTACCCATCCAGAGGACACAAATAAAGGGTAGAAGAATAGGAATAAAATGTACATGCAAATGAGTATAGTGATGAATTGGGGCAGCTTTATGGATTGTAAGTTGTTTTTAAAATTCCTTTAAGGAAGACATAAAGATACACAATGGTTGCTATCAAGTCATTCTAGGAAACTGAAATTCATTTTTATTTCAGAAAAGTGGATTTATTAAAACTTTCTACTATTATTTTGGGGGTTGGGGCTTTTTGGGGGGAGGGTCTGTTTTGGACTTTTGTTACGTTTTTAATAGAGGATGGTGAAAAAACATCACTCATATCAATTTCTTCTTCTTTGCCTGGGTAAACATCAGACCAGGATTTTATTATCTATAATAGGTCAAAGAACCAACCATCATTTGCAAGTCATGTACGTATTCATTCAAGAAACAACAGAGATGCAACTGCTGGTCACTGTCACACCTGGTTTTGGTGCAGGGCTCACAGGGAGAGCACATTCCCTGCATCTCCTGTGAGGAGCATCCAGACCTCTACTAAGGGCCTCCATGGAAAGCAAACCCCCCACAGCTGCATGTACACACCTGATGAGAAATTCCTTCTCCCTTAAAGAACAAGGCAGAGGAGGGTGGCCCTGCTTTTGGGGAGGTTGTAGAGCTGATTGCTGCCCTGCCACTTCTGTGGTGTTCCTGGGCAGCCCTGGTGGCAGGCAGCCCCAGCAGAAGAGAAGAGTTGTCAGAGCTGGAATTTAGCTCCTGAGTTTAGCTCCCTGAATTGTTGATTGTTTACCAGTTAAAGTGAAGTTCTTGGGGTGGATATTAGCAAAGAAGGAATTAATTAGGCAACTTCTGTAATCCTGTCAACACTGCTCTGGCTTGCTAGCACAAGCTGAGGCATTTTCATGTTTTCTTCATCTTTATTCTGAGCATTTCCCTGGTAACTATGAAGGTAAAGAAGACAACAGCCTTTTAAAACTGCCTGTCTCTAAACTTACCTTGACAGTGAGATGAAACTGATTTTTCTTCATGTTTTCCTGGCATAATCCTTTCTCTCTTTTTTTGTCTTCATTTCATAGCAATCTGTAATCCTGGAGCTGATCTAAAGAGGCTTTGCGTTCCACGTATCTGTGTCTTATAAAATGCATTCTTCATCACTCTCTAGGAAGTCAGACATCCTAAGACACTGGGAGCAAAGCAGGACTTCAAGGGACACAGCAACAATTTCATTGTTTAACTTAAATAATGAAAGCTTTGGTGTTCTGTTTTTTATTTTTAAGTGCTGGAAGTGCAATGTGGTAGTGATGCTTGAGTTATGAATAATATCACTTATCCTTTTTCTGCTTAGGAGTCAATATAGCGATGTCCTGGGCTACAGTGCTCTTGGCCATGTAGATTTGGGGCATAAAGAGGTTTAAAAAAAGGATGGCAAGGCACACTAATACTTTTGTGTCTGCTGCTTTCTGGAAAATTTGATTCTTGTTTATTGCAATTTGCCCTTTTTCTACATCACAGGAGTAAGAGTTTGTTAGAGAAACAAAGAGCACGTACACACATAATATACAGTTGGCAATTTAAATTTGCATAAGTTAAATTCTTACTTTAGGAGATGTAAGTAAGGGGGAAAAAATGTCTCCAGGAATTAAAAGTTCTTTGTATTTTGTCTTTTCAACATTGGAAATTAAATCCTCATTGCCCAAAAAGCAGAAGAAAGCTTCAGAGATGATAGCTTCAGGAAAAGGAGGAAGGACATTTCAGCTTCTAAGATGTATTAGAAATTCATGCTAAAATTAGGACAGACATTATTATCTGTACTGACCTTAAATGTTTTTTTCTGACTGTCTCTTTTTGGAGGCTGAGGAGAGCTGCTCCACTAAAGAAGGATGTTTGGTAACTACAAGTGGCTCTTGCTGAATGACTGACAAGAAAGCCAGGTTAGAAGTCTCCTCATAATTTCCACTCTTTGTTTCTCTGCTTTTACCACTGTTTCTCCTTATGGCATAAACCCCATCTCCCTCCCCTGTGACAAATTTTTGTTGTATCTGTGTTTAGGACTATAATTTTAAAGTGGCTTTTTTTTTTCCCCCTCACAGTTTCTTGTTTAGTCTGTGCACACAGACAACATTACCTCCCCCTGGCAGCTGAACATACTGGACTTAACCAAAGAGCTTTCTTTTTTCCTAGCTCTGAAATAAGATACTACAGGTGTGTCTGCAAGTGTCAAGTGAAAAAAACAAAACCCAAACAAAACCCCAAACAACACACACACATCAAACCAACATGGAAATGGCAAAAACAATAGCAGCATTAGAAAAGTTTGTTTATTCATATGATAATGGGCAGCTTTAATGTGAACATAGTCAAGCCAGTGAGATCAATTTAATCCGGGTGGGTTATTCTTCTTTTGGTGTAAAAGACCATTGATTCCTTCTATTGGCTCAGGGAAGGAGCTCTTCAGCATAGTGGCATGCTGAGGAAGCTGGTTGAAAGCCACTGAAATCAGCAGGAGCCTTTTAATTGACTCTGAATCAGGCTCCAACACTGTACATAACCACTCTCCTTTTGCAAAACTTTCTGTTTCTTCGAGACAATTGGATTACCTAAATAGAATGCAGTTTTCCCATTTAAGTGTTCTGTGAGAATCCATTCTTTATGGAGAAAATATTTTGCTTGCACTACAGCTTTTGTGTGCAAATGCTGTAAGTGTTGCCATTTATAATAGCTTCATCATCTTTTGTTCAGGTGACTAATTATAACAAAATATATTTTATGCATAAACCAGTATGAGACTCTTTTTTATACATTTGATTTAATTACTTTTTACTGTGACAAATCACATTGTTAGAAATGTACTAACAGATGGGGCGGATTTTAAAGTCGTTATAAATTATGACTCCTTAATTCTTGCAAGTGTTGAAGATTTTAATTGTCTCCATTCAAATTTTTGGCTAAACTCCTGCGGTTTGACTTGTTAGGATTCCAGACATGCAACACAAGGAGCAGGGAATCTCAGGACTGTGCAGCGTCTTTTGGGAAAAAAAAAAAAAAATCCTACAGAGGAAAGGAAGTTCAGACAAAAGGAAGGTCTAAAGAGAAGTGCTTAAAATGGCCCATCCCAGAGCAAGGGTTAGGATGTCGAAGGTCTCTCACTGAATAGCCCTGCTTGTTAGGGGCAGAAGCAGCAGGACTCACTTGTTTTGCTCACATACCAGGTGCAATGAAATAAAGGCTCTGAGTGTGAGCCCCATCCAGGAGTGGGGAAACTTTTATCTGACTATAAAATCAGAGCCTGGGTAGCCCCAGCTAGCTGTAAAACATAGATAGCAGAAAAATACTGTTTCAAGGTGCATTTTTGCTTTTCCTTTTCCTCTTTCCCCTTCCCTTTTCCCTTTTACCTTCCCTTCCTTTTTTATTTCTTTTCATTTTTTCTTCTTTATATCTCTCCTCTCCTCTCCTCTCCTCTCCTCTCCTCTCCTCTCCTCTCCTCTCCTCTCCTCTCCTCTCCTCTCCTCTCCTTCCTCTCCTCTCCTCTCCTCTCCTCTCCTCTCCTCTCCTCTCCTCTCCTCTCCTCTCCTCTCCTTTCTCCTCTCCTCTCCTCTCCTCTCCTCTCCTCTCCACTTTTTTTGAAAAGCATAAAGTACTTCAGCTTCAGTAAATTTCGATTTTGATTTTTCCATTGAGGCATCTCCTCTACTAACCTTCTTCTTAAGTGTCCTTCAGTCTGCTCAGCAGGTATGTTACTCCTGACATTTGACCCTCCCTCCTTCACTCTTTCAGAGCAGATCTTCCTCCCAAAGCCTGGTCAGACTGGCCACCATAGGCCAGTCTCACCAACTCAAACCATGTTTCTCACCAACTGCTCCAAACCACTCACCATTCTTCTCAAACCCTCCCACATGCATCCTTTGATTACTCCAAACCCTGCTCCTGGAAAAGCCATCACCAACAAACCTCTGTTTATGACCTTTTCACAGTTCCCTTTCTCCATGCTTTGTTTCACACCAGTTCCCTTTCCTCATGCTTTATTTTACACCATAGATGTTTTACAAACTCTGTTTATACCTCATGTTGTGCTTATGAGTGGCAGTAAGTTGCCTAAACATAGGGGTAGAACGTCCCACCTAGCCTTGAGCTATACTGTAAGGGTGTGGGTCATACCAGCAAACTCTACACAGCTACTTTGGATAGTTAGACATCTAAATGACTCCTGATGTTTGGTTTTGGTCAACTGGGTACTACCCCATATGAAGGAACTTTAGCTGCCTTTAGTAGTCTTCATGATGATCTTCAAACTCCCCGAGCTTAAGCTGCCTGAACAGCTCACTGCATCAGGCAACATCAGGGCTCTACAAGAAAGGTCTCCTTGGTAAGGTGATCATCAAAAAAATTTCCCATGAGGAATAGAGAAATGGCAAGGTTTCCCAGAGGAACAGATGGACCATGACTGACTCAATCACCTCCATCTGTCCCATCAGGTCCCGTAGTGATGTCCTACAACAGCGTGTGCTTTCCTGATTGGTCTTCACTTGGCATGCTCCTTCTTCTTTTGGATCCCAGATTCCTTCATAGTACTCCCCAGATGTCTCCTCGAGCCCTCACATAAAAATCTTGTGCCCACGTTCTCCATACATGACACCAGTGGGTGGAGGGCTCATGCCTGTACTCAAAGTTAAGCAGAGATATTATTTACATTGGCATGTGCTGTTTTCAGTGCCACTGATGTCTGCTCATGAGGCTTCTTTGTTCATAAAGAGTATACACAATGCAGAACAGGCACACAGGTGTGTGGAATAAATTCCACTGCATGTGCTGCTCTACTTCTGAAGAAAAAAACCACATTAAATTAATGAGGAATGTCATCAAGTCCTAGCAAGTGATTAAGATCATAGATCTGTGACTATAAGGCTGTGGTGTTGACTAGCAGGCTGTTGATTTTTCCATGCTTGCCAGTTTTTGAACTGGTGTTAGAGAATTTTTAAACTTTGGATTTGGAGTTAGCTTTTGAAAGTTGAGCTGATTCAGAGATTAGGAAGCACTAGTACAGCTTCTGTACCCATTATCTCATGATTTAAATGTTCTCTGTTCTACATTAGCTAATGATTTAAGTGCCATTAGATATCTTTGTATGACATCCAGTATGAAATAATCAACCAGCTTAGTGTAACATTTGTCCCATCAATCAAACCCTATTCCTCCCACAGAATTGTTAATGAAATGTTGGTAAGAAAGACTGCAGACCCGAGAATAGCATTAGAATTAAGGGGGTGAAAGGTGAAATTTCTTAATCATTTTTTGATCCTGGAGTTTCATTCATTTCAACAGAGTCCAATGGGGCATTTGCTCAGAAAATAGTTTATAACTCTTATATCTGAGATAACTATTATGTGTTTAAGCTGATTTGCTTGTAATGTAGCATGATTTAATGGACCAAGAAAGCATGATCTCTTTTAAAAACTTACCTGATGCTGGAGGTTGACTTGGTTCCCTTGAGGGGGGGATCCTGGTAGGCCTTTGTGTCCTTTTGTTCTTTGTGGTGAGATGGGCGCCAGACAGAAATATAGTAGTTTTAACAATGTTTTAATTTTGGAGCTAAATATGGATGTTGGTCCTCATGGCTTTGCCTGACTGACTTGTAGGTGTCACAGTCTAGGCCCAGCTGGTATCAAACAGGTCTCTGCTTACTCACCCCCCACCTCCACTATGGGACAGGGAGGAGAAAAGCCACCTAAACACTCACTGACTGAGACAAAGATAGGGAGGTTTTCATTCCCAAATTGTGGTAACGGGCAAAACCACACTCAATTTGGGATGGAAAAAAAAATTTTTTTCAAAGTAAAAATTAATTTAATCAATCAGGAGAAAGAGAAACATAACCAAATCTTACTGCCTTCCCCTCCCCATCCCTCCCTTCTTCCTTGGACTGAATTCCTTCCCTCCTGGCCCCGGCCCCAGCAGCACAGAGGAGGGGCAGGGGGGGTTCAGGGTCAGTTCCCCACACGCTGTTTCTGCCACTTTCCTCCTCAGGGGAGGACTCCTCACATTCTCTCCCTGCTCCAACGCGGGGTCCCTCTCACGGGACAGAGCCCTTCAGGAACCCCTCCGACATGAGTCCCTCCCTCAGGTGCAGTCCCTCAGGAACTGCTCCAGTCCGGGCTGCACACAGAGTCACGGCTGCTGCGGGAGCAGTCACCTCCTCTGACACGGGCTCCTCCATGGCTGCAGATCCACATCTGACCCTCTCTGTGATCCCGCCCAGGCTGCTGCTTCATGTCTGCCCCATTGTGACCCTTCAAGGGGCTACAAATCCACATTTACCTCCCTGTGGTCCTTCAGAGAATGCTCCACCGTGCTCCTCCATGGGTTGCAGGGGCACAGCCGCCATCTCACCACGGGCTGTGGGGAAGTCTCTGCTCAGGCACCTTCACCCCCTCCTTTTTCTCTGACCATGGTGGTTTTGCTCTGGCATTGCTCTCACCTCCTCCTCTCCTCTGGTCTGCAGGTTGTTTTTTTATATATATATTTTGCGGTTTTATTTCCTTTTCTTGAATATGTTACTCACAGAGGTGCATCCAGCTTCCCATAACTGCTTGGCCTTGGGCAGAGATGGGTAAGGGATTGGAACCAGGAGAGCTTCCAGCAGCTTCTCACAGGAGCCACCCCTGTGGTTGCCCTACTTCCAAAACACCACTGCACTAACCCAAGACTATAGGTGACAACAAAAAGGTGAGTATAAGATAAAATATTGCTACAAGCAGGGCCACAGAGTTGCCCCCAGGCCTTTCAGGGGGTCGTCACTAAAAGATGATGCCAGTAAATTAAACAAGAGGCATTTGCTGTACACACATAATGGGGGGATGAACAAGGGGGAAGTGAGTAGGATGGCAGGAACCTTGACCATTTAGTCACCTTCCTCTCCAGTGGTTGAAGCCTCCAGAGAGATAGCAGGGATCTTCTGCTGAGGTGAGGACACATCAGACAATAAGGAGGGAACTTTAGAAGGGGACAGAAAGAGGAGCTGGGGTGGAGGAAGACTCCTGGTGGTCTGAGGAATCCAGAAAGGGCCAGTGTGTGTTTTGTGGAGTTATGTTTTGTGAAGTTAATAATAAAGGCAAACCCCAGAGAAACGCAGCAAGTTGGAATACCAGCCTGTCTGCACGTCTCCTGTTCAAAGCAAAGCAGGGACTCCAACTGCTTGGATGGCCACCTTTCTTTGAAACAATTTTGAAGTGAAAATTTCAGCCCTTTGTGTAACCAGTTAAAGTTTTTCTAATTCCCCTTTAATTTGGGAGTACTCTGAAAGCTCTCAGTGTTTTTGCAGGTAACTGGCAAGGTCTTTGCTATTCTTTAATGAGCTCTTTTCTTTTGCTGAGAGATGAGGATTGAATTATTGTTCATAATACACACAGAAGAGGAGCATTAATTAATTCCAAGGAAAAGAGGGTATTTAAACTCTTCTTATAATTATCACCTAAAGTAGATAAACCCTCAGCTGGGACTGGGTTCTTTTAAGACTGTTTCAGGTTATCACAAAGTCTTTTTCAATCAGGCATGAGTTCGATGCTACGTAAAAGGCTGAAGTCTCTGCTTCATTGTCCCAACACTGTGCTGCAGCACAGGCGACTGCAGCCAGACAGCTGTAGTGGCAAGGCTTGAGATTGCTGGTTTTCTCCTTTCTGAAGATGCATGTGGTATTAAATAGGCAAAATATGCATCCTTCTGCTTGTGAAGAAGAGGGACACTATAATAGGTACAGACTTCTTTGTGGAGGAGTCGAAACATGGCACCAGATTCTGAAAAGGGTTTAATTAACAGCTTGGTTTTGCCAGACTTTTCTAGTGAAGAACTAACTTAGCTTATGGACTATAACTCTAAAAAAGAACTATTGATATGTTAATTGTATATGATTATGAATGGTTATTTATGGCATTGGATCTCTCTGCTAAACCAATTATGCTCTATTCGTGAGATTTGCATTATGCTGCATCCATGGCATTTAATTAAACTTCTATTTCTCTTCTTTCTTTTTGTTTCTTTATTTTTTTTTCCAGCCTTAAATGTATGATAAACTACACTAGTCACTCAGTGGTTAAAGCTGAAATCAGCTGTTCATTAGATCAGCCTCACACACATCCTGCTTGGTTTGTGCTGCCCAAAAAGTCTTAACTGTGCCCCCTTAAACACTAACTCACCGCCTTACCAGCTCAAGCTCAATGAATTTTTATGATTGCATCTTACTTATTTCTAGAACTAGACAGATCAGTCCCTACGACTCTATTGGTGAAAACAGTCTTCTCTATTTTAATGTATGTTTAAATGTATTTATATAAACATAAAGGGGATGTTTAAAAACAGTGTAATGGCACAACATGCTATAATCTGAGTGTTTCTTTTGGTCTCCTTCTGCCAGTTAATAAACAGCATGTAAAGTCAACTGCATAACCAATGCTCTAATTCAGACTATATCAAAAGGTTTGTGTGGGCGAGGTAAATTGGGCTGATAGTGAGTCAGGAGCCGGCTGGATCCCTCATTTGTTCATTCAGAGAATATTTAATGTAGAACTAATTTTCAAGTAGTTGAATTTTTGTAAAGAAAATGAAATCCTTAAGGGGGCAATTTAGTTGGAAGCCTCTGAAACACAGTTCAACACGGATTGCCTTTTCACAGCTGCTTCATGTGGAAAGGATTCTTTGGTTTTCATCCCCTTGAGACCTGCTTTCTCTTTCTTTTCTGTAAGTGTATTACAGTGCACCTATTGAAAGAGCTGATAGGGGTCAGTGGAGAAGGGGGTTAAATAGTGATATGGGATATACTTCTTTGTTATTCAAAACTTTCTTTGCCTCTTACTCACAGAGCCAGTACCCAAAAAAAGTTGGTTTAGGGCTTTTTGTGGTTAAGTGTCCAAAAGTGGGAGCAAAGAGGTACATAGGCATCTTCCCTGTAGCCCAGCATGTGCACTGGGTGCACTGGGGCAGGGTGCTGAGAGGTCAAGAGTACAGGAGCTGACCTTCAAGTCCACATACATATATATACACATATATGTGTGTATATATATATATATATATGCATATATAATATATATAACTCCACTGTCCCTTGCTGAGGCAGTGGCAAACAGTATAGAGCCAGTTTTTCTGTTTCAGGACATAATAATATCCTTTTCCTGGCCACAGTGTTATTCATCACAGCCTTTTGCCAAATAAGAGGCCCAACTGGCCTGGAGGTCTTTCTGTGGACACTATTCCAGATTCAGTTTCCCATAGAACTCTTAGAAACATGCCAGTCCTGAAATATTTTCAGTCTTACTCAGGAAAACTCTCACTAATAAAATCTGACTCTCGGATTCTGTTCTTTAAGAACCCAAGTCCCTTCTCTGTTGGCTGAAGTCTCGACAGAAGAGAGTTTTAGCATCTTGCTTGCAACCCAAGTGCTTGATTCAAAAGGTTAAAAAGACAAAGCAGAAACAGTTTGAAGCTGTTCTCTGTGTGTGATGATGGGGAAATGGAGAACATAGTTAGAATGATTTTATCAGAAGGGAATCTGTTTAGTTTGGTTCCTTCTCCTGTTGCACATTAGCAAATAAAGTAGGACCATTGCAAGAGCATTTATTTAGCCTGCTTTTTTTGGGCAAGTACAAAAGTCTTTATCATCATGACATTACTAAGTGAATCATTGCTAGAATCTCGTTTGAGATAGCTGAGGGGAAATTAAAAAAAAAAAAAAGCAGCTCTTACTTCAATTGGGACAATTTGCAAATGCCCAAATCTCTTATTGTTTGAAGGGTTTATTTTCAACACAGAACCTATAGTTGCTGCACCCCAAAAGTTCTTTTTTATGATTAGCTGAAGCACAGACAAATCATGAAAAGACAATTGTACACTTTCTTGTGTTGCTTTATGGGCTTTAAGTGCCTACAAAAAAGGATTCCTTATGCTTTAATTTCTCTTTATTTTTTTGACTGTAAAGACCCATGGGGTAAATGCCAGTCCCACAATCCTGCAGTTATATGGTTACTGTCAGCCTGCTCAAATGATGCTTCCTGTTCATTAGGCGTCCTTTCATCTGACAACAATGTACTGGCTTTGCTGCAATTCTTAGTCAACGCCCATCTCTTCAATAGTCTGTGAATAGTATTAAATAGTGTTTATGCTAGCTATTGTTGCCTTTTGTGTGGTTTGTCTAATTCACAGAGAAAAGTCTGCTTTTGTGGTCTAAGGCTGGCTACGTCATGGCACGCCATGTGCCTTCTGATGGGATCCATTCCTGCTGAGTGATAACATTACAGGCCTGAACTCCTTTGCAATACAATCCAGCATTCTTAACACAGTCAATACACTCACAGGCAATCTAGTTTACTCTTTATATTAAGAGGTTTAGGGAGACAAAGCTCATCTAAATACCTGCTCGTGAAACAAATAAGATGAATTCAACCAATTTGGGAATTATCCCCCAGCTCCCACACAGCTACACAATGAGCACCAGAAATCAAAATTTAAAAAAAAAATAAAATAATACTGAAGCTGCACAAGAAATGCCCAAATATCCCAGGTAGAGTCATTTTGCCTACGTGCTCACATGGCATATTTTATCAAATAAAGTGGCATTATAGTTCCCAGTTATTGTTCAAGATGAGGCTTAATGCTCGAGTCAAAGCAGCTGCTTTTCTTTGCATAAACTACTCACAAAAGAGAAAGGATATTGTATGGATGATTACATTATCCCATAGCTCAGAAGCCTTTGGAGGGCAGGTATGTTGCTGTGCCTTGAAAGGGCTTTTGATGTAAGCACATCATTAGAGGCTCAACGTGTAACTGATCCTTAGCTGTCTCTGGCTTTTTGGTGTATGTGGGTTATTCTTGTCTAACCATATGCTCCCTGTTCTAGGTATCTAAAATCTCATTGTTCTCCTTCCCTCCCTCCAGCCTCATCACTGCACAGCTAAATTGGGATTCCAGCTTTGCTTACAAACACATACAAATGCAAGTGGAAAATGAGGCTCAGGCTGCTACATAGTGCCATTTGTTTGTCCCAGGAGCTGCTATTCTCCATGCGTCACACTTTGAACAAGATCAAGAGTGGCTTCTAAAAAATATGGCAATGAAAAGAATGCACACCAATAGTAATTATTACTCTGTAGCTGCTCAAGCTATAATACCCTCCATGGCCAGAAGCAAGCAGGTAGGCAGGGGACAGGGTGGGGCTGGGAGTAGGTGGAGGCTGAACTTTGTTCTCTGTGCATCATATTAGAGCACTGCAGATTGTCCTCCTGATCAGCATAACAAGGGAAGTCCATCATACCTGCTCTTCTCTGAGGTGCTATGGGCCAGATCCACAAAGGCATTTAGGACTGCAAAACTCCTGGCAAACCAGAAGTGCTGGGGTTGAACACCCATAGGGAGCTTGAACTCAAACTTCTCCACCTGAACTGACCACTGAACTTGAGTCAATTGGAAGAGACTACTTCATCCTTGTCTTCACCTCTGACATTGGTCTGTTGAAGTACACCTTACAAGTGCTTATCTCTTGCTATTAATAGTAGTGAATGGGATAACCAGCCCAGGAGTAGACACTGCAGACATGTCTCTAAGGTTTGGAAAGGTTTATCCCACACATGTGTACTTCAGTGCCTGTGCAGATCTCTATGTTCTGCTGTCCTTCTGAGTCTTGTAGATACAAGCTGGGTTTTTTTCCATGAGAGAAGACATGAAGACATGAAGTCCTTTTTTATTCTCTCCTTTAAAAAAACCAACCAACAAAAAAACCCTTCTGAGTGCCTCCAAGCGACACAGAAGGCAGTCATTCTTTCCTTCTTAGAGTGAAAAATTAATAAAAAAAATCTGTCATACCAACATGCAAGCATTTCCTGAATTACAGCCCTGACTACTGAATGAAGGTGCTCGACTGAAATGAGTCAGCGCAAGGGGAAAAGCAAATTGCCAAAAAACAAGGAGGAACCTGGCAGTCTAGAGGAGTTGCTAGATAAGAGCTTTCCCCCCTGTTTTCTGATGACCTTCCTATGGGAACAAGTTGAGCAAGTGCTCAGCCAGAGTCAGTCAATGAAAGAGAGCCTCTGCCCTACACAAACACGTTACTGTATTTTGCTCCTGAGGATGAATGAGGGCAGCTTTGACTTGCGATTTCAGCGGAAGGCCTTGGAGGTGAACTAGGGTTGTCAGGAAAGCTCATTGATTTTGTAGCACCCATCCAAGCTGCACGTTATAGTTTGGAGGAAGAGCACTCCCTTTTCAAAAGGTAATTTTTCAATGTACTGCCCGTGTTTGTGCTTTTGTGCAAGTGATAATGGTTTCATAAATGTTTTATGTGATCAGCATTTAGCAATACCTGGGAAGTTGGCAATTCTGACTAGATTTTACAGATACTAACTTTTTTTTTTGCCATTAATACTTTTTTTCCCTTTTTGTTTATGTTCCCAGATTGATTTCCAATAGTTAAAATTTAAACAATAAAGGCAACCTTAGTTTTCAGGTCTGCAAATAGGACAGACGATGTATGCAACCTCCTCATTGATTGACTCCTCTGTTTTTATAGATTCACCCTCTTGAAAGAATCATTAAACACAGAGAAAATGATTTGTTGCCATTGATTACATGACATACTGCTCTGACATACACTGTTTTCATATCTAAGTTATTAATTATCTTGTTAATGTAATTTGCAGACCGTGAGATAAATCATTCAGCTTCTGACTAGATATTACTGGATATGTTGCATAAATAAATACATCTTTTGGTGGGAAGAGAACTGTTACCAAGAATAATAGATTAGAAGGCTACTAGTTTTCCTTAATAAATCATTATGAGCTAAGGAAAACTTATTCTGCCCATTCATCTTATTATCTTGGAAATGCTGAGTTTCTCAACATCTCTGTTGTTTATGTGCTACAGCACTACTCATAATCATTTCAATACAGAGGGAAGTCTTGCAATTGTTCTGTTTACACTCTACCCTCAGTCTCTCAAGGATTTCACAGTTTAAGGTTAATAAGCTACAGGACATAGAAAGCCAAGCTTAATTTGAGTCTGCTCAAGGGCTTCACTAAACATTTTTTCCCCCTCTTCTCTTGGCGGATATTTTGTGCTATCTTTCTTCTCTGTAACTTTCTTTTCCCAGCAATGATTGCCAAGAAATTATGACATCTGGTGTGGTGAATGTCTACTGCAGTGATGTGCTGCCACTAGTGACAGAGTCAGGTGCTTCAAAGTGCAGGTCCCTGCATTTGTACCAAGAAGGTTTTTTATAGAAGTTCCTCCTGTTTTTTACTTTGTTTCAACAGGTTTAGCTTTTTCCTCAGTTTCAGAAGGGTTTAGCAGCAACTATTCAGCAGTTACCCTGGGGAGCACACTGCAGATTATGCATGCTTGCCTGACATTTGACAGATGCCCTTAGAAGGCTCAGTTTCCTTTTCACAGAGGCCAGGGGGTTGAGGAGGGTGGAGGGCTAGACACATTTTGAAGTGAGTGACATATGTTTAAATGTCAAGGTGGTCTTACTGAATTGCTAAGCACAACCCTTGTACACTGAAACAGAGACTGGATGGGAAATGTCCTTTTTAGTTAGAGCTCAGAGTTCACATCTTTTAATGTCTTTGAACCCAGAGATGACATAGTTCTTAATTTGGAAAGAAAGCTGAATGCTGAAGATTAAATTTTGTTGCTGGTATATGCTAAAACTACTTTGGAAGTCTCTCCACACGCAAACAGTGAATAAAACATGGTTTTTAACAGGAACTACAAAAATGTGAAACTTGAGCAGGTAAATGTTCTCCCCTCCCTGCTCGGCTCCATCTACTCAGTGGCTGATACTGATGAGCAGAGCTGCAGCTACAGCTGTGATATGGGCAGAGTGTAAAGAGGACAAGTATTCCTCTTAGCTCTTCAAAGGATGGAAAATTCAACTCCCTGAGGTGAGCCCCAACTCCTTTGTTGTTTGCTTTAGCAGTCTTCTTGGCTTAGGAAATGTTCAGCATCTCGATAAACAGGGCTTGATACAAAGGGCTCCAACATCACGGGTGAAATTTTTAAGAGCATCAGCTCCACAGTCATTCCCAAATCATAACAGTGAGGTGGCCTTAAAGAGGGGAGGGGGTCCTGGTTTTGGAGTTGGGTTTACATCTTGGAGTCCTGCCTGAAGTAGAAGCCACACACATGCTCAACTCTTTCCCTTCTTTTGCCCTGGAGCCCAGCAAAAGGGAAGTTTTCTGCTCAAACTACACACAAGTCTGAGTTCAAATGTGTCTTCAAATCCTCAATGCAGGTGCCTGGGGAACTGAGGTCAGGAAGTCCTGTGTGTTTCAGCAGGTAAGATGTGGGGACCCTAAAAGTTAATAAGTTGTTCTGGAAAATGACTAGCTTACATGTAACCATTATTGGGCCTTTGATTCCTTTTAAAACCAATAGAATCCCTGTTGTAAGTTCATATGCAAGTTTGAACCTTTCCAGCAGACATTATGTCTGTTTTTTGAGGTATTGTATAGGAATTTTAGGCTCCCATGGAGCTAGCAGTAGCAGTCAGTGTAAGGAATGGCGCAGGCAGCCCTGGTTTAAGGTTTGGTGCCCAGAGGTCCCTATCAATCTCAGACCTGATTTGTCCTGAGAAGATATTGCCAATTATGTCATGGTAGCTGGAGGTAGATAGATAACTCCTTGGGAGGAAAAAAAAATTGCCACGATCATTTTGACTTGTCATCTAGATTGAATTTGAACTCAGCTCCCCAGAGAAACACCTCCACTGCATTAAACAACTGGGGAATTAATGATCTCATTGATCCTGCTCATCATTACAGATGTATGAACTTGTATCTGCACCCGACTTCTCCATCTTAGGGGAGTGGAACCATGGCCCTGAAGAGGCAGAATGTGTTGGTGTCTCCACCTGTGCAAAACTGGGCCAGCCCTGCTCCTGATCTCATGGAGCCTCTGGGTTAAATCTGACATAACTAAGTGGACACAGAGGTTGGGTCACAAACAAGATGCAGAGGCAATTTCCCCTTAGTAACCCCAGTGTCTCCTTATAAAACTGAGTTGGAAGAGGAAAAATAAAATGACAGTGTCAGGTAATGTCAATTAATATGTTTAAAATTGAACTTTGTTATAAAATATGCCAACAAGTTTATGGTTCACTTTACATTTGTATGACACAGAGTTTCCAAGAAGAGTGCCTATAACATGGAAGTAGCCCCTGTCTATCAGATGATAACTGCATGTCTTGCAGAGGACACAGCTGCAGTATATTCAATGCTACACTCACATATTCATTGATTACACCTGGACTTCCCCACTTGGATATTCTGGAAAAAAGGCCCTTAGTTTATATAGGTTGCATCTACTCCCAAAAGAGACTGGGTTTTTTTTCTGGAAAGTTCAGTTAAATATTATTTGAAGATAGAGGATGAAACACACAAAACTTCGGGGAGATCTCATTTTTATTCCTGATGCTTTGAAATTTTAGGTTTTTTAAAAGGTCTTTATGATTACCTGAGCAATCATATATATAGATGTGTGAAAGATTTATCTGCTAAAGACAATTTTTTTCCCGTTTTGCTTTGTTTCCATTATACGGAATAGCAGAAAATTTTTTTTGAGGATTAAGGTAGACATGATTAAAATGCATGAAAAAATTTGTTCCAGAAAACTGAGAGCAACCATTTTTACTATATCAGTTTATACACACAAATTGACTTTCTGACTGATAAGGAGGGCAAGAGGTAGACAATCAGTGAGGACGGAACAGCATCCTAGGAGAGATGACAAAAGGTGCTGGAAGGATCCCAGACTATCAGCACAGTGTAGGAAGGGGGTGGAGAACAGCATGCAAATGTCCTTTCTTGTGTGCAGCTTGTGTGAGGGCCTTGATGGATGTGTGGAATGAGGCTAAGCAAACATAATACTGACAAGCTGTAAAAAGGGTGAGGCAGGTCATCAAAAAAGCCCAAGAGATTAAGAAAGAGAGGCTGTATCATTTAAGTCCATCTTAAAAGTGGTTAAATTGTTTATTCCTGTTCTTTCTCCTTATTAGATAATTTCAGGTCTTCAGTCTGAGGCTGGAAAACTTACTTTCAACGTTCAGTGAAAAATCTATGTGCAAGCTATTTTCTAATCCATCTTGAATTGGGCAAAGAAATTAAATCAGCCCCCAAACCTCCCGTAGCCTTCTCTTCTTCCCTCACCTCATGCTTCTCACGGAGGAAGTGGTGAGGCAAACATAGTGTTGTCTGTTAATAAAATGCACATAGACAAAAAGCATAAAATTATCATATCACGAGATTATAAAATCACAAATTCTAGTCAGTCTTCTGTTCCAGTAGCCTCCCTGTCAGTTATTAATTTACCCTTTGCAGTGTGTCACATGGTTACAAATCAGTGATGCCTTCAAAACTGTACAGAAATCCCCAAAATATTAGAACATATAAGGCTTATAGTGTAAAGTCAAGCATTCAACTGCTGGTAAAACAATTTAAAGGGTACTGGTCTCCATAGACTCCAGCAGTACAGTTTTGCCTAAGGTTGCATGGCAAGCCTGGACTGCAGGTGGAGCAGGATTCTGTTTATGTGACCTGGAAGTTCCATGGCTCAAGAAACACCCTCTCCCTCCTTGCCACACATTGCCAGGTTTTCTTTCATTCCTGATTTGTAACCTCAATCTTGTCTGAGGTAGAATTTGTTAATTTTGCGTCTTTCAAACTGCAAGTAAAATAAGGAGGAAGGGAATATTTTGAGGAATTGCTTAGTCCACAGCTTCAAGACTTTCCTCCCCACAAGAGAGGGCATTAGTAGTTTAACTAAAAGAGTAACTGGCAGAAGTAAGAACTGTTCTTCTGCATCACCCAGCCTTGCATTAAGAGGAAAAAAATCCAGCTACTAGTAGTTCATGTTGCCCACTGTCTTAGAGAGCATAGAGGAGCTCCGCAAACACAATCTGTGGGTGCAATTCCCAGCTCTGTGGGTGGGTTTGGTCCAGGGGATACAGGCAATGATGCTCATTTGGCAGGCCTGTGCTGAAAAGCAGTGATAGGAAGCAGCTGACTTTTGGGTGTGCCAAAGAAGAGAAAAGAAAGAAGTTTCTATTCTTTGTAACTTGATGTTAACTGCTTACCACAGTTAAACCATTTTGCTGCCTCTCAGTGGCATGGGAAGCAAGAGGGACACGGTGGGGTGTTCATGGGAAAGCCTGGGCAAAAGCAAGCCACTTAACAAGCAGGTTGTTAAGCCCCAGCAGATTGATCCCATTTCATCCTGTGCCCTTAGCACTGCCCTTGGATGACCCTTCACAGCACAAGAAAAAACTCCTCTGAGTCCCCAGGACCCACTCAATCTCTTGGCGTGCACATTGTCCTCTCTTTGCATTTTGCTTAAATTCACGGATGTGGGGTATTTAGGCACCTAAAGGTGCTGTTCCCCATTTTCCCAACCACAGAGCCCTTTGCCAGCACAGTTGCCCATTTATCTTCCTTTAAAAAGTGTTGCAGAGCAGCTAACAGCTCCGTGAGGAACTGTTGACATTGCTAATGTTTGCGGATTAGAAAATGTTAGTTCCGTGCAAATTATACTTAATTGCTGTTGTAGGATAATAATTATTTTTCATTAATAGACTTCTAAATCTTTGAAAGCCTTAAATACTGTATATCTCATTATGTTACACAGTACAAAACCAGTGAAACACTTTCATTAATTCATTAATGATTAGTTGGAAAAGCAATGTGACAGATCATTATACATGCTACCAAGTACCATTAGTACATTGATATACAGAGTGTAATTTAGAAGTTTAATATTAGAGTTTTAGTTCTTCAACCATGTAAATTGAGTAGAAAATTACTATGAAGATAAGTTTTCATATTGTATTTTTTCTTCTACTGCGTTTTCTACCATGTACTCACTCTTTCTTGCAATTCAAACAGTAAGAGAAAAAATAAAAATGTCTTTAAAATGAAGGACAACTTTCTTTTTTTTTAAAGCTAGGTATCATTTAGTTAATGGACTTCCAGTCAGGCAAAACATCAAAATCAGCACTGCTGTAGCTTT